>NC_088979.1:25400991-26730155 GCF_963932015.1 Anas acuta
CTTACAACTTTAATCAGCTAATTTTAAGAAAAAGGCTTTTGGGTGCACTTTTACAGAGAAATACTACAGAACAGATTTTTTTCCATCTTATCCTTCTGTTTTTCCCCACACAATTTTATACTGCTGAACAAACAACTGAATCTTTTATTTCCTTTTCTTTCCCTACACTGGTACTGTGATCACTAACTACATCCTTAAGAAGCACACAAATTCTAGAAACATTATACCAGCAGACTACATGCATTTTTTGTTCCTCTTGCATACTGTACCAAAAGAGAGAGAGTCAAATTATTACACCAGAGGGCTTTAATGCAATAGTGTAAAAGAGCATTATTTGTTTTTCTGTGAGCTGGCCTGGATTTGCATGGCTGAGACAAGAACAGCTCTTTGCCCACAGTTTTTGCAGGTTACATAATTGTCAGAACAGAAGGAAAAGCACAAACAAGTCTGTTCATTATGGTCACTGCAGACGGTGAGAATTGGCCAGCAGTACTGGGCTCCAGCAAGTGCGGGAGGTCTCAGGAAGGTGTTGAGAGCTGGAAGGATAACATATCAGTTTGGGGAAAAAAAATAAAAAGGGAGTAGTTCTTGTAATTGACGGGTATGAAACACTGAGTAAAAAGGATAGTTGAATTTGTAATTCAAAAAAGAAAGCCACTGATGATTTGGGAAGCATTTATGGCCAATATGTTGACAGATGATTCTAATTGTTGGACAGATCCTTATGATAGCTCATAAAAAAATTCAGCAGCAACACAGTCCCTGCTCCAGAGCATTTACTGTCTAAAAGATGAGTGTGCAAAAGAAGACATCACTAAGGAAGCTTTCTTTTTCTCTTTCAGTTTAGTAGTTGTTTTATTGATTACCTTTCTGGGCATTATGAAGGAAGTGATTCTTTTGGAAGGCTATGAATGATAAAAGGTCAGCAGATGAAGACAAAGAAATCTTTTATACCTATGTCAATACTACAGACCACTACCAGTGCTAACTGTCAGGGAGAAATAAACCTTTATGTCGAGCCAATGTTTTCAGGTTTTGTTCTCATGCACAAGAACAGCTGCCGACAAGAAGGCATGTGAATGGGAGCATGAACAGGGATGGGATTTGGAGTTTCATCATCAGCTGAGGAAAAAAAAAGCTTAGAAAAGTACTCACTTCTGGAGGAATGGGACATTGGGTAGCTGATCAGTATCTAGAGAGGAATTAGAGACATAGCTATAGGAGAGTAAATACAAATGTAAACAAACAAACAAACAAAACAAAACAGTGCTACCTAATCTATGGGTAATGCTGGGATTTTCTAGTATATACATGCACAGAAGTATTAAATTCACTCCGGTTTCATCCAGTTACATCTCAAATACTCTGGAGACTGTAGGAATATTACCAAATCCCAACTGAATGCAGTAACACATAACTTTGTAAACTTTTTAAAAGTACGGGAAAGGAAAAAGATGTATAAAGGCAAAGCAGGAATCAAGAGGAATTGCTTTAAGAGTCCAATTAATTGCTTAATGAATCCTTTCCAAACTCTGTAGATACACTATAATATAGACCAGATAAGTGGTTCTCTATGAATTTACAGTTTAGATATTATTGGTTCAGTCTGAGCTCAAAGGAAAGGTTGAAGTGGCGAATAAGGCTTTGAAGGAAACACTCCCAGTGGATTTTTTCCTTTCAAATGCATAAGATTTCTTCCACTTGAGAATAATGTTATCTGCTCACATGCTGTATGGGAAAAGGACTTGGGCTAGGAAGCTCCAGAAAAAAAAAAAAAAAAAGAAAGGATGCACTGTATTGGTGGACGGGCTCCTAATTGCAAATAGTCTCAGTATTTTATGGTTTGCAGGCATTATTGCTTTCCATATTTGCTACATCCATCATTCTCTGAAAGGCACTAATAGTGGCCTTGGTATGGCAATATCTGAGAGCTTCACGCGCCTCCATTTAATTAGCAGCAAAACTCCCTCCTGCAATTCAGGGAAATCGCATTAGCTGTTTTTTCCAGCAGAGAACTGAAGCACAAAGAGCTTAAGAGGCCTGTCAGAGATGACACGAGCAGTGCGTGGTGGAGTGGGAAGCAAGCAGCTTCAGGACTTCAGCCGCAGCCCCATCTCCCTCCCAGCCCCCTGCTTGCACCACCCACCCCTGCAAGCTAATGCACCCATAGGGATTGTCTTACCGTGGCGTGTGTAGAGTTACTGGAAGTGGGTTTATTGCTTTTAATGGCTCGGGTCGTTTATTCTTCAGTATTCATGTGGGAGTAGGCATCCAGTGAGTTGAAACACCGCTGCTCCAGCTAGAGGTAAAGCTGAAACCTAGCTTTGGCAGTGCACATGGCTTATACTAATGGAGAAGTAAAAACAGCTCTTCCCAACATGTCCAGTGTTTCTCTGAAAAATGTGAAAAGCCCTTGGCAATTCTCTCTTTTCCAGTCCACATTTATAAAACTATAAAACTGTAATCTCTGAGTAGGCTCTTCCAGGGTCTGTTGGCAAGATATAATTGTCTAGCTCATGCAACATAAACACGAAAATGAGAAGCAATCACCTTACTCCTTCTTATCTCTTTCTCCACCTCATCCTCAAAAATAAATAAATAAAAGTAAAGAATTGCATCAGAAGAAGTAACTCTCTAAATAAATTGAGAATCTAAGCTCAGGAGGAGCCAGCCATGGTGCTGCAGCTAGTCATTTGCATTTCTAATATTGCCCTGTGCTTTTGTTCCTATTGCTCTTTGTGTTTGCTGCTGATTGACAGCTCTGTGTCCTGTTGGCCATGCATAAAATTTGCTATTATCACATGAAAACTATCATAGCTCAGGTGACCATTATATTTGCTGCACATCTAGAGAAAGCATTGATGTTTCAGAGAGGCCATTCCTCATCTGATGATGAGGACACTGGTTGGTTGGGACAGCCCTCCTACAAGCCACTGAACAGATGTCTGATAACATCTGGCCAACCAGAGCCACAGAAACTCAGTGGAGGAAGCCAGAAGCTCAGCTTTGGTAACTGGGATCTACAGAGCTGAGCTCTTCTGCTGCTAGAGGGATGGTCTGTTTGCTGCCATCACAAAGGCAGGACCCAGGGGCAATTTTTCTCTTCTCTGGCTCTGAAATGGCTTGTCCTTCAAGTCCAGTAGGAGGGATTGCAGAGACTACAGCTTGAACGCTTTCAGCTGTCATAAAAGCAAGACCTTCTTTTCCTCTTCTTTGCTGACAGCTGCATGCTAGACCAAAGGGTCAATAGCAACACAAGCACACTCCTACTGAAAGGTGCAGAAAGATTTCAGCATGCCCCCGCTTTCCTTATAATTTTCCAAGCTGTGAGTCAGCTCTGGGAATTGAATAACCCCATCACATAAACTGCAAAGAAGAGGTCCTGTCTGTATGTATCGATGGAGACAAGCCATGACTGTCTGTGACCTTGCTCATGATACATTAAACAACCACTTCAATCACAGTCACTCCACTGCTTCCAATTCGATTCATTGCTTGAGCATGAATTTTTCAGGACTAATTACATCTAATCACGGGTGACTTGGACACGTGAGCAAACTAAAGGTTCAGCAGCAAGGCATGAGATGAATGAGAAATTGGTTGGCAAGGACAAAAAGCCAAATTTTAAGCTATAAACAGAGAAAATGTATAAAATCTCAAAGAGACAGAGGAAAGCTCTGACTGTCCAGGAAAGCTGGGAAATATGCAGGACCCACTTTTAATACATAAGGTAGTTAAGAAAGGGGAGGCTCTCTTCATCTTTGTTTTGAGCGAACTGACAGGATGCAGGGGAGCATTCCTTGACTGAGTTCACAGAATCACAGAATCACAGAATTTCTAGGTTGGAAGAGACCTCAAGATCATCGAGTCCAACCTCTGACCTAACACTAACAGTCCCCACTAAACCATATCCCTAAGCTCTACATCTAAACGTCTTTTGAAGACTTCCAGGGATGGTGACTCCACCACCTCCCTGGGCAGCCCGTTCCAATGTCTAACAAAATGTCTGAGTTGCCTCAGATCATGAGGAAGGAGGGCAGCAAGATAAGGTGGACTTTGAGGAAGGAAACTGCAGTAGACTCAGGCAACTGATGAGTAAGATCTCAGGGGAGGCAATCAAACTGAAAATGAAGTAAATGGCTATTTCTTTAAAGAAATACTCTAAAGTGCATTCCTGCCAACTGTCCCAGAGGGGAGGAGGAATAAGTTTAGTAAGAAGTTAGCCTATCTAATTACTGAGCTCCTCATTGACCCAAACTCAAGGGGGCACACAGAAAGAAAAATGAGAAATGATTGCTGAGTGCAACTCTAAAACATTAACATTAAGGTGAAGGGAAATCAGAAAAAGAAAGGCAGAAAGTAAGATACTTTCTATCTCTTGTCATAGCATAATTTCTTGTTAGCTTCTGTAGGAATGGCAGTAATAAGGATATAAACAGGAAATGTGTAATCCATTATCAGTAGAGGGGGAAAGCTATTAACTGATTATGCTTAATGTCTTTTGCCCGCATCAGTGTTATTTTTTTTTGTTTGTTTGTTTGTTTTGTTGGTGGTGGTGGTGGGGTTTTTTTTGCATCCCTTGGTAAAAAAGGTTAACTGCAATCAATTGGCTAATCATTTCATACCCATGACAGAGGGACAAGATGCACCTTGGGGTATATCATTGCTGAAGCAAGCACAGACCTGGGGAAAGCTGGGAGAGAAACGAGCTCCTGGGAGACTGGAAAAGGCATGGAGAATGCTGAGCTTGGGTGAGAAAACAGGGAAGAGCCAGGCATTTCCTGACCTGATAAAAGCTTATCTTCAGGTCCCAGAAAGATCCTGCAACAAATAAACCAGCTCTCTGGAAGTACTTAAAATAAAGCCAGGTATATCAACTCTCATGGGTTTGCTGAGATTACTTAGGAACAAATGTCCCACTCCAAAGATAATTTGGTAGGAGATGGGCTGTGTCACAATCAGCTGAGATGTCCTTCAGCTCTGTGCCCTCCAGGCCTCTGTCAGAACCAGGGTCCAAGGACCTGGCACCAAGTAGCCCTGTGGACAGAGGGGGCAAGTCTGATGAGCTGGGGGAGAAAAAGCAGTGCTTCACAAGCAGGACTGCCTGGCAGCAGCATTCCCACAGGGGTATGAGCTATGTTTAATGGTAAGTGTGACAAGCTGAAGAGTCACGTGTGCTTTTTGGCACAGTCCCTTGGAAATTTTGGTGGGCATTGATGTCATTCAGACAGTGAGACATCAGCAGCTAACCCACAGGGCAAGCCAAAGAACCCAGTCCCTGCAGCTCCTCCATGTGTGAGGTGGGATTGGATCTGAGACCTTCCTGATCTCCCCAGCACTTTGCTGCTTTTGGCCCAGCCACAGAAGTGAGTCTGAGCAGCTCCCAAACATAAGCCCACTAACATAAATCTCTGTAAAAGCCTTGCAAGTGTTTTTCTTATTTATCACAAACATGATATTGATAGAGGAACAGAAGGCAATGAGAAAAGCAAGGGAAACTCAATTTGTGAGAAATATCTGTGGAGCCAAATCACTGCTACCCATGCATCCTCGTGGGTATAGGCCTTTGTCATGACAAGCTACTGCCAAATTTTCACTCTGATTACTGTAGTCCAGCCTTGCCAAATCAGCTCAGCCAGTGGAGCCACATATTTAGCAGGCAACGAGACTGGCTTCCCTTAGAGAGTGTTTTGCGGATGGATGGAGCAGTGATGGCATGAGGCAGGTGCAGAAACCATCCCACTACCCTTCCAATGGTGGAGTCTCTGAAATATTAAGTTAAACGAGAAAGGTTTGTTGGGCAAGAAAAAGTGGCTCTGAGGAGCTGTGGCTCAGTGAAAGCTGGCACCAGCTGTTATTTAATGGGTCCAGCTCAGATGTGCATGAGGTAGCTCTAAACCAAAGAGGTGGCCCACATGGTGGTAGCAGGCCAGGTGTAACTTCCCAGGTTCTGTGTGGCCGGTTTCCAAAAATCCTGCGTGGGGCTGGGAGGATTCACTGGTTACTGTATTGCCATCTAAAGCATTCTCCCTACCTCAGAAAGGATTTTATTTACATAAAATGAAGCTTCAGCCTGGTTATGCCATAAAAATAAGACCCGACTGCAGAGTGTTTGCAAATCAGGCACAATCCTTCTGTGCAACCTTTGACATGAGGTGGTTACTTCTCATTTTGGTATGCAAAGTTTGCCTTGGCCAGACTGCTGAGCTGAAAAAAGCACATATGCCACCCTCAAAGCCCAAAAGCAACACTGCCAATTTCACAAGTAGTTAAACTAACCCTGGAGGACTCCTGCTTTCTGAGGCAGGAGCCAACCGTCTCTAATAGGTCCTTTCCATCCCCGGCTTCTCTGAAGATGCAGTCTTTGAAGACTGTGACTGACAGGCTCATTAACACTGAACAGCCTCAAACGCACGCAGAATAATGCGGTGAGCTAATTAGAGGAGCACTGGGATAAAGAGAGCATGACAATACAATATTTCTGACGTTAATTAGAGGAAGGGAAAAAAAGCAAGGCTGAGCTTCCTGACGGAAACACAAGATCATGGTGAGCAGTCCTGCAGGATGCTGAGGACTGGGGACCACATCCAGCAGGGCCTGTGTGGAAGGGGGAAGTGCCCAAAGCACTGAAAAAAAAGATGGGAAATAGCTTGTAGAAAGGACCAAAAGGGTAATTCCTTTCTGCCTGTTTCCAGCCTGCCATGTAGGTTTTCATTCATGCAGACAAAGACAAAATATAAAGGATGGGGGAGGAGAGCAAATCTAACTCCCAAATACACAAAACTCAGGCTAAGAGTAAGAAAGAACAAGAAATAGAGAGCAGCTGTAGGGCTTGAAAGGCATTAACATGGGTTTCTGTGTGTCTTAACCATCTCTTGCAATGTTTAAAGAATGAATCCATGCTTTTTTTTATCCCCATTCCTGGCCTCTGGCTCTCTCTAATTGCTTCCAGTTGGGTGTCCCCAGGACACATTTTTCCCAGGTGTGCTCCTGCAACTCTGCATGCTGAATTTCCTCCCTGTGGGGTTTGGCTGTGGGAGGATACTGGGGAGAACCAAGCCCTGTGGAAGGGCAATGCCAGCTGCTGGCTCTGATGGGAGCTACCTCGAGGCTGACAAGGGAGTCAGGGCAGTTTTGGGGAGCAGGGACAGCTCCCTAAGAAAAAAATGAGTACAAAGCAAATGCTTGCTCTTCCTTCTTCCTATCTGTGTCCCTAGTATGAAATACATACATATCTGCACGTGCCTTTTCTCTTTTAAATAAAAGAGAAGGAAAAGCACCGGTAACTTTCAGAGACTAACCCTGTGGATGTACTGAGAGGTCAGCACAGATGCAATTGCTGTGTACATCCCAGAAGGCAGTACAATTTCACCTGCCACATGCAAAACAGATGGGAGATGACGTGGTTCACAGCAGATTCAACCCTCTGGTAACCTGCTTTCTTCCTCATATCCTTACATCTCTTTTGACCTGGACATGATGTGGCTTTTCTTATTTTGGGCTTACACTTGAGAAATTTCTCATATAAAATCAATAGATGCCTTTTTATCTATTGTGGTATTAAACTATTATTTGTGGTATCTTTATATTTGATTAAAGGCCAAGGGATTGAATGTCACACTTCTTTGGTGTGTAAAACAATCATCCTCTCTTAAAATTCATTATTTTTCACATAACAACTAATTGTAACATTTGTCATAATTATTTTATGCTTATTTCTGATTAAATAGCTTAGAAGAAGCCAGACAATATGGTTCATCTAGGGATTAGAAAAATATAAATAACAGAAAACTCACCAAAACAAATTTATCAGGGAGAATGTGTCAGCATTTTTTAAAGGCTTTTATGACCATCACATCTCAGCTCTGTTTTTATATTTAATGACCAAAGGAAAAAGAGCTGTTATTCTGCGAGGCATGGTATATGTGTTGCATAAGACTTTCTGAAAACACAAGAGATGGTCAACCAGCTGTCAAGGTTACTTCAGTTAACTCTGTGCAAAGAAATATGTTCTGCATACATGTAAAGCTTAAAATCTGGTGATGTGACAGCCTTCCAACGAGGGTGGATTTCAGCAGGAAAAGCCTGTCACTTCCCAGCAGCGGAGATGTGGTCCTTTCCATCTGGGGAAGCCAGAGTCCCCTTGTCAGCTCAGCCAAAATGGTGACAAAAACATGACTTTGAGAGCTGGAAGAAGAGAGATTCTTTCTCTCTCTCTCTCTCTCTGTCTCTCTTTCTCCCTCTCTCTCTGTATTCCTCAGGTTTTATGCTTGCAAAGCTCTAAGATGTAAACTCTTGTTTTGAATAAGAATTAGAAACACAGAGGTTTTAGCTCACTCCCTCCTTGGCCAGCCACTGTTTGGAAACAATAATAAAGAGGCGGTAAAGAGGATAGTACATGTAAGAGTGGGCAGGGGGTGAAATTCAGGAAAGCATCCTGTCTTTGCCCGTAATTAGTGTCTATTAAATATCCTGCTGCTTCCCTGGTGGTGGCTCCTCTGCAGTGGAGGTCTAAGTACTCCTGAGCCTGTCCACAAAGAAGTTTTTCTTTAACACAGCAAAACATGGGCAGCACTGAGCACATTTATTTACCTTATGCTCTCTATCTTGGCTTCTATATCTCATACAGTTTGTTTTGTTTGTTTGTTTGTTTTTCTCCATTCATTTCTTTCCTCATTTTTCTCTCATTAATTTTATGAGAAATTTCCTACCTTCTTTTTTGTCTCTACTGAAATCTCAAATCATGTAAATAGCTGCAAATACATGCTCTATTTGCAAAATCATAGGAAAACACTCACATCTTCAAATAAACCCCAAGAAGCAAATAAAGAAATATGAAGCACAGATAGTTCCTCTTCCTCCAAATCTGAAAATAAATAAATAAATAAATACATAAATAAATCAGATAACAATGAAATCAAAAGCTTTGACATTGCTTCCTGTATTTTTATCACTTTACAGAGCCAGAGCCAACCTTTGAGAAGTTCCAAATCTTGGAACTTAGAAATCCTCACCCAGTAAATAAAATTAATCGACTTAGGAAAAAAAGATCAACAGCCTGATCATATTATTCAATTCTAAGTGTTTAAATGCATTAATTACTGTCTGTATCTATTTGTGATCAGTAAATTTGTTCTGAAACTCTCTGTGAATCAAGTCTTTATACAACAGGGGACTGTTGCTCTCTTTCTGGAAACCAGGGGAGCAGGACAAGTAAATGAAGAAAGATATTTCAAGGGATTTAAAGACTGAACCAGACAAATTCATCAGTGTGCTAAAGAGATAGAAAGCACTTTTAGGAGAAAATACATGGAGAAAAATACCCTAGCATATGTATTAGAAAATTACAGTCTTTCTACATTCCTTTCCAGTTTGCCACTTTATTGACCTATCAGGGCAATACATCTAATGGACTTTGAAGGTATCATCTCTGGGAGACTGCCAAAAAATCAGTCAAGTAAACTATTCTTTTATAGCACAGATGATGTAATTTAAATATATATTTCTCTGTGGTCATATTTTTCATGGTGTGTGTGAGGAACCTCATTCCACTGGTTAAGCACAAATTTATTTACATTACAGCACTTCTGTAGAAAAAAAAAAAAAAAAAAAAAGTTATTGGGGTCCAAGTGAACTTAAGAGTACATAAAACACCAGCCCAGTTCCCAAATGGCTCATCAGACCACGTCATCCTGGCTAAACACATCCTAACCCAGCAGTCATGATTTCATCACTCTCTCACTGGATTAGCAAAGATGAGCAAGCAAACAGAACTGAATTAATCTCTGTTAATGAGTTTTCCTCCCATTTCTGTTATGTAATGCATTGCTAAGCCCTCCTTTGTCAGGGATCCAGATCCTTCCCTTGCACACCTTTACAGCTACCAACAAACTGCATAGGACCAGGATGGCCGGAGCTGTTAGACATATGAGTATATAGTGCTAATTCCTTCTTTGATCTTCAGTAGCAATTGTTGGCTCCCAATTTTCTGGAAATATCTGAGAGATGGAGACCTATCACTTTCTTTGATAAAAGATATATTTAATTCTAGCTATGGATATTGAAAGATAAGTGAACTTCAAACATACTTATTGGCCATCAGATGACCTGATTAGAGCTCTTCCAACTAAATTTTCCCAACTATCTTTTGTATATATTCTATATACAAAGTAGAGTTGAACCAAGTCAGCGTATCTGTTTGTCCTTTAACCTCATGCTAATGACAGACATAGGCCTGGATGTATACACATACACTACTGATGTAAAGGAGAATGACAGCTTTTTTTCACTGTAGTCTTGCTGACTTGTCTCTGTGTTGAGATGCAAAGACTGTTATCTGGCTAAACTCCAACACCTGAGTCACAGCTCAGGATATGTTTCAAAATCTACTTAAGCTATTTTTTCTTGTAGCTCATCATAATTTGGCTACTACCTGCTAGTGAGCTATGTGTCTGCATAAAGCATGACTTTCAGTGAATTTATTGTGAATTCTCATTCACCAATTAATCACTTCATCCTCCAATAACTATGCTATGAGAAAAATTAGCTCCTACCTTGCTTTTGAATTGGAAAGGTATGAAATACAATTGTTCATTTCTTTACATTGAGTGACAAAAACTGTTAAGGATAAATTGAGGACTGTGCACATCCTTGGAGAAAAATGCCTGACTTCATTAGAGTAACTTGTCTCTCATAGTCTGGTTTTAAAGTCATTTCAGAAAAATAGCCTAATCGTCTGCACAGAAGCTTATATTATATGGTATTTGATCATTTTATGTTACTCATAAAAGTGGAAAGTTGCTTGAGTACACCTTCTTGGCTAAAAATCTTGCCTTGGGGAAAAAATGACATTTTTACTGATAATTAGATGGTAGGTAGAATAAATAAATAGTATCTGGAGAAACAACTTTTAGAGGACAATTACATTTTCCTGTACAACTAAAATAAAAAGGCTGAGACACAACTGATAAAAATTTACAACAGATGTAAAATTGTTGTGATTTTAAATTTAAACATTGAGAAAGGAGTTATTTCCTTGTTAGCACAGTAACTTTTTTTTTTTTTTTTTTTTAATGTGAGGCTAGAAATATTTAGAAAGGTGAAAACATTGTTCAGAGTGTTGTGATGCTCTATTCAAACGGTCAAAGAGCTGGTGGGAGTACTGAAGAGGCTAAAATGAAGGCAATTTACTACTGGTACTAGGACTTTGGGTACCTCTGTCACCAAAGCATGGGGGTCACTAAGGAGTGATTATAACAGATTAGATGACCAACACAGTTTAGTTGTCTATTTCATAATGAAGTGTATCACCAACTACAACTGTTTGTCCTGGTCCCTTGACTTGGACAGTCTGGTTCAGAGTCTGCATTGCAGGTGCCGTGTTTGGCCATACCACTCCCATCCTTAAAATTCACAAAAAGGGATGGCAAGGCTGTGTGACCTGCAGCAGCATGAATGCTCCCAACGAGGCTGGAAACTCTGCCCATCTGCAGGAACTAGAGAGGAGCTTTCAGGCTGCGTTGCAGAGGCAGAGGTTCATACCTCTAAATATGTGTGAAAAGTCACTGTAAGAAATAGTAGGCTTACTTGTATGTGCAATGGTTATCAAATTGGAAACCAAACAATGCTTAGCTCAATTTTCTTAACTGTAATGTATGTCATTGTATTCCCTGAGTTGTCTAATTCAGGCATTAATTAATACCTTATATGGTAGGAGTACTGTGCCACACATCAGGATACCCTATTCTGTTGGCTAACCACTATTTATATTTACACCACATCACCATTACAGGCTATAATGTTACTTTTCTTGATCTTAAAGTAAATGTCAGGCATTAGGATTCAAAACAGCTTGAATTCTGTAGCTATAGTACCAGTTGTCAGAAATGTAGCTCTCTAAACTTAGTCTAAACACATTCTCATTTTAACACATCAGCTGTATCAGCACATCAGAGGGTTTGCTACTTTGCTATCTAATTAGGAAAAAAAAAAAAAAAAAGTTTTGTTTTGTTTTTTTTTCTTGGAAGTAACATTCATGTTCCAATCTCTTCTACTGCAACTATCAAACTCCATTTCAGAAATTGAGTCCCCTTTGATTTACATGACTACAATTGCTGGAATTTTAATGGAGAGAAAATAGATCCTATACATTAACAGGTAATAGGGAAAGACAAAGGAATTAATTTATTTTAAATATTTTTCTCCTGTTGTTAATCATGGGTATAAGAATATGTAGAAACCTACAACCTGAAGAGCAACGCATGGCAGAGTCTTTTAAATGTTTTGGTGTCTATTCCTATTTCAGGACTTATGATTTTGGTAGAATTATAGAAAAGTCAAAGTGAAGGGCTATCAATTCACTGTACTAAAAAGATTCTTCTTCTTTCCTAGGCCATGGAAAGGATGCCAAGAGCAAGAGGCAAGAAAGTGGAGTCCATCTTACTTGAAGGGTAGGAAGGAACAGAACAAGCATGGGTCAAATTTCATTCTTCTGTCATCTAGTGCAGCACATGTCCAGGCTGCACCATACTTAGGGCAAGTTACCTAGTCATGACCTCACTGCCTGAAAAGTTTGTATTCATATTTGGGCTGTGGCATGGAAGGTAGATAGCAGCTAACTGCTGGAATTTCTGGTTTTGCATGTGATCTCATGCAAGACACATGTTCTGCTGAGGCTGATGATGTACAGCCAGTGTGCTAGGTACAATTATTACCTAGTCCCAAAAAGTATTTGAAAGTTTGTCAGCACCTGACTTACAAATCAATGCAGGTGGTGCAAGAGATCTGTGGCAGTGCAACTAAGTGTTTAAAGTGCCATAAACAAATGGGGTTTAAATGCAAACAATTCTGAAATTGTAGTTTTGGAAAAAGTAAAGGTGGGAGTGCTGCAAGCACAGCCCCCCTTTTGATGATGTGTGGATATTTATGTTGATGTTGAATATTAAGGAATACTAATTAACTGGACTTAATTCATAGAATCATAGAATCATAGAATATCCTGAGTTGGAAGGGACCCTTAAGGATCATCAAGTCCAACTCTTGACACCGCACAGGTCTACCCAAGTTCAGACCATGTGACTAAGCGCACAGTCCAATCTCTTCTTAAATTCAGTCAGGCTCGGTGCAGTGACCACTTCCCTGGGGAGCCTGTTCCAGTGTGCAACCACTCTCTCTGTGAAGAACCCCTTCCTGATGTCCAGCCTAAACTTCCCCTGCCTCAGCTTAACTCCATTCCCGCGGGTCCTGTCGCTGGTGTTAATGGAGAAAAGGTCTCCTGCCTCTCGACACCCCCTTACGAGGAAGTTGTAGACTGCGATGAGGTCTCCCCTTAGCCTCCTCTTCTCCAGGCTGAACAGGCCCAGTGCCCTCAGCCGTTCCTCGTACGTCTTCCCCTCCAGGCCTTCCACCATCTTCGTAGCCCTCCTCTGGACACTCTCCAGCAGTTTCATGTCCTTTTTATACTGTGGTGCCCAGAACTGCACACAGTACTCGAGGTGAGGCCGCACCAGCGCAGAGTAGAGCGGGACAATCACCTCCCTTGACCTACTAGCGATGCCGTGCTTGATGCACCCCAGGACACAGTTGGCCCTCCTGGCTGCCAGGGCACACTGCCGGCTCATATTCAACTTGTTGTCTACCACGACCCCCAGATCCCTCTCTTCTAGGCTGCTCTCCAGCGTCTCATCGCCCAGTCTGTACGTGCAGCCAGGGTTTTCCCGTCCCAGGTGCAGGACCCGGCACTTGCTCTTATTGAACTTCATGCGGTTGGCGATCGCCCAGCTCTCCAACCTATCCAGATCCCTCTGCAAGGCCTTTCCACCCTCATTCGAGTCCACAACTCCTCCAAGTTTGGTGTCATCAGCAAACTTGCTCAAAATGCCTTCTATTCCTACATCCAGATCGTTTATAAAAATATTGAAAAGTACCGGCCCTAAAATGGAGCCTTGAGGGACCCCACTGGTGACCGCCCGCCAGCCTGACGCAGCGCCATTCACCATAACCCTTTGGGCCCTGCCCGTTAGCCAATTGCTCACCCATCGTATGATGTTTTTATTTAGCTGTATGCTGGACATTTTGTCCAGTAGGATCCTATGGGAAACCGTGTCAAAAGCCTTGCTGAAGTCCAAAAAAATCACATCAGCTGGTTTCCCTTGGTCCACCATACGGGTGATCTTATCATAAAAGGAAATCAGGTTAGTTAGGCAGGACCTACCCTTCACAAACCCATGCTGGCTGGGACCAATGACTGCATTGTCCCCCAGGTGCGCCTCAATACGTTCGAGAACCATCTTCTCCATGATTTTACCAGGCACTGACGTGAGACTGACAGGCCTGTAATTGCTAGGGTCTTCTTTCTGACCCTTCTTGAAAATCGGCACAACATTTGCCAGCTTCCAGTCTACCGGGACCTCTCCAGACTCCCAGGATCGTTGAAAAATAATTGAGAGAGGTTCCGCGATGACGTCCGCCAGCTCCTTCAGCACCCGGGGATGAATCCCATCCGGACCCATGGACTTGTAGGGATCCAGGTGGAGTAGCAGATCCCGCACACGTTCAGGGTCGGTTGGCAGTTTGTCATCCCCACCGTCCCGGTCCTCCAGCTCGGGGCACCCTGGGTCCCGAAGCCCATCATCGGCATTGAAGACAGAGGCAAAGAAGGCGTTAAGCGTCTCTGCTTTGCCTATGTCATTGTCTGTGAGGAGACCTTCCCTGTCAAGGAGCGGCCCTATGTATTCTTTAGTTCTCCTTTTTCCATTCACATATCTAAAAAAACCCTTTTTATTTTCTCTCACAGACACAGCCAGCTTCAACTCTAGGTGTGCTTTAGCCACACGAATTTTCTCCCTACAGACACGAACAGCATCCCTGTATTCTTTCCATGTCACCTGGCCCTCCTTCCAGTAGCGAAACACTCTCTGTTTCCGCCTAATCTCCATATGAATGTTCCTGGTCAGCCACGCCGGCCTCCTGCCACGCCTGCCTGACTTGCGATATTTAGGAATTGCCTGATCTTGTGCTTCTAGGAGGCATCGCTTAAAGAATGACCAGCACTGGTGGACATCAAGGCCTTCAAGAGCAGCTTCCCAGGGGACCTTGCTGACTAGTTCCCCAAGCAGCCTGAAGTCCGCCTTCCCCATATCTAGGGATGAGGTTTTGGTGGCTCTTTTCCTTCTGTCACTGTAAATTTTGAACTCAACCACTTCATGGTCACTATGACCGAGGCGGCCACCAATCACCACATCTCCCACCAGACCCTCTCTGTTTTCTAGCAACAGGTCTAGGAAGGCACCTTTCCTAGTTGGCTCCGTTAGCACCTGCACCAAGAAGTTATCATCTAGGTGCTTCATGAACCTCCTGGACTTGCTCGTGTCAGCTGTGTGGCACTCCCAGTTAACGTCTGGCAAGTTGAAGTCCCCCATAAGGACAAGGGGAGTTAATCTCGAGGCCTCTCTTAGTTCTGTAAAGAATAAGTTATCGGCGCTATCGTCCTGGCCAGGCGGTCTGTAATAGACTCCCACAACGACATCCCCTTTATTCGTTCGTCCCTTGATCCTTACCCAGAGGCTTTCAACTTTGTCATCGCCGACCTGGAGTTCCACACAGTCCAGCCCCTGCTTCACATACATCGCCACCCCACCACCTCGCCTACCCTGCCTGTCCCTCCTGAAGAGCCTGTAACCGTCTATCGCAACACCCCAGTCACAGGACTCATCCCTCAGGCCCGGTGTAGCATAGACCTTCCCGTGATCAAAGAACCCAAAGTTGTGCCGGTCACACCAGTCTCGAAGCCACGAGTTTATGCGAACAGCGCACCTTTCTGCTTCGATCCCCCCTATCGGAAGGACAGAGGCAAACACAACCTGCACGCCCGAACCTCTAAGTTGTCGCCCCAAATCCCTAAAGTCTCTTTTGATCGCCTTCGGACTTCTCTTTGCTACTTCATCGCTACCAGCCTGAAAGACCAGTAGCGGGTAGTAGTCAGTGGGCCGTACTAGGCGCTTGACTTTCTTGGCAACGTCCCTGACCCTGGCCCCAGGGAGGCAGCAGACTTCCCTACGGGTAGGGTCAGGCCGACAAATAGGGCCCTCTGTCCCCCTAAGGACAGAGTCTCCCACAACAATCACCCTTCTTTCGTTCTTGGTGGAGGCAGTCCTGATGCGTGGAGTTGACCTCCTCGCCCTAGGAATCCTCCTGGGAACACTTGCTACCTCTTCCTCAGTTACTGGTCTCTCAATCTCCAGGGCCTCAAACCTGTTCCGTAAGGGCACCTGGGAAGGTGGGGTCGGAAGAGGAGGGCATCGCCTGCCATGTCGAGCAGGGACCTGTCTCCATTCCTCCTCAACTCCCACATCCCCTCCCTCTGCCCGACGGCGACAGGGCAGGGGGTCCACCCCCATTTGGGGTGTCTCACCCCGGTACCTCTCCTTGAGGCCCTGCAGGGAGTTACTCCACAAGTCTATCTCCCGCTCACATTCCCTGATGGCCCTCAACCTCTCTACCTCCTCCTTGAGCTCCGCCACCATGCGGATCAGGTCATCCACCTGCTCGCACCTCACGCACGCAGTGTCTCTGCCTCCTGCCGATGGCAGCAGCAGGCTCTGACACTCCCTGCATCCGGTGACCTGAACCGCTGCATTCTTTAACGGGTACTCGGTCTGGGTGTACACCGACCTCCTGCAGAGCGCTCCGTGCCTGGTGGAGACCATTATCACCTAGCTAACGGCTGTCGTTAAGAGGTGTTCGTGTGGGCGGGGGTAGCTCTCCGCCCTTCCTGCTCGCCCTGCCTGCTTGCACTGCCGCGCTAACTGCCGCGCCACTCCCTTCTGACGCGCCACGCCCTGTTTGCCCGCCCTGTTCGCCGCGCTCCTGGTCGCTCGCGCTCCTTAGGGGCTGCTTTTGAACGGCCGGGGAGGGGACGCTGCTGGCTCCGCCTTCGCCTCGTCAGCCTCCCTCACGAGGGCTGCCGGCTCCTGGCGGCTCCCTGAAGTCGGCTCGATGCCGGAAAGTTAGCCCTGCCTGGCCCGATCCCCCGCTCCGCTGCAGAACGCGTCTGCCCCGGAGCCGATCGCCTCGGCAAATGGCCTCGGCAAATTGTTTGAGAGAGTCTCCTACCTATTTTTTGAGCTCCAGGAGTTGATGAGCCAGCTAATGTAATTATCACCTTTAGGAGCGGTCACTAACTGGTCGCTACCAAACCACTTAACCTGGATCGCAGCCTAACCCTAACAGATTGCAAGAGATCTCTTTCTGCAAGCCTACACATACCATATACCTAACATAGTTTTGCTGCCATGTACATTGAGCAAGCAGGGAAAAACTAACTGACACAGACTTAATACAGTGCTGTGCTACTGTATTGGTGCAATGCTATCCAAGCCACCAAGTGTTCACAGAATCACAGAATCACAGAATTTCTAGGTTGGAAGAGACCTCTAGATCATCGAGTCCAACCTCTGACCTAACACTAACAAGTCCTCCACTAAACCATATCACTCAGCTCTACATCTAAACGTCTTTTAAAGACTTCCAGAGATGGTGACACCACCACTTCCCTGGGCAGCCCGTTCAAATGCCTGACCACTCTTTCTGAGAAGAAACGTCTCCTACTTGTTTTAATTGTTGAAGAGTAGTGCTCTTTTTTCCATTCTTTTTTTCTTTTTATTTCTTTTATTTTTTCCTTCTTCCTAATCATTGAGGAGTACAGGGCATGAAGTTTCCCTTCTTCCACTCACCAGGAACATCACCTGACTGCCAGGACTTTTCAACTATGATGGAAAGAGGCTTGGCAACTACATCAGGCAGTTCCCTCAGGACCCTGGGATGCATGTCATCGGGTCCCATAGACTTGTACCTGTTTAGGTTCATCAGGTGGTCTCGAACCCGCTCTTCACTTACAGTTGGTGGGACTTTGAACCCCCAGCCTCCATCTACGGGTTCAGGGAAATGAAAGACTTGGGAAGATCGCCTACCAGTGTAGACGGAGGCAAAGAAGTTATTGAGTACCGCAGACTTCTCCATGTCTGTCATTACCAATTACTCAGATACAGAAACTCACTGCTAATAGAAGAAACTAGCCACCTATAATCGCTGACACACTCCTATTTTCACCCCTCGGTGTATTTTCACAAATGTTAAAGGCGCACTGTGGCCCCTGGGGGCTCCTGCTGTCACCCCAGTGCAGCAGCCCAAAGGAAGCTGGGTCCTCTCTTGTGCTCTTCCACGAGGCTCTGTGCAGAAGGGATGCCACCTCTGGCACAAGGGCTGGGGGATGGGAAAAAAAGTACTCACACAAGCCCTGAGAATTGGCAACAGAGTGGTTTATTGCCGGCATGTCTATGGTGTCTGGGGGCTCCAAGCTAATGCTTGCGATGGAGCCTGTGCGACGACAAGTAGGGGGCTGGCCGGACACTCCTGAGACGCCGTTTTTGTGCACGGAGAGCAGAGAGAAAAGATGCACCGCGGTAGTCCCAGGTCTGTTCTGGCTGAGGTATGTCCACTTCCATTGGTTCGTCCACGTTTGCTGGAGGTTCCACTTCCATGGGTTCCTCAGTGTTGGGCAGAAGGCTCAGCCAGTCCCTGCCTGGGACTGCCCAACCAGGATGCCTTCCATGCGTAAGGTTTCCAGGCTGGGGTGCCGAACCACGGGCTCGTCCAGTTCCACCCCTGCGTGCACTGCCAGGTTGATTTCTGTGCGCGGCTCCGATGTTTCCATCTTGTTTATGGCCGTGGCCGGGTCCCGCACTGTGGTATGGATGATAGGCGTGCCTGTGCTCCCCGCGGCTGTCTGCCTGGTCCTGCTGCCTTCTCCCTGTGCTGCCGTTGTGCCCATGGTAGTAAGGCGCAGACCCGCTGTTGCCGTGTTGTCTGTCAGAAGGACTGTTCATGGCCTGGAGTGGCTGATGACCGAGTCCATCGTTTCTTGGCACAGGACGCACAGTGTGCCTTCCATCTGGGAAGTTTTGAGACCGGGGTGCTGAACCGGAGGGTTGTCCACTTTCACGCCTAGGTGCCATGCCACTGTGTGTTTGTTTTCCACGCGTGGGTCCGATGCTGCCATCTGTGTTACGGCCGTGGCTGGGTCCCGCACTGTGGTATGGATGATAGGCGTGCCTGTGCTCCACACGGCTGCCTGCCTGATGCTCCTGCGTTGTCCCCGTGCCCCCGTTGTGCCGCTGGGAAGGCGCAGGCCCCCTGTTGTTGGATGGCTGAGGGGCCGGCCCGTTCCCTGCGTCCTTGCGGTGCCAATGGTAGCGCTTATAGGTGTTTGTGGGCTGCATGCCAGAGCTCGCTCCTCGGGCACTGGTGTCAGTTGTGCCGCCAGCGCTCTGCCTCCACCCGTAATGCTTCTCCTTCTCATCAGCTGCCTTCTTTCTTGGTGCTTGCTGTGACTGCATAGCTGTCTGCTCACACCAAAAAGGGCTGCCTCTCGCTTCGCTGCTTTGGCTCTTCTTCGCCACACAAGTTGGCTCTCAGAGTGCCTAGAAGCTCAGCGAGTGGCGGGCCAGTGGCAGGGGGGGCTTTTTATAGGGCCCCGAGCAAAGGCGGGGCAGTGGTGGCCACTGCGACCTCAGCCAGCCTCTGTGACAGAGTTGCCCATGCGTGGCCAAAGGCAGCTGTGTTGGGAGCAGCCTGGAAGATGGCCTCAGGTGGAGGAAGGAGGAGGGTTGGGGGGGCTGAGGGCCCCTTTTCTGGGGCTGGGTCCCCCGGGCCATTTGGCTTGCCAGGGAGAAAGGCTGTCCTTTGGCCACAGGGACTGCCCTCCACCTCCCATCCTGTGCCCTGGCTTTATGTTTAACACTGATTTTTATGTAATTAGCATTAATTTACAGAGAGGAACAGAAGCAAGGTGCATCTTCAGCCCTAATTTCCATGTGCGCTTTGTGTTCTGAGTGAAGAATTTCTTCCTCACGTCACATCTAATCTAAGTCTTCCCTCCATTTGCTCAAAGCCATCACTCCTTGTTCCACTGCTACACTCCCTGACAGAGTCCGTCTCCAGCTTGCTTTTAGGCCACCTTTCTAGATTAGGTTAGGTGGCAAAACCGCAGGACCTTGCAAATTGCAGCCTGATCTACCTTGTTCCACATGTTCCACGCAACATTTTCCAGCTCAGGCTCGATCCTCTCTCTCACCAGTGTAACAGAGAAGCATAGAAACAGTCAGGTTGGAAAAGACCTCCAAGATCTTGCTTACAAGCTAGGAAGACACAGCACCATTTTCCAGTCTACATGTATGAAAACTTGTTTGGGTAGCAAATAAAGACACAAGTGTTATCCAGAGTTTAGCTGTATGTTTTGTTCTTCAACTTCATCTTGCTGTAAGACAGACCTGGTTTCTCAGACACGCAGGAGAGCTCTCTATAGAGCCTCTGGAATGGGCAAGTAGGTATAAGTGGGAAGGAATCCAGCCTGATGGTTGCCTTCATGCCGCATTACAGGGCTAACAGTTTGAAAAACCTTATAGTAACACCGTGTGCCTAAACTGAACCTGGCAGCCAGAGATGCTATGACTCCAGACTGCCATGCTGCTCAATAAAAACAAGCAAACGAACAAAAGCAAAACAAAACAAACAACAACAACAACAAAACAGACAAAAAAAAAGAAAAGAAAAAAAGAAAAATGAGACACAACCAACCCACAAACAAATACGTCGTTTAGAGCAGAAAGACTTTTCGTATGTAGAATAGTCTGAGGGGGAGCAGTGTTTTGCTGAGAAGCATAAGGTGGCATGTTGTGCTTCCTTTCAAGGGTAAAACCTCCATCACTGCATACCGTAAAAGTAACTTTTGCGTTTTTCAGGAGGAAAAAAAAGGTTTAGCAGTATCTTTGTCCTCCCATTCTCAAGACAGCACTGGGCACTGCAGCCCTGCAGCCATCCTTGTAGGAGCTCCAGACTTGCAGTCTCAGCCTGTGCATTGCTCTATTGGTACATATTGTGGTTTGTACATGCAGGTGAACAAAAGATGGCTTTAGTGTACTGTCTAGTTGTTGCCTTCAAGTAAAGATGACAAACAAATTGAAGACTGTGGTAGAGTGGAGAAGCGTGAAGCAAGTTGCTGTATATCAAATTGCTCAAGTGGTCATGTTTACCTTTTATTTCTGCTTGCAACATTACGGGACAGAAATAAAAAATATGCTGTGCGATATATCCTTTCTGCATGTGCATAACTTACCACTTCTAAAGCAACCATTCCATCTAACGTAAGATCTTTTCAGGTTCTAAGTTCAGAAAGCGGCTATTTTTATCACAGAATCACAGAATCAGAGAATCACAGAATTTCTAGGTTGGAAGAGACCTCAAGATCATCGAGTCCAACCTCTTACCTACCGCTAACAGTCCCCACTAAACCATATCCCTAAGCTCTACATCTAAATGTCTTTTAAAGACCTCCAGGGATGGTGACTCCACCACTTCCCTGGGCAGCCTGTTCCAATGTCTAACAACCCTTTCGGTCAAGAAGTTAAAGTGTTGAGCAACAGGAAGACCTGAAAAGACTATGCTCTGGCTTTTCATAGTCTACTGTGACCACAGGAGACCAGCATTCAGAACTGGACATACTTAACAAAATTATGGCCTTGTAATATGTTTGGTCTTTCCAAACACTGCACAAAGAAAGAGGAAATTGAAGGGAAGGTGGTGGGTGGCTCAGATATGTATTTCATGACCCTCAGCATCCAAAGAACCTGATAAAGAAGATCAAGGAAGTTGCTTGGAAGCTTAAATGAAGAAAATAAGCAACCAATGAATAACAGCAATGATCAGAAAGTGTGCTGTGGGTCAAAACAAGTTTTGCACTATTTTTTTTAAATGAAAGAAAAAAAAAAACAGTAATTTTCTCGGGTTATATGCAACCAGGATGAAAGTGAAAAGTTAAGGTGCAAAAAAACCTCCAGGAACCTTAAGTTTTATTAGGCAAGTAAGGACCACATGACTTATGTCCACATGTAGATAAAACTGAGCGTGGAGTGTGAATTCTCTCACTGGATAGACAAGGCTGGAAAGGGCAAGAGACCTTCTTGCAAATAGAAGGTTGTTAATCATACATGGATGAAAAAAAATTACTGTGAAAATAATATAATGTGCTAATTAATCCTACAAGCAGAGAGGAGTGTTCTCTTTTTTGCACCTTATCAAAATAATAGAACACAGACTGCTCTGCCATTTGGTTTAATAGGCTCATACAATTTGCAAGCAAACTCAGGTCTGGTTAAAGAAAAACTCACATAACAGAAAAGACACTAATTCTTTTTAATATATATATATATATACATAAATTAAAAATATTTTTAATTTAGTCAAACAGGCAGACATTTAAAACATATATAATCCCAAGTACTAGTTTTCAGCATAATTTCCAAAAAGTCTGTGCAATTCATTTGCACTTTGTGGTTAATCACTGTGACTGACAGAGTAACTTGACTGATAATAAACTAAAATATGCCACAGATATCTTCTTTGCTGAAGCATGATAAAAGTCTGGACACAAAAAGCCTTACTTACTGCAGGCAGAATTATTTCTCCCTGGAAATGTAAGCTCCTATTTGTAAGTATTGATTGCAATAGGCTCTTTTTGCCATTCACAACGAAGCTGTCTCAATATGAACTGGAATTACTAGTCATGGTGGTATATTGGTAAAACAGGTCCACAGAAGTCAATCTGTCAAAGTGAAATTGGACTAGGGAACACATTTTACAGGAAAACCATCAGTTAATACGTGAAGTAGAACAAGTTTTGTATCCCTTTCTGTCCGCAAACATCACAGCATGTAGAAAGCCTGATCTGCACCATCAGATTTTTGTTGAAGAGATTTCTTCCTATAAATGTGAAAAAATGGAACTGTGCAAGTTCTGAAGCGTTCTCAAAACCAGAACTGCCCCAGTGAATGCAACAAATATCAATTCCATCAAAGTGATAAGGGGGTGAGGAAACTAAGAAAGCTTCAGCAGTGGGGGGAAGCATATGTTAACAAGACATATGTGGGTATTTTCTTGCATAATGTATCTCTTTTAGCAAAGGAAATAAGGAGAAATGTTTATAGTTTCTGCAAAATATTTTGAAATAAGAGAGAAGCCCTTGCTCTTGTGCTCTGCACTGCAAGGATAATTTGTGTCATAAAAGGTCTGTATCTGCATTTTTTGTATTAGGCAAATTGTGTTCCCCCAGATATAAGTATTGGAAATGGATCTCTCAAAAATAATAGTGGCATTGAAAGAAAAGTAGGGCACTGAGTTGTTTTTTTTAATGTGAAACTGTTATGACCTGGGTCCTAAACTGTTTAATGTCAAATGGAACCATCAGCAAATACACAATCAAGTTGTCTTCTTCATATAACACATCCCATAAATACTTATTTGGAAATAGGATTTTTGATTATGGGTAATGGAAAGGTGGAAGTTGTAGACGTGGATTTTCTGTTTAACGGAAGTAGAGGTGTGTGTATGCAGAGGCATACAGATGGGACAAGCATCTATAACAATGTCTAAATTAGCTCCAGCTAACATAGAGAATCACAACACAAAAATGCACTTGATGTTAAAAAGAAAACAGTTTTAGTAAGAAATTATTAACTAACATGGGAGCCTAATTAACTAGAAATTAGTCTTTGACCCTCAACAAGAAGACACTTGCAGGAATTAGCAATTTACAAAGGGGAAGATGGTATTGCTTAGTAACAGTCATCTTAGAAAGTATATGTCACTTTGCTTGTAATGTCCTTACTCCAGACTTCATTTTCACTCTCCATATACAAGACAGCGTGGGCTGAACTATAATTACATGTTTTCCAATCTCTGCAGTGAATCCATTATCTAAGGGGAACCCCACTGTGAGAATGAATTTGGCACTGTATATAAATAAACCTGCTTTTGACATAAGATACAAGCCCATTAGCTTGAAAATGGAAAGCATTATTTGATTACAATTATGGCTGTAATACTAACATCAGCAATTGCATACATAAAGTAGAAGAAACATGAAATGATTTTGCATGTGATGTTGATTTAGAAACACATCTCTCTCATATGTGTATGAAAATTAACGTGGCAGTCCTTTGCAGTCCCAAATGCTCTGAAGCTGTAACACGACTTGAAGTAGTGGAAGTTTCTACTATTGCACCATGGAGTAGCTAGTGCAAACCTGTTATTCAGACATGTATCTGGCTTCTTCCATTAGAAGTCTGTTGGTGCTAGAGTAAATTTACAAAAATCAGTAAGTTACATGCATGGTATTCACAATTTATTGAGGTAACACCAACAGAAAGAGCAGCAGAAGTGGTAATTATTTATCTTTTTTATTTTATTTTTTTTTTTACTGGTGAGTGAAAGCAACGTGACAGATTAGTGAGTCTCCAAATATTTATATTTTATATATTTGATATAGAGAAATTAATTTACTTCTTTTTCTGCATTTTAATCCCATTTGCTTTTGTATAAACTATGTAAAACCACAATTATATCATCAATTCCTTGCCTTTGTAGTATGACTTCTTATTGAAATTAGTTAAATTAATTAAACTAATCAATTAAACTAATGAAATAGTTTAACTTTGGAATCTCAGTTCTTTGTACATACAGATCCAGCAAACACAAGATCGGTTTTCTTCTGGTGCCTGTGAAACAGGAATGTTTTGGTAGGTACAGTTAGCACAAGGGCCTTTGAAGGTTTGCCAAAATCTGAGCTATTAGGAACAAACCAAGATGACAAAAAGGTGGATGAGATCTGTGAGACTGTGAAGAAATATCCAATTTAAGCAAAACTGATGGCTGGAGAACTGGATGAATATGTAACAACTCTAACATTACCCATTCTACTGGTAATATATGGACTATTCTTTTTCTGCTGAGTACTATTAAATGCCACTGACTTACAATGTTTATGTGACATGTTATTGATCCTCTTTGGTTGAAGAACTGGAAGTTTTTTTCATCAGAAAATTTTTTGCTTACATGCTGGTAAAAATGCTAAAAAAAATAAAATTTACCCCATTATTTGGGAAGGGAATATCTGTTTTCTAGATGCAAGAAAAAAAAAAAAAAAAAAAAAAAAAAGCTTACTTAATACATATGACCTCTTAAAGCTGTTTTTTTTCTTCTACCAAAAATATACTGTTGAATACCAGTAATTGTGTTTTATACCAACATGCTAGAGTTTTAGGTGACTTCAGATATTTGCACACAGTGACAGCCAATTCCTATGGTGTGCTTCTTCTTTCACAATAAAAGCAACACCAAGTCCCACATCCCATCCCTTCGTCATATACCGAAACTACAAACTTGTGGTCAGAAGCAATTTTCTTCGTAACAACATTTGGGAAGAAATACGTGACTGATCCAGAAATAGGTTTGATATTTTGAGGTATGGAATAGCTTTGCAAGGACATGAAAAAAAAAATAAAGCCCAATTTCAAACATGATACTCACAAGAGTAAGGAACACTTATTTTTACAGTGACTATGGAGCTGGGCCATGTATTATTGCTGTGATCAAGATAAATCTGCTTCCTAAAGGAAGTGAAGAAATATATCCTATATGAATTTTAATTTCAAGGACAAGACCTCAGTCCTGCAGAAGCCTGTTTATTTAGTCTCTTTCGCCATGCAAGAAACTCTATTAACCCTCTAATGAGCAGAGGCAAGTAGGTTGGAATGGGGATTGTGTTTTCTTATTAGGAGTTATTGCAACAAAGGCTCTTATATTACAAGAAAGTGAATTTTACAGATTATATTCCTGACTAGCTACGGACATAGAGCTGATACAATCTTTTCTCATCCATGTGTAATTTCCTGCCTTTTTATATCTTTTCAACATTGTCTAGTTTCAGTGAAATTTTACAGAGGAGTGTAAAATCTTAAAATTACTAAACCCCATTAATTTCATGCAAATTGGCAAGGCGGTGGAGGAAGCAGATTCCAATTACTTAATGGACTGAAGTGAAGAAAAGGCTGTAGGATGAGCTCTGTCACATTATCAGATGTTGGAGAATCCACAGGAAAAGAAGCCATATAGCTGAAGATGACTGTTTGGTCTTCTGGTATAGACAGAACTACAGCTTGAAGAAAGAGGCAGCCACTGCTTCAGTAAGCGTCTGTCTGGCTGTGGCATAAAAATACTGACACTTTAGACCTTAGTCTGGCAAATAACTAACAACACAGTGTTCTTACCTGCATTTTTATATAAGCTACGCCTTTGTAACACAAACACATGGTGAAATTTTGCACTTCTCTATGTCATTTAGGCTTTTAATATTGCTCATAATATTCTGTGAAAGCAAAGAACCCAAGGCGTGTTAATGAAATCTGTTGATAAAGATGAGGAGAGAAAACAAAAAACTGTCTGAAGAGAAAACAATCTGAAACTGTTATAAAGGGTGTCTGCACAAAAGAGAGTTACAGATGAGAATATTTACCAGAAGACACAAAGAAGTGTGCTGGACTGATCCTTCCTGAGCAAGCAGAGCACTTGGCTGCTGCACTGCACATGGGCTACAAGGAATTCAGAGAACAAAAGCTGATGAAGGTCTGGAGAAACTCTTACACCAGCTGACGTTTTTGGCATGATTTCCTCTGTCACCATTAAGAAGATGTACAAGACACATTATAGGAATATTTTAGATTTGAAAAAATGTGATGTCTCTTTTCCATATTAGGTTGATTGAAGATGCTAGCAGAGGCTTCACTTCTACCTGTGAGAAGCAGTTTAAAAACGCTGATAGTCAGCAGAAAATATGAAAGAATGCATATCATAACAAATGTGTAAAACAAAACATGAATCTGTTTCAAATAATTCAAAATAAAGACTACTTTACTACTTCTGCCAAGCATATGCATATGCATACAAACACAGCCATAGAAAAAGTCTCTTATGCAACCTATTTTTCTGGTTAAAATTAAATGTTTTCTGGATTAAAAAGCAAATAAGCACCTAAATATCCTAATAATGGTTGGACTAGTATATTCCCACACAAATATATATTTATATTCATGTATGTAGTGCTTTCTAGCAATACAATTGTGCAGACTTATGAATGTATATGCGACATATATATATGCTTGAACCCAGGAATATTTCTATAAAATACAAGCAGTTATAAATCAGACATTAACTAATATGGATTTTATTTATTTTTATATTTTTTATTTGTTTGTTAAGGGGAAGCATACTAATGGTCCAACTGTAAGTCAGACTGTAAACCAGCAGAGGATTTGTCAGGATTTCTGGTGCCTACCTGTTAGGCTATGAGTTACCAGATATCTTTAGCACATGATCTGCCGTTCTTACGGTTTTATTTCTGGAGGGGGTTGCTGAGGATAGGCAGTGTTACCTGCAAGACATCTGGAATACGTTGTGCCTATGAAAATGTGATAGACCATTAAAGTTCTGGAAGCAATTGCTGCTGGGTCAGCTGGGCACAGACACCCTTCTTCCCCTTTGCTTATTTCTGCCTCAGATATATGTTTATCAGATTTATTAGACTGTTTTCAGCTGTAATCTGAAATTTTTCTTAACTCCATCCAGAGAATGGCACAACCTATCCTATCCCAAGAGTTCTACCACTAACAGGCTGCTTTTAAGCCTTAGGGGAACAAAACCAAACAAAACAAAGAACAAGAGAAATTGAGAGAAAAAAAAAGGACTTGTGCACAAAAATATTGTTTTGTTATAGTTGTTCAAGAGGAGATAAAAGCAGTGAGGACAGAAGGGTTACCACTACAGATGGACATGATGGTATCATGTAAAAATCTCACCCTGATTCCCAGGGGCCAACAGCTGAAAAGAAAAAGCGTAAGTGCAGTGTGCTACACAGCAGGAAGAACAGGAACTAATGTATAATTCAGACAGTGTGTTAATTAGTGGAACATAGATTACAAGCCCTGGGAAATGATGGAAGAAGTAGTTTCTCTTTGAATTTAAAAGCATTGTAAACTTGCGCCTGAGGATTATTTAACAACAGATTTCCTCCTATCAGATAATTAATAATTTATCAGTTTTAAGGATAGGAAAACTTTAAAAAAAAAATAAATAAAAAAAGCATGAATATCTGAATCAGCCTAGTTACTCTAAAGAATCCCACATAGCCTCGAATGAAAATACTTTGGGTCTCACAGCATCAGAGGGGAGAAAGAGAAAGGCAGGGGGAGGTATCCTGGAGTTTGCATTCCCGATGCATTTAAAAGTCAGTTTAGCCATAATAAATCCCAAATGATTGACAGAAATATTTTCATATTTCCTCCTCACAGATCTGAGCTTGACTTTAGTCGCCTGCTACCCGAGTTTGGCAGTAATTCTGCCTGACACTCCAGTATTAATCACAATGCTAAATCAGCGCTCTTGGGCACCAGTACACATCAGTAATGCCAGCTGACATTAAGACCACACTAATTTCTTCCAGCTCCTAGGGAATGTAACATACAGTCACTCTCCTAGCATGGCATGCCCTAGGCAGGATGATTTTGCTGGGTGTTCGCCATGGCACTAGGCACCATAAACCTCACCCAACATCCCATCACAATCCTTGGGCTTGGGCAGATGAACAGCCCCATGTATCCTAAAAATTCACTCTCTTTGCAGCCTTGTGCCAAGGCACAGCAATGCACAACAGGCAGCAGCAGCTGTAATGCAAGAGAGGCTGCCCACCCCTCAGCTGGTTTTACTGCGCTCAGTAAATTGGAGGCCGTGTTATTGATTAAAGGCAGCAGAGCAGATCTTTGGGGTTTTATCGGAAGCAAGATGAATCTTTAGGAAATGCAGCTCCCTGTCCGAGGGATGCGGAGCAATGCCCAGTGGGGCTTTGAAGCAGCCTCACATTGCAGGAGTGCAGTGGAGTAACTGCACTGCCAAACCGTGCTGATGGGCTGAAGAGCAAGAACTGTTAAGACAAACTTCATGCCAGAATAACTTTCTGCTAAAAAAAAAAAGCAAACAAACAATCTAAAGAAAATTAAAAAAAAAAAAAAAAAAAATCAAGAGCTTCACTTAGAAAGGGAGTGGAAGGAAAGATATGGTTTAAAAAGTCTTGAAATTTCCCTTGATGATCAATGGGGGGGGGGGGGGGAAGGAACTTGTTCCTTTGTAAAAATGAATGCACAAAGAATTCAACAGCACAAAAAAAAAAAAAAATAATTATGTTTTCCACTCTTGTTCCTCTCTATTTTATAAGGAATCTCAGGCTCCTAAATCATGCCCCTCATGTCTACACCTTTCTTCCTGCCAAGGCTTCCTAGAAGGTTTATGGAAGGGGTCACAGAAATGGCACCATGGACTGAAATTTATGGGAATCAGATGAACAAAAAACCATTTTATTCACTGCTACCAGCCAGGCTCACTGTCCCTCCTGGCCACACTGATGGCAGATGTCCCTTCCCTTTTCCAGGTGGCAGGTGATGTGCTTCCCACCTGCCTTGCTGGCCAGCAGCCCTACACGTGCCTCATGCAGAGATGGGTGACCACCACCCCCAGCCCGGGGAAACTCCCCCTGGCTCCTCCTGGCTCTTTGCCCACCCTGTCCCTCCTGCTGAAACCCCATGACACAGATGAGGAATCCTTCAGCATCAGGACTGGGCTATTACTGTGTTTTCTTCCCAAGTACAGCAATGGGAAAATCCTAAAAATGAACATAAAGGGCTGACACATTCCCCTTTACCTTACCAAATAGTGTTGTTGCACTTCAGCCTACTCTCCCACCTCCTCTCCATCTCCCTCAGCTCTAACCCATCTTATTCAGACTTGCAAAGAGCCATGTATGTCTTGGGATAAAGAATTAATAAATTAAGGAATGAATAATACTACCCAAAGAAGGAAAAGCTTCCAGCAGTGCTATCCATTATTTATTTGTTGCCATCAAGTTAATAATTGCTGTTTGTCTTTCAGGATATTGCTTTATAACTGTCTGCTATATGTTTTTTACAGAAAAAAAAAAAAGACATTCGTTACAATAATAGCCTTTAGCTCTTGCACTTATGCCTTTAAAAGCATTACATAATGTTAATTATATGGTGTACATTAAACTCGTTGCAACAAACAGACAAGGTTATTTTTCAGACATCCAGAATGCATGCAGAATAGGGGCATTATGAAGACTATCACAGCACATCCTTTACTTTTATTTCATACTCTGAACAAGCTCTCTCCAAAACCAACCTGAAGCAGCCTGTTTGGCTCACTTGTTTCTGTGAAAGGCAGAAATTGTGTGAGATGGCCGTGCTCAGATATCTCTGCTCTTTAAAATACAGAGAACAATAAGACCATATGGTTCACCTCTGCATCCTTGGGTCCCACCTCCCACTGCCCTCCTGCTCCTCCCAGCCCCATTTGCCGACCTCATGCATTCCTGGTGGTGGTGTGGAGCCCCAGAAGAGGAGCCAGAAGCTCCATCCTGAGCAGCCACGTCTGCGTGTGGCAGCTACCTTGGCACTACACAGAGCACTTTGATATATGAAACCATTTCATGGTTAGTTCAGTATTTTTATGTACTTCTGTATATGAAGTGCTGGGTGCAATTTAGTTTGAAGAATATATTAATGTTATTTAGACTTTATATTGTAAAAGATGATGTTCTGTCATCAGTCTGTGTTTAACTGTTGCCACCCCATTTTCATTTCTGATGATTCTCCCATTATTAGCATTTTTGATTATCAAAAGCAATGATACCTCCAGCCAGGAAGACCCAAAGAAGGCCGAAAGTCAAGTATGTTTTTTTTGTCTGATTTGTTTTTGTTTTGTTTTGTTTTGTTTTTTAACCGAAAGACAGAACTCAGTCTACTGAAGGAGAATCAAATATCCTGGCTTTGATTCCCCTTGAATGGATGGGAAATTATCCTTTTGGCTCCATTTAAATTCATTGCTGAGTGCATGCTCACAACATGACTAGTCATTTTATCATCAGCCACCATCCTGCCTAGCTTTTATGTAAGATAACACTGAATGGTCCTATGATTAGGCTTTATATTGGCTACAAACATGTAAACTGTCAAAAAGCTTAAAGCCCATATGATGATTATTATTTTTCTGTATCTTACATCCCTTTTTGCTGAGGGTGTCACCTGAGAGAGTGTCACCTGAGAACTGGCAAAGATAAAAAGCAAATCTACAAACCAAGTTATTTTACTCTCATCTCCTGCAGTAGCAACAAGACACTTCACACATGATATCTTCTATTTACATGTAAATCTTAGGTTACTCCTCCAAGAATGTACTTTTGTGTAAATGTATTTTGCTCAAGCAACTGACAAATATCAACACTCCGTGGGTAAAATTCAAGTAATGTTGAAAGTCGAGAAATATCTCTAAGATTTTTTTTATTATTATTATTATTAAATATAAAATGTATTGAGTAAGGTTTTTGTTTGTTGTAACTGATACAATGTCAGAGTAGTTCATTTGATTTCACCTGAGGTGTTGAGGATGTATACTACCACTGCTGAGTGGATTCAGACGAAACTTATTTTCTTTAAATTACAAGACCTTGATGATGAACTTCCACCAACAAAAGCAAAATGATACATCTTTAAAATTTCTATAAAATCTAAATCTGTGTACATCATGTAAAGTGTCTTGAAATTTGCTTGTATCTAGCTTATTATTAACATTATTGAGAAGAATAATAGCACTCAATTGTTTTGGTTACATTCAGAAACAAATAAATCAATCTCAGGGTTTTCAGCTACTTGAGAAGAAACCACCAGCATAGCCACAGCTTTCAGAGAACATTCTAGATGAAAGGAGACAAAATTATACCTCAGAGAGGAACAATGTTCAATATTACAGTAGAACTACTTGATTAATAGAAGAGACCGTATGAGACCACTTTGACAGCTCTTTTAATTTCAGCCATAGCCCTGTTCTCCTGACACGCATAAACCACCACAGCACTAAGTCACTCTGTTTTGCTCCTCCATGTACAAAGTTTGGGTTGCTGGGATTGTGGCTATAATTTTAGTTACCCGGGTGGTGAGCTTTTAAAAAGTCTGCAGTCTGTAAAGCTGGTATCAGGGCATTTCCCTCCTTTGACTTGCATCTAGTAATTTAATTTCTCTGCTTAGGTGTTCTTGCTGTGCTTTTGTTTCCAGAAAAGCTAATGAAATTAAGTGCCCTCTTGGAAATGCTTCAGTGTCTCCCAGAATAAGACTAAATGAATAAAAGAAGATTTTTAACTTTCAAAATAGCACAGCTGGGATAGATAAATGAAGGGAAGAGGTGTATTTGTACATCACTGTTGACTTCACATAGAATCAAACATATTTGGACTCCGGGATGGTGACAGTCTTAGCCGCAAATGGCTGTTTGAAATACTGTAATTATTTCCCAAGCTATGACCAGAGACATCTACAGAACCTCAAATACCCTGGCATGGTTTCTGGTGATAAACTCTGGCCTTAGAATCCTGCTGTGGGATATCGAACATAAAGTAAAGGAAGCAGAACTTAATGCTTGTTGAGACCTTGCAGACGTCCTCAACTCACAGACTTTCTCTGCTGTAGTCACTAAATGCCCACCTGGAACTGCACAGCCCACACAAAGCTGACAGAAACATTGATGTCTCTCCAGTTCAGCAGCCTAAGGACTAAATTCAGCCTGGTGCTTGCTTATCTCATTAGTGGTTTTGTAATAGCACCTTGCAACTATGTCTAAGATTAGGGTACTGCATAGACAGTTGCTATACTAACACCTAGAACATTTTATTTACTGAAAGAAAACACGTTTGTCCCCATTTTAATGAACTAAAAAAACATTGACTTTAATGGCTGTGGTCCAACATTCACCCTGGTGTAAAATATGGACTTGGGCACCGCCTGCAGTATCAGAGTTCAGGAAAAATGATCTGCTTTCCACCCCTGATCCCCAGAGCTGTCAGACCACTGGTAACTGTATGCTGTTGAGGGAGGTGCAGGCTGAAATCATACAGCACACTATAGGGTCAGGGCTCTGCCCCCAGCTCTGCCCCCAGACGGAGCTGCTCTGGGTAGTGGAGTGTGGGCAGAAGGCATCACTGCCCCAGCTACATCTTTCCCCTTGCTCAAGGAACCTAGAGGATCCAGATCAGCAATGAGAGGTACTTTCAGGAAACAATCCCATGGCCCCATCACTGCATAATGAGTGTAGGTGTCCAGCATTTAAGTAACCAAAGCCTAATGAGATGAATTTATGGTAGATGCTCCAGCATCCTTCCTACTTCTCTCTACTGGCCATATCAAGGTCTGGTAAATAGAGACACTTGCAGTTCTGGTCATTTCTCTCTTGAGCTTAGAGGCTGTAGTACAAGTGGGCAGAAGCACCATAGAAACCTGTCTGGAAGCATCTCTGGGTTATTTGCCCAAGACCAGACAGAGTGGAGCAAGAATGGCACTGCCCTGCACTGCCAGCTCCCGAGCCCAGGACCCCATATACCCCGTGCACCCCGCGAGGCCACTGCCCTTCTCCACCACCCAGCCCAAGGAAAGGAACTGATAGTTGTGGTCAGGATCCCCCCAGGTTCCCCCCATGAAAAACTGAACTCACAGCAGCATGCAGTGAGGTTTAAAGTCTTGGTCCCCTTCCCGTGCACTTGGAATCAGCTCCACTGATATGTGACCAAGTCGCAGTCTGGGCTGGCAAAATTGCTTGTTTGGCATCAGGAGCTGTGCTGTGGCTGGCACATACCTGAAGGGAAAATAATTAAAGCCTCAGACAGTCTAGTTCAGTAGAAAGAACATCAGTCTGTGCATCAGGGGACTGCTACAGGAGCTGCTTTTACAAGTTATTTAAAACTTAGGAGTTTGGGCATCTGGTGGCAGCCAGCAGGTAAAGTGGTGGGGCAGTGAAAGACAAAAAAAACATGGCTGAAAGACAAAACTGGGGATCTGGTGGTTATAGCCACAAGGCCACCAGGAAGAGAAGCAAAGTAGATGGGAACGGATGCCCTGACCTCTTCTCTTTCCTCTTAGGGAGCTGAAAACTGCTCACACAGTAGCATAGATAAGCAGTCCCTTGCTGAACGAGGTGCTCAGGTCCAAGCACTGGACATGAGACTGTCCACACAGCCAGATGCAAGTGCAAAGATAATTATTATATTTCCAGCACTGCATTAACTTGAGCATTCAGATCATAGTCAGAGGGCTTCAGCAAAATAATCATCATCATCTGGGTCAAGAGGTATTATGCTTTGCTGTGGATGAGATGGGCAGGAATCCGCCTTGCTTGGCACAAGGCTCCAAACCTCACTCGACTCACTCACAAGCTGCTGGGCAGTACTTTAATCCGTCTGGATAAGAGGAAATTTTTAGACCTATAGCTCAGGTTAAGACAAAGGAGAACAAAGACTTTGCTATAAGGCAAAGCTAGAATTAGATTGAAATGCCAATATCATGGTTAATATTTTGTCCCTGGATCCTATATTACTTACTCTGGTTTTTAGACCTGTCTTTCCTCTGACCACAGAAGTGATGTTTCATATGTATATCAACATACATTATTGAGAGCAATATTAACAAATTGAAGAAAAACAAGAAAACATTCTGCTGCTGCCTCTGGTATCAGCTACTAACATTGTATACTTTAGTGAATAGGAAGCCAGGAGCTGTAATATCACAAATTGCATGAAAGAAAACACCAGCAAGAGTTTGATAAGGATTTATCTGAGGGAAAGTGTGATGCCTTTGCTTTAATACAAGTGGTAACTTTGAGTTTTGATATATGTTTTAGTAAGGCTGTGTCTCTGGCAGTTGTGCAAACAACGTGTCAAAGCAGTCAGTCCAACACACAGGCTAGCAGCCCACCAAAAGCACACTGGTACAGGTTAGAGTTATCACATGCATTTAATACTGTGACTTTTGTGACATAAGTTCACATGGAAAGTGCTGTGTTAATCCACTTAACAGAATGGTTAATAGATTGAGAAAATCAATCTTCCTTCAGATGCACTAGCAAATAACTAGAAACTGGTAAAACTGAAGACGTTGGTCATTACCAAGCTCGGCAAAATGTGAATAAGTGACCCTGGGGAAAGGCTCCAGTAAATGCCTTCTATTGACAGCTTGCAAATTTTTAAAACTGCTTTCCTGTGCTTTTCTATTAACTGGGGAAAAATTATTAAAAAAAAAAAAAAATCATATATTTGACTTCTCTCTGAGAATTCAGTACTGATGCATAATAATAACTCATTTGTTATTGTTAACCAATTTATACAGTTTAAAAGCAGTTTTTTCAGCTTAAGGGCAAAAGAAAATTACTAAATCAAATCCTTCCTTCATCTGTGGAGCTATTTGCTGAGGACTTTGCATCTATTACACTCCAGTGTGTCTAAAACTTGAAAGGTTTACTAAATAGCTCTTGTTAGTGTTTTCTTGTTTCCAAATGTCGGGTTCTTCACAGTTCACGTGATTGTAACCAGACACATGAATTTATCTTGTACTGATAGGATTACAGGCCAATAAAACCAGCATCTTACTAGTATGTATGTATGTATTTACACTTGTGTATTATGAGAAGGCAACAAACAGAAACAGTTGCATCATAAAAAAAATAGTGAAAAAATAAATCCATGGAAAATCAAATTCTAAGCAGTGATGGGTTTGCTGTTGTTGCAGAGGGTGAAAAACTGGCACCAGCTGAACTTCTTCAATTAGCTATGAACGACAACTTGGAACAGAGATTATAAACCAAATCACAAATTTATTTTCTGTAGCTTTTCTGCTAACAATGAGAAATAGCTGCCAAGCAGAATCATTTTACAGATTTCAGTATTGGAAACCTGGCTCAAGAAAACTGCCTTCCAGACTGAGCAATGGGAATAAATCAGTCAGTTTGTGGATGACTGCTCCTTCCATGGGACAAGGTTCCTTATGGGGTTCCTTGCAGGTGGCTGGCTTTCCCTTTCATGCCACTCAGGAATCACTGGTGTGCATGGAACTGCACGTACACAATATAATATGAGAAGTGAATCATCCCCAGCATGCAGCTAGCAGCCCAACCTCCTGGAAATGCTACAACCAGCTATCTCAGTTTTCCCTTGAGTATTATTGTCTTTACTGCAATTACGTGTTTAGTTTTGCTCTATTTTATTGATTAACAGCAAATGTTAAGGAAATAAAATATTCTTATAGCATCTTTCATTGGAAAAGCTATCAAATAGCTTAGCACATGAGAAAGGATGTTGGGGAATATGAGAGAGATCTCATCAGTGACACTGAGATAGCACCTGTCCTCCAAACTCTGCCTGTCTCTCCCAGCACAGAGCTGGCCCTCTGTACACCTTGAGTGATTTTTGAAAATAAGTAAGGTTTTCCACACTAGCAAACATTGAAAACCAAGAAAGGGGAAAATCCAGGATTTGGATTAATCAGACTGACAAAACACCAGACATTGTGCTCATGACACAACTTACGTACGACTATGTTAAGTGTTGCATTGCCCTCTCCCTGTTGTCTAACCCCCGATAATAGTCTTGCTTTTAGTCAGCTTGAGCCTGGGATGAAGAGCATAACCCTGAAATCTAATGTGACCTAGATGATCCTTCCGTTCACAAGCCTTTCTCTCCATGTGGCTAGAGCAGGCATCTTTTCTTATTGCTCCAGTTCAAACTTCAGCAGAGTTTTGAGCTTTCAGACCTCAAAGGTGCAAGGTAGGAAGAGCTTGACTGTTAGCCTACCTCTGATCTGAAATAATATCAAATAAATCAGTAGCAAGAAAGAATTGCCTTTGGATAGATACACATAAAATTGGATGAGAAAGCATAACTATCGCTCTCCTTAGTTCTCTGTTTAAAACCTGAGGAGACACCACAAAGAGGAACCTAAAGAGTTGGGAATAAGGGAACTGTAGTTTGTAGGTGGTCTGAAGCATAATATCGTATGTATTTATGCTTGCTTTAGGGTAAGAGGGTAAAAAACTGCAGAGCTCCACTTATTACAAGGAGATAAGGCCTTCCAGTGAAGAGTCATTTGCCTCTCTGTCTGTCAGAGTTAACACTTCAGCATCCTTGGCTGCCATGAAGTGATGCCAAAGGCAAAGGACTCAGTGTTATGGTTGATGGAGAACTCTCCTCATGTATTATAAAGTGTGTGTTTAGGACTTCTTAGAATCTGACCCAACCTATTTAGACACTGTCTCAAACAAATAACAACAAGAACAAAATGCTGTGAAAATTGCACTTGCCATTTGCATACCTGAGTCTTGGGAAGAAAGATAGCTTTTGGCCCTTTTGCATATCATTGCTGTCTCTGACCCAAGTTAACTTCGTATTATTTACCTTTGGTATTACCAGACTATCAACTGGTAAGGAGCCCGCTTTTTTTTTTTTTTTTTTTTTTTTTTTTTTTTCCTAAAGCTTTGAATGTGAATAAATCACAGAAAGAAGGAGAAACAGCTGTTATTTCTTCACTCTTGGTTGGTGACAGAAGCTGCATTTCATTATAAGGTTGAGATGAAAAACTCCTTTCCTTGGAATATAGTCTGGCTTGTATGGATGTTTTCTGAGGAGTTGGTACGTTATTCTACCTCAGTGCTGATGTCATAGCATTTTATGCTACCACTGAATAATTAGCTAGGGTTATCACACAGTTCATAGATTTCCTCTGATTCCGATGAAACCAGGGCACTGCTGGATAAGGCAACATTACCCCTCAGGGACAAAAAGAAGCAGCAGCCATTGACCTTTGAGATGCTAAAATTATCAAAAAATCTCTCACTTCTCTGAATTATAATGAACACTTTCCTTAGACTGGTTTAGGTTTTCCTCAGCTCAGAATCTATTACTGTTTTAAAAAATAAAAAAAAAAAAAGAGAGAGATAGAAAAAAAAAAAAGTACCTTTTAAAGAGTTTTAGACCCCTTTGGGAATATTTCATCTGACACACATAAAGAGATGGGCTGCAGTAGCTGTGCCTACATTCCCTGGGTAAAAGGCAGCTCTGTGTGAGATATGTCTTGTGCTTTGGTTTTATTTTCCCTTCTGCTCTCTGCTCCTCAGCCAGCTCCATAGGCTTCAGACAGGAGGCCCCCGATGAGATTTGTCTCTGCGGTCATTGCTTTTACTATATTGTAGGCAGAAGATTCATCTTTTTACTGGATCATTTCTCTTTGTGATAGAGGTCCTGAATTTCATTTATACTTTGTCCACTTTGGAGTGCTCTGGCACTGTAATTGGGCTTTAAAATCAGCTCGGATCGAATTTGTACTCACTTTAAAGCACTTCTGCTCTGACAGAATGGCATAAAATGGTTGTAGAATACACGGGGATCAGACTTGCTATGTTTTGATTAACTAAGAGCTACAGAGCTATCTTTTGAAATTTCATTAAGACATCACAGGTAAAGGTAGCAGGGTAGCTCTGTACATACAATATTCGTAAACAGATCATCTGATATAGGTGTAATGGTAACCAAGAGTGTGTCTGTGGAAAGAATTAATATAAAATTATACCTAGAAAGACACTTTGAATGTATATGGTAAAGGAAAGAAGCTTTGATCTCAAAATTTGTCAGAAACTATTAAAGAGAATAGTGCTGGCTATTATGTGAACACAGCAAAGAAACTGAGGAAATGCACTATGAAGGTGAAACCAAGCTGTATGATTTGGAGGCAATATTCAGGCTGTCAGCTGTACATAATAAAATGCATGTACATATAATCTGGACACAACAACCCATCTGATTGTATCAATAAAGTGTATAGGTGTGTCAATGCATAACATCATTTAAATACCAATGAGAAATAGGCATTATATTGGCCCATGCAGTGGAATACTTTTTGGAAAGTCTGGGGTTTGCAAAGTTAAAGGTACAGAATAAGCCTTGAATTTGGAAATCCCATTTTGGCACTTAAAGATTTTCTGGCCCCACAGAGAGCTCAGTGTGGGCACACAGCTCTGACCAGACTGCATTTCAGTGACCCTGACTTCAATCATCAAATAAAAATGGGTGGGACTTGGTTTGTCCTGAAATACTTATTTTTATGCAGCTATTTGCAGGTGTCTCATGTGACATGAGTGCCCAAGATCCCATTATAGACACTGAAGAACATGGGCTCAGCTCAGTTGTGTCTAATGCCATTTGAGATGCCCTTATGCATCCTGTCTGCTTCCCAATTATCAAGTGAGAAAATTGCAGGTTTTCATATCTACCAGCACTGTACAATGTCTTTGGTACCCTCTGACATTTCAGGTGTCATGGACCCTCTATGGGCGTCTGAATTAAACCCAAGATGCCACAGTTTATGTGTTTAATTTGATTTTACCAATCCTTACACAAAACAGAAATCACTTCACTGAAATCAAGGAACTAAAAAAATGGAATCTCAGGGCAGGAAAGTATGGTCTTGCTCACAGAGAGAGAAGTGTTATTAAGCATCAGAGAACACACACACACAGCCTGACAACTTGCCCTGCCTTGTGGAGTAGCTACAAGTGGAGCTTGCATCATTATAACGACCAAAATTCATTAGCCTCAAGACACAAATCTGCAAGAAAACCAGTTTCTGCAGTTCCAGCTCATGCAGAACTATTCTTTCATCATTCGGTATGTACAAAGTTCATTGCCTTTAAAATCAACTGCAGCTTTCCCACCTGGCTCTGTATTACAGGAGCTGCTGTTGGCCATTCATGTGCCCTGGTTCTCACAAGCAGCAATCCCTGGACATGAAAAGACAGCACTGTCTGACCTTGGACATTATCTGTGTACTTAACGTACCTTGCTGCAGATACATCCTAAACAAAGAGCTGACTGAGAAACGTTGAAAAGATTCTCAGATAAACGTTAACTATTAACAGGCAGAACTGATCCATGCCAGTGCTTCATACCATGGTTAGGCAGTGCATAAGGTGCTTGTCCTTTTATTAGCATGTGAATTTATTCATGTCATACAAATGGCATTTAGGGAAATGAATTGTCCATTATTCCACAGGGCTCTCATTAAAGATAACTTCTCCTGTGGTTGCTTGATGGCAAAGTTCCTTCATGGATCAATAGGAAGCATGGAGAGAGCAGATGAACTTTGCAGTGACTACTTCTAATAGTGACTGCAGGTAATTAAAAAAGACTAGAGGTATTAGGAGTATTCTAATAGTGGTCTAACAGTAGTTTAAAAACATATAATAATGAAGTCAACTTGAACTTTAAAAATCGTTTAGAATAGTGGCTTTATTTTTTTAACAAGTGGCTGCTACGTGCTGGAGGAATCGGAAGTTAAACATTGGCTCAATAGGTCTTAAAGAGTTTTCCTACTCACAACATCGGTCATTATTAAACAGTAATGTTCATGCAAATTGTAGTACAACAGCCTTTTCAGTATCCCAAAATGTTACCCTGCAAACTCATTAGCTTTCAGCCACTGTGTTCAGCAAAAAGTACAAGACAAGAAATATGCCAAATTCAGTGCTACAAGCTGAGGGCAAATCCAGGGGCTAGGACTACATGGTCAGGTTCAGGAAGGAGCCTCTAACTTACTGGTAAAGAATGAGGGGAGAGTCAGTGTTTCTGAGGAAAAGACTATTTGTCCAAATAGCAAAGGGGCTTATTTTTATCCTCGTTCTTACCAGACATGCATTCTCTAGATGTAAATGTTTAAGCTGGACAGATAAGGATCTGATATAGCTCATGCAGCCTCTGTGTGCCTCTGTCTTATGAGTGTAACAAAGCAGACCTTTCTGTGCAAGTCCCTAAATTCCCTAGATATTCAAATGGAGAAAATTAAATGGATTTAAGGCCATCACAAAAGGTCGTGTACACCTAACTCATAGTCTTAGACGAGTAAGAACTCCCTCTGGAGGTCTTCACAGTCACCTACCACTTTCTGCTGACAACAAAGTGAGTTTAAGCACTTCAAAAAGCCTAATCCTCAGAGATTTAAAATACGACCTTGTTTGATGCAAAATTTGGGTGAACTGCACCCAACCAAGCACCTCAATATATATATTACAGTGCCTAGGTGGAGATAAAAAGAACCAGCTACAGATCCTAACCAAGAAGATAAAGGAAGAAATTTGGATAAAACCTTTCTTTGCTGAATGATTTCAAAACAGTTTAAAAAGTTCAGAATTTCACACTGTGGAAGCCCAGAGAATGTTGGCACTGTATCAGGGAAACATGTTAAGAACCATCAAAGCAGTAACAATAATAATAGTAATAGAAATAGTAACTTTCACATACTTTTCTGTGTTTTGTGTTAAAAACACAAAACAGACATGTTGTGTCATGGGAAACCTAGGAGCGGTTGGGATGACACAGAGCACTGGAAGCCCAACTGGACTAAGCATTGATCAGGCTGTGTCTCCTCAGCACGTCCTTTCCAGAACTGCACAGACCACCATACCCACCCAGAGTGCTCTCCATACCTTCAGCCTGCTGCTTTGGGCTTTAATGCAGAGTCACTACATTGTTGACTGTTGCTGCGTTCAGAAAATATTTATAGTAGCTTTGTAAGGACTTTCTTTTGTGTGTGCTCTTGCCACTTGAAGAATACCCATGCATTTTTCTGCTTTGCTGCTCCTTCATCCTTTTTTTTCAAACCTTCTCTGTAAAGATCTTCTCTGTCCTCCTGTTCCTGTTTAATGCTACATCTGAGCATTTAGCTACATTTTGAGATACATTTTTCATAAAAGACTGTCCGAAGCAAGGGCCAGCTCACACTGTGCTGTTTGCACAGAAAGCGAGGAGGAAGAGCAAGTTAATTACTTTGGAGCAGTCGCGCTTCCCACTACCAAGGCCCCTGCATGAGGTCCTGACGCAGCCGCCAAAGCAGCCTGCGAGAGGCAGGAGCTTGCTGACAAGTCCCTTGGTGCTGCTGTGAGCAACGCCACTGAGCAGCTCGCAGCAAATGAACAACCCACAAAGAGCGGCGGGACACCGGTGATGTAACCCTTGCTAAAAGACAGCAAGAAATATCAGTGACCCCTGAGAAGCACAAAAGCCTTCCTGCCCCATTCTCCTCTGCTGAACAAATGTGTGCCCAATCCTTGTTGTGCTGTTCGCCTCCCTGTGAGAGGCACTTTGGGAAAAGAGTGGGGGAAAAAAAAAAAAAAAAAAAAAAAGGATTCTCTCTCATTACCTAAGTGCTGGCATCTTTTTGTGGCTTCACAGGCTAGGATGATGTGTCCTAACCTACATTGTGATAAATACCGAGCAGACCTGCATCTGGCTTCTGAGTTTCTCCCAGCACCAAGGATTACCAGTGGCCATGCTGGCTGCACTGGGGTAAGCACATTCATCAGCAGGAAGCACTCAGGAATCTCCTCATTCCTCAGCGGATTAGGGTTTGAACTGTAATCACCGGAGTGAGACAAGTCCAGGGGATCACAGTTTGTTTTCTTTAGAAAGCACTGATTTTTTGGCTGCTGCTAGTGACTGCATGCCTGGCTTAGCAGCCACTTCGGTTCTGTTGCATTTGTCTTCTCTTCCTTTCTTCCTGCTTGACCTCAGGGGAAAATTCTTGCTGTTTGTCCCAGCTTGCAATTACACTGCTGGAATAATTGAGCGGTAATGAAAAGAAGCATTTCTCTCGCCTTTTTTTTTCATTTTGGGTTGCAAACATTTTGCTTTACTGCTTTTGCTTCTCCTGTCTCCTCAGACATTTGTGCCTGGGCCCCTGTCTGTATGACAAATTGATATTGAGAAGTTTAATCTACCATCTGTGTCTGTTTATAGCCGGTGACATCCCAGACACAGGACTTGCACCAAAGAGCCCTCTAGTCAGGGTATACAAATAAGAAAGGGTATGGCAAACTCTCAATATTTTGTTAATATGGTTTCAGCAGGATTTTTCACCCCTATAATCTAATAATTGCTAGTAGTGTGGTAGGTGTCTACAATATTTCTTTCCTTACAGTTTCAACAGGTTTCGTGTGTTATTGCTCCAATAGTTCATGCAGTCAGTAAGCCACTGCCACACGCACCCCTTTCTGCAGAGGTTGCCAGCTGAGCTGAGCCAGTGCTCTGCTTTCAGATTAGGGATATTGGGGACCAAATACTCAATTTTGACCCTGAGCAGCCAAGCCTAAAAACAAACCAACCAAAAAGAAAGAAACACCTGACTTCCTTTTTTATTGCTGAAATATGGAAAGGGAATTTTTGCCTTCTGAATGAGTTGCCCCCTTAATTAATTTTCAGAGAGCATTGCATTAATAACAGAAAGGAATTTATTGAGTAAGCAACAGTAAGCAAAACAGCGCTGGGTGGCCGGGGAGGCTCAGCTCCGCCAACGGCGCGCACCTCACCCCCGCCAAGGTCCCTTTTTATATCTTGGTAATTCCGGGATTACGCAGCGCATCCTGGTATATTCTGCGACTGCGCGCACTGTTGCTAGGGGGTCGTCTCTGTCCCTCTGGTGGTCGTGAAGATGAAGGCCGTAGTCTTCCTCAGCGTTGTGGTTCAACTTCTTTTTTTATTTGGTCATGTTGGCCCAAAGTGAGACAGGAAGGCAGGATGTTGATACACTAGTTTAGCAACTTACCAGGAGATGGTTACATGAGCTTTGCAGCAGGGTCTTTGAACAAAAGAGGCAACTGAGATGCAGAAGGAGAGAAGGGGAGGGGGTTCTCTTTTTTGTTACATTAAGCAAAAGAATTTTCATAGTGTCTAGCCAAGCATTATACAGCTCCTTACTTCAGCAGGGAGTTTTCACAACTCCCATTCCTCAAACAGAACTCCTTGCTTTTATAATACAAAAGACAATGAACGAACATTTATTGTGTATTACACTGAAAGCCAAACCCATCTCTTTTGTATGCCAGTGAACTCGGGGAGAAATCTGGTTAGTTCTTTGGGAATGATTTTCCCTTTCAGGTTTGTATTTTATTTACTTATTCATGTGCATTGTTCCCTCCACACTGGCTTTTTTTCATGGCATCCCAAGTTGCTCTTCCCCTGGAACCACGTAGACTGTGTGAAAGAAAGCACATCTCGCAGAAGTGCCTCCGCAGCACATCACAAACTGCACAGCTCCCAAAGAGCAATTTAAAATGAAGAACAACCTTTTCCAACATCCTTTTCAGAGCTGCACGTGGACATTAGCCAGACACAAGACTGAGCTGCGGAGGGTGCATTAAACTCCCCATCTGCTCTTCACACTGCTCACCGCTGATTTATAACCCACAGTAAAGTCATTTGGACAAAAATAAATAAATAAATAAATCCGACAAGTGCACCAGAAGCCAGCTGAGCCTTCCCTCTGACGGTGTCCCCTGCAAGGAACAGGTCCCAGCCAGGTAGCATTTTCCCAATATTTGATTCAAAGTATATGATATCTGCAGGTAAGTCATTCTCCAAACAAACTAGGAAAGGCAGATTTTGTTCTCTTTTACATTACTTTATAGGCGTTACAGCAGTTGGTCTTGGCACAACTATTTGTTTACCCTTGTGTAAACGATGCCTCAGTATCCTTGAGGGCCTCAGCAGCTGGCCTGAGAACTCGGAAGAGTTTTTGGAGAGACACCTGCAACTTTTTACCTCCTGGGGCAAAAAAAGACTGCTGCCCTAACTCAGCCTTTTGCGGGGCCCAGCTCCTGGCTGTGGTGCTGTGACCTGTCCCTGTAGCATCCTGGTGGGGTGGCTGCTTTGGGCAAGGGCCAGCCCCATGAGCCAAGGGGCGATGCCTTTCAAACACCAACAGGCTCAGTTATGGGTCTGGTGAGGGGTGATGGGCTTGCACAATGCAAGTAGCAGTCTGGGAAGAAGGGGCTCAGAGAAGACCTTATTGCTCTCTATAACTACCCGAAAGGAAGGTGTGGGGAGCTGAAGGTCGGCCTCTTCTCACAGGTAACGAGTGATAGGACTAGAGGGAATGGCCTCAATTTGCACTGGAGAGGTTTAGGTTGGAAATGAGGAGACATTTCTGCTCAGAAAGAGCAGTCAGGCACTGGGACGGGTTGCCCAGGGAGGTGGTGGAGTCACCGTCCCTGGGGGTGTTCAAGGAAAGGTTGGACGTGGTGCTTGGGGACATGGTTTAGTGGGTGACATTGGTGGTAAGGGGGATGGTTGGACCAGATGGTCTCGGAGGTCTTGTCCAACCTTAATGCTTCTATGGTTCAACGACATTCACCCCAGCACCTCGCAGGCCTTTCACCCCCTCCACCAGCCCGAGCACCGCACCCAGCCCCCCTCCAGCCCTCTCCCCGCCCGGGGGCTGGGGTCCGGCGGCCGCCCGCGGGCAGGGGACGGGCGAGGGGCGGGCCGGGGGCGGCGCTGCCGCGGCGGCCGTGCGGGACGGCGGCGGGAGCCGGGAGCCGGGAGCCGGGCACGGGGGAGCGGAGCCGGAGCCGGGAGCGGTGAGCGGGGGGCGCGGGCTGGGGGGGCTCGGAGCCGCGGCGTTGGGGCTTGCCCTCTCCCTGGGCTCGTGTTGTGAGGTTTCTTCTTTTTTTTTTTTTTTTTCCCTTTTAATTAATTATTATTTTAAGTGAGGTCGGTACTTCATTATTATTATTATGTTTATTATTATTATTATTTATCTCCCATCCTTCCTAAAGCCCGCTGTGATTTATTGGGTCTGACAGGAGCCGGTCCACCACAAAGTGTCTCGTACCCAGTGTCGGTGGTCGTGGGGACAGTGGGGTGCTTGGCCCCTCGTGTGCCACAATCAGGGCGTTGGGTTCGCACATCCATTTGTCCTAGGGCCTGCCTTTGGTCGCTCCCCAAGGCATTTTGGCAAGAACTTGGTTTTGCCCTCGTTGACCCCATGGTCTGTCAGAGTGCTCCCGTAGCAGACTTTCTGGTTTGGGAGAAATTGCTTTTGCCGGGGACAGAGAGAGCAGGAGGCTCCCTGGAGGAACGTGGGGCCGTGGCTGTGCTGCTCCTGGCAGGAGGGATGCTGAGGGAAGCGAGGCACAGGTCGGTTTCTGTTGTGGTCTTTCGGCGAGATGCTGCAGGCTTTGATGGTGCAGAGCATGGGGTCATCGCTGTGCAAGCATGTTTTCGGCTCTCTGGGCAAAAGCAGAGATTGCCACGCGTGTGCTCTTTCACATTGTTTGCGGGAAGATGACGGCAAAGGAATTGCTCCCTCTGCAAATAAATTCTAAAACGCCTGTCCTGTGTATGTACCGGGAGAGGAATGGAGCTTAGACAGCACAATGTGTTAAAACAAAGCAGGATGGATGCACAGAAATGTGTCCTTCCCAACCACCTGGCACCTAGCTAAGAGCTCCAGGCTGTTGCAGCATCATCTCAGTAGGGGTAAGGAAGTTTGGGACAGAAAGCAAGCAAAGCAAACTCTTCCTATCTTGTGTATGCTAAATAGTAGTCCGAGGGAGATTATGAACACAGTGGTAAAAGGCTGAGCATTTGCCAGATTTCTTGACATGTATATAAGCAAAGAAAATTAGGAATGCATAGTAAGTATTATTAAATTTAATGTGGAGGTAAGTGTAGCAGAATGGTACAAAGCTAAACAGAAGAAATATGTAAAACCTGGAGATATAGAAGGTGCATAGTGCTGGCAGCTTTATTCTGAGAAGGAATCTGGCTGGAGGGTCATGTCTGTTCCCTTACAGTCTTGCCTTTTGCAGTCATTTTGACCCCACTCTGAGTTTTCTGAGCCTGAACAGACTGAGACAAAGGATGACCTGAAAGCCCTGGTGTCCTTCTCTCTGCCATAATACCTACAAAGGCTTGTCCCCATCAGGGATGGGCGCTTCTGCTTGTAGCTGGGTACGGGCTGCCTTCCTTCCCCACCTTTCCCTCAGACTTTGGCCATGCACATCACCCAAGGTGAAGGAAGAAGCAGCATGTCATGCCCGCCTCCTTCATGTTTCCCAGGCTTTCCTCTGCCTGCTCTGGCGTGCAGGCTTGCCTGCCTGCAGCCTGCTGCTTGCTGTGCATCGCTGGCAGCCGCAGAGATGCTGTAGGACCTTGAGCTGGTGGGGAAGGGGTCTGGGGCTGTTTTAGCACCCAAGTCTGCTCCAGTACCATCACCAAGTTGGTGAGTGCACGTGTGTGGATATATTTGGCTTAGGAAGTTATTGCCTTTTGCATTTCGTTAACCTTTTCAGACGTAACAGGCTGACCCGGGTAGCTTGTGTCTGCCAAATGTCTTGGTTCGTAATTGGGTCTTAGTGGTGCAGTGCAAGTTATAAATTGTATTCTGCAAATTCCCCATCAAAGGCAGGAAGCAGCGCAGTTTTCCTCCTGGCGCCCCGTCTACGTAGAAGCAGAAGAGGAATTAGCTCAACCACAGAGCACATCGAGAAGTTACTGAAAAATACGATGTTTCTGATAGGTTTTGAGACTTGGAATTTAAATATTAAAAAGTCATGACATTTACATCTCTCCCTGTAAAAATCTCTTGCAAGCACTCCTCCCCTTGTGTCTTTGCGACTGCAGTTGCCTCGTTTTCCTGGTTGGCACGGAGGAAATCCTGTTACGGCTCGGTCCATCCACAGCGCTGCTGCAAAAAGCCACCTCCGTGTCTGCCGCTTTGGCTGCGTCTCCCCTTCTGCCCAGTCCTGGTTTTGCCCCATCTCCACCACATTGGACATGCCAGCTGCAGGCTTCACTTTCAAGCATCCTGGCTAGTCCCCCCGTACATGGCATCTCACCTCTCCTGCTTTTTCAGGACAAAACCCCTGGGATTTGGTCAGCCCATGCTCTCAGCATCCACCTCCGTCATGCTATTATCTTTGTATTTCCCTGAGCTTTGCCTTTTGCTTGTCTGTAGCTTCGTATGGGTGCCTTGTCCATCATTTCATTAATTTCCTTGGTATGTCCCAACACGTTTGCTTTTGCTGTGATGCCTTCAGCAGCTGCCTGGTGAGATGCTGAGACAAGCCCTCACCTGCACTGCCGCACATCCCAGTCACTGGGATTAGTCTAGGGCTGGATGTGAGCACAACAGTGTCCTCTAAGGCCAGGACACTTGAGAGGCAGTGTTGCACAGATAACTCTATCTACCACCAGCAGAAGCTGCCCTTCTGTGGTCTGTGATTAGTGCTAGCTATCTTCGCTTGCTCTTTCTGACATTTCAGGTGCAACCCTGCCCCCTTATGCTTACACAACACAGCGTGGTTCACAGCAGCGTTGTGTGCTTGTGTAAGTTCCTGCACACCCCTGTGCAAGCAGTGAAAATACATGCATGTGAAGCACACACCTGTAGATAGGTAATGCCACAGTCTCCTTGTCAAGGGAGGCAACGCAGCCTGAGTTGGTAGAATAAGAATGGAAATATTTTTGGTTATACGCAGAGAATCAAAAGGAAAGGTTCACCCCTTACGCCTCTTGGTAAAGCAGGTACCTGAGCTGGAAAGCAGAGTTACAGCAAGCAGAGGTACTGAGATAGTACATCTGTGCCTGAAATTCACCTGGCATTTGAGTTCTCAGCCTCAGTACATTGTTCGTACTGTATCTGTTTTTTGGAGGAGAAAAATTTCTGAAATAAAATGATGCATTAACAAAGGTTTCTGGTGAATACACTGTACAGTTCCTGTCCTAGCTTTATATTGTGCCAGGATTTCTAAGCAGATTTAAACGAAGTCTGCTTGACATTTTAGGTCTTGATGTGGACCGTGTACTCTGTTTTTATAAAATATATGGAAGACAGGGTGTAACCTGAATTTTACTGTAAAAATATGTTCTCTTTTACTCTGGATTCCACTTCCTGCATCATAACGTCATTAGTTAAGGGCTAATAATCCCATTCTCTAGCTCAGTAGCCACTTCGTGTTCATCAGAGCCCCTTGGAGAAGCCTGCAGGGAAGGCTCCTAAGACGTGCTGGAATGATGTGACCACAGGGCTAAACGTGGCCCCTGTGGAGCACCAGGGATGGGGGCTCCCAGCACCTCCTCCGGCACCAGGCAGGATGCTGTGCTGCGGCACCGCTGGGGTTAATAGAGACCTGAGATCCATTCACTTCCAGATTTACCCACATTTAGCCCTTAGACTGTATTCCTGGTAGGTGAAGGGGATGGTGCTTGATCTTCCTGAGTTTTTTTTCTCCCTCTGTTTTCCCTGGAGGAATGCAAACCAGCGGATCTGAGCCCTGCAAGTTGTCAGCTTCACAGGTGAGTGCAATGGAGAATGAAAGCAAGCCCTGATAATCATGACTGCTTGCCCCGGGGCTTGATATTTTATCTGGCAGGTTTTACTCTGAGTAAACGATGCATAGGAGCTGGAACACTGCCCCAGGAGAAGTCCACAGAGGTTCAGGGAGTGCCAGCTGCCCTCCGGCCCTTTGGCCAGAGGCGTGGAGCCCAGTACCAGTTCCCTTGCATCAGATACAAAAGGTGGTGATCGGGAGCTGCTGTTAAGAATCAGGCACAAGCTAGCAAAGCTTAATTAATTTCTGTTTGCTCTGAGGTAATTGCATCCCCGCACACATGCTGGGTGGCTTCTTGTCTAGAGAGGCTCATCAGTGCTGGTGGGATCCTCCGCACAACAGAGGATCTGCAAGAAGGGGCATCGGGAACAGGGTAATGCAGCAATGAAAGGGAAGAAAAGCCAGGAGCAGCTGCAATATTTTCACGTACTCCTTCCACTGAGGGAAGTGTGCTTTAAATGGATATTGTGGGTTTGTCTTCCTTCGTTTTGCGATGTAAAAACATGCAGTCATCCCACCCCACACTAAATTTTCAAATGAAAGTTTTGAATTTGTGTTTGTAAGAGATTGAACAAGAAGTCACTCCATAAATGCAGAAATTAGGGAATCCCAATCCCATCATTTTCTCTCTCTGCACGGTCTCCCCTTGCCAGCCTGCTGCCTCCACAGGTACCCATGGAGGGGTGTGTTGCTTTGGCAGTGACATCTGGGTCCCTGTGTTTGCCTGCAGAAGTCAATTAGAGAGATCTAAAGCCATTAGGGGGAACCAAATGGCTGTTTGAACCTTAGTGTTTCCTCTTCCTGATCATCTGTTGTCACTAAACCTTAGGAGCTCAAATGTCTTTGAGGTTTCTGCTTGGGGTTGAATTTGGCTGAAGGTGACTAACAGGGACAAAAGTTGCTCAGAGTGGGATGGAAGGGAATAAGCTGGGACTGGGAACTGAGACATGAAATATGAGTACTTGCTGTGGTAAAACAGACTGAGAATGGGATTTTGGATTTCTTTTTTATTTTTTTCCAGTTATCTCATTTTTTTTCCCACAGGAAGTTTTCAACAAAAGTGGGAAATACATATTTTCAGCAAACTAACACAGGCAGGAGACTGATTTCCCCAGTGACTGTGTGTCCACTGGGTGAGATTCAGACTCACATTCCCATGGGAAGCAGAAACACGGAGGGCCCCATCTCCCAGATGTACAGTGATGAGACTCCTTGCCCCATTCACATCCTGAGCGGCATGGAGAACAGCTAGGTCCCTGCTCCCTGTGTGTCTTGTTAGCAGTGGGAGAGGCAGATGTGGTCAGGCCAAGTCCTGCTGTGTCAGAACATGGTCAGCATGGGCCTCAACTGGGGGCTACTGCTGTAACTGAGACCCTCAAAGTAGCTGGGAAGGGTGTTAGACTGGTGTAAGAAGGACGAAAGACTACATAAACCAAAGGAGATCCTGTAGTTTCAGTTCTTGGTCTTCTGGTCCAAATATTTCTGTGTTCTTCCGAGGTAATTAAAAGCTCAGACCTCGCTGTCTCACTGTGTATGCTATCCATTTGAATATGAATACGGACATTTAAAAAGCCTTGAGGATGCATTGTGTTTCACGCTGCATCTCTGGAGTGTTTAATCAGCTCAAGATTTCCCAGGCTCCATTCCCTTCCTCTTGCTGGGGACTGGGGCATTGTGCTGCATGAAGGGCTGGATGGGCAAGAGCAGTGCTCGGTGCATGTCGGGAGAGATGTGCTAAAGAAGATCCTGCAGAGACAAAGGAGAGCTGGAAAAGAAGCAAAATCGTTTATGTTTGTCATGTTCCAAGATAAAGTCTCTGCTGCAGAGGTTTGAGCCTCCTTCCCCAAGACATCCATTCTGAAAGAAACAAAGGGAAGGGAAAGGATCTCTGCTATGAGCAGATGAAATTGCGGGGCATGGGATTGAGCTCTTTATTACATGAGGCATATTTGCCCGAGAAAAGGTTTACGGGGGCTACAAACCGCTCTCCATGGCAGTAGCAGCACCTGGTGGAGCCAACATGCTCCTAAGCAGGTTCTGGGGTGCACTGCCCTCATGTCCAGGCATAAGCTGGGTCTATCCCTGGGGAAGCTGACCTGAGGGTTTACCTGCAGCCACACACCTCTCCTCCCAGGCTGGGAGGTGGTCAGGAAGCTGTCTGCCTCTCCTTGGGTGGAACATCATAATACAGTCAATGTTATCAAGTGCAATGTTATCAAAACATTTGCATTTCAACGATGCTGACTTTTAACAGCTGCACTAGATAATTTTCTTTATTGAACTTGGACTGGCTTAAACCATAAGTGATTCAGTGATGGAAAGGATGAAAGCAACATAACAATGCATTAACATTCATCCCCAGAGATCTGCTTCTCTAATGCAGTTCAAACCAAATGTGCTGAAAGGGTAGCGCTTTGAGACAGATAATGACTGTGCGAGCGTCTTTTCTTTCCTGGAGGAGAGGATCGTCTTGAAAGTGGCCATACTTTTGCCTTAATCTGTGTTGTCTGGGATTGTTTCTTCAAACATAAAATCAATTTAGTTTGCTTTATTAAAGACAGTTCAGGGGCCAGGTTTTAATTTTAAGTATTGAGTGAATTTAGCATGCAAAAATCTGCTATCTGTGCTTGTGCACATACAATATTCAGATGGCGTGTTTCAGGTAAGTGAATTTAAACTGCAGTTTGTCTGAAATAAAGAGTATAAATAAATAATGGTGTGTAATCCAGAAAGACCTGATTCCTGGCAGAAGCCTTTAGGTGATGATGTGAAGTGAACTGGAATGGAGATGTGCAGCTTCAGTGCTTAAAGCAGCACCAGGTGACAGCAGGCTGTCCTGGTGCAGGAGTACTTTGCAAAAGAAGAGGGGCAGGGTGTTATCCAGACATGTCTGTAAAGAGGAGATCAAGAGAGAAGCATGTTTTTTTATTATACATGCAGTGCTGTAGCTGGACAGCAGAAGGATGTGGCTACCAGAAATGAAAAACATGCCAGGACTCCATTCTCCTTGTTTTGCCCTGAAATTTCTGCCACCGTTCATCCCTGTTTGTTTGTTTGTTTGTTTGTTTTATGTGTGTGTGGGGGGGGGGGGAGGTAATTAATATATTTATTACTAAACTCTTCAGCTTTGATTGCTTTTTTATAGGCACTCTTCTCAGCATGCAGTCCCTTTAGATTTGGGCGTGATAACCATCCACATCCTGCACATTGGACATTTGTCCTACATCCCTATATCATCCTGCTTGTAAGTATTTTATTCCTTGTCATTGCTTGTTTTCTTATACTTTTTAGAAGCAGACTCATCTGGCAGTGACTGAAGGGGTAGAAGCTCTGGGTCTGGTCCCAAGTCATGATGTCTTTGCTTTACATTGATATAAATAACTGCATAGGGTGCAGATCCATGGGAAATGTAAATGATAAAGGCATTTGAGCCTATTTGAATGAATTAAGTATCCTTATGTCTCCAAGAGTTTCCTTTTCCCAGCCCCACACAAAACCCCAAACAAAATATAACTTGATTTTAACCTGCAACCAAGCCATCTGGGCTCTTGTCTTCTTAGATTTTAAAAATCATACATTTAAATCATATTAGATCATAATAAAAGATGAAATTAGATCATAAATTAAAGGGAAGACCTTGCTTGTGGCAGGAAATAGTTTTTCCTTTTCCTTGTGTGCACATTTTATTGAGTCAATAGGTGACCGATCCTGCTTCCCAGGGAGAGTGGCAAAGGAATTCAATGCTCCTGGAGGGGTCTGGGGACATGAAGAAACAGCACCCTATTTACTTGTGGTCTTTCAGTTGCCAAAGGCATTTATGCAAGAATAAGAAGCATTAAGGATCATATTCTTGCCAAGTGAGCAGTCATTGTTTGCCTTTCCTACTGAATCATTCTACATTTTCAGCTGAGTAAAATACTGCTAACTCCTCTTCTGCCTAGCACTATTGTCTGATTCAGTTGCAAGATGCTACATTTTTCGAGTCTAGAGCAAACTGGCTGGAGGGTTCCCTGTATGTAAAGTTAATTTGGTCTTTTGGTATGAGCATGTAAAAGTATTTTAATGGCAATAAATGTTTTGTGTTGCGTATTAGTTGGATACACTAATAGTCTAGATAGATGTGGTGGTTCAGTCCTATATGCTAAGGAAATAAATGCATAAAATAAAGGTGTTGGGGAGGAAGATTAGAAAATGAAACCAGAAGCTTGCTGGCCTTCATACATAAATCAAATAAGCAAAGGTCATGAGAAATCTTAATCTTTGTAACAGATCTAGTGAAAACTTGCTGCTAGCTTTTGGAAGTAGTGTAACAACATGATAACAGGACTGGGAATGGCGACACCTTTAAACATCAGGAGGTTTTAACTGGCATCGTCTGGGCTCTCTTCTGGCTCTCTTCTGGGAGGCTGCACAGTTATTATCCTGCTCTATCTGCTCTAACGCTGAACAAAGGAGATGGTGTGTTTTTTCAGGTCACAAGGGGATGATATCATTATCTGTTCACTCCTTGCTCCAACTTTCCAAAAGGGCAAAAGAGAGCAGAGAACACACTCATGAGTCCTTTAATCGAGATAATCAGTGTCATCTTTAATGAAAGTCCTCTGCCTCCCCTCTCCTATTCAAAACAAAGAACTGTCTGCCTAATACAGAGCAAGTAATTGCTGCTCAGAGCCAGAGTACCATCTTACAATCGATCTCTCTTTCCTAGCCATTTCCTAGCGAGATTACCAGTCGGTAATTCCAGTGCCTTTTGCTAGCCACCAGATCACCATCAAGGGGATTGTCCCACATCATCCTTTGTGGGCGTGTTCCACAAAGACCACCAAAAGTGTGTCCCCATGAGTCCTTACTGTGCTATTTATACATGAAGATGTCCAGTGCTGGTTTTTGGCTTCTAAAAGAAAGCAGAAAGGAATGCAAACAGGAAGATTTGTTTCTGTCCCTTGTGTTACCCAGCATCTGTACGAGGCTCCTTGGAGGACTTGTGAGCAGTGCAAGGAGCAGCCGCATCCCTGACTCCCTCCGTGTTTCTCCCTGCCTCCCACGTGAGATCAGTGGTGGGGCTGTGCTTCTTCCACCCACACCTCTGTATCCCTTTGGACACACGTATGTGCAAGCTGGAGAAATGGATCCACAGGAGGACAGTGCACACAGGGGGAATGAATCCTGGTGTCCCAAGGCTCCTTGGGCAGATGCCCATGGGTGAGCTTCACCAGTCCCTTGTTGGATCATTGAGCAACTCCCTGCTCTCCCCAGAACCATCTGCTTTAAAGAAGATTGTAGATATCTAATTTTTACGTTGCTTTCATCCTCTGCCTCTCTGTATACATTGGGCTGAAATCAGCCAAAAGGGTTTTAAGCTTTTAGGGAAGGAAAGCTGATGTGTCCCTTATTGATGTCTGAAGGGAAAAGGGAGCTCACTGTTGCAACTGTTGTAAAGGCAAATTAAGCCCTCCACTGTTAGGAGCTGTTTACAATAAGAAAAGGACTTTTTAGGATACCTTCTACCTGAAAAGGAAGAGCTGATGGAAGATCAGGACAAAAATCTTAGTTTATCAAGCATAAAAACACTGATTTTCTTTGATGTCTGTTTGTCTCTCTGCTTAAGCACTTTGAAGCCTCTGAAACAGCCAAGGTATTTCACAGCCTGTAGTCACAGAAAGCCAGGAAGAACCAAGAAAACGAAGCTTTTACCTATGGCTGATAAACTCCAAATAAAATCATAGAATCGTAGAATCATTTAAGTTGAGAAAGACCTCCTGTTCTTCAAGTTTTAGGGCCTCGGTGTTAGGGAGTATGCACCATTAAATTATATTTCATTGTGTCTGGAGAAATAGAGTTGTTGCATCAAGATATGTAGAGAAATATAATACAGGCAACTGGATGGTAAAAGATTTATGATCCTGAGGCTATGCAAAAGCTCTCTGTTTACTCCATGCCATCTTGGGAGAGTGCTGCAGCCCTGTTTGAAATTCACCTTAGACTGAAGAGGGTGATGACGACTGATGTCTCAGTGATGCTCAAGATTAAATTGCATGTGTTACATATCATTTGGCACTCAGAGCATATGCTAATTAGCGAGGTCTCTCCCCTTGACCACTCTGCAGTGTTCTGAAGAAATAAGTTTTATGACAGGTGCCATCAAAGGTGCAAACAGTTGATAGTTTTGGCGCAGCTACCCAGACACGATGCTTCACATCAGCAGGGATTTAGCTCTTACGTGGTGACAACTTACTTAATCCTCACCTCCCAGTTTGCATTACTTTTGGTAAAGGTCATTTTGTCTGTCTCCCCCTTACTATGGAGAGAAGAAAAGATGAAAAACTGCAACTGAGGCTGTCTGCAGTATCTGTCAGGTAGCCCTGCCCTTGGAATAGGAGTGGGTATCACCTGTGGAAAGTGGTTTATACAGAGGACATGAATGGATGAACAATGTGAAACTGCAGGATAATACTTGCATAATGGTTCAATATGAAAAGTGGGCATTTATAAATGTCTCTATATATCTAGCGAAGCCTTTCCTTGTGTGCTGGCACTCATATTTGGGGACTTGAAGTAACAGAATAATGTTTTCTTCTCTTTTATATCTAAAACTAGCAGAGAGTGGAGGTGGAGTTTGTGCCTTCTTGATGCAAGGAGTAGTTTTGCTAAAATGAGTGAATCTGTATCAGCAATTTGTCGGAGCAGCAAGGCTGTGTAACAGTGGAGTAGCAGCAGGGCAAAAACTCAGCCAGAGTTGGAAAGACAGAGTATGGCCTGGGACAGCAGTCAGGTTGGGCTCGATGACTCATGAAGCCTCCTCAAGCTGTGTGTCCCTGTCCTGGGATGACATAGGTGCCTCTGAGAAGGTCATCTGGATCCAGCTACATCACAAATATTGAGTCAATTTTCTCATTATACTTTGAAGTCAGTAATAAACTTCCTAATCTTTTTTTCTGGGACCAGCTTTGGCCTTGACATTGTTCTATTTAGTTTTCAGAAATGCACAAAACCTCTTACCAAGGAAGAAGATGAAGCCAACATCTGGCTTCTCTGGGGACTCTTTCTCTGGGAGGATTAGGCCCCAGGAGAGAGAGAAATGGTTGCACAACTTATCTTCTTGTCTTGGAAGAAGCAGGGACCTGATAGCTGTAGTGCACTGAATAAAGCTGCTCTTCAAGGCTGGGAGGTTTAATGTGCCTCGTGGCAGAGGTTCATGCACGTTTCAGTCCAAACTACTCTTGCACCCCTGTCCCTCATGGCCCAGCAGCTGGCAGCTGAGCCACCCTGGCTGATCTCCAGCCTTTTTTTGCAGTGCTGGGATAGCACTAGGGAACTTCATCAGGGATCAGGATTGGACCCATTTTATTTCTGTACACATTTTGTACCTATCCTGTGAATGCTCTGCAGATGTTATGAGCTCATATGTTCACACTTCTATAGGATGTTGCTGTTAACTTACTTCAACAGGGTACAGATGGTTTGTAAAAATCCTTTTAGGCTGAGCAGGACTCTATGTTTCAGGTCTTTATTTTTTTTAAATGTGTAATTAAAACAACACACTACAATTTTTTTCTTCCTAAAATATCACCTGAAGAGTCACTTTAGCTGAAGCTTTATTTTACGATGAGATACAGTTACATATCACATCCCTATGCAGTGTAAATGAGGCAACGAGGATCTGGACCATAGTCATTTGGAGTCAGAGTTTACAGAGCCTCTGATCTCACCACAAAATATTCAGTTAAAAATAGCCCAATTGACATTGTAAGACCTATAAAGGCTCTGATCTAGCAAGGCACTCACATCTCTGCTTAACTGTAAGCTTCCTATTTAAGACCATAAATTTTCTGCTCACTTCAAAGGAAGTCCTATGCTGAAGCTCTTCCTTGTACCAGGGCCAAAACCATTAATGGTAAAAGTAGAACAGAGCAGATTTCAAATTTGTGAAGAATTTAAAGGCTTTTAACTTCTGCCATATTAAAGAATTTATGTGAATTAATTCCTTAAGTTATTATAGAGAAATTCAATTATTAATGGATCTGCTTTTCATTACGACGAGTAATCAAGGATAAACATCTTCTATTTCAAAGCTTATCTCTTAAAAAGGATAAATTAGCTTTAAGACACTTAACTACTTCCAGAACATGAAATGAACATGTATTGTACCATTAGTTAATTTTGGATCACTGAATTAAAGATAGTTCAAAAGGAGTATAATCTCATAAGGATCTCTCTGTTCAGTGTATTGTGATTCATCTCACAAGGTACAATAAATACTGTTTCTTGTTGGGGTAAATACTATTAGTGTTATAAAAACGGTTTCCTTAAATATATTTTATGCATTTGTATGAGTTGTATACCACAAGGGTATGAATATTTTATCTGGCATTTGCAGATGCACTTTTGCAGTCCTGCGTATCTTGTAGGCTGTTGGGATGCTTGATTAAGACTACCAGAAGCTCTGCAATAAAACAACATCTGGAATGTAACCTTTTATCCATCAGAGTATTATGGATGTGAATATACTAGTAAATTAATCCGGGCCATCGGCCTGTCATCATCTCTCCTGTTGAATTACTAGCACACTTCCTGGCATGGTTTTGGCCAGATACTCCTCTCCAAGCCATGCTGGACATATGTGGGGTTAGGACTGTCATCATTCATCCCCAAAGGCAGCTGCAACTTGGCCATCCTGCTCATGGGCATAAAAGGGAGTTCAGATGTCTTCATGCAGTATGCCATGCAACTTGTCTGTGACACCAAAGAATAGTCTTGACCTGTTTTATGCAGTGGTTTAGATGTCATTCTGAGGTATAGAAAATAAATTTAAAAATTTAAAACTTTAAAATACAGGATTAGATTCTACCTACTTCTTTACGTAGTCTTTGTTCACTCAGGGCTCTTATGACTTTTTACAGCCTATAGTATAACCTCCTGAATTTAATTTACAGCATGGAAGTACAGTGAGTACCTGGGCAAATAACTTAAGTGGCTGCAAAGCATTTTCAGCGGGTATCTCCAAGGCTTCTTGAGAGGAAACAACACCAGCAGAAAAGTATCTAATCCTTCCTGAGGATTTTCAGTTTAGACTGAGGGGTTTGTGCTCAAATAAAGTGTTAAAAATTGTCACCCTCTTGAAGAAAGAGGAACTTTATCAAGTTAACAGAAGTAATATGGTTACAGGAGAAATTAGAAGGCAGAACATTGCATAGAATAATGTTGGGATGCTTCCATGGAAAGACTTCAGCAGTTGTGTGACACACAGAAGGAGACCACAGACTACCACAATACTCTAAGGGTCCTATTCTGTCTTTCTTACTGTTGCTGACAGTTTGCTATCTATGTTGCCATGAAAACCAGTGGGATTTTCCTCAAAACCTCTACCTGGGAGTTAGAGATAACTGTATAGAGCCAGGCCTAAAACAAGGTTGAGATGCTGGGAACTTAGGACTGTATGGATATTGTCTTCTTAGCGCAGAATAAATCTGGGCACCTTTTCTTGCCATGCCAAGTATCTGCACTGAAAGGTTGGCCACGGATGGGTGGATAGAAAGGTTGCATAAGGATAATCATATACAGAAAATGAGCTTCGTTTGCTCCCCACTTATACCTTGCATTATCTATTTTGTATCAAAACAAAGGCAATGGGTTTCTGTGTATAATTCAGCTACAGCATGTAGGCTTTTTACAAGCAATTCTTTACCACTAAGTTTCCTCTTACTCTTCCAGACAGACTTGGGGATTGACAACATTGGTTTAAAAAGAAAAAAGAAAAAAAAAAAGAAGAAAGAAAAAAAAAAAGCAGTTCAGCATACCCTGATGTGCTCCTCCTGTTCTAGTCTGACCTTTGCCAGCACCAGAGCTTCCAGGTTTCAACACAAAGAGGCTGAAGGCAAAGCTTTGCTGCCCTTAGACAGACCCCTCATGTTTGCTGGGCTGCCAGGGCTGCCTGTTTCCTCGGGAATTTGCTCGTAGGTGTCAAAAGCTGCAACACTTCACTGAAACGTGTCTGCCATTGAGATCACCCTGGCAGCATGAAAGCAAGATGCATTTTGATCTTTGAAACCATTTGATCCATTTCATAAATCTATAGTAAGAAGCCAGGTCTGGCAGATTTTCTCACTGTGGTAACCTCAGGCAAGACAACAGAGAATAAGTGGGCAATGGTAGTGGATTCTGTTGTGGAATCCATCATGGCATTGAACAGCCTTCCTCTAGGTTAAAAAGCTGATGATTTGAGAGGGATTTTTCATTCCTTGATTAGCTTTTATCCACAAAACAAATTTGGGTTCTAACGTGTCTATCCCACATAAAGTACAAAGCTATTTTGATTGGGCTGTTCCTCAGTTAAAGAGTTCCTGTTGGGAAAGGATCAATTTTAATTTGTTGATGGGTGGGATTTCTCTTATCACTGCATTTTGCCATACAGAGATGTAAAGATAGAAGTTAGCTAATGCCTTAAGAATTGCACCTCACTGCTAAGGACTAATAACTCTTAAGAACTGGATTGTCTCAGGTACACATTAAATCACGTTATCTGCTAGTAAATTAATCTTACATTTTTTCCCTTTTTTTTTCTTTTTTTTTTTTTCCCTTTTTCTTTTTCCTCACAGTTCTGAAGGATACAATCTTCCACTTTCTTGGGTTTGATCAGTAAAGGATAAATCTGATCACTGGCTGACTTGTTATCTCTTCGTTGTGATGGGAAAATGCTCATCTAAAATAAGCCCTCTGTTATGCTGCTAAAACTGCCTTTGAATCCAAGATCTGTGGTGATTTTTAAAAGGCAAACCCCAAGATGTCGGAACCCGACCCCTCATCTGGATTTGTAGGAAACATGGAAAATGGGACTTTTCTGGAGTTATACCCCACATCCCTTTCAACTTCCGTGGATTCATCACCAGGCCGTTTATCTAATGTCTATGTCTATGTTTCTATATTCCTTAGTCTCCTAGCATTTCTCCTTTTGTTATTGATCATTGCACTTCAGAGGCTGAAAAATATAATTTCTTCCAGTTCCTCTTACCCAGAATATAACAGTGAAGCTGGAAGTTCTTTCACTAATTTAGAAGTCTGTAGTATTTCTTCCCAGCGGTCTGCCCTTTCAAACCTTTCTTCCTGAAACTAAATGAAGGGGAATATGTGGGGAACGGGAAAGCTTTGTCTAGTTTCTCGGGGAGGTAGTGCATGCAACATTTGCCTTAGAAGACTATGATGAAGAGGTGGCTTTTAAAGTTTCCTTATATTTCTTTCTTTCCTTTTCTAGTCTTCATTTTCCCTTTTACTAACATTGCTTTTCATTTTGGATAATGACTCTTAATCATTGTTTCATGCCTGTAACTGTGATGCTGTCTTTTTCTCACACATACACAGTGTTCATTAGTATTCCTGACAAATTGTAATATGGTTCTAACCAGATGTGTCATTTTTCTGCTCTAGTTGTGACTCCTTTCCTTGTTTTATATCAGTAATACTCTGAATGTTGGGTTTTTTGTTTGTTTGTTTGTTTTTCATTTTTAATTAAATAAGAATTTCTGGATTAAATCCCCATTGCAAAAGTATCAAAAATTAGCTTTAATTATAAATATAGTCCTTGGGACAATTTAAAGTTGTTGCTATTGTTTCTTTTGTAATTTCCTTGTTGTTTTTTTTCAGTATTTATTGGTGTTTATGAAACACAACTAAAATCCTTTTCCTGAAGAATGTTACTTTGGTTTATTTGTACTTAAATCTTTCTGTATAAAGTGTCTGTATTTCAGTTTTTGAATTGCTGAAATCTTTGGTTAATTTAGTAAAGCGACTACAATAACTGCTCACTGCTGAATGTGTAAAGATATTTTTGGACCACAACTGCATATAATTTGCCTAATGACTTGTTCCTCTGGGGGGCAGCTTTTGCTGCTGAATCACAAATATTGCACAACTCCTTTCCATTCTTTGCTGATCACGCAGCCTATTCGTGACGGGTACCAGTACAAACTGATGCTTTCTTTTAGATCCGCTTACTGTGACCATCGCTGCTAGCTGAATAGCACCTGTGACTGTCCTTTCTTTAGGCACAGGATGTTCGTACCGATTTATGCAGAGCCAGCAGGGACAGATATTACTTGTGTGGTGAAGGCTTACTGGGACAGATTTTGCCTTGTAATTTCATGAAGGCACACTGGTGTGGACACAGGGATGTGCGTAGTTGCCATCCAGACCTGTGCTTTGACACTAAGGAGGTGTGTAATAGATAACTAGCAGTATTGTGCACAGGATCCTGTGGTCGGCTGTGAATTAAATCAAACCAAATGATCAAAAAATGAAGGAAAAAAAAATAAAAAAAAAAGAAAGACTTGAAATGCCAAAAGTGATCTATGAGGATTGCAGCTCTATAGTATGCCATGTTATTTCTTGTAGTCCTTGTTGCAACACATGAGCACAGCCCAGTCCTGCCTCAAGCCCCTGCATATTCACCTATAATGGCAGTGTCCAAGTCAGGAGACAAGAGGAAGGGTGTGGAAATGTCCCTGCTGTATCTGTTCCTGGTGCAAGAACACATCTAGCTCTGGGTCATTAACAAGGCACGTTCTGTCATTAACTATGCAGTCTTTGAAAGAGGAAATTGGAAACTCCAGTGTGAATATAATCATTAAAAACACAGCTGCTCCATGCCAAACAACATACAGATGATGTTGGAGTTGCTGTTTTCCATTTTTCAAAGTGAACCTACAGCATGGTAAGTGGTAATCAATTATGGTGTTGATTAGCACCTTACAAAGGTCAAAGAACTTGCTGACTAGCAGAGGAATTAAGCCCAAAGAATCTCTGAGCCAAACTGTTCTTATGAATATATTTAGTCTCTTGAATATTTTATTCATCTGGCCAAATATTCCTTGTAAGTCGCTTTTCACTGTAATTGATGGGGAAAAGAGTTTACTATTGGAAAGTCATTGGGAAAGATTTTTCGTTTTTAAAAGCTGTTCAAAATCCCAAATGTGTAATAGAATGTATTTTTGTGTTGACTTGTAGATAAAAATAAATGAACTTTAAATCAAGACAGAGCAGCCATTCCACTATATTCTCTTACCTACAAAGTCGTAAACTTGTTGCTTCCTTTGCTGCAAATGCAGGAATTTAATCAAACCCAGAGATGAGACCACAGTCTGACAGAGTTATTTATTACCAGTGATATGTTTCTTTTTACTAGTTTATGTTTATGGATGTACAGACATTTCATATTAAATACAGATTGTTGAACATCCATTGGCTTTGTTCAATGAACTATTATCAAACTCCACAAGAGCAAAAATTATTTTTTCAGTTTGCACAAAGTAGAAGAGGTGACTGAAAACACACATTTGATTTTGCTTTGTAGTTTATTAGATGCTATTAGCTTTTTTTTTTCCACTCTGCAGTGACATATGGGACTATATAGAGTCATCATGTTTTCAGCTGAGTTGCACCTGTTCTTCTCAGGACAGATTTGAGTAAAAACAAGTTGGATCCAACAGAACAGCATCAGGAGAAGCCACAGGCAAAAAGCACCATGCCATTTTGAGGATTGCTAAGCACTTGGCCTTCAAGAAAAAAAAAAAAAAAAAAAAAGGAAAGGTTAAAAAAAAAAGAGAACCTGACCTTGAGTTCACTTGAGCTAGTTGCAGGGATTTTCCATGATGGTAAATTGAAAAACAGATTAGATTATTCATTTTTATCAAAATTCTGTGTTTTCTCTGTCTCCTTTCTGTCACTGACACACCAACACACTTGGAGGAGTGGGCAGAGAGGAATCTCATGAAGTTCAGCAAACGAAAATGTGAAATTTTGCTTAGGGGAGGAACAACCCCATGCACCAGTACATGCTGGGGGCTGACCAACTGGAAAACAGCCCTTCAGAGAAGGATCTGCTGGTTCTGGTGGACCCCAAATTGGCCATGGGCCATCAATGCCCATGGTGCATAGGAGGCTTCATTATGAGGAGCACTCTGAGATCTACCTGGAGTGCTGGGTGCAGTTTTGCGCTTCCCAGTATAAGAGGAATGGGGACATACTGGTGAAAATCCACCGAAGGGCCATGAGGCTGATTAAAGGATTGGCGCACCTCTTACCTCAGGAGGCTGAGAGAGCCAGGGCTGTTCACCTGAAGAGGAGATGGCCCCAGATAGCTCTTATCCACATGTATCCACTGGGTAGCCTACTGCAGCTGACCCTGCTTTGAGCAGGGGGGTCTCCAGTGGTCCCTAGAAGTCCCCCACCCATGCTGTGATTCTGTCACTGTCAGTGCAAAAACCTCAGTGGCTTCTAACTCGCTGCCTCCTCTGGTGTGTTTTCCCATCTCAGGAGCTGAGTGAACATCTTTACTGGGGATGATTAGTTCAATACTTTGTAATTAAAGGGTTGTTCTGCTCTTCCTCCTGCCTGTGGTCATACATTTTTCCATCTTTTCCACTGCCTTTTTGTGGAGAGCGCTCACAGGCAATTTTTGCCCTGGGCCTTTTTGGTTTTGTTTTGCTGTTATGGTGGTTTTTGTTTTGGTTTGGTTTGGTTTTTACTAAGCTCTCTGAATGTGACTGTGCTATTAGCTCTCAGCTAAGAGACTGCATGGCTTCAGATAGTTGCAATGCATACCTGGAAATTTGTAGAAAGAAAAATAACAGTAAAGCATGGATAAGGAATGAGTTTCTCAATCACACAGGGGAAAAAAATACTTTATTTTGACATAGATGTTCTGTTTAGGCATATTTAATCCAAAAGTACCTGTTGAAGCCCATGGTAGCCTCTGTTTCTAAGATTAGACTTTCTTACACTGCTGGCCACCCTGATCCCACAGCCAGGTTAACCCATGACATTTACCTTTCCTCACTTTTAACAGATTTTTCTGATCCTCTTCTTGATATAGTGTCACACACTTCACTTAGCAGCTCTGCAGCTGTGTAGAGAGTTTATTCCATTGAATAAATTTTCTCAGCCCTTCTGTGTGTGCCAGCTCACCTGAAAGAATTTTCTCTGTAAGCTTAAATTCTTGCCTGTTTTTTCCTACCTTTTGACTTGGGAATGACTCTTACTCTCCTTCTGTTCAGTTTGTTTGCCCTCTTCTTTTGCTATCTGGCCCTGTGGGACTCTGTTGAGGCTGAATCCCCGTGGAGCATTATTGTGTTCTGCTGTACTTGAGCTTTTTTCCTTTAGTCTCCTTTTCAGTGAGATTGCTGGGAAACACATCTGCATGGGAAGGTCCCATACACCTTCCATTCTCCTTGATGGGACTGTTTTTGCTGCATGTCTCACAGTTATCTGAGGAAAGAGTGTGAACTGCAGCCCAGCTGCTTCCCAAGCTGAATGGCCTTTTCATGTCTGCAGCCCCTCGCAAGCTCCCAAGGACAACGGCCCCACGCTGTGGCTACAGCAGAGGATTACATGCCCCAAATTCAGGGTGCAACAGTAGCCTGACGATGTTCCTTTTTTTTTTTTTTTTTTTTTTTTTTTCCTGTCTTGAGTCCAGGTGAGAAATAAGTGCAAAGCATTCTTACTGTATTGGAGGACTTCAGACTTTTTTTTTTTTGGTTTGTTTGTTTCCCGGAAAAGTCTTTTCTATGCCAGGCTGATGAAATGGATTAAATCCTTACTGGTCCCCTTTTCCCAAACGGCTTTCTCAGGATTCAGAGGACGGAAGCAAACACAGAGACTTGCAGATGATATTAAACCAGGACAAGCTTCAAACACCTGCCAAGACAGAGGAATAATACCCAGGCACCTAGTGAGAACAGAAGCATGGCAGGAAGCAGAATGAAATGCAGCCTGAAAAACATGCAAACTAATGTTTGAGGTAGAAATAAAGTGGAAAAGAACCACTCTGGGGGTGGGAAAGACATGGGCAGCAGTGACAGAAAAGCATCTTCTGATGAGAGAGGGCAGGGAATTGGGCACAAATGAGTGATATTGCAGCAAAAAGTTAAGTAGGATTACCATCCCCCAGGAGGCACAAGGTCCCTTTTCCTCCCATGCTCAGTGTGGCTGCCACAGGGGGACATGGAGACAGGCAATGTGTGGTGGGCACCAAGGTCAGTACCTGGGCAGGTTGCTTCACTGGCCCACGGTCACACACCTCACAGCACCTCCCTGGGCAACAGCTTTTCTGCTGCCATCACTCTCTCACCTCTGGCAAATTATTTTATGCAAAAGGGCATGTAAGTGTCCTACTTCTTCCCATGCATTAGAGCTTTTTTTTTGTGTCTAAAAGCTCCAAAGGATTAAAAGCTCTTTGAAGGACCATGAAGATGATGGAGGGACTGGAGCACCTCTCCTGTGAGCAGAGGCTGAGAACGCTGGGACTGTTCAGTCTGAAGAAGAGGAGGCTCAGGAGGATCGGTGTTTATAAATACCTGAAGTGAAGGAAAGAAGACGATGGAATCAGACTGTTCTCAGTGGTGCCCAGTGCCAGGTCAAGAGGCATTGGACACACACTGGAACACGAGGTTCCATCTGAACATCACGAAGCACTCCTTTATTGGATGGGTGATGGAGCACTGGCACAGGTTGCCCAAGAGATTGAGTCTCCCTCCTTGGAGATCTTCAAAGGCCATCTAGACGTGCTCCTTGGGCAACCTGCTCTAGGATTCCCTGCTAGAGCAGGGTTTAGACCAGACAAGCTCCAGAGGTCCCTGCCAACCTCAACCATTCTGTGATTCTCTTGTTTTTCAACAAACCATGCTTAATCTGGGATGCCACCAAAGGGCTTTCTCATACCGTAACACTGCATCTCCACACAGCCTGGGCTGCTGGGCAGGCACCAGTCACAGACCACTGGAGCAGCCTGGCAGGAGCACCTCACGTCACCCCTGTAACACAGCCCACGAGTCTGCATCCCATGCTCACACTGAGACACCGAGGAGACAGAAGGACAGCTGTGGCTTGCATGTTTGCCAAACTCCCAGCACCCTGGGGTGCACAGCTTCCTGAAAGGTGGCTGGGTCTAGCAGTGTCACCAGCAGGTACCTCAGCATCTGGAGATACAAGCAGTGCAGACACTGAATTGGTGTTGCCAGCCCTACCACCTGCTGATTCCCCAGTTTTTGCATTGCATAGCTGCAAGCTTCAACACATGTGGAACTAGCAACTCTTTAGGAACAGTTGTTTGCATGTCCACAGAGGGCTTTTTTGTGCAAAATACCTTTATCTTCAGAGTAATTTTTCATGTCATTGGAACACTGTTGGAAAACCCAAAGGTCTGTACCTGGTCTCTATGGTAAAAAGACTGGAGAATGAGTAACATATAAAGTTTCAGTAATTTCTGTAAAATAAAAGCTGCTTCATTGCTTTCAATTTTCATTCACGTTTTGAGAGGTTTTATTTGGAAAATAACTCTTCAGTAAGCATCTCATATCTCTGCAGGGATAATTTTCCTTCATTATCTCTTCTGTATTTGAAAAATTTTCAAATGCACTTTTCCAGATTATATCCACATGTTATATTCATGAAGAAATGGCCAGATGCACAATTTCAGCCCTGAGTATAAAAACAAGATCCCTGTGGGGAAAACAGGTAAGACCAAAGTCTAACCTCATGGCGTTGTTCTGGAGACACACAACCATTGACAAGAGAAACACCTCATCCTCTGATGTTTCTTATAATTGCACCTGTAACACACATCTATTAGACCAGCTGCAGTCTTCAGGTGTTTTTCTGTCCCTGCTGGCATGTGGAGTCAAATGTTACAGACTAAAATGTTACTGGCATCCCATCCCCTCTTGAATCTCTGGTTTTGTTGGGCTTGTTTGTTTGCTTTTCCATCTAGGAGGCAGAACTTTATTTTGTTTTCCATATCATAAAGACTGTTAAAGGTAAATAAGAATATTAATTCACTGATGCACACTTCAGTTGTTTTCTGTATCATGTGTATGTGTTCGCAAGGGACTTGGCAGCTGCTTGTAACATCACCAATCCCACCCCCCAGAATAACCTCCAGGAAAATGTATTGGTAAACTCTCCATTGTATTAGAGAACGTTGTAACTCATGTTGAAGTTAAAGAAGATTGGACTGACAGATATATAATTGCTTGGATCTACTGAGAATTCAGAACAAGGCAAGCTGTTTGACCAAAGGCACTTTCTAGCATCAATCTCATCAGTATTCATTATGTGGAAGTGTAGGCTGCTGTGATGAAGAATACCAGATACAGTAACTTGAACTTCAGCAACATCAAAAGCAATTAGTTAGGTACTAGAGTCAGAGTGCTTCATTCAAAGTGGAAGGGAAGAAAACGAAAAAACATAGCTTTGCGAGATTTTGCATTACAAAAATGATTGTAATTTCATGATACAAGGCTGGCTACAGAGAGAAGGGGAATGTGAAAAAAATAGCAACTGCAACACTCAGACAGATTCCCAATAAATGTCTTTATTCAGCTTGGGTCCTCCTAGCTTCTGTCATCCTGACCTGTTCAAAATGGTTGTCAAAAAGACAGAGCTCTGCCATTGCCATCTCCCATACCCTAGTCTGATAAGTCGTCCTCTTAAAAGAGCTCGAAAGTCTGTCTAGCTAAGAGCCTAAGCAGGGAAAGCTCATAACTATCTGTATCCATTCCTGCAGACAAGATATCAATCATCCTTCTGTTGTACTGGTACAGACATCAGGTAATAAACTATAGGTACATCCTATAGAGACTGTGGAAACACCATCCCTGGAGGTACTTAAAACTCACCTGGGCAAGGCCCTGGCAGACTGCTCTGAGTTTGAGGTTTGCACTTTTGTGAGCAGGGGTGTGGGCTAAATGACCTCTGTAGACCACCTCCAATTTAATTTTTCTATGATTCCATGAGTTAATCTGAGGCCAATGCTGACTAAGGGAAGATATTAATGGAGAAATACAAAAATTGTCCTTTGATATTAGTTGTAGCACCAGTTTTTACACTTAGTAAAGTCTAGTTCTGAATAAAACATAATATGTATCCTATTATGATTTGAGCACTTTCTGTGTTTATTCTTGATATTCTCATTTCAAAATGTTTTAAGAATCCTACTGAAAGCAGCAGCTGTGTCATTTCACACACATTCTCCTAGTGCAATGCGAGGAAGATGACGGTTCAAGTCTGCGAAGGAGACTGCCACCATTTTGAGCCGTGAAGATCACTAGCCCTAAAGTAACACCATGCCTTCAGTGCAGAATTAATTTTTGGTGTGCCAGCCCTGTCCAGTTTCTCAGGTGGGACATCAGCACAGCCTGCCATATGCCACCACTTTGCTTGCTCTCTTTTCCAAAACATATGTTTTGCATAAGTTTCAATACACCAGTTTGTGTTTCTGCACTTGCAATTGAGAAAGGTGGGAAAACAATAATACTACAAGTATGACTTTGCATTACCTCATTACCTTTTTTTTTCTTTTTCTTTTTTTCTTTTTTTTTTTTTTAGCTTTCACTAGCCTTGTTATCCCTCATAAGTTGTATTAAAATAGTACTCTGGGTGACTGATGCCTCATTACAGTGAACATCTTGAAACACAAGGATGGAGCTGTGCTCACCTCCACATCATTTCAGTCTAAATGGTTTTCATTTCAGTCATGTTCATGTCTGAGGTCCATTTAAAATCAGCCACTGTGCTTATTGGTCATTGTTTCCATCTGAAGATCCTCTTATTATTCAGTACCATTCACCTTATTATATTCTACAAAACCCTTACAGCTAAAGACAAATGAAAATTGTTATGCTTAAAACAATGCACCTGCTTGGGAAGCAAGGCAGGAGGCACTGGTTTCAGCAGGAGAAAAAAAAAAAAAAAAATATATATATATATATATATATATATATATATATATTATTTATTGTGTTTTTGAAACAAATGATGTGCAGGCAGCAAGCAATGATTTTACCAGAATTAACCTGCTGCAAACATTCACACCTGTGGGAGCATCCTATGCAGATGTTTCTTATCTTTCTTATCATTTTTATTATTATTATTATTATTATTATTATTATTATTATTATTATTATTATTATTATTATTATTACTATTCCCTGAAAAATACAGGTTACAGTTTAATGGTGGTTTGAATAAAACATAGTATAAACTGAAGTGTTTTATAATGATATTTTTGGAGCAAGCACTACTCTGAAAGATTGTTTTGAAATATATTTGAATATGATTTAAATACTTCTGATTTAAAAAGAAGCATCCAAACATGGCTGTACACATTGAATCAAACAATTTTATTTAACCTAAAAATAACCTAAAATTGGACTTAAAAAAAAAAAAAAAAAAAAGGCCATGTCTTTGTGAAGAAAATTTACTTCAGATTGACCTGTGATTATTTTTTTTCAATTATTTAACTCATCCGGAAAAACAAAAAGTCAGTTATTTATAAAACTTTAATCTAATTTTCTTTCATGACTCAATCCTAATGCACGCTTGCACATAGACCTCCTGTTGACCTCCATGGAAGTTATGCATCTAAATGGAATGCAAAGCCAGACTCAGCAGACAAAATTAGTGTTTTTCTAATTGCTTTAATTGGTGTTTAATTTTTCCGCTGTTTAGAGCCCAAGTTACTTTTAATGGGAAAAAGAAATCTATGCTGGAATGAGAACGTAATCAGATAAGAAGAATGGATAACATTATAATAGAGCTCCAGAAACACAGCAATTGGTAAATGTGAATGTTTTCATTTGAGTTACAAATACCACCAATTTCCATTTCCGTTGCCACTTCAACTAATTTGTATTCAGAAAACCACATCCCTGAAAATGTGTAAAACATCTGTTTTGAGAAACCGAGTGTTAATAACTAATACGTGTGCATCACCATACATAGAGCTCCTGAGCTATAAAGATTGTCTTCATTAAGGACAGTGATTCGTGAGTTGCCCACAGGATGGATCTAATCACATTATTCATTAATTCAGCAGGGCGGAGAGGGGGAATAGTTGATGATGATGGAAGTATGCTGTTTTTTCAGATGAAACAACATGACAATGACTTTAAAATGCTCTCCAAGAAGGCAAGTAGTTCAGGAAGCCCTCTTTTCCCCTATTTTCCTTAGTTCCAGAAATTACTCCTTACCCTGTGTACATGGCACTTTATGCTAAGCAATCTGAAACCCTCTGGTGCAGTAACTAGGTGTGACTTTACCTCCTGCTGATTTACTGAGCCTAGAAAAACCTGTGCAATAAAAACCACAATGAAACAGTAGGGTAATGTGACAGCAGTAAATAATAAGCATACCTTTACCAATGCCCTTTTACTGAATGCTATCAACTTTGTTTAGTATGCAACACAGGCCTTCTGCTGATAATAGGTAACATCTGCCTGAGATCAAAAGAGTAGGGAACAAGTATGTCTTGCAGGCAGACTCCACGCATCCTGGGTGTCTGTAGTACATTTTAAGTGGAATGGGTGTATAACAAAAATCATAGCTGACAAGATGTATTTTCAGACACATACCTCTCATCTTGAAATCAATATGCAGCACCTCATTTGGGCTTGGGGTTTGTAACAGTAATGAAATCTTTGTATCTCCAAGCATCTTCTGAGTTCTAGTAAATTCACTGTGCCTATCTGATGAGTATGCAATCTGAAAAGTCCCTGCTGTTAAATAAGGATGAGCTGTAAATACATTTTTAGGGAATATGCTTACTAGGTAAGATAAAGATCAATTACTTTCAGTGCTTAAAGGTGGTGTTGCAGCAATTCTTTACAAAGCCGTTTTATGAAATGCTCGTATCACTACTGCAGGTGCTATCACCTTTCACTGGAACCACTTAATTTCTTCATTTCTATGTTAGTCATTATTAAAGAAAGCTACTCTCTCCACTCTCCTGGAGTGGATCCTGCCCATAAAAACAACCAACAAAACCAAACCAAACCAAACCAAACCAAACCAAACCAAACCAAACCAAACCAAACCAAACCAAACCAATCCAAACCAAACCCCTCAGCCTTGAATTAGGTGTCTCTTCTCCTATACGCAGGCACCGGGAAGGATATGTGATCAAAAATGGCATTCAGAAGGGGGCAAATTACTGCTCAGACTGGGAGAAATGGGGATGAGGAATGTAGCATAATCATTTTTCCCTTTCCTAAGAGTTGGACAACCTGAGCTAGCATGTAGGAAAGGCACTACTTTCATACTACATCTGGAGGGAGGCATTCCTCTTTTCATTTCTGGAAATGATTTTTCTTTCCCATGAAACTCTGAAGAAAAGTCTTCTCAGTCAGACAACTGGCAGGGAACTTTCAGCCAGAAGGAACACAGCATGGCAATAGAGAAGTAAACAAACAGGGTGTGGCAACCAAAAACTTTGTTACTTGTATTAATAATAATGGGTTGCTATATCAGATGTATCTTCATTAAAATTTCACAACACAATCCTAATAAAGTTCCGTATGATAAAATGATTAACAGCTCATAGTTAAAGTATTATCATATGCTTACCATAAATTAACACTTGTGAAAGCAGTAGTCTTGGTTCCTTGAGGGCATCAGGCTTTTTGAGACTCTTCTACTGTCCACAGCTGTATTACAAAAGCTAAAGAAAAGTTTCAGTGATTTCTATGAAATATCTGCATCCATAATCTGATACTCAAATTCTGAATAATTTGTATCTCTGGGCTAACGTCCAGTAAAGAAATTGTTAAGTAATCACTTCAAAAGCAATTTCCTTTAGTGCAGACTAACATCTATGAATTTTAATAGGTCATAAGTAGCAAACATTTTGTTTCATGGTATGGTTTTCCTCCTCTAAAATTAAATCATTGCCAAATGTTCTTGAATACACATTAATACACTTTTTGATTTAAATGAATTTGTAGAAGCCAGGCTTTTATGGTGGGATCACCTCAGAGATTATTTTTTCTTTCTTTTACAATAGTACTGGTATTATTCTGAAATATGAATTCTGAAAACATTATTTTCTAATTTATATAAGATAATTTCTGTTTTGTTTTCATAGCACCCCTCCCCAGTCCTGCATGTGAACAGTCAGACTTCTGCACCACTGCATTCTGGTTTTCTTTGGTTTCCGCAAAGATTTGGGGTTTTGCAGAATGGAATCTCAGTACTTTAACTAATATACTTATTATTTAGGGATTATTTTGCTCCCCTGCAAAATCCAGTAGCAAAGTCATGTCATTAGAAAAATATTCAAGAAACATGCTTTTGGGCTTGTCAAGGCTATCATTTTGCAAAAACTATGGACCAAAACTAGCCTTTTTATGACAGTTTTCAGAACATCAGTAAGAACCCCCCTTGCCTCCAGATAGCACAGACCATACAGCCCCTATGAACATCAGTGAGGAAGAACAAACCTGAGCAATGACAGCACTGTGGTGCATCTTGAGCAAGTGAAAGAAACACAATAAAAGGGAAGACAGCAGGATCAGAGCAAGGAGCTGAATTTCCACAAGTCACCACTGAATCACAGAATGGTTTGGATTGGAAGGGACTTTAAGGATCATGTAGTTCCAACCCCCCTGCCATGGGTAGGGACACCTCCCACCAGACCAGGTTGCCCAATGGCCCATCCAGCCTGTCCCAGAGCAGAATGCAGTGCTCCAGGTGGGGCCTCAAGAGAGCAGAGAAAAGGAGAATCACCTCTCTCACCCTGATGGCTATGCTGCTTTTGATGCAGTCCAGGTCATGGTTGGCTTTCTGGGCTGCAAGCCCACATTGCTGGCTCATGTTGATTTTTTCATCCACCAACATCCCCAAGTCCTTCCCTGCAGGTCTGTTCTCAACCCGGTCATTGCCCACCCTGTATTCATGTTTGGGATTGCTTTGGCCCAGAAGCAGGACTTTGCACTTGGCCTCGTTGAACCGCATGATGTTCACACAGGTCCACCTCTCAAGCCTGCCTGTGTCCCTCTGGATGGCATCCTTTCCCTCCAGTGTGTCGACTGCACCACACAGCTTGGTGTCATTGGAATACTTGCTGGAGAAGTCAGATAATAAAAACCCAACTGGTAAAGGTGTACTAAAACACAGTTTTCTTCAACAAGAATAAACTCAGAAACTATGTCACCCCAGAGACTTGCCCAGACCACTCTGTAGTGTTCCTGTGGAAGAAAAAAAGGGAAGGTGACCTTGTGCTGCCTTGAGCAGCTTCGCCTTCTGCATCATGCAAAGGAATATGGGCACCGATCCGTGCACAGATCCATTGGGGCAAAACAGGTAATATGAAAGGTGGGAATGTGTCTATCCTTCCCCCATCCTTCTGTGTAGTCACAGCCTCAAATTTACCACCAAGCTCCTGGATCATCATCAACACAAATGTGTGGAGAGTGTGGACTTTCTAAAGAATATATGTGTAAAATACAGATTTGTCTGACATCCTGCAAATGTTTGCTGATGATGCCAAAGAAGTTCATTTTGCTTTCCCTCACTCTCATGCACACATCTATATATTTGCATGCTTGTGTGTATGCCGCAAAACTCCTCCATTCTCTATATCACTTCTGTCTTTCTTCACTGAATTTATCAATAGTTTCTGGGAAGATACTTAGCATCCCACACAGTATTGCAGCTCCAGTCACCCCATGGGCATAAAGAACTTTGGCTGGATTTCAGCTTTGCAAGGAGATATCATTGCGTAAACAGCCCCAAATTGGCCATATAACCTGAGGCAACCTTACATTTAATCATTTTTTGTTCCTCAACACACTGAACCTTGTTATGCTGTTGCCCTGGTTTTGTGGTACTGCTGGGAATCTCTGTCTCAGCTGAGCTTTCCTACATGCAGTGTCTCACCTTTTTCCAGTTTGAAATTCTTTTTTTGTTGTTGTTGTTCTTCCCATATTTTTCACAAATCATTGTTATCTGTTTGCCAGCAGTGCTGTAAGGTCACAAAAGAGGTTGCCTGGGGCCCTCTCCATGTTAGACTCAATATTTGAGTCAAATCTAAACAGGACTGGAGGAAGTAAACACAGATATCAGGGGTTTAACCTGTGGATATACAAGCTACAGAGAAACTGTTACCCCTATCCTCCAAAGCATCTCTGAGAATCCGAAATCAATTAGAAACTTTGAAAGCCTGGGCAGAAGGAAGATGTACATGGCACAGTCAGAAAACTGAACCCTGGTCCATCCCATTAACCCCAAGCCATCTGTTCCCTTAGCATCTTTTCACTAGCTCTTTGCCTCCACTGTACTCAACTTGTTCCAGTTTTGCTTGCCCTTGAGATTTCTTTTAATACTCTGTTTACTCCCTCTTCCAGATCATTAAGTAAAATGTTAAATAAGCTTGGATGTAATACCAATCTCAGCAGTAAGCCACTAAGCACCAACTTGATACATTAATGTTTATCATTACCCTTTGTTTACAATTCAGGGAGTTTTCATCCAAATCAAAGTAGCTATTCAGACAATTATGAGAATAATATTTCATAAGTGACTCAGTGAAGTGCATTGTTAAAATGTAATTATATTGGTGCAAATTGTCAGAGCTGTATGCTACATCTGTAGATCTGTTGCTGTTACCTCATCTGCTTTCCTTCTCCCTCATTTGGCTTATATCAGGAATACTGCAGGCAGCAGAAACAGGGAGGTGATTGTCCCCCTGTACTCAGCTCTGCTGAGGCCACATCTCAAGCACTGTGTTGGGTCCCTCGCGACAAGAAGGACATCGAGGCCCTGGAGCATGTCCAGAGCAGGGCTACAAAGCTGGTGAAGGGCCTGGAGCACAAGGCCTGTGAGGAGCGGCTGAGGGAGCTGGGGGGGTTTGGGCTGGGAAAGAGGAGGCTCAGGGAGACCTCATTGCTCTCTGCAACTGCCTGAAAGGAAGGTGTGGGGAGCTGGGGGTCGGCCTCTGTTCACGGGTAACCAGTGACACAGGACTAGAGGGAATGGCCTCAAGTTGCACCAGTTGTTCAGGTTGGCAGTGAGGAGACATTTCTGCTCAGAAAGAGCAGTCAGGCACTGGGACGGGTTGCCCAGGGAGGTGGTGGAGTCACCGTCCCTGGGGGTGTTCAAGGAAAGGTTGGATGTGGTGCTTAGGGACATGGTTTAGTGGGTGACACTGGTGGTAGGGGGATGGTTGGACCAGATGGTCTCGGAGGTCTTTTCCAATTCTAATGATTCTGTGATTCTATGATTTGCCTGTCTGAGACAGAACAAGGCCTAAGAGCAGTCGAGGGGCCTGGGCAGTGCATTGAGCCATGGAATACTGTGGAGAAAACACAGCTGGGAGAGACACAGACTGCTGTCTGGATGGGTAATATCTACAGTACGGTCCACTGTGGCTTCTGCTTTCCTTGCACAGCCCCATCCAGGTCTTTCTCCAGCTCTGGGACTTCAATGAGGCTACTTGGTATTGATGGCATCTCACAGGCACCACCTCAACTCTCTTGGGCTCTTCAGGAACCAGCAGCAATGTGGCTACTCCCAATTAAACCCTATGTTTCTGCATAAATATCACAGTCACCACATGATCTGAATCCAATGACTATTTTATGTTTATATTTTCCAGGAGTCCATGGCTGGTTTGCAGTTAACAGGTCTTTTATTAAGTCTCCTTTACTTCCTAAACGTTCTTTTTCTTTCTTGTTACAGACATAACCTTTTTAGAATCAGAAATAAAACTCCTCTTGTGCAAATTTAGTCTCCTCCCTGACTTCTGGATGTTTTCCTTTATGGAAGCCTTTTTCAGGCAGGAAGTGTCCTTCATTAAAATGCATTCCATTTTTCATTTGTCCTTTGATCACTTCCAACTGCATTTCTATTGGCTTTTTTTTACATACACCTTTTCTTTGAAAGTCTTAGCTGATTTTCTCATTTCGTTTTGCTTTATTGTTGCAAATATTTTTAATCTCATTTCTTTCTGTGCAGCTACTTAGTCTAGACTTGAAGATAAGGATGGTGAGTTGAAAATAAAAACAAAACAAAACGAAAACAAACAAGCAAACAAAAAAAAATCCTGAGATCTTTAAGAAATTAAATGCAAAAAGAACAGTGCTTTCTGCTATGAAGGCTTAACAGGCCTACAGGTAACCCCACTCCTGGCCACTGAAAACACTTAGACCCCCAGCCAGTGGCATGCAATCTCTAAGCATGGCAGTGCTAAAGCACAGTACACACCATAGCTTTTATTCAGAGAGAACATTTGCTGAAATTGCTATTAAATGACTGAAAAAGTATGAAAATCATAGAAGGGCCCCGTGTTCTGTAGAATCACAGACTCAGGTCTTCATCCCATCACTTCAGCTGGTGTTAGGTTTATCTGCTGCAGTAAATTCTGGTTCTACATTCTGGTCCTGGTCCAATGGAGAAAATTCTATTCAACCAGAGGTAACGAAAAATAAATACTTCAAGGCATTTTGTCAACTCAGAGGCATTTGCCTTACCACAAGATGCCATGCTCAGTGAAAGAGCTGAATGCAGAAACAATGTCTTTTGCTTTCCTTAGTTTTAAGCACAAAGATTTTAACAGAAGTCTTCCTGAAATAGGGAATGTTTGAATGTCCATAAAGGAAGAGTTAATAGGGCATGAAATACTATATCTCAAGCCTGACTGCATTATTCAGAAAAAAAAAAAAAAAAAGTTATTTCTTTTTAAAGGACTCAAAATTGTGCTTTCAAATATGTGGATGTGGTTGGCCACTTTTCTTTCTCAGTAGTCAACTACAGTATCCATTTAAATTCATGAAAATTATTTGAAATAGTAATAAAAGCAAAATCTCCTTGAAAGGATTTTTGGAATATTTCGCAATATATTTTGGAAATATCAGTGTGTCTTATCAATGTAGTCACATCAGAGTGAATCTTAGACATGAATATATTTATGTAAATGGAAGAGAAATGTGGGTCTGTCACTGAATTTGAAACTTACTGCATGAAATGAAAGCCTAGACAAAAGCATTGTTTTTGCAGTAGCTGTTTCCCTGCTCATGCATTTCAGAAGGAAGAGTTTTCACAGTGTTTGAGATCCCTCCTGCTGCAATCAGGCCATGCAGGCACCATGTATACTCTGCTGAGCCACTGTGCTTGGCAATAGAAATAACTGGCTTTCAGGAGCAGTGGTCAGACCTGCCAGAAGATGTGCCAGATACCTTTGCAAAGCATTTCAAGGGAGCTATCCTTGCCTCTGTTTCTAGTTTACCAGCCCCATCCATGAAGCATTCTTTTTGTTTTGCGATTTATTTGTTTTATTGTACTTGCAGCCTGAAAGACATTGGAATGCAGGAGTACTGGGCAATCCCTGTCCCAGAGAATGCCCAGTGCAAACACAGAAAGAAAAGGAAGAAAAACAGCGCTATTTTTCTCTTTTGCAGCTGACTGATTAGGTCTTTCAAGCGGGAAGTTAAATGACTTTGCCCAAGTCATATTAAAGGCATACAGCAAATATGTGAATTGGACTTCAGTATTTTGAATACTTGGCCAGGGTCCCGCCTACAAGGATCTCTGGCTCTTTGAATATTCAGTTAGATATGCTCTGTGTCTCTCAGCCTCTGTCTAAAACAGCAGACAAAGCTGTATTAGGCATGCACTCAGTGCTAAGTTCCCATCTCTTTTATATATCAGCTGATAAAATGTCACAAAACTTTACAATATAAAAGGGTGCTCAAGATGAGGACCTGCATTATCATAAAGACTTTAAAATATTTCACTTTTCATTTTCTTTTTGTTATGTTGATTTCTGTTGGTTTTGTTACTAACTGCTGGTTAGTCCAGAAAGCATAAGCATCTCCTACTGAAAGGGAGACACATCTAAATACATGCAATGGATCTATCTGTCTAAACATAAATGCTCCTGCATAAGGTCAGCTGAGTCACTGTCCATGCTTCATCAGTGGCATTGAACAGATGAAATGGGTGGAAGGGCACTGAGTTGTTTGTAAATACCTACATGTAGATCTCATATCTGAAAGCAGAATCCCACCTTAGGTACCTACAAGGTAGGCATCCACTCCTGAAGCAGCTATTACAGATTCCCATGACAATGAATAGAGAGAAAGGATTAACGGAAACACGCTTTCCAAGATCCAAAGCATCTGATCTGCTTCAGGTAACTATTTTCTGATGAGGCACTTCATGACTTAGACCTGAGTTTTGACAGTCAAAGGAGTCCAGAGTGAGCAGTTCAGGTTTTGGTGCTGCAGAGGCTCATGCCAGGACAGGAGACTTCCCCACACGTCTGCTTTCTGAAGGCCCTGATGCTAAACTGTCAGAGACGAGCTGTAACTCACTGTTTTTTCATTTCCCTTTTCTGGACATACCAAGGCCAACCAAACAGGGATCAAAGATTTATCTTTCTTAAATGACAGCTGAAAATACTAATGCAGACAAAGCTTGAGGTTTGCCTTTTATAAACCTATTAATTCTACAGCTCTTTTTATCAATGGCTGCTGGCTGGAGCAGGTTTCATTCTTTTCTAAATTGGAAATTGACTATTAGACAGTTGAAAACAACAAATCTTATCAACAAAGTAGTGATTTCCAATGGAAAGATTCCTTTTGTGTCACCAGCCAAGTAACTATGTATATAGCAGGGAAAAAGCACCTAGTTCTCATAATTTAAACCAAATAAGCACTGAAGCACTTTACTGATTTGTTAATGGCATGCAATTTACCACAATACATTCAAGATCAATATCAGCAATAGAACAGATAAACCACACCTCCTGCAGGAGAAGGAAGGTCCCTCCACAAGCCCCCAATACATGGAAGACAACCTCCAGACAGTTTCTTGTATTCAGCACACACACATACAAATTATGCTCACACTCTTGTCTTACGTGTTGTTATTCAGGCCACTTGCCAAGGGTGGCTCTGTGAGCACCCTCACATACTTATTTTTTAAAGTGTTGTGAATATTAATCTCTTCCCTGGTTGTTTTTTTTTTGTTGTTTTTTTTTTTTTTTTATTATTGTTTAATGTAGACTGTGGTTTAGTTTCATATCTCTGTGGATGCTTGAAGCTGTGCACTCACCTGCAAGCCTGTTATTCATTAAAATGCAATCAGCAGCACTGCCAGTGAATTAAAGGTTGCATATTGAAGCTTCTGATAATTACACAGGGAAAAACAACTATGATCATGCCCAGTGCACTGAGTTACTAAACTATTGGTAAGACATAACTGAAGACAAATTATTGTCAGCTTTGTTGCTGCCAAGTGGACTGAGCAAAAAGTGGGAAGCTGAGAAAACCTCTGCTTCCAGACTTGCACTTGCTGTTAATGTGCCATGTTACATTGAAAGCAAAGCGTGGGAGCTGGGAAGGGCCTGAGCAAGTACAGGCTCTCCACATCTACTGAAAGCTCTCCAGCAGATCGAATAGACCTTTACAATAGTGGAGGGATCTGCTCCAGCTTCAAGAGAAAAGGGGGCTGCTCTTGGCCTTAATAAACCCACTGCGTCTCGTGCATCCTATCAAGAACCCAGGACACCAGAACTAGCCAGAATCATGGGAATATTTTACTCTGCTAACTTTTGATCATCTGCTGTCCTAAGCTTGTTTTGGGGCTCCTTGGTACCACCACAGAAACCAGTAGAATCTCGTGGATGCTTTTGTATGTCCACGGGCTTCTCACCCATGCCAGGTGCTCAGACTGCATCTCCTGGTCCTGTCCCATTGGAGTTATGGCCCATGCTGGGGAAATCAGCCCTGTCTCCTCAAACCCCCTGAAGTTGCTTTGCAGACATTTGTCTCAGGACAGGATTGTGTTCATGGAGAATAAACAGGTGATAAACAGGTGGATATGTTTCTAAGCTATGTATAGAGTGCAAGTACAGCTATAACACAGCATCAAAATACTGGCTTGGTTTGGTAATTGACTGTTGTAGGTAGGAAGAGCAACAGTCTGAAAGAGGAACATCCCAAGGGAAAATAAAAAGAAACTTTGAGAAAACAGCCAGCTAGAATCTGTGAAATAGAAAAAGGCTCCAACATAAGTTATAAAATGGAAGGGAAAGGGAAGTGGAACGGGAAAGGGAAAAGGAAGGGGAAGGGGAAGGAGAAGGGGGAACTGCTTGCAGGATAACCTACAGAGACACCAATGAAGGTGAAATGACATGATGTTTTTCTTGGGCAGGTCTTGGAGGAACCTCAATTTTAGAAAAAAATCTACTGAATTAGCAAGAAAGGGCTAGGATAAAGGCTCTGTTTGTTTTAATCTTATTCTCTCTGCTTGTTACATTTCTATGAATAAATAAATCAGAGTAGTCTGGGAAGCAGCTGTGCTGTGTTGTTTTGATACCAGAAGAATGAAGGGTGGCAAATTGGTGTGATGCTAATTTTAAAAAGGCTCCATGGGAGCTCTGAGGAACTCGAGGTTCCTAGTATCCATGTCTATACCAAGCAAATTAATTGAAGTTATACCAAAGATTAGAATTTGTAGACATCTGGATAAAACTGGTCTTTTTGAGAATCAGTGTGGCTTTTGTGAAGAGAAATCCTGCATTGTGAACAAGTTATTTGAGGGGGTGAACAGGAATGCAAACAGAGGTGATCAAGATCATCCCATCTACTTGGATTTCCAAAAGCCTTTTGACTAAGCCCACTGCCAAGGGTCAATTAGGAAACCAAGCAGCCATGGAGGTAGGAAAACAGTGTTTTCATGGATAAATAAATGCAAAGGAGGATAGAAAACAAACCTGGGGAGTTTTTCAGACTGAAGGGAGGGAGAAGCATGGAATCTTCTTGATTTTTGACATAGTTTGAATGAACTAACAGAGGGGTTTGGTAACAGGCTACTGTGATATTTGCTGTTGAAACTGAGTCACTCAGGCATGTAAGGATGAAGTTGACAATGAAGAAAGATGGACATCCGAAAAGAGTGAGTGACTAGACAATAAAATGGCAAACGAAATTCACTGTAGGTAAATATAAAAGTATATAATTCAAAATAAAAACAAGTAAATAAATAAACCCTAAATTAACATTTGAATTAACGGAATCCAAGATGATCATCCTCACTCGGGAATGAGTTCATGGAGTTATAGTGGACAGACCCATGAAAATGATGGCTTAGTTCTCAGCTGTGGTCAAGTAAACAAGGAAATCACAAAGAAACAGTGGATATCCTCAGACTACTGAAGAAATCCATGGTTTATCTGTATCATGAAAACTGTGTGCAGCATCATCCCAAAAAGGTTGTAGTAGGACAGGAAGAAGACAGTACGATATTTAAAGGTATGGGAAGACTCAGTAATGGCTCTTTGTGACAGGTCTGGAGAACATACGCTGAGCAGAAATATCACCTGAGGTGATGATGTTTATTGGCTCGTGAGAAATTGTCCAGCACAACACTGTTTAGAAGGGGGAAACTGATTTATAAATTATTGCATAAATCACTTTTTGTTGTAAAACTGAACTTTCCTATCTTTTAATATTTAAGTTGCAATTCGCTTGTAAACCTAATAAGGATAACTGAATTATTTCCGTGCTTAACTAGATGACACACTGAAAATTATAAGGTTATGTGAACTAATAAAGAAGTGAAGCAACATAATTACAAGAGTAACCTTGCCAAAACAAGGCTCTTGCATCTCAAAATGTAACACTGAACAGCTATGGCTTAATTTCACAGTGTCTTTTTCAAAATGAAAAGTGATGTAAAATGACATTCTGGAGTTCCATGTGTGTTGTTTCTTGGTTACTTCCAGACTGAACACACCTCCTTTATCAATAAGTGATGTGCTCTGCCAGCCCTGGAAAGCCTGTCTGCTTTCTAAAACCCAGCCTAGCTTCTCTTTTCCTTATGTCTGCTTCAATGCGTAGAAGATGTCAAGCTGTGAATTCATTTAAGATTTGTCAGCCCTAAGATCTTTCAACTGTGCTTTATTTTCTATATTTTATTTATTTATTTTAATTTGTACACAACTCTAAAACCCCAAGTTTTGTGATTACCTTGTTGAGATTGTCCCTAAGGGATTCTCTATAATCGATTTTAACTGTACTATGTATATGAGGTACTTGCAGAACTGAAACACCAAAAAAGAGTATTTCTGCCACAAAAGATCTGAGTGCAAGCACCAGGGAAGTGATTTGTTGAGTAAGAAGATGGCATTTTTACATATCTGCTTTCTCGAGTATGACTACACTATAATTATTTTTGACAATACATTAAAGTACTCTGATGTATTCTGTAAAATTAATGAAGCCATAGTAATGTCAGGTAGATCAGCAGCACTTTGCTGTTATATCCTCAGGGAGTGGTTAATTATAGAATCAGGTCTGTATAGCAAGTATTTGTCCATTTACCTGCCAGCAGAAGTAGAGTCTTGTGCTTTGGAAAATAGATTATTTGTAGGTTAATGAAATATAAACTAACAAAAATAATATAATAAACCAATAAGGTTCCTCTGATGGAGGATGGTGGATCTTTTACAGAAAGAAACCATGTGATTATGTTCAAAAAATTGATCAGTATACCTGCAAAATTGAGTTGTTTGCTGCGACCTGCTTCTTTAAATGCCACCTACCTTGTTCTGCGCAATGCCAGTCACAAAGGGTGAAGTCATTCCAATCTCTTTCATGGACCCTAAAGTGCATTTATTGTAGCTGTTTCTTTTAACTCAAGAATGTTCGGCTGCTGAGAAAGCATGTCTTGCTCACTTTGGGGTGCAGTTTTACTCTTTTTAAGTGTGGGAATAAATCAAAATGCACATTCCTGTTTTGTTGGATGTCTTCAATCCAGGAAACAATGTTGATTTCATCTTCCTGAATCAATAAACTCCTTTCTAAATAGAGAATCATCTAATTTTGTTATCAAAGTCCCTGAGGGCTTTATTAAGGGGTAATAATTTCTGAAACTACATGGACAGTGAAGGTAAATCCTATATGGGCTCACTAAGAACCAGATCTGAGATCTCTCTGGAGCATGGGGTGGTTGAAACATTAAGCAGATGGCTTGTTCATACTCTGTCAGTCTACCTTCATAAGTTTTTAAACCTTATGCCAGTTCGTAACAAAATGTAACAAACAGAAAGGAAATGTTGATGTATCGTCAGTGTATTCTAGCAGGAGGAATTACAGTCACTTTGGGTTTGATAATTGAAACTAAAAGAAGATAAATCACAGAATCACAGAATCGTAGAGATTGGAAGGGACCTCTGGAGATCATCAAGTCCAATCTCGCTGCTAAAAGCAGGTTCCCTACAGTAGGTTGAGCAGGAAAGCATCCAGACAGGTTCTTGAATATCTCCAGAGAAGATTCCACAACCTCTCTTGGCAGCCTGTTCCAGTGCTCTGTCACCCTCACTATAAGGAAGTTCTTACTCATGCTTGTGTAGAACTACCCACATTCCAGTTTTGGCCACTGCACACCACTGAAAAGAGCCTGGCCCCATCCATTTATCTCCCACACTTTATATATTTATAAACATTGATCAGAAGTCACTCTAGTATCTTCAGGATAGGCCTGGGAGCCAGACTTGCAGAGTGCTGTTGTCTACAACCATGCATAATTCTGCAACTTTATGCAAAAAAGCTGAGTCAGTCCTACATACATGCTGAACTTTAAACTCACCCATTGACTTTGCCAGGAGTGAATGTGCTTCGAGGTATTCTACAAGCCCATTATTGCATTGACTTCACAAGGAAAGCTTACAGTGTATACTGGTAGCCTTGTGTAGAGCTCTCTACAAGAGAAAGCAGGAAATTGGTGGTTGTATTGCTCACTGCTAAGTAAAGAAAGATCTTTGCATTTAGTTTGATAAGCCATGGTAGGGAAATCAGAGTAAGTGGAAACAGAATCCTAAGACTTTTAAAGATGTTTAATTAAACTGATATTCCCCAACACTTTGGCACTCAAAGCTGCATTTTCAAAAGGTTTTTACAGGGTTATGAGAAACAGCTGGTGAGATGGAAAAATCAGTTAATCATATTCATACAGTGTATGAATAAATTAATAAATTCCCTTCAGTCTTATCATTTAAAAAATCTTCCAGCTGAGCAGATAAGAAACCTTTGGCAAGACTACAATACCTCCATCTTGTTATTTTTTACCTGCTGGCAACAAAAATGAGCCACAGGAATCTAGTAATAAAAAATAAAGAGCACACCAACTGACTTCTCTTTCTATATTTCTTTTTGATGTCTATAATGTCAGGTGAGAAAAAATAAGGGTCTTCTGCCTCGTAGAAATGTAGAACATTTTAATCTTCAGTATAACTGCTCCCATCAACTGTGTTTCTAATAGAGATGAGAAACCTGTCACTGAAGAGAAGTGAAGTTAGTTATGGGCTAGTGAGGAAGAAATGGGCTCACCACTGATGAAGGTTGTCAACACTTCCCCTAGGTGGGAAGTTGCCAGCTTCTGTTAGGGAAATTACAGTATCACAACTACTCAAAGTGCGATCCTGGGCACATTCTCAGTAACACTTTGTTGCCCGGTTTTTAACTTTCTGTTAAAACTACTGGAGACGTAGTTCAGTGTGAGAAACATTTCAAATTCATAGGCTGCCTCAGATATCCTCTGATCTTTTCAGTGTGGGGATGACATAAAATCCAGACACATAGCTAATGGAAACCAGAACAGATCTTTGAAGCTGAGGCAGCTGAGGCCTCAAATATCCATGATGATTTTTTAAAATCAATTTTGTATCTTCAGGGCATGAAACAGAGCTTCTTTTTGCTCAGATATGTAAGGAGAAAGAGGTGTGTTAAAGACTGTCAATGTATCTTTTTAATAGGTTACTAAGTGTAATATAAAGGGGTCCTAAACAGATTTACATCAAGAAATGTCTTCTGAATATGTGTCAGTGTCTTTTGATGGAGGTATGGTGATACAGAATTTAACAAAATGCCAGTTCGGTATACTATGCCATGTCTTAAAGTTCCAAACCACTTTGGGATTGCTGTTTGTCAGGTAGACACCTGAAATCCTGCTCCTTTCAATTTTCACGGTTTTGTAAAATTTCTCTGTGCAATAGAATTAGATATGTCAAATATGTCACTATGTATACCTTTACATTATTTGGCCCAAATTATCTGTCTGTCATGGATTTCATGCTGACAGGCCACAGGTAAGAAAAAAAAAAAAAAAAAAAAAAAAAAAAAAAACAAGATCCTGACAAAGAATATCTTGTCCTTCAGTAGTAGTGTGGTAACAGAAGAGTTGATAAGACCTGTTTTGTTAAACTGATTTCAGGAGAAAAAAAAAAAAAAAAAAAAAACAGAGTTATAAAATATTTAGTACACAGTGGTCATTAATACTTGTGAGTGTCTCTTATTTTCATTTTAAAAGACCATTCAGAACAGACAATTTAGTATTTACACAACTCGCAAATTATAGAGCAAGATACTGAAGTTCTTTGTTCGTCACCCAAATATTCTTAGGATATCATCTACCAAAATGAAGTCCAAAGTCATTCTATCTTCTTATATCAGAATAAATTAGCACTGAAATGTATTAATAATTTACAAAGGAGACTGCATGAACCAAGTGATCAAAGCAACACAAATCTGTCATGGGAATTCATTTCCTGAAAACATCTCTGCTTCTGTGGGCTTTTAGTGTCCCTTTCACAGGTTTTTTATGACTTAAACCCTGGTGCCTCACTCAGTATTTCTACGATCAAAAGACAATGGTGGCTTTGCCTCAGAACATCCAGTGTGGCTACTGACCAACGAACTGCACAAGTCAAACTTGTTCTGCCTAAGGTGCTCTCTTCCCCACAGCTGGAGGCTCACCCTCTCCGTTGAGCTTATGCTAGTGGATTGAACAAGCAACTGCACAAAGATTTATCTTTCTGAATTTGCTTTAGGATTGATCTAGGTCCTTACCATACTTACAACATACCCTCACAAATAGCCCTGTCAGCACAACTGTACTGCAGAGACGTGAAAAGGCAAGGGGTAGGGAAGATGGCAGTGCCTTAAGGTGTCGTTGAACCACAGCTTTGGATGCATGCACTTTGACTAGAGAGGTCTTAAATTAATGAATAGCTTGTACTACTGCTTCTGTGTATTGTAGTGATATATGCAAACACATCAGTGAATTGATTGCCAGGTCATCTAAGAGTAAGCTGGTCTAAGACTGAAATCTGGCTAGAAACTCCTGTAAGTACGGGAACTAACTCCTGGGAAGGAGTTAGTGAGGTTGATACTGGTTTTATCCAGCACTTCTCTGACAAAGATAGCCTCCTCTGTCCAAGGGGTACTTTGAATAAAGTAACTTTAAATTTGTATTGCACATTGCAGAGAATCAAGATTTAGTAATTTCATTTAATTCTGTTAGATAGAATTAGCAATAGAATTTGGAGAATAATTCTAGCATCAGAATCACATCGATTTCAGCATCAAAATTTGGAGGTGAAATTAAATACCATGGCTCAGGCTACCTAGCAGTTTGCTGCTGAAAGGGAGAGTTTTCGCTTCTCCCTCTTTCCTGTGCAGCATCCACATGAAGGCCCTGAGTGCATCACCGCCTTCACCCCACCTCCAAGGGTATGGCTGCCTGTGCTCACGGACAGTTCTTAAATGGGACAGCCACCCAGCCCTAAACACCTATGTGATAAAGACTCTTCTCCAATGCTGCTAGGTTTGGGATGGTGTCTGTGGTGGCATTAGATGTCCAGCTGGTGTCAGGACAGCTCATGGGTCTCAGCTGCTCCTGTGGTAGCTGGCATTGGGACCCTTCTAGGAAGGATGCTGCAGCCAAGCCAGCAGTTCAGTGTAACCAGCAGGCTATCTGAAAAGAAGGGACAGTTAAAGCAAGCCAAGTCTGCTAACATCCAGGAATATCTGAAAGACAGCACAGGTATGCCACAGTGGGCCATAATGTACCTCTGTTTTTCACCCTGCTAACTGGTTGAGATTAGTTACATTGTTTGTCACCTTCATAACATCTTAAGTTCTGCTTTTAGTAACTGGGCTATATTGCAGTAAAAATTAGGAGGTCTTGCTTATGCATCTCTACAATCTTCAAGCTATCTTCATTTTTATGACAATTACAGTTTTTATTCATTTTTCTTAATGAGGAAGCCACACACCCCTAGAAAATTAGCCTTTTCAAAATTTTCAAATTCAAAATGCTGCTTTGTCAGGAAAGCAGCACAGTGAGAAGAATGCAACTGTAGCAAGAACATTCCCTCTCCCTTCTCTTCTCTTATGAAGGGTGAAAAAAAAAAAAAAAAAAAAAAAGACTTTTTCTCTGCTGTGGCTGGTCATCTTGCTTTCTCAGCTTACTCAGTTTAGAAAAGAAAAAGAGAGGAATCCAAAGAAGCATGCTTATCTCTCCACAGAAAAGGGGCTCAAAAAAGCAGTAACCCCTAATAATATGCTCCCCCCCTTCATCAGCTCGAGTGCTAACTGGGACCTGCCCAGGAAGTGGTGGTGTTGAGAGCAGCATAAAAGCTAGCAGGAGAAAAGAATAACTGGATGCTTACTGAAGCTGCAATGCCAGAGGTTATAAGAGGGCTTAGAAACACAAAAATAGTGTTAGGTGATAAAAAAAATACTAGTTTCTATCATGCAAAGTTGTGTGTAGGTCTTTTCTCATTTACCTTGTACACTGAGCACCTACTTCAGAGAACCCTGGGTTGCCTTTTCTACCAACGATGAAACACAGGCACTCTGAGGGCATGCACGATGAAAGCTTTTAGCTATCTACTTTACACTTTACACTGAATTCACTTATTCCCTTTGCTGACCAAAAGGAAAACCTAAAATGGCAGCTATAAACATCCCAACCATTACCTCTTGCATCTCACAGACACCCTTTGAACACCTCTCAACACAGAATACTTCTCACTGCAAGAACTAAGAGAGAGAGAAAAGGAGGTTCACTCAAAGCATACGAGCAGAGTACAAGAAAGGAGATGTAAAGAAACCATCCATTTCTTTAGGAGTGTTTTCACCTCACATTCAGAACTTTTCTTTTAAAAAAGGTTAGTGCCTTTTCAATGAGTTGTCTCAGCCCTATGTAGATAATTATCTTGAATGAAACCAATTTGTCATATTGAAATGCTGCTTGGTGTCTCATTACAGAGATTGCAGCCAAAAATGTGCATCCAGTTCAGTTTTTAAATGGATCTTCTCACTGATTTACAAATGTTAAGTGGTCTGAGATATCAATACTGTGCCTAGAATGAAAATAAGGTTGGATTCTTTCAGAGTAGCTACATATTCAGTTTAGGAGATGTAAGTTCATTATTTTATTCGTGGTCATCCAAAATCAGTGTCATAGAGAGCTTTACTCTGTATTGAGTGCTGACCAAATGTGGTAGAGCCCATCTGGGTCAAACAGCTGAATAAAAATGTGAATAATGCGTGATAATCAGTAGGTAGTATTTTTTTACAAATTCAAAATGAGTTGATTTTGTTTCAAAATGACAGCCAGAAGAGGGGAAAAGCTATCACTTTAGGAGGAGATAAGAGAGGAGAGGAGAGGAGAGGAGAGGAGAGGAGAGGAGAGGAGAGGAGAGGAGAGGAGAGGAGAGGAGAGGAGAGGAGAGGAGAGGAGAGGAGAGGAGAGGAGAGGAGAGGAGAGGAGAGGAGAGGAGAGGAGAGGAGAGGAGAGGAGAGGAGAGGAGAGGAGAGGAGAGGAGAGGAGAGGAGAGGAGAGGAGAGGAGAGGAGAGGAGAGGAGAGGAGAGGAGAGGAGAGGAGAGGAGAGGAGAGGAGAGGAGAGGAGAGGAGAGGAGAGGAGAGGAGAGGAGAGGAGAGGAGAGGAGAGGAGAGGAGAGGAGAGGAGACCCACCTATTTTAAAGCTAGGAAATATATCTACAGTACTTTGCAGACTACAAGCTATATAGACAAAAAGGGTGAAGCGGACTATTATTGCCTCCTGCTTTTGTTCCTCAATTGAGGAAATGAAGGATTAATCCTAGATCCTCAAAGATGATTAATCGTGAATTCAATGGGACTAATTATCTCTGAGGATCAGAGCCAAAGTGATTTACTAAAGGTCACCAGGAAGCCTGTGACCATTTCAGAAAAGGAACTTGAATCTGGTGAGTAAGAATCCAAAAGCTATAATGAAAATGTTTCTGACTTCCACTTGAAGTCATTTAAGAGCCCCGAGGAGCCTACTTTGACGACAACGTCCCTGATATGTTTAATGCAGCAACAAAAAGCAGTTACTAATGGGCAAGAGAAGCTGTAGCTTTGCAAAGTATTTGTCACCCTGCAGCTACTCTTCTTTATATTATGGTTAAGTATCAAGTGGCGTGGCTTTGGCAAAAATAGGCTAAGCTAAATCACGAGTGCTGTAGGATGAAAATGTTCTTACAGGCTCTCCCATCAGAGTAGCTGCTGTGGTGTAAACTTGCCTTGCGGTAACTTGTTCACACAGTCACTTCTGCTAGATTCAAGGATAAACAGAATTCATGTCCCAGGGGTGAAATTGGCCACCTCTTTTTATTTTACCCTACTTTCTGCGATAAGTTATATTAAAATATTTTATGGTGGTTTTTGGTGGTGGTGGTGGTGGATTTATGTATTTACTTATTTGCTTGTCTAGTTTTGAATATGAAATAGGCTTACTGCAATTCTCCGACAGGAGACCTGTCATTACTAAGCTGATTAGAGATCCAGGAGCAACACAGCTGAGCTCCATTACAAGCTATCAGTAACAATCACCACTGGGAATTACTATGTACTCCTGAAGAACAAAATCCATTTTCAATCAGAATGAGAGATGTGGGACAGTCAAGGAAACTCGGAAGGTGACTGGGCAGTGTTATCAGTGAAAAAGATTTTATAAAACATCAACTGTTCAAAGCTTTACCTACTAACATGGTGCAAGACCAGGCCCTCAGACATTCTGGATCTCATCAGGGGCAAAACTTGGCAGTGAAGAGGGAGCGGGGCTGTAAATCGTCCCTGACAGTTTGGTTCCTTTAAAGCCTGCAGCGGTGCAATCACCCAGCTTCCCAGAGCACTCGATCACACAGCTGGCATGCCCTTAGAGGGCTCCAGCAAAATGCCTCTGACACGCATTATCAAGCAGCACAAAAAACTGCTGCACAGGCAGAACCCCTGGCATGAATCAAAGCCTTGAAGGTTGTCCTCAGCTGACGAGGAACTTCCTGAAGGACATTTGACGCTCTCCCCTCCGATGCCTGACACCATCATCGTGATTCCTGTCTGATGCAGGCCAGCTACGTGCTGCTGTACGAGCATGCAAGCTGGCAGGGAGCACACCAGCAGCTCTGTTACAGAAGTAGTCCTGATGGCTCCCTTCTTGGACCAGCATAGGGTGACTTATGATCACATAAGGTGGTGTGGCAAGGGCACAAACTGTCAGCATCCTTGCAGTTGTTGTAGAACAGTGAGTTCAATAACTATTGCTTCCTCCCCCTCATCATCATCTTCCTCTGAAATGGACTCTTGTTGCCTTGCTGCTGTTCGATCCTTATCACGACCTTGGCCATCTCCCTGAATGATCATTGCTGCCTCTTAATAAGGAAATGTGGTCTTACGTAAGCAGCTAGATTAATGGGCATTAATGGTACAGTAAAATTATTGCAAGTTTCCTCAGACTTCTTTTTTGAGCTACTTCCTTCCTAATTTGGAAGAATTATCTATAGTTGCCAGAAGGAACCACAGAACCCCTATAAATCCACTTTTTTCTTTTTTTCTTTTTTTTTTTTAATGTGTTGAACTAGCTAACACACACAGCAAGACAAAAGGTCTAGGAGTGTAACAATTCTCTCTCCCCATGGACTACCAAAGGCCCTTAAATTGCCCGTTGCTAATGATCTGGGACAGATGACTGAAAATAAACATTTTTTAAGAATACCTTGGAGCATATGCTCACTTATTGCTGAATTTAAAGCTGAATGGGCTTGAAAAATATCTCAAAGGGTGATCCCAAAGCCCCAGCTCCCACGATAAACTTATCCTGGAGGTCCCTACAGCTTGTTATCACATTTCCTCAGGACACCACCATTAAGCACTTTTTTTCCCCCTCCATATGCTCTCCTCCCTAAATGCTCAACTTTTATAAATATCCCCAGACAGTGGAAGCCACCATATTAAAATTTGGCAGTGACTGTCAAGGATCCCTTTTAGACAAGACATGGTGTAGACAGAGCATGATACTGGGTGTGGGGAGCTGTGCATTGTGGCTCCTGCCCATGGGGTAACTTCTGGTTTTATTCAAGGATTCTGTAAACTGCGGGATCACTTCAGAGAAGGGAATGCAGGTCTTCACTTTATAAACTTCTCACTGGGGCCTCATCTGACCTCATTGTGTTTGCCTTCTGTGCTGCTTACAGACTTTATTTAGAGGGAGGTTCCGTGGGTACCCTGCCCTTCTCACATGTACAGCCTGGAGGTCAACACAGTGTTGGAAGTAAGGGTAGGCAGTTTGCACACACTCTGAGGTTGATGAGGATGCTGAATCCAATCCTCACACTTCTAGGATGACTGAAATTGTTAGAAGATGTGAATTCTGATCTAAGTGCTTTTGTCTGGATGCAGCATTCAGTTTGGAGGCACATAAACAGCTTGAAGCTGTGACAAGGACAGTTCAGGCTGGATATCAGGAAAAGGTTCTTCACTGAGAGGGTGGTCAGGCACTGGGACAGGCTCCCCAGGGCAGGGGTCATGGCACCAAGCCTGCTAGAGTTCAAGAAGTGTTTGGAGAATGCTCTTGGACATGTGCTCTGATTTTTTGGTGGTCCTTTTGGGAACCAAGAGTTGGACTCGATGATCCTTGTGGGTCCCTTCCAACTCGGGATATTCTATGATTCTATGATTTTTCTGAAGTAATGTAAAAAGAGAAGTCTCATTAGCTTTGTGATTATACTAATCAACTTCAGTCCAAATTCCCAGTCACAGTTAGACTCCAAATGGGACCTATTTCACAAGCCCTTAAAAAACTCTGTTCCCCAGCTTTTAAATTCATTACTAATTCTATGATCTTATGCCAAGATTCTTAATTTCTCACCCCCATCACCTCTCCCGGGGCTGGTGCTAGCTGCATCTGCAAGAGAATTATGAGTCAATCATGAGTCATGACAAGCCAAATGCTGTACACAATTAGCTGCCTATTTACAGTTTTAAAGACACACTGATCACATTAGGGTTGCAGTGACTTATGAGTAATTAGGATTCCTAGGATAGGTTTCATTCTTCCTGGTTGAGTAATGGATTGACACAGTCAGATGGCATTGTTTTCTCAGAATAGACCATTCACAAAGAAAAAATAAAATAAAACAATAATAGGACATTCCTATGCAGGAAGATCTGGTGCTAGGAGAAAAATGCAGTTTATAATACACACTTGTAGTCCCAATTTCAGTATTGAACACAGAATGTTTTGTTTTGTTTTGTTTTTCTGGAGTTTTCATAGCATCTGTTCTTTCTCACAAATAGACCCTTCACACTCAATGCTTACCTATGCTTTACACACTGCTAATATTTACCATATCTGATAATAGTAGGTCAATGATACAGGGCAGTCTTTGAACAGAAAAGCTCTTTTGGATGCTTATATTGTTTGCTATGCAGTTTGCTTCACGTTGTTCAGTTGAGACAGTGTCAATCATAGTGGACAACCTTTTGGACCTGACTCCACACAAAACCCTCAAGTCTCAACACCCCATGTGGCATTTGACGTTTGTGTTTTACCCCAAGTGCTGCTTATGCCTTGGCTGTGCAGTAGACTTGTAACAACAAGAATCCCTTCTGCAGATTGTGTTCATAGAGGAAAATCTTCACACACTAGAGCTGACAAACACAATGAACTTCAAGCCTAGAAGACAACGGAAGGCACATTTTCCTCTTCTATTTTTTTTTTTTTTAATATTATGTATGGCATCAAACACTAGGGACTGCATGAGGTAGTTACTCGTCCATCTGCTATTCCAAGGCATTTCACAAACTGATAGATAGAGATCAAAGCTGTTTGTAATGGAAACAGCACTGATCTGCAAAAAGAGATGGCCAGGTTTTAAAATGCAATGACAACATATCCAGCGTCTGCTACAGATATGATGCCATTCATTCCCTATTGCACATAGAAACAAGTATGACCCAGCAAACCTCAATCTTTTGCTGGTGTATTTGGTTCTTAAAGGTATTTGCCTCAGTAAACTGTTCCGGGAGCGGGGAGGGGTTATAAGATTGCCCAAAGATAAATATCCATTTCTTTGAATTGTTTAAAAACACACCAAATGACGAACAGGACAGGAAGCCGTGCTAAATGAACTATGAGAAAAAGTTGGTCATGTACTACTATCTCCATTTTTCTCCTGTCTTTTCCACTGAATCTTTCAGAAACAATTCTTTAGGGGAAGGCCAAGTCCAAGACTTTTATGGAGGTATGCCAACAGAGAATTTGTCCCCAGGTTTATTTTGTGTATGATAATTGACAGCCTTGTACCTGTAGCCAAAGGGAGCAGATGGAAGGAATTCTTGTGACAATTTTTTTTTCTAGTTGTATGCTTCAACAAAATATAAAACATTGCAAGAAGGTGCTTTCATCCTATCATTTTGTATATCAAATGTGGATATCAGAAAACCAGAAGTCTCCATTTTAGTTTACATTCAGCTATGGAAGCCACCACAGCACAATTTCCCAATAACACTCGGAATAGCTATTAACTGTTTTGCATTAACTGTTTTGTTGTTCTTCCTATTTTCCAGCTTCAGAATATATATATATATATATAATATATATATATATATATATATATATATATATATATATATATACACTTTCTGATATTCTGTCATATTTTTGTTTTAACTACAGCCAAACCCCATGTTAGCATGCTTGTGACTTAGGTAGGACCACTGAGATTCAGTAAAGTCTCCTGATGTGGACTTGAAGCTGTGAACTCAAGCTTACTTTACGGACACAGGTCTGGAAGCTATTCCTTTGTTACTCCAACTGTAAAGGCATATGGACTCAATGGCAGACTTGCTATGAGCTGCTGCCTACAAGTATGACAATGCCCTTAACAAACCAATTCAGTATGTTAATTATACTGTTGATCTTGATCAATACAATTAGCTTTATAAGGATATTTGCCACATAAAACTCATATTCACTAGGACATTAGCCGTTAGTTTCAGTGAAGTCTGCTACAACTGCTACTATGAGAGAGTTAACTTTAGAAGCAACTGTGGTATAATCATGAATAATTTTTTTGTGATGCTTGTAAGGATACGAGATTGGCTGGACAGGGTCAAAGAAGTGATTCCTCTAGCCCAGGATTCAGCCTTCAAAGGAGATTACTGTATTTTGTCAGATGGAGCTCATGAGATGTGGCACATTTTTCCTCAGATGTCTCCGTTTAGCTATGCTCCTCTTGGCAATGGCCTTACATTTCTCAGGAGCGTGGACATCAGTAATCGCCAGACTCAAACATCTGGTACTAGGACTGATGCTTCTGGAAATCACAGAATCAGGACATGAGGGCAGTGACAGGTGAGTAGCTACGGGGTTTATGCAAACAGCTGGAGACAGAAGAAGCACCTGGGAGACTGCATCTTGCTCCTCAGTTGCAGGAAAAGTATGTTGGGCTATGACTTGCATCAATAGTACTATATATGTAATAACTCTTTAGCATGCTCCAAGATCATGAGAACTCATTGGGCCAGGGGAGTTTTAGGTTAGATGTTAGGAAGAACTTCTTTACTGAAAGGGTTGTTAGACATTGGAACAGGCTGCCCAGGGAAGTGGTGGAGTCACCATCCCTGGAGGTCTTTAAAAGACATTTAGATGTAGAGCTTAGGGATATGGTTTAGTGGGGACTGTTAGCGTTAGGTCAGAGGTTGGACTCGATGATCTTGAGGTCTCTTCCAACCTAGAAATTCTGTGATTCTGTTATTCTGTGAATCACTCCGGACAAGTATCTGAAGGAAGGGTGTCAAGAGGATGGGACCAGACTCTTTTCAGTGGTGCCCAGTTACAGGATGAGAGGCAATGGGCACAAACTGAAGCACAGGAAGTTCTATTTGACTATGAGAGGGCACTTTACTGTGAGGGTGACAAGAGGGACAGGTTGCCCAGAGAGGTGGAGTCTCTTTCTCTGGAGATATTCAAACCCACCTGGATGCAATCCTGTGCAATGTGCTCTAGGTCATCCTGCTCAGCAAGGGGGCTGGACTAGATGATCTTCAGGGGTCCCTTCCAGCCTCAGCTGTTCTGTGATTTTGTGCAATAGGACAAGAACACAAGTTGTGGGATGAGGTGCTAACAGAAGTGAGTCATCTCATGGCTGAGGGACTACCTCAATACCTTTGCCCAGCTACATTTCTGCAAGCCTCATCATGCACAGGAGGCTTCAGGTGGTCCCTTCACCACACCACATCAGTATCTTTCACTGCATCATCTACATGTACTAGGGGTGGCCCTTGCACTTTTCCAGCTGTGGTGTAGATGCAGGGACTCTATGAAATACAAGCACGTCTCACTTTTTAATTTCCTTTTCTTCCACACATTGACAAGAACACCATTCAGTGGAGTAGAGCAAGGCTTTGGCCAAACCTGTGCTCATGGCAGCAAACCAACTTCAAAAGTAGCTGGAATGGGTGATGAAGCCACCCCAGTCAAGGGATATTTGCTAAAACACTCTATAGAGCAGTTTCCAGCACCCACTGCTGTAGGACCACCATCTCACATCCCCAGGAAAACAGAGGTCAGGGTGCTTGATAAAGAAAATAAGAAGAGTATGCTCACAGTAGTACTTCCTCCAAATGCTCTTATGGCAGCCATTCTGCAAATAATGATTTGAGGACTTTCTGAGTCAGAGATTTTGCCACTATGTTTATTACAACTGTATTGTACAATAGTGTAATACAATTGTGTTATACACAATGGCTATTTAAAATATACACCATATACAGTTATATATGCACTATCGCATATAACACACTGAATTCACATTTTACTTTGAATGCAGTTTTCTTTCATGAATTTGTCCACTCACTTTTTGAAGTATATAAACTTGTAGCCTCCATACATTTCTGCAGTTAAGACTTCCACAGCTCGACTGAATACTATATGAAAATTCAAACCCTTTGTTTGCTTTTATTTAGTCATCTGCTACTTTCATTCAGTGTCCTCTTGCTTTTGTGTTGGGTGAGGCATCTAATAACTATTTATAATTGTATTTTCTAACCAATGATTTTCATAGACCTTTCTACCCTCTTGGTTATCTCCCTGCTAGTCTATTCACTTTTCTATTTATTATTTAGCAGTTCCATACTTTTGATTATCCTTATCATTCATCTCTGTACTTCCAGTTTTGCTGTCTGCCTTGAGATAGAAGAACCAGAAGTGTGAGCTCTTCCTAGAGGCATACTGTGAATATTATTTTCTCTTCAGTTTGCTATTGCTTAATATTTTTAACATACTGGTTGCTTTTTGCACTGTGACTTTTGAGCTGTCATTCTTACTGAGTATGCTTTGCAGCTTTTTTCCTGCAGTTGAGTCACGGAGCTTATATTTTTATGTTTGTTAGCTTTTTCTTTTTTTTTTTTTTTTTTTTTTTTTTTTTTTGGGGGGGGGGGTTGTTTGTTTGCTTTTTCAGCTGTACACCTTTTATTTACATTGAATTTCAGCTGGTCCCTCATGAGAAATGAGACATGAAGTAAGGAATGACAATTCCAGCAAAGAAATTCAAGTTAAAACACTACGAAGAACTTTCCAGTGGTAAGTAAAGCATGGCCATAGATTGCCTGGAGAGGGTCCAGATCTGCCTTTTAAGAGTAATTTTAGAACAGATTAGGCAATCCGTATTGCATACTATATTGTAAATTATGCCTTGGATTAGAGGATGAACTAGTTGACTCTTAAGGGTTCTTAAATTATTTCCATTAGCATCGAAAACAATAGTTTAAAGAGATTTCCCTAAGCCAAGGTTCATACATTGTCACTAGTTTTCTTCTTTCTCATCATGCTGGACATTCGTGATGCAAAGGTAGCTTAATGCATCTAGACTGCAAGTTGATTTGATGGTGCAATGTTAAAAACAGAACAATGGAAAAAAAAAAATATATATATATATACATATATATATATATATATATATATATATATACATATATACCTTAAGAGAAATAGCAAGGAATTATCCTAGATTATCACTTAGCATGAACCATTTATGAACTGATCTTAACAGAAGTGCAGAAGCAGAAAAGCTGTTAAAGGAGTAAAGGAGTCATATATCCTCATAATTCAGAGGTCAAGAAACATGGAAAGACTTCTGCCTCCTACTGGACTCTGAGGAGCCATCTCAAATGAGAGCTTTTATTAAAAAAAGGCTTTTATTAACCTTGTGTTTTTCTTGCCAGTATTTAATGCCCTAAGAAAGGATTATGACATTTCAGAGGGGATGACATTTGAGCAGTATTTCATAGCTTACTGTGCCAGAAGGAGATCTAGATTAAGACTTTATGATTCTCAGCCGGGGACAGCATCCTAAGGATCTTTAATTATGTGGCATGGAAGCTGGGACACGTGAGGGGACCGCTTCCTTACATTGTTAGCTACTATCCCAGAAGAAGGCTGTTCCAGCAATTAAAGGATTTTCATCTGGGAGGAACTACTTCCATTTGGTATAATTACAAAGATCTAGACTGATTTCATTTTGATTCGTCAAAAGGCCTTTGAATACTAAAACAATTATGTTAGCTCAGTGTTTTCCATACAGATTTGGTTGGAGTCAACACAAACACATGGTAACATTTGGAGGACAGGCACTGTGAAGAGGATTCTCCTCTGAGATTTCATGACTTTGACAAGTAATTAGGGTTTGAATTTTGAGGCATGACAGGAAAAGAAGAAAATGAATATGTAAAGAACAGAACAGAGACAGAATAGCATCAACTGAATGAGAGCAAAAAGAGAACTTCAATGGTTGTGATATCGGCACTTTGGTGAGAAATGCTGAGAATTTTTAAGAGTTGCATGAGGAAACTGGGAAAAGAGATGTTTGAGAGAAATCTGTCTTTTGAGAATGACCAATGAAGGAAAAAGAAGCCAAAGGGGACAGAACTAATTTAGAACAAGGCATGGGTGATCCATAACATTTTCAGTACCAGGTACAGCTTGATTTATTAAAGCTATTCAGAAACATTGATGTCGAGATGAGCATTTAAAACTGTTAGACCTCATCTACAGAACAGAGCCGTTGAGGCTCTGTTAAAAAATAAAAAAAAAAAAAATAAAAAAAATAGCAGAACGTTCACATATTCACATGTATTTCTGCACTCACTAAAGTTTTAACCTATCACAGCCTCATCAGAATCCTACAGTACTCACTACTTCAGGTGTTCATTTCTAAGAAAATTGGAAACATTTCCATGTGAATGCTGGAGAATCACACGGCACTGTGTGAAGGCAAATCTAATTCCCATATCTTTAGATTAAGAAGATATGTTATTTCAGATCAAGGCTAGAATATGCTGTTTCAGTAACAGTACTCTAGATTTTGCAAGAATAAAGTGTGAAAGAAAGGAAACTATTCCTAATAAATGAAAGCAGCATTAATGGGTTTTCTTGTAATATTGGGGATTATGAATGTCATTCCTTACCTACTGCACTACAGTGCAACTTCTGAACCCACAATCTCTAAGAAAAACATACTGTGTCATGCATTTAGCAGGAGCAGGAAAGCAATGGTCAATGGTTATTCTGACATTTTGGTCAATGGTTATTCTGACATTTCAATTTTTGTATCGAGTGTTTTATCAGTTATGTGTTTTGAGTGGAGTAAGAGGAGTTGAATTACTGGACTTTTTTTTTTTTTTTTTTCCCCTTCAGGCATTTAACAAACAGTTCTTTAGCTGTATGTCTAACTTCAGCTTTTTTGGCCTCTTTAACGGCTTTTAACTTATTTAGATAATTTTAGCTTATGTCTTTTTCTTACGATGATTCTTGGCAATGCCACTTGATGATTCTGGGACTCTTGGTAGGTGCAGCACAGCAAATGACAGAAAAAGCCTATGTGCCACACAAAAAAAAAATAAAAAAATCTGGGTAAGCACCAGACAGAACATGATCTGGTGGGTAAGACATACTTCACCCACATGAGAACAGGAAGTGAGAATTTAGCACATTTTCTCTTCAAGGAATTTTTCTTGATGGCTCACACCTCACCTCTTCCCTTCCCTCTCCTTCCATCTCCTCCCTCTCCCTTTTCGTCTCTCTCCTCCTCTGCCCTCCCATTCCCTGTTTCTTCCCTTCACTTTCTTTGACTTGCCTTGACTTCCCTCCACATAGTCAAATTATGCCCTCTCTTTTCTCGTCATTCCTCCCAAAATTCACTTTATAACACTCTCCAGTTGAGATCTCAATTGAAAGTCCAATTTTCCCTTAGGATTTCTTCTTTCCTCAAGCCTATCACTAGGAAAGGTGAAGAGAGCGGCTGTGCATCTTAGCAGAAATGAGAGGAACATTTTGAGAAAGAGAACATGAAAGGCATTGACATGACTGACCCAAAAATTCAAAGTTGTCTTCAATGATGTTTTCATTGGACATCCATTAGAGATGACTTGTAGATTCAAACACAGCCTCCCTTGGCTAGAATCTTGCATAAGGGCATAAACAGTAAAAGAGAAGAAAGAATCAAGAGAAAATGGCTCTTGATGGTAACATGGCACAGGGAATATGCCACCAGGTCAAACCATTTTCACCTTAATTTATTTTCCAGTAGCAGTCCATAACTATTAGTGCACAAATATTACTATTAAGCACAACTGCTGCTACAGGAGAAAGGCTATAACCTTATCCTGCATTTTGCTATAATCATTAACTTTGCACATTAGCTGTAATTAAACTTACTTTGTGAGATGGCTATACTCCAAGCTTAAATTAATTCCAAACATGTATTTTATAAAAACATTTTAAAGGCAACAGGAAAATTTTTACTGCTGTACTAAAAGCTGAAGAATTTAATGCCACTTTTCTCTGATTCAATATTTATGTCCTGTAGAGTAAAAAAGTCTCTGAAAATTCTTCCCGTGGTATCATACAATGATATTTGCTAAATAATGTTGCCTGTAGTAAATGTGTACCTTGTGCAAGAAGGTACATTATACTGGTTTTGCAATGAAAGAGAGCTTTGCACGAAGAAAAGCGGATCTGCTTCCTGAAGTGAATCTACTATGCTGGAGGCGTGAGCTATGTAGGTTTGATTGTGAGTTTTGTCAGAGCAGAAGAGAATTCTTGGGGACTTATGAACTAGTCTCTCACTACTGAGAGATTGAGAGACTAGTTCATAATAGTTCAGAAATAAAGCTCTATGTGGCATGTCAGAACTTGGGAGATGGCTGTAACGTGGTCCAGAGGTTGCCCAGGGACAGTACAGTGCAGAATTGGTACCATACAGATCAGAAAGACATTAGGTCAGAACGGCTGCCTACACAACAAACCCCAGCCAAAACAGATCTGTGCCAAATGAGGTATTGCCCCTGCGTCCTTATTATTTTATGGAAAAAGAAATATACACTGTATATTAGTAATTATCCAGAGACATAGTGGGTTTAACTACAGCTAAAGCAGGGAATTCTTCTGGTCTGCTTAGGTCATGAGTTCACTGATAGAAAATTAAGGGTAGCAGGTGAGAATGAGGTGCAAAAAGAATGATGTCAAGTTAGAGAAGAGTTCAGATGGCTGCAAATGGAACCGTGAAAGCAACAATCAGATGATCCTTGTTTAGAGACATTCAGGAAAGAAGACTATGGTTTATCATCTCTCCTGTAAAGTACACGTGTTTTCTAAAAAAAAATTAAATATATATATATATATATATATATATATATATATATATATAATATTCACAGCTAGAGAAACTGTAGAAACAGAGTAACAGTTTTCATAATGCTAGAAACTTTTAGTTGTTAATTTTGGAATATACTCAGTTCTTTATATGAATAGCTAGCAGCATGGAATCTTACCAGATAGTGGGACCAGAAAATAGTAAGTTTTTATAGAGAATCTTTAATGAGAAAGCTAAAGTCAAGGACTTTCTGAAGTCCATTTTGTCCAATTTCTTTCCTCTGGACCAGAAATCAGGGGGTGGCTTTGAAAGCTAGAAATGACAGGCTGCAGGGGACTGAGAACTGTGCTACTGTATGTTACGCTTCCTGGTTCCTGCCAGCTTCTCCGTGAATTCCTCAGCCAAGCCTTTTCATTGGGAAGCATATGCACAGAAAGAACAAGATGAAATGCTGCCTTTAGCAGGGGGTTGTACTTGAGGCATAAAAAGTGTTAGAAAGTGATCTTTGCTCTGAAGTTGCTTTGTCCCTCCATGGAAAAGGCTGCCAGAACCACCACTATCATGGGTTTGGCCTCCTTGCCATGCTGAAATACTTACAGAGAGTGGAGCCAGACATTTTGTCTATTTCTTTTACTCTCCCTATATGATCTGCAAAACTTTTCCCTCACCTTGATTGTACAGTTGTGGTCTCAGCCACAGCCACTGCAGTGGTAACCTGTCTGTAAGAAAACCCTCCTCTTTGTAAGATCATTCTCTGTTTCAAATATATAATTGTTTGTGTGTGATATTACCAGGACTGTCTTTGCTGGGTCTCTTTTGAAGCACGAAGTAGCAGCATTATCTGAAATGCAGCTTTGCAGGGTATGCTGCACTCTACCTCGCTGACACAAGAACAGATACAAACTCCCAAACTGCTGTCCAATATGAAGAAAAATGAAAATGCTGTGGAAAGCCCCATTTGTTGCACAGAAGTGTGTTACAGCTACAGCAGCATTGAGCCTGTCTCCACAAACAAGGAGACGCCCATTTGTTCATATCCCAGCTCTGCTTCTCTGAATGCTATAGAGAATAGATACCACCCGTAGTAGTGCTGACCATTATCTAGCCTAAGAAAACTCATATGAGTTTTCTCAACAATACGGAACAGCTCAGAGGTATAAAGGAAGAGGTGGAAAAGAAGAGGACAAGTTTTTGTGTTTGCCATAGCAAGGAAGTCAAAACCCTATACAATGGAGGGTTCATCATTTGATCTTTTCCCGGGACACAGTGGAAGGGAAAGAAACATCTGCAGAACATTTCCACTAGATTTGACTCACTTATTATATTTAAACATTAAACAGTTTTGCAAACTATCTGAGCTAGTTTGACTGGGCTTCTACAATCATTGATATGAATAACCTGAGTACCATCAAAATCAAGATTAATGGTACCTAGAATTGAGCTGAAGTTGTTTTACAGAGTTTAAAATGAGAAGGGGATATTAGATCATCCAACCTGAATCTCTTGTATTTCACAGACCATTTCACAGATGTATCACCCAGTTCCCCTTTTATTGTGGTATCTTGTGTCTGGATAAACACATTTTCCAGCAATTTAGCTAGGTGTGAATCTAAGAAATTGAAAGCTTGAGAGTCCACCACTGCTTTATTAGCTTAATCCAGTGGTTAAGCAGCTTCACCATTAAGAGTTCGTGACTAATATTCCATCTGAAACCTACTGACTTAAATTTCCAAGAACTATTGTTTTTGCTAATGTTTTTTCTTTTTTTTTTTTCCTATAATTTTCTCTTCATAAAGGTATTCATAATTATGTCATGTCTCAAGTCTTCTTTAGAGAGAACATGTTATGTGTCTTATTCCAAAGCTATCCCTGCATTTTTCTCTAGGTCTTAAACCTATTTTGTAAAGGTTTTTCACATTTATTCTGTTTTCTATATGTTTGTTTTAAAATAGATGAGCTAGGTTTGTTATTTGTCTTTCAGAATCAAGTTTACTGTAAGTATTGAAAGTGATATTTTTACCAGAGCAGCACTGGGAGCCCTTGATGAAATGCTTGCACATTATGACCTTTAAGCCATTTTCGGAACCCCATTCTTGCAGTAAAGGTTCACCATTCCGTAAGCAGGGCTTGAATTTCATGTTCTTAGTTTTGCATTTGGCTGTGGTAAAGACTGTATCAGTTGAGGGTGCTAGGGACACAATCAAGGCCTTACTGTAATTTGCCATACTCTGCATCTTGAAATGGTCCATAAATTTCATCAGCTGCAAGTTGTTTTTGTTTTTTTTTTCTTCCAGACCATTAATTCAAATGTTGAAAAATATAAGAATTTAGTACAATCCCACCAAAGACATTCATTTTCTATGTGGACAATTTATCACTGAACTGTTTAATCTAAACTAAACTAATCTAACTAAACTGTTTATCACTGAACTGTTTAAAAAATCAGTTCCCAGACTATTTTCTTTACTAGTCAGTTCCAATTCATATACAATACTGAGCTCTATCAGAATGAAGTGACAAGATTTTTCCTAAAATCTAAATAAATTACATTTTGTATTTTTATCAAACACATGCTATCTTAAAACACAACTTAAAAAAAACAGACTTACTTTAGAAGGCCTATTTCCTATTGAAAGGAATGTTCGTTGGCATTTATTCTATTTGTTATTCAATTCCTTAACTGCTACAACTAGTTCTCTAGTTCTCACTGTTAAAGATTTATGTATCTGTGACTTATACCACTATATCCTGTCTATACTACTTTGAGCTACCCTCCCTGTGTTGGGAATATTGCCACAGCACTAACAACCTTCCTGTCACTTGGAATAGCTGTGGTGTCCCAAGATTTATTAAAACTACATTTCAGCAGACAGGTCTATCTAGCCAGCTCCTTAGATCTCTAGTTACAAATTGTATTTGCCTGTAGACCTGAGAACATTTTTCTTTAGCAGATGTTTAATATCCTCCTTAGTTGCTATTGAACTATAAAATACTTCTCATTTCCTCTTCTGATGGAATAGAAGCATCATACATTTTAGAATGAATTACAAGAAATATTTATTAAACCTCTTTTCTTCCTTACTAACCTTACCATCTCCATTTTGTAGTAGGCCTAAGCAGGATTTCATTTCTAATATTCTTCAACTTCTCTCTTTTATAAGTGTGTGCATAAGTATGCTAGCATTCTTTAGCAATTTTTCTACATTTCATGATTATGTATTCATTGCCAGAGATAGCTCCTTACATATTTTTCATTAGATTTTTTTTTATTCACAAATCTTGTCTTGCCTTCATTACTGTGCCAAGACTGGCTGTATGCCAAAGTTGTCCCTTTCAGTAGATTGGAACTGTCTTTTTTAACCGTCCAATACATTATTCTTTTAAAACAACTTTTTTCATTTTTTTTCTTTTGTTCATTTTTTTTTTCTATTTTAAATCTTATCTTTAATACACATGCTGTGCATATTTATGTGTAGCACGTATTTTTAATTATTATTTAGATATCTTTTTTCCATAGTGACAGCAACTAGTCTTGGTTACTACTGGTCTACATATAACCACCATTTTTCCAAGCAGTAATTACCTCTCCTTTATCATAATTTGCCACAAACAGTCACTTCACATTTACTGCACCATCTCTCATGTAAGAAAATTATTGTCTCAAATTTTTAGGAAGTTTTAACAATGTCTTAGCACTGCTGACCTGAGCCCTCCCTCCTTGGTGTTCTACATTTCTAACTTAATAGGATATTAAGTTAGAATGGGATATATTTTTTTTAGAATAAACTGTTAAAGGATGGAAAATTTTCTTGATTTGCTTGACTGGGACATGCTTGAAAGACCATTAGTTTAAATACAATCGGTTTATTATATGGGAGTAAAGAAGCAGGTAAGACTAATAAGGCTAGAGATAGGTTAAAGAGCAACTCTCATGGATTACATTAATACACTAAGTAGTACTCGCTGTCTTGCCTGTCAGCAAGCTATCAAGAAATTAAGGATATTATATATAAGCTCACGTCTGATGCCAGTTGAAATAGGTCAAACCCTGCTGCAGCTGGTCACGTCATTGCTAGCATCTGACACACCTTTGAAACAACCAAATCAGGTCATGGGCAAACTAGGAGGACTAAACAGTGCAAGAAATTATTAACCTATGAATATGGTGAAGCATCTGAAGGGATATGTATGAGGAGTGGCTGAGGTCCCTTGGTTTGCTCAGCCCAGAGCAGAGCAGGCTGAGGGGAGGCCATTAGTGGTGAATGGTTTTCACGTTAATTCTCTTTTTTTTTTTTTTTTCCAAGCAAGATGGATCTTCAAGACCCCACCTGGATAAGTAAAGAAACTGCAATCTTATTTGAAATAAAGGCTTCAGCTGCAGAAGACATTGTCAATAAATAAATGGCTTCTAGGTCCAAATTCTGCTTTGAGTGATATTTGCATAGATATGTGAAAATTGGCAGGATTGACTTTGCTCTTACCAATTTCACCGTGGCTGCTCAAGCTTTAAATCAGAGCTGAATTTGGCAATTAACAGTCTATCATACTAGATAGCAGACAAATATATATAGACATAGGTTCACACTTTTAAATTATTTTTTTAAACTACCAAAACATTAGGACCTATTAATATAGATAAGAGGGTAAACTGTAACATCACGATTCTCTGCATCTAAAAATCTTTCTTAATACAGGCAGTTTCAGAGCAGTCCAATGATCTAAACTTCCAGTTTGTGTTTACTATCCAAAACAAAGCATTTGCATTTTTCATCACCACTAAAGAAGTCAAAAAACTGCACCTATGCTCTCCTTACAACGCAAACTGTCAGTCAACTTCATTCTCAAAGCACTGGCCCAAAGCTATTGACCCTCCTTATTGCAGGGTAAGGAAGAGTGGAGGAACCTCTAGGTGGACTAGCTGTGCTACACGGAAGCAAAGAGGGACAGATTTTCAGTTTTCAGACTTTCACACATTTCTGACCACAACTTATAATGGCTTATTGAGAAAAAGCAGCCAAGCAAGAACACCTTGGTCCTTAGACAACTTTCATACTTTACTTGGAATAAAGTTCTCTTCACTAAAACCCTTGCGTCGAAAGTAATTTATAATAAAATAACACCCACAGGCACCACTTGATTTATTTCATGTTATTGCACAGTAGCAGCATTATAAGGAACTTCTACATTTAGAAGTAGTGAGAATTTTCTATATAAACTACTCTGTTGAAGTGAGGCAAGTCATATTTGTCTTTATGTTAATACATGGGGAGCTAAACAATCCTCAATGTTTTGAACATGTTCAAATTCCATTTTGACCTCCCTACTCTGTTTCGAGCAATTTAAATGCCCAACTCTATATAGGATGGACACAACAGTATTGAAAATTGAGAGTGGAGGGCAGAAAAGCCTAGGTTGCACATTATTTACTTCCTCTCCAAACACAACACCATGGATGATCAGGAGATTCTGACTGTGTGGTGAAGTATTATAACACTGCTTGCAGAATACTATATAAAAGGATGTTGAATACCAATGATTCATTAAGCCTACACAATCCCATAGAGTTAATAATGAAATAAACATCATAATTACAAAATCCTTAGGAAGGAGTTGTCCTTAGTTCTCTCAACATTTAATATGCCAGCACTTTCCCATTTTTCCCACATACACTTTCATGAATCCTTCTGCCTTATAAGGGCATCTTAAATTTGCAGACTCAGCTACTCATTTTCTCCTCTACGACAGCACCGATGGCCCTTGGGAACTCAGGAATCCTATTTTTCTGAAAGTCATTTATTCTGTGTAATTCATAATGTTTGAAATATCATACGTAACATTATATATTATTATTATTATGTATAGTATTCGTAATGTTTGAATATAATTCATAATGTTTACTACGCATTGTCAACTCATAGTAAAGATTAAACAACACTCCATTGATGCAGTCCAAACAGCTTGGCTTCCTGTTCTGAACAGTTTCTGAAAATCTGCCACAGCTGGGACAGCACTAGTCAAAGGAGAACATTGTGCTCTGCTTCTTCAAGAAGGTGATCTTCTCTGACTACCACTTGAAGTAGTAACAGGGTAACTTCCTCACAAAGTTCCATGAATATCTGCTGCTTCTTGGGAAAATTATGTATCTGAAGCTGACCATCCCAAGTGTACAAAGCAGTATAATCTTCACTAATTCTCCTGTACCAGGACATGAAGCCAGTAGCATTATTCAGCGTAGACGTTAAGTCTTCAGTGACCAAATTAACTTCTAGCTTTCTGTATGCCAATAGCTGCTTCTAAAATAATAATCAGGATCTGGACAGAGTCTGAGTGTCTACTGACTAGAACCATTGAGCCCAACTAGGAGAAGCTCATCCAGCGAATCACAACAGTTATCTTTCTGGCTGTAATGGTTAAGAGTTATGCAAAAATAAATGTGCCTCGGCCAAATGGGTTGGCAGGCTACAGGGACTTCTGGGTTTGCAAGAAGGGTCTGAAAAAATATGTGAAGTTCTTTTGCCTAGAAATGGTTGTTGATGCTGAAGTGCAACAAAGTCTGTGATATGTCTCCAGAAATACTTGCAACAGGTGTATGTAGCTGCAATATCAATGTGGTATAAAGACTATAAATCAGTATGAATCCTTGAGGTGTAGTTGTATGACAGGACCAATAAACTCAATGTTTGTGAAAAGAGTTCCTAGTGAACTGTCAGTCCCAGGGCATCTAGTAACTAGTCAAGGAGCTGGTCCTACATGCCTGAAAAACAAGATGGAGAAAAGCAATTAAAATTGTGATATATAAGCAAATGACTATGTAGTGCTCTCATGGCCCATTAATGGCTCCATTTTGAGCTGTCCAAGTGCTGGTCTCCGTTGGTTTCTTGAATCTGAAGCTAACTTGATCCAGCTGGTAGTCTGGGCCCTGATTCCTCCAGAATCAGGAACTGTTTAAACATCCAGCTTTAATATAATGGCTTTGAAAAGAGGTGAGACCCAATAGACTTTCCAACAGACTGTTAATCCTGGATGTTTGCAGGCAGGCATTTGGGTCCAAATTAGACACACTCCTCGTTATCAACATGAAAGGCAGAAAATTGCTGTGTGCACAGAGTACAAAGAGAGCATATTTGACTAGAAAATGTTATGCCTGTTCCTAAATATACAAATCTTGTAACATCAGTCTGAGAAAGGGGAGAAGAAATAGCTTCTTAGGCACAGACTGGTTATGTTTTGAGGATCAAGCCATGCTTCAGTCCCATGGAGTGCTAATTCCTTCCTTTTCCCCTGCAAAACAAGTTATTTTCTGTCTCTCATAGACTGAATATGATCATTCTGAAGTCCCTATACATGAACTCCCTTTGTACATGTACTTGCCAAGCATTTCAAAGAGAACAGAGGAGCAACTTCTTGAGCAGAATACAACAACGGTATTCAAAGTCATGAGTTTGGCTGCTTTTTTCCTGATTTTCTGTAAAGGAGTGAGCTAGAAAAGCGTATAAATGAGAGACCTACAGATCTTATTCACTGGCAGTTCTCAACATGTAATTTCATAAACCAGGGTATTTTGTCTTTCTTGTGTCAACTACATTCTACATCTCTGTCCTTCCCTTTCTCCAAGAATGGGTGCACTCATCTACAATGCAGTAAAATAAATAAATAAATAAATAAAAAGGACTGTGATTCTCTTGCTTTTTGAAGAATAGAATAGGCTTAAACAGAACAAATAAAAACAAAAATCTCCAACTTCCTATTGAAAAACAAAGCAGCAAAACTTCTGTGACTGTGTAGAAGACTTTGCCAAGTTGCTATTTCACAGCTTCAACAAAGTGATAAAAAAGTGTGTAAAAATAACTCCAGTTCATGTAAAGAACTTCCTGTTAATGGGTTAGAGCCACCCATGAAGGGAACTCTCAAGTGTGAAATAAATCTTTCAGAATAACAAGACACTTTCAGAAACTTGTGGTGAGAACTGTGTGGCATTAGGCCAAAAATAGAAAATATAAATTTTGCTGCCAAGATAACTATGCCAGAAGAAGTGTATCTTCCAACTTTTGCATATGTAAAACCTTATAAAAACTATTCAGGAAATACTTCACTGATTGATCAAAGTGAGAAAAGACTCCTCAGAACAAAACCTGTGTGAGTAACTCTAAGGTAGGAGTGACCCCAAGGTGTGACTCTTTTAGATCCTGAAATAATGTCAGTGCTAAAGGAAAAAAAAAAAAAAAAAAAAAAGTTAGCAAGAGAAAGATGCTGAAATTCAGAGACAGGTATGTGTTTCCTATACTTGGCAGTCACAGATGTTAGCAATGGACAGTGCAGCTGATTAGACATATTTTCCTGCCAACAGAGGATTGCTTCCCTTATCTAGAGCTTTGCTTCCATCTAGTTTTAACTTCCTCAATAAGCAAGGCTCTCCCTGTTTGTACAAGGAACAGAAAGTTTCATAGCATGAAATTGAGCTAATTACTTTTTTTTTTTTCCTAAATGTGTTCCATTATTTATGCTTGCTGCTTCATTAAGCAGAGTGACTATGACTACTTTTACTACTGTAAGTAATTTTGTTCTGTTATTCACTCTTTCTTGGCTTTAAGGAGAGAGATCTGGCATGTTATTTTAAAATAGGCTTGAACCAAATGATTTAAATCTAGAAGGAATCAATCTGTGAAACAATGTTAACTAGAACTAGCAGATACTGACCTTTGCCAAGGTGATTCCTACTCCACACCACAAAGGAGTGTATCATGACTCACATAGAACTGAAGACTTTTCAGGATGCATTCAAAGATGCTGGTTCTGCATGGTGGGAGAACATGCAGTATGACGCTGATTTGCTCTTGTGCTAAAAGTAATAATCAACCATCCATTCACTGCAAATGGAAATTGCCTAGACTAATAAAATGACCTCCCGATAAGGTCTACTTCAGCAACTGAAATCATCGTCAAAGAAACACTGTTCTGCAATTTAGAAATGTTCTAGTAATTAAAGCTATTGAGATCACAGGGGCTAATAAATGTCCAGTAAGAGATTCAAGACATATTCTAAATCCTGTCTTGCACATCTTTATTCAGCAGTATTTTGGTTTTATTATATGGTGGATGTGATTTTTGTGCTGGGGGTCACCCAGCTGGAAAGCAGCTCTGCAGAAAAGGACCTAGATAGACACCACGTTGAACATGAGTCAGCAATGTAGCCTTGTTACTAAGAAAGCTAATGGTATTCTTGGCTCCATTAGGCAAAGTGTCATCAGCAAGTCAAGAGGGGTGATTCAACCCCTCTACTCAGCACTTCTGAGACTACACCTGGAATACTGCATATAGTTCTGGTCCCCCAGTAGAGACATGGATATACTGGAGAGAGTCCAGCAGAAGGCCACCAAGATGGTCACAGGACTGGAGCACCTCTCCTGTGAGGAAAGGCTGGGAGAGCTGGGACTGCTGAGCCTGGAGAAGAGAAGGCTCAGAGGGGATCTCATCCATGTCTGTAAATCCCTAAAGGGATGCAAAGGAGACAGAGCCAGGCTCTGCTCAGTAGTGCCCAGTGCCAAGACAGGAGGCCATGGGCACAGCCGGGCACCCAGGAGGCTCCCTCTGAGCACCAGGCAGCACTGCTGTGCTGGGCGGGTGACGGAGCCCTGGCACAGGCTGCCCAGAGAGGCTGTGGGGTCTCCTCCTTGGGGAGCTCCAAAAGCTGCCTGGACGTGGGCCTGGGCAGCCTGCTCTGGGTGTCCCTGCTTGGGCAGGGCTGGCACCAGGGGCCTCCAGAGGTGCCTTCCAATTTCAGCCATGCCGTGATTCTGTGATTTGTAAGTTGGTTAATTTACTTTGAATTAAAATGAAATAAATGAAAAGGCAGGCTTACTTTCAGCAAACTTATTTACCTGCTGTCTTGAGACAAAGGTAACCACACAAAATGAGATGGACCTGCAGAAAGAAACCCATTTCTGATGGCCATTTTACATCATACGTACATACAATCCAAACAGAATATATATCTATAATTCAAGTCAAATTTATATTTGTTTATATGTTTATTTTAAGATTTCTCATTTGCAAAAATAAATCCATCTGTAATTCATACAGGCTGATATGCTTCTGACTTTCTAGTATTGTTGGGAAACAGAGACACTTGAACAGTGTGAAAAGGGATATTTACAATATTTGATAAAATTGGAATCAAAGTTTTTTAAACTTATCTGAAAAACAAGTTTTAACAAACTGCTAACAGTAGCAACACTTGCTTTGTTATTGGTGGAAAGAGCTCAGCATTCATTGTTGTTTGGAAGTTAGTATCTGTGAGCATAATGATCACTCCGCACTTTGTCTTCCTTTAAGGGAAAAGCTGTTTTGATGTTGCTGAGTTTCTGTACCTTTCCATGATTTGCAATTTGACCTGAACCCAAGAGCAAGTGGGAGGAATAAATGGAGAAGTTGCTAAGCAGTACGAGGTGCAACAAAGAAAAATCTCTCTTACCTATATACTCACATTTTGATTCCCTCATCAAATGAAGTGTTCCCAAAGAGATGTGCTTCAAAAATGGTTAGTTCTCAGCTTCCTCAAGAACTCCTCATTCCCTTGTATCTTTCAAGTACCTTTCAAAGCTGTTTTAAAAATTCAAATGCTCTCCTTGACTTGACCTTTTCATTTTATAACCAAGCAATAAGGTTACAAGATGATTTGCATTTAGATTATGTTTTCTTTGTAAGGATATCTCAACACTGGATGCATGAATGTCATGGTTCCACTTCTCACAGAAGTTCTTAATATGGCCTGTGCTCTTAAAGATAAAGGCAAATGCATTTCTGTGTAAAATATAGATAGATACGTAAGTGGCCATTGAGTGAACTGAATTCATAACATCACTCATAGAAACATGCAGAAATAACTTCCAGAATTTGAAAATATTACTGCAGCTATACTCATTAGTACTATTGTATGTTGTTGTTGTTGTTGTTTTTTTAATACATGTTTCTTCCTGAGACAATTAAGAACCACATACTAAGAACTGGCACAGAAAGCTAGAACATTAAAATGAACTATTTCCCAAGCACAAATGAGACAGCAGAAAATTACAGAATCTATTTAAACAACAAGCTGTCAGCCAAAGGACAAATGAACTTATTAGATTTCAATAATCACATATGGCATCTCCTTTTAATTACACCTGGGAAGGCAAAACATGATGCAGCCACTCCTGGCTGGCCAGCAATGATGTCCAGACCAGTTACAAAATGCTCAAAACATGACCTTCCTTCCCCAAGAGCTGGAATGCAAGAGATGGAAGTGCAGCCCATGGGAGCTTACACTTCGCTTTGTTTTCCATCATGATGTTTGTCTTTTCTGAGCAAACCAGGCAGAAAAAAAGCATCAATGACAGCTTTTTTAAGAAGAGCTTCATTTGTTAGTTGCTGCTAATTTAATTCCTGTTTATGTTTCCATGCCCTCAAGCAAGCAGATGACAAGGTTCTGTGGTGAAGAGAATTGGGTAATACCTTACACTGTGGTCCAGTAACAGCTTCATTAAATATCAAATCAGTTTTCTGATTCGTGTCTGAATTTAAGAAGAGATTGGACTGTGCACTTAGTCACATGGTCTTAACTTTTGGGTAGACCTGTGCGGTGTCAAGAGTTGGACTTGATGATCCTTAAGGGTCCCTTCCAACTCAGGATATTCTATGATTCTATGATTCTATGATTAATTAGCCCCCTTAATATTTTTGTAAGGTATTATCAGCTTTCTGATTTGTTGTTGTTGTTGTTCTTTTCTCCTCATATGAGAAAAAAGAGAACTAAGGAGCTCCAATGAGCATCCTCTCCAATGAGATTCCCAAATGTTACCAGTGTGTCTGAGGCAGAACCCAACTGAATCAAAAAAAGAGGCAGTTTTCAGAAGAGCATTTTCATGGAAGCCTTCATTCTGGAAATAATTTTCTCCTCTAGCCTCAAGCTGCTTAAATCTACTGGTCTTACTGGCCTGTGCCAAAACCTAGCTCTCCCAGTGGGATTTCAGAGAAGCAGTGAGGGAGGTACAAGTAACTCTTCCTCCTGTAATTTTAAAGGTATCAGCTTCCAGTTTCTTATTTGCATTTTAATTACTTGTAGTGTGGATGTGTAGAGGTAGTGTGGGTAGAGAGAAATGCTTTTATTTTGGATTCATTATTACTTCTGATTTTATTCTAATTAATGTCAGGGGCACTGAGAATTTTAAGCAGGCGTTCCTTCAAGATGTGTTCCAATTGAAAGAAATCAACAAAATTACTTCAGTGGAGCTGTAATGAGAAAAATTCTAAACGTTTACTGGTACCCTCTGCTCCAAGGAGCTCACCGTTTAAAGAGGTAAGAGGCAGGATAACAAGACTACATGTGATTTTTACATGCTTCACTACCAGCACAAATGCAAGTCCTAAAGAGAGGCTCTGGTGAGTCCTCTTTGTCTGCATCAGGGCTGAAACAGAAACAGAGGCAGATGTCGGGAGATTCTCCACTGCCAAAAAAAGAAATAGTCTGTAATTTTAGTTTAAACAGCACTAAGGCAAGGAATTATTTTGCTAATTTTAAAGGTGAGGTGGGTCAAAGGTGACAAGGATAAAGTACTCAGTTCATTGTCTGGGACTATACCATGTGATTAGCTATGTTGATAAATGAGGGAGAACTGTACTAGGCATGGTCAAGGGTGAAAGTGAATGGCTACAACTGTAAACAGCACAATCATTTACCTTAATGACAAGAGAGGGGATCTGTGGTAATTACCAGAGAACAAACAGGGTCAGCACTGTTTCTTTAATATGGGATGAACCTACCCATACAACAAGAAAGGCTGAACTCATGGGGAAAGGAGGTAAGAAAAATGAAGGGGGAGCCAACAGCAGATGGTCACGGAGACGGTTAGTGTAACCTCTCGGTGGGAGTTGGGAAAATTCAGTGCCTGTGATACAGATGGATGAAGCAGAAGGAAAACGGAAGGTAGGCACAATAGTTATGAGTTCTTTTTTGCTGGAATAAAATGCAGAATTTTTCAGAGAAAAAAAAAAAAATATGGATTGAGGAATTAAATGATGGCTGAGATTATGGACACAGGATTAATTTACATGGCAGAATAAAGGTGTTTACTTAGGAGGAACATATTTGTAATGGGACAAATTGGGTGAACAATGCTGCTCGGATGAACCCTTTAATAGGCAAAATGCATCCAAGGTGTCCTGTTGAAGTGAGCGAAGGTGAGAGTGAATACCTGAAACAATGAACGAAAGGGCAAGTAGCAGGGAGATGAAAGATACAAATGCAACAGATCGGTGGTCATAAGGAGGCTGAGCAGGAGGGGATGCAAATGGCACCCTTGGGTCCCACTCTCACTGGTGGCACGGATAGATGGCTAGCATAGGGACGGTATATGTGTCAGGACAGGACGGGGCCAGACATCTACCACCACATATGTCACACGACAGCAGCCTAGTTGGGCACTCTTCCCCCTCAGAACCTATAAAACCCCCTGCGGGGCCAGGCCGCCTTCCCCACCCCACGACAAGATGGCGCCCGCCGCCTGCCCACCGGGGCGCCTGCGCGGCCCGGCCACGCCTGCGCGGCGACCGCGGGGCGGCGGCGGCGGCTGCGGCTGCTGCTGCTCGCGGCGGCCTCGCTGCCCGGTGACCGGCGCCCTGCGGGCCAGCCCCGCCGCCGCTCCCCCTTCCTCCTCCGCCTCCTCCTCCTCCGCCTCCTCCTCGCCGCCGCAGCTGGCGCTGCTCGTGATGCAGCCGTGCGGCGGCGAGGAGGAGGCGGCGGCGGCGGCGGCTGGAGGGGGGGTGCTGCCGCCGCAGCCTGCCCCCGGTGCGGGCGGCCTCATGTTGTTCTACGAGCTGGGGCCCGGCGAGGCTGAGGCGGGGGAGGAGGCGGCGGGCGGCGAGAGCACGGCCAGCCCGGAGGAGATGGACGACGAGGAGGCGGCGGCGGCGGCAGCAGCGGCGGCGGCCACCGCCTCCTCCTCCTCCTCCTCCTCCTCCTCCAGCGGCGAGGCGGCGGCGGCGGCGGGCGGCGACTGCAAGAGCTGCACCTACCAGGGCTGCAGCGAGACCACCACGCAGGTGGCGAAGCAGCGCAAGCCCTGGATGTGCAAGCGGCACCGCAACAAGATGTACAAGGACAAGTACAAGCGCAAGAAGAGCGACCAGGCCCTGGGGGGCGGCGGAGGAGGAGGAGGAGGAGGAGGCGGCGGGGCGGGGGGCGGCCCCCGAGCTGAGGTGAGGCACGGGGAGGGGGGGGGCGCCGGGGGGGCTTGGTGTTGGGGTTCAGCCTTTTTGATAGTTCTGGTTATTGGTTTGTTATTCAGTCGAGGCAGTGCTGCTTCTGATGATAGTTTTCACTAATGAGTTAGAGAGCGTTTAAGATTTTGTATTCACACCTAAAAAGAGACCGGAATGGTTTTACTTCTGAAGGTGCTGGCTCGTTTGAGCCTGAGGGGACAAGTGTGGGACAGTGGTTGCCAGAAGAAAAAAAAAAGCTGCTTACCTGGCACAGACACTCCTGCTACAAGTGGCCTTTTTGTGTCAGCACAGCTGTCTGTGGAGCTGTGTGATCATGACCAGGGAGCTGATCTAACTGCAGAGCAGCTAACAGAAATACTGGGTGAACAAAAAGACGTAGGTGAACTCTAGATTTACATACTGGTGTGATTTCCCCTCCTCTCTCTTCATTTATTAATAATTCAGCATAGTCAGTTCATGATGTGACTACACAGATACTTGCTATAGCTCAGAAAAGGGGACATTATGGTACAGTTGCAGTATTAACACGTAGTGATGCGTTTTTTTGATCTATAACATGAAGTAGCGATGACTGCGTGTTGGAAAAGAGAGGGCTTGCTTTTCCCATTTCAGTAATGTTGAAACTAACATGCAGTAGTCGAAATTAAGGCCTGAACTTGCAGAGGAAAGCAGGATAGTTAGTGATAAAGTGGGTGTGCCTTTTTGCAGTGCTGATAGTGTGTTTTGGGGTCTTGGCAAACAGCTTGAGTCAGAGTGTCAGTAACCTGTGAATTTCATAAACACAAGGTTAGCATGATGATTGAAGTTTTCCAAAACATGAATGTTTTCCTAACAGAAAATCACAGGGCTACATTGTTTAGAAGACAGCCTAATTCGCCAGTGGTGATTGTACAGGGAACAGAACAAACATACAAACAAAAAGCATACAGATCTTACTGTCTCTTGCCTGTGGCTTTGACAAGTTCGTACAAGTATTCTGGTCTGTTCTATTTTGCAGTGAAGAATATTGTCGTTCCCACCTGATTGCAAATGCTAAATATAATTCACTTATGCAAACTATAGACTGAGGTGTTTTGAATTAGTTTACTCTTAAGAAATGCAATCAAATAAATTCAAGACATTAGCTGGCCATGGTAACTTGGTTAGGTTTGCAATTTAGAAAGCTAACTCAGCTGTGTTGCTGGAGTTGCATTCACTGTGAGTGATGGGATAAGGAAAATAATGTGGGAAGGAAAACAGGCTGATTCTTGCATAAATACATACCCGTTCTAGTGCTGTTATTTTCCTCTGCAGATTAATAGTGCAGATTCTTTTAGGACTCTAAAAGAATCCTACTCTGGTGGTAAAAAGTAAGTGTATGACACCAGGTTTTACAGCCTCGCTTTTCTATTATTATTTTTTTTTCTTTAATAGGATTGTGTTGAAGGTTCAGTTTCTGTTACAAAACAGAGGACTGGCTCCATTGGAGATCGCCCAGCAAGACCTACTCTTCTAGAACAAGTCTTGAATAAAAAGAGACTGGTAAGTTTTGTTTTCTTGGAGGTCTTGAACTCAAATAAATAAAGGCATGGCAGCAATGTTTAGCTGTTGCCCTTCTGAAAGGTGAATATCAGTTCAGTGATCATACACTGTATGTGCATGTAGATTTGAAATATGCTGCAATTCAGGTGTGTATCTCTGCTTCTGCATGAAGAATACAAAGGGGACAGAGTTTATTGGTGGTTGCCACGTTAACCGAAGTTGAGTATTTTGGTAGTACTAAGTAGGTGTAGTTGTTTCATTAGGGTAAATAGTACTTAAAATATAACTGAGCTGTTTTAAACACACTAGCTGGACTTTTCTGTAAAGCTTCTGACAGAACAGTGCACGGGCTTCAGGTCTTCTGTAAACTTTAATTACTATAGTGTGTTTTAGAAGTTGTAGGCTTATTATGATACCACACTTAAAATTGCATATATATTTGCTGGTAAAAAACTGAATGGAAACAGTACTATGTGTGCTATTTGTAGACTGCATGAATGACTTACGTTGTAAGTTTTGTGTTGCTTCTGTTGCTCCTTTAAGTACATTGCAATAACTGAGCCTAATGAACAGTAATAATGCAGTCCTTACCATTGCTTAGGATGCTTCATTGCAATGCTTTCTACTTCATTGTTGTTTGTTTTTTGTTTGTTTGTTTTTTACAATTTCCTTCCTCCAGAAACTAATAGAACTGTTTGCCTTCTCCCTGTTATCTGTGCAAAGCAATTTAACAATTGCCATTAAAGTGTGGTACTGCTTGTTCAGAAGTTTCAGAGAATCATAGATTATCCCAAGTTGGAAGGGACCTACAAAGATAATCAAGTCTAGCACCTGAGTCCCCAAAGGACCACCCAAAAATCACACCATGTTTCTGAGAGCCTTGTCCAAATGCTTCTTGAACTCCAGCAGGCTCAAATTTGAAGTCTGTAAGGAAGCATCATAGAAGTCCTAAGTATACAGCTGTACAGACTTATTTTCTTGGATTAATTCTTAATATTTGGAGAATATCAGATGAACCTATCTGATGGCTATTTCTAAAACTTAGGGGGGTATTTGTAGCTCTTCAGTTGAACTATGAACTTTATTTTCCCCATCATGTGTTGTTCGTTATGCCCTGATTAATAAATTGTTGTTCCCTTTCCTGTCTGTTTGTATTCATGTGGCTTTTAATGAAATTTTACAGATTTTTATTAATGAAACTTTTTTTTTTTCTGGTATATCAACCAAAAACTCTTGGAATAAATAGATGTTGAGAGCTTTGTGAACAGAGTTCTGTCAAGGCTCTTTGAGGATTAAGGTTTCTTTACATTTTTCTGGGGAAATGAGATTGAGATTCTCTTTGATCTGTTTCTTGCTCCTCTCTCTGCTGTGACTCAGCTTCAGTTGGTCGGCATTATTCCTTCTAGTATTTATTCTTTGCTTTACATGTATCTGCACAACACGAGGCCTAAAGGACATGCGGTGACCAGGAAAAAAACACTTGTGACCTCTCACATTTGAGGCTTCCCGTACCTTATGTTGGGCATCTGAAAGTTACTGCGTGTCAGTGGTAGCTGCCTGCAGGTTTATCATTTGTAAGAGCAAAGTCCTTTGTGCTTGCTCCTAAGTTTCTTGCATGTTGTGTTCATCTCTGCCAGGAGAGGCTGGGCTTTTTTGGCAGCCCCTTTGTGCCTGGATGTGCAGCTTGCCCTGGATGGAGAGGTAGAAAGCAGAGGTGGGAGGCTGAGAAGCCACAAGGTGCTCAAAGAGGAGCTGGCTTCTGGCTTTAGAGGCTGTAGCAGCCAGGGAGGATAAAAAGTCATAAAACAGCAGTAAATAAAGGAGTTCTTACTGAGCACAGGAAGCAAATGTAAGCTACAGAAAAGCTGGCTGTGTGTCTGTTCAGTGAGATGGCTTGTTGTTTGTAGTCTGACCTATTCAGCTCTAGGTTGAAGCTGTATGCAACATTTACTTTTTTTTTTTTTTCAGTAATAATCTCTGCAGAATTGCTTCCTAAGGGCACAAAGTTCCGACACTTTCTTGGAAGCTGCAGGTCCTTTTCAGTGTGAATCTGAATTGCAGAGTTGCAGCACCTCTTTGGTTGCCGTAGTGAAGTGACTGCACAATGAACAACCAGTCTAGGGAATTAATTCAGCTAAAAATCACTTTTTTTCTGCATCGACTTTTGACCCGTTTTCCACCTCATTTGCCATTTTGACCTTACAAATGGTAGTGCTGCCACCTTGCAGGAATGAGAATGAACAGTTCAAATTGGATGGCAGACTGCAGATGTTTGGGCCAGTTTACGCAATACTGCTGGCAAATGTCAGTCTGCATCCTTGGGCTTTTTTTTTTTTTTCCTCATTTTACTTTCTATTTTAGCAAATTTCTACTCATTCACTCATTCTACTCATTCATTCTACTCTATTCATTCATTTAATCTGCCTTAAAAGGAGTTTATTCTTAAAATTTCACATTCAGTGACAAGCGGTTTCATTGTCTCTGAGCAGTGAAAGTTTTCAGATGCTTTTGTCTAATCTGTTCCTAATTAGCTTTCCTATTCTAGGATAGGTGATACGATGTAAGAGTATCTAAAACTGTCTTCTGACTGAAGGCAGGTGTTTGTTTTTTTTAATACATTCCTTGTGGCTGGGCTACTTTTTTTTTGAGAAATGTTGAAAAATTACGGAATGCTCGGTGAAGTTTAGCTTTGCTACAGAATTACAATATTTTAATTTATATTTATTGTAGCTCAGAAGTACTGTCTGTAGTAGGGAATTGGGAATTTGGCTCAAAACTGAAGCTCAGTTGAGGCTGATGTTCTCAGTGTCTGTAGATTACTATTGTTTGCTGTTTTGTATGGTTTGGGCAATATCACTTGTTCCTTAGGTTCTGAATCTGCTTTTAGAATGTGTGTTAACATTGGTTGTGGTTACCAGCTGATGTCCTGAAATGGTTTTGAGATGTTTTTCGTGAGCTTGCTTTGTATTTTATCACTATGGCAGATAATTTAAATTATCTGAGTTACTTAAAGTCCCCTTTCTCTTTCTTGCAGTCCCTACTGAGAAGTCCAGAAGTTGTGCAGTTCTTACAGAAACAACAGCAGCTGTTAAGTCAACAGGCTTTGGAGCAACGGCAGCAGCAGTTTCAAGGAGCACCTGGGTAATCAGAACAGATCAGTGACCTGCAAATGAGTCTGGTGCTGAAGGAGGATTAGGATGTGTATATTTTATTTAAATATAGAGAATCTCCGTGTTAAAAGGAAGTGAGAAGTTGCTGCTGTTCTGTGTTTTATTTGTCTCTTCTTTGCACTTTTGAGGTTTTGAGCTGCTTGGGTGTCTGCAAACTTGTCAGCAAATCTGGAGGAGTCTATTTTTTGATTCTTTATAAAAAATCATTGTAATGTTTGTTTTTTTTAAGTGAAAATTTGTTTATATCGGTAATACTTAGCTGTGCACCCTTTTCCTACCAAAGTCTTCCACTAAATTAACATTTTTCTATGTAAAAGTTTAATGTTAAACAAGTCACTCTTTGATGACAATCATTGAAGGAAGTCGGTTACTTTCTATGGAAGTTGTGAAATAAAAAGTCCCTTTTGAGCCAGTCCCGTGGCATGACCTAACAGTAATTCCTCAGGGATATGAGAAGCTTATGTCCAGTAGAATCTTGCACTAAAGACAACGTGCCATCAAGAAGTCCAGCAGTGGCTCAGAAAAGTCCAAGCTGAGTGATCCTCCTGCCATATATTCATTATTTTCAAGTTGCGTAGGTTTGAAATGCTTCACTCTCTGTACAGTGCACGTAAAGGAATTTGTGTTAAAAATCTCCAAAACAGAGAAACAGCAAAGTACTTTTAAGAAGATTTAGAGGTGGAACGTATGCAGTGGAGAGTTGGACCTTGTTTTGTGTAGTTATTTCTAAGGACCAACGTGTTACACATGAAATCATGTATCACAACTCATGTAAAATGAGCGATATTCTTATCTGTGAGTGAATAAGATTGGAGCTTTTAACTCAAATGCTTAAGGTTTTTAAGAGCAAATGCATCCAAAATGTAAAATGCAGTTGTGCATTTGTTTCCTTTTCATATTCTCTTCCAAAAAAGTATAGTTAAAATTATTTGATCAAGACAACAGATACCAAATCAGCTCAAGTGCTGGAATTCTCAGGTTTTCAGCTGATTCAGATGAACTTAAAATTGATTTGGTTAAAATCCAAATGCTGTATTATGTAAATGTTGAATCCCAAATTTTGTCTTTAAATCAGAGTTTTGTATTAAACCACATTTCCTAACAGAGGTTGTCTGAATGGTGGAGATGCTTCTTAAAGTACTACTTGGATATTGCAGCTGTTTGATCTGCTGAATAATATCTGTTCAGGAGTGTTTGTTAGTGTTACACATTTTGTAAGCTGTGTTTTGTGTATGTATAGAAATTGTTCAGTAGGGATTTCTTGTATTTAGTATTGTGCAAGCTGTTCTTTTTTTAAAAGAGATCTAAAAAATTTGTACCAACAGCTCTGGACCAGTAAGTGTTTGAGTAAATCTGTGTCTTTTTTTTAAAGAAAACTACTTTTTTTTGTTCTGTTCCATTTGTATGTTGCTTTGTTGTTTATTTCTATATTAAAATGACAAGCTCTAGGTAGGTGACATTAAAACCTCTGTGTTCCCAGACTCTTATGACATAGAAAAAGTTACTTTTGCTTCAAGCAAAATGAAATTACTTTTTTCAGTACATCAAAATACATGCAAAAACGTAATGGGCTGAAGTTAGAGGAGGAAGTATTTTGTTTTTATTTCAGATGGTCAAGGAGGAAGTATTTTGTTTTTATTTCAGATGGTCAGCTCATGAAAGCATTTAGGCACACAGCTCTGATTAAATGTTTTGAAAAGAATGAAGCAATTCCAGGTACCCAGTCTGGCCTTTACCAGTTTCAGTGGTAGTTGTTTTTCTTCTGTAGCTTTCCCATTTCTGTTCTTATTTTAACATAACGCTTGTTATTTTTAAATTCTCAAGAAGTTTGTTTCAGTTCTTCTTTTGCAAGGATATTTGTAATATTTGGAGTCCTTACCTGTATTTTTTTTGTCTAGTTGTACTCAAGTTATTTTTTCTACTTTTTACACTTTTTCTCTGATGCATTTCTTAACAACTACTTGGAAAAATGATAAAGGTTTGATTTTCACTAACAAAATAGGAAAACACATCCTTTGTGTTTCTAGAAAATGTGCTTCCTTTAGCAAACAGAAAGATGTGCTGTACTGATGTCAGGCTTTTGCTGAAGAGAGCATAATTGTTCTTCTGCAACAAAATACTAATGGCCTGATTTGAAGTGACATCTGAAGTGTAAGTTGTTGGTTTTTTTTTTGTTTTTTTTTTTTTCATATTTTTAGGTTTCTAATACGAGTCCCTGGAATGAAAGGTAAAGTTCACCAGCAAGGTATGAGTCACTGTGAAATGTGTAGTTTCTGTTAGTCTCACTGTAGAATTATATGGGTTGGAAAGGACCTCCAGTGGACTGTAGTTCAACTGCCCTCTGGAAATGGGTCCCCAGCCGAGTTTTGAACATGTCCAAGGACAGAAATTTTGTAGCCTCTCTGTGGTGTTTGATCACCCTGGAGGTTTTTAAACAGAAAATTGTCTGTGAATTTAACTCCCTTCAGCATCCATTTATCCAGTCCATGCATCACGAGTTTGGGTATGTGGATATTCCAGGATGTCAAGTCAAAGACCTTGCAAAAGTCAAAGTAAACATTGTTTGCTCCTCTCTTGTCCATGGAGCCAGGCACTGTGTTGTGGAAGGCATCCAGGTTGGTTGGCTGTCACTTGCCTATGGTAGTTTGTTGCTGGCTGTTCCTAGACCCTCTCTCATCCTGTATGGGCTTGGAAATGGCTTAGAGGAGGATTTGCCTCGTAGCCTTTCCAGGAATTGAGATGAGACAGCAGCGTGTAGTTTTCTAGATTCTCTTCCTTCCATCATTGAGGACAGGTGTAATCTTTTTCTAGAGATAAGGAACCTCCTCTGGTCACCATGACCTTTCAGAAATGGTTGATTGAGGCCGTGCAGTGATACTGTCCAGCTCCTACAGCACCTGTGACTGCATCCCATCTGGTCTCAAGGACTTGTGCTTATCCTGAGTGGCATAAGCAGTCCCTAGCTGTGTCTTCCTCTTGTTTGGTTACTGCTTCACTCTTGGATGCTGCTAGCAGGCTTGAGGTATTGGGAGTGGAGAGGACAAGCCTTATCAGAGAAAACCCAGAGACAAGAAGCACTAGGTACTTTGGCCTCTGTGTCCTTTCACTAGGTATCCTGCCCCACTGAACAGCAGGCCGTTTTCACCAGGAACGGAAATACAGTGTGGAAGAAAAAATCAGTTTTGTGGCAGACCATGTATTTCTTAGAAGACAGCCAAATTCAGCAGATCTTGAGACCCGGGGGACCTTCCTATTGCAGCCTGGTAGATGTGAGTCTGCCTCTGGTCTGTGTTCTCAGGTTCAGCCATAGCTGAGACGTAGCACATATTTCTAACAGACAGACGGACCCACACACATAAAACTAGCATGTGTTGGCCAGACAGCTCAAAAGACAATGCACGTACCAGCACCCAAATAGTCACATAGCACTCACCCAGGCTTGTACAGCACAAATGGGTCCTCTCAGTCCTCCACAGCAGCTCGCACTGAACAGGGTTGCTGGAACATGCAGGCACATGCGATGAGTCTCTCCAGCAACTCAGCAGTGAATCCACCAGGCAGCCCCTAGATCTTGCCTGGGATGCATTGTTATTTGCAGAAATATGTAACTGTTTTAGAAACAATTCTTTAGAGCTGCTAATTCTAGGAACTATGTTTTATCTAAATGTTTTCATTGGGCAGGTTCCTTTGACGCATTTAACAGCTTCTATTTCAGTTGCTTCTCATACGCTAACCTAAATGTCTCAAGAACTCTGAAGTTAGCTTCAAGGCAAGCTTGAAGCTGATGTGCATAGACATTGGGGTGGAAAAGGGATGCAGGGAGTGTTAAGACAATGCTGAATGAGTTACCTCAGGACAAATGAAACATGCTGAAGATCTGCATAGAGATGTGCATCTCAGCTGTCCTGTGCTTGCAATGATGTTGATACCAGTGCCTCACAGCCTGGTGTAGACATCAGCTGTGCTGATAACAGGGCTGTCCTGTTCAGGTAGTGTCAGAGGGGGCTCTCAGGGGGTGTGCTACCCCTGCAGTCTCTGCGTGGCTCCAAGACCATTACCTATCCAAATCCCACGCTTCTATTGTAGAACCCAAATTCTGAGTTTAAGGAAGATTAAATCCTGACTTTTATAACCAAGAACCGTACATTCTTACTCTACCTACCTTTTTCCTTGAATGATTCTTGACCTGCGCTACTACAAATCTGTCCTTCCAGTAATGCAGATCTACTGGCCCACAGCTAGAGCTTCTGTCACATGGCAGCATCACTACTACTCATTAAATGCCTGCCAGGGTCTGGGTGGGTTCATCTGAAAGTAAGTAGAACCACCCTCTTGCATCTTCACATCTATCACTGGAAAGTTAATGAGGTATGCGTGTTATTACTGTAACAGGCAGATTTTATGCCATATTAATTTTCAATCTATTTTGTAGTGTTTAGCACCTCATTCTCATCCTCTTTCATAAGACATACATGAATAAAGGCTTTCTAAAAGCTCTGTTTTCAAAAGTTACTGGTCATCGAACTGCTGAGGCCAATCTCTTTCAAAAAGGAGGAAAAAAGGAGGGAACAAGAGAAGGAGTTCTTAAATCAGAAATACTTTATTAACAGTAAAACACAAGACGTGAATAATCCCTTTTACAATAGAATAGTTCCAGCCAAAGAAAATGGAGTGTGTTAAAAAGTGTACTGTTCAAACATCAGGCTAAATATGTTGACTTCAGGATGTCTCAAAGCAGACGCAGCAGTAGGAATACTGGTGAAATCATCCACTTGATTAGCAGTTGTATTCTTGATATGCCAGGGCAGAGTACTCTGGGGCTGATCAGAGGGCTCTGAGCTGCCCTGATCTCGCAGACTCCTGAAAGTGTGTCTCAGATTTCTTGTTCTCAAGAGGCAAGAGTCCAGCTAGCGTTATTTACACAGTGATCCACACTGTTGTACAGAGTATCACTAATTGTGAATACTACTTACTGTCTTCTTCAAGTGGTGAAGAAGTTTTGCCTTGACTGCGATGGAAAAGAGAGAGGGCAGAATTGTTTGTAGGCAGAAGTGGTACCATTAAATCTTTGTTTCACGTTTCCCTTTTTTTGCACCAGACTGTGATAGCTAGTATTTAACACGAAGAAAACAGACCTTGCTCAAATCCACCATTATGGCCCCTTGGTTGCATACATCCTTGCAAGATTATGGCTTCATCGATCCACCCAAAAAGGCCTGTTTCTTTGTTTTTCTTGTCCCACTTCTCAGCCCAATTTGAATGGCAGAGGCGATACTGAAATGAGGGATTAAATTGCTAACACTGAATTGCTTGTAGAAAATACACCGTGGTACATTTAACTCGTACTTAGTATTATAAATAATTAAAATGAACTCCAATTACTTGAATAAGTGAAAAAAATGTTATCTAGAGGTGCATTATCTCTGCTTGTCGTTACGTTTGTTCCCTTGCTCTCCTGTTTGCAAAGCATCTCATGGACATAACGGTGAATTAGTATGATGTAACACACTTCAGCATCAAAAAATCACTTTGAAACAGATGATGTGCTCACTACAGTGAAAGTGCAAGGGGTCAGACTTTACCAACTTTTTTTCTAGCTTTTCTTTGCTGATGAGGTCTGTATTTAAAATTATTAACTGGTTGGTCTATTTCTTCCTATGCTATTCATACGCAATATTATTTGAAGACTAACACGGAATATAAAATAGCAGCATCCATGGATAATAAAAACACTATGACTGAAGATCTAAAAACCGTTCACAAATAGCTGCAAATGTTCACATTGGCTATAATGGAAGAGTAGCTGACTCTGGAGGACTTAGTGGTTATGTCTACCTTGCATAAGAGACGTGGCCTGCAACTTAGATTCATCAGCTGTACAGGCACCAAGTTTGCAAGCATGGCTCGGGTACAAGTGGAAGCATCCTCCTGATGGGACTCTCAGACATCTCGCCTCCTTGGCAGGTAAATGTGGCATCAATATGGCAATGTAACATAAGGTGCCCCGGGCAAGCTGTTTGGAAAGCCCTGAGGTGAACAGGGAACAGGATCTTGGTCACTCCTGGCCACTCTGGAGCTCCTGAGAGTTGGTGATCTGTACAAGCTAAAGTCCTGTGCTGGTGCACATGCAGAGGAGTCTGCACTAGAGACACTAAGCGATTTCTTTTCACTGAGCAAAGACCAAATGCCCACTCAGGCTTTCTGTGCCTTGCAGAAAGGTACTCCCTGAGCTGCACCACGAAGAAGCCCTCTTTCAGTGGCTGCAGTGAAGTCTCCAGGTTGAGAAGTGTTTTGTTCACAGATGTAAAGCCTCACATAATCTCTCTCCCTACTGCAAGATGGGACCAACTCTACCATCAGTTGTTTTTTCAACGGATGGTGAGCTAACCTCTTACATGCTCTCAGGGAAGCACACTGACCTAGAGGGGCTTGGGTTCGGATGGTCAAGTAACTTCTGGCTTCTCCAGAGCAATGAACTCACCTTTGGCTTGGAGAGCACACGTGGCATGCTGTGTTCAGTAGGTTTGTGAGGAAGACCAAGGGCAGATGAGATAAAGTTAGACACAAATGGCTGACTTGCTCCATTTTAAGAGTTGTGCAGTGGAGATGATGTTTACAGTGAGAGGTGTTTCCAGCGCAGATTTTATACTGAGGGAACATTAATACCTAGCAACTGTCCTGCACTGAACTCGTGAAAAAATAGCTGAGGATAAATAAACATGCTTCATCCTGACACCGTCTCTGCTAGCAGAGCTCCTGCCTGTGGCAGCCCGCTAGCACTGGGTGTCTGCACAGAACCACAGAGCAATGTAAACGGGAAGGGATCTCTGCAGGGCATCTACTCCGATGCCCTGCTCAGAGCAGGGACCACTTAAGAGGCTGCTCAGGGCGTTGAAAGGCTTGGCACAGCACTTGCTGGAGACATGGAAGGAATTTCTTTGACTCCAGCTGATGTTACTCGGGGCCACAGTTCCCCTTCTTGTTGCTAACACAGACCAAGCATAGCAAAACATGAAATACTGATGAGGAGTGAAGATGCTTGTGGCTTTACAGGAATACCAGCAAGCACACAGCAGAGCCGTTGTGAAAAGTCAACTCAGTGTAGCCTTCAAAGCACGGGGGCTGCCTGGACGTGCTATGGGTGAAATCACCATCAGGCATGGCCAGCTGGGTTGTCTGCAAGGAAGGGTTTGACGGGGAGAAAAAGCATGTGCTGCACCTCTGAATGCTGCAGCCATTGCTCCAACGTACCTGATCTCCTGTTACAGGGCAAGGTCATGGGCCTGAGCAGTCAGCAACAGCAGCACTGAATGGCTTCATGCAGCTGTAGTTGCTTTGGTCACCTCTGGATGCAAATGGCACATTAATACTGGTGCTCCTGGAGAACTGGCAGCAATTAAGCAGTCATCTCTCAACTACTCAGTAGGAAAACCAGTGGTCTGATACCATGATGGATGTGCTTTATGCCACCACCCAAACTCCCACTGCTGCCTGCTGATGCATGGTATTTATCCACAGAAACCTTCAAGAGGGTTTGGATTGTTGATGGCTCGCAAAAACATTTGAAAAAAGCTGCCTTCAACTAAGCAGTCTCCCCGTAAGTGGTTTTAAATCTCTCAGGAAGTCCATCTCAAAACTATTAATGAGTGCATTTAAAGGCTTTAAATTGAATATAGGTTGATAGGTTCATGAAGATCTTTCAGCAGAAAATATTTCCTTCCAAAAGGAGATATTTGGGTCTTGTTACAGCGAGATACAAAGTTGCCTTGCTGTAAATCATAAGAAAAACAAATTTTTAATTGATCTCAATTCGTATACAAGAGAGGACTCTAAGAGAGACTTTGATCAAAAAGGAAGGGAAATAAATGGTTTAGTAGCCTTATTTTTTATCACTACATCTAGGCAGATCATCTTTCTATTTACTTGTTTGCCTCATCCACTGCTCCTACTTCTCCCCCATGGTGAGCTCTTCCCTTCTCCTGGGAAGGAGCTGTCAGCTGCTCTGTTTGCACAGCAGCTCATGCAGTGGGGCTAGCCTGGTCAGGACTAAGCCTCTAGAGGCCACCAAAATCAGAAATCATTCACAAAGTGATAACAGCTTGCCCAAAGGCTAACGGTTCTGAGGTGGATGTTGGCTTTGATTGCCCAGAATCAGTGCTTTGATCCAACTTTCAGCAGAGTTACATGATTCATCTCGTCCCAATGTAGACATTCCAAGTAGGACAGAAGAACCACGCTCCAGAAATGCCTGTTCCTTTCTTTACGAGTGAGGGAAATATTTAGGTGACTGCCTTTAATGAGATGCACGTGTGGGTTGCAGTGAAGCCAGAAGGGCTATCTGCATGAGCATTAGAGAAAAGAGTAGAAATACAGGCAAGGAAAAGCTGCTCTGAATTTACCAACTTCCATTTAAAAACACAGACGCTTACTAAGCAAGCATCACTGCCAGGCTGTGAGTTGTTTCACCTCCCCAAGGGCCCACCTCTCCTGCTTGCCCATATTTGAGCTAGTGACCATATGTTCCCCTTACACACAGTGGGCAGACAAAATCATACTCAGGGTGCGGTGTATTTGACCAACCTAAAGCACCTTATGATAAGAAGAATGATGCCTCAGAAAAACCTGCTTCTCTCCACTGACTAACCGTAATTTTTCTTCTGCAGAATCACAGGAAACTGGAAAATGGAGATGTTCAAGAGCAGGCGCACCTTAGCAAGGCCACCTTTGCTCTCTGGGAGGAAGATGACAGTGCTGGGGATGTCTAAAAGCAACCCATAGGCTTCCCTATATATTAGGAGGGAAGGAGGTTTCAGCCTAAAAGGCAAGGATGAATTTAGGATAAAGGGCAGAGCTAGAAGACAGAAGTGATTTTTAATTTGCCCTTAGCTGCTAAGTAAGCAAAGGGATGAGCAATATGAAAAGCACAATGAAATTACTGGAGAAAAGCTGTAATAAACACTGAAAACAATGTTACCAACAACTCAGTACAGGGAGATTGAAGACAAGAGCTGAGGAAAATGTCTGTTTCCAAACCTTTCTTTAGTCTGTGAAGCAGTAAATGGCATGCCTGGAGTTTCCGTGTAACGTTATTACTGGATTTCATTGCTGCAGGAGACTGTAAAGCTTTTCCTATTCCACACTGACATTACTGATGGCAAATGGTGACAAAATAGGGTTCTTCACATTTACAAATTTTCTATAAAACTTGGCAATACTGCTCAGTCTTAACGATCACTTATCCTTCTGTGTCCTACCAATGCTGGAGGCAGCTGATGGTGCATTCAAAGGAAGTAACCCCTCTGTTTTACTCATTCTTCTGCTCTGTTCATGATTACCGCCTCAGAACACGTATTACATAGCATCTAAAAGACACAGAAAGTCTTTCCAATGAATGTTACTTGGTTTGCATATGCGATGGACCTGAAAATTTCAGGCATCCTCTTCTAATCATGCAGTAAAATGCGTAGCACCAGGTATTGTGTGAGAGGAAAAGAAACTTTCTGTAAAACATTTTTTCTCAGTATACTATGTTCTAAGGAAGAGTGAGATTTGAGTAACCATTCTTTTTGACCCTTACAGAAAAAAAAAATAAAAATCAGTGGCCCAGAAGGAGCTAATCCTGTACCCTTTCAGCAAGGTAACAGGGACCGCCAAAAGACAGTAGGGTTTCACCTGCCTCCTCAGAAAAGGCCACCAAGTGAACATTTGGAAAGGCTGGCTGAGTGACAGTACGGACAGTATTTTTTCTTGCTTACAGAAGGACCACAGACAAGGAGCTTTTCAAAAAAAAAAAAAAGGTTTGCACATAGACTCACTCTTTGCTTGTTCGTGGCTTACACTGCCTCGCCACTCCCTGCAGGCGAGGCAAAACCGCTGCAGCTGACGAAGCCTGTATCTAAGATGAGGAACCATCCATGGGGATGTACAAAGTGACTGACAGGGAAGCCCCCTCTGTCAAACCCAAGCGTTTCGGTCAGATCCTGAGGACTGGCACAGCACAGGCAATATGTGACTGGTTCACGCCTCCTCCTCAGTGCATCTTGTGAGCGTGGGGCTTCCTGTTCCCAATGCAGAGACCATCCCAAGACGAATTACGCAGTTCTTCAATGCACACTTCATTTCCTTTTTCTGAATCACAGTTCAAGTCCCTTTTAGACGTACCCTTGATATCAGCACAGTAGTCTAACTACAGTTAGTCCTAACTTTAAAACAAACTACATCAATACTGTATAATGGATAGGATTCAGTTTACATGCCGGATACATATGCAAGTATGTATGTACTTTGCAAAAAAAGTACTGGAAGTTAATTAGATTTTAAACTTCTAGGCATATATTTCAAATTCTCTTTTTTTTTTTTTTCTTAGGAGCTTGTTACTTTTCAGTGCAGCAGTACCATACACTACTGTGTTAAGAGTATCAGGCTACTCAGGTGTGTCCAGAATGCTCTGATAAGGCTCCAGAGCTGAAGGCATCCCGAGGGCTCTCTCCTCCTGCCAAATCCTAGGGGAGACAGGGGGCTCAGCTCCTCAGAGGATCTGCTGTCCCATCGCGCTTTGCTGTAGGGAGACAGACTGGGATTGCTGTTTAGTCCTTCAATTCACTGGAAAAAAGTCATCTCTACGTGTAAGTCCTGTGCACCACTTAAGGTCCTCTTTCAGACCTGAAATTAGGATGTACGATGGAGATAAATGGTGCCGAGATCTGACTTTGGTTGCCTGCAGAGGGGTGAATTTCACCTACTAGGAACAGCTACAGCCAGGTTTCTGAATCCACGTGAAAGTGCTGAGAATTCGCACCATTTACTGGCTTGGCTGGGGAATGAAGATGCTCACAGAAACTGCTCGACACTTTTGCAGGAATTTGGCTTATTTTGTACTAGAGAACAGATATGCTATACCTGAATTTCTAAACTTATTGTACTGGCATCAGAGTAACTAGAAACCACAAAACATATCATGAAAAAAAAAATAGGAGAGTAGACTATGTATAGGAATATTTACATCTACATACATCTACATATAGAAGCTTCTGTTCACCGGAAATCCTATAAGCCACTGCCTGCAATAGCATCCATCCTAAGGGACTTGTAGAGATGATTCCTAAGAGACTGAGGAGATGGGGTTATGAGGTGAGCCCATCTGTGTCAGCACCTTATCCAGCCATTGCAATGGTCCATGCAGGTGGATCTCAATCCAGCAGGGTGTGCTTGTAACATCTTGGCGGTGATACTCTGCTCCCCAGCCCTACAAAAGCATCAAAGGACCACAAAGTGAGACCTTAAAAAAAAATACATTAAATCACAAATCCAGCGCTGTCGGTCTAAGACAACTGCAGGTAGCCCATCACCCCAGTCACCAGGATATAATGCTTTGTCCTGGGGATAATTTTCTCTGAAAACTTTGCCTTTTTAAGGTTATTACCATTAGTTCTCAGGACCTTTATACTATTGGATTAGAAGTGCTTCGCAACACTTGCAGGTGCTGAGACCAACCGGCACAGACTGGCCTGGTTCTGAGCTCAGCTGCCTGCAGATTGCCTGTAGGGAATGGTCCCTGCTGCTTGCACTCCAGAGACATGCCCACAAAAATCTGCCAGGCTGCTGTCTGGCACAGACAAAACACAGACCAGGCCCTGTCATAACACTTTAGCAGGAACTGGTAACGATGCCAGGCACGGCCTCATTTATCAGCAGAGATGCATCCCACCAGTCTGAGACTCTTAAAGTTCTAGGTATTTGTCTGAGCCTATGGAAGCTTCCAGCAAGGTTCCTTCTACCTCCTTTACCTTAAACTTAACTCATGTATAGGCATTTTCCAGAGTTTTTCTATCCTTGAACACATCCTTTTTTCACACGGGAATTCTTGGCTGTCTGCTGTGGGAAATCCTGCAGTAATTTCGCCAGCTCTTTCTGGGAGATGAGGGACAAGGAGCTCCTGTCAGAAGGTGGGCATGGGATGCTAGCAGGGAGAAAAAAGAACCAGAAGTCCCTGCCTCAAGTGGGCACAGATTTTAGCCACCTGTGTATACCACTGCCCAGGGAAGTGGTGGAGTCACCATCCCTGGAGGTCTTTAAAAGACGTTTAGATGTAGAGCTTAGGGATATGGTTTAGTGGGGACTGCTAGTGTTAGGTCAGAGGTTGGACTCGATGATCTTGAGGTCTCTTCCAACCTAGAAATTCTGTGATTCTGTGATTTCCTGATCAGTGTGAGGGATCAACAAAATGCCACAGGACTTGACTAGCCAGATGTTTTTATCAGCACAGAACTACAGGAAAGAAGTTATAACACTCAGCATCCAACCCAGCATTTCCTGCTCTCCAGTCTTCAGCCCAATACCAAAGCTCTGGAGACACGACGCTTGTGCAGTGATTTCACACAAACACGAGCAATCCAAGGAAGAGCCTGAGGTCTCACAGCTGACTTCTGGCCTCACAAAACAGAGCTCTGATCTCCACAGGGCAATCTGCAAAATGCTGTCCCGCTACAGGATGAGGTTCTGTATTTGCGGGCCACTGACCAGGGAAGCTGAACCCTACAGTTATGCTAGTCAGGGGGGTGATATTTTTGTCATAAGAGAGGGACATGGAGATATATTAACGCCAATGCTTACCAAAGGTACCTAAATTGTAGAGTGCTGAACAATTCAAACTACTGAGGATGCTAGGAACCAGTTCTCTAGACACCCACCTGCAAAACTAGGACCAAGACCAAAACGAGATGCCATAATAAGTGGTCTGGATAAAATTCATTTGTGCTTAATGGAGAAAAGGGGCAGAGAGCAGAAAATGAAGATATGGACCCACCAAAGCCCAACGAGTACTTTTAATCAGAGAGCATTTTTCTGCCCTGAGCAACATTTATCAGGCTAGCAAGTGCCTGTGTTCATAGGCAACTCAGATTAATGTTCTGGAAATGTTTGCAAAAAATGCCACTCTTCGAGTGCTGTCAGGCTTCTGACTTTGTTAAGAGCCTTAAATCCTCAGCTGCAGGGAAAAAACATGGCCAGAAGGGCAAGTGTCAGAGTTGATGCATCTCCCCCGAACAACAGGATGGAAAACCTGTAGGAATAGGAATTGCAGGTTGCAAATGCAACCTGCCTGACTGTGAGGAGTCTGGCAGTCTGTGCAGATGGCCGGGCATCTCCCTCTGCTGGCAGCTCCCAAACACTTCCAGCCACCTTCCCCCCTTGCTGCCTGTGCTGCTGGAGGGTGAAATGCCCGGGGGCAGGGCTCCCTGGGCTCCCCCAGATCACAGCAGATCACAGCAGATCACACAGGCTCCCTGGCTGCAGGGAGCTTCCTTCAGCCCCAGGGCTGATGTGAACCCAGAGGTGGAGCTCCCCTAAAATGGGAATAAAATGAGAACAACCTGCCAAGCTGTGTTGTTGTTTTGCACAGAGGATGGGAAGAGGGTAACAATACCCACAGGGGGAGTCTAGAAGCGAGCTTTTCACCATGGGGCAAGCCTGCTGAGGAAGCCTGCTGCTCCTGCCAGCCCTTCCCACCTTGCGTGGGCAACAGCCAGGGTCCAGCCACGTCCCAAAGTGCTAAGCTGCCTTGCACTGGGCTGCACTGAGTTGCCTTGCACTGGGAAGCATGACCAAGCCGTGCTGGGTCAGCCCCTCAGCCCCCAAACCTGCAGGAACATGGGAGGGAGGGCACTGCCTTCGGGCCTTCGCTTGGTGAAGGTCTCTGTCTCTCTGGTTTGTGCTTCAGCTGTCTCACCTGTGGAGAGGGGACAGCAGCCAACCTGGTTTTGCTAGGTTTATCAGGAAGGCTGTGTGGATGGAAATTGTTACCTGCTCTCACCGATGGTACATTCAGATGTGCCCGAGGGCTGAGCTCCTCCCAGCTGCTCCAGGGGCACACCAGGGGTAGCAGAGAGGGCAGGAGCCTCGCTTCCCCGTCCCGTGTCCTGCCTCAAGAGAGTGATACAGTCCTGGCAAGTTTCTCATGACTTAGTCCCTGCCCAGCCCTGCCTCCCAGCTGGTAGTTCAAGCACTGGTGGTGTAGGGCTGAGCCCTTTGGCTCAACTTGCCCAGCAGCACCTCGACACAAATCTGGGGAGAAGCCACGGGACTGCCCTGTACCTAGGGTCTCGTGGTGTGTGGCATTTTCTGGGGGTCTGATAGACAACATGCTCCTCTGCCCAATGCCCAAGAGTGTTTCTGTCCCTGAACTAAACACACCAGGGCTCACACCTTCGGAGAGAAATAATTTGAGAAGACTGAGTACAGGAAAGGGTTTTTACAGGCCAGGAAGAGTCTGGGTGACATTTGCATAGCCATTTTCCAAAGGTCATGGGAAAAGGTTCAAAATAACTCCTTGCAAAGGTCTTCTGGTGCCTGAGGCACTATAGTGGCTGCTATTGTTTCAACAAAGCAAGGTGATAATACAGCAGCTGTGTTACTTAGTGCATCAGTGCCACCACTTCTGCTGCCATGCTGGGCTTGGAGGCAGATAACACATCAAAGAGACTGCCCCTGAGTTGCTGAGATAATGAAGATATTGCATAACTGGCTACACTGCCTTTACAAACAACATGCCCATTCACGTCTTCCATTAAAGAAAATGTTGTTTGTTGGGTTTCTCGCTTGCTTTTTTTTTTTCCCTAATGCTTGCGTGTGAACAAGATGTCAGTTCCTTCCCAAGAACAAAGCAAGAACATGGTCACAAGCACGGAGATTTTGGCTTGGGCTCTTGGGAGAACTTACAGGGCACCTTAATGCTCTTAGAGAGTTAAGCAGATGGGTCCCCAAAAATGGCTGGGAAGAGTAAGGGCCAGAAAGCTCCCTGGGACTCTACTCATCTGCTTTGCAGAATACAGGGGAACTGGGCTTGAGCCTCAAGCAGTTTTGTTGTATCCTAGATGTGAATTCAATCAGCTCGATTCCGTCATTTGTATAAAATCAAACCTGCAAGACGAACGGACATACTCAAGCCACTTCTTATGGTACCTAACAGGATTGACTTGCTCCTAATGGTGCAACTTCCCTATTTGTAGGCTGAACGTTGCTGCCAGCTCTTCCCAGCACCATTATGGGAAGTCCAAGTCTAGCACATCTGTAAACAGTCTTGAAATACTCACCATTCTCTGGGGTTTAGATGCCACAGCAGGCACCCAAGTAAATCTTAAGTGCTAAAAGGGCTTAAGAGATCTCATTCTACTTAGAGGGCCATTCAGAGACTTAAGAAATTCCCACAAAGGCTGATACGTTGCACACAGAGAAGTCAGATTGCAAAATTCAGATTTCAAAGACACTTATGGAAACAGTAATGGCTTTGGTGGCTTTATGCTAAATAACAGGGGGAAGGTCAGTTGGTTTTTTGGATTTTGTATTCTGCTTGCAAGAAGTCCTTCTGGTAGTGAGGCTGACGATGAGGAATTAAGAAAACCTGTAAACAGGGATCGGAGAGGCGGCAAACATTGACAGTTCCCAACAAGCTCAATGGGAGCTGAAGGAGGAGCTAGTGTTTCTTGACTATATATATACATATATATATGTATACAATTCTATATATACAACTTCATAGTAACAGTGAGACTACAAATTGGTCTGGAGACATAAGGACATTTTTTTCAAATCTGTAGCTCTACCAAGCTCCCTTGCAAAGCAGTAACAGATCACAACTGCCTAAGATATGTGCTACATTTACATGCTGCTGAGCCCATCTAAGCTGAGCTCCTTTTGCAATCAGTGGGGGTACACCACCGTTCAGTCTCTGCTTGTTTTCCACATGAGCCTATGGAAATGTTATTTTTGGAGTCTAGGAAATTTCAGGGTTGTCCACAACTATTGATTTTAACCACCTGCAAGACAAGCTTAAGGCAAGATTAGAAAACAGGCTGTCTCTGGAATGCAATTTGCAGCTTGGGTGCATATTCCTATTTGGGAAGGATTTGATAGGGTCTAGTTTTACTAGCTAGCAAGCTAGTTTTCAGCTAGCAAGTGATGGGATTGTCCTTTTCAGAAAGGCAAGAGAAAACAAAAAACCCTTACTTTAACAAAGCTCATTCGAATTGTACACATCTTGGTCAGCTCATATACCACTTCAAAGCCATGGTTGACTGATTGGGCAAGCAGCTGGGCGAAGAGTTGGTTGTTGAAGATCTTAAGGCTGCAGCCGCTGGGGATCTTGCAGACAGTGGCTGGGTGGAAGCCATGCTGATAGTTACAATTGCGGCTCTGCACAAAAATACTGCTGTCACTGACACATTCAGCATAAACTTCCCCGCCGACATAGTAAAGATGAACACCTCGAGAAAGAAAACAAGACAGGTATTATTCCTCCATTGTTCACAACATGTTATATCAGTAATTTAGTTTGTTTCTGTGAATTTTTTAACTATTTCACTGGTGTGGACATACAAGCCCAGTGTCAGTCCAGGCACTCAGTGCCTACACCATGGCTTTTAAAAGACAGTACACTTTGTGTATATCCATGTATCCGCGCATTCATCAGCATTAAGAGGAAATTGTCAAAAACAGCATTTCAAGGTATTGGTATAGGAAAAAAAATATCTCAATGTGATATTTTGCTTTGTTTCTCTGTGAATATTGGCTTACTTCTTTAACCCAACAGCATGGAACTTTATGATACACACACGCACATGTGTATACACACAGAAAATGTCAAACATATGTCAGCCATATACAAAGCATGGATCAGATCTGTCAGAGAACTGACAAGTCTGTTACGCATTACACATCCACATCTATTTGGTTTGAGCACAGGCACGCTGACCAAGACCCACTTCGTTGCACGCTATGTACTACTACTGGATCCTATCTGACGCAGCTCAAACACAGCATGGTGTGCCCTTAAAGATAGCTTTTCTGTATTTTATCCACCACATCAGAACCACATATTTACATTTGCATGTCCCTGACTTACTCACCAGATCTTTCACGTTCAAAGCAACCTTTAGCAAGAAACTGACTCATTTCCAGGTGGACTTCCCAGTGCCTGAATGCCTTACCAACACTACCTCCCCAACTTTTACCATGCCTTGGGAAATTAAGATGGAAGCATTTCTATCCATTCAAGAACTCCAGTCCCCCCAGACATCTGCTTGCATGAAAATAAATATAAAGTGGTGGGAGAATTGTTCTTAGCCCAATTTGGCAACCTTAAAGGTAGAGATCTGGTGTAAGCTAATTGTGTTGATGCCTTCCTCAGCTGATAGATGATGAGAGGCACAGAAACCTGTCGACTCACTCCATCCACCACAGAAAGTAGGTTCACAGCCAGCTCAGACTGATGGAAGTCTGTGCTGGTGCTGAAAAGTCTCTCTCCCCATGTTCTTGATGCTTTTTCCCACACCTGCTTTCATGCTGGCAGCAAGGCTTGGACACTGGGCAGCCACCCAGGTCAGGGAACTGAACCCAATGAAAACTAACTTAAAAACAAACAAAAGGAAACAACAAAGATTTATTTGCAGTGAGATCTTCATCAGTGCCAGCATGGCCATGGGGACCCAGGCTGCTTAAACGTGAGCATGAAACCACACCCTGAAGGGGACCGAGTCATCCTTTGAAAATAAGATGAATGGCCTGGAGCAGTGGAAGAATTCAGGCCTTTTTTCACATAAAAACCACCACTAAAAATAATAAAATCCTCCCTACTCCCAGGTATGGCATTCAAACTCTGACATATAAATGCACACATTCAGACTCTAAGTGGACTGTCTGCAAAGCTAGTGATAACTATGCTTTTTAATAATTCAGTCATAATTTTCTTCATTCCGGTTGTCTTTCATACAAAAAGACTGGTTACACGTTCCCAGCCTCTGTTCCTGATTCTGTGGTCATGACAGCAAGGGGCAGCGGCACATCCTGAAAACAAAAACAGCCTCTGGAGACAAGTGGGAAAGGCTTGGGGAAAAGCAGGTTGAGTGGGAAAGGGATCTGGGAAAAATACGCTCTCCCATAGACTTCCAGAGTGACTCAGACAAGAACCCTAGTCTGTCTTCAAGCCATCACTTGACTTTTACTTCTGTGCACCCACGAGATCTCAAATTAGATGTGAGTGACAGGGAGGTGTGGCTCGCAGCACAAGCTCGTATTGCACTGGGAACACAGGCAAGACTACAGCTCCATCAGGCCAGTCACCAGCTCCAGCCCAGCTGCGCCAGGTATCACGGGGAGGTGCACTCTGCGGCTGCTATTACGTGACCTAAGGCTCCTTTCCCTCCCGTGGACGGAGGATGAAAGGGAAGGACATTAGATACTAAAACCACAAAGGCTCTAGCTGACCCTGATGGAGTCCGTGTAACTTCCTGAAATAAACAGTGAGAGCAAAGGGGAAGGAGAGAAGAACAAGGACATAAATGTTCGCCACATCTCAGATCTTCAGGTGTGACTACTGATTTAGGGTGACTGCACTTCTAGGTGCAAAGCTTTAAAGGCTGGATTTTCAGAATATATTGAGTACTCAACTTCCAAAAAAAAAAAAAAAAGAAAAAAGAAAAAGAGAATGTTTCCAAAGGCATCACCCAAACTGCATACTGCAAAAACAAAAACACAAAAGTAACTTCTGAAAGCTGAGGCTATAATTTTCTTTTTCCTTGTGGACTTTTTAAAAGCAATAAATACAGCAGCACTGAAATGTCAGTGTGCATTTCCATTCTTCTGGTATTCATTCGCCAGAGACAAGCACCCTGAAGGAAGGCATCCAGCTGAATGCATGCTTGGAGAAGGCCAAATCAAGGGCCCATATGTTTTAGCAGGATTTCATTGCTCTCTGCAGAAAGTGGAGGTTCAGCAGTCTCCAAGCATCCACATCTTTTTGCCACTCTGATCAGAAGTCCCCTTTTTGTCCTTGAAGTCTGACTGCTGAAACAGGTCCAATTGCTAGTAGATGTTGCATTGTGTTCTGGATTGTTTTTAGCTTTGATGTGGTATTTCCAGGAAACCGTTTCACGCTGATACACTAGATGACAATTCAATCGCATATCCTTATCCTACTGAGCTAATCTTGTTTACTCACTCTTTTTTTCTCCCCTGTTAACATGTGACAATTGTATCCATTTCAGTAGCTTTCATCTGTCCAGCGTGCCTTTGAACTACAGGCTTTTGGAGCTGCTCTGTGCTCTTCTGCAGGCCTGTACTGGTGCCACTTCTATTCCACTTGAACATGTTTTTTTTTAAGATTTGCATAAACAGGGAAGAGCATTAAAATTAAGGATCTCAGATACACTAAGCTTCTCTCTGGGCAGCCTGCTCCCTTCCCTTGGGCAGATTCCTAGCGTAAGACTTAAAAGGACTTTTAATCAATGAAGGCACATCTTCAGATTTGAAAGGATGAGGACCATTAGCATTTACCTCATATTCTTCCTGTTCTGTCTCTTCCTCTTTTGGGGCAGAAATTCACAGGATGTAACATCCTCAAATGACAGCTTTGACCAGGATCTTTTGTCATTCTTCTTTTAGGGCCGGGCTCAGCTTTGATCTACACCCCTTTGACAGCTTATGCTGATAGAGAAGCTTTGCCTTGTTTTCTGAGTAAGTTGGAACTAGACGTGCAACTCCTTTCCACTGCTCACCTCACACTAAACTACTCCGTCCTAGACACATCACACTAGCTTCACACTGCACATTTGCAACACAGATCCTTCTTTTCCTTCTGGAGCAAAGTGCAAGAACTAAGCACAATGTCTCCGGCACCAGCCTTCGGGTTCACTGGTGTTTGTTAAAACTATGTCACATTTGTCTCAGACCTTCCTCGTACACCGTCATTCAACACTAGACTATCAAGAGCCAATTAAAATACTGCTCTAGGCCTGGGAAATGAGGTGAGGTTGACAAGATAATAGGAGTGGAACAATTAGAGTTAATTAGCCCAGTAGGGAATCCATTCCCAGGCAGCTACTGGTGAGAGTCTGGGCTGGCAAGATAATGAGTCTAGACTGGATATACCAGAACAGGCAAAGCTTCATCTGCACAGAGAAGTGGCCAGCACAGGGCTTCTGACTCACTACAGCAAACAACAATAAATTCTGGGAGAATATCAGGCCCTACACAGCCCTAATGAGCTGTGATGGAGCGTGTGGAGCCATGCGTATCCAGGTGAGGTCTCATCCTACATGCCACCAGTAACCTCTGAGCTGGTGTGCCCAAGATGTGCACACACCAGAAGAGGAGCACACAAGACCTGCTGGAGGCAGAATCCATGACTTGGTTTTACTAGTGAGAAGCTGATGAGGAAGGGAATCAGATTGGACTGATTTTCTTAAGTTGCTACGGGGAAAAAGCTACAAAGGCAAGAACTCTTGTAGAGTTCTTCAGCTAAATAGCTCAACTGCTAAGTGTTTCATCCATCTCCCTTTGTTATTTGGTGGTAGGAGAACCAGCCCTGAGGCACCAGCAATTATCCTTTTAGTGGCATTTCAATGGCAATATTCCCAGTTGCCAGAAGCTCTAATAAATAAAATGAAAATACATACTGCTAAATTAGAACATACAACTATAAACAACATTTTTCTCTTTGCTGGCCAAGTAAATAGCTTTTGTAAGGAGCTACTCTGCTGATTGTTATCCAGTCAGAAAAGGATCAGCTGCTTTTCTTCTATTTCAGAAGTAATCTCAGCTTTGTTTTTAAGACAAACACAGCTAAATTTGTTAATGCAATGTATAGCTCTTTCAAGCTCTGAATACTCCCAAGGAGAAGGGATTTTCTCTTACCTTTTCCTATGTGTCTCCTGGTGTTTTCTATAGTAGAATTGCGGTTTACGTTTGAGAGCAGTCCCAGGCAGAACCTGTTTTTGTTATTTGAGGGATCTGTAAATCCATCTATGAGGATACTTCGAGAGGAAGCCTGGAAAGTCTCCCCTACCCTGTTGTTGAGTTCATAGTATGCAACTGAGCACCAGTGTTGGGGTTCCTCATAGCAAACAGGCCGAAAGTCTGTAGGAAACAAAATTAATCAGCCGCTCAGGTCTCAGTAATACTTTTAAAACAATCATTCTCTGTCTCTTTTCCTCTCTCCTCCCCCTTCCATCCTCCCAGCTCTTCATCTAAACAGTCACTTATGTCAGGCTTTATCTCAACAGCAGCTTCTGTTTCTTCTTAATTTTATGATTGAAGCTCCAAATGTGCAAAGGGCTGGTATTCCAGCTTAACTCTAAGCCTCTGAGGAGTCCCACTTGTTCTTAAAAGTGATAACTCCAATGCATTAAATTAAGCACATGCTGACATTCCTTGCTGAACTGGGACCCAACCTCTACACTGAAAATAGTAAGGGATACATCTGCTCTGCACACCAGCAGCAGCTAGGGATGACAGATGGGCTCAAAGCAAGTCAAAACTGAGCCAAGCCTTCAGTCTAGTACCAAACGCTGAAGTTCAGAAGTAATCAATCACTCCCCCCCAAATTTTTTGCATGCTTTGAGGCTTTCTGCTTCCATGTGGGACTGTAAGTGGAAATGTCATCAAGGTCATTTCTTTCGGATCTAAACCCTGCCCAGGTTTTCTAACTCAGAGACGAAGACTCAATACCGTAACAGAATCTCTGAGCCTCATTCGTCCTGCAGGAATTAGTGGGAAACTTTATCCTGCCTGCCTCCCACAGGCATGTGAGACCTCTTGCCCCCAGAGCACCTTTGTGCTCAACCTCTAATAAAATTCCAACTAAGATTCACTGTGGCAGTGATCAGAGATGGCAAATTATGGTAAGGAGATTAAAATCTCGACAATTTACTTTAAAATATTGGTGTCTGATAACTAGTAATTATCCAGCCATTCTGTGTACTCATCTGTTATTAACACTACCATCCTCAGCTTGCTTCTCCTCCGGTTCTCTGATACATACGTGTTACTTCATGGTTGAGAAGCCTGGCATTACTTGTTTAATGTGCTTGTGTGTGCAGAGTTCAGTCCATATGCTGTAAAGGACATTTGTTTAGGACTGCAATACACTGGACTACAAGGACAATGGTGGTTTTTCTTTTACAGCAGGAGGAAGCCAGAGGAAAACACAGCAAAGGAACTCAATTCCCCCATGCTGCTCTGCAGCAGTGGCCTTCAAAGGGTGGAGGATCAGCATCACCTGCCTTAATAGTCTGGAGGTAGCAGAGACCACACTGGAGAGGTCATTAAGAGGCTTTGAGAGGGGGGAGGAATATCCCAGTCCCTTCTACTCTAACCACCCATGCACTTCCCCACTACAGAATCTTTTATATAAGGACATAGAGTTTGGCCTTCTGTAAAAGCCTTTTTGTACTTCACTAGAATATCTCCTTTTCCATTCTAGCCAGTCACTAACGTAACATTAACACAAAGATGGTAGTAAGAAAGTTCCCAAATGTACAACTTTAAAGTACATGAAAACCACAACTAAAGGTGATAAAGAAAGTTTTGATATTGATAATGCTCTTTTGTGTTGTATTGCCTCTCCATCCTTGATTTGATATCTTTGTCTTTACAATGTAGATAACACTGTTTGCCTTCATTAACAACTTTCTGATTGTAGTAATCCATGGACGCAAGTAAGGTCTAAACTCAGTAACTCTGCACATAAGTCACTGAATTCTTAGATCATCCTATTCTGCTAGCTAATGGACATGTCTAGTACATAGCCTTACCCTCAGAACTGTCTGAAATCTATTACTACAGATCACTGAACCTCCTAGTTCAAATAATATTTTTTTTGCTTAACATTTTTCTTTGAAGAATAGTACAAATAGTTATTTACTTTCAGTTTCTCCATCGGCAGATTTACCTCCATTGGGCAAAGACAGTACTAGTTGGCTTTCAGATATTGCATCCATTGACCGCCCATTTAAGTTTCCTGGAGTTTCTCTTGCATGGTAAGGTGGGGGTGGAGTTTCCACTGTTAGAAAGAAGGAAAGAAAGAAAAGAAAGAAAAGAAACCAAAATCAATACGTTGGTCAATGCTCCCCAGCATTTCCTGGTGGATACTTACCACTTCTTTTGCACTGTTTAGCTAGAAAAAACAAAGCAAAGATCTGAACCTGACTGCAGTATCCAGATTAAGACCAATATATGTTCAGGAAGAATGGCAAGGGAGGGCAACCGTGTTGGACTTGGTACACTTGAAAGAAGGAGGAACAGTCACAACAGTGCCTCAGGCCCAGAGCACTGTCCCGCCAAGTCCTCTGGTAATGCAAGTGGTTACACTAAGAAAGCAAAGCAGTTTGATCCTTCAGTTCCAGACTTCTCTCCTAAATGTAAAACCCTTGCAGAGGATGATTTAAGAGCAGAAGCTAACTGTAATTGCTCCTCTGGGAGAAAGCTTGCTTTCTTCACAGACTATAAAGAAGGCCCATGGAAAGCCTTCTAAAGTGAGAGTTGGCAAAACTACCTCCAGATTTGTCCTTTTCATCTCTGTCCTAGAAGGGAAGCACAGCCCTCTTCTGATTTGTTCAGTCTCCCATCAAACAGCAATGGAAATGAAAGAAAAACGTGGAGAAAAAGTACCAACTCACAACCTGCCCAGACCCTGGTTCATTTCCTTTATGGCATAGCAAGCTGGAAAACGTAAAGCGGCTCTCCGTAGTGGGGACTCTCAAGAAATGCAGGAGGCTTTACGAAGTCAAAGTGACCTTGTTTTCATATTGGAAAATGCCGATGTTCACTACATAAATTCTGAAAGTATGAAGTGAACAGAAATTCAATGGACCTATGTGCAAGTTACAGTGATATGTGAGCCTAAAGGGTTAAGAGTATCTTTAAGAGAAGTCCAGGGTTTAACCCAGGTCCAAGCTGAAATTTCCTCTTGTGTATGGGGTCTGTTGACTGGCCCTCAAAACACAGCAACTTCACCCAGAGTGGATAAATGCAGACTGTCTCATAGGATAACCACTGAAACTTTTAAATATGCATTGCACGGGAATGTTATTAATTCTATTCAAGTAGTGCTCATGACTTAGGAATTTCATACACTATACAATATTCCTAACATACAGAGGGCATACCATTCCCACAGAAAAAGCAGCAAACTAGGACAATAAAACAAAATCAAGAAACAGTGGAAGATAATACAAGTTACAGAAAGAAATAATGTGGTTATCCAGGTATTTTGATGTCTACACCTAAGATAGTCACTATGAACTTTCCTAAAGAAAAATGGGTACTTCCAGACATGGTGCATCTCAGCAACGTTAGACATGTACCCTAAGAGGAAATGAATCTTGTTCTAGGAGTGCGTATTTTACTCTGTTGACTACAGAGAGAGTATAAACAATTGCATCAGATGCAGAAATTTGCATTGTTGACATCTATATTTGGTGTCATCCATCCCACTCAAGGTTCTTGATCTAGTCCTAGTTTGCCTTACATAGTTCATCCCTGATCGTTACACAGGCAAATTATGTTTATCAGCATTCACTGTGCTGTGACATACTGAAGCTCAGGTTGAGCCACTTACATTTTTAAGTAGCTTTGCCAGGCCCCAAGTTCAGTTAAATCACACGAGTCAGAGTCATTATGTACTTTGCAATGGTCCTGATTTACCTGTCAGAACCAGCTCCATTAAATCCAGCTCGGTTACAGAGAGGTGAAAGAAAAAGATGGGAGAAGACAAACAAGTCCTACTACTCTCTGAAGTGTTTGGATGTTGCTAAGTATGAGTTAATCTCAACTACAGATCTGGAGAAGAAATGAACAGAAATCCATTGAGTGTACCGGGAAGGGAAAAATGTTGAAAGTGTCCGGCTTAAAAGGAAGTTAAAATACTACAAATACCTTGTGAAAATAAACATCTTTCCTGCACTTAAAATAAGAACAGATATATCATTAAGGACATGAATTTAAATGCTTTGTAGTTGACACTTTAAAACATTAATCTACAGTGTTCTGATCTGAATTCATCCTTGTGAAAAAGCTGAGATTGCTGAAACTATTTCAGAGTCACAACAAAGTGCAGAAGTGAATTTCCACCATGCTTTGATATTAAAGCTAGCTCTCAGCTGTGTTGCATGACACCTTCTTCATATATTTAACAGTAAAAGAATAGTTAAATTTTTGGTAATTAGAGCAATACTAAGTAAGGAGTTCACAACACAAACAATCTGAGTGTCTTGACCCTGCTGAATTCGGAACTGTGGAAATGTGAAACACATTTCAAAGTCATGGGTATTTGCCTGGTAGCTTCACCAAGTGTTGGATTAGATTATTAAACACCTTAACTTCCTGAAGTTTGCAGTAAGTGGGATCATCATATATTAAAAATAATTGGTGTGTGTTGATTTCCCCATTTTATTCTGTCTCTCTTGGTGTTTGTAAAGATCCCTATCCTGACCACTTCCATTAAAGTTGCCTGATACAGGTGTTGCAAATGCTCTTTTCCATGGATTGTCCCAGAAGCTTGGATGGGCAGCTCTGGGCAGAAGGTGGCCGGGCACACCTGCTCCTCTTTTGAACTTCTCCCTTACAGTAAACATGAAAGTTTATTCAGGCACTTCAGGAGTGGAATGACTACAGCTCTCAGTTCCTTGAGCCTCCATTAGAAGGAGGGAGACAATACTAAGAGACAGTCCCAAGAAATCCCATTCCAAATACATCCTGTCCAACATTTCAATCTGTAGCTACAGTCTGGAGGGAGCACATAGAATTGCCTCCTGATCCCAGACCCTGGCAACAGCCTCAACAGCCTCTGTTGGGATGTCTGAGAGCTCGTTCTTACCTGTGAGCTGATAGGGGCTCCCTGGTCCAGAAGAGCTTCCTGGTGAGTTGGGGTAGCTGATGCTGTTGGGCGACTGGGAGAACATGTGGCTGGGTGATGATGGAAAAGGGGTGCATGGGGGATGCTGGAAAGAATCGGGGTAGGTGGCATTGTGTGGCATCAGAGGCTCGCTGTGCAGAGAAGTATTTCGAAACTTGGCAAGGAGGCTGAGGTGAGGGTTAAACTCGCTGTGTCTTGGAACGAGTACAGGAGGTAGGACTGAAAATAAAAACAAGAATGGATAAAAATCGATTTAAACTGCACTCCTGAGAGTATCTCTCTTTGTAAGTCAAAAAGAGCTATATTCCATGCTACCCAAATATTGCTGTCTATATACAAGTCATTGAACGGCAACAAACCTGTCCAAAAACAAGAATCAAAACATGATTTGGGACCCTTTTTCCCAGATTTGCAGCCAGCTTCTGCATTTCCATGTGAAGAATATGGACTCATTCCTGACTTAAGCAAGGTACCATAAAATTCACATGTACAGCATGGGCACACAGCCCTCTTACAGGAATGCAACAGACACATTCCTCCGTCTCGAAATTACTTTTCCTTCCTGAAAGGATGACAGTATCAGGGGTTTGCTTAATATTATAATCAGATTTTGCCAAAATCAGAGCCAAGTTTAATATCAATTAATAGCAGTCTGCAATACACGGCATTATTTTACCACCAGATTGGCAAAAAAAAAAAGCACAGACCAGAAGCTGGAGACTAGATTTAAAAGGTTTTCAGGTACCTGAAAATGTTGCCAGCCAGACAGTGGGATCTTTAAAATGAAATGTAAATGGCAATTGAATATCGCAGTAATATTAATCTATCTCTTGCAATATAGTTAGAAAAGATCTAGCATGAGGAGACAAATGTCAATGATTGATAATTGGGACGTGAAAAATGCAGGTCAGAAAACTGAAAGCCAAATTCATCTGTGTAAAATAGAAAAATAATAGAAATTATGCTTCTAATAGAAGAAAGCATCTCTCCTCACTAAATCTTTTCACTTGGATCTTACACTGTGCTGTGATATTGCAGCACTGTGAAAGCCAAAGTTCACCTGAATGATTTCGGATTTTGGATTCTGACAGATCAGGAGCAAGAGCAGAACTGGAGCCAGAACACTTTTGGAAACCCTACTAGGTGACCTACCTACAAGATGTAGCCCTGAGGCTGGAACACAAGGAAGCTTGCTAAGTGTTTCTGCACATGGGAGTTCAGCTTTGGGCTTTAACTGGGTCCCTCTGCAGTCCTTGCAGGAGGGGATAATAGCACCTATAACGTACCACAAGACTTCTCTTTTAGTCACTAGCTCATTCAGCACCTAATTGCCTTTGTTAAGGCCTTAAACACAGGCAGGGGAAATGAATCTCCAAGATCTAAAAGCAAGAACAGATAGGGAGGCAATTTGGGTTCTTGTGACAAGGATGAATTGTCCCAACAACGGGAACAATCCTGCAGGCTTGTATCGACTGACCTGGTGTCGAGTTCCTCTGGCCTAAAACCCAGCCTCACATAATCTTTCAGTCCATCCTTATCGGCTTACGGAAACAAACAGCAACGGGCACCCTTGGTTGTAAATGCTGACACAAATATATTGTCTGAACGTGTTTAAACATATTGTCTGGGCCCAAGAGCTCCGTTTAGGTAAGGCCAATTCTTTTTAGGTAGGTTAGCTAGCACCTTTAATTACAGCGAACTCTCATTTATCCAGTGTAATGAAAGAGAGGAGTAATTGCTATAAAGCAACCAGAGAGATAATGCAAAACATGTGCATGAGAAGAGGCTGCAGGAACACCCTCCTTGGGAGATGAGCACCCACTGCTTGCAGGGAGAGCTGGGGCTGTTTTGGTAGGAGGAGCTGTGCCTGGTCCCAGCAGCAGCTCAGGTCCCTGCTCGGGGCACCACGCCGATGCTGGGCCAGGGTTAAGCCATGATCCTGCCCAGCCACTGGCATGTGCCATCAGAGCATTTGACAGTCACCTGTGAAGTGAAGCACTGAGCACTAAAAACTTAAAAAAAAAAAATAATGGAGTGATGGCAGGGGTTCACTGTAGAAGTTAACTTCTTACCCGCCAGAACTCCGGGGATGCCTCCACACCCAGCAGAGGTGCTGAGCAGTGCTGGCACCTCCACGTGGGCACCGCTGCTGGGGAAGCTGCTTTCCTCAGCCCTGTGAGAACTCGGAGCAGCTCCTTTTCTAAATGAGGGCTGAGAATGGAGATGTGTGAACAGCACTTGCCAGGGAAAGCCATTGACTCGCCCTGAGTGAGTCAGCAAGAGGAATTTTCAGGCCTTGAACTCATTCCCAGCTCTGACCAGGGCACTCTTCATTTCTGCTCCTCCGCTGTACAGTTTTTGCCACCTCACTCAATCTTTCCACTGACTGCTCTGTGGCTGCCTAGAGGGCTGAAGCCTCTGTGGTGGTGAGGAATTCAGAGATTTTGTTTGTTTGTTTGTGGCTTTAAAAAAAAAATCCCCTGAGGGCCTTGTTCTCCTTGTTCCTTTGGTAACGGAGGTCGCCCTCCAAGGCTCAGTCATTCTGAAGGAATTGTGACCAAAGGCATGAGACTGAGTGACTGAGTGCATCAGGGTCAGTCTGTCCTGCATTTTACCTGCAAGTTACCTGCATTTTGCCACTCAGTGGGGTCTTTTTCTTCTACCTGCTATTCAGAGCCAGGATCCTTCCTTCTGTGTATCCCTAAGTGTTCACAGACCATAGAATCACTTTAGAATGGTTTGGGTTGGAAGGGACCTTAAAGACCACCCAGTTCCAACCCCCTGCCATGGGCAGGGGCACCTCCCACCAGACCAGGTTGCCCGAAGCCCCATCCAGCCTGGCCTTGAGCACCTCCAGGGATGGGGCACCCACAGCTTCTCTGGGCAAAGAGACAAGGTTTGACAACCTTTGTTCAACTGAAGGCAAACACAGGCATGTCCCAAGTCCTGCCACCACTGCCTCTCCTGCTCTAGGCTCTCTCCTGTTCTCCTCAGCTGCAACAATTCTTGCTAGAAACCTGGCTGGGACTGTGATTATTGAGCCTGTGACCTCAGGTGCTAGCAAGCAAGCTGTCTGCCTCACTATTTGATTCCAGGTACAACATCCGTGCTACTACTTCTGACACATCAGCCCATCTCTGCAGAGTCCACTACCTTCAGAGGTCCATCCTCTGGTGAGACCCACATGTTCCACCTGTTCGCTATGCCCAGGACCATTCACAAACATCAAACACATGGCCAACAGTAAGACCATCAGGTGGTCTTCTAACTGGGAAGATACCACACTGCAGTCCTACAGGGGGTTGATGAAAGCTATCAGTTGGTCTAAGTTCACTTCGGCTCCTGCTATCTACAGCCACAGTGCACATCAATGATCTCATATAAAAATAAGGTGAGTGTTTAGGTGGCTTTGTATTTTTCCAGAAATGCAGCTTCTACTGAAAATGAAACATCCAGACTTATGACAAGCCCTTCAAGAGGGAATCTAACCTAGGGAGTCTAACCATCATCTCTACCTCCTTTAGGCTAGGTGGCCTAACCCCTACCTGCACTGTGATGTTGCACAAACGGAGGAAATCTTTTTTTGTTTCTTTCCTAAACGGCACCTGTGGTCAACAGACCTGCAAGGGGGAGATCCACTTGAGAACACCTGCAGCAGCAACAAAAGCCACACAGCCTGTGCAGCACTGGTCAGCACAGACCATGACATGGCTGGGCAGCCTGAGGACCAACACGCGCTGGTGAAGGGATCTGCCAGGCCATTTGAGAAGGGATGAGGCCCTCCCATCTTGGACACGACTCACTCATTATGGATAAAAGGTAATGAACCTGGCCACAGAGGGGCTGACTCGGCAAGACAGACTCAGTGATGAAAGTAAGCACCAAAAGGACAGACACTGGTATGGAAGTAATATGGAAGAGCCTAGACGTGGAAGATTTCCTGTAGGAAAAAAAAATAGGACTGTTGTTTGAGCAGACTGGCACATAGATCAATTGCTCCCAGCCTTTTTTGTGGTGATCTCAATGCTTCAACTTCCCCACCAAGCTCATTTCTTTTCTTCCCTCAACCCCCATTTGCAGCACTGCTTTCCGACTGGCCCCGAGCTGCGTTACTGCCACTGGCAGTGCTGTAAGCTGTTTCTTTTTCCCCTCCAAAACAAGGTGGTCACATCAAAGGTGCCCAAAAGTGTTTGTGTGGGTCCATGCCAGCCAGCACAGGTCACGGCTGTGCTGGGGAGCATGCTGGCATTTCAGCAATACTACGGCCATGTTCCACGTACTAGTGCAGACACAGCCAGTCTGTTTCACTGGCTTAATGGTAGGGACATATTCACAGCTGAAACCTTCTGTGTATCAGCCTTGAAAGCCATTTAGCAGCTGCTGGGTCATCCCAGCACTGTTTCTTGTCGGTGAGCACTGACCAGATCAGAAGATGGGGGTTTAAAACAGCCCCGTGCAGAGCTGTCAGCCACGGCGCTGAGGAGACTCCATTAGCTACGCGGGAGTTACACCAGAAGAAATGAGAAGGCACTGGAGACTGCAGCTTTCAAGGAGAAAGATACACAACATGGGATATTTTATGAGCATCTTTTCTTAGTTTCTCGAAGAGTTTACGTTAGCAAGGCAGAAGATCAGCTCTTTCCACTGAAAACTGTTGACAACGTGCACCACTCCCCGCAGCTGTAAAATTTTAGTCGTGACAATGTTTACAGCAGCTCAGATACAACTTCAAAATGACAGCTCTGCTGCAGCGGGTGGACTATCAGGAAGGGGAACAGCCCCTGTTTAACAAATGTTAACAAATGTCTCTCCCTTATTTCATCTGTGTGAAAAGAAACATCCCACAGTTCACTTATCTGATCCTAATGTCACCTCAGAGTAAAGTTCATGCCAGACAAAGAGTAATCACAGAATAATAAGTATACACTTACCAACCGTATCCATTAGTAAATTGAATTACTGCGATTTTTTGGCAGCAAGGGAGAGCTAGGTTAGACATTAGAAATCATTTTGAACTGCAAGGAGAGCAAAGCAATAGATTCTTTTGCCTGGGGAGGTTGTGGAGCCTCTATCGCATGGGATTTTCAGAGCTAATTAGAAAAACATCTGTCAGGAATGTAGCTGGCAATTAGTTTTGTCTTGGGAGTGGGGGGAGAGGGGAACAGGTTGACCGCTCGAGATCTCTACCCTGCTTTCTAAGATGCCTACAGAAGTCAACAGTGAACACTGCAATTTTATAACAGCTGTCTCATTGACACAAAGCCCAACTAAATGACCCTTCAGTCAGGTCAGAAGTTTTCAACGCTGACCAAGTCCAGTCTACACAGGATCATCGGTGGAAAAAAAAAAAGTTTTATGAGAACTTGGGGGATTTATTCCACATAAACTACCCACTGAGGTCATTAAATCCCACTGAAGGCATACCATCAGGCATTTTAAGAGGAGTCAACTGAGCTGGTTTCACAACCATGGCAAAACAAGCCATCTTACTGCAACTCTAATCTTTACAGAGAGAGCTATACCTTTTTCCTTTGGATCAATGAGACGATTTTTGGTTTTCAGACAATGAGGCATAAACCCAGCCAAGGTGGTAAGACCAGGCTGGTGCCCAGCCTTCATGCACATGGGCATAGCAGTGACCTTGGTCTATAGGGAGAGGGCTAGAGGATGACCAGCACCCACATCCACGAGAGGAACCTCGCTTTCAGCACCCTGGACAAGATCCTTCAGGGGTCCAAGGACACGTGGACCCCTGCCAGGAGCTCCTCACCACACATGGCCATGACTGTGATGCCCCTGGGCAGGGAAAGAGCCAGGGTCCTTCACCATCAAACAGAGCCTGCCTCTTCAGATCCCAAAGGAGGACTCGTTAGGATGCACCAGGTACAGACCTGCCAGTACAAGAGCTAAGGGAGAGATGTGAATCATTTGGAGGTGAAATAATTACCTGGGGTTTCCACCCGCCGGTAATGGTAGGGGTTAATGCACACTTCTTTCTGTTTGGAGCCAAATGGGAACTCGCAACATTCCAGTGGTTTCAATTCATGGTGAGACTGTAAATCAGGCCAGCGCCACACTCTGCAGTATATGACGTGGGGCAGCCCCTTGCGGTGAGACACCTGCAGCCGCCCATCCAAGGAACGCGGGATCGTGACACATTTACTGGGCTGACCCGGGCAGCTTAGAGCCCTTTCCAGTTCTTCCATGGCACCCTTTTTCTTCTTTAACTTCTTCACCAAGGAATCAACAGCTTTTTCTGCCCACTTTTCCTCTTCATCTCCTTGTTTCCAGCCCAGCAGCCTTTTCACTGCAGGGCTGGTGAAGGAGAACAAGGAGCTGATAGGGGTGCTGGAGTGCATAAGAAGCAGAGATCACACACCAGTGTCAACGGAAGCACGAATCACTCTCCTGCCTTGCAAGGCTTGCAGAGTTTTTACAGTATTGAGATGGACGCTTCCTTCCAAGAGAGGATTTTGTAGTCTCAGGTGCTGGTCACGAGTAGTCCAACAGGGTGGGTCTCAGAACTTCCCAAACATCAAGAAACTGCCGATGAAGCCTGGAATAACAACACAGTACAGAGTTAAGCTTCACACACTCCTTTCATTGTTCCTTCAGCAGAATATTTTGAAAGACAAATGATTCAAAATGTGCATTTAATTTTCAATCATTTTCTGCTTTTTTGTTTGTTTGTTTTGCTTTTGTTTGGTGGTGTTTATTTTGTGTCCAAGTCTCTCCTCCCCACTATCCTCCACACTCATTTTACAGCTGGACCTCAGAAAGTGTCCAGTCACTTTCACTTGTAGTCAGAGTTGAATGCAATAGGAAAATTGTTGCAGATTGGGGGTGTATTTATTGTGAAAGAAAATGTAGTGTGTTTGTTTTTTTTCTATGCTGGTAGCTGTAGGTTCAGCTCATGCGTCTTCTACAAAATTAAATCTGTAATAGCAAATTGTATGGGAGCAACAAGTAGGATATTTTTCTGTATTCAACTCCTTCTCTGCCCCTCCAATCTCACTCTGCTTGTCAAGAGCTGTACAATATTAACTGTGAAATTCTTTTAAAATTCAACTACTCCCAGATTTCATTTAGTGCCTTGAAAGATCTATCACTATTCTCTAAGCTTATTTACATTGTCTCACTTTGCAAGAGAAAACCTTGTTTGCCCAGCCAGTCTGTTTGGCTGTCTCCAATAATTCAAAGTTTTTTGGATGAAAATCACAGGCTTTTGGACACAGTCTGTACTGGATGGATCCTGGGTTGTTTCTGCTAGGAGCTGCTACTCTGACAAAGTCCAACAGAAAGAGTTTAGTTCTTGAGGGCTTTTCTTTGTTTTTATTTTACTTTTTTTTTTTTTCTTCTTTTCTTAATGTAGCTGGAGCCAGTCTAATTTTAGCTGAAAATGACATATTTCCACTGACTGGAACTCTGAGGAAAAACGTCCTTGTATGTCAAGCTATTTACTGCTTTAAATATAGTTCACGGACCCCCTGTGCATACCAAGTCCAAAGGACTGCACAAAGCACTTAAAACAGGAGATGGAGGCAGCTGGTGAGTGGATGCCTCCGGAGCAGCAGCTCCGTGACCACCCTGTGGGAAGAGCAGGTCCTTCTCACCCCCACGTAGCCACCGAGGAGACAGAGAGATGCTGCCTGGTGGTGGCAGCAGCAGGGCTTCCCAAACCGTGTTATTCTGCAGTATTCCTAAATTCACAGCGGTTAGAATGAGTTCAAAGGGCGCTTGGGGACACCGGTCAGGAGGCCTGTCCCAAAGCCTGGTTCCTGAGCAGGGTCTGACACCTCCAGCACCACCCAACCCTGCAGCACGCTCTGGAGGTCAAGGAGCACGTGGACAACGCTCTCAGCCACATGGTTTAATTTTGGGGTGGTCCTGCGTGGAGCCAGGAGTAGGACTCGATGGCCCTTGTGGGTCCCAAAGGAGAGAGAGCATGAAGGAGCCTCCCTGGCATGTCACAAGCTCCAGCAGTAGCTGCTGCTCCACCAGGAGGTCCATACTCCAAGCATCAGGGGACAGGAGGTAGCGTGAAAATAGGGACAGAACAACTACAGAACTGGAAGGGAAAGGAAACCCACCTTGCTTCACATGCCTACCACAGAATTAGGGTCAGGGTTGTGCAATTGCTTTATTTTTATTCTGTGTATGTGTCTGATTGTCATTAGACATTGAGAGAGGCTCTTGGTAGAGTACGGCAACAAGCACCCCACTTGCACCATTCAATAATCAATAAGCAGCCCCACAGAACTGCTCAAACTTAAACTTGGCCCAGCAAGCAATGAGAAACCTCAGATCCTTGACTTCTCTTTCCCTCTGTATTTGCAAAAATCCTACAACCTGGAGCGTTTAACTGGATCCTTGATACTGAATCAGAGCCGAAGTTTATTCCAGACACTTAGAAGGAACAAGTGAGAAAGAAATGAGCTCAGAATGATTTATCCCAGGAAAAAACCCTCGAGCTGTTTGTAAAACATACTGCGGATGAACTTTGGGGCCGGCAGGCCTCGTGGGATCGGGCTCAGCCTGCAGGGCTCCAGCTCCTCCCAGGTGCCTGTCCCTTGCTGCCCATCAGAGCCTGCAGAGAACCCGCCGGTGGCTGCCAAAGGCTGGGATGGCTGCGGGTCAGCCCTGAGAGCAGCAAGAGGAAGAAAGGAGAGGCTGGGATGAAAGCCTGAGGTACCAGCAGCGGTGCAGGAGGCTCTGCTGGAGGGGAAAAGGGCCGGCTCTTCTTATCTGCGGGGGTCTCCCGGGCGTTAGCGTGTGTCAACAGCTGCCCCGATAAAGTTAAGGCGACGCTGCAATCATCAGAGAGGAAAACATACGTGTTCACGTCGAAGTATTGTCCCGAGCTTTTCTTTTCCATTTTGACCGGGGTTTTAAATAAACACATTAATCTCGTTCGGTCAAATTAAATAACTCAACAGTGACATCAGTATGAGTCTGAGCACTATTGTTGCTAGTGGGAGAGTCGCCAAGGGTATGTGTATAAAAGCAAAAGCAGTGCTTTGCAGCCCATGTGATGCAGTCTCAGATAAGTACGTTGCACAATTTCCTATCGTTCTCCCCCCAGTTTCTCCTAAAATCTTTTTTGCCCCAAATCCGACTGACTTACAAAATATAAGTGGCATTAAACACATTAAACAGCTTTCAAATAATAGAATTATCAGAACATCCGAGTTTAATGTTATTAAATTACATAATACTGCATATTATTCAGCATATTTAGCAGCATAAGCCCTGTATTGCCAGGCTTAGATACCCCATTATGAAATACCTAGGCAGCCACTCTGCTCCAGGGCTGTAAAGATAGAGATGTTAATTCACAATTTCATTTTAATGATCTCTTAGGACAGCAGTTGTTTAAACTGCACGCCTTTTCCACCAGGCAACTTGCCCACCCAACTGGAAACTTCCGATGCCGGAAGGTTTTAGAGCTGTGTTGGACACATTTGCCGTGCTGACGACCCATCTTGCTTCTTGATGCTCACCGCTAGGGAACACAGAGGGGTAGGGAAGTGTTACGGCTGTGATCCACATCCCCACCACATGTATCACACCCTGGCCATACCGTGACGGGAGTTCTGGTCTGGTTGCCTCTATCTCCTTCAGTGACAGCATGATGTACTATTGTATGAGTCACGCATCATTCAGGGGACAACTAACACGATTCCTTCTTCTTGGAAGACATGGGAAGCTTTGTCTGGCTGGTCAGAGACTAGTCAAGACCAAACATGGTCAGTCTTCCATGCCCTACGTCTTTACTCCATTGCCAAGTTTAAGCCTAAGGTTTAAAATTTGCTTTATGGGAGAGACAGAAGCCATACTGCATGTAAGCATGGACCAAAACTTTTTGGTTTTGTGGTCTGCAGGAACAGGAAAAGGTGAGACTGGAAACATTTCAGCCCAGCTCACCTGTTCTGTTCCCCCTAAACACAGGGTGCCCACCTCAGCTACATCTAAGCTAGTAGATTAAACAATGCTGGGGAACATTTATAAGCATGAGAATTTGATTATGTACAGTGTAAATTGTTACCACGGTATCTGAAATGGCTTTGATCTGTGCCAAGCAGCAGTCTTTCACATCATTCTTGCGCACGATTCAGGAGTTAGCAGGGAGCAGGGCTCACTCCTAATAAGAAGTCTGCATAGAGCCACCCTGTTTTGGAGGATGAGACACCTAGTGCATGGAAGCAAGTGTCTCCCTCCCAGTTGGCCTCAAGGCCAAGAACAGTACCAGGCATGTTTAATTTACTAGTTTGGAGACAGCCTTGGGGTAGAATTTACATGGCCACATAAACACGTCCAAATTGTTGACACTCCTATCTGACCTAGTCACCCTGAAATCCCTGAATACATATGTGAGAAGTACGTGTGGGTATGTGAAACAGAGCTCTCCGCTCTATTTCCACCCAGAAAAAAGATCAGCAAAACCCAGCACTGCATACAACGAACACTGGGCGAGATGAGTCCCACCTCAGCTATGAATGACTGCTATGGACACAGAGCAGAGGGGACTGGAATACTTCCTCCTGCTCCTAAGCACATTTTTCACCTGGCAGTGCAGAACCAGCCCTTAGGCCCTCAGGTCAACAGGAGAAACGTGTTCCTCCAGGAACTCCTCTACAGTAACTTCCCCTGTGCTGCTGAAGAGCCTGACACGCCACGACCGGAGAGAAGCAGACGAAACACCATCCCTGTGGGCTTGATGTTCCCTGACCCGAGCCGAGCCCTGCTGAAGCCAGTAAGAGGGGCTCCTTCCAGAGCTCATGGAAATTGAATGAGCCCCCCTCTGTATCTCATGTGGCAGCACGCCGACACCTCCACTCTGGGAAGACTTGGGGAAATTTAGATCTGGTTTCAAGCAAAAAGGATCCACTGTGCCACTAGGATTTGCATCATCTCCCAGCAGAACATCTGCGCAGGTCCCTGTGCTGCCGAAGTTCCCTGCTAATTCAATTTCAGTGGGCGTAGGGGATCAGTCCTCGTTAAATTTCGCTTCAAGCTCTATGCAAGAAGTCAAGGAGGAGTGCTGCACGGATGCTGGTGGAAACAGGCTTAAAACAACACCAGCACGGTGCCCAGGCCATCCTCAAAAGCGTATCCGTGCGTGTGCACGTCTGTGCAGATGTGGGCTTGCAGCTGGTGCCAGAATCGAACTCCGAGGCTCGGCCCTGCCTCGGCTAAGTGAGCTGTGAGAGGCACGGCTATCAGTCTCGAAAATGGCTGACATCACCAGGCTCGGTGTCACTGCCACAGCTCAGCCAGGCCACAGAGGGAGATCTCTCAGAGGGTCGTCTAGACAGAAGCTGCACAGTTCTTGGAGATTGCACGCGGCTGGAAAACGGAACAGCGAGACAATTATAGCTGGAAGTCTGCAGCTCGGTGACTAAATCACAACAGAATTGGACGGGAGAATATTATTTCAGTCGAACAATGTGAGAAGGAATGCTGTGAACACGCACGCGGTTGGTTATTTTTACCTAGCAGTGAGCGAGTTACTTCTACCTCCTAGGAAAGGGAAAAGGACGTGAGTTCTCCCAGAGCTGATATTGCTGTAATTGAGACTTGATTTGGTTTCAAATCAATTTAGTGCCCAGCTGAGAGCAGCCAGCATACTGCAGCGGACGGAGGACTGCAGGCTGGCAAAGATCTTCCTCGGTCACGTTGTCACTGCTGTTTGCTCTCTGGATCTTCCACTGCTCAGCGGGGAAAAAGGGTTTTAAAATAAAGAAATGAAAGACTGTTTACAAATACTTTGGGTCTCAAAGGAGTGAGGAACCTCACCAAGCTTGCCCTGGGCCTGCTCACACACCCTGAGTCTGAGGCAGAGATCCTGGCACTGGCACAGGATTTCGCAGGCACAGCTGCTGGGAGCAGGGCAGGGGAGGGAGGTTTTTATGCATGCATTTACCCCTGCAGAGCACCACGGAAATGCATACGTGAGCCACACACACACACACACGTGCTGCTGCTCCAGCAGGCAGCTCACGGCTCGGGAACAGTGGCCCCATGTTACCCCTGACAGATGCAAATCACCTCGGAAAGACCCATGTTCCACTTGTGGCACCCATGGCGTAATTTGGGATCCCCCGGGCTCCTTCTCGGGATGGGGACCAGAAAGACGAGGGTGTTGTTATGAACCCATCCAAAACCACTGCCTTTTGCACCCAACAAAACACAGGGAATGAATTATTCATCGCATTGTTACCGAGTTCTTCCACAACCACAGAACCTGACACCCAGGGTTTTAATTAAATAGGATGTAAAGAAGGATTTTTTTTTTCTTTTAATTAAGAAACCAAATTTCTTCCTGGTTTGACCCTGAAGTGCTCCAATTGAAAACAGCTGCAATGATATGAGGTAAAGCACTTGAGACTCAAATTTACCCATGTTTCACACAGCCCTGGCAGCATCTCATTGTTTATTCCTATAAGCTTAAATGAATAATGCAAACTTCTGAAACTCATTTTCTTGTTTATTTCAACTTTGGTCTGAAAGCCTTTCTGCATTGAACTTTGAGCAAAGCCATCGATATCAAAGACAAATCCCACAGCCCTTCGTGCTCCTCTGGCTGCTCCTCCACACTGCGGAGCCCTCGTTGCATTCAGCTCCAGGATTAGAAGAGGACAACGTCTGATGCCAGTGTCTAAATGTCTGTGACTTCCACATAATCTCTCTGAGCTTGTGGAACCACTCAGATATTACCTCAGCACAGTCCAGCTTCTCTTGACAGGAGTAACACATCTTCGTTTGCTATAAAGGAGGACGGATTCAGACACATGAGCTGCACAGCTTAACACAGCCACATAAATTTCCACAGGGCAAACACTTGTGGCTGTGTTTAAGAGGCATAAATTCAGTCACAAAAGTAAACTAAGTACCCAGTTTGCTTTTGGTTTGTCCGTGGTGCCTAACTGGGAAAGGATGTACTAATCGCTGGGGTGGGACCACTCTGAGCGAGTGCATCTTTGAGATGGTGCAGCCCCAGGCTGAATGCAGAATGAATTCATCTTTTGGGGACCAGAATCAGCAAAGCTGTGTTAGCCGGGAAGAAGGGAAGGACATGGATGTGGTGACAGCACGCTAATGTGCAAAAGGCTGCTGCAAGTAGGATAGGAGCAATCTGTCTTTCAAGTCCACATGAAAATGTGTAAGAGTAGAGCTATGTGTTTGGATACTTACTGCTGTTGGAGGTCTGAGAGAGCAGATCACAGCACCACAGGGTGGCTGAGGTTGGCAGGGCCCCTGCAGGCCCCTGGTGCCCCCCCTGCCCAAGCAGGGATACCCAGAGCAGGCTGCCCAGGACCACGTCCAGGCGGCTTTTGGAGATCCCCAAAGAGGAGACCCCACAGCCCCTCTGAGTTACACAGCTTTCTTCAGGAATAGCTGTGCTGGCCTTGGGGAGGAAGAAGGGACTGAGAAGCCCTATGGCCCTCTACAATGAAGCCCGTGAGCCTCTCTGTTCAGGCACAGCACTACACTAACACGGTTACGCTGGTTTCGAGCCCTAGGCTAACTCAGGCAGTGCTACCTGCGTCCCGCTGCTCAGGATAAACACTCTCACCAAAAAAAAAAAAAAAACACCAAAAACAAAAGCAGAGAAAGCAGAGGACTGGAAATTCTCACTAATTTGCACCTTTGAAAATCGCCCACAATATTTGGAGGCACCACAGAGAATTACCACAACCAAAATCTGTGCAAAAACACGAAAGCGGACCAACTTATCACTGTGATCTCTCTTTGACCGCGCTTCCTTCCTCGGCATTAATTTTTAAAGGAAACCAGGGGCTGTGATGTTTATACGGAGTCAACCACAGTGCGTTCCCTGGCTGGGCCACACCGAAGTCTCTGAGATGCAACCCCGGAGGGATACATCCTCTCCCCTGCCCCACGCCCTGCTCCCCGCGGGCAGGAAGACGAACCACTCACCCAGCCCCTGCCTTAGCCCTTCCTGGGCTGCTTTGCTCGGGCACAGAGCAGCAGCTCTGACAAAGTGCCCATCTCCCAACCACCTTCCCCTCCTGAGATAACACTCGCAAGGAGTAAACACGCTGCGGGGAAGCTCTGAGGACATATCAGTGGGAGAAGGCAGTGGGATATTATGGGGAGGTGCATCAACTTGCCTTGGGGAGCCAGCACATCTCCTCGTGGCTCTGGTCATCCCCATTTTATAGACAGTCGGTCCCGCATTCTTCACATGCCCACCATTCCCAGTGAAACTGTAGCAAAACCCATCGGTGTTGCTAAAAATGGAACAGTTGGAAATAACGCAAAAAAATAGAGTTCCTGCTTTTAAAATAAACGCTGACTCGTCTCTAATACAGAGCACGCAGCCAAGTGCCTCCAGAACAAACACTTCACAAAGGAAGAAGGGGACTAGAAAAGAATTTCAGCTTCATTGCTGGCCTGAAGTTTATATCCACACTAATCAGATCCTGTAATCCTTGTTATCAATCACTGGCATTCTTGGAGAAATTCCCAAACACCCATTTTAGGGAAAGGATTTGCTTGGAGTTAGATGTGAAGAATGCTGTGAATAGGGATACTTCTGAAGAACAGCTGCTTCACCTAGGATCTGGCACTCAGGTCTGATGGAGAGGCTATCCTGAAAGTTTAGTGTCTCTGTTAGAGAGGAATGCACTTTCTGAGCCCGAGTTGGACATTCACAGCGTGTGCACGGGAAATGGGTAAGGCAACTGATTTTCCCCGTGTAGCACACGCCATCTGCCCACCAGGAGATCTGAGGCCCAGCTCTGCGGCGTTCAGGTGCCCAACACCTTCATTTCCTGCTGGGACACACGGAAAAGGAGGGAGGCTGGCTCCCGGCGGCAGATCTGCAAGGTCTCAGCCTGACCACGAAACTCCCCGCGTTAGCAGTTTTGCAGGGAATCACGCTAGCAGCCTGCTGCCTTCAACCCGTATCGCATGCAAACCTGTCTCTCCTAAAAGGCTCTCACTGTGGGAAGCTGCTAATGCGCTCCGACTGACATATGGGCTCTCCTGCTCCGACATCCGCAGCCGTCTGCGCTAATGGAGCCCTCACGGCTCCTGAAACCCTGTGGGGGGAAGGGAGGAGCATCCACGGGGCCTAAAACTGTTCAGAAGAGGCTTGGAGGACAGGTGGGCTCTGATATGAGTGGGTTTCATCTGATTCACTGGCCGGGGTTGCCTTGGACAAGGGGCCGAGGCTCGCACTGAGGTGCTTTCCATGAGGAGTATCTGGATGTGCCTGGACTCTCGGTGGAAGCTGTTTCACCACACCAGCTCTGGAAACAAAAGGAGCAGGAACTTGCCTACCTAGTTGCCTTCTGTGAGGAGAGAAGGAGGAGACGGCCAGCCAGCCCCGGCAACTTCAGCCAGAGACGTGGGTGCTCAGCTTCTCTGCAAGGCAGAACACTTGCTTATGGGATTAAACAGCCTTCACGTGCCTCCGTGTGAGCCTGGGAGCACAAAATGAGGGCTGGATTCTCTTCGACATGCAAGATGACACGCCGTGGTAACAGCCAGCTCCTGAAAACGCAGGGTACCGAGCAAAGGGCAGGAAGAGGGCCCTGAGCCTTCAGAAAAAATGCATCTCTTCTGCAAACTCACCCCAGGAGCCCAGGGAACATCCCAACTCAGTTTCTCCCCTTCCTCTCCCCTCCTACCACTCAGATCTGCCCAAGACCCCACACAGGTCCCTACCAAGAAGCAGAAAAGCAGCAGGGAGCTGCCTCACGCAGGGACGAATTTCAGTTTCCTTATCCTAGATGTCTCTGTGGAGGCCTCATGCCTGTCATGAAGCAATCCAGGAGTTCTCAATTAAGGAGATAAATTATCTACCTCACACGCTGCGGGGTAAGAAACTGCATGTTGGCAGCTGGACTCGTCTGATGGAGCCAAGTAGGTGTGGGTAGGCCAGGCCAGCAAGTAACCAGAAGGGAGTCCCAAAGAGCCATGTGAGCTCCTGGTGCCTTCGGTCCCTTCTGAGCCCAGCATGTGGGACCCCATCCTGTAAATGATTTTCCTTCAGGTGCCCTACCATGTAGGTATCCCGACAAGGACCGTCCTGCAAAGCCCTCTGCACTCTCCTGATGAGGAACGCTACACGGGAAAGCTTTACCAAAAATAAATAAAAAGACTTTTCATTAAGGGAAGGCATGGCAAGGAACTGCAAAGCGATTAACCATTGTTTAAGTGCACCTACAACCTCGGCAGCATGGTTATTTGCATTATAAAGTGTTCCTAATTGCACGGAGCTTTGCTGTGAGCAAACACCACCTTCTGGAAAGGGTACCACCACCACCAGCCCGCTGCCTCGTGCTCCTCACAGCGCAGCTGCATGGCCAAGCACAACCCGGGGCAGAACAAACAGAAGAACAGTTATCAAGCAGCGACCAATCTTGCTCCTTTTGTAGCCAGGTAATGAGGGTGAAAGGAAGCCTGAAGCAGAACAAACTGTAACGACCCAAGGATCTGGTCATTTTCTTTCCTCCTCCTTTCTGCCTTTCAGTGGACCGCAGGACCGAGGCCAATAGCTGTGGAGAACCCTGGAAGCGGGGAAATCTTTCAAAGCCTGACTAAAAACCAGGAGTATATAAAGACTCCAGAACGGGAGCCTGCGTGGAGACGTTTCAGAAAGGAAAACAAAAGATCCGGGGTTTTGGCAGGGGTCGTGCTGCCTGGGAACAGAACGTAGGTGGAAGAAGGGAGCCTGTTGGGAAACGGGAGGTTGCAGTATCGAGCTGGAAGGGTGCCACTGCGTGGACTAATGCTTTGGCAGCTGCAAACGAAAGGAAGGGGGGATGTAAGAAGTAACGTGAAGAAGAAGTGTCAGGAGACATCTGGGAGTACCAAGGCTTGTGAGGAAACACAGCAGTCAAAGGATGATGCCGAGTTTGGCAGAGGGAAGGAGGTGGTGGTGTGACTGACAATGAAGAAGAGTGGGAAGGAAACAAGTTCTGGAGAGAAGGATGCTGGAAAGATACAGCATTTCTCCTCCCAGGGAGCAACACACCTAGAGCTTCCCGCTGCCTCAAAAATAAATAAATAAAGATAAACCACAAGGTCGATTATCAGATTTTCTTTTCCTCTCTGCTTTCTGTTTTTACAGTGGCAACCGTGTAAGCTAGGAAATTGTGTCCACCTCCACGGTGTCCTTGCTGTGCCCTTGTCCAGAGGAGCTGAACCTCAGGGAAAACTGTTCTGCCTAGGATGCATCTGTCTAGGATGCTGCAACAGTTCTTGCAGAAACCTGCAAGCAGTCCTATAGAAAAATCTGTCTAAAATCACAGCTATCTGCACAAAAAAAAAAAAAAGAAAACTTGAACAGACAGAGTGTCACCTGCTCTGATGTAAACGTGTACGTACACCCGTCAGGATCTCAGTCTGGGCTCCGATCCCACAGTCTATTAGATCCCCTCAGCTGCAAAAGCTCAGCAAGGTTTTCAGCTACTCTCGTGAATACACGGAGCCCTAAGCTCTCCAATTCACCTCTTTATCTGCAGAATTCCCACACTACTACCATTCCAACATTATTAAGAATATTTTTGAAAAATTAATTTTATTACACTGCATTCAATCTAATATTTCTTACAACAAACGTCCTCAAAGACAGTAATAGGAAAGCAGTGATTCTCTCAAATTGTCATTGCTATTACTGTCTTTGGCTGTTAATGTACAATAACTCTAATGGTTCTTTATACCCGCCTGCAGCAGGAAACCACGCAGTCTACCATAACAGCCTTCTGTATGTATGTATTTGCTGTGCTGCTATCATAAATATTTTAAGTGAAATTTTTAATTATTTCTTCCCCATCCCTGTCATTATTATTGTTTGTAATAGATATGCTGCACAGCAAATAGAATCTACGTACACTTTTACCACGTTTTTTTTTTGTTTTTTTTTTTTTTTCAGCAAATTACCTAGAGCACATGTATTTTCCCCCCTTTTGGCTCCCTGAATTCTTCTGTTAGGTTTCTTTGAAGCCGGGTGCCTCGTGCAGCTGATGCCGGAATACTGCTAGCAAGTATCAGCACCGGTGATAAACACGAGCTAGTGTTTTGGTTAGAGGTCACTTGTAATTAGCAGTCATTGTCCTTTGAATTTAACAATGGAAAAATAAAACTTTATCGCGACAGATTAGCCTGGCCATCAGAATTACAGCACTTTAGCATTCAGCGGAGGATTAGATGACACGCTATCTGCCGGGCTGATAACAGCAGATAGCTAAGGATTCAAATGTGAAATGCACCAAGTCTGTAAAAGAATAAAAGGGGAGAAAGGAGGATTAACTGTCCAGATGTTATGTGATACATTACACCGACACTTCTCTGCTCCTATTTTACTGCATTAGGCCTTGATCCGTCCCCAGCGAAGGCAGCACGGGGCACTGCTACCAGCTCGTGTGAAAGCAGCTTCCAGACCTGAGCGGCTCCCCAATTCCTCTGCACTCCTCTCCACCTTCTGTGGATATTTGTCATACGCGCGTGTGCCCCTTAGCTTTGGACAAGTGCATTAATAAAATATTAGCGCTCAACTTCTTCACAGAGTTGTGCGGCTGACAGCTCAGAGTAAACCTTGGTGCGTGTTTGTTTCAGTTGCTGCATGTGGATAAAAGCATCTGTCTCCAGCCCCTATCAACACACAAACCCTGATTACCACCAGGATGCGTGGTGAAACACGCTCAACCCCTATTTCAGTCATTTCTGCAGAATTACAGCTTATCAGCTTATATGCCTGTAACGTGGTGAAGTAGAAAGTGTTTGTTAATTACATCGCAAGGGACAGAAAAAGGAAACTACTGCACAACTCAGTAAATGTAACACAACGTATACTTCTTGATAAAATTCATGTTTATCTTAGCCACTATACCAAATTAACTCAGTATTTAAAATAGGAAAAAAAATACACTCCCAGCCTCTGTTTTAAAACCTAGCAGGAAACAAACACAAACCAGCCAGACACTGGTACTTATCAAATCTGGACGAAGAAGGGAGTTGTCTGGCTGGATGAAAACGGATGAGGCTTGTTGGACTGATGACATTTGTCCTACCGTCGCTGAGGGGAAGAATTTTGTGGCTTTTTTTCTCGAGCTTACGCTCCCGAAGACGAGCAGGTCGCTCCTACCACACGGACAGGCTGTGTAAAGCCCCTCGCTCCTCCACGTCGCAGGTACGAAGGAGAGAAACTTGCCTTATCTGCAGTGTCCTCCCCAAACAGCCCCAAACTTGAACACATTCCAAAGACGTGCACATCATTTCCTACTGCTACCCAGGGAGAGTTCATTCACTGAGAAGTTGACCATTCGGGGCTGAGTTTTTTCCTCATTAATCTATAAAATGCGAGTAATTAACAGTGTGTGTATGTGTGTGTTTGTGAGCATGCAAGCGTGTGTCATTTATTTTTATTCCCACTAAGCCTTCTTTTAAAGCAGCCCTGGCTAGCATCAAATTAATTTACCCATAAAATCAAAGGAGGAAAACGCAGTTGCCACACAATATCGGAATTGTTGCAAATTAGCCAAACTTTGAGCTCCCGAGGCTGAGAGCTGCAGGGGCGCGGGGACAGAGCTGGGATGGGTCTGGCTTTGCCATGGGGTGGGCTGCTGGGTTTTGGTGACCAGCACCAGGCAGCCCAGGACGGCGTTTGGTCCGCAACCAAATCCCCGAAATTCTGCTCGGGAGCGTGTCCAGGAGCGGCATTTCTTGAGCAGCGAGCAACCTCTGAAAGGAAAACTATTCCCAAACGTGTCATGTGGGGATTTTTGTGTTGTTGTTTTGCTTTAGTTTTTTTTTTTGCTCTCCTCCCCCCCCCTCCTTCTTAAAGCAGAGGGAAAGCAATCATAACGGCGGGGAGGCTTGTCAGCGCTCAGCCATCCATAAAAACGCTTTTTTTTTTTTTCTTTTTTTTTTCTTTTTCTTTTTTTTTTCCTCCTCCTTTTCGCTCGCAGCCCTGGCGTCGCCTTGTCTCTGCCTCTCTGCCCCCGCCGCCCCGGCCCCCTCCCGGCCCCCCAGCGCCGCGGGGACACCGGCACCGGCACCGGCCGCTGCTCCCCCCCCCCCCCATCTCCACCTCCGCTAACTTCGGGGGGACGGCTCCGCGCGGCCCCCGCCCCGGGACGCGGCGGGGAGCCCCGGCTCTTACCTGCCGCCGGCTCGGGCTGGGGTCTCGGTGCCTCGCAGGGAGGGAGCGGGGCTGGGAGCGGGGCTGGGGCTGCAGCTGCGCGGCGGCGGCGGTGGCGGGGCCAGGGCGCAGCGGCAGCGGCAGCAGCAGCCCCGGCCGGCGTCAGTCAGGCGGGAGCCGGCTGCCTGTATTAGTGCGCCGCGCTGGAGCGCCGCCAGCACCAGCGCGGCCGCCGGCCCGCCCCTGCGCTCCCCCCCGCCGCCCGCCCCGCGCACACACACACAGACAGTGCTCACACACACACAGACAGTGCTCACACACACAGGCAGTGCTCACACACACAGACAGTGCTCACACACACAGGCAGTGCTCACACACACGTATATAAACTGCACGCACACACAGACTGCTCACACACACACACATACAAACTGCTCACACGCTCGCTCCTCTCACACACATACACACTCCCCCCCTCAAACTCCTCACACGCTCACTCCTGACACGCACACACGCTCCTCAAACCCACTCTCACACACATGCTCCTCACACACATACTCCTCACGTACTCACTCAACTCCTCACACGCTCACTCGTCAAGCACTCCCCCTCCACACACACACACTTCTCAGGCACACTCCTCATACACTCACTCTTCAAACACTTCCCCCCCCCGCACGCACTCCTCACACATTCACTGACTCCTCACACGCACCCCCACTCCTCACACACCATCCTCACACACGCACCCACTCCTCACACACACACACACACACACACTCCCCCCCACACACTCCTCACACGCTCACTCCTGACACGCACACTCCTCACGCATCCACTTCTCACACACATACACACTACACACACTCTTCACGCACTCTCTCCTCACACCCCCACTCCTCACATGCTCACTCACTCCTCACGCACACACGCACAGAGTTCACCCTGCACACCCCCACCGCCCACACTGAACCCTCACCCCATGGCGCCTCTGCTTCCCACCCCGACAGACCTCTTGCCCCTCATGCACACACAAGCCTGTCCCCACCTTGCACACACAATCGTAAATACACTCACACATGCACACACACTGGGCACACGCACAGCTCGCCCCCTCACCCAGCCCACCCCACCCAGCCCTTCTCTGCCTGTCCTGCACCCGCAGCTGCCCCAGCCCTGAGGCGCCGCCATTTCAACTCCCCATGGCTCCCCGCCATGGGGGTCCTGAGTGCTCCTGAGCCCCCTGAGGGCACAGGGGATGCCACCAGCTCCCCCCTCAGCTCCTCCTGTCACCCAGTCACCCAGGTGCTGTGTCTTGCAGAAATTTCCCCCCCCCCCCCAAGCTTTCACCCACAGGAGACAGCTGTGGGGGTCCCGCTGGCCGAGCAGTCTGCACCTTGAGTTCGCTGTCCTGAAAATCCAACCGGTGATTTCAGGAGCCAGTCACATAGGACTTCCACTCAGACTTTAATAGCAACGCAAGGAAATAAAATATTTTGTATATAGGACTTAGTAACACTTCCACAGGGGCTTTGAATGGTCCTGTCGGTTCATGGGACTGGCCAGAGAACAGCAAACCATTTCTAACTATATGCTGGATCAGCTGTATTGGGTAGCATATTGGATTAGCTGTAATAAGGACAGGCTGAAAGAGAAATATCGGGTAAGTCCAGTGGCTACAGCCACTCATACAGGAGGACACCAGAGACAAAAGGTACTTGTGAATTTAGGGCTCTAGGCGATGCTAGGAATAGGTTCTGGCTGAACCTGCCTCTGATTGCATTGAGAGTTCCAGTTAAATTGCACTGAGCCTTTTGAAGTCAATCAATAAATATGATTAAAGATATCATCCTGCTGACATTTTCGCCAAATTTTTTTTTCCTTGTAAAACATGACAGAAAAGCTAATGCAGTTTGTGTAGACATCAGAAAGCCACAATGGAATTACAGCTCCGCAGTGCAAATTCATCAAGGCATGTGTGTGTGGAGGGAGAAGGGGGATGTAATGCAACTCCCTGAATACCTCTCTTTGCCACTTTGGTCCAAAACATCTTAAAATATCAGCTGCTTCCCCACTGCTGTCTCCCTTCTCCTGCAGGAGACTTCTTGACAGATGAGTGGCAGAAGAGACGCTGGTATTTATAAATCACTGTAAACATTTATGAAGTGCCAATCACACATCCTAACTCGGCATGACTGGAGATTTTACATCCACGATGCTGTTTATTTTTAACTTATGCACTTAAAACATCAATCTGTAGAAAGATTATGAGGAAAGTAATATTATCACATCAAATACATCCACACAATGATAGGGGAGTTGCATATTTAGGTCTAAAACCTATCAGTCAAGCTCCCTGTTTAGACCTCTCTCTTAAATCCTGTGCTTTTGCCTTTGCAAGTGGTGGCGCTGACACAGAGCACCATGTAGGTGAGGATGCCCTCCTTCAGCCTGTGCACCATGCAGACTTCTTAAAAAAAAAAAAAAAAAAAAAAAAAAAAGAAGAAGAAACAAAACAAAACAAAACAAAAAATCAGTTTCTGCTCCTCTGCCTTGCTAGCCTTAAATCTGGTTAAGGTGCATTGGCTCATGCTTGCTGTTGAGTAAAGCCAGACACACGGACAGTTACGGTGGCTCAGCTGAGGTGTGGTGTGTAACTTTCTGAGGCACGACTACTTGGTCGTGAATCTTGAGGGCTTTAATACCCGCGTTCTGCCAAATCTCACTGCATCTGTTCCAGGTGCTAAAACCTCTGGTTTCTCATTCCTCTGCTCACAAGTGCTGCTGGCAGCGAAGAGGAGGCAGAACAAGGTGGTCTCTACTCCCACCCACCGTGCTATCCCCAGCCCATCTTCCTTGGCGGTGTGAATTAAAATGCCACTTCTGCTACTGCAGCTGTCCCAGCCAAGAGGGCACAGCAGCAGGCAGACACTGCCTAGGTTTTTCAGTCAGTCTGTAAATATATTACTTTGGTAGTAGCTTTGAGTTAGACTCAGATTTGTAAAACAACTGAATTGCATTAATGTGTGGTGCCAGTTTTAACTGCACCGTGTTGATTGCATTACCTGTCATCTGCTAACCTATGTATCTGAACTATGTATCTTCTCAGGAGCAAGGCTCATATATAACACCTCCTCTTCTCCCCTCTCTCCCCACACACTTTAAATCCCTTCCCTGAAGTCCAAATCTTTGCCCACGTGGCTTCCAAATCCTGCCTTCTCATTTTCGGGATCCACTCTAACCCTTCTTCTGCTGGTGTCACTCATCACCTGTCAGTCCCCTGCCCTGCCCAGGCTCTGCTAATTCCGTTCTTCACATGCTGTTATCCCTCCTAAGTGTCTGGTTTCCTATCCTGCCCCTGGTAAGCAAAAAAGCCCAACTTTGGCCTTCTCACAGTATAACTTTCCTTCTCTAATCCCACCCTGTAAAACATGGACCAACCTCCTTTACTCATAAACCCAAACCTGGTCTGAGTGTTCTCCTCTGTTTGGTCTGCATTTTGTCTTTTTGTGCTGGATAGCTCTGTAAAGAAAGTCAGGAGTAAAGGAATATGTGGAAAACTATGAAGACTGGATGAAGCTGTGAAAAGGAAGGAAGGGTTCTATTTTTGTTTTTATTATTATTATTGTGGTTTGTTTGTTTTGTTTTGTTGTTATTTTTTTTTCAACACAGACACTGTGTAATATGCATAGAATAAAATGAATTTTCCGCTTGGAAGGGACTGCAAGTTCCCAAGAGCTGTAAGTACATCTACTCCCTGTATGTACTGTTACAGGGTTCCAGTGAAGTACTGGCACAGTCCACCACCACCCAACAAGAAATAACTGTTGCAGCAGCAGTGTTTTGATGAACCTCGCGCTCTGGAGATACCTCAACCCACTCCAAATGTGCTGGCATGGGCACAAGAAGATCTCCAGCCACAGCACCATGGATTTACTGAGTTACGTTTTCCTTGTGGGCTTTCTCTAGGCAAAGACAAAGCAGACACTTGCCTCTGGCAGCGGATTCTTGGGAACAGCGACATAGCTGTGGTTCTGCTGCCTGCTCCGCCTGTGCCAGAGCCCTGGAAAGCGAGGGCTGTTCCTGTAGCTGAGGGTGGAGCCAGACGTGCAGGGCAGCATTGCCAAGAAAAAGAAGGATGACTCCTTCAAGTAGTGGCAATCACCATCCCTCAGTGGGTGCATGAACGAGATCAAACCATGTCAGGATGCCTACCTCCACTCCTTTTGTTCCCCTTCTCTCTAATTGTAGGGCTAGAGCAGCCTCAGTGCCTCATCCTTGGATTTGGCTAAGTCTGATGTTTGTGGTGTCCAGAAGCTTGGAGCTTGCTCAGTTTACCCTGCTTCTTATTCACAGGTTGTTTGAGGATATCACTATTCAAACAGAGGTCTGAACAGCTTGGGCACATCTGTATCAGGTTTTAAATAAACACTTGAACCATCAGGGAGTCTTCTGCCACACATCTTTTCCAGCACCGACAGAATAAGACACTTGTTCCGTACAAACATGTTTCATGCTGCTCACATCAATTTTCTGCATGTTTGTGGCATTAAGATGCTAGTTCTCAGAAGAAAAACAGGTGGAAAAAGCAGCTGCTATCTTATGCAACAAGTTGATGAATGCAGTATTGCAGAGACTGTGCTGGGCAGCTGGTTTCTCTGTTCCCTCCCAGCAAAGACATCAGAATTACTCTTGTCTCACTATGCTTTGCTTCAGATCCTAGAAGTGAAGCTATAAATTCGGAGAAGCTGAAGAAGATGGAGGCAGGCAGACAGGTTCAGAGATGCACGACTAGAGGGAGAGAAGGAGAAAAGGGAATCAGTATAGTGGATATTTAACAAGAAGCACCTGAGAAGACTGTATAATGATAGCAGACTGTATAATAATAGCACAGAAATATTGCTGTGTAATAATAGCACAGAAATACTGGGAGGCGCTGAGGTGAACAGGCTGAGTGACTTCACATACTGCCACCAGAATGTGGATTCTGTCCTTTTCTGGGTCAGACAAGCAGCAAGATCCAAAAATTATCATTTAGTTTCATGACACTTTTCATCCAGATGCAAAAGAGGTGTCAAGAGGTGAATGAGAAGACTATGATATGGACAAATGGAGATAAACCTTCAGCCACCAACCAAAAAAAGACTCAGAAAAGCATTTAAACTGGCTACAACTGAACTTAATGCAATTTGTAGAATTGAAAAGGATGATTTTTCTAGCCAGCACTGTAATTGAGCTAAAAATATTTGTTCTTGTGTGTATGCAAGTACCTGCTGAAGCAGCTGCACAAGATGAAGTCATATTATTTGTGATTAAAGATTTTAGGGGCAAATTCTACTCTGAGCTACAAGAACATAAATTTGAAGTAATTCCAGTGAAAGTTGTCATCATCTAATTATATCAAAACTCCGTAGAGTCCCTTTTTTTTTTTTTTTTTTTTTTATCCACATACTGAGACCTGACTTTAGACCACCAAAGTTTTTAATGGATTGAGGTCCAGCAACCTGTTTTATTATTCGTGCTGCGTTTCTTTTCTGCTGCACAAAGTAAGACTCTGAGATGCTCAGAATGAGGTGATGTTGGGATATATTTTTATTCCAAGGGATATGGTTAAATCACAGACTACAAGATCTTCCTGTTGATGGTCTTTTTCTTCCTCCTCAAAGCTATGAGACTGTGTGGAGGAAGAGGACAGCGACACGTCCCTGGGCTGCTGTACTGGACAGGCTGGGACTCGAGATTGAACTCAAATCAGGACTGTGACCTGTGGATGAGTCCTCACAGGAGCAAGTACACCCCAAAGCATCTCTGGCCATGAATAAGTCCACTCCAGAGCAAAGTACATCTTGAAGTATCTGGGGCCACAAATAAGTCCATGTCACAGCAGGTACACCTTGCGGTATCTGTCTGTGGATAAGGCCATGCCCGAATGCCTCAAAGCATCTGTGGCTGTGAGTAAGTCCACCACACAGCAGGCAGAGCTCTGAAGGGACTGTGGCTCGTGGCTAAGGCCATGCCAGAGCAGGTACACCTCTAAGGGACTGTGGCCAATGGACAAGGCCAGGCTGGAGCACGGGTGAGGGGAGGAGTTCATTGCAATGTCAAACCCCATAGCCTGGTCTGGAGAGACCAGGGCAGGAGTTTGTGATAGCACCTTTAAACTCTTGCAACCTGTGACCTGAGTTGCATGTTACAGGAAGTCCTACAGCAGGAACCACTCAAACCAGCAGAGGATGAGCCTTACAAGACAGTGCAAGTGCAGCTGTGACCCAACCTGGGCTGGCTTTGGTTGTTTTGTTTTGGATGTTTTGGTTGCTGCAGAGCAGCGCTCACACGGAGCCAGGACTGTTCCGCTCCTTGTGCTGCCCTGCCCGGGGGGATGCATCAGGAGCTGGGAGGGGACACAAACAAGACAGGTGAACCAAATTAGCCAAAGGGATGTCCCACAGCATGTGGTGTCATGCTCAGAAATAAAATTGGGGTAAAGAAGGGGGGGATGCTGGGTGTGATGGCATTTGTCTTCCCAAGAAATCGCTGTGTGTGCTGAGCCCTCCTTTCCTGGAAGGGGCTGAACACCTGCCTGCTGATGGGAAGTAGAGAATGAATTCCTTGTTCTGCTTTGCTTGTGTGTGTGGCTTTTGCTTTCCCTAGTGAACTGTCCTTAACCCGTGAGCTCCTGAACTTCTGCCTTCCCAATTCTCTCCCCCATTCCACCTGAGGAAAGTGAGCAAGCAGCTGGATGGCACTTAGCTGCCTGCTGGGGCTAAACCACAACAGCTACCTTTGCATTTGTTGTGCATTTGCATAACAGTGTTGATGACTTAGTAAACCCTAGAAGGTAAACTCTGTAAGGATTCTGTTTCCATTCTGTTTAGCCAGCAAGGGCTGAAATGTGTAATGAGAAGTCACTTCCCTGCAGTTTGCCTGACCTGGCTGAAGTCTCAGCTGGCATTGGTTCAAGACCCAGCGTAATTCCTTGCTTTTACTTTATCTTCCAAACGTTATGCCTGATGTTGGGAAGAATCAGAGGCACTGTCAGCCATTTCACCCGATTCCACTCTTTATCCTACTTTATCCTACTAGTCTGAACAGTTTTGTCATTGAAAATTTGTTTGGATGAAGAGAAACAGTACATAAAGATACAATATGTAAAGATACACAAACATCCAGAGGCAAAGTGAACCTCTGACACCACACGTACCCAGAGAGCCTGAGACTTGGCTATCCAACTGGCTATGGATGGGCTAGAGCAAATCTTCTGGAAAAACGTAAGGATTTTGAAAATCCATTACAAGCCTTGCTAAATTGTTTCATGGTTAGGTTTATCCTTCCTGTAAAGAACAATGGTTATCACTGAATACCTTGCTGAGATGATGCCCAAAAGCTCTTTAGATTCCAGGTTAGACTCCCCATCTTCTCTGCCTACGTTATTTCTTGCACTTTGCCTTACTTTTAAGCATGCAGAAACATGCACCAGGCTTACAAGCAGATATTGGAATAAATTCCCTATCAGTGGGGAGAGTCTCTCCCACAGAAGAGCAGATTAGCTAACAGGCTGTCACCTGGTCCTTCCTCGGAAACAGGGTTGGGGAGATGGAGTGGTCGCGAGGTACTCACCTGCCCTGTTTACAGTCTGACTGTGTCAGACAATTTTTTTTCTCTCTCCTTTTTACTCATGCCATAATTTGAGTGATTAGCAAAATTTTCAATAACTTCATAGTTAGTTCTGGGTCATTGTTAAAAACGTAGTTAAATACTGCAAGGTTAAGAAATGATTTCTTTGGGCCCTCATTAAAAACCCATCAGGTTGATAAAATTTTCCCCTTTTATGGTGACATTTTCAGACCTAGTCAGTTTTTAATCAATTTAGAGTAATACAAATTCAATACAGCTTACATTAATTTACTAATTAAAACGTCAGGTGGCATGAAGCTGAATACCTCTGAAGTCTGTAATATCAGACCCATTTCCTTTGCCAGCCAAACTTCTAATTCAGTTTTAATTTCACCAGATATTTTTTGTTGACTGGTACTCACATTGTCCTCCCTTCATTTTAATAACTAAGACCTATATAAACAGTTAATCACATCACTCATTCCATCTATCTCCTTAAAAATGTTGGCACGATATTAGCTGTTTTCCAATTTAGTGTTTCCAGCCTTCCCAAACCTGTTGAAACACCGTGCATGGGTCAGAGAGCTCCTTGGCCTGCACGTTTAAAATTCTTGAGAGCAAGGTATAAAGAACTGATGATTTCACAGTGACTTAAGTTAGACTTTGCTTTTTATCATCATCTTCAGCTACTGCTAAAACAGAAAATATGTTATTAGCTTGCCTAATAATACCTAATGTTTCATGTAATGATACCTAATGTATCAATTTCAGATTTTTTTCAGATACTTATTGAATGGTCTTTGCTCTATTACTCACAGTTCTATCATTTCCAGCTAGTAGTATCATTTCCAGCAGCAATATTAATTGTTGTTCAAAGGACTTAATTTCTGAGATGCTTAACTCCTTCCTCACTGTTAATTCTGCTAGCTGTGGATTTCTTTTCCTTTGATTCTCCTTCTTGATTTTTTTTTTTTTCCCTCTAAAATCTCTATTTCTTTTTTTTTTTTGTCTCCCATGTTTTATAGAATCACAGAATCATAGAATCATTCAGGTTGGAAAAGACCTCTAAGATCATCAAGTGCAACCTATATTTGCATTCATACCTCTTCTGAGTCTGTCTGTTCTCTGTTAACTAGAATTGCCTCCATTCTCAGTTGTATTGTGGTTTTTAAAGCATCTCCTTGAATGTTTTAGGCACTTCCTTATTATTATTCCCTTTGCTATTTATTTTCTTTCTTTTCAGCTGATTTGGCTTTTAACTGTTTTCAGCTTTGTGAGACAGGCTTTTTGCTTTTTAAATTGCCAAGTACACGTATGGCTTTCTGGTTACATGTCACAAACAAAATCGTCATGATACTTTGCACTTAAGCAATCTCTTTAATTTTGTGTTAGATTTCTCTTCAAGTCAAGACTGAGTCTAACACATACTCGTTTCATGTTAGAGACAGAATTTTGGGGGCTAGGAAAGTAATCTCTAGTTAAGAGAATTTTTCGCATGACATTATTAACGTGAGAGGATATCCTTCCTGACCCTTCCTGGAAGTACATTTAAAGGTGAGACTGTAGGCATTTGTCCATGTTTTTAATGAAGAATAGGTATGAAGAAGACCAACATGTTTTGAAGAGTGTGGTCAGCTTAACCTACTAAGTTCTGTTCATGCTGGGCTTTTTCCATTTGAAACTCAGCTGAAGTCATTCCACCTATGGAACTTTGGTGCAAAATAGATAAAAAATGCTTTTGTCTTTATGATAGTAAGAGATTGGCATTTTGAGGTATTACCTTAGTAGCCTGTGAACTTCTTGATATTTCTCAATGTGTTTTATCTTCATAAACCAGCCAAACTGAAGCAGTGATCCCTAGAAAATCCGTGTGATTTTATTTAGGATGCATGGTTATTTGGATCCTCAGAAGCTCATGTGGTTTCTTCATATTTTTGCTGTAGAAAGCAAAAAATACCAGTCATGACCAGTCAGTTGGTAGGTTGGCAACATTCTGCTTTTTTTGCATTTTTCCTCCACCTTCTTCTGAACTTACTACCTCATTAACAAACGTCTCAAAATAGAAAGGAGAATCTCTGAAAAGATACGCAAAGGCTCATTTTGGAATGTCATTTGAGACTCTCCTCACTAAATGCTGTCCTCAGACTTTGCTCTCCAGATGAAAACATGAAAAGATGTTCACAATTAATGCTGATGGCAAGCATCTCCTTAATAATGTTTTATTTTAAAACACTCCCATGTTTTAAACAAAGACAGTATATATGCCTTCCAGGGGAAAAAAGACATCTCTGTAAACTAGCCTATTTAAAACTTAAAATATAATGAGAGGGAAAAAAAACATAGTGATATTTGACAGACAAGAACATTTTACTGATAAGCACAGTTTATTTGTGCAGTGTTGGCATTAAAGCAGGATATAGTGAGTAGAAGGGAAAATGCCATTTGTATTAGAAAACTCACTGTATTTTAATTAAAAACTTGATTTATATGGATCAGATTTATCTGTATTTTCACTATCTGGCAGAAGTAAAAAGAGTCTTGTAAACTTATAGTTGCTTCAAGCAACAGGGGTCAAGCAATGCACCATTTTACCATGTGGTTGCTTTAAAACAAGTTGGGGACCGACTGAATATTTTGCCTAGGGGCTCCAAGAAGAAAATTATTGTGCTCCAATCCACTCCTTGGAAATAAGCTAGCAGCAGTTCTCTTGAAGACCATGATGTTATTTCTACTCTGTAGGACTATTATCAATGGTCTGTTTGGAGGTCTATGCCTTTCAAAGGGAGATGCATTTGGTAATTTATACCCTGATTTTAAAGCTGACTGCAGTTTATGGGCACTACCACCATTTTTCAATAAGTTATAGATCAAGCAGTTATTAAGTAAAGATTGCAAGATTAAGCATGTGATAAATTCACTCCTCTGGGAATCACCTGGCAGCAAATACCAGGCCTCGCATTTAATCAAGTTATCAGAGAAGCTGAGTTACATGAAAAATCTTTTTAACAGAATATCAATTCAATTAATATTTTAGACAGCAAAATATACAAATCATAATGAATATTTTTATACCTACAAAGATTTTTTAACCCACTCATTGCCTAACAAAAAATACTTTGAGATAGCACATTAGTCTTACAGTTTCTGGTCTTATCATAACATAATAGTGGGAGAAGCAACTGTTTTCCTATGTAGGAAAATAGTTGAACATTTAAAGATGTGTCACTAAAAAATGTACTTCCAGATATATCACTATATGAAGTTAGGACAAAAAAAAATAATCTATCCCTTAATTCATGAAGCAGTTACTTGTTTTCTAAAATCTTACCATGTTTGCATGACAGGGATGTGCAGTGGTGCATGTACTATTGTCTTTTTATGTCTCTTTGTCTTTTCCTGCCTTCCAGTGCATACTCCAAAAATTCTTCTCAGTCCTTCCACAGGTACTTCTGGTCAAATGCCAATAAAATGAAGCATTCTTTGTTTCTTTTGTGGCTTCTGAAGTTTTATTTCCCTCCATCACAAGACTTAAAGGCACCATATTCTACAAACTAGCACATTTAGATGCAGTGAAACTCCATGTTACTGTGCACTAATGTAATAATGAGAAATGTAATTAAAGTCACTACTATAATAACATCTTATCGGAATGCACAATGAAGATAAACTTGCTTATTCCAGAGACAGAGGGCTTATTGCATAGGAAGCAGTTTGTTCTGATGGATTCTTTGATCTACAACCAGTATCTTTGTTAACTGGGAGGGTGGGGAAGGGCTTGGTATATATTGCTACATTTTCCTTCAGCTGCCAAGCAAAGAATAATTAAAAATAAGGGGGGCTTCAGGATCAAAGAAATGGAAAAAGTTACGTTGCCTAGTGGCTGAGGGAAAAAGTTTTTAAAAAGATCTTCATTAGTAAATATTTAGATTGCACAGATGCTGAATAAACACCTCGTTTAGCTAGACTTCAGCAGAACAATTACTGTGTGAAAAAAAAATCAAAAGACTCAAAAGAAAAACATAAAACTAGGTTGGTGGCAAGTATGTAAACTGTGTATAGAGATACCGCAACTATGCACAAGGTATCAAGTTTTCTCCATGAAGGGCAAGAAATTGCTCTGACTCATCTCCCCATATTTTGTACACAAATGAGACTGGATGGCAACTGAAAGCCTCAGAGACGTTTCAGAAGTCATTCCTGGGAATGGGGTGAGATAGTGTCAGCCCACTGGCCCTTGGCACCGTGTGTCTCAAACACGTAGGGTCAGCTAGCTCCAGTCTTTCCCAAAGGGGCCACTAAGAAGCTGAGGGAATATAAAGAAGAAAAGGAGTGATTTCTTTTTCTCTGCTTAAGGCATGCCAAAGCTAGAGCACAGCATTAATAGTTTATTCCAAATGCTTAAACACTCGGTGCATGGTTCCATGTTTGCAGAGTCCAAGTGGAAATGACTCAGCACGAAAAAAAAGAGAAAGAGCAGGCTGCCCTGTTGTAATTCACATAATTAAAATATTCTGCCTAAATGCATTACATCTCCCCACACACATCAAAGGCTTGTGTTTCCTCAAACTCTCCATTTACATTTAGGGAAGCCAGAGTTCTTAAGCTCTTAAGAGAGAGTAAATATGATGTGGCCTGGGCATCTCTGCCTTGGTGTGGATAACAAATCACAAGGCTGTGTAAAATACAAGGTCCCGGGCAATGATGCCTCATATTTAATATGTGCTGCAGCAGTGCCACAACTCAGTTACCCTTTGCTGTTCTAACAGCATGCAGTTTGCATGTTAACCTTTATTGACATGTGCCTGCAATAGGGCACCTAGCTCCCTTAATGATCTACACCATCAGCCCAGTTGTGTAGGAAAATGAGGTTGCAGGTCAAGGAATCAGCACAGGAATTTATATCCTAGCTGGGGGTGAGTGATATTTGTCTTAGTTGGGTTTTGAAGGGTGGGTGGGGAAAGTGATGGGAATTGGGAGGCTTCCCAAAGGGGTGACACTTCAGATATGCATAGGACAAGGGCCTGCTGTGCCACTGGTGGTGGTGGTAGGTTGGGGCTGCCCTCCTTTCCTGCTGGGTTAGATAAAATCAGTGAAGGCTTTCTGCACCAGCTTGTGTGAGGTATTCGCTGTCTTACCTAACAGCCTCCATGTGGTGGAGAACACAGGTTGAGAGGCTTCGTTTTAGGGAAATAAGGACCAGGAGGTCGTGGTGTGAGGAGAGCAGCAGCTGTAGGTTTTGGTCCAGAAATGAGAGTTACAGTCATAGCAGGCCACATCTGGTCAAGGAGGCCAACTGATGCAAGCATGGAGAACGGATAGAAAGGAAAGTCTTAGGAGAAAAGCTGGCTGCTGCCTTCCCTTTCTATAGCCCCATTAGCCAGGCCTAGGCCCAGGTCAAGGGACGTGAAAGAAGTGAGGTAGGGGACAGGCTGCGGTGGTGGTACCCCCTGTTTCTAGGTGTCAGGTCATATCTTTGCCTTAGGGGATGGTTTTTTGGCTCACTGTGTGACTGACAGGGTCACGAGCCTTTCCTGGTGGGGTCAGCCACTTCAGGAGCTGGAGTCTCTCACCTGGCCCATATTCCCCATGTCTGATGCCTGCAGGGGAGCCTCATGTAGGGTTAGTGACATGGCTCTATACCGATGGTAGCGAAACTGTATGGCAATTTCTGGTTTAATTTTTATGTCTGGGATGGGGGAGCAAAGCCATTTGGAGTCAAGCTGCTAGAAAACATGTTGTGGAGGTGTGTTTCAAGAGGCACTTACTCACAAGAGGGCTTCACAAGGGACTTGTAACCTCCTTGTAGGAAAGTGAGCATCAAACCATCTTCTGAGGCAGGTAGGAAGTAGAGGCTGTGTTACCCCAGTAATGTAATGGTTATAGCAAAACGAAGCAGAGAGGTTCTGGGTTCTCCTTAGCTTAAAAATAAAATAACCCATGGTATCTCCTTTGTAAATAGCCACTGAGCTATTGTTTAAATTGGGTTGTTCAGCAGAGGGTGCAAGATTCTTGAGGACATAGGCTAAGTAGAGAAATAAACACTTTTTTTTTTTTTTTTTTTTTTTTTTTTTTTTTTGTGTTAACACAGAGGAACGTGCTTGAAAATGGAGATTCTTGGTTCTCATCCATGTGCTGGGAACTGCTTCACAACACTTGCCTGTCAAGTCATTGAATAAAATGCATCTGCAGCACTGGAAACAAGACCCAGGACTCCTCTCCCAAGAGGATATTTAAACTTTTCATTGGAAAAGATTTAAACTTTTCATTGGACATATTTTGTCAGCAATGATTTTATTACTCAGTGGCTATTAATCATATGCCTTACTGTGGCATTCATATTTCAAATCATTAGCCTTTTACTTTCTGGCAAAAATGTAGTAGATCTGTAAGACTGACTGTTCCCTGCTGTTGAAAAATCCATGGCATCATAAAACTTGAGAAGTCTTGCACTAATACAATCAATCTACTAAATGACATCTATATTCGAAATGCAGTGTGCATGTATATCGCTTCACAACAGAAAACAAAACACTGGTGGCAGTGCCTGTTCTGGCAATTGGTGAGTTTCTTGTATGTGAGGGTCTGTTCCCCCAGACTTCATGGCACTTACAACCATGAAGCTGTGTTGCCACATAACATTTTTTTTTATCGTAGCAAAATGATGATTACTTTTTTTTTTTCTTATTATTATTACATTATTTGTTGGTTATGAAAGATAATGTTTGCCATTGACTTTACATCCAGTGAATGTTTCCTATAAGCCTTTTTGCTGTGTAAAGCAAAGGCGTAGGAAATGTGAGCCAATTTATTTTGAAGCTCCTAACTATCTTACTGTCTACAGAGAAAACTGCCACCGTATGTGCATCGCTTGCCTAAATCTGGTCTCTTCCTTGAGAACAAAGAATTAATCTATACAGGATACAGTCCTAACTGGAAGGACTGTATGGGATTCAATTGTGAGTGAATACAAATGCAGATCAAATTAGGAGTAAAATGTTGACAAGTCTCCAGCAGAACATGAAATCTTATATGAAAGAATGAAGCTTTTGCAGAGCTAGGAACATGAATTTCCTAAGGAACTTTTAGGGTCCTTGTAAACTACTGTCTAGGTACAGCTGAGAATATCAGTCTACATGCTCACTTTTCCTAATTCTGAAGTTATCTGACTGAGCTTTATGAATGACCATTCTGCAAACGTTTTCCCAAAACATTTTGCTTGATGGAAAAATAAAAGCTCTTGCACATTGCTCAATCTGGTGCAACTGTATTATGCATTAGATTTGCACTTAGTAGCAAAAGTATTTTCCCCAAAGTAATCACTGCATGTAATAAAACATACTTAAAGTGGGGAATTGGTGTTGGGAATTGATTGGTGTTGACTGTACACCTACTGAGCTATATGCATAATGCTTATATTAATAGAGAGGAAAGGAGCTAAAACCCTAGGATTTTTAGAGCAGCCTGCAGAAAGGGCAAATGGGGTCAATGAAATCACTTCATACCCCCCTGTGAGTGCTTGCTATTCACTGCGAGGAGCTTTTATTCCAATGTATTCAAATCTTTTGCCCTAACACTGGAAAATTCAGAAGGATTTTTTTTTTTTTTTTAGTGTAAATAAATTATCATGCCCTTATTCCAGATTAGGGATAGATTGATGTACTGTGTAATCTTGAATAAATCAGAATTTGCCAGGAATAGAAAGAATGCTTCATTATTTTATAACCCAGAGAAATCAGTAGATGTAAAATTAGATTCCTTTAAACATGCAGGTCTGTTCAAGCCACTCCTGAAATTCTTTTGTGATGGGGGAGGGTGCATGCAGCAAGAGCAACCTCCCTCACAGTTTTCTCTGCAACTGTTTCAGTATTAGAAGTACAGCATCCATGGTTTTGGGGAATGGAGTGGGTCTTGCACGGGATTTTTCTTCCTTCCAGTCCTTTCAGTTTTCTAAGTGTAAGGTGCAACCCCGTTCTCCCTCCTTTGCATGGTTCTTCAGGTATAACTCGTTTCTAGGGTACCTGAGCAGTGACTGTATTTGGGACTTGATCCTCTTTTATTATCTGGAGAAGGCAACAACCAGGGCAGGAAGTTAGCTGTACCATTAATTAACTCCTTTGATAAGTGAACCAAAAAAGGTCCATATTTTTTTGCCACAGGATCACTTGTGCTATATGCAAACAGAGGTGTGGGTGTAAGAATTTCAGACATATCATGTAAGTTGAGACAATGCATGAATATATGAATAGTGCACACAAAAGTTGCATAAATCTTACATATTCCTTTGCAGTCAGCTGTTTCTTCTGTAGCTTTCTAGCAAATACTTGAATGAGATTGCTTGCTGTCTCCTTGATGAGAACAACTGGTACTTTTTGTAGTCCCACTGCAACACTCCTGCAGAAAACTGGCCATTTGTCTTCTGTTCCTGTTCTTATGAAGCATTTTATTGAGAATATAAATTGTCAAGAATAGTAGAATTAGACATAACACCAGAAAACATTTTTCTTAGACCAGAATTTTATTGTTTGATTGAAAAACAGTAAAGGCTGCTCTAACCTCATCTGTGCTTAAACTCTCATTATCATGAAAGCTTCTACCAGGCAGAATCTAGCCAGACTTGTAAAACTACTAAGGAAAAGCTGACACAGTGGATTAGCACTTCCAAAACTTATGACTTGGCTTAAAGACTGGAAGATGGCCATGGATATGGTTTTGGTTTTTTGTCTTTTTGGCAACAAGATACAAAAGTTATCAGCAGTTCTGATGTTGAGACCTTAAACGGCATCAGACCTAGTCAGCCAAAAAGAGTTAGAAATTCCTTGTGGTTTTGACCTGGTTCCTGGTTTGACAGCAGATGATTGAGTGCATGCAGCAGGGTAGCTCATGACAGTCTGTGCAACTGAGGTTGCAATGTGGCTACAGGATGAAGCCTGTCCTTGACATAATTGAATGACTCCCATAGCTAAACCTTTCTCTACTTAATGAAGATAGGAAGATAAAGATTTGTCCCACATGTGGAAAGCTGCTTTCCAGAGACCACGTAAAGTGAATTTGCCAAAACTGTTCGCAGAACTGAATGACTCTTCATCATCCTGTGGTTCAAACAGCTCTTCTGATCTCCAGTCCAAAAGCTGACACTCGGTATTTCTCTTTGTTTTGTAACGGGATCTTTATACAGATTCAGAATAACCCCAGATGAAACATTAGAACATGGCAAAAAACAGATGGGAATTCCAGAGTTAATGTCACCTCATTCTTAACGAATATTGTACAGAACATGCCAGCAACAAAGGCTTGGATTCAGTCTAAATTTTGAAGCTCATTCTACTAAAAGAGCAAACTGTTGGAAGTTCAAAGGAGGGCAGTGATCATAATCTTGACAGCAGAACATGAAGACACAAGGAAGGTAGAGTCTGACAGGTGTAAAGGCATAGACCTGAGAAGGACTTAAGGTCATGCAGGTAAGAGGGCTCACCTGTGGCTATGCCATTTCTGGAGGACATGTCTGTGGAGGACATGTCTGCTATGCAGCTGTTTCTTGAATACTAAGTGTGCGCATGGAAACAGACTGAGTTTTAAGTTATTTGTATAATTTGCTGCTTGTATGGCAGTGCTGGGAAGAGTGGTAGAGTTGTAGACAACTGATAACCACCCACAGTCTGTTAGAAAGGTTATGACTGAGTACTGTTTATTGATGGTATAACATGCCCTTAGAAAAGGTATGAGAATCAGGAGGCCCGATGCAATACCTGGGAGCTGCTGAAAGTCTGTTTGAGTGGCTTTCCTCATGACTTGTCTGAAGCATTTCCTAGGGGCCTGCTGTAAGAACACTTATAGAATCAGAATCCCAGAATCATCTAGGTTGGAAGAGCCCTCCAAGATCACCTAGTCCAACCTAGTCCAGCAAGAGTTCATCTTCTGCAGAAAGGGAGACATGGAGCCTATTGCTTTAGTAAAATAAGATCTACCCATGGCACTAATGAATGTGCACATACCGAGGCTCTGTGTCTGTGTGTAGTATAAGAATCTGGCAAATAGTCATCTTACAGACTGATTCACTCTTACCTGCAAGGGTATTAGTACTTGGAAGACTTCTCCAAGCAATCCAAAAAAGGAGGAACTGGATTTCTTTTTTTGTTTGGTTTTGTTTGTTATTTTGTTTTGTTTGTTTGTTTGTTTTTAAGCCAGGGAAACATCTGTTTAAGGGAGTCAGGACAGATAAACAGGTCTATGGAATGAATGGATGTATGAAAAGCAAAAGGGATTTAAAAATATTGAGGAAAATGGAGGGTAGTAAGCTCTTTCCCTTCTGATGGATCTTTAAAAAATGAAATCATATTCCAGCACACCCTTCTCGGCTATGATCTCACAACTATTATAGCAGCACGGTCATATAAAAATACCATCTGTTTTTCCAGCAAGAAACAAAGGTTTGTCTGTATCTTCTCCCCTGAGCCTAGATGACCCCGTGGGCTAGCGTGGTCGAGACTCCCTTATGTGCTGTTGGCTAACGCAATAGGCACGACAGCAGCATCCAATTCTTAACCTCTGAATCCCTGTTCCAAAGAGGTAGATAACTTATGGTTCAGCTGGCAGGGTGCAGACTTCAGCAGTGCTGGAACACTACTTTAATTCATGCCCCTTGAGCTATAACAGACGTGCCACTGCATCCCTAAGTAACATACACGGATCATAAATAAGGTTAGATGTTATTTTAAGTAATAAACACTGAGATACAGAAACTTCATTGCAGTCTTCTGTCTTTGCTTGTCTCTTCATTTGGACTATTTTTAGTTTGCAGTCAGCATGATGACTGTGAACCCAAGGAACACTTGGACAATAGGTACATAAATAATTATGGATAGGTCTCCAGAGCCATAAACATTAGCAGAGGGATTCAAGTTAAATACTGGCTGGGACTAGTCAATGCCTTGGAGGTGTTGCTGTGTATGCTTATGCATATTAATATAATTTTGTTAGACTCGATGAAAAAATCCCTTATGAAGTGTTAGTAAGTAGTGCAGAAAAGTGAGTTTTTATGTAGGTATATCAAAATTTTTCTTAAGAATTGATATCTGCATTTTTTGAAGGCACAAACTAGGAAAGCATTGATGTTGATAAGAATATTGCAGCGTCTCTGAAATTACTTTCTTCTGGTGTTTCTTTGTCTGGCTGGATCACGCAGGAGCCCATGAGTAATCTGAAAGATTTGTGTCTGCGTGGGTCAACCCTACAAAAGCAAGGACAGGAGGAAATAGTAAAGGTTCAGATTTCACTGAAATACAAATTGTGAGACTGTTTGTATCTCTGCAGGTCTATAAAGAGAAGAATGAAAAGTTAGGCACAGTTTGAACGACAGGCTTTGCGATGAGGGAAGCAATCTACTTATGCTCAACTTTGTTTCCCTACACAACCTCTGCAGTTGAGTAGGACTACATCAAATGGGAAGCAGTCAGCCTTACTTCCACTAGGAAAAACTGGTAAATGTTCCACCAGAGCCTCCCATCCTGTGTTGTGGCACTACGTAAAACCAAGTGGTGGCTTTGGGATACATCAAGAGATGGTGCTGGGTCTTTTTTTACTGGAGGTCTGCACCTTCAGCTCTCGTCTAGGCTTGAAAAGAGAAAAAAATAAATGTAAATTTTTATTTCTTACTTCAGAAAAGAGGTCTCATCAGCAAGTGACAAATCATTCTTTGAGCTTGTGCTGAGTTCATAGCTGTCAAAAGGGGAAGTCCTCCTTTTGCTGCTTTTTACCGTGTGCCTGCTGGAGCACACAGTGAGTCATTTTGAGTCACTGAAATGGCAGAAAAGGATCTCTGAAGGAAAACAGAAACGGAAGGTGGCACCCTGCCATCCCAGTGAACTGAACTGGCCTGAGGGAGTCTCCAAGCAGCCGCAGAACAGGTGTAGAGGGAGCTGGAACACTCCTCGTTACGGCCGTGTGCAATTAAACCAGCACAGCTGCTTCTGAAATAGTACCTAGGAGCATCTTCTGCTGCTTCTGGGGTTGCTGCACAACAAAGCTGAAGTATGTTGTGCCTGAAAGAATAGCACTCACAAGAAACATATCCCTTGATTTTGATGTAAATAGTAAAATACCCCAGAGAGAAAGCCCGGCACCCAGATCTTCCTCAGCCCCAGGGAAGAGCTGTGATAAATGAGGTCGAGTCATGTTTCCCTGCTGGGCTTCATGCACAACAGCGCGCGGTGAAACAGCTTCAACAGAAGGCAGAGAACACCCCCTGGGACAGATGGGTTTGGTCTCCCTCCAGTGTGGGAATTTGCTTTTGGTCTCCCGTTCCTTAGGTACTGATTTGGATCCGTAGAGCAGTAGGCAGGCTCCTGCTCTGTTGAGGGCAAACTTCAGCCTGATTTTATAAAAGGCTTCTACTCCTCCCTACCCTAAGAAAAGGGCTCTGGGCTCTGCAATGAGCCGACCGATCTCCCTGCGTGCTGAACAGGCTGCTGTTAGACAACTGTGACCATAGCCAGCTGGCTGCTGGCAGGCTGCACGTGGTATTTCACGCAGGTAAAAGGTGCCTCGTTCGGGATTCTGGATTCCAGTAACCTCAAGGGCAGGCACCCACCCGGGATCTTGATGGTTAACTTCTGAAGTCATGCACTGGATCTGGTCCAGAAGTTGTCACCTGATGTGATCTTCATGGGAAAATCAAGATACATGGTTCCAAATGTCCCACTGGCTCAGGCAGCTGCATGCAGATACTGGAAATAAACTACACTGAGCCACCAGCAAGAATCTAAAAATTTACAGATTTAACACACAAAAAATCCCTCCTCCTTTTAAGGTAAAAGCTTGGGGGAGATCAGGGTGTGAATGGCTTTCTGTATTTCATACAAAGACAAAGCATCTCTGATCTCTGACAGCTATGGACTTCTACTAGATGTATTAACTTTTAAAGGATCTGGTTTCTGACAACTCTAAATGAGTTATGCTTTCCATCGCTCTGCATCTGACATTTCTATAAAACTTTTAGGTTTATGTAAAATGTTCTGCTGTCACAGACTGTTGCCTGTGTGCTGGGATTATTAAATACTGTGGTTTGGGTCTCTGCTACGTGGCATCTCATATAAAAAATCCATAAGCCAGTGTGTAGCTGCTTTTCAAAACATCTTATTATCCTTTACATTTGCTTAAAAGTGCATACTTGTCATTGTGCTTCATTTTCTCTGCATTCAGTAAATATATGGACTAAGTTAACATTGACCTGTATATTGGTATGGGTCTCAAGATGCATGGGGACTTCAGAGCTCTGACACAAATCTGGAATTTGTCAGTGTTAAAAATCTTTGCTCTGCTGTAGCCTGATCTGAAGGCATGGATAAGCCATGGTCTGTAAAATACTGTCTGTGACATTCTGGGCTTGGGTTCCCTTAAACAATAGAGGAACTGAATCTGTATCATACCGCTCTCTTGGGATGCGCTGACCATTCCACCAAGATGGAAAAACAAAACAAAACAAAACAAAATGCCTGTTTTGTTTTAACTTTAGCTGATAAAGGATAGCATACTGTCCCTCTTTGTCTCATGTGTATGCTATCCAAACTTCCAACTTGCAAACAGAAAGTCTGTCAATCAAATTGTTTTTGCCATACAACTTACTGATTCCTGAATCAATCCAATGAACTAAAAATATGTATTTAGGAAAAACAGTCCTAACATAAGCAAATATCTCCTCATAGCACACATGCACAATGTTGGAAAATGTCAGAAAGGCTACTTTTTTTTTTTTCTTTTTTTCCTATGTTCTTCCTACCTGGCTTTCTAATTCTGAATATCGAACTTGTATTGAAGCTTGGTTTGTATAGTCTCCTGCATCTTCACAAAACATTCCTCCATTGCTCCTTAATGCTGTTCTGAACTGGGAGCTGTGGGCCTACTGCAGATTTCAGTGACCATGGGTAAAAGAATAATCAACACTAGCAGCCAGTTATGGATTAGCACATAAGAGATACGATTTGCCTAAGGGTTTCGTAGAGGTTAGATAACAACTGAGAAACTTAGAAAGGGAACCTGACTTCCAGACTTCGAATATTGCTCTATCCCCAGTCCCTACTTGTTTTAAACCATGCCATTTCTGTCCTAACCTTATTCTTGTTGTGGACTTGGCTTGTTGAATCCCTTCAGCTCCCCCTTCCCTCATTAGTCATGTTTCTTTTTTCCATCCTTAACTGATCTGTCTCCTTCCCCATTCCCTTGCTCTACTCTTTTTGCCTAGCCCACTACTGATCCTTTCCCATTCCTTTTGCAGTCTCAGTGTTTCCCATTTTCCATTTTACTCAGTGGCTTCCAGTCTCAGCCCTCGGTTGACCTTCGTTTCAGTTTCTCCCTGCACTCTTTCTGTCCCATTTCGTCCATAAAGGATTTCCCTGCTAACATGTTCCACTGTCCAACCCCCAAAACCTCAAAAATAGTAAATCTAGTCTTACCTCTGCATTTCTGAGGTGGAAGATAATTTTTTTTTGGTGTTGTTGTTAGAGTGACCCATGCACAATTGCTAAAGGAGACAACTCAATAAAGAGAGAGTTACTGGAGTGTTAACTGCATATTTTTTTTTCTTTAAAAAAAAAAACAAAAAACATGCCTTGTAGAATATACTTTAAAAAAAATAATTCATAAACTTAGCACTCCCCTTCCAAGCTCTAATATCCAACATCTAAAAGCAGAATTTCTTAAAGAAGAGGTCCCCAGATGTTTACTTATTATGCAGAAAACAATGCATGACCTAAGTCTCATCATTTGAAAAATGTGAACTATGTAGGATAAAAGTTAAAATAAATCCAAATTTTAAGATAAGACATGAGGCAAATTTTAGGAATCTGCTTTTGGGAACTGCTTTTAGCAACTTGAATTAATTATAGGCAGGGCTGTTATTGTTCAAGCTTGATCAGGGCAATTTATTTCACCAAAACTGAGAAGCTTGTATTCTATTCAAGCAATGTCAGCAATGAATCATGATTGACTCTACAGAAACGACAGAGATATATGCGAACTAGGACACAGTAAAATCTGCAAAATAAAAACAACTATATTTTTGAGAATTTATTCCAGCACTTCAATTTACAGAAAACTGAGGTAACCCTAACAGAAGCAAAACTCAATATTGCAGTACACCATTGCAGAAGACATAAGAATCACCAGTTAAAAATGTGAAAATACAACCATATACCCTTCATTCTTTAAATCTGTTCACATTTGTATTCATCTTTGGCAGTCCACAACTGTTCTGAAAGCACTGAAGGTGAGTACTATGATAAGGTATGGCACTACTAATAAGACTTGAGATCTTTCTCTCCCTCTCTGATCTCATTTGAAGTATGAGACTTTGAAATTGGCATTGTCAATGCACAGGCCCCCAGTGTGCCTAGGGTCTCATTTTTTCATGCTCTGCATTACTTTTCCATACCCTTTTCACTACACATTTGGAGATGCCAAGGACTCCTAGCCTTCAGCATGCAGTCTTAGTGTGTATGAACAAAACATTTATAAAAGACAACATTTCAGAATGAAGTGTGCTTTCTCTTGGAACTCCTACAGTCTGGAGGTGATCTGCAGTGTGATCTCAGAAACTATTTCAGTTTCAGACAACGACACTTGGAATGTCAAGAGACTACTGAAAGTCCTTAGAACAGCCTTAACGAACATTACTGTTACAACTCAGTAAACCCATTTAATGTTTCCCATAACACTGAATCTAAATACACATTAGAGCGAGCCATGATTGATCATTCCAAGTTGCAATACGGCCATATATTTCCAGTTACTACAGAAATAAGTGGTTGTGGTCATTCACAACACAATATTGCACCTTGTAGAATAGAATGACTCTTTCTAATCTGTATAAATTTCACTAGGAGAAATTCCAAATGTATGATGAGACAAAAGCAGACATATCTCTGTGAATGAGTTGATAAGACATGTTAAAAAAACTACTATTTAATAAAATAAAAACCTGACCACCAGATAAGAAAATCTTTTTTGGAAATGCTTTCTCTTTTCAGAACATTGCAGAAATTCCCTGTTGACAATCTTACAGAACACGTACATGCTGCAAAAAGGAAACCTACAGCAGGAGCAATGAAGAATTACCTCAGCTTTCATCACCGTTTAACTTGATTGAAATTGTTCTCATGTTCCATTAAGTATAATAATACATTTGGAAAATGTAAATAACCTAATTACATTTTCTTGTTTCAAGCTGCCAGGCACCAGTCATATATCGCAGTCGTATAAAAAGAAGATCCCTGCCCATCTGCAGCCAGCTCCAAAAGGGAACTAACTTAGAACCTGTGATTAATGAAGAAGAAAATCAGAAGGACATTGTTAGAAAAAATGAGCAATGGCAAAACATACTTTTACTAGTCATGAACCTCTGCATTCTCAGCACATTCAGCCCTACAACCCACACCTTGTCATAAAAAATATCACAAAAATATATATTAACAATGTATTGCATGGTATATTATACTATACCATGAGTGGCAGCAGTACAGTAATTTAATGCATACCACAGGATGCACAGTATTCTCTGCGACAGGGCTTTGTTCAAATAAATAGGAACCTGAATACCAATAGTTAAGGAAATGATTTCTGAACAACTTTGGAAAGTCTTTGGAAATTGTCTTTGAAAGACAGTAACATGAATTTGCCAGTCTTCAGACAAGGTAAGGAACACACACCATGAAACCAATTCCTGTTCCATCTCTGCTAACATTTGTGCTAGGAAGCACAAACGGAACTGCATTGAAAGAAAATAGTCTCTTTTATAGTTAAGTTGGTTTAGGATGTTCTCTATTTTCTTGCACCTTTTGTCACCATTACAGTTTGTCATACTTTTTGTTGTTCAGAGATTTTGTTGAGGAGAAAAGATTCAGCTTAAAAAATAAAGAAAAAAAGAAGGAACTGCACTTGATAGGAGGAAGTATGCACTTTCTAGTACCACAGTAAGAGATCTCTGTACAAGTTTCAAAGAATCAAACGAAATCTTGAGAAGAGAGGGTGCTCTAGAGGAGACTTAATAGATGGGTTGAGAATTTTGGAAGGAGAGACAGAGAAACAGCTGAATCAATACACAATGATGGTCAGGCTTCCTGCAGAGCATTTTATAATTGCACTATTTTTATTAACACATTATTGCAAGAGGACTTGCTGAAGTAGTGCTTTATCCTAGCAGAATAATTACCTACCTTTTTCTCCAGTGTTACCTATTCACCTACTCTTCCTGTGCCTGTGCTACCATGCCATGTGAGAGGGCAGGCAAAGACATGAAATTCAAAATTTTTATGGAAAGAAGGCTGTGTACTATCAAAATTGGATAAAATGATCCATTCTGGGAAGACTCACAGATATTTTATTTGGGAGTGACACTTAAGGAATCTTACCAAGAAAATAAACCAGTTCCTTACCTTCAATTTCAGTCCAGTTGACAGCAACTTCTGCTATAGGTATTCTCAAGTGCTGAGCTATGTAAAGAAGTTCTACATCAAATGCCCTGAAATAGAACAGGAAAAAGCAAAATACAGTGATATTTATTTCCAGAAGGAAGGTGGTGGTACTGTTAATTAAATCCTTAGCGTAATTTAAAACAGGTTGGCACTCAGTTATGAAGTTGGTACCAATTCCCTACAGGTCTGATGCACATGAAAGGGAATTTAATTTCCTTGACTGAATGACTAAGAAAATAGCCAATGTACAGAAAACAATACTTCACTGCACTCTGTTTCTTAAGGTGTGTGTCATGCTGAGCTCAAACCACTGCTCACTTTTCATTCTGCCACAATCATGATTTAGAAAATTTTGAAGACCAAGCAGTCAAATGTGTGATGTCAATTTACATCTCTACTACTTTCACCAAAGAGGAAGACTACCTGCTGTGTTTTTATGCTGATCTGATACTTTCTCCCTGTACTTTCTAAGTGAAGAATAAAGGCAGCAGCACAGAAGTGATTTGAGAAGGTAGTGTGCATAACAGAGCCTGAACTTTTTTTTTTTCCCCCCTGCACAATTGTTCACAGGCTGTGCAGCAAAATGAACTGGGGAAGTGATCCTACACTAATTAAGTCATCTAACCCCCTTGTCTAGTTTCTCCAAAATGAGCTTTAATCCTCACTGTTCTCTGCACAGAAAATTGTTTGTGTGCTTCATTCTTACAAGTATATGCTCAAATACGCCCTCTGAGCCTAAGGCACTGAGGCTATTGATATTAGAAAAGTGCTTTGGCAACGATGGGTTATAATGCTTCTGTAGAAATCAGCATACAAAGTTACTGGCAGTTGCTGTTGACAAGGGTGAATGTAAATCACAACTACAAAGTTTTTGGTTATGCTGGTTACATTTCTTAAATTTATTGATTGCTAGGTCTTTATTTTCCCCCTCTGCAGTCTTCAGTTACCAGTAGGGCTGTTCTTGTTCCTTGCTGGTCACTGAAACTCAAGCTAAAGACTTCCTCTCCCATAAAAATACAAAACAAAACAGAAACCACCACCTTTTTGATTTTTAAAGATATTAGTCTGTACTAAAAAAAAAACAACCAACAAGTGGCCATCCATATCTGATTTGTTAGATTCAAGATAAATTCAAACAGAAATTCATTTCCCAGGGAACTAAACCTTGAAGGTCAAGGAATTAGAAATGTTCTAGCCAAGCTATTGGTAAGGTTTCCAGTTTGAAGCCAATGAAACAGAAGTTGCAAAACAACTTATTTAGGTCTTGAAAATACCGCTGTGAGGCAGTCAAATACAATTCAACACTAACCCATGTTTTCTCTCCGTAACTTCATATTTTAAGAATCTCCTTAAATTCTCATTGCTAACTCCAAATCGATTGTTTTTTAAAATGACAAAAATAATCATCTGTTGCCATTGGAGAAAATGTATGCAATAAAATAATTAAATAACACAATTCCTTCATACTTCAAATGTTGTTTGAATTCAAGCCACTAGCAATTTAATTTGACACTACAGCTGTGGGACAGAAAGGTGGTCAAAAGCAAGCAAAAAGACATACTTTAGCAGGTGACTAGCCAAATTCAGACATTACTTCCTTCTACTTCGATACAACCTTGTACTTCGATCCACCCTCTCCTTCAAGCAGTGCAGACAATTTCTGCAAAATTATTAATGAACACAACAACAAGAGAAGCTACTTTGAAGTAATTACTCAGGTATGACACGTACACTTAGGTTCCCACTGAAGCACACTGGCTTGCTGGTGAAATTGTTACCACACACGCATCAACCTGAATTCACACGGTAAGTACGTGGAAACAGAACCACTGATACTACTCTCAACAGCACTAAAACATGCAAGGGCAACATAAACCAAAGTTATCTACAGAGACTAGGTATTTTATACAGAGAATTTAGAACCACTACTCGATTTTGATTAGGAAACAGACCTTTTAATTGTCACAAAAATAGTTACAGGAATAAATAAATGTTTTTTGTTTTATTGTTTTTTCCTCAGTCAACTGTATCTGTGCCAAGCAGCCTTGCCATTTTGCTGTTTTCTTTAAATTAGGGCTGAATATCATTCTATTAATTATGCCATGGTCTCCTTTACTGAAATTGTACTACTTGATTTTTTGCTGACATTTTATCTTTGTAAGCCAAAAACCCATGTATTCACCTTTGAATGTTTATGAGTCATGTGTATTAAGAGTAAATCTAATTTTGCAATACATACTACTTAACTGACTAAAAATCTTAAGAGACACAGAATAATTGTCTGATGAATTATACTATATGAACTGCTCTAAAAATATTACTCCATGAAGTATTAGCCTGGTGAACTAATGGTTATTTGCAACAATTCCTATGGACAACCAATTACCGGAATGTCAGCAATATACATCAGAGTAGAGCAACACTAAATAGTTTGGGGAACTACAGTGCTCAAAGTATACGACTAAAAGGACAGGAATTAATCAAGTCGAACGCTAATACTGTTACATGTGGTTGTCATTTGTGTGACAGTGAACATATCCTGAAATATAAAGAACTTGATTCAAGGCTGAAAGGAGAATGACTTTTGTAGGATGCTGCTGGGGCACGGTTTTCCTTCAGCTGTTCCCTACCACCTTCCAGCACAAACCATAGGCGTGCTTAATGAAGAGTTAATGAGGGAATATAGGTTGTAGGGTACTCAGTACACTGATGATCCTACATTCAGACTGCAGACCACCAAATGCAGGCAGCACAGAAGTACTCAGTTTCCCTATCCAGGATTTTGGTGTGGGTATAATAGCTGGAGCCAGCTGTAGAGATCAAAGCAACACCAGTGGGTGAGCTGATGAGTGCAATACACGCGCTTTGACATGAAGCAGCACGTCAGCCACTTGCGAGCAGTTCACGTGTGACAGAAGCACTGTTGGGAACAGCAGGGAGTTGTTCCCACCGTGTACTCCAGGGGATCCTGCTGCAGAGTGCGGATGTAGGCGCCTTTTGGGTGTGGATCACAGTTCAGAGCACCTATGTTTGGCTCCAGCTTGAATGAATTCCTAGAAAAGCTTAACACTCTTCCTTGATCACGTAGAAAGTTCAGGCTCTAATTTAAGCACCTGAAGTTACCCCAAAATACATGGTGTGAACCATTTCCCCACCTACTCCTAATAGTGGCTCCATTATGTGTTAATTAACACAAACATCAAGTATAAAACACAGAAAAACTTTTCCGTGTGGTTGTGTTTATGCTAAATACTTTTGATTAAGTTACAATTTAAGGCTATGCTGGCTAAACCTTGGTTGAACACCAGGTTGGTAGGTGTTTAGCTGAATTCAATCCCTTTTAAACTGAACCTGTAAAATGTATATTCTTAAAAAAAAAATAAATTTTGCAGGATAAATATTTTGTAATTAATTTGAAATTGCTGTTTGGCTTTGCTGCTCCAATACTAAATGTTTCAAATATCAAAATTTGGCATTCTGATATACCACTGCAACAGAAATTTAGAACTTTTCAACAACAAAGAGATGATGCGTTGTTCCAGCAAACTTAGAGGGCAGACAAAACTTTCGATGGCCAAAGAAAGAATGAAATATACTGTCATGCTCCAGCTGTACTGGGGCTTTTGAAAGCCCACATGTGCCTGCTAGGAGCAGCATTTTTTTATTTCTACAAGACAAAACAGAGATAGTTGTAACACTAAAATATTTTTGTGTTGATTAGATGTCCATAAACAATTCTACTTGTCATGCATAAAAACAGGAAAAAAGAACTCATTCCACTGCTTGTGTTCATCTACAATGCCAAAGAGGTGGAAACACATCCTTCCATACCAGTATTTATCTGTTTATATAAGCAATGAATGCTTCTTTTTCTGTATATATATATATATATATTTTTTTTTTTTTTACAGACTCACATTTAGAGGTTAGTGATAGACTGAAGAAGCAAACGTGACTTTTTTATACTGAATTTTTTGTGTTTTAAATGTGAAAAAATGGCTTGTTCAGTGCACAAGGCAATTTTTTTTAGACAAAAGTAATAACATTTTCATCTATTCTAATCTGTCAAGATTCTAATCTAATCAATTTATCTAATCAATGATCTTCTAAGTTGCTTAATATCATTATAAATTGCTACTTTACAAAATTATGTCAATCAAGCCAGAACAAAAACTGTATTTTGAATTTCCTCTTATTTTATCAGTATTCCAGGTAGGATAATAACTGCTGCCACGTCTAGCTCTTCTGTGTAAGGAAAGAAAAAATTCTGGCTGGATGATTTTTTTTTTGTAGTCAGAAAAAATATCAACGACCAAATTTTGGATAGGAAAATTCTGCCAGTGAGGCAATTGAATTTCCCAGTTTTCCTCTTGCACATTATAATTTAACATAGAAAGTTACACTTTTCCAGGTCAAAACTGTAGATGCAGAAGTAAAGCTTCTTTTGGAATCTGAAAGTGAGTAATTCCAACCGTCTCTATTATGTTTTTAAAATACCTCTTTTAATTTCTTTTAGGTTTTAATTTAAAAAATGTGCTCCATCCATTTGTGAAAAATAGATTAGTGGTATAATCAGATTCAGAACCTAAAACACAAAGCATATGCTCGCTGTTCAAAAGGTTGCTCTCATTTCAAACTAATGTCAAAACTTTGCTATGTAGAAAGTAAATTTCAAGTTTGCATTCATATACATACAGCCATCTCTCCAAAGGACAATTACATACAAGAAGAAACCACTTACAAAAGAAATCTTGCGTACGAAGTAAGCATGACTTCTCAGTATCAAAAATATAAACAATTTCCAGCATCTATTAATTTTTCAAATGCTTTCTGAACTTTAGAGTTCAAGTAATAAAATATTCCAGGAAATATCTTGGTCTCTTTTGAAAAATTGTTATGATTCTCATCACTGTAACAATAAAACAGTTTGCTTTTAAGATTTCCTAAACATAAGCATCTATAAATTAAATTCAGTGTAGCAAGAAGACAACTGTGGTCTTAATCTTGCAGTATTTTTAACGTTAAAGAGGTGATATACAACTCGGTGTCAACTGGAAGAGAAAAGCACGATGAAAGCAGAAAAACTTGGAGGTCTGAGCAACTAGCTTTTCGTTTCTGTTGCAGCTGAAATTTGCTTATTTACTCATGATTAAACTAATATTGAGTCTGTCAAAGGCAGACATAGAATCATATAAAGGAAGATTGTGATGTCCTGTCACTACACCCTTGCAATTTTTTCCTGTGAAAAGTGGGTATGGAAACACAAGCCTCCATTTAAAGGTGGTACAAGTCAAACACTTGAAACACCACAAGCATTTGTGTTTTGTGTCTCTGGTAACAATCAAAGTATGGAAACTAAAAAATCTTTTGCTCCCTCCTACCTAGCAGCAGGACAGCTATGTTGCTTACATTGACCAGAGTGCGAGATGTTCAGTTTCCAAGAAAGAGACTGTGCTCCTAGCACCGGCTCTTTGAGTGAGGCGTGTTATCAGCCTGCTGACAGACATACAGACAAAACACCTGTACTATTGCTTGGATAAGTGTTGCTCTGCCTTATGGCAGTATTGACAAAACCCAGCACTTCGGTGCAGTCTACTGCTACCCAGTGCTAATTCAGCACTTAATTGAGCACTTACTCCCTGGTATACAGAGACACTTCAGAATTCCTTTTTCTGAAGGAAAGCATTCTCTGGGCTTTTTGTCTACAGAAACAAGCAACATTGCCCAGATGGCCCAGAAACTGACCTGCCTCAGATACAAAATTTGGTTAGTAGTCTTTCACCCTAATCCACGACTTTCAGTATTTACTGAATAGTTTTATATTTTTGATGCAATTCACACACAAGCAGCCTGACATTTTTGCTACGTATTGTGACACCGTGAGTGGAATTTACCCTGCTGAACTTCAGTCACCTACAGAGATAGCTCCTGTACAAATTGTCCAGCATCCCTCTGTAGTGAGAGGTAGGAAATGGCCACTTCTAGGCCACACTTCATCTGGCATGTTTTAGAGGCCCTGCACTAGAGGGAAGCGAATGATACCCTAAAATTGTCCCTTGTTCTTTTGCTTCAGATGCTAGATAAGAAGCAGATGCACTCTAGATGAGATAGAAGGAAACTCAGTCCTTCAGGTGCACATACTTATGATATAGCTGAGCAATAAACTTAACAGTTCAGGCAGGGATTATTAGAAAACCAATTGTATACCATTTTATATTAACATCTTATTAAATGTTACATATCACTGTTTAGTCTAAATACGACCCCATGTAAGAATTCATTCAACTCCGTAGCACCTCCAGAAATTGGAGCCTCACAAAACCTGAGCAGAAAGGACAGACCAGGCTCCTGCAGAACCTGCATTCATGCCCTTAAACAACTCACCACACGCTGGTCCAGCAGCAGGGAAACCCATGACAGACTCTGTGACAGTGCTGCTGGCTCTTGGATGGACATGACCCTATTAAATGCTGTTTGTTTGCTGCAAGTTCCCCAGCACTCTCCTCCATTATTACCAGAGTATTTGAGCACTCAAATGAATTTTTCTTGCAGTACTTAACTAATGGGATTTTAAGATTCAAACAGAATTAAATGATTTCTTTAGATGTCAAGTAACACCACCACCATGATGCAGGCGTGGTAATAGACATAGACTTCAGAGCCTCTTGTCCAGTATCAACATAGAGGTTTCTCTCCAATCCCTTGTCAATGATCTCATTACGAATGAGTTGTTCTGTGACTCATTTAGGGATACTATATAATGCTGAACATTGAGTTCATCAGGCAGCTGTAGGAAGAAGGCCCCATAGTCCTTCCTCTGACAGCTTCATACTCACAAGGTGACAGAACTTCTAACCAGTTTTTATTTTCCTTTTTTACACACAAGCTACGTGACAGAAACATCAGAAGCCAGTTTTATTTAAAATAAGGAATTTCTACCATTGGATTACTTCAGATTATTATATTATTAAATACAAAGAAATCCGGTGCATGGTTCTGTGAGATGGACAGCTGATGTCTCTATACCATTTCCTACTGCAGCTGTCCCAACTGTCTGTACACCACAGACATTTCACTTAAAACAACTATTTCCTTTAATACACTCACTTCCCCCACAGGCTTATTTCTTTCTCCCCCAGTTTATTTCCAGATCTTACAAATACTGACTGGGAAAGGGACAATAATCTGTTTTGTGCACTGAAACGTTAGCTTCCACTTGCACAAGCTGGATGTTAGCTATGGAGCTGATGAGTAACTTTTGAGTCCATATTGTAGTATTTTCTTCAGCAGTGGCAAAGCCTTTCATCCTAAAATCTTTACTGTTCTGTCAGATTTGGTTGAAATTAGCCAATAGGTATGAAAATAAAGGGAGGGAAGCACAAGAACTGCCTGAAAGACAGATGAGTAGAAAAGCAGACAGTATATTGCCTGTTTTGGCAGCAAATTAAAGGAAATAAATAAATAAATATTACTTTTGGCAGATTTGTGACTTGGAAGTATCTGAAGAGCTGCTTTTGGGAAGAATTTTAGCTGTTCTTTTTTTTGACTAACAAAATATTCTTCATCACGAACCAGTAAGTTTCAGATAAAAAGGAAAACATTTACGGGATTAGTTTCTGGATTATTGTAAATAAAAAAGCAAGTACTGAAGGCTAATTTTACAGCAGCACATAAAAGCACAATGTACTAGCACACCAAGTCCTGAAGCGCTGGTGTGTTTCACACTAGCAATAAAATTACTATAATGTAAATTAGCAATACCCCTTTATCACTGCCTGTATTCTTGGATAGAGGGGTACAGGTGACAGCATACAGCACAATTATTTTTACTCTTTCTCCTTTGCTGACAGAGAATACAAGTGGCAGAACAAAACAAAGCTTTTCTTTAAGAAGTTGAACACTTTTTGTATGTCTGACCAGTAAGTAAAATTACATTCAAAATATTCAGTTTAAAACCTCATAAAAATTGATGATTGCATTTTCACAGATTAAAATAATTGTTTTAATTCATTCCTTTCAGGTTTCCTTCTTGAACCACTTAAAGAGTCAAGTTAAATAGGGTAATTTTGAGATGTGCACTTCTGGGCTATTGATACATGTTTAGCCATGTATTTAGAAAATTCCTGAATATGAAATTTAAAGTTTTATAAATCATGTTTGGTTTTCGAGGTAGCAGCATAAATCAAGATTCTAGCTCAGCTACGGTTTTCTTTATGGCCATCACGAAACCACTCAGCCAGGAAAGTGATTTTGCAGAAGCTGAACACAAAAAATTCCAGATCCAGTTTAAGAGAAGCTGCATCATACACACTAAATTTGTGTGCTCAAACAATACCTTCACAAGCCCATCTCTAGGAGTGATAAAGCGTGACTGCCAAAACTCAACCTAAAACGAGATGTAATGGATTTTACTGAGACTGTGGGATTAGGCATTTTTTTGGGAACACTGGTCAGTAATTCTGCTCCCTGTAGCAAGCAGTAGCCTGTGAGAGATTTTTTGGATGAACACAATAATTTGAAAAGAGTTGATGATAATTAAACTTGGGGACTGTCGTGATGCTTTTGAGCAATAACTGTGGACTAGGAAGTTTAGAGAAATTCTGGTATTTATGGGGAAACAGCGTTTCAGTCTCATAACAATAGTCACGACTATCACTCTCATAAAGGAACTGTTCTAGCTTAATTACAAAGAAAGTTCTAAAGTAATACAAAGATCATGCATCATTTTCTAGTGCCTTAAATGAATGAGATCTATTAGTAGTCCTCTCGTTAGATATTCCAGCCAGAAAATAAAGGTATTTCCCTTTTCTTTGAGCCTTTAGCAATTACCAGTATCTTGTCAGATACAGACATTAGGAAAAATGCTTTGGTTAAGAAACATTCAATTGTGAGGTTGTATTGCATAAAAATAGTTTGTTAAAAGTTTTGAATAGGATTATTAACTGTCAACTTTCCATAGCAAAGTAAGAGCTTCTTTCCATTTCTTACTCTGCCTGTAGGGCTCATATCTGTAAAAGGAAAGAGGACTCTCAGAAATAAGTAATAGAATATAAGACAAAAAAAAAAAAAAAAAAAAAGTCTGTTTGGATTTTCTTGCTTTTAGACGTGAAGACAGAGGAGAAGAGTCCACTCTCCTAATCAATCACCTATTGGTCTGACAAAGCAAAACCAAAATGTACTACTTCTGAGTACCACCAAACTCTTTCTACACCACATGCCAAAGTAAAATGAACTTGCAAGGAAGGCATCAAGGATGTTATCCAAAATCTCTGCAACGTGGTCTTACAATCCTTCCTGCAGTTTACATTGGATGCTATTTTAAAGTCAAAACTTAGTTCAAAACTTAACAAGTCCATCTGTTTCCCTTATCCCTACCTTCACAAAAAGAAAAAGTGAAATGAACTAATTCCTGAAGTAGACCTTAAGAATAAAATAGAATTCCTAGCAAATACAAAGGTATTTTTACTATACAAGTAGTACTGTAATTCATCAAGAAACTGGGCAGCTAGGATTTATGCACAGACATCGTGTTTCATAGTAGCTGCAGTGCTGAAATTACTTTTTCAAAACCATGTTAAATGAGAAACAAAACAAAACAAACAAAAAAAAAAAAAAAAAAAAAAAAAAAACAGAGAATTTACCAGCGTTCTACGTGGAGAGTTGAGAAAGTCCGCAAGGCAGCTTCTCTGGTGAAGAGTTTAAATCCACACTGTGTATCCCTGATTTCTTTGACACACAGAAACCATACAAGGAAGTGGAACCCGTACATAAGGAGAGTTCGAAAGTAAGAACGCTGTGAACAAATGACAAGTAGTTAGATGGCTTCATTTATGTGATGAGTGAAGTGTTTCAAGAGAGCTGGCTTACAGGACAATAAACATGTTTTGTGACAGCTTTCAAAGGCTGTAAACTATTTTTGTTTTGCACTGGAAGCAAACCAGAACTTTTGGATTCTTACAGTGAAACAAAGCTAGAGTGGAAAACAAACGACTTGCCAGTCAAGTTCACATTTAGAATATAGGCACAGGATATGAAAAGTCCAAGTTCTTGTTGCTTTACCTAATTCAGAGCAGCTTTCCATTCTGGACAACACCGTATCAAGCACAGCAGAAATCCAAACCTGGATTTCAACTCAGATTGAGCAGTACAGCCTGTGATTTCCAGGGAACTGGGGGTACCAGGAAGAGGAAAGTGAAGGAGGAGGGTGGAATGGCATGCTACATCCTCTGCTCCACTGGGTACATCTGTCTGGGTGGTTGAACAAGCCCAACAAATTCACAAGTTAACACAATCAACACTGGAGAATAACCCAAGGGGGCTACATAAACACTGTTATTCTAAAGAATACACAGTAAAAACTATGCAGGTTCCAGCTGCTACTCCAAAACATTTTTTTGAAAGTTTATTATTATTCCTAGAAACCAATACCACACAACAACAATTAAAAACAAAACAAAACAAAAAAAAAACCACAGGAGCATCCCTTGTTGTTTGCATTGAACACTTCTTTCATTAAAGATTCAATGATCTCCAGAGATTACACACAATGTGTTAAGGCACTTAAAGGAATGCAATTAAAGAATGGATTTTTTTTTTCCAGCATGTGATGGTCCAAGTAACAAACAGGACTGAAGTAACAGCTGCTGTGTAAGGTAATTTTTCATTTTACACTTCCAGCAATGTTCCAGTCACCTCTTTTGTTCGTTTGCAAATGTATTTTATGTTCCTGCTACAAGTTTTCCCAGTCTATTGTTTGGTTACACTTTTGGCCTTGACATAATAATCACACAGATGTTTGTCCATGCAATCCAGAGGCTGCCTTCTGGGTTTGCAGAGATCACTCCTAGTCTTGTGTTCAAGACAGCTCCTAAGCAAACAGGACTCAGACCCACAAATCACTTCTGAACTCACTGCTGAATTAAGCTGAATTTAGATGATTGTATCTAGGACAGCAAGCCAAATACTACGCAAAATCTTTAGGAGCCAACAATTCATCTGTTAAATATCTCTGGGTGATAAGAGATTCCTTTAAAGCTAGTAATTGCAAACCTCAGTTAAAAAATGGGAAGATGTTCAGCTTATTATGTAACAGCTTCTGGCTTAAGGAAATTCATAGCTTGCGCCTCTTAGAAAAGAGCTCTAGCCCTGAGTTAATGGTGGATATGGTGTGGATATTTTGGCTCTTTTGGTGAAGGTGAGCCACCCTGTGCCCAATAACACAAGACTACTTACGAGTCCCAGAAGGAAAGCTCTTAGAGGCTGCACGACTGCCATCCTGTAATAGCGTGCACTTTGCAAAAAGGAGCTCCTGTGTTATGTTCATTGCTCTCAGGACTATTTATGCCTTTATTTATGGACTCATTAACGTACATTAACAATTCTAGAAGCAGAACAGCAATCTTGATGTCTTGAGACTTAAATTAAGGGTGAAATTCTGGTCTTAATAAATCCCACATGGCTTCTCATCACAGCTTTATTCTACTATTCTAGATGCCACTAAGCCCAGAGAGAAATCCCAACTTCTCAAACATTATTTTGCATCTTTTTTTATCTTTAATACCTATTGCCTACTCAGCATTTTTTTCCCCAATGTGGTAATCCTTCCTTTCCAGACTGGGGACAGTTGGAGTGATGAAATGCGCTACATATTTTAAACAGAACATTGCTACCTAATCAGTTGATGATGCCCTCATCAAAAAGTCAGAAATAGGGGGAGAAACAAGAAGCAAAGGAGGGATACTCTCATCCTGCCAACTGTATTTCTGCATTAAAAGCTAAAATGCTGTTCCGATTCTTCTCCATTACCTATCAAACCCTTCAAAGATGCTAAGAAATATGAGGGCACTGATGAAAGTTCATGTATACTCAGTGCCTCAACACAGCATGAAGGAATTCTGTGGGCTCCAATTTATTAGCTACATGGTCTCCATCTAGCTACATGGTCTTCATATAGCAGCAACATTTCTAGGACTCACAGGCTAACTGTAAATGGTGTATTCTGTCCCACAAGCATGCAAGTACCATGTCAAATATTTGTTCTTATTTGGGAAAATTATGTTTTTGTTTTTTTCTTCTATTTTTTTTTCTTTCTGTGAGGATGCTGACATAAGCACACCAGTATTTATAAGAACTCTTTTCCAGTGCACTGCTCCAATACCACTTGATAAACCAGAAGAAAAAAAAGTTCAAGATCTACCAGGGGCTGAACATTACCAGAGTAATTTCTTTTGGACTTTTTAAAGGACTTTTTGGACTTTTTACTATTTGGGTATATATATCAGTTTCAAGTATCAAACATCAGCATACACAAAGCTTACTCTTGAGAACATTCAACATGATGAGCATATCTAATGATGCTCAAAAATATTAGTCCAGCAATGTGTCTGTTGTAATACAAATTCCATGCCTGTGCTTTGTCAACTATTGTCAGCCAAGACATCAGAAAACCAGATGCAAGATAAGACTGTGCCTATGCATCCCTGTTTATTCCACAAGAGGCACACACAGAACAGGGCTGTTCAGTAGATTGAGTAAAAACTCAAAAATTTTACTATAATACAGAAAAATTACAGTACAGTACTTTCCCACTGATTGAGATACCCTTCAAAGTTTATTGCTAATTACCCCTAACTCACTTTGAACAGCCCTCAAGATCTGTAGATAACAAGCTCCTGCTGTGGAAGAGAATCAATGAAAGTGAACTCATCAGTTGCCTTCCACTCCTCCACCACTACTGGCAGAAAATGTACACTTGAACAGAGACCATTCCACTGCAGCAGCTTTAACTCATCAGTTACAAAATGTTAACTTCTGAGGACTGTGCCTGAAACTTTACTTCCTAATGACAGGAAACCAAAATTGTCTCTAGTAACCAATTAAGTCAGGAATTTGAAGCTCTGCTTGTAAGATGTTCTCAACTAGGAAAACGGAATCCTTCAATCATAACAATAACTGAAACCAGTTCAAAGTTGGTGGTGTCTGAAATCTAGAACACATCCGTTGTATGTGATGGAGCATATGTTCCACTAATGGCAAACATTTCCTATTTTCCAGCTTCCATTCTTTTACAGATCTCGCTTAATTAATTGTAAAACCTGTACAGCAGATACAAATAATGGAAATATTTTGAGTACTATGACACAGAAAGAAAGGGAACAAACCTTTGCTATTGAGTCCTTTTCCAGATGAGCTCTAGAACCACAGGAAATAGCCATCTGGTTCTGTGCAGGAATTCAAATTAAAGAATTATTAGTCAAACTAACATCTTCTGAATCATTGGAATTTTATGTGAGTCTCTACATGAAACCTTTACAAGTGATGATAACAGTATAATAAAAACTTCAAAGGTGTATACTCTTCTGTGTCCTGTAGCTGCAGTTTTTCTGCTGCTATATTCCAAGGCTAAAATAAATCTTTTTTACAACTAAGAGATCATCTAAAGGTTATTACATTTTCTATATGGTACGTACGGATTGGTACAATTTATTCATATCTGGCTTAGTTTACATTGTTCCTCTGAAGTATGCATACAGTAAATGTATTAAACAGCACAGAAATGCAGTGAGCATTCCAAGGCTTCTAAAGTTATAATGTATGTTTTCCCTTAGATAGTACATTGTGAACAGTAACAGAATACTTGTTCCTCTGATGCATCTTCAAACAAGTAAAACACCCTGGTTTCAGTCACAAATATAATCCCAAATTAAATCAAAAGAGATGCTCAAAATAGAATATTTAAAGTTATTCTCACGCTAGTACTTCTCATATAAAACCCCCCAAACCTGCTGTGTTTGAGTGTGGGATTGATGTTGGAGAGCCAGCAGCTGCTGCTGCTGCCTGGGCAGTGAAAAGCATCAGGGAAACACTGCCACCCGGTGGCCCTCGCGCTTGTGTGCCTACACTCACGGAGAGCTGCTGCCCTTTGTACAGGTGCAGCCATCAGAGAGTTCCCACTGGAAGGCTGGGTACCATTTTTTGCATTTTGGGAACCTGGCTAGATGTACCCCTCTGTTATGCACTTAAGTCCCAGGCTAATGAAAATAAACCTCAGTTCTTTCAGGTCAAGCACGTGAAAGACAAGGACTATCCAGGGAGGGAATCTTTTTACAGTTTTCTGAATTTGTATTTACAGGAGTTCTTCCAAATACTGTCATTAAACAAACAATTCTAAGAAAATAAAACTTCTAAAAATAGAATGAAATTAAGATGCACCCTTGAAGTTATATAGGATGACATCAGATAAGAATACTACAGTTAACTAAGCAAATACAGTATTTTTAAGTGAATAAAACATGGTATTTATACAGAGCATAACAACTTCAAAGGAAAACGTAAATAGAGCATTATGTGCTTCATTGAAATAGGCACAGTGAGTGCCAAGGAGGTAAGAACTCCATGGAAGCTACCTCCTGCAGCCCATTCTCACAACTTCTAAGTGTGAGGTCTTCAGACTGACAGCTACATCTTCAACTGGATCTCAAAGAGCTTAAGGTAAAGAGAACTATAAAAATCTATCTGTATGCATATGTATTAAACTAAAATACAGACAGTTTATACTCACAGGCCACGGCTGAAGATTTTTTAGACCTTCTTCTACTTTTTCAATATCTGCAAATTTTGTAGCTCCATCTGCATCAGCCATAAGAATTGTTTTCCCTCGAGAAATGAAGACACCCTGCAATCAAAATAGTCAATAAAAATCTACACCTTCCAAATCAGTATTTGTCATAAGCTAGCTGCAAACACTGCAAGCACCTGATGTAGCAACCAGAACAGTGATATCTCAAAGATTCAACACAACAGGTGAGGCTTAATATTCTGCCACTAACAATTTATTAAATTATATTGTAACAACATCTAAAGACTTTATACACAGCACACTGTCCCAAAATGACAGGGAATGCACAAACAGAAAAAGTTAACAAACCCTCTCTGGAGAAGCTTGCAAACTAAAAGCTTTACAAACTAAAATTGTGAGACATGACAAGTTGTTGTCAGCTAAACAGGGGAGCACAAAGCAGTAATTAGCAGTTGCCACCACACTGAACAGCCTTCCTTTGTCATTTGAACTATGGAAAGGAGGATCCAGTGCTATTTTTTAATAACACAATTTCAGGAGATTTCAAGAGAGAATCTGAAATTAGTTCTAAGGAATAATAAGCCCTAAGTCACAGTGTCACTGCAAAACATATATGCTGCTGCAGGTTTTGTCACATTCTTGGTCAGAGATCTTTGACAATGTTTGATGGGGTTCAGACAGGGAAGCAATTAATGGTGGGTTTGCCAAATATATTGTCTTAACTGAACATGTGTGACTTTGGGAAAAAAAAAAAAAAGGCAATGAAACCCCACTGTAAAGTGCAAAACTGTATCACACAAAGAATCATCATATAAAAGAGTTCTTTGTAATTGTTCTTCCCAGGAGTAAAATACCATTTCTGAGATCTAATTTCAGACCTAAAAAAAAATCAGATAATTAAAAATTTAGATATCTAAAAGATTTAGTTATGTTTATTTTATAAAGAGTTGTTGTTTTAATTCATGGAACCCATACTCAGTTTTCTGGCAATCATTTTGTCAATATATTGAAATCATAGTATAGATCAGCACAGCTCTACCTTCTGCATATTTGGGCACAGGTAGTTCGAACAGAGAAAGAGATGAAAGTATTAATTACCATCCTGACTGCTCCTCCTTTCCCTCGATTTTTTACTAAAGAAAGGACTCGCACTTTGTCGCTTCCATATTTCTTGCAGTACTTCATTGCAACCTGATAGACATACAAAAAACGAGCATAAAACAAAAACAGGAATCAAGGTAGAAGTTTACATTTGCTCACCCTTTCTTTTTTGTTTTAGTTTAATAGCACATAGCTATAATCACTTCAGTCTCCATACACATTGCCAGTGTTTGCTGGAGTCTGTTTGGGGAAAATAAAAACCAGTTCACAGTCAACACAAAAAGACTGGAGAAGCTAGGCATGTTCAGTAGAACAGGATATTCCTCCAAGCAATTCTAAACTCCATTCACTGAAGTCCGAAAGACTCACAAGACCAATGTAATTTATACCATGCTATTTCAGACCCTTTATACTAACACAAATATTTAATCAAAAAAATCTATTTCTTTACTGCTATTACCTATTTCTCACTTGTCTTGCTGCTCTCTGTGGTCTTAAAGAATCTGTGATCTAAAATCCTATTCACATTGATGTGCAGTTTTCTTCCATGCTATGGGGGAACAAACAAATGAACTTTTTCCTCTTATCTTTTCTAACAGCTGCCACAAGTCCTTGCAAGTCCAGAGGCTCATGACCACAGTGCAGTCAGTTAGAAATGATACTAGAAAGTATGCAAAGTCAATAAATATATATCTGAACGATACTTAATGGACAATCTTAAGCTTGAGAAGCTTAAGAAGAAAATGAAAAAACAGCATTCATTTTAGTATCTGACCCCAAAGTCTAACAAGCAGTAATTAAAAATAATAATAAAAAAATCCCAAGTTGGCCAGCCTTCCTTTCCAGTGACATTCATCAAAGTAGGAGGAGAAGAATGCAGAACTATTTTGAAAACAGTTACTGTCACTGGGATTTTAAAATGAACAATGCCACAAAGGATACAATAAAGAGCTACACAGTATGTCAGCCATTCTGTCAATTACAGTATGAATCTGCTATTTTAAAAGGTTTCTAATGCTTCCTTAAGTTTTTATTCACATCACTGTGCACATGTAGAGTATTTCAGAAGTTTATTGAAGCTAAGATTTGAATTTTCACAATTTCAGCAGCAGAAAAACTCTGTGTGGGGAGCACATCAGCCAGTCAAGAATACTGGCATTCAAAAAATAATTGTATGTGCATGCTTATGCATATGTGACATCCGTAATGCAGGTAGGACAATGATAGAAAGTATTCAGAAACTTGAATTTGAATTTTCAAGTATTTCAAGTAACAAAATGTAAAGGCAAAACATTATTTGAAACTGCAGCATAAAAATCCATACCTCTGATTGCTTGGTAAGACATTTCTTTTTCTTACCTTTGTGGTTTGATCTTTACTTCCATCATCAACCACTATTACTTCATAAGTGAATGAAGGATCTTTTTTCTTAAAAAGAAGAACAGAAAAAATGTATTTCATCCAATATCTGAAGTCGGTGTTTTGAACATCAGCATACCTTACCTCTGTCAGTTTTCAACTCATTCATGTTGAGACAGGCACCAATATAACGCAGTAAATTTTCTACGGTAGCAATTTCAGTTAAAGAATTTTGCCACATTTGATGCCTGTTCCATTATATTGGCTGTCATATTGTTCCTCAACTATCATTTAGAACTAAAAAAAATTAATTTATAAGAGGTGAAAATTCAGAACAACATCACTGCTAATACAAACAAACCAAACAAAATGCACAAGGCGCTTCTTACCCAAATAACCAACCCTAATGAAGAACACAGGTTTAAAAAACTTTGGGACAAACAACTATATAATTTAGAATGTATCATTAATCCTTACTTTCCATCTTGGAGAGATAGCATGCATCACATAGTAGTAATTAAATTTAATTAAAAAAATGCAATCCAGTATTCAATCTGAAAATAACTGATAAGAGACAAAGTAGTACTTCCAAGTGGCTAAAATTACGCTATTTAACATACAGCAAAAAAAAAACAATGCAAATAGATCACAGACTTATTACATATAGTAAATAAAGAAAATATATTTTGAATGCAAAATAAAAATACCTGTCTTTTTTCCAGAAAATCCATAGCTTCATCCATCATAAGAGGTACTAGACAAAAAAACACAAAGATGAAGTTAGTAGATTTTAACAGGCTAATCACCAAAAAGCATCTGTACACGCAAGCTGACAATAACCACAAAGCTAAGATGAGCAAACCGCTTTCTTCATACTACACCAGCTTCAGTAGACAAGCTTAGCACCTGCAATTCTAAGCCTCATCCTTTCTGAATGGAAGGACAATGAAAAATCTCACACATGTAAGACAGACACAAAAATTTATTTTAAAGATTAGAACCAGGTCTCCATTTTAAAATGCTATTCTCTAAACAGTATTAAAGAAAAAAAAATCTCCAAGCTATTTAAGCCAACTGACGGAGAAATTCCTAACTCTACTTAGTCCCATGCCTTCTCCTGCTAAGGCTGTTAGCTGCGATGCTTCAGCCAACAAACCGACACTATTTTTGCAGCAGATTTATCTGCAGGTTAGAAAGACATTTGACTTTATGGCCGTCTTTGCAAGACATACTCATTTCTGAACTCATTGCAGGTGCTTACTCAGTCTCCAGAGAGACAACTAAATGAAAAGCACATTAAATATATATGTGCTTGCAGTAAGCAAGAACTTAAAATGAGAACCAGGACTGAGGAATGCAATGGACTCAAAGAACTAGGCCTACCTTGTGTCCAGATGCACATTATTTGTCAATATCCCTTAAGAGAATTCCAGACAGCTCGCTACTTTCACTCACCAAGAATAGAAAGGTATGCTACCACATCAAGCAGAAGTACAGGTCTGCAGCTTGACAACTTCTGTCACATTGGAAAGTCTTTGCTTTTCAGTCTCATGTCCTCATACATATGGCCACGCCAAAAGCCAAACAGCAGAATCAAAGCCATGAGATCATTCCTTCCCTGCTTGTCTGAAACTGCTGCTGTTGCTTACAGCAAGCTCTGAAATTAATTTTAAAAGTCTGTTTATAAGCCTAGCTTTACAGCAACTACAGGGGCAATGAGCAGCTATCCTGCTATACTTCAGCAAAATAAAGCAGATTCTTACAAGTGCTCCATCCTACTTTTAGCAGCAGCAATCAAATTACACAATATCTTAATTTTGAAATTCAATGTACTTGGACTGTTTTTTGGAAACTGTGTAGAAAATCAGACACATAATCTGGCGAGCTACAGTCTACTGCCAACATAAACTGACCTCTGCATTATCAGAGGAACAACAGATAGATTTTCTTCTTTTTCTCAAAACAAGAAAAATCTTACACCGGTCTTCCTCATTGTATGAAGGCACAACAACAGAGAGTTCCTTTGTGGGGGGATCATGTATACTTGGTACAGATTCTTTCCTGCCTTCAGAATTTATGAAGAATTTTTCTTCTTCGTATCGGTGAAGGGCTGGCATTTTTATGGCAGTTACGTGAGCAATCACACAAATCTGTGATAAAAAAGATAAAAAGAGAAAATATTTGAGCATTGTTTATACACCAGCATTGTATTAAAGGTTTATCTAGCTGCTGAATACGTTACAAGGGGCAACCAAACATATTTCAGTAATGAGATGGGTCAATAGCAAATTGCTTCATCCACCAACCAAATTGCAAAGGACCAAAAACTTCTTGTGTGAGTGCTGATCTGCTTGAGGGTAGGAGGGCTCTGCAGAGGGATCTGGGTAGGCTGGGCTGAAGCCAACTGCATGAGGCTCGACAAAGCTGAGTGCTCAGTGTTGTGCACTGCGGGCACAACAACCCCAAGGCTGGGTATTAGGAGAAATTTCTTCACTGAGAGGGTTGTGTGGCGTTGGAATGGGCTGCCAGGGAGATGGCGGAGTTGCCATCACTGGAGGTGTTTGAGAAGCGCACAGATGTAGAACTTGGTAGCGTGGCTTAGCGGTGAACTTGACAGTACTGGGTTAAAGGTTAGACTAGATAGTTTTAAGTCAACTGTGACTCCGGATGCCCTCGAAGGGCTGGTCTACACCTTGCCGCACCTTGTCCAAATAATCTGTCAGCCAGCTGGCGTTACCTGTGTCCTGTGCTGAGCCAATGGAAGTGGTGGCATTGCTGTGGAGTGCAGCACACCTCTGTCAGAGCACTTCTATGCACAGCCAAAACACCGCTGACAGCTGTCTCCCCAGGTCCTGGGGAGCACCACAGACGTGGCAGCGGTGGCATGTAGCAGAATTTCGGTTTCTGTGCGAAAATCCTCGACCTCGCTCCCCATTTCGCAGCAGCTCCCCATTTTACACCCCTTGCCCCCGAGCGGCTGGGACAGGAGCCCCACAGCGGGTGCCCCCAGCAGGCGTACAGCCCCCGGGGCAAATCACACCCCTCGCGAGCCCACCCCCGCTGCCAACACCACACACCCCGAGCCCTCCACACCACCCCAGGAGCTCTCACCAGGAGGAGGAGGAGGAGGAGGAAGGCTGCCAGCAAGGCGACGGCCTCGGGCAGGGGCAGCGGCAGCGCCATAGCCCGCGGCGGCGGGGGGGAGGCAGCGGCTCGGCGCCCTGAGGCGAGGCTACAGCCACGCGGAAGCCGCCATCTCCTTTCCCTTCCCTTCCTTTCCCTTCCCCGCCCCGCCGTGCTGGCAGCCGGCCGGCAGCGGAGGCTTCTGGGCGCTGCAACCCCGGAACCACACCCGGGGAAGGGAGGAGAGAGGAGGGGAAAGGCAGCGGCATGGCGACGGCGTTCAAGTAAGCGCGGGGCGCTGGGGCAGCCTCTCGCGGCTCTGCCCTGCCCGGGGATGGCTCCCGGGGGTTGTAGGCGGATCGGGGGAGCTCCCGGCTTCTCGCCTCGTCTTGGGACCGTGGGTTCTGAATGCTGCGTGAAATGAGGTGTCGCGACTGGTCGTGGTGGGTGGGTGCGGAGGGGTGCTGGACCCTTGTACCGGGGCTGGGGGGGGGAGCGGAGGAGCCCCCATGAGACGCGGGGACTCCGTGTGCTGGCTTCCGTGGGGATACGCGTGCTTATTTTGTTCTACGTACACGTTATAAAACACGTGTGTGCCTGTGTGTGTGTGTGTGTGTGTGTAACAGCGCCACTGTCAGTGCCTGCATCTCAACATGGCTGAGCGCGGGGCCCTGCACTTCGCTCACAACAACCCCATGCAGCGCTGCAGGCTTGGCACAGAGTGGCTCCAAAGCTGTGCAGAGGAAAAGGATCTGGGGTTTTGGCTGGTGCTCGCCTGAATATGAGCCAGCAGTGTGGCCAGATGGCCAAGAAAGCTAATGGCATCCTGGCTTGTATCAGGAATAGTACGGCCAGCAGGAGCAGGGAGGTGATCGTCCCCCTGTATTTGGCTCTGGTGAGGCTGCACCTCGAGTGCTGCGTTCAGTTTTGGGCCCCTCGCTACAAGAAGGACGTCGAGGTCCTGGAGCGTGTCCAGAGCAGGGCTACGGAGCTGGTGAAGGGCCTGGAGCACAAGGCCTGTGAGGAGCGGCTGAGGGAGCTGGGGGGGTTTGGTCTGGAGAAGAGGAGGCTCAGGGCAGACCTCATTGCTCTCTGCAGCTGCCTGAAAGGAAGGGGTGGGGAGCTGGGGGTCGGCCTCTTCTTGCAGGTAATCAGTGACAGGACCAGAGGGAATGGCCTCAAGCTGTGACAGGAAAGGGTCAGGTTGGCAATGAGGAGATATTTCTGCTCAGAAGGAGCAGTCAGGCACTGGGACGGGTTGCCCAGGGAGGTGGTGGAGTCACTGTCCCTGAGGGTGTTCAAAGAGAGGTCGGACGTGGTGCTTGGGGACATGGTTGGTGACACTGGTGGTAGGGGATGGTTGGAGCAGATGATCTTGGAGGTCTTTTGAATGATTCTGTGATTCTAAACATGTGAAAGCATTGCTCAAATACTGAAACAACACATATGAAACAACACTTCTTTCTACCTCAGTGTTCTGTGCTTAAAATCCCAGTGCACAAACTATGTTGGCAGTATCTGAGTAATAATAAACATCAGTTATTTCTCAACTGAAGCATAAAGCATTTCTCACAATTTTTATTTTTTCCTGAAGATTCTAAAAAATGTAATATTTCATGTAAAGTGTTGTTTGTTTTTTTTTTTTTTTTTTGTGCATCTGAATGCAGTCATTGAGCTACCAAATATTGCAGATACTGTAATAAAATTGCCCTTTCTGCAACTCTTCAAAAAAAAAATCTATATTGTTTCCTCAGTAAACATTCACTTTGACCTTAAAATTAATAGGCATTTAGTTAATATTACTGAGGTGAAAGCTGGTAGCTTGTGCTAGGTGTATGTGCATGCAGATTCCTTATGAAGAAGAAGTATTTTGGAAAATGAATGACAAAAAAAGTTTGTTTCTTCATCTTTACTGTTTCTTAGATCAGTCTAGAGTTTCCAAGTTTTTCATATTCATATTTTATATTACTAAGCAGCTTTGCAAGCCATCTTGATTCGTAGATTATTTGTTGTTGTAGGATAGCGCTTGCTTTTTCTTTTTGCTCTCCTTGGAAGCTTGTGTGTAAACATCCTTTCTTATTTATTGTAGGACAGTGGAACCGTTGGAATACTATAGAAGATTTCTGGTGAGTAAAACATGATGTGCGTTTATAAATTGCTTGGAAGCAATTCTTGTGTACTCAAGCTTTTTTAATTTGCATGAAAGCTTGAAACTGTAAGGGAAAAACAACTCACTAAGTTGAGGAAAAATGCTTGTAGCTCTTCAGAACTTGTTTTTCCTCCTGTCTCTGTCATTGATTCTGTGGCAGGTTGTGTTCCTGTTTAACTCCAGATGTGAAAATGCTTTTGTTGGCCTCAAAATGAATCTGAGTTAAATTTGACCAAGGTGGTGCTGCAGTCTTGTGTCTAGTGCAAAGCGACTTGGCATTCAGTTGCTACTAAAAGTAATAAAAAATATTGCTACTAACTGTGCTCACTGTAACTGTGAAGGAGAGCCTCTTTTTTCTGTATGCTTTACACTAAAATAGTATTGATTTGGAAACAAATACGGCATTACTGCTATCAGTTTCAGTTCTTGTAATTGAACCAAAAGTTTTGATTTTGAGAAGCTTGAAATTGTGATGAATAATAGTTCAGATCTAACGTGATAACAAATTGGTGTTGCTTCTAACTTAAGGTTTGGGTTCTGTTGAACAGCTTCTGACTGACAATATTTAGAGGTGTTTTTTGCGTTGTTTCATTTTGGTTCACTCTAATGTTCGTTTTGAGAACTCCAGCAGATGGGGCTAAGGGATGGGAATTGCCTGCAAACTCTACACAATACAGACTGGTAGAAACTCTCATTTTAAGTTTCTGAATCTAGCCTGTAGTACTTATCCTTGAGACAGACAATCAATCTATTGTTATATTTATTTTCTAAATAAGTTACAGTAAATAAAAAAAACACTGATCCTGCAACCAAAAAGAGGTTTGGGCATCTATTGATGAAAAATTGTCTGGAATGTGATCAAACTTTTCCTAGCAATTTTGTAGCTGTGTATTTCCACCAAAATGGAGAATGCTTTTTATATAAACTTACCAATGTGTTATTTGATAACATATGTCTGGTGTGTTATTTGATAAGAATATGTTTTCTAACTTGAAATTTGTAATTTCTATGTAGAAAGAGAACTGTCGACCTGATGGGAGGGAGCTAGGTGAATTCCGGGCAACCACTGTCAACATAGGTAAGTGGAATAATAATGATAATGTGGGTATTATTAATCTCTCATTGCAATAGCCAGTACCCTTAATAACTTGCTTATCACTTTTCTTGGTGGTTGAATTTTGAAACAAGGAAGAGGAAGGATGTGTATTTATAGTTCCAACAAACATTAAAAAGAATGGATGGTACAGTAATATTTTTGAGCATTTTTCTCTGGTCCTGCCCCGGGCTGGTACGCACAGCAAAATTTAGGTGGTCTTAGAAGTGTGGCTCCTTCTAAGACCAGCAGCTTCATGTTCTGGATGCAGAAGGCAGCATCTATCCACATACTGATAAGTGCACAGCTGATCCCTGGCATCTTGAAAGGTGCTGACTCCTGGCCTGTGCTTTGTTCTAAGCTCAATGAGCAGCTGGCACAAGTAGAGGCAAGATGCCTTATGTGCAGTGAACAGCAGGCCTTAACTACCTTTCTTAGACCTTGCTGTGATTTCTGAAAAAAAATACATAGATTAGCATGTGCCACCATGGAATGGTTGCTGGTTATTGCTGAAACAAACACTGCAGATCTTTTCCATTGTACAGTGTTGCCTTTTCATGAGGGCTTGCTGTAAGTCACTCAAAAAGTCATCTTGTGATAACCATCCCTGATTACTGGTTTAAAAGTTTTCCATTGATAGGATCTGTGATCTAGAACTGATTTACCTGCTTGTGTGGTAACAGGTACATTTTCATCTAGTAGAGCATTGACTGCTATTAATGGGAAGGATATTATTAGTTCAAATTTGCATCAATGTACAAAACACAATCTGTTGTACATGAAAAAAATTGATCAAGGTAATAATGAGGCAGGCTTATTCTGTAACATTTTGGGAGAAAATGCTAGCAGTATATTTTGGATAATGGATTCAGCAATCCTTAGCTTGAATTTTAAGGATGCTAATAATCCAGTGTTCTGACTGTTTGATAGAGAGAGGGGATCTGTTCCCATCCTGGATTCATCAACTTTGTTTAGCCTGTGTTTAGTTGAAAATGATGGAGATTAAGCACTTTATGAAGGTGGATGTTAATTAAGGTCCTTTAAATGAAAGATTTTATTGAACAGCACTTTCTCTCTTCAGGTTCAATTACAACTGCAGACGGGTCTGCCCTGGTGAAATTGGGAAATACGACAGTAATTTGTGGAGTTAAAGCGGTATGGTTGGTTTTGATTTTAACTTGGCTGTTAGCTGAATTTGTTTATTCGTCTGTAGAATGCATCTCCTGCCGAGTTACAATAATATGCCAGTCAGATACAATTACATTATTTTATGAGTTACTTTCAGGCATCAAAGATATTATTATTTCATTGTCTTGTACATTCTGAGAATGTGTATTTTTGTGGTGTGTACTGTGTATGGCGAAAGATATGCACAAAAATACAGAGCTTTTATTATCTAGAAATAACAGTAATTGAAGAGTTTCTGGAGACTGATCAGTAAGTGGGTTGGTAATTAGTTGGCTGGACTGTGAAGTGCCTTGTTGCCTCAGCTTTACTGGTGGCCTGCCGTGAACCCTGAGATAAACCACTTCACACCCCTGCATGCAGTGAGAAGTCTTCCCATTGGCAAAATACAGTTTGTTACCCATGAACTTGCAACTGACTGATGAAAAATAGCTCTTTTAAATCAAACTGTAATGATATTTGGCAAGAAAATGACACTTCACACTTAGAATAGCTGGAAATATTTTTGAACAAAATTAAGCTCTTCATTTCTTCCTTTTTTACTCCAGGAACTTGCTGCACCTGCAGTAGATTCTGCTAATAAAGGATATATTGGTAAGCTTTTTGTTCTTAATAGTATTTTTTTAGTGCTTCAGCTAAAAGTAAAGATGAAGTGTGCTGTGAAGGCTTCATTAACGGAAAGAAATAGGGTGAAACAGTATTACTTTCCATAAAATCAGTTTTCAAATTGACATTTGGGACGTGTTAATTCAGAAATTTCAGAATTCCCCTGCTCTGCTTGTGAGTTTTCCCTGCAAAGCTACTTTCTCTTTCCTGCTTCCAGAACGGTATGAAAATAAACCCTCAGCGAGGGATGTTTGTTGAGGGGAGAAAGGTAGTTCATCTGTAAGATTGGGCCATGCAATGTTGTGCAAAGGCATGTTAACTTTTGTCTTGAAGTCCCAATAGACAAAAAAGGCTACACAAACTGCTTGTTTCTCAGGGAACTGTAGATACCCCAACATACTCACTCCTGTGCAGTTTCTAGTGAAATAAAACCATTCAGTGGAACAGAGAGCTCATGTGAAATCCCCTTTTTAAATGTGGATTTTTTTTCCACAAAAGTTTATGCATGTTTTTGCTTCCAATCTAAAGCATCAAGTTTTAATGGTTGATGAAGAGCAGATAGCATACCAGTAAGGTCAGGCAGTGGGATGAAAATGGTGCTGTTCCCTTGAGCTAGTTAGGAATGCTTAACACTTAGGGAAGAGTGTGTGAGGTCATGATACTCACAGAAGGAATCCAAACAGAAAACGGTTAAGTACAAGTATTTGCTTTTCTGTGAAACATACCTTTTCCAAGTACAGACTTCTACAAGCTCTTGAGTACAAACTCATTCGTAAGTAACTGTTTTTGAGGGGAAAAGTAGGAAGGCTTGACTGAAGAATTCTTGGTCTTGCTTTTCGTTTGAAGTACATAAAATGGTATTAAAAGTGCATATTATCTTATTTTTGATTTCCCATGCCATGATTTCTTTAGTTTATAACTGATGATTTTTGTTACCTAGTTCCAAATGTAGAACTGCCATCCCTCTGTTCAACAAGGTTTCGCTCTGGACCTCCTGGCGAAGAGGCTCAAGCAGCAAGCCAGTTCATTGCCGATGTGATTGAAAAGTAAGGACCTTCTTACTGCATTTACACCACAAACAACTCTGAAAGACAATTTTCTATTTGCTGTTTTACTTTCTCATTTTATTTTAGTTCACAGATAATAGCGAAAGAAGATCTGTGCATTGCAAATGGCAAGGTAAGTTGTATCTTAAGTTGTATATAAATACATACTAGCAAGATCATGGTGGTAAGACTTTAAAGAAGGTATTGGATGTTTTTTTTTTTTTTTTTTTTTTCTTTCCAATTTACATAGCTTGGTTTAGGTCTAGAGCGTAAAATTTTGTTCTTGTGAAAGAAGTATCTTTGTTCGTGTGGCCAGTGTTTTCTTAGATATTGCACCATCTGCTTAGCTGCTGTAATAACTCACATGTGCAAACGTTTTTTGATAGCTTGCTTGGGTGTTATACTGTGACATCATATGTCTGGACTACGATGGAAACATCTTGGATGCCAGTGTCTTTGCTTTGTTAGCAGCATTAAAAAATGGTAAGTCTTCTCTAGAGTAAGACACACTCTGATTGCTGTTGCTTGGAGAAATATGTTAGTTTTTAATCGTGAGGGAAAATAACTGCTTCACAATTCCTTAAGTCTGCTTTTTTCTGTCACCTAAATTACTATACTGGGAATACAGAGTGGAACTGATGGGAGGGATTCCATAGATATGTAACAGCTGGGCAGTAAGATCTTTTTGTATGTATATTATTGCTGTCTTGTAAGATTAATAGCCATTCTGAGTGTTTTTCTGTCTCAGAAATCGGAATCTTTCAGCAGAGGTCACAAACAACTTTAATGTCTAGTAGAGCACCTTACCTTGTTCATCTGTGTTGTGTAGGCAGAACAAGCTGTTGGGAGCTTATTTTATTTTGTCAAAACACAATGTTTGTAGCTTCATGTGTTATAGTTTGAAAGAACTGTTTTCATGCATGCTATATAGGTATGATAATTCACAAGGTGTGGGTTATATATGCATGTAGGAGACAGCACAAAGAGTTAGAGAAAGGCTTCCTTTTCTAAGCGTTGAATTGCTTGCCTTTGAATTCCAATAGCTAATTTGCTCTTGATTTCCCCGTCTCCATTACTGGGTTGTTTGAGTGAGAGTTACCTTAAGATTGGATTGTACTTTTTCTACAGATGTATAAAATACATGAGATGAGACTGTATGTATATATTTGGTTTTACATGTCCTGTAGGCATTTTTTGGGGAAAAAATGTTTTTTGTTCAATTTGAGACTAAAGGTGTTGTAATTGTATGGTATTTTGGAAGCAGAAAATGCTAGGGAGGAATGGTACTTTCAAGAGAAAAGTGAAATAGTTACTTGAATAGGTAGTTTTAAGCTAAGCAGGTTGCTTGAATTCAAAAAAATGGAACACTGTTAATAAAACCAAAATCCCATTCTCATCTGCTTTCCAATATGGTAAAAGGTCAGCTTGAATATTTCAGCGGTCTAGGACATCTTTAGGCCTACTGAAAGTAGCAGTGTTTAATACTATTCTATTGTCATTTTTTCACCTCTTCAGTCCAGTTGCCATCTGTTACTATAAATGAAGAAACTGGTTTGTCAGAAGTTAATTTAAAACAGAAGAATCCCCTGGTTATCAGAAAGCATCCAGTTGCCACCTCCTTTGCTATATTTGATGAGTAAGTTCCTAACTGTTTTGTACTTATGAAAACAAGTGTGAATCTAAAAAAAAGTAGTGAAAACATGAGGATGCTACTGGTGTTTCTGCACTTATTTGCTGCTGGTGAAGGACACAAGGGTTCAGGCAGTGCTGTTTTGCTATCTCTTATATCCAAAGCGTGTCTCGCTGAACTGATTTGTAGTTCTGCAGTATGGATGAGTATGTAGCAAACAAACAACAGTTTGTCCAACTTCCTCCTGTGACTTAAAGCAGAGCTGTTTCCCAGCCTAAAGGACAGGCATAAAAGTACTCTAGGGTTGAAGGTTTTGGAAAGGGTATTGATTTATGTTTATGCAGTATCCTCTAGACAAAAGAATGGTACTAACAGAGTTCATCTTTTAAAAGTTTGTGTACATAGCTGATATAAAAGATGATAGTTTTTTGAACAGATTATATGAAGGGTTTAGTCAACAGAGGAAGTAAAAAGTACTGGTCTACTCAGAACAACAAAACCTCTGGATAAATGAAAACATAATTACCCAAGATGAAGTATGACCAGCACTCTTAAGTCATTGTTCCTGTAGGTAAAAAATCTGATTATGAGAAGTCAAAATAATCCCATCCAGTAACTTGACTCCTCACCTGAAATTGTTTATTGGCTCTTCATTAGTGTAACTATGTTAATTAAGTGTTCTGTTGCTGCATAGAAGAAAAGTAGAGAATCAAAAATACGATATTTACTGTGCTTTCAATCCATTTAAACGTTTAGAGGTCAGGCATTTATGGCACATTTATCTGTAGTCACAGAAATTACTGATAGGCCCTTAGATTCATGGGATGGGATGGGATGGGATGGGGTGAGGAGAGTGCTAAGCTCCAATGCTGACCAGGTGATTACCAAATTAATCAAAGCAGAAAGTTATAGGCGTGCTGGTGCAGAGCACTGTGGAGCTCCACAGCATGGCTCCTGTACATAAATAAGAGCCAGGTCTGATGCATCCAACTCTTGGTGTGTACAGGTTTCATTTGTCATGCTGCACAGTGTGTGTGGGTAGAATAAAAAAGTAGCATTTTTGAGTAGCATAGCTAAGGACTGATATTTTTATTAAACTGCAGCTCTGAAAGAGCAATCTGAAACTGTTGGTTAAAGTGTAAATTACCCAGAAAATCCTTTTTAAAAATTATGCACTGCATGAGCTCAAATCAAAAAATTCTTCCACTTATTTAACGGGCATTCAGCCTTACTGCTATTCCCCCAAAACTTGCCATAATCATTCAGTTTAGGTGCACTGTAGCTGGTAGGTTGAAGTTGATTACATCAAACTCTCACACAAAACGTAGTTAACGTAAACTGAGGCTTCATGAAAACTTCAGGTATAGTTTGTTTGGCTATATCGTAACTCAGAAGCAAAATGTTTGTACTACCGTTTTGTTTGTTTTTGAAAGAAACCTAAGGCTAATGTGTTGTTGTTTGGCTTTTTAAGTTCAAGCTCTTGTTGTGCAAAGTTGTCTTTTAGTTAATACCCTTCTTTTCATTGGTTTGCTCAATTTTTAACTTGAAAACTAATATTTTCTCCTTTAATGATCTGCATTGTCTGATGTATTTGACAGCTTATTTTGGTTTTCTTAAGGAACTCAGTAACCATTTTTGAATTATTCACAGTCTGAGTGATGTTAGAGCTCTCTGACAAGCAACTGAGAACCACTTTGGTGAATTTACCATTAGAAATGTATTTTGCCTTAAGGTCTGGTATAGATTAGTGAAGGCTACACGTAAAAACATTGTCTTTGCTTAACTATGAAGTAAGTGGTTGCATACTACAAATAACAGTTTTAACACTGTTTTCCTGCAATACTACAGGTCTATAAAACTTGCACATACAGATGTATTTTGACAGCTGGTATTTTAACAGATGTATACACTATTTCCCTTTTTTTTTTAACTAGTAGATTGTGGGGAAAAAAAACACCAGATGAGTTTGAACACTAAATCAATCTAGAATTACTTTATAACACTACATTAAAATTAATTAGCGAATGCATTTTGCAGCCATGTTAATGGAACATCACGTACTAATGTCTGCATATATTTTCCTTTCAAAAGCACATTACTCATAGTTGATCCAACTGCTGAAGAAGAAGACTTAGCAACTGGAACAGTAACTGTTGTAACTGATGAAGAAGACAGACTCTGTTCCGTCCATAAGCCAGGTACTTCCAAGCTCATTGCATAGGAACCTATGAAGAGGATGGTCTTTTCTTGACCTGTGTGTTATATACCCCTCCATTTATTTTTTTTTGTAAAATGTGTGCACTTTATGATAACAGATGGGTTAAGTACTGATTAAATCACTTACTCTTGAAATTCATTTTGAAAGAGGTGGCATGACTGATGTCATAGCTTACCCTACACATAGCAAATGACAAATCTTGAGCGTGTCTACTGTTTAGGTCTGGTGTGTTTGTCTTCTGTGCCTGAGGCTGTATTTGAAGAAGCTGTATGCTTTCTTCAGGCGAAAGTTGAGAGAATTAATGTATTAATACCCTGACTTAGAAAACACATTTGAGGATACTTAACTGAAGCATAAGTGGAAATTCAAGTTGTTCCTTTCAATTCTTAGGTGGAAGTCCTCTGACAGGTGCCAAGCTTCAGGACTGTATCACCAGAGCCATAACAAGACACAAAGAAGTGAAGAAGCTGATAGACAAAGTAACAAAAAGCATAAAGCCCAACTGAACAAAAGGCAAGATCTTTTCAAAAGTGGATTTGTAAAAATTGTATTTGTTACAGTGTTCACAAACCTTTTTATACTAAATAAACAAATACCAATACTACATTTACAAAGTTCATTTTTTTCTAAAATGTTTTCCACCCTTATACTATGTACAATGCTGCTGAATGGTAAAAAATACAAGATAAAACATTCTGTTAAAAAATTAAGTGACTTACAAGGAAACCGGACCCTAGCTGCTTTATCAATGAAGTTGCCACATTATATAGGGGTAGCTTCCAAAAACAGTTTATTTCAGTGTAAGGTCAAAAGGTCGGTTTCCCACCAGTAATATAAAACACTGATTTGTTTTAAGCTTTCTCCTTTTTGAACTGGAAAAAAAAAATCACCTCTGAATCATTTTTATAAAGGAAAAAAAATGCAAGTCTCAGGATTTTGGAGGGACTGGTGTGCCTCTTTTTCTTTTACTTTTTGAGTGGCTGCCTGAATGCTGTTGATGTCGCAGGTGAGCTGCTTGTGCTGCTGCTGCTGCCGCCATAGCCATTTGATGCTGCAAGAATCGCAACTGCTGCCACGAAGGAGAAGGGGGAGAAAAAGCTTGTTAGTGTTAGCTATAAAGCTATGTTTCACATCAGAAAGAATGACAGAAAGGTGGAAAAAAAAACAAAACTGAGGAGGCACTAGGTTAACAAAAGGAATACATCATGTACTGGGGCAATGAGTACAGTCAAGCAGCACCAGTGGCACAGAAGCCTGCTGAGGGCATATCTAACATTGTACATGTTCTCAGACAGCTATTTCTTTGCCCTTTCTCTCCATTGCAGTAACTGCAGTAACTCAGCAACTTCAGTGAACGTTTGGTGATGTGGTACATTTTTAGCATCGTACCTTTCCTGTGTATGTGGTGTTTTCTTTGTGTATCACAAGGAGACCGTGTGCTAAAAGTATTTCAATATTTTCATAAAGCATCTGAATAACAGAATGCTAAAGGAATGCTTTATCAGAGATGTTGTACATACTGACTGTAGCTGTGCTACACTGGAACTTACAGGTGCTTCAAGTGTCTTTCTTTTGCAAGCCTAATGGCACCTGGCAGAGCTTATTTAGTAATGTGCCACAAGCACTCCTTGAATGTTAGCAAATCAGGAAGGTGGATGGCTTAAATGAATAAAAATAAAGGCAGTGCTCCAAGCTGAGAGAACTACACATTTCAAGTCTTTCATGATAGTTTGTCTGAATTCATTTTTTTTATTTTTTTTTAAATTTCAGACTGTAAAGACAGTTTAAAAAAAAAAGGAGATTCTTTGTTTTGGAGCTGAGAATTGTATTTTTTTTTTTAAACAGAGTGAAGTTGCTGGATTACTTGTATCTGTTGCTGCTGCTGCTGCAAGGCTTGTTGTTGTTGCTGTTGTAAGGCAGAAGAGAGCTGGAGTCTCTGCTGAGGAAGGCTTTGCCCAGGTCTGTTCACGGCAGAGCCAAGCTGAGACAACACTAAGAAAGGAGAAGGGGAAAGCAGGCAGGTCAAAGAGGTCAGGTTGAGTTTGTCAGGGTTGGGAAAGGAAGACATAGGAATAGAGTGTAACATAAAGGGAGGATCAACAGAATTAGTTTAAGTAAAATTGGAAACAGTGCAGAATAAAATATACATGATATACATACTTGGTTAGTTATAACATAATTAGATTATGAAGTGCTTGTGGAGACACAAAGAGGTTTCTCATACTGGATGTTAAGCACACAGTTAAAGAAACATTCTTCAATGAAGTCTGGCATGGAATTTTCCTGTATTTTTTTATCGTATCAAGTGTGGCTTATTCATGTGATATAACCAATTTATTACACTTAACTGCCAAACAAAGCAGAGAAGTGCATGTGTTGGAAGTGGAAGTCCAGTATTTCTTGTAAAATTCATATGCTGATAATAAATAGCAAGTTGTTCTGTAAGACTTCTCTAAGACCAAACTTCATTTCAGTGTGAATTTATCAACATACACACTTAAATACAAAAGGAGGCTCAGCAAGCACATACCTGTGGCTTGAGGTTGCATAAAATTCCCTACTCCAGTCAGGTTAATAACAGCAGCTTGTTGGGCAGATAATGCCTGATCTTGATTGGATGGACCTTGGTCAGACCCCTAGCAAAAATGAAAAGCTTGATCCTTATTACCAAACTCAGTACCAGTAAATAAGTAAAGCCAGTGTGACGACAAGCTTCTGAAGTGCCATTTAAAAACATTTAATTCTACATTTTACAGTGCATGTAGATACAGGCTACAATGTAGTCACTACTGAAGTTTAACAGATGCCGAATGCTTCCAAACAGCTGTTTGGCAGAAACGGAACTGTGCTGTCAGTCAGTAGAGATTAGTTTATGGTTGTAATCTTAGCGCATTTCCTCTCCTGCTCCCCACCCCCAAAGCCTTCAGGTGACAGCTGTAACTATCCACATGCAAAGGTCCTAATCATAATGTGAAAGGTGTGAAAACTTACATTCGCATGTTCAGATGCCTTAACATCATAAAAAAAAATATGAACTCTTTTTAAGTTTTGTTTTCAGAACAAAGTAGCCCTGACCCTAATCACACAACTGGAATTACTGGAGCCTCATCTAGTGTTTACTGACATTAAGAGTGCTGAATTACGACCTCTTCTTGAATTGATTCAAATAGCAGGGAAATAAAATATTACACCTGATTTAAGCAAACTGCATGGCTTATCAGTTATAAGGAGGGGGAAAAAAAACAACACATGGGCTTTTGAGCTGGTGCATTTCCAGGAATTGCAATGCTTCTTAAGAATGCCCATATGAAATAATGTCACTAAGACCTGGGTAAACTTGGCCAAAAGACTGGACATCAAGACATACATCATCATCTTGATGAAGACAATGAAGACAGACTTACAAAGTCATAGAACCAGCATGTGGAAAAAGACAACCCTAAGTATGAAAAAAGTAAGTATACTAGTGGTAGCACAGAGGTTTTTTTTTTTTGTGTTTTGGGACTAAAGTTTTTTCCACTAAGCACTTGGATTACAGCACTGTGAACATAGACATTGTTGTCCATAGCATGAGTTACAGAATCAAGTTAAAATGAGCTATTATGAATACTGAACAACCTTAACCCTGAACTATAATGCGTAGTAAGAAAACCATTCCTTAGGGCAAGTTAGCCAATGCAGAGATTGATTTCTTCAAAAAAAAAACTTTCTGCCACAGAAAGGACTTAGCCTCAAATCAGCTTTTGTGTAAATGCCCATAAAGTTAGCACATAGAAAATAAAACACAAGAGTATAAGCTTGAATTTTATACATAGATATAGATATATATTTAGGTAATTTGACTAGAACTGACATTTGGATTCTGAGAATAAGTCTGGAAGTCTCCTATTAGACTGTCACACATTTCAGAACGAGGCCTGTGACACAGGAGACTACACCATGAAAATGTTTTAAAGAGTCATCTTATTTATGAACAATCTACAGCAGCACAAGCAAAATTACGACAAAGTGAGTTGTGTATCCATAGAGACAATTTGGTAAACAAAAGTCTTGCATGTCTGGAAAGACAAGAGCTTGTAGTTATAAAGAACGCAAAAGCAGAGCAGCTGGTTTTCCCAAATAGCTGCACCAATGATGGAAAGACCTTTAGACACAGGTACAACTAACCACTTAAATTTTTCATTTTGAGAATAGACAGAAAGGTCTCCGTCAAGTCTTTACACTTCTTCAGTGATTAACACCTTTAATACTAGTTACAAGCAGCAGAACAGTAAGTGTCTTAGGATAACTTTAAAGCCAGCTGACATATTTATTTCTCTGGGGCAGAGAGCAGTGTTGTTACACCACAGGAGTGAGGATCATATGCCAGCTCATAGCAGTTGTGAGCTATGAAGCTTTAGTTACTCAGTGGTAATCCTGTCTGTGTTTCTTCTCTGTTCATCTGATGTCTATGGTATCTGCTCGTTAGGATAAACAGAGCAAGACTAGGCTAATTTTACACCACTCACAGTGGGCTGACTCTCCATGGTGGAGTGAGGCAGTGCTTAGCTGGGTGCTTTGTTACAGCTCTTCTATACAGGATGAAAATAAAGGAGTATAACCCAGCTCCAGCCGTGGCAACAAATCCATTGCAGTCTTCCGCAGTTCACCAAGGTTTGGGAGGAAGACTTTCCTCTCCCATTTCAGATCTGTTGTGTAAAGGCTCCTTAGTGTGGAGATGGGGAGAATAGGAGAAACTGATTCATCCGTGTACCCCAGACTGAGCGCTGTTAGCAACACACCTTATTCCTGTGGGCTGCTGAGATTGCTGCTGTGGAGAAAACTGTGACAGCTGCTGCTGGAGTGGGTTCAAATAAGTGAACCTCATGTAAGCTGTTGAAGATTAATAACAAAAGGCATATTTCAATCGAACTGCTGCGTTTCCCCCATCCTAGGATGAGTGTGACATTGATAATGATGTATTCCTTGGAGGATTTTCTTTTGGAAATCCTTTAAAATTCATTGATTTACAACAGCTGTTGTGTGAAGAAGCCCCATGCTCAAAATAAACCTGCATCAATTGTAGCTGGATTTTCTTTTTAAACAGTAAAATACATTTTAATTATTCTATTTCAACTAAAATAGCAGAGATTGCACTGATACTGGAAATGTAAAGGATAGTCTTCAAAAGCACTGGATAGTAGTTTCATATTCAGAGTATGCCAGTGAAGTTTAATATATGCTTCCAATAAGGCTGAAGGCCTGAAGCAAGAACTGTTGTGAAGAAGTCTCTGAAGTGAAAAAGTCTCAATTCCTCTCCCTTAACCCATTTTAATTGCAGTGCTGTGCTTTCAGCCAAATTATTCTTGTCTTTTGAGTGTCAGAGATAGCCTGAAAGGTCATACTTCAATTTGGAATTGCATAAATACAAGCAGTTTATTTTAAAGAAGAGCTCTACACTGCCTCCTGTGCCTTTCCTTTCCTGTGTTTCTGGAGTTTGTGCAGGAGTGGCAGGATGAAGTAGCAAAGCTACAGATGATCTTTTACTGGTTATTGATTTTCTGAAGCATGGTGCAACATCTGTGGCATTTTGAAGCTGCACCTCTGCAGCTCTAACTTGCAGGCAACTTCAAGATCCAGGAATTACACCCAGCTCCACTCCCTGTTCTGCTTTTTAATGGAGCTCAAACATAAGCACCATTTGCTCAAGTTCCTATTTGTATGTATGCTTAAAGGAAATGAAACATTTAAAGCCTTTTTGGACATCCTATCTTATATGAACTTCTACTTTCATTACCAGCAGCTCTTTAAAGTTTTAATTGCACCTACCTGTGCATGTTTAGCTCAAACTTTCAGGCCTTGTATGTGTAACCCTGAGTGACTCTGCTGTACTGTTTTGTGCTTTTCATATAATCATAACTTCAGTTTCAAGAATGCTTTGCAAATAAAAGCTTAGGCAAATCCAGAAAATTGAAGATGGTATTTTAGGATTAATCTCTTGAATTCAAATGTCAGCATTTTTACATTGTTACTGAAAACTAGCTGCTTTGTTGTGAGCTGAGAATATCATTTCCACCTGATATCTTTACAGAAGTACCTTTTTCCTCATTTTAAGTGTTTTAAAAAAGCAAATGAAATTTGCAGTATATGGTTTCATCAATTGGCTTCAAAGATCTGTGGCAGCCAATACTGTAAGCAGTGCTAAGCATGTCTCTAAAGAAATGTAAGAAAGTATTATTGTGTCCAAGTATATCAATTACCTGTAGAAGATTTAAGGGCCGAAGATTTGATGCATTTTTCAAACCAAAAGGGCTGCCTGTTAAAGAAAACATCTTTTTATTAGTAGGAAGTCTTTACTTAATTATATATGTGTATTGCAATTTATACACCTTTCCACTGGGATTATTTCAAACATTTAGAAGCTGGAAAACTGGCAAGCCTAAATTTTGTACTTTAACGCAAATGCTGCATTTTCCATGAAGTTGACAAGTTCACAGTTATCCAGATTCAAAGTTAAAGAGCTGACTGAGCAGAAAGAAAACTGAATCACTGTCAAACACTGTACACTGTAACCTCTAACTTGTGTTTGCATTTATTGTAAAGACCAACATAGAGAATTTCGTGCAAGTTATTTTTTCAGCAACTCTCCTTCTGGCTTTGCAAAGTTTTACTGTTTGTACAGTAAACCTAGAAATGTCCAAGGACAGAAGGAAGTAGTGGGTTCCCAGTTTCTTGATCATTACAACAAACAACCCTTGTCCAAATCTTAGCAACTGTACTACCCTAGAAGGGCGAATGCAAAGACACATCTGACTTGTAGGGCTTTTGGCATTATTCCGCACAGTACTCCTCAAAGATAGACTAAAAGGATGTATATGTAGTTATCTGTGAGGTGGCAACAGAACTGATTAAAATGCTCCAGTAAAACTGCAGCTGTCAAACAGAATCCCCACTGAGGTCTGCCACAGACCTAGATCAGCTCCCTACTTCCATTTGTTACATAGATGATAATGTGAAGTAAAAATCTGACAAAACCGGTAAAGGTTGCTAATGCTTGAAAGGACAGGATTAGAACTAGAAGTCATCATAGTGAATTGAAGAAAAGGTCCAAAATCAATGACACTGAATTCCAAAAAGACAAACAAACAAGTACAAAACTGAGTTAACTATCTCTGCATCTACACAGCAAGAAAATATGTGAGAAATTAGAGAGGTCACAAACATACCCGAATAACCCGTACCACAGATTAGAGAACACACAGAAGAAAAGAACTTCTTCACACAGTTTACATTTATAGAACTGTCACAAGATGCTGTAGATAACAAAAATACAAAAGGACTCAAAAAAACAATTAGACAAGTCCCCAGAACAGAAGTCTAGCATAAGCTATTAAGCAAAAAGATCCACATGGATAGTCTTCAGCTGAGAAAGTCTCAAAGCTGGAGACTGCCAGAAGAGGTACAGCTGTCCACCAAGGGATGTAATGCTTTACATTTGCCTGGACGTAGATTTTCCCCTAAATATCCTCTAATGGGCCACTGTGAGAGACAGAATATGAACTGAATGGACTTTTGGCCTAAGCCAGTATAGCCCTTCTTAGGTTCATGTAATGCTGTTGCAAGAAAATATGAACAAAAATAGGCAGACCTCACTTGGGGAAATACTAACAGGAATGTTGTGAAAGAGGTAAGATGCAGTTATTCTGCTGTGCTCCACAGTGGTAAATCAGCCAAACTCAGGCTTGTGTCCAGTTTTGGGTATCACATTTTAAGAAGGATGTGAGCAAATTGGACAGTCTAGAAAAGAGTGACAGGATTATGAAAGGTTTGAAAAATACAACCTATCAGAGAGAGAAGACAAATGTGGGACATGACAGCATGTTTCTGATACCTAGAAAGTAAAGAGAAAGAGCAAGCAACTATTTTATATGTCTGCAAGGAACTGGAGAAAAAATAATTTAATCTGCAATTGAGGAGATGCACTGTGATTAGGAGGAAACATTTTATACAGATAATGAACTACTCCAAACAGCTACTGAGGGAGACTGGAATCTTCTCCAGTGAAGGTATTTATGGACAGTTTAATATGGGTTAGACAGATTTGACTGTCTCAATATAAGGGTTGGATACCTTGATGTACCTTCTATCCTTTTGATTCAATAATCATGTATTAGGGTTCTCTGTCTTAGTTTATTTTTTTTCTGAAAGCATAATAAAGAATTCAAATGTTGCTTTAATGAATATTGAAACATATACATTAATATACTCATATTTAAAAGCAATAGCAAACTAATTACTTGTCTCTCTAGAATAAAGCAGTACCAGTGGTAGCATGAAATACCCTGCACATTTAAAAACAGAGGCCTCTTTCTAAATTTAACCATGTCTATTTTCTGGCAGTCATCATTATCAAAATTGTATCTGAATTCAGAGTTTATCTCAAACATCCTGCTGGGCATACCAAAGGTAATCTGGGTGCATAGTACATTTCCCCACTCCAGTTTCTCAGAGAAACCATCTTAATCACAGTTTACAGTTAGAATGCAAAAATATTTATGTTGTTCCTAAGTTCAAGTCAACAAACAATGATCCATTCACACAATGGCCACTTTGGTCCATTGTCCTCACAACAGGTTTTTACACTGTCCCTCTCTGAAGGATGGCTTTTCAACTTATTCACACTAACCTGCTTGAGAGGCAGACTGCATTGCAGCGGGCAGTGCACTTGGTACCAGACCTCCTGATGGTAAAATGCCACTCAGATTTATACCTGCAGGGGCTATGGCACCAGTGTTGCACCCCAACATAGGGTTTGAACCACTCATCAATGTCTGTGCTCCACTGTAGAAGAGGAAAGACAACACATCAAATCCAAGTGGTACAAGCAAATCTGAGTAACTATGTTTTTGTCCTCTGTCTAAATTGTTTTCTGCAATTAAAATTGTGGATAAAGCATCAAAGTAGCTTAAAAGATCATTATGCTTAGTGTAAAACAAATATCTAAATTCATATTCTCAAACGATTGTTGAACCCCTGTTCAACATGGAAAATAACCCATGGAAATATATAACCCATGGAAAATAAAACTTAAGTGGTTCTTTTATTCTAGAAACATTGAAAGATCAGTCTTCAAAATGGTTGTGCTATAATAACAAAAAGCTAAGTAACAGGTTTGTGTTTTCCTTTTGTGTCATAAGTCTAATCAATTAATCATTGGTAATCAGCTCCTGAACATCTTAGATAAATAAATCAAGTGCCTGATCCCTCCATTGAAGCACACCACGTGTCTTACACTGAGCATATTATACTGACCACAGAATTTTATTTTGTCTAAAAGCAGCTCACTTCATACCATATAATCTACACCTGCCAGCAGCATCATTTTTTAAAACAGCTAAATGGGTTTTACAAAGAATATTTAATCTAAGTATTTGATGAAATTGTTAGAAAACATATTTGCTCTTTTCTTAAATTTCACACACCTTTATTCATAGAATGTTTATAGTGAATTTCTTTCCATTTTTCATTTAGTGGTCTGCATACAACATTCCACCTTCTCTCTGATTAATAAAAAGTTTTCAACATTAAAGAGCAAAACCTCGAAACACACTTACATGAGGCACATCTTACGGAATTAAATTATATGCATCTGAAAAGCTCAAAGTACAATTTTCTTTATAGACTTCTTTTAGTATTCTCATAGCAGATGCCTTCAACTTTGAGAAATATAAATAACTTCTAGTGGCTTTTTAATTCATAATTACAAGGTGACTGGTCTTTTTGTATTGCAGATTCTGACAAATATCTACTGTACTGGCTGCCAAAAAAAATCCAGCAACCAACTACCAACCCACCCAAGGACAAATTAAGAAGCTGTCTTAACAAAGCACTTACCACACAGAGCCCACTACATTGATGAAGTTAAGTCCTGCAGGGTTTGCCATGACCTGGGTGGAGGTTGTTCCTGTAGTAATGGATGTTACCATGGTGGAAAGAGGAATGGTCATTACAGGCAGTGCCTGGCTCAGAGACATTTGCTGCTGAGCAAACGGGGTTAACAAAGTGGGCTGAGGGGTGAAGCCTGAATCTTGGGGAGTAGGGGTGGCAGAAGGGGTAATAGGAGTTGAGCTCTGAGCATCAGGAGGGTGTGGGGTCGATGAAGGGGTGTTGGTTGGAGTAGGAGTAGATGGTTTAGGAGTTCCAGACCCTGCTCATTGAGAAAAATAAAAAGTGCTAGTTTGTTATAAAAGGCCAGTCCCTTTCTGTATAATAAGGTTAATGGAATCTTACTTAGCATTGACAATTTGTCCCATTTCTTAAACTGCAAGTGTTAATTTCTACATGACACGAGTGTTGCAGCACGCACTCATTGTTAAGGATGCAGTATAATCACAGAAAAACCCCGTTTTCCATCCTTAATTCTTTAAACCAAACACAGTTTTGCATCCTCCATTATGTTCCTCCATAATTTATCGTACAGGAAGTCATAACTCTATATTCAGTAACACTTAACCCAAAATAAAGCCATTTCTTAGTGACCATTTTACCCTAATTAATGTTTTTGCCCTAAAATGTTAAACACATAGTCTATATGCACTGCCTGCACAATAGCACCATGTTAAAAAACATATGGAAAACAACAGATTCAACGAAGAACAGATACTATTTCAGTAATCATGAGGGTCAGTCTAAATTTTATCAATAACTAAACTCCCATTTGCCAAATTTTGATCAAATAAAAAGAATAACTTTTAAAAATAAGAACCAGAGGATACTACTGCATCTTTAAAAGCTACTGTGTAGTGCCTTCTACTTAAATGTAGTATGTGTAGCTGTATTTGTTGTGGATGCAGTAAGCACAGCTTATCAATACAAAAATGAAACAAAACCAAAAAAAGCAAAAAGCTCAAAGTGTTTTTCTCTCTCTTTTTTTAAGCTTTCATGTCCTGCAGAAAGAAAGGAAAGAAATGTGAAATGTCCAGCTGTTGTGATCAGGGCCTTACTTAAAGGAACAACTGTGAGCAGTAGATTTACACAATCCATAGCACTAAAATAAGCACTGAGTAAATCTGTTAGAAGAAAACTTTTGTCAGCTTTCTGTTTTTTCTTTGTGCAAAACAAGAAGGCAGAGAAGTTACACCTTTTGAGCTATCCAGATTTTAAATTATTTAATGAAAAAAGCATATTATAATACTGTGCAGGATACTGGAATGTGCAGTACACAATAATTCATTAAAAATTGAATAACTGCAGCTGTGATTTCTTTGTACAAATCTTTTCACAAAACGTCTCAAGACACATACATATTTTAAAGACTGCATATGATCTATAGCTATGATTACAATGATCCTGTCAGTGTTAATGAAAATAATTAAACTAGGATGGCATTTATTATTGAAATTTACATTTTAACACCTGAGAATATGGTGCTATCATCATCAGCATCACCACCACACTTGCAATCAGCAATGATTTGTAAAACAGTGTAGGAGTGTTTTAAAAAATCATCTTATCGTTTATTGTATCACCACCTTGGGACTAATCAGATTATATACATACATAGAGATACAACTGCACCAGCTCCTATAACATTTAAAAAACCAGATGCTTAAATTAGGTAAAAGCAAACTGATCTAACATACTGTTTGTACACTGGAGGAAAAATCTACACTTTGGAATTTTATCACATCATCTACCAGCTTTTGATAAAGAGGAGATCATACTAATTGCATAAAATGTATTAAAACGTATACACAAAGGGTGCATACATATATACAGAAAAACGAACACAATTACAATAAACATAAAAATACATACAGTGAACAAGAGACCTGCCTAAAGCTGCACAACTTATACAATTTAGGGTACACTGTACACTTAAGTTTCATCATTCCACAGGTTAAGAAGTTTTATCTCAGGAAGCATTTAAGCAAAAGCCTAAGATTTAATGGAGAATTTAGGTCGTGACTCACTTTGTGAAGAGCTCGCAGGAGACATGGCAGCTGGAGAGAGCATGCTAACTTGATTAAGATCCATAGATTGCTTCCGAGAAAGACCAGGTGGCTTAGAAGGAGGAGGAGGAGGAGGTGGAGTTGGGGATTTTAGATGGCCACTTGACTGCTGCGAACTAAAAATATTACCTGAAAAATAACAATTAAAATAAATTATTGTACTGAGTTGAAGTTTACTCAAGTATTTTTTAGGATATATATTCATACAAAAATACAATCAGAAATTAACAAAGTGATAGTTTGAAAAGCTCTTTTCACAGATAATGCTGACTTTTTTTAAAAAAATAAAACTTTACTGAAGGGTCAGCATATCACTTTACAATAAGCAGAACACAGAAAGGAGATGCTCAAGTTGATAAATAATTACCTGAAGAGCTACTTCCTGAACTTGAAGGTAATTTGATGGGAGGAGGCCGGTGTTTTACACCTTTCCCCAGTACTGAAGACTGAACAGAGCCTGATATACTTTCTGGCTGCTAGGAGGAAAGAGAAATTAACACTACCAGAGCAATAATATGAGCTTTCATATATTTAAAAGAAGACATAATTCAGTTAATTTGTGTTGTAATTCTCCAAACCATAGCAAAATTCCCTTGAAATATTCCAGATTTGTATGTATCTGAAAAACAACCTAGGACCAACTCTTTTTAGATAATGGACTCTTTAGTTTATGAAGAAATTCTAAGGTTCCTGAAAAATTGAAACTGTGACAAAGAAAATTAAGAAATTCATTTTTCCTAATTCTGAAGTGCTTCTCAGTAACTTTTCACAAATGCAAGTGACAGATGCACTTTATATAAAAAGACAATTTGGCCTTGAAAAATTGCATCATTCCATTCATTCACTAACTGTAACCACCTGCTATTTCCAACCCTGATCCTGGGAGCAGGAATTTGAACACATTCAGGAAAATCCTCAATGCATACAAATTAATTTGTTTTCCCTTTGACTTCAATGGGATTAGAACTTCCTTAATCTCTTTAAATCAAAGGTATTCCGTTATTGTTTGTTCTTATAACATGCTTATCAGGGTGTTTAAACACAATTTTAACTTCAGCTAATCAAACCTGTAAATCTTAGTCACTTACAACATACCCTAAATCCATAATTTCAACAGCTGACATCAACAAGAGACTCAGTGAAACACATTTACAGTTATAGACTATATTTTTACATATAAAACATCCCATAAATGAAGATAGTATCTAAAGCATGCATTCCACAAACTGTCTGAAATTAGAAAATAAGCCTCTCAGTATAGCAAATAGAGTATTTCAGTGCTGGAACCTAACTGAAATTAACATGGGCTGGCAAATCAGAGCATCTGTTATTGTGTAGTGTCGATCTTTCTGGAGAGCTTAGCCTCCACTTTCTCTTATCACTGAGAATCACTCCTTCCATGTGTTTCTAGTTGTCTTCTTATAAAAAAAAAAACAAAACAAAACAGACCCTGAGGACTAGTTCTTTCTTCTTCTATTAAAAACTCTTTTCTTCATTTTGAGAATAAAAACTAATGCCCCATTTGAAAAGAGACAAGATCATTAAACAAAGTAATCTAAGTAACTTTGGTCCAGCTTTCAGTGGGGACTTGCACAAATGGACAAGATAACTTTTTGAAGTATCTTCCTAGCCTAAGTTGTTCTGTGATTTTACAGTGTGTGTGTACACAGTGTAGATATGTTCTGTGTGTACAGCATATATAGACACACATGCAGATGCATGTACATGTACACACACAAACATTCATATTCCTCTCTGCAACCACTGTCTTCAACATGCTATTCTTCTGGCTGACACAAAGAACCATCTCTTTCAGAGCAAGGTTACAGCACTTCAGAGGATGTATTTACAGCAAAGACACAGCAAAGCAAATAGCCCCTGCTGTCACAAATTCATTTACTAATTGGAGCTTAAATACAGTTGACCACTACAGTACTGAATTTGACCAAGAAAGCCAGCAGAAGTAAAACACAGGGGCAATACCACAAGCATGAGAATTCAGGAATTTCTATGACATGCATACAAAAACATATACACTTTAAAAGCTTTGTTCGTTTTGAAAGTTCTCCTCTTGAATTAAGGGGAAAATAAATTGTAAAGGTAAAAGAAAAGCTCAGCTATTCCTTCTACTTCTGTTTTACTGATGTGTATTAAAAAATGCATGGCTGCATTTTACTATACTGCTCTGTAAAAGGTTAATCTGAACAGAGAAAAACGCTCTAAACAAAACCCTAGAGCTAACTGTACTACGCACAGCCATAAAAAAAAAAACATGGCTAAAAGATACAACATCCCAGCAGTGAAAACAAAAGTGCTTTCCTCTAGCTTTTCTGATATGCTCACCCTGAATGATTATGACAATAACATGTTTAAAAATTAATTTGGAATGAATTTTTAGGTTATTTTACTTTCAAATATGAACAACAAGGATTGATTATTCTAACAATTTGACAAGGGCAAATAAAAGAAATATATAGCTCGATAAACTCACTTCCATTTCCTTCCCTGGAGAAAGATGACTGAGATTGACTGATCCACCTGAATTATGAAACATTTTCACAGGACATTTAGCTTCATTTTGTACTAACTCCTGATACTGGTTCACCACTCTGAAACAAACAATACATAAAAACATTTAAAGATTAACAATTTTGAATGTATATATGTATATACTAAATATAGACGTTATATAAAAAATATATGTATTATGCATAAAATATATACCTTTAAATATACATCTATATAAAACCTAGATAAACAGGCTAAACATATTTTTATATATCCATCTTCCTACTTTATGTTCCTGGGTTCTGTTCTTAGATTAGTGCTGTTTTAAAGTTTGTGTTTGCTTCTTTGATTTTTAAACCAATGATTTTTCTAATGCCAACTACAAATGCTTACATGAAGCCGTTTCCTGCAATAAGCTTGAATCAGTCAAACTACTTAATCTAAGTTTAGGAAACACTCTTTCAGAGGAATATGCAAAACAGTAGACCTAACAGCTCCCTTCCCAAAAGGCAGTACAGTTCTTCAGGATGTCAGCCAGCCATTTCCTCCACATGAGTCCAGAATCTTTTATAAAGCTGTGTCCTCTCTGCTATGTTCCTTATAGAACAGTCAACCCTCCTTTAACTTGAAGTCAATGTCAGATGAAGACTCCTTAGAGCAGGGGAGGTTCATAGTGAAGGTATATCCAAAAATCAGTTATCACAGCAAAAGGGACCAGACTTTCTTCTTTGAGCACTGGGACAGAAGAATTTTATTATAGGAGACTAGCAAGCAGTGACATACCCAGGGGTGTAAAGCATCAACAGCATCAGGCAAACAACTGCAGAACTGCTCTAAGAAATCCAAAGCTACATCTCTACATTTCTAGTAATTTGAGGGAACACTCTATACTTGGCTCACAGCTGTGGTAAAGTAACCTAGCAGCCTTGAAAACCAAACTGAAGACCTATGAGCTGTTGCTTATGCCCTGAAGAAGTGCTGGACTATTTCCATCAGTTTGCACCTAAATATGAACATAGCACTGATGTAATATGCTGCCGTGAGCAAGGGTCCCAAGATGCAACTTTTCCAGTATATAGGATCTAGATAATTTAAAGTTACAGTGGAATCTGAGTAATAAAGTGCTGTGTGCTCAGAAAGGTGCTGCTGTACTCCTTCCTCCATTGATAATTCTTGAACTAGTCCCTGAAACAAACCTACTTTTTCTGATAGGAGGATTTGTGCAGAGTGGCAAATATGATCAGGAAATGAATTCCAGTTAAAACTAAACTCCATAGTACTGTTGCATTGGTTTTCAGCCAACCAATCCCCCAATTTAACTTAGCACAAGCAACAAAAGTCTGTATCACCACAGAAAAAGCAGGAGAAAAATACAAGCAAATAATTTATTGATCAAAATTATCTATTAAAACAAAGAATTATTGATATTTTGACCAAATCAAGGGTTCATCTCCCTGCCAGGCACTTAAGAAGAGAGAACCACGTACTGTACAATGGCAGCACGTACATCACCTCAAAGTCTCATAAGAAGGCACAAACATGTGAACAGCTTTGTGAGAGAGTGCTTTCAACAGGTTCTGCCCTTGTGTGCAGAGGCACACAGGTATCTATAACATGATGCTTACAGGCAAATATTTGAAGAAATTCTTAATTTGCTGCCACACAGTTATGCCAAGATTGCTAATCCTAATTATTCTACGACTTAAAAATACTAGAACACTGATTTATTTGCTTTTTAAGAAAATTGAATCAAATAATGAAGAGCATAAAAAAAAGTCCTATATCACACTAAGCTCAAATTAAAAACTTCCACAATTGCCAATTTACCACACAAAATCCCAAGACGAAATTCCTCTTATGTGCTTACAGAATTTTATAATTACTTGTGTAATCAAGAGTAACTGTGAAGCTAACTAACAACATACTTGGGATTTAGGTAGCGGGACAGGCTGTATTTGCATACTTGCTTTCCTATATATTTCCCTGCATGTTAAATGCATGAACTGCACACTATCTCCTTCTCCTTATTACAATAATTAATTCCTCTTATTTTGCTTATCTGTTCAGCACCTGTTTCCATAACCACAACATTAACAGTCATATTATCTAAAAGGAACAAAATGAATTATTTGGCATCAAGACAGTTCTATATTCAGTATGAATTTACCTTTCAGCATCAGTCTTGGAACCAATGAGGAACCTGAAATTTAGAAAGTATAGCACATTTTCAGTCATGGATTGCACTAAAATAATGTTTTTATAATTACAAACTCAAAGAACATCAATACTATTCTGGCTTCAGATCTGCCCACTGACAAGAGACAATTGATTCGTTTGATTGACTCAGTATTTAGTACTTGAAATAAAAACTTGGTTTCATAACAGTGCATAATATATATGTTGTCTAATATAGACTCCTTTAAGAGTAAATTACCTACAAAAGGCAGAATATGGAATTCTTGTATTTCTATTTTCAAAAAATGGAAGTGAATAACTGCTACAGCATTGCTACTGTGAAAAGTAGCAATGGTAAAGTTATCCAGAAATCAACATCCCAATCTGCTCACCCACAAATACAAACATAAGTGTCCTGCGGTTATGTCAAAACCAGCCCTACTTTAGCGTATAAAACTAAACATTTAGTTTCCATTGTTTGATTTCACTTGTCCAAATTCCAATTCCCCATGTTTTTCTAGAACTAAACATTTCTTTTTTGATTAATGCTATGGCTTGCAAATTATTAATTTTTTACTCAATTTTTTGAACACTACAGAACTTCTCAGTTTTTCCAGATCAGATTTTATATTAATTTTAATAAGACAATAACATCATCTGCACCTTTCACTTCTTATGACACTTTTTTATGAGAAAGAAAACAAATTCATGATCAACGAATGAAATTCAAAGATCAGTGGGTAAGATCTTAAAAAGCAATGGACCAAAACAGTGACATCCCCCACCTGAAAAAAACAAAACAAAACAAATCCAACAACAAACAACAAAAACCCCTAAACCAACAAACATACAACAGCTTTATATCCTTTTAATTCCCAACCTTATTACAACTGTAAGCTACGCTGCTGTTCTAAGTAGATTATCAGTAAGTACGGAAATGTTAAATAGCTTAGATTCTAGGGATAAAATACCTTGAGTATGAGAAGATCCTTGGATATTAAAAAAATAGCATTACATAGCAATTATATAGCAGACAACATTTTTTTGCTAACAGAACTACAGTTTGCTCAAGCTAACTGCTCCCTACCTTACTGAAATGTATAGGGTATACATTGCTGCATAGGTTCCTCCATAAAAAGAATTGGCAGACATAACAAGAGGAGATAAGAACACAGAATATTTCTAGCACTGCAGCCAAAAATAGCAGATTCAAAACAGTAGTATGAACAGGATGTAACTTCTTTGCACCTCATATTTTCCTTCATTATTTACTTAGCCTAAAGTTCTTGATATAGGGGTAAATGCAATATAATAAAGACTAATGTTTTCACAGCTTCAGACAGATTTTGACACAATGATCAAAATTATCAGTACTACTGGAAAACACACACTAACAATGTCTTGCAGTATGAGACACAAAGATTTTCATAATACGAGATTTTCTTACAATGTAGTTTTGATGTAAAAGAATATTCAAGATATGATGTTGGTAAAATGTGTCCTTTTTCTTGTTAGAGAAAAAATCTGAGGTTTATCCGATAATTTTTTTTGAACAAAAAACCCCTCTTAAAATCAGATTTGTAGCTCCTGAATATTTTTATGCCTGAAAATGGTAAGTAGTGGTTGTCTTCTTTTATCTATTGCATCATACCACATTTTAAAAGATCATATAACTTACTGTGATGGAGTTAATAGGCTGTCACTTTCCTCATCACCTTTGAGTGTCTGAATTTTACCATAGTACAATGGATTGCCAAGAGACTGAAAAATGGTCAGCTTTGTTTTTTGCAGCTGATTACCAACTTCACATTCAAATACATAATCATCTTTTATTTCCTAGAAGAAGAAAATAACCGCATAAGTCTTACAAAAGCACTAGGACAAATAGCTAGTAAAATATTCCAGTTCTATACAATATGAAAGATACATAACAAAATAAAAAATGGGGTGCATTTGCTAAAATGAAAATTATTTGAGAAGAAATTATCTAAAGAGATGGGAAGAAAATAAGTTTACCATCTATTAAAATTCAAAAATATTGCAAACCTTAAACCAACTGTGTTAGAAGATACCAAAAGCCAGACTGGGTAAACATATATAGAATTCTATAAGTTACAGCAATGCCAAAAATGTTCCAAAAATGTGTCAGAGATGAAAATTATGTTCTATGGGAAAGTATTACTTTTTGGTAATATGAATCAAGGATATCATGATACATGCTGTAAATAAAAATGATATATCAATTCAGAAATTACAAAGAATTAACGAACTAATGTATGCCTAATTATATTAAAATGACCTCTCTTTATCAAATCATTCCATTTGTGTGAAATTTTAAGGTTTGACTATAACAATTTTAAAAGTCTTTCTGCCCTTATTACATGATTTCTTTCAAAATTTGCCATTTTGATTTTGACAGAAACATTTTTATGTCGATCTTTATATGAGCTGCATGAAGAAAACAATTTATTGATCAGAGTACTTGATCCCTGTAAATTATTGTTTTATTTACTACACAGTGACAGCACATTACTTGGGAGATGGTGTTTTTCATTACATTTCTGGAAGATCTGAAGAAATTACAACACTGATCACTGTATGAAATTACAAGTTTCTTTAACAATCTTTCCATGTCTATATAATAAATGGAAGGTTAATTCAATTGGTGGAAGGAAGAGTATTCCCCACATTATTTAGATTTTATTGAAATACATGACATTTTAACTAGAGACAGAAATTTTTGCCAAAGGTCTAAATTACTCACATGTGCTGGCCAAACAGTCGGTTGTGAGTCGTCAGGCTTGATAGACTTTTCCACTTTGGCATATTTTTCCACCTTAAAGAAAATGGAGATAGAAAAAGAAAACAAAAACTAAGTAACAATGGTCATCTTGGGCCAGGAGTTAATGTCAAACTAACACAGCTGCTTGTTTTTAACAGTGGCTAACATGAGAGTCTTCAAAAATGAAGAAGACCTCATCTATACGTGCAGTTTTCAGAAAAAGTGAATTGGAGAACATTCAGGACTTTCTTTATGTTTATTCTGTTACATCATACTTGATATGTTAAATGTATGTTTCACACTTTTGTTAAGAGAACAGATTTAAACTACTGCCTGCAGTGTGGAATGGCTAAGAAATTTCACAATATTAGTACTTGACCTAATCAGAGTCTGGAGTTACAACAGTGCTGAAGCAAAAAGGGAGAGAAATCATACGCAAACCTACAGCATCATTCGATGTGTAATGTACACTACTGCCACTCCCAATTAAGCCCAAACCTACAGCCTTGGCAAATCCACTGACCCCTTCCGTCTAGTAGCAGTATGTATTCTGACAGTGCCAAAAAACAATAACATGCACATCGCTGAGATCAGAATGCACACATAGGCTGATCAGAAGAATTCCCAATTAGAATTCTCTATATAATAAATTAAACCATTGAAAATAGTATGTCCTATAGTATGTCACGAAAAACTTCTACGAGGCTGAGAAGTAACTCCTTGTAAAATACTTTCCTTTTTTTTTTTTAATTTCAAATATTATCAACAGAATTTCAAATGGACATTGATCCTACAGTTGAACAATATTAAAGCTCAGTTTGCCCTGTTTGTCTTATCCAAATTATCACACTGCAGTTGCAATGTATTCCAGTGTCACTTAGCTTGTGTTTGTACCTTAAACTACAGAAAATTAATTTCAAATGTTAAAACCTTCTTAAAAATTCTTGTTGTTTGACACTGGATATTCTTTAGTCACTTCCTTCTTCATGCAATACAACATTGAATACAATTGCTAATAATTGCTAAAAGATAACAACCAAACTTACATCCACTTCAGAAGGTGCAGTCAAGTAGCAAGGGTTCTGTTTCCACATATCTACACACTGGAAGATGAATAAAGTGGTATTAGTGTACCACATTTGTAAATAAACAGTTAAGAAGTTCACCTACCAGTGTCTCACAACACTTACATTTCCAGCTTTAGAAATTTTGAGGTCATACTGCTGGGTGCCTTTCCTCTCCTTCCTTTTCTGTAAGTAGTCAAGTATTCTGAGCTGTGGTGGCGTTGAATAGTGACCTACTTCCTGCTGCCTGTTCAAAGATGACCTTGAGTACCTTTTGAAACACCTAAGGTAAAATAACAGATACAATTGTAAGAACATCAAAACCGAATTTCCCACTGCCTAAGTACAAGCACAAAAACACACAGGGAAATGCTATTTACATTGAGACGAGAAAACAGGTTTTGAAATATTAATTTAAAATCACTGTTCTGGACTATACAACTTAAACTCAATTTTGTATTTTTAAGAATACTATACTAGTATTCTGTTTATATGTTTCAGTGCTAAGAATGGTGTTATTTTTGAAATGCATAATTACATTGTCAAAATAATTAACTATACAAAAGGTTACTGAGCCTTTGGTTTGCATATTATCAAAGATTTCAGTTCTGCCAGAAGATCCATATACTGCTTACGTGACTAATAAGTTATAAACATGGGAACTACTCTTCATTCTTTGTTTCACACCAAACCCTTTGGCACATTAATGCTATCTGGGACATCCATTTAACACCTCTGTGTACTTTTCTAATAGAATGCTTGTTGACCACTACGCTCTAATTTTTAAGAGCAGCTTGATCAATTTGTCTATTTACAATTAGCACCACTAGCTGTACATTAGGATAGTATGTCAATGCGATTCTAATTTTAAACATATTTTGTTAATTCTAACAGACCATTAGCACTTTTCATTCTACAGAACGAATGCACCTCTTTTACTAAGAGTAAACCATTTCAAGCTTTTGTGGAAAAAAAAGTGAACCACCAGGCACAGAAGTTAAACAAGTTTGATATCTTGTATATAGCATGTTCCACATTACTTACAAATTTATTAAGATTCTAATAAGACAACACTTCTGTTTAGTCTATAAACCTCAAAAATAAACAATTCATTTGATTTCGTTGTTTAGCAGCAAAATTTTACAGTTTTTAAAGCGTCAGACAATATGCAACATATCCATTTATATATTTCAAGTTGAGATGCCATTTGACATCTGAATTAAGTAAAAGGACAAGATTAAAGCTGTCAGATGATGTATGATGTTAAATTAACATAAACATTTTTGATATACAAAAATAAGCATATTGCAGTATCTATTACTAAGTGAAATACACTACAAAACTGAATATTTGAAAATAAGATAATCTGACTGTTCCCACTATTCCAAGTATTTAAGTAGACATTAAGCTGCAATTACACTTTTCTTTGAACCCCGCCCCCGCCCTGCCCCCCCCCCCCCCCCCCCCCAAAAAAAAAAATCTTGAAGGACTCTCAACATGCTTCACACTGAAAAATACCTTTTCATGGGGCGAGTATTCATTTTCTGCTTGTTGTACAGGAGTCTGTTTGTAGTACAGGTCACTGCTATTGAAGGATCAAGACACAAAGGCTCTGCTGTAGCCAAAATAAGTTGGCTCTCAAGTAGAAGTTTGTCCTCCTGCATAATATACAATTATTATTAAATGTAAAAACATGAAGGCTTTTACATTAATACACACCTATGCATAACAAGCACATTATCTTAAAGAAATTGAAGAAATTATTTGTCAATACTCAGCAACAGAAAATAACACTTAAATATCACTAACAGTTATGAGTTACAGGGCTTTGGTTAGGGGTTTCTAATAGGAAAAGAGAACCTACTGAAAGATATTTTTTCTTTCTTCTTTTTTTTTAATAGCAGTAATGGTAATGACATTAATTTTCTCTTAGTGATTTATCTTGATAGACTAGCAATAGTGCCATAAAGATTATCTGTCCGGAACTTTAGATTACAATTCGAAATGGATTTGAGCGAGATTGTGGCTCTGAAAGACAAACAAGTACACTGCCAGCACCATGCTCTTCAGCACTTAACTAACTCTAATTTTCCAAACCTAGTTAACAAAATTCTCTTTACTATAATAATATAATTAGGAAAGTTCCATTAAAGGAGCAACTGTGCCATTAGATTATACCTGCTGCTCTGGAGCTTTATATTGAAGACAAACGAAGTATGGTAAACTAGTTACACTAACACCAACACTGTCATTCTGCGTTACCAAAAAATAATGTCTGATTCAATTAACAACTATTGTTTTCTGTGGCATCTTGGGGAAAGACACTATTGCATCACTAGCAGTTTGAATACGTCTAGAATATCATCAATTTTGCTTATCAGAATTTATGAAATAAAGTATATTCACCATTGTGAATATACTTTGAATATACACTGTGAAGTTTTAAAATAACTGTTGACTCACCTGTGTCCATTTGTGGTTGTCACTTGTTATAGAATGCACATCACAAATTAAAGTCTGATGAGAAAGACATAATTGCAGTTAGCTTTCAACAAAGTAATAAGAGTTCTTAATATATGTTCAGTAATAGCTCTTATCAACTCTGGGAACTATTGTAACACTGAGAAATGACTTAGAACACTTCTCACCTGCATTGTAGGACGCAAAAGAATGTGCTTGCTTTGGTATGTTGGAGATTTCATGTTACCAGACTGCCTATAGTCACGGATTTCTGCTATGACACATCCACAATGAAAAATATTAACCTAGTTGAAAAAAAAGAACAACTTGTAAATATCCAAATATATACTCATCTTCCTTAGCCTTGGCCTCCATATAGTTTGTTACATATTATACAGTATTTATTGATACTATGGATAAAACTACTAATTTTAACAAGATCATAGGTCTTTATAACATACCTAGACAGACCTAACATACAAGCTTCAAATGTTTTGTTTTCATATATCAGAAATGTAGTTTTAGGAAATCTCCATGCCAAATATTTCATGACAGAACAAATGACATTTTGCTAGAACACAGAATCCAAGCTGTCTGGCAGTTGAAACAAGAGCAACTCCTTCTATTCCTTTCTTCCCAGTATTTATGAATTACCTTTTTATAGTGATCAATCAAGTATTTATTTGGGGCATTAAATATTTTGGTTCCAAATGAGCAAGCGTTTCACGTTCTGTTGTTGGAATCACATATGTGAAGGATTCATAGTTCAAAGTCTATTTAGGTACAAAACAATTTATTTTTTAAAAACAAAACTTTCAAACCTGAGATTTTTCTAAAAGATCAACCAAAATTGGTGGTAGCTCCTCTGCATCCAAATATTCAAGCAGTTCGCCTTCCTCATAAGGCAGCCGTATGGTCTCAGAATCTGGATTTGAACAAAACAAAACATACTGCGTTTCATCTGCCTTTCAAGTTTTGACTATAACAGTGTGAAATCTAAAATGAGCTTGCCGCAGAACAAAGCAGGGCTGGTGGAAAATATCAAAATTGCTGCTTTTTTTTTTATAATATTACTCTTTACATCCATTTCTGTTCCCAGAACACTTTTTTTTTTTTTTCCTTTGAAAGCAAAACTCTTTTATAGCTCAATGGAACAAATGCTTGCTCCCAAGTGAGACACTATATATTCTCAGTGCTTACTACAGTACCAGGTAGCATAAAGATGCAATCAAAGTGGAATGCAGATGGCTTTTGCTAGACTTAAATAATTTCTTTCATTCTTCCTTCCAGAAAGTACATGAAGTGAGAGAAACTCAGGTAAGGAACACAGAAAGAAGGGGGAACAGATACAAAGCTAGCTGGAAATAAGGGAGGAAGGCTATCAAAAACATTCATATGTATTGATTTATACTGCTCTGCTAGAGATTGCTTACAAGCACCTCACAACTCTGTGCAGATTTGCAGTTCAAGTACAGGTGTTATTTCTCTTTTTTTAAACAAGGGATTGTGTTATAAACAGTTAAACATTAGCAACAGCAACACGTTCCAACTATTTATAGAGCACTCTGAATAGTTTTAAAAATTAAATAGCAAAAGTGTTACCTGAACCATTTTTTCCCCTGAGCATAAGTGAGTAACCCTCATTTCCCGGATAGAGGTTCACCACCAGACACGACAACGTCTCCTGCATAACCAGCTTCTCAAGTAAATTCACATTTCGCCTCAGCTTCTGCTTTAAAAGTAAACATTGCTCATGAACATAATACTATCAAGTAATTAGAAGCATTAAAAACAGTTGCCAGAATATGAGAAATATTTATTTTAATATTGAAGTATGTATCAAAACAAGCCCATTTAAATTTAATTTAGCAGAATTCAATACAATGTATAAATTATGTGTTATTGTACATACTTACGCACTTTTTTTTTTTTAGAATCACTCATTTCAATTCAAAAAACCTTAAGTCCACACAAAACAATTAGCAAGAATTGTCCTTGGCTAAGATTTGCAATGTTGCAAATCTATGGTGGAACATTATTTGGTATCATTATTATGTGCACATACTTATACATTATACACTGTTTGACAACAAGAAAGTATTTACTACTCTCAAATATTCCTAGCAAACAAATGTTCCATTTCCAGACTAAAATCTTACTGCCTTTTAGTGTTTAGAAGTCTGGAAACTACCACAAAGAAAAGTGTGATATCCTTGTCTCTAAATTGGATAGAGATAGATTTGATGGATGGACCACTCCATTCAACCGTGGTGGATAAGGAATTGGCTGGATGGTTGCACTCAAAGTGTTGGGTTCAATGGCTCAACATCCAGCGATGAGTGGTGTTCCTCAGGGGGTCAGTATTGGGACTGCTGCTCTTTAATATCTTAGTGACATGGACAAGAACACAGAGTGCACTCTCAGCAAGTTTGCCAACAAGCTGTGTGGTCAACATGCCAGAGGGAAAGGATGCCATCCAGAAGGACCTGGACAGGCTTGCAAGGTGGGCCTGTGCAAACCTCATGAAGTTCAACAAGGCCAAATGCAAGCCAATATTATCCTAGGCTGCATCAAAAGCAGTGTGGCCAGGAGGTCGAGGGAGGTGATTCTGCCCCTCTGCTCTGCTCTCGAGAGACCGCACCTGGAGCCCTGCGCTCAGCGCTGGGGCCCCCAGCACAAGGACAGGGATCTGTTGGAGCAAGTCCAGAGGAGGGCCATGAGGAAGATGAGGGCTGGAGCACCTCTGTTATGAAGACAGGCTGAGAGAGTTGGGGTTGTTCAGCCTGGAAACGAGAAGGCTCTGAGGAGACCTTAGAGCAACCTTTCAGCATATAAAGGGGGCCTACAGGAAAGCTGGGAAGGGACTCTGTCACAGGTATGGTGACAAGACAAGGAGTAATGGCTTTAAACTCAAAGAGAGAAGATTTAGATTAGATATCAGATGCAGCCTGCTAGGTAAAACCTTCAGCTAATAGTCCTATTAGAACCCTATAAGACACCTACCCAGAAGGAGAGACTGCGCACGGCTTCAATTTCCAGAAAGCTCACTGGGCACAGAATAGAGCTATTGTCTCTTCACTTACACCTAGCATGAAATATCCTGGCATACAGTAATTGTCCTTTGAAAACAAAGTCAACTCTCAACTCCTCTAGTATCTTCATTCTTAACAATTGAGATACTGTCATCTTTTGATGGAAAAGTTTTGATTTCTGTGTTGGAAAGATCACTCATTTCATATTTATTTGTGCAATGGTGTTAGGAGGGAAATAGAAAAGGACTTGTGAATTATGTAAGACTTGATTTAAAAAAAGATCACCAGGTTATGTAAGGCATGTTAAGAAAATTAAAAAGCAAATAAAAATAAATCAATTGGATCTCATTGGGACAGAATTAAAACAGCCTCTAGAAGTTATTAATAATACTGTTAATATTTCTAATTCAACTTTATTTTCATGAGCTTAATAAATTTCTAGGAAACAATTTACCTTTTTCCTCAGAAATTTGTTCACATGTACAAGAAATAGCAAAAAGTTATTTTTACAGGAGGCCTCTGCTCCTTACACATCAGATAAGTAATATACATAATGTAGTTCGATTGTAAAAGTTATTACATTGATTAATCACACTACTCAGTGAACAACATGTTAGTTCTTTTTATTTTATTGTTCAGGAGTAATTAGCCAACTACAGCTTGGCAGGTTTTTTCTTGCCTATTTTTGGGGGGGGGGAGGTTGAGAAGGATGGCAGAAGACAGGAAAAAGGAAGAGGACAATCAAACAGACCTGAACAGACCTGACAACATTTTTGGCACTACATTCATATGAACTAAATTTCTTAAGATGGATGCCAGGTGCCAGACACATTTTAAAATAATAACGCCACTCCCAGACATTGGAGTAAATTGGTGTTTTTGGTTTACAAAATGTGGCATACCAAAAATAATTAGCAGGTAAAATTACCTTGCACTAAGCATGAAGATGACTATAGCCACAGGAGGACCTTCCTCCTTTGAGCTGGCTATTGGACGTAGTAGCTCCGAGCTGGTATTAAGCTCAGATCTTGTCTGGGACCGTTTTAAAGATCAAGAAGTGGATTGAGGCTTATTAGATTTCTCAAACGTTCACCATGGTATATTGGAAGGATTCAGACACAGAGGCACAAGGCAGTTACACTACCTCGGTTGCATCAGCTAATAAACTAACAATCCTAACCCTCTCTGAATCAGCAGAAAAGCAGTACTCCCCTCCGTGAACACACACTGCAGTGACTGTGATGGGTGGGAAGCAGCACAGAGAAAGCATAGGTGCTGTCTTCCTCTTCCAGTGACTTATGAAGACTGCCACTGAATAAATACTGAGTGACTACTTTCTAACTAGACAGGCAGTGTTTTTATGCTTTGTTTGCTATTACTCAATCCATGGCTATGTTTGTATCTTAGTTTTAATATCTTATCCTCTGACAGTGCACAAAATTCTGATTTTATCTTTATCATGACAGCTTTAATTGTCCTTCACTATAACATCTTAAGTCAATTTTTCACTTTATGATTTTTACATCTTCTGATCAATTCTTCAAACTGATCATCTCCATAAATAAGCTCTTGTAGCTATTTACCATCTTTGTGAAATGCAAGTCTAAGAAAACCCAATAACCCCACCACCGAAGGCTCTTCCCTTGACTTCAGACATATTTCATTAACCCTAGTATCACTTTACAAATGCACAGAATATGCAAGAGCAGATTGGACACCATCCAATATTTTCTGGAGGGCTTGACAAGTGAATAACTTGTCTATTAACAAGAGTTTCTCTGTGCTCACCATCATAGTCTTCTATAAACTCATGAGTATACATTTTCTCTGATTTTTCAGTAGAGAAAAACAGAATTCAAGCTTTTTCATGACATGTTATGTTTACTGCAGAGAATCATTGGTTTAGGGTAAGTTTGCTGAACAGCCGTCATAACTTTTTCAAAATCTTAGATGGTTATATCTAAGTATCTGGTTGGTGAATATATGGGGGTGTTCAAGGAAAGGTTGAACATGGTGCTTAGGGACATGGTTTAGTGGGTGACATTAGTGGTAGGGGGATGGTTGGACCAAGTGATCTTGGAGGTCTTTTCCAGCCTTAATTCTATGACTCTTCTATAATTTTCAAAATACGGTCTTATTCTGTTCCTTTCATCTGTAGCATTGAGGAAAAAAACAGTAGACAGACTCACATTTTTGATTTTTTAAGTGAGTATTTTCAGGGAGCAGATGTCTTTTTTTTTCTTCTGTTTTAAGGAAGAATTTTGAGAGGTCAAGATTTGTTAGAAGTGAAATCACAAATCTTATATTCAAATTATTTCAGAATACTTCCCTTAGGGTAAATATTTAGGAAGTAGTTTTCACATACGCTTCTTCTCATGTCATAGACGTTCTTTTCTCAGGTATTGAGAGAGGCAGTGGTGGTGTGTATGGATTGAAATGCTCATTCCACAGTTATGCAGTTCTGATGGCTTTATATGACATCTACCATGTTCAAAGTGCTTAGAGTAATCCATGTACTGAAATCTGTAATTATTCTTTGAGGGGAAAAAGTAATCATAAGATGCACAACCCTGGTGACATTACTTACAGACTTCCTAAGGTATGGCAGCAGGGCAGCTAACTAAAAGTCAGTCTCATTGCAGGAATTACCAGGGGAAATTACATGGCCACTGTTATACACAAAGGAAGATTAAATATGATTGTTTGCATGAGACAAGGTTCTGATCTAAGAGCAACAAGGGTTACTTAGTACTTTTGTTCTCTCACATGAATATGCAACTATATATTTTAATCAGAGATAACTAAGCATTCAACAAGTATAATTTTATTATAAACTAAAGATTATCACAATTTTTTAAGCAATTCTTTAAAATTTAAAATTTCACATTAGTAAAGCGTGATTCTTTCACATCTAAGAACATATGACTATTTTTGCTTGAAATTGCAATTTCTTTCCTACTCTTCGCATGGTTTGTTCAACTGAGTCAAAGAGATCACAATTTTATTTTCTCTCAACTTCAACAGAAGACTTGAATATTAACTATGTGAACGGTGACAAGAGTTGTTCTTTCAGAAAACTGAAAGAGCAAAGCAGAGTTTGGTATATATTGACTAAAAAACACAACCCTACAATTCAGAAGATGCCTCCTTTTATGGAAGCATTGTTAACTGGTTACAAAACACAAGGAATATACTGAAGCCTAAGAATGTTTGTGACCTCATTGAATCTAAATTGGATTCTTAGAGAATCCAATCCTTAGAGAATCTAAATTGGATTCTTAGAGACTGCAACTACTAGCTAAGTACACAGATTAGTATTAATGTAGCTATTAAAGACAAGGCCCACACAGTCTCCACAGTGGAGGCAAGAAATGATTTCAGTTTCATAAGTAACACCTAAGATAAGCTTTTACAGATCAAACTTGAGGAATGCTGTGATCTAAAAAGGCTGCTGCACCCTAATGAGGTTTGGTTTTCTTCAGAGTAGATTATTATCGCCAGCTGTTTTGTAACCTCACACATGCTAGTTATATATATGAAGATAACATTTTACACAATTCCCCAAATACATCCAACCGTGTGCATCATTCATTATCGTTAGAGACTAATCAAGGAAAAAAACAACACCAAAACAAAGAAAATCCCTCATCATTATCTGGCACCATTTGTTTTATTCACGTATCATTGTTATTTAATCCCCACATCTGCCAGTGTGGGGAGCAGTGCCTAGGAGCACTTTTATAGCAAAGCAGATGTGCGATTTGCTATTTTTGTACTAGTCCAACATGGAAATCAAATGACTTAATTCCAGTGATTTTTCATTAACAGTATGAAACTTTCATTACTTTGAGATATTTTGGTGCTTGCCCACTAATGTTGCCTTCTAACACGTCTACATAGTAGCAACTACCTAGCCTAAATCCTTCAAGCCCACAGCCCAAGTCTGTTATTATTGTTAAAATGTTATTGTTTCAACATTTAGGTACCACAGTACTGCACAGGAATCTAAAGGACATAAACTGCTCTAGAGAATCACTTCAACATAACTACTACTCTCACTAGCATACATGTGAACAAATGGGCAGACTGCACTAATAGGGGATGAGTAATGCATTAGTCCTTTGCGAATGAGTGTGGAAAATTTGGTGTTCCCTATGCACACCAAAAGCAGACAAGAATATAAATGAACAAATAAACTGCAGGCTGGGAAACATGAACATGGGAGAAACGTCGTATTACAAGAGCTAAGATACAACTGAAAAATAATACTAAATATGAATGAAAAGATTGCTTTTGAATGGGCAACATACTTAGAATTCCTATAATCAAAATGATGCAGTAGCAAACAGAAGATTTGACAGTTCTGTACATAAAAACCTGTAAGGTTGTTGGCCAAACTCTAGACAGAACAGTATTTCCTCGTTATTGTAAACTGAGATGAATGTGCAGTCATGGATCAGGTTTCACAATAGCATTGTCTTCTAAACTTAAAACTACAATATTTAAGCTTCCTATTTTCAGTAATTAGAATCCACAGCATATGACCAAGATACATTAACTATCCACATCTGGTGAATAAGAGGTCTAAATAGAAACTTTTGCTATCATAAGCTTCCAATACATCATTAAATAAGCCACTAAATAAAGATTAAGTTTTAATTCAGATCTCTATCAGCAATAATCCACTTCATCTACTGTGGTGCTAAAATTTCCTCACTACTTTAATTTTATTAGAGTTGGGTAAGTTTGCTGAGCACCTTCTGATTTAGCAACAGCAATAGTATTAAAACCCTACTTTTCTCCAGATTCCAGTCTAGCAAGCCCAATCTTCTCCCTGCTGCTCAAATATCTTGTTACTTATTTGCTGTTGATGAATCTTTTCACCTCTGTATTTTGCTTAACATCTTACTCACATGTGTGATACTAATCAGCATCATACCCTAAACAAAACTAACTACATCAGAAGCATTAAAAGAATTGCAGCTGCTCAATAATTGTAATGTTTCATGCCCACTTCTCTTCCTATAGCTTTTTACTTCACCATGGGAAGCAGCAACACAACAGAATCCACAGTTGATTCTTCTCATTCTATTTGATATTCACAATTCAGCAAAGTAGCTCACAGATCTTACACCTTCCATTTACTGTAGCTAAGCACGTCCAAGCTTCCTTGGTTAAGATTTCACAAACATTTTACCAGTTCACTGGTAATCCCAGGAAACAAACATACAAACAAAGACATCTGGATTTACAACAGAGCACAGATTCAGAAAAAAATTGCACATTTTTTCCACAGCAGTCATGCTAATTAAGTGATTCAGAAACAGTGATACTGACAACAATGCTTGACATTTGCTCACAACTATGTCAGTGATGCAGGACTGAAACAATAAACAGGTCACTCAAGCCAGACTAGATCTTACTATTCACATATTACCCAATTACTTTAATAGCACTATCTGTTGCCTAATAAACTTCTTACATCTCTCCATTCTAGACTGTTCATTTGAAATTCTATTTTACATATAACAAAAAGCAACTTCACTAAAATTGTCACAACTCTATGCCAGCATTCTACTTTATTACCTTTAGGAACAGAATTAGGTTTATCAGGTAGTCACCAGCCATCCCAGCACCATGTTCTTATTTCAAACTGAATTACAATGCTATAAAATAGTCAGTTTAGTCCACAAAAGTCATTAATTGTTGTTACCCAAGTCTTAGCCTTCAGTAACTACTACAGCCACCAGTGTTTCTTTTTTTTTTTTTTTCAATAAAGGAATTAAGTGAAATATGTCTTTTCTGAACTTGCCCATTTAGACAACAATTAAAAGCTGCTCAGCAATTTCCACTTACCTTTATCTCAGGCTCTTTTTCACATTCTTCTATATACAAATCATAGAGTTTTTGAAATACAGATTTTCTGAAATTAAAAAAAAAAATAAAAGCTTAAAATGTAACCAAAATCAAACCAAAGAAAAACTACTTAAACTAAATACCAAAACTCTTACTACCTTCCACTGGATAAATATTTTCTTTTGGGAGGTCTCTGACGGGCACTTTCGATGATATACTAGAAAAGAAAAAAACAGAGAAAAAAAAAAAGAAAGAACTATAGCATTAGTTGCATGCAAAATCTTGATTTTACATTCACATTTTGTAATTAGAGTAGCTAATATTTGCTTAAGTTAACATTCTAACATACTGAAGCTAACTTGCTCAGATACAATCTATTTCATGTGTAATGGCTCAACGCATCAAGTATTCCCCAATATAACCAGATGAGGGAATTTTTATTTTTATCCTTGTCTTTTGCACTTATGCTAGGTTTCTCTATTTTATAGACCTGCATATTATAAATATAATTTTAATTAAAATATACTAACAGTGTTCAAGGCAGCCATTACATCAAATGTCATCATGAAAAGTAAAGGCACTTGCCTTTTCATACCAACTAGGCAACTTTTAAAAAAACACAAACAGGATTTTACCATGTAGTTCTGCCAGCTGTCTGAATTTACAGCAATCACTACTATACAACTCTGCTTATTTCACAGCATACACATTTGTTCATTTCAAAAGGGGAAAATCTAAGTGCTGCAAGGTTTGTCATCATTGTACCTGACAACATTCTCAGTTCAATGGGTAACAGACAATGACCTGGTCTAGTAATTTTAGTGAGAATTTAGCAAAACCAGTGTTAAGTGTATGGGTTTTATTTATATACACACACATATTTACATAAACACACCCTCCTGCTTTTCACAGCTACATCGTGTTTCTTAAATGTGAGCCCAACATATTATATGCAAATAAGTAACTATTCCTTACCTCTGCACGATCCAATGCCAGTTCTAAAGCTTGTTGCTGCAAGAGTTATAAACAGGCTTTTTTTAGAAAGTACGTTAGCTGAACAATCTCGTGCATAAAAGCCATCACAAAAACCTCTATTACTACTGATATGAATTAATCAAAGATGGGCTCAAGCATTCTTTCACAGATTCTAAACCTGGCAGCTGAAACATCGTGTAACTACATTAGCAGTAATTAATCCCGCTACCAAGCATCTACATTCGTGAAGTTTTGGCTACGTTATAACGTTTTAGAACAATGAAGGGCAGCTAGAATTAAAAGTGGGAATAGAAATTATGCCTAATAAAGGTAATGATTAATATTAATCAAAATAATTACAGACAAAAAATAGAAAATCTGTTCTCCTTTAAGCTGGCTGCTAACTCCACATAAAGGTTAGACCAAAGTTTTCCTGAACTGCAGCTCAGGAAGAAAACATTTAATGCATAGGCACGGATGCCAAAGATCAGGCATTTTTCTACAAGACAGAAATGAAGATCTTACATTCAGAACATTGCAATTTAGGAAGAGTTTCTTATGATATACTGTTTCTCAACCATTTAACAGTCTCCACTCCAAGATATCCACTAAGAGAAGCTAAGAAATATGCCTAAACCTAACACACCACCATCCTGGCAAAAGCTTCCCTATATCCCATGGCATAGTATACTCAATAGCATTTATTTTAATGGATTTAACTCCTTTGTGGTATCTTTGAAAAAATACTTACTCAGACTTTTTTTTTTTTATTCACCTACAGTATCTCTAACAGAAATTTTCTTCCCTGTCCTTGGAAAAAAGGTCACTTAATGCTGTGCTATTACTCATTGCAACCTATTACCACAGGGCATTTTGAAGTGGCATTTTCATTTGAACACCTAAACATACACATTTTCTATATAAGCCCATTGGATAACTGAGTGATTTCAGGCATTCCATTCACTGACTGCTTAACACCAAATAAACTTTATAGCAATATAAGTATTTGTGAATAGAAGAATACTAAAAAAAAATAGCGTGGAAGGACATGCAGTTTGTACCCAGCTGTGTAATACCATACTGAAAACTGACTGAAAACACATCACTTTATGCGATGATTCCTGTGATACAATGGACAACGAGTAAGTATTTAGGAGAAGTATTCACAAGCTATGAAGGAAAACATCATTAAAAGTATGATAAAACTCTGAAGTGATAAGCAAAATCAGATTTTTGAGAAAAAACAAACATTGATGGCTTTCTCCTCATCAGCCAGACAGGTAACATGCTACAGTGAAACAATCTGAAAATATGTTCTCTGAATCATAACTTACCATTGTAGTTGAAGCCAGGTGACCCAGTGGCAAAAGAAGTCCTTAAGAAGTTTGATATAGTTGGTGAAGGATCATATTTTATGGTCACACCTGGGGTACTGAAAGATCAAGGAGAAAAAAATATCAGCATGGAACACGTCATTTTATTCAAACACAACATCTTAAATGGTTCATTGTACTTAAATCTCATCTGTACAGCATCTTCTCCTCCAAAAGCATGAAAATTCTGTTCAGTGTAAGCGCAGAGGTTCCTATTCTAATGGCTGCTCCTAATATGCACAATCATTTTATGCTAGTTATACTGAAGTAATAGTAACTAATTGAAATTCTATAGCCAAGAACACTGTTGTAGCAGTCTGCCTAGACACCCCTAACATCAAATCCAGAGATGCTAGGCTCTTTAATGACAACTGGCCAGAATATTTAGCATACCCTATTAGTTTTTTGTTTTGCTTTTATGAAGGTATTATTCCACAGACAACACCTCCACCTGCAGTGCCTCCTAGCACTGTTTTGAGATGTTATTTTAATACTGACTCACACTAGGCTGTCAATTAGAAAGCGAATCAAATTTGCAGAGCACCAGTGTGTCCCTTAGATGCCTCTGCCCTCACATACTGTCCCTATACCATTTCATTTTAAAGCATGAAGAAAAAAAACAGGTCACAAACTCTGATTTTTAAACCTTGTCTTTAGCAGCATTGTCAGTGAAGAGATGGGGAAAACTGAAGTTAATTTTACTTTGAAATTTGAGCATTACAGTGCCTCGGTATACGTGAAATGTTTATGAAACGTTTACTTAAGATATCCCACCAGGCACCATGTCAAGTTGGGGAAATTCTTTCTGTTGCACCTGCGCTCCACATCAGCCTTGGGTTGGACGGATCCCTTCAGGTGCCACCACCTGCCCCCTCCCACCTCCCCGAGCTCCTCCACCACAGCACCGACTCCTCCAGACAACACCGGCCGAATGACTCAGAGCTGGGCACGGCCGGGACCTGCTGGCGGCCGCCTCCCCCCATCCCCGCTGCTTTCCGAGCAGCCTCCCGCCCCCCCCACTCCGCCTCACGGTGAGCCCAGCCCCCAGGCCAGCGGCCCTGCCCGTGAGGGCCGAGAGAGGCCGGGCAGGAGCCGGGCCCAGCACCGAGCGGGGCCGGGCCTCGCCTCCCGCGGCCCGACACGGCGGGGGCCGCCCCCGCCCTCCCTCCCGGCCGGCCTCTGCCCCCCGCCGCCCCCCCGCGGTCCCGGTGCCCGGTGCCGGTGCGGGGCCGGTTGGCGGCGGGCCCGTTACCTGCCGGCCGGCCTGCCCCGGGGCCTGCCCGCCGCGCTGCGGCCCCCGCCGCCCGCTCATCCGCCCCCGCCTCAGCCCCCCGCGGCGCCCCCGGCCGCTTCCGCCCCGCCGCTTCCGGGTCGGCGCCGGAAGGGGAGGGAGCGGTCGCCGTGGAGACGAGAGGGAGGGGGAGGGAGAGGGCGGGAAGCGACTCGCGGCGTCGCCATGGAGACGGGGGGTGGGGCATGGAGAAGCCCCGCCCCTCCGCGGGGGGAAGGCGGTGCCCAGCCTGACCCTCCCCTGTCCCAGCTCCATGCCGTTCCCTCGGGTCCTGTCGCTGTCCCCAGAGAGCAGAGCTCAGCGCCTGCCCCTCCGCTCCCCTCGTGAGGGAGCTGCAGGCCGCCGTGAGGCCTCCCCTCAGCCTGCTCTGCTCGGGGCTGAGCAAACCCAGGGACCGCAGCTGCTCAAAGCTGTCTGCGAGGCTTCTCTGCGAGTCAGCAGCTCTTCCTAATTTAGTGTCATCTGCAAACCTACTAAGTATGCATTCAAGTCCTGCATCCAAGTCATTTTTGAAAACATTAAAGAGAACTGGTCCTAAAATGGAGCCCAGGCAGTAACATGCCTGAAAACCTCTGCAGGCCAAAGGTTTGCTGTTGTTATAAAGATCAGAACAGATTTCCTTATGTCCGAGCAGCCCCCCTACTACCAAAACCTTGCCATGTGAACTCAATACATTCCTTCTCTTGCCTCTGTGAAAAGAATACTTAAGAATTATCAATAAAATATACTCATTTCACAATCAACAAAATCTTCACAAAGTTCATTTGCATCAAAGAAAGAGAGAAAGAAAAATAAAAGGAAAGAAAGAGAAAAAGAACGGAAGAAAGAACGAAAGAAAGAACGAAAGAGTGAAAGAAAGAAAGAAAAAAAGAAAGAAAGAAAGAAAAGAAAGAAAGAAAGAGAGAAAGAGAGAAAGAAAGAAAGAAAGAAAGAAAGAAAGAAAGAAAGAAAGAAAGAAAGAAAGAAAGAAAGAAAGAGAAAGAAAGAGAGAAAGAGAAAGAGAGAAGGAAAGAAGGAAAGAAAGAAAGAAGGAAAAATAAAGAAAGAAAAAGAAAAAGAAAGAAAGAAAGAAAAATAAAGAAAGAAAAAGAAAAAGAAAGAAAGAAAAAGGAAGGAAGGAAGGAAGGAAGGAAGGAAGGAAGGAAGGAAGGAAGGAAGGAAGGAAGGAAGGAAGGAAGGAAGGAAGGAAGGAAGGAAGGAAGGAAGGAAGGAAACTCACAACAAAATAAACCTAGCATCATCACAATACCAATACCAACAAAATGGACAATTTACATATACTCTACCTCTTGTCCCTTCACCAGATTACTACCACACATGGTATTCACAGTTATTACATTGTAAATTCTTCACAGTTATTTCATTCTTAGACAATGTCCGGTCCATGTTTTGCCCATTACTACTCTCATTTATCTCTATTATCTAAAAGTCATGTGAGGGCTCATGTTCTGAGTGTCTCTTTTGTCCCCATTTCAGTTCAGGCTGGAATGAGGCAATCTAATTTCTCAAGAATGGTGTTATACGCAACCATGATCTGCTTGAACACTCCCCAAAATAGCCTGTATCCAAGACAGAAATTTATTCTCAGCCCTAGGCAGTTAAATGTGCTATGCTGAGCCCTCTGGAGGGCCTACAACCTTCCCCCAGCACTGCCTCCAAGTTAGGTTATATCTGGACTGGAGAATCTGGCCACAATCTGGCCCCATCTGTGTGTGGGTTTCAGCTTGCCTAACATAACATTGCTGTGGGTGAGAACCAGCACATTAATGCTACTTCAGGGTGAAACTTTGTTTACAAAGGCATCTCAGTGTTGAGTTTGGAAACAAGCTTTCTTCCTAAGAGAGAAGCTAGATGTCTTAGAATCACAGAGAGTTTTGTATACTCTCTAAACATATTGCTCCTTTAAGCTCTTTTTGTCCCGTCACCAGAAACAAATCAGTATGTATTCCTTATACACAGATGGAATAAATGATGAACATATGGGGAACTGTTGTACAGCGATTATAATGATAAAGATTATTGTAATTGTGTAGCAAGAATTCCTTGAGAGATTTTATCCATGCTCAGATCCTCCTGAAAAGTTGCAGGATTTGTGATGATAGTTTTGGGAGAGAGAAGGTCAGTCATGGAGATAAAAATCCTGCTGTATGTTTCTGGCATTTGTTACACTTGCTTAGAATAAGAGGTTTTGCATTTAGAGATATTTTCCAGAATTCAGTGATTAACTATGGATCACCAGACCTGTTTTCTTTATCATTTAGCCATTCATTGGGGTAGGTGACCACCCTCTTTCATTCTGAAGCACTCTGAGTATCAGGCTGAAATAATTTGAAATATGAACTTCCGAATAGTCTTTTCCCACTTGAGTGCCCTCAGCCAGATTCATAATGAAGCTTGTCCGCCCCAATTACCTGAGCCTTTGGAAACCATAAACTAAGATGTCATACATCAAGACATGTTTTCTTGATTTCCTTTGGCTTAATCCAGTTGTCATTGTTTTCTCTCTGTGCTCTCTAAATCCATGATGAAAAACCCAAAGATTTTGAACCTAGGTCTTCAAAGAAAGCTGGAGGTATGGATCTGATCTAGAAACCTACAAACTTTTCAGTGAGAAAACTGGATAATCAGTCCCGAGGGTTGATAGTCCATCCATACTGCCTTCCAATTTGTTTCATCTATTTTTAAATTTGTTCATATTATTTTCTCCTTTGTGCACCATGTGTCATTTAAAAAGCCATCTTTTAAAACTCCTTGATTACCAATCCTCCTACGCATCCAGAGTGTTTGAAGACAGATGCTGCCCAAGAAATTATGCTATGAGTCATATTACAGTTTACTGGAAATTTCATTAAAAGTTCTTGCTACCAAATGATGAGTTTTCTTTCTCCTTCAGAATAGGGAATGCTGATAATAAAAATTAAAGCTGTTTCCACCCATTTCTTCATGCTTTAATTCAGATCTCCCTTTTTATATGTGTGTATTTCTTTTCTCTGGAACCTGTTAACTGAGAACAGCCCCAATACAGGATTTCAGGATGGGCCATTTCAAATACTGTGGGCCTAGGACCAACTCTAGCTTCACTTTGCTGTGTTTATACTGTAAAGGGAAGGCCCTGGGGAAAACAGGCATTGTGTATTTCGTTTGCTGCAAGTCCTTTTAGCACTGATTTTTCTGTACTTTCACATTTGTAAGATCCCACCATTTTCCTAGACGAATGGCTTTTTTAAAATTTATCTATTTATTTATTTGTTTGTTTATTTATTGTGCTAACAAGGCCTACGTTCAAATTTGTGAGGTAAATGTGAGGCAGTAGCTGAATTTAAAGACCAGACTTTCCAGGCTTTTCATGTTTGGCATCTTCAGCTTCTGAAAAGCCAGGGTAAGGTTCTCCTTCAGATTCAGATCCTCCAAGTTTTGGTTGAAACTGCCCTTTATTTATGTTGAATTTCACCTTCAATTTTACTTCTCAGTCCCTTTTGAATAATAATTTGATATTATATAGTTTTGCTACCTTGCTGTTTACTCATCTACCCAGCTTCTTTATGAATGTGTTGAACACCAGAAATTCCTGCAGATCCCTAGTGGTTTGCTGTGGAAAATGGCTATTTTCTTCTTCCTTTTGATTCATATATACTCTGAAAAGTCCATGGTAAGGCAATCCAGTCCTGAGTCCTCTGGAGTCCTCTGTAGATGAGTGTGAGCAAATGCAACTTCTACAATCTTATCTGTTGCTCTTAGGCTCTAGTCAACACAGCAACTTGAATTAAATCCAACTGAACAAGAGCTGTTGTCCACTTAGTCTCCCAAATTCCTTCTCCTTGTAGCAACATAACCCTTTCAGACCTCAGCCTTTCATCTGTTTGAGTCAAGTACCATGTCTGGTGTAACAGATAAGATGAACTGATTAGGCTCCACCTGCCCCATGCTTCTACAGGCCAATTTGTTTGATTACATAAAAGACTCTGCAGTGGAGATCCATCACTTAGACTGACTTCTGGAATCTGGAATGATAATACAGATATGTTGATCATTGTTTTTAAGTTCTGATATTTAAACAGACTTCCCCTTAAGATCTATCCCTCCTGCATTCCTTTCAGCTGTAGTGTGGTATGGTTTTTCTGCCTTGGGTCTACAAAACTGGTTTTGTTCTGTCATACTGACAGAACTCGACATTTGACACTTGACACTTCTAAATTCTCCCAGCATTGTTTCTTCACTGAATTCAGCTTTGAAATCAGCTGATCCTATACTCATAGCCCAGAGGAGGAACAGGAACAGAGTGGCTGCTGCAAAGCTGTTTTGGAGGGTGATCTGTAATAGAAGTATTTGCAATGCCTCTTCTGTTCCTTTCTAAATCTGAGGAAAAGTTAATCCATTTACTTGGAAAGATAATTTCCTGTACTTGCAGCCTCAGGTACCTTCCTGGTGCAAGAGCCATAACTCTGTCAATTTGCTTTCTTACCTACCTGTTATCTCAGCCGGACAAAGCCCTGAGCCCTGGTGTACCTTCACTGCTGATCATGCTTTGAATGGGGGGTTGGACTCTTCAGGTCCCTTCCAGCCTGAATTATCATATGAGCCAATGGCTTTCACAAAAGAGACTAACAGCAGCTGTTGTGAAGCCTTCTTTGCCTTTTGGTGTCCTTATTTATAAACGACATATATTACAACGAAGAGCGAGCTCAGATATCTATAATAAATATCTATATCTATAATACAATCAGTCAAAGACTGACTCTGAGTCTGTGATGTCTATTATTAGATTTAGAAATTAGTGTTTTTCAAAATTTCTTAGACAGGAACCAACTTTTAATATACATGTTTCACTTTGCTGACTGTGTAGAACAATAAAAATACAAGCCAGAAAAGTACAGTTCAAGAATTTTCAGATCAAAGTATGGGATTTATTTTTTTTTTAAGATAAAGCTTAAAAGCAAATTTGTGTAGGCGAGAAGTCAGTCTCATTGTTCATCTATCTAAATTGGATTATTCTTTAGCAATAACAAACCTTCATTCATAATGTTTAACTGTCTATAAACAGATTTGCTTGATTAGTGTGTTTGGTGCATTCATGGGAATAGAATATTTGATTCCTGTAGCTATAGACATGCAGTTGTCCCAACAGAAAATTGGAAAGCTGTTTTTCATTTTCCTGTGCTGTTTCAGAGAAATGGCACGAAGGCGTATCAGTCTGAAACACATTTATGTGCTCAGGCTGAGGCACTTGTTCAAGTATAGCCCCTCTCATTTGAGTACAGATGTAAAAAGAAATGACAGCATGCTCATGAGTAGAAACTGTATTCAAGTCAGACAGACTGTGGGCATGTAAGTTAAACTTAGGGCAAAGAGCCATGAACTCCTGAATTCTAAATCAGTTATGTCACTGACTTTCTGTGTGAGCTCTCATAAATCCCTGTGGCTAACATTTCCGATCCTGGGTATGTACATCCTTATTTAGGACTCAAATGATTTACAGACATGCTGAACATCCACAGTTTATTTTTAAAGACATATACACCTTTCAAGTATAATCATCCATTCTTTTTGAAGGCAGATATTTGTAATACGACTGTTGAAATAAAATTTAACAGTTGGAAAAAAGAGATGAACAACATTCTTACTCAACTTATGTTCAGTTTGTTGTCCAATCATCTATTTTTCCTTCATGAAAGCACACACAAAGTTAAAGAGAATCCCTGTACTTGTTTTGAGACAGTAGAGTTGAAGAAAATAGGAAACACTGTGCAAAAAAAAAATGTTTTCACAGTGACTAGGTATAGGATTATGTATGTAGTTAACACACATAAAGTAACTACTAGTGACCAAGGAGTGTAGGCTTCTGTTATACTCAGTAAAGCCTAGAAAGTCAATTCCACTCACTCTAAAGCAGGTATCTAGTGCCTTTTATGATTCACCTTAGGTGCCTTAGACTCTTTTTCAGGTCTGGCAAATATGACACAGATCTCAAGGGATATCTGTATTCTTCATCAGGAAACAATGAGGATACATAACAGTCCAAAATGGTATGAGGCCCAGTCAATGAGCCCATGGCTGGTCAGCTGAGTCACTCTGTTGGACTTCCTTGGCTACTGTACTGACAATGGGAGAATTGAGACATGTAGATACCTAAAATTAGTTGTCTCCTCAGACTATCTTCCTCCATAACATCTGCTGATGACATTTGCTCCATGATAGGAGCTCTGGTGCATCACATTTGGGATGCTCAGCCAGAGACACCTTAAGCAGCCCCGATTTTCAGAATATTCTGATTTACACTTCAAATTAGACATCATTGTTGGGTCTCAGATTTGATGACTAAAGAAAATACTTATTTTCTTCATTTTTTTGTGATTTCTCTCAGAAAAAAAAAAAAAAATATAATAGCTGATGCTACTCAATTCCAACTACATGAATTATTTTAAATTTGCTCTTCATATTGCAGCTGCAGTAAGACCTCTTAAAGCTGGACTGCCCTGTCTATACTGCAGGACGTTATGGTGGCTTAGGGGAAGGAATAGGATATTCACACCACAGATACATGGGACACTTGGAGACAACCTCTATTCCACAGACCATTTCAACTTCTCCAACATCTCCATCTTACTCTGTTCTTGTCCTGAATTATTTGCATTTCTAACACTTCCCAAACCTACACAAAAGACTGACTAATTCCTATCAGCATCTCACAGAAACAAAGGAAGATCAGGCAGGGCAACCTGGCCCAGATAACCTAATTACTATCCTTTCCTCATCACTTCCACCTTGCTTGCAGTTGGTGACTCTACTGGGGCACAGCACGAAATGGTTGATAGGAGATGAAAACATGGAATCATAGAATGGTTTGTGTTTGAAGGGACATTAAAAATCATCTAATTCTACCCCCCCTTGCCATGGGCAGGAATACCTTCCACTTGACCAGGTTGCCCAAAACCCCATCCAGCCTGGCCTTGAACACTTCTGGGGATGGGGCATCCACAGGTTCTCTGGGCAACCTGTGCCAGGGCCTCACCACCTGCATAGTAAAAAAGTTTATAATATCTAATCTATCTACCCGCTTTTAGTTTAAAACTATTACCCCTTGCCCTATCACTACACTCTCTGACAAAGAAATGGGTAAAAATATGCTGAGATTTCTGTATACAGAAAGCTGGACAGCAGAGACTGAATTTAGGAGTTAACATCATCCTTAAAATAGCAAATAAAGCAATAAAGCAAGAATGTTTAACAGCAGACCAGTGGTAAATCTGAAATGTCATGGACCAGGGACAGTAAACCTGAGGCTGAGGTTACTAGGAGTGATGTTTGGATGCAGTTTTTATTTTTTTTTATTTTATTTATGTTTATTTATCTATTTAATTTTGAGAAAGGTGGAAAGAAAGCAGTGGAAACTGGAGAGATAGAGTATGGTCAGACTAGATCAGCTCCCTGATCATCTGGAAGCAGGCAGGCAGGGTAAGCTAGGGGTAGAGGAAGATATACTGTCCAGACTATATTTTATATAGAAAGGCCACTGGCCTTTTTTTTTTTTTTTTTTTTTTTTTTTTTTCTTGTCCTGTGCTTACATAGAAACTGGAGAATGAGAAAACAGTGGACAGTAAGGTGGGTTGAGAACTGGCTCACTGACCAAGCTCAGAAGGTGGTGATTGGTGGCACAGAGTCTGACTGGAGAATTGTGACTAGTGATGTTCCCCAGGGGTCAGTGCTGTTCAACATCTTCATCGATGACCTTGATGAGGAAATAGTGTCTGCCCTCAGTAGGTATGCCAATGACACAAAGCTGGGAGGAGTGGCTGACATGCCAGAAGGCTGTGCTGCCATTCAGCGAGACCTGGACAGGCTGGAGAGATGGGCAGGAAGAAACCAAATGCGGTTTAATAAGAGAAAGTGTAGAGTCCTGCACCTGGGAAGGAACAATCCGAAGTATCAGTACAGGCTGGGGGGTGACCTGCTGGAGAGGAGCTCTGAGCAGAAGGACCTGGGGGTCCTGGTAGACAACAGGTTGACCCTGAGCCAGCAGCGTGCCCTCGTAGCCAAGAGAGTCAATGGGATCCTGGTATGCATTTAAAGGAGCTTGGCCAGAAGGTCAAGGGAGGTGATCCTCCTCCTCTACTCTGCCCTGGTTAGGCCTCACCTGGAGTACTGTGTCCAGTTCTGGGCTCCCTGGTACAAGAAAGACAGGGATCTCCTGGAAAGAGTCCAGCGGAGGGCCACAAAGATGATACGTGGCCTGGAGCATCTTTCTTATGAAGAAAGGCTGTTCAGCCTGGAGAAAAGAAGACTGAGAGGGGATCTCATCAATGTGTATAAATACTTGAGGTGTAGGGGACAGAGGGATTTGGCCAACCTCTTTTCAGTGGTTTGCAGGGACAGGACAAGGGGCAATGGCCACAAGATGGAGCACAGGAAGTTCCGCACCAACATGCGAAAGAACTTCTTCATGGTGAGGGTGATGGAGCACTGAGACAGGCTGCCCAGGGATGTTGTGGAGTCTCCTTCTCTGGACATATTCAAAGCCCATCTGGACGCCTACGTGGGCAGCCTGCTCTAAGAACCCTGCTTTGGCAGGGGGGTTGGACTCAATCTTTAAAGGTCCCTTCCAACCCCAACAATTCTGTGATTCTGTGATTCTATGAAAACATACTTTTGATAGTTGATGTTCTAGGACTCTGTTTGAATTCTAGGTCAAATGGGTCACCAGGCAGCACCTTGCTTTCTGTTGGAGTTGGGATAGCCATCTTTCTCTGTCCAAAACCAGGGAACCTGTGGGTGGAAGTGTGTGGTGCCTGAGGAGTTGTGCTGGAAAGTGCTTCAGGGCCCAGAGGTTATCAGGCTGAGCATACTTGTGCTGTAGAAAGAAGCTTGTGAAGAGATGCAGAGTTTGGCATTGAGGGTACTTCAAGGAGGACTTAGGGCAATGTAGATACAGCCAAAGGTTTGAGTCTATGATGCCAACCTTATGTCATGGACATGCTAGCATATGAAGGGAGGAATGCGCCTAAACCATCCCTTTACTCTTTGAGAATTTTAAGGGAAAGAATTTTTCCAACACCAGTTGGTACATCATGAAAAATCATAGTATGCAGTTTGGCTTTACTAAACAGTGAAGTTGCCGTGATAAACCATACTGGAACAATAAAATGGGGCCCTCTAATTAAGATGATGATGTCTGAATGCAAGATTCTCAATGTAACAAAATCTGGGAGAGCTTCAGGAATACCTAGAAATTATAGTCAAATTATTATTCATTTGGCAAAATAGATATGCATACTTCTATTATGAACAAAATTAATGTGGATATTGAGGCAATTAATCTATAATATTGATAGAAAGAGGATAGTTTCTTCTTCAAAGTTTAAAAAGTGCATCTTTTATTGAGCTGCTCCTGTATTAAATAAGCAAAGAAATACACCATTCCTACATAATTAATTTTTTGATGAAGTGTTTTGGCTGAGTTTTCCACAGTTCATAAGCAACACATTTGTTGGTCTTCTCTTGCAACACTCAGAGTCTGGAACACATACCTGCATATTTGGATTTTGCTAACATACAGATGATGTGAAAGTGTGGCACATTTATGACCCTCTGGAAGAGTTATATTTCTTTTATTTTTTATTTCATAAACAATGCTCTTGTTATTCTGTCTTTCTCATTTAACCTAATTCCCTTCTGCTTAGTTCATGGCAAATCAGAACATTATTTTCATTAATGTGGCTGCATATTGTAACCAAGAGAATCAGGTGTATGGATGCTTTCATTAGCACTGCCGTGCTGGGGACTAAAGAATATAGATATAGGCACATAGTTCAGTAACTACGACTATCCTGTTAATACTGTCCATATATCATTTATCCTGTGTCAGGAATTTGAGAGGCTGCCCTCATTTCTATGACTTTGTGTCTTTCTTTGGCCTTCTATATGAAAATAGTGTATCTTGCATATTTTCTGACATCTTCATATGGAAGCCTCCTGTATTTCATTGGAAAATCATTGCAGCAGTCAATTCAGAGCTCTGGGTTTAATTTTCACTGTGGGACAGAAATAGCAGGAAGCCTAAGGTCTTTCAAGTCTGGTGTGTATCAGGGAAGTGTTAAGTGCTATCAGTTTTCACTGAACGTAATAGGGGTTGATAATGCTTCACAGCAATCAGGTATGCTTAGATTAAAAAAAATTGCAATATACTTATCCCTAACCTGCCTTATCTGTTTTTCTGAATACAACGATAGATACCTCTTTGGCAAAAGATAAGTTGACTGGAAAAAGATAACCAAACTATGCAGATAACTAAGAGACTAATAATGGGCTTTACAAAAAGCTCCCAACAGGAATCAGTGTTCATCTGCTGAGCGTCATAAACACCTCATCAATCAGATAGATGTTGCCATAAGGCAAACACAGTACTGCTGTTGGCCTGCAATTAATTTTCATCTGTTTAATAAAATAGCTAGTCTTTGGCTGCTTGTAGGGCTTTGTTGGAACTTCTACATTTTCCATCTTTAAATGAAAATATTTATGGAACAAATTAGCATGTTATTCTGCTTGCAATGACTGTTTCACTCATTATTCCACTAGAGGTCAGGGCTGTACTGCTATGGTAGATGGTTAAAAATCAACTAGCAAGAAATCTCTTAAGATATTGACAGAAGTGAAAATTCTGTCAGAGGTTTCTAAATTATAGAGATTTATAAGATGATATATATATTATTCAGTTAATATTAATTAATCTCTCATATTTAATACTGGAAAAGCAGTCCCTTCAACATATCTATGGTTATTACAAAATTTAGAGATCAAATTGGCAACAATAAACAAACACTAATATGACTTGTAACCCATAGATCCCCAACCCCAAATTGATTTAATTGCTGTTGAAGCTTTATTTTCAGATCTATGATTCCAGTTTATATACTAGTTATTTAAGTGTCTGCTTAAAGAATATCAAAGACAGATACCAGGAACATTTCTTACTTCTGTAGAGCAGGAGATAGTTCCAGGCATGTAACCTTCTCAGCTGCATTTTGAAGGAAGGGGTTAAAATAGCAATGGTTTGTAATCAACACAATGGGCAAGGTCTTTGAAATAACCTTTCAGCTTGACATCCAGTCCAGGGAGTTTTGCTCTTTACTTCCTGGTTGTAAGAACTTACTGTATCTTAGTATAAATGAATAAAACATAGCACATGATATAGCTCGTTAATATAATTATATTCTGCTCTCTAATAGCATCTTTCTGTTAGAATTCATGCAAGTTAATGTAAAAGGGAGCCTCAATGCTCATGGCAAATCTATACAACTGGTTAATTACACTGAGCACATAACTGTGAGGGAGAATCAGTATATATCCAAGTCAAGAGAAAGCAGACAGGGGAGCCCACTATTGCTTCTGGTATAAGAAAGGGGGCATTCTTTTTCATGCTAAATTGACTAGAAGTCTGAGATAGCTAGTTTTTCCTTGTGTCAAGAAAAGGAGACCTGAACAGATGAGAAATTAGGATTCATCCTGAGACTAATAGTGGCACTCACTCCTTTGTCATGCTATGACATCAGTGTCTAAAACATCTAACACATCTCTCTCAAGTGAGCAGACTTCAGACATACAGGATTCATTTGTCAGAGAGGGATGTCTGCCTCTATGATGGAAGTGTGTCTGCAAGTGGGGGCGAGCAATAAAAATGAATACATAAAAATGAAAATATAAACAAAAACAGATCAGGGTGACACATGGCAACCTACACATGGGGCTCTGAGTAATGAAACTGCAAAAACACAAACTGAATGGACCATGGCAGAGCCAGAAGAGTGAGTGTTAAACTGAGAGATTTGGCAGGTCTGCTAGTATTGACATTTAACATTTTTCTTAGGGTGAAACCTCCCTACTTCCCTACATTTTTGAAAAAAAAAATCAATAATTTTAAATTTATTATATGCAGTTGTGTATTTATCTAGAACAACTAAATGCTGTTCCATAATATTTGGCTTAACTGTTTTAGAAATCTCATGTTTACAGAGCTTGATTAAATTTTACCAAGGAAGTTGTATTTATGAGCAGCTATGATGACAGTATTTGTGGGAGAATGCAATTCAATGATCTTGCACATATAGTAGTATTCCATAGCAAAGGAAATCCTCTTGACTGGGATTTGTCAGCCTTCTTTTTGCACCTTGCCTTAGAGGACTGAATTTGGGAAATGCAGTGCGGATACTTCTAAATTCTTCACAGAACTATAGGATGATGCAGAACAAACATACTTATCTCTGTCAGCAGGAAGGATAATATACACTGTGACAAAAAAAAGGCAAAGACCCTTTTCTGTAAAGTTTGTGAGGAGCATTGTAAAATGACCTGCAAAATTTCTCACACCTTGAATTCTACCAGATTTGGTATATAGTTTGCTATGCTGTATGTGGAACTTGTTTGCTACAAGTTCACATCATACAGCATTATCTCTAGAAGACATTTTGCAGTTTTAGAAGGCAGGGAAGACAAATAAGGTGATATAAGAGTCACTGACTGATTGATTATTTTGTATCATAGTATTAATTCAATTTTTACTATAGCACATTGGTTTTAGCTTTTTGTCTATCACATTTTGTTTTCCCGTGATGCTGTCTTTCAGCACACCCTATTTAAGAGTTACTTGCTCAGTGCAGCTTTGTCCTATTACTGATGCTGAAATACATGCCAAAGGAAATATCAAACATTGCTGCTACATAGTAATCATGTGTAGACAATATATCTGATAGCCTTAGCAATCTCATTTACCTTTCTGCATGTCAGAAGCTTTCTGAAACTAAATTGGTTACCTAGTATTTGGCAAGAATTAGGTTAATGAGGCTGTAAAAAGGGAAGGATGACAAGTTTTTTTTTTTTTGCGGTTGTGTTGGCTGATGGATATTGATGGTCTCAGGGCATTCAGAGACAGCTATCTGCAGAGAGCTTCAAAGATGTCCTCCATGGGGAGGTACTTCACCTATTGCTGGTCATCCCAGTCATAGCACAAGGTACACTTGTCAATGAGTGTTAGTCTTTCAGGCCTTACACCTCCCCTTTGTTAAAAGGTAACGTGTAGTAGCTTTGGACCCTCCTTGTGGCTATTAGCCTTGGCAATTGGCCTTGGCAGGGAGCCTGGGCCTCAATAGCAGGTTGTTTTGGGCACTGGCAATCCCCAGAACCAGGCATGGGGCACAGGTACTACAAAGCATCTGCTGAGTAACAGTTTTATTGGTCCCCACCAAGAAGGCAAGCCTCACACAGCCAAGAAATCTTGAGAGGCTATCTGGTATGGATATAAGTAACAAAACCCACAGCAGTAGGAGCTTTGGGAACATGAACATCCAGAGGTTTTCTGGAAGCAGCCAGAGGCAGCATGTTAAGACACAGAGTGCTCAGTAACTGCTCATGAGAGAGCATCTGAAGCTATCGTGTAAGGCAGATGAGGGTGTGTGTGGCCTATATGACATGCTAGAAAGGTGTGTGGGCAACTTCAAAGCCTTGTGAGTTACATTCTGTGCCAGGGGGTCTGCTGCCTAAGTTGTGTCTGTCAGGAGGTCACCCTGCTTTGGAAGGTGGTGAGTTCACTAGCCTGGATGCAGGCCATGCTGCACCAGCTTGCTGGTGGGCCACAACAAGTGCTTTGGCACATTCACTGACAGTAGTATAAACATACTGTTGAGTCCAAATTAGGTGGAGATAAGTACTGAAGGATGTTTCATGAGTACCAGCATACTGACTGGGAAATCACATTTGCTACATTATTGAAAATATTGAAAACAATGATATTGTTAATTGGAACTTCTGCCACTTCATGTGCAGCAGAATCTCTGCCCAGAAATTGCTTTGGTGGTAGAGTCCCTGTAACAAAACTGAGGAGACATCAGTCCTTTACCTCAAAAGATGACCAGAGATTAGATCCCCCCATTTTATCAGTCTTTACTCTGGAGTTTTTCCTCATCATTCTTGCTTGTTCTTTTCTCTGGTTTGAAGAACACTTTATTATCTATAAAGAATGCCTCAATTTGAATGGAACTATCAAAATTAGTATTTCCTCCAGTCTTCCCTCATTCTGTCTTATGCTATAAAACACATTTTCCTGAACATTCTAAAGCTGTGGGAAGAGGACACTTGGGGAGAGCAGGAATAGTATTTCTGGTCACCCAAGCAAGGACCATCATCCCCATCTTTGGTAATTGCATTAACCATGAAGGTAATGATGGAGAGAAGGACACTTCATTCTCCTTTACAGAGAGATTGATCGGAGAAATCCACAGTGTGTGCTCTGAGCATACATAATGAACTGAATTCTTAAGGTAACAGTCCTGAGACTGGATGACCACCTTATCTGGTGTATGCATGAAAGAGGTGCTGAGCTTCTCAGAGCTGTCAGGATTGCATTTCTCCCGAGGATTCCCAGAGGCAGCATTCTAGACATCAGATGAACTTTGCTATCAGAAACTTGGCCGGCTATGCAGTTTCTGTCCCTCCAAACTGAATAGATACTGAATGGTGATTTTGCTCGGCTTCAGTTCCAATTAGCACATCAATAAAGGCAGTCAGGCCTCATCCACAAGAAGACACAGGCATTTAAGGAAAATCTGGATTAAGTTTTTTGTTACTTATTTTAAGTACTTTAAAACTAATTACTGATCAAAGAAATATCTGAAAGCAAGGTCATTCATTTTATTTTCTAAAGCCCAGAAATAACCCCATTATTCTATGCTTCACTTTGTGTGCCTCCGAATGACAAATTTTTCAATATGCCTCTGGTTTAAGTCAATTTAAAACATCATTTGGTAAGATTAATATATTTTTTTTGAAGAAATAGTTCTGAAAAGAAGTCAGATTGAATATTGCTAAACTGATGTAGCACGGAAAAAATCACCTGGTGAGAAGGCCAAGTGTCCTTATGATGTAACTTTTTCTTATATATCAGGTCATAATTTTATTTGAGAATATGTTTCTTTCCAGCCATTGGCAGTCTCCGCTTTTCAGCTTTATGAGCCTCAAGTGTGTCTATTAAGAAGAACATTGATTCAAAGCCATTTTTGTTTTGTTACTTTCCAGATAGAAGACAATCACTGCATCTTCTTTTTGTGTAGATAATCCAGAAAACTTTCCTATGGGAGTTTGCTTCCTTTTCAGTTTGGCTTGTTATTTTCATTCTTTCATTTATTATTGTTATACAGTATTCTGTAAATGATAAAGAAATCCAAAACCCTGAACTGATACAGAAATCAAAAGTATTTGGCCCTTTCTTACACGAACAAAGCCAATTTGTTCCATTAGGGTCATGAGAAGTTGGTTTGTAATTTCTGTTTATGTATTAAAATAAATACCTTATCAACTCACACCCACTCCTTGTGATTCTAAGAATTTTTTCATGTTGAGTTCAACTCAGTCTTGGAAAACTGTGTGTCCAGGTAGGCTGAAGAAACTGAAGAAACTGAAGAAACTGAAGAAACTGGGCAGCCTGTGTCCCTGAAAGAATCACAGAGCACCTTTCATTTTCTTGGGTCCTTCAACAATTTGAGGTCTCTTTTGTTTTGTCTTTGATATATTTCACTAGGAATGTTAATTACTATGTGTAGGACAAACTGCTGCCTGGGGAATAGCATAATTTTTGTCTTTGTATATCATAAATGGTTGTATAATGTCCCCTGGATGACGCTTTTAATTATTGCCTAAGCCCTTAGTATGTTGTGAAGCACATTAGATTTTTGGATACCTTTTGTCTTTTGTATTAATAGTATCACATTTGATATGGAAAATAGGAAGTGTGTTATGGTTTCTGGTGTGTATAAGGGCTAGGAATGGATGTTTCTTGCTTAGGTCTTGTTGGCCTATGGTTGTGAAGTGGGCTTGATACCTGAGAACATCGCATACGTTTCTATCATTCTCTTTATTTGTGATCTTTATGAAGCTCCAGAAAGAATGTGCTATTTCTATTTGAAAGTCTTACAGGTTTGCATGTTTTATTCTTGTATCTGTGTCTTCAGGAATCCAAGATGGGAGTCTCATTCTGATTATAGACACCTAGGTTTCTGTGTTTCAGAAGGTGTTTCCACATACATGTGAGATGCCTCAGATGCTTGATACAGTAAACAGAGATCTAACCAATACAACAAATGGGATGGGATTCCTTTGACTATGTGCAGCCCAACAGTCTTAGAAGGTTGTCCATCTGATCACCTGGAGGTACTTTTAAAATGAGCAGCATCATTCTACAAATTCAATTGATTGAATAGGCTGGTGGAAGATTTAGTTGCTTAAGCATATAACCTTAGTGTCCTTTTTGGTGCTAGAGGTATGTTCACAGACTTCAGCTGCTGCTCTACAATTTGTCTGCAAGTCCTGTGATACAGCTACAGGTACCTGCACTGTGTAGATATTTTAGATAGTTCATGACACTACAGATCTCTTTAGGCCATTAAATTCTAGCCTGGGCCTGGTATGTGAACACCACAATGTAGTTTTAAAAATCTGAAACTGATTCCAAGCTTTATCGCTCATTGTCCTGCTAATCACCTCACTGTTAATCTACCTCTAATCTTTGTGTTGTGCCCAAAGAGCTGGGTACTGGTTCTGCACAGACTTTTTAAGCTTACGTCATGCAAATAACCTTATGTTAATGATACTACTAAGATTTTACCACCAATGCAATTTGTGTGATGATAGGGATTATAAATACTGGATGTCCTTTCTGTTGACTCCATAAGCTCACCCTTTTAAGTAACTCCAGCAGTATTCCGATGTAGACGGCAACTATCCAGTTCTGCAGATGCTATGAACAGGCTTAATTATAAAACCTTACTCTTCTTCTCAGCAAAGAATATTCTGAATTGCTAGACAAAAGATCAGCTTTTGAAGTCAGTCCAGACGTAAGCTAGAGGAGTCTCTGGCATTACTACTTGTGTCTGAAATTAATACCTTCTACAATAACTAAGCTTTATATCATTTCAAACAGATACCTTTTTCAAAAGCAGCATTTACTATATATGAAAAGGTATACAACATTTTATAACAATAAATCAGGGAGCCTAAGGAACTAACAGAAATGCCTCAGCTGGATTTTATCCAGGTTATCCAGTCTGTGTTTCCAGACTTCAGAGACAAGGGCCTAGGTTTGTGCTTAATGACAAGGAAAAACCACCTTTGGATTCAGTTTGTATTTCAGCATTTTGCTGAAGATTTAGTTCAGTACTTACTGACCCACCCCAGATAACACTCAAATAATGTCTCAGAGCTGTGTCACTCACAGTCCAAGATGTTGTAGGAAGACTCCTGGCAAGACAAACAGAAAGACTGAAGAGACACCACTCTTACAGGAAAAACCATAATCACAAGAAATAAAGGTTTAGTCATTAGCTGTCCCACTAGTGCCCCAGTTGTCTCTATTCAATTAGCTTTTCAAGTCTAGTGGAACAGACTTTATGTGCTGTATATCACTAATTTTCCAATGTTTTCCCATTCTACTTAGGAAATTAGTTAGGTTTATCTGCAGGAATGTGCTGGACTCATAGCTTGTTACTGAAATTGGAAAGTTTCTCAGTAAATATTTCCAAGAAAGACAGTTGTATTGATTATATGTCTGACTGTGGCCCTGGGGAACCCTGTGTCTCTGTCACGGCTGTGCTACCTCACCAGACAAGTGATTTTCTGGTGGCTAATAATGGTCAACAAATGGCTGAGATGCCTGTTCTGAGATCTTGTAGATAAATTTGCAGAAGTGCTGAGGACACAGCTGGATGGAAGTCAAGGGGAGCCATCCTTTGAAGTGTCACTTAATGCTTAATACACCCAGGAGACAGATACAATTTCAGTTACCATAAATAACTGTGAAAAATTACCCAGAAACATACAGTATTTTCTTCAGAACAGCATTGAATAACCTACAATAAATAATGCATGACAGTGACCAGAGAGTAAACAAAGCACTGAACAGTTGGACATTGGCACAGATGTCTGTGTACAGAGTGAGTGACAAAGAATTTGATGGAAATTGAATGGTTACATGATCTGGTAATCAGAAATCGTGTTGTAGCTGAGGTCACCTTCACTGCCACACTGACTGTGTTTTTTATCTCAAAGCATTGTTCCTGCAACACGGCGGCTCTGGTTGAGGAAAGTCTGCTCTCCAGATGTTAGCAAGCCAGCATCACATAGCAGCAGGTTTCTCTTGTGTATAAAATGTACTTTTTTTGCACAGTGTGTGTTTTTCTCCAGAAGCTTTTTGAAAAATATTCCTTATTGGATTGCTTGGTCAATTGTTTATTGTTTACTCATTGTTTATTTCCTTATTTCCTCATAGTTTCACTAACCTGGTACTCTGTTAATTTTATCATTATTGATTTATCATTATTAATTATTAGAGTCAAATTGCCAGGTAACTGAATAAGAAAACATTGTTTAGCTAAAATTGATAATTCTTGCCCTGTTGGGAGTTCCTCATGATACTTTTTACTTCTTCTCCTTTTGATCAATGTCACATGCAGTGCCTCACAAAGGTTGTTAGCCCAGTCTTGACCTACCTGTTCCCATGTAACAAAAAGTTGAAAAGAGAGAAGCTTTTTTTTCTTTTTTTTTCTTTTTTTTTTTTTTTTCTTTTAGTTTAAGGTAGTTTATTTTTACAGATAAACAGTACTGAAATGACTGCACTGAAATACAAAGTAAAAGTAATATGATTACTGCCGCTGATTGATCATCATCATCAAATTGAATCAACCAGTAAAACTTGTCTCTTAACTTCATTGCTTTGGAGTTATTCTAATTATCCACAGAAAAAGCAGTTGAAAATGTACTCAGTAAAGAACAATTGTTTCATATTTCCAGTTGTCATTCCAGAAAAAAATCACTTTCTCATCAGTCCCCCTTTAAGAAAAAATCACTACATAAAAAGAGAAATTAAAGTTAGCCAAGCACTTAAAAGCTCAAAATTACATGAAAGAAGGGGAAAGGTTTCAGTAAAAAGCAGATTAAGTTGTTCCCTCATTATATGTCTGATTTGCCACTGATAGATTTTCCTTTCCTGGCCTCCCAAAAATAGCACAGTGCAAATAACATGTGGCTTGCATAGCAGATACAGTTACGCTTTGAACAGATAAATGATAAAACTGCATAGCTTGGAACACAGTATAGCTAAATTTTCCAACTACAATTATCTTGCAAAGCCAGGAAGAAGTGGTCTAAGTGGTTTAGAGTTCTTTTTTCAACACTACCTTAGTCTTTGTTCTTTTTGGTCTTAGAATGAAATGTTTTTATTTTATTTTATTTATTTTATTTTATTTTATTTTATTTTATTTTATTTTATTTTATTTTATTTTATTTTATTTTATTTTATTTTATTTTATTTTATTTTATTTTATTATTTTATTTTATTTTATTTTATTTTATTTTATTTATTTTATTTTATTTTATTTTATTTTATTTTATTTTATCCTTCTACTCTTCTGTAAGTTTTAGAATGTCTTCATTAGAAAAATGATAAAATTGCAAAAAAGAACAGGAAGAAAGAAAATGCATCTCTACACATCGGGGGAAATTTCTGAGCTTCACTCAGTTGCATTCAATGTTGAAAAGAGGAAAAAATATTTCCAGGCATTAATTTTCAGGCTTTCTGAATATCTCTTGGTAGAGAGTCTGAGTAGAGAATGGCTTTTTACAATTTCTCATTATACAAAAAGAGCAAAACCAAGCATTTCTGATCAGTAAAATGGATGAAGGATGAGATGTGTAATTGTTAGAAATGGTGGTCTAAATACAAAGTGGCTCAATGTGTGCCTGACGATTGTGGGAACAAATAAAGTTTTATTAAAAGATCCCTCTATATTTATATTTTTCCTGCAGTTTTCCTTAAATTAGGTGCTAGAGGCCACTGTTGGAAACAGGTTAGAAGGTTAAATGAAGCTGTTTTTATAGCTGGAATGGCAATTCTTATGTTCTTAGATTCCCACACTGCTCTCATTTTCAGAGTATTTTATTTGTTCGTACCTGCTTTAACTAATATTGCATTTTTCATTCCATGCAGATTGCATTATGAATGAAACAACATTCTTCACTTTATATTTCCAGCGTGAGAGTAGGATGGGTCGGAGGCCACCCTTTGACGTATCTGTCCCAGAGAGATAGGTAGGACTCAGTGCTGTCAGTGAGCCCTCTGTGTCTCTGACTCACGTTCATCTGTGCATCATGTGTTTCCTGCTGAGTCACTGTATGGCTTTCTCGCTGCCTTTTCATCTTCTAGTGTTTTCATGTTTGAGTGGGAAATAATTTTGGCTGCGGGCCATATTTTTCTCTGTTTTGATGTGCTTTGTGTGATGAAGAAACTTGATGTGAAAAACTGGGGAAAACAGCCAAGGAATGATCACAACAAAGTCTTTTTTGAATTAAACAAAGCATTTATTTAAAAATTAAGGTAAAGCTGTAAACTAGTGTTCTTGTCATTGATAGGGCACATGTTCGTGTAGAAGCTGGAAGTAAGTAGAAGTCAGTCTGCAGGTTGTCATCTGGACAGAAAGCTCCCAATGATTTGTAAAACAGTGGAGCTATCCCTTTGTGAACACTGTTACCCTGGATTACTTGACAGTGTTGTGCATGAATTAGGTCTGAATAGAGTAAAAAAGAGGTTTCTTCTCAGAGAAGAAACCATACTTTCCAACCTATACAATTGGGTTATTTTCTTTCATCGCTTGTTTAAATTAATTAGGCATTCATATTTATCTATGCTATCAGGGTTCCTTACCTTTAGATAAAGTGCTTAAGACACAGATCTACTCAATTTTATGTAACTAGAGAGGCAATTTACTTTTTGAGCTGTTTCATACCAAGTCATGGAAAGATGTTCCCACCTGTGGCTACTATGCTCGTAGGAGAAATGATGAAACTAAGAAATGATGTAACTTTCTTCCATTGCCTAGCACCTTTCATATCTTAAATGTTTATTTCAGGATGGGATCACCCTTCAGAGATGCTTTTCTTTCCCCAGTGGGTGTTGAAGGCATGTGGCTGCTCAGTTCAGATGTGAAAATTTTTGTGTAGGTGAAAGACAATGAGATACATCTCGTCTCGATAGTATGAAACAATCAGTCCTAAAAGGGATCAATTATCTTGGATTTTTCATCAAAGACAGAGCAGATAAATCATGCCATAGAAGTATCTATTTTTCGTCATCTAGTCTTTCTGTATAGAGTTCTGAAGTTAGGTGAGATGGATCCCATCTAGTCTAGTCTCAGTCTAGTCTCTATTTCTGATGCTCATATTTATTACAAAGTCAACATTCAATAAAGATAGTCAAAGTCCATAGTGACAGAGGCTGAGAATATGGACAAGTATTGTTAAGAATCAGTGATTTCAGTATTCAAAAAGGTATTATGTAGCTTCTGGTACGGTTCCTACAATGCGTTGAGGACAATTTTCTGACGCAGGTGGTGGAGGAGCTGACAAGGCAGGGGTTGCTCCTGGACCTCGTTCTTACCAACAGCGATGGCCTTGTTAGGGATGTGAAGGTTGGGGGCAGCTTGGGATGCAGTGACCATGAGATGGTGGAGTTCCAGATGGAACTAGGAAAAGGAAGTATGGCTAAAAGCAGGATTGCTACCCTGGACTTTCAAAGAGCCAACTTCGACATCTTCCAGGACCTGCTTGGGAGTATCTCATGGAATAGGTTGCTAGAAGGCAAGGGTGCTTGTGAGAGCTGGGCTACATTTAAGTAGCACTTCTTCCATGTTCAGGATTGGTGCATCCCGAAGAATAGGAAATCGGGAAAGGGGGGCAGGAAACCCGTGTGGATGAGCAAGGAGCTCATCAATAAGATCAAAAGGAAGAGGAAAGTCTATGAAATGTGGAAAAAAGGCCTGTCCTCTTGGGAGGAGTATAGATGTGTTGTCAGGGCCTGCAGGCATGCGACGAGGAAGGCTAAAGCCCACCTAGAGATGAGGCTTGCGAAAGAGATAAAGGATAATAAGAAGGGTTTTTTCAAGTATGTAAACAGCAAAAGGAAGACTAGGGATAATGTGGGTCCCTTGCTGAATGAGGGGGGTGCCCTGGTCATGGGAGATGCTAAGAAGGCAGAAATACTGAATGTTTTCTTTGCTTCAGTCTTTGCTTCAAGGACACTCCCCCGGGACTCCTCGCCCCTGGCAATAGGACAAAGGGTCTGGGAAATGGAGGGCTCCCCCCTGGTGGATGTGAGAGTGGTTCGGGAACGTCTGAATGGGCTCAACACACACAAATCCATGGGTCCCGATAGGATGCATCTGCATGTGCTAAGGGAGCTGGCAGATGTGATCACTGAACTGTTCTCTATCATCTTTGAAAGGTCCTGGAGAATGGGTGAGGTGCCTGAAGACTGGAGGATAGCCAATGTCACTCCGGTCTTCAAGAAGGGCAGGAAGGAGGATCCAGGAAACTATAGGCCAGTCAGTCTCATCTCTGTCCCTGGAAAGGTATTGGAGCAGCTTGTTCTGGATGCCATCTCCAAGCAATTGGAAGAGAAGAAGGTTATGAGGAGTAGTCAGCATGGATTCACCAAGGGGAATCATGCTCGACCAACCACATTGCCTTCTGTAATGGCATCACCAGCTGGGTACATGAGGGGAGAGCAGTGGATGTCATCTACCTTGACTTTAGCAAGGCTTTTGATACTGTCTCCCATGACATCCTGCTAGCAAAGCTGATAAAGTGTGGGATAGAGGAGTGGACAGTAAGGTGGTTTGAGAACTGGCTAACTGTCCAAGCTCAGAGGGTGGTGATCGGTGGAGCAGAGTCTGGCTGGAGGCCTGTGACTAGCGGTGTTCCCAAGGGGTCGGTGCTGGGTCCTATCTTGTTCAACATCTTAATCGACGACCTTGATGAGGGAATAGTGTCTGCCCTCAGTAGGTATGCCAATGACACAAAGCTGGGAGGAGTGGCTGACTCGCTATAATGCTGTGCTGCCATTCAGCAAGACCTGGACAGGCTGGAGAGATGGGCAGGAAGAAACCAAATGGGATTTAGTAAGAGCAAGTGTGGAGTCCTGCACTGGGAAGGAACAATCCGAAATATCAGTACAGGCTGGGGGATGACCTGCTGGAGAGGAGCTCTGAGCAGAAGGACCTGGGGGTCCTGGTGGACAACAGGTTGACCATGAGCCAGCAGCGTGCCCTTGTGGCCAAGAGGGCTAATGGGATCCTGGAGTGCATTAAAAGGGGCTTGGCCAGCAGGTCAAGGGAGGTGATCCTCCCCCTCTACTCTGCCCTGGTCAGGCCTCACCTGGAGTACTGTGTCCAGTTCTGGGCTCCCTGGTACAAGAAAGACAGGGATCTCCTGGAAAGAGTCCAGCGGAGGGCCACAAAGATGATACGGGGCCTGGAGCATGTTCCTTATGAGGAAAGGCTGAGAGACCTGGGGCTGTTCAGCCTGGAGAAAAGAAGACTGAGAGGGGATCTCCTCAGTGTATATAAATATCTGAGGGGTGTGGGACAGAAGGATGTAGCCAACCTCTTCTCAGTGGTTTGTGGTGATAGGACAAGGGGCAATGGCTGCAAGTTAGAGCACAGAAAGTTCCGCACTGACATGCGAAAGAACTTCTTCATGGTGAGGGTGACAGAGCATTGGAACAGGCTGCCTAGGGATGTTGTGGAGTCTCCTTCTCTGGACATATTCAAGGCCTGTCTGGTCGCCTACATGTGCAGTCTGCTTTGAGGAACCTGCTTTGGCAGGGAGTTGGACCCGATGATCTTTCGAGGTCTCTTCCACCCCCTACAGTTCTGTGATTCTGTGATTCTGTGATTCTGTGATTCTGTGATTCTGTGATTCTGTGATTTTGTGATTCTGTGATTCTGTGATTCTCTGATTCTGTGATTCTGTAGGTTTCTTCATTTCTGTGAAGGTAGTCATTTGTATTTCTGGTAGGTAAGTGGTAATAATACTGGTAGGATTGTTTTAAGCTCTCTTTTTGCCTTCTCTTTGAACAAGAATGACCTTTGGAGAGAAAGTTTTGGAAACCTAGAGATACTTATTGGTTTTCTGTGTCCCTTGCATTAGGGTGGCTGTGTGTGTATCATAGATTTGTACCCATGCAGCTGGCACTTCTCTAGGATTTTTGGATGTACAGCAGTCAGTAGGTCACCTCTCTGGGCCGTAGAATGGCAGGGTACTGCTATAACCTCTATTATGTGTAACACTGAAAGCAAAGGCTGAGAAGTAGTCTGGATATTCACAAGCAGTCTGTTTCTCCATTGAGTCATAGCACCAGTGCTTCCAGTGTCAGCTACATTGATTTAATCTGATCTGTGGAAGTTTGCAGCTGTTTCTTATGACTGATTCCTAGTAATTCTTTTATAGTATTTTATTTTTTATGCCACAGAGATTTTGTTATGGAAGAAGCTTAGCAATATTCATTGGCACCTTCAACCCTTTTCTATGTTTACTAGAATGAAGTCATTGACATATGGAAACATTTAGACGGTTTGAAGACAAGCTTGACTGAAAGCAACAGACAGATGTCCAATGAATTAAATATGTAAATCTTTTAATGAAAATGTGATTGTAAATGATGAAGTGATTATAGCAATGAAAAGAGGAAAAATGACCATATTAAAATGACAGGAATCTGATGTTATTCCTTCTGGGAGAGTTGTTGTGAATCATATTATTATCATAAATGCAATGTGTTTCTGTTTTAATATAATTCTTGATAATTTGCACGTTCTTTCTTATCATTATAATATGCGATTGTACTTTTCTATGCAAAAGTGAAACTCTTAGGCGGGTACTTTCTGAATATTCATTGTTCACATTCATTTTTATTTGGATATAGCACTAGGCAGTTCCAAGTAACTAGGGTTTTGAACCACGGTTCAAGTAAATTTAAAATATCAACAACTGACCTAAAGGTATCTAAGAAATATAACAATAATACAATTCCACCTTTCTTTTGTGCGCATATTTTCATCACTGGGACTGTGTGCAGGTATACAAGACTTAAGGTTTAACCACTGAAGATTGCAGGATTTTCCCACTGTCTGGGACACAGCTGGATTTGTGAGATTTATTATGAAATGCATTTAATTACAGCAGGAGGGATTAATTTCCGTCTAGTACACAACCTAGTCTGCACTAGTGTTTTGAACTTCCTCTACAGTCTGTGGAGAGAGGTAGACTGAGGTCACGGTCAGAAGGCTGCTTTAAGCTAACATGCCTTTGGGCTGCTGCTGAAGGAGGTGTCCTCTCATGCCTCATTCATCCCATTGCTCCTTCTGTGTCTCTTAGCAGCCACTGGAGTGAGTAGGGGCAAAGTCCAGCATACTTCATGCCTCTGTGGAGGGATGCTGGAGCTTGGGGATTGTAGAAAAAAATGCTTTTGGTGGCAGTTCAGGTTTCTGTTGCATGAAAGCACACATTTTATCACCGTTAATGATGTATAGAATGAATTATACTGCCTATAGCAGGAGCCTAGACAACTAATTTACTTAGTTACCAAGAGAGAGAAAGCTAAGTGTGATGAATCCTGGTCTCAGTGTACTGAATAGTTACTGCCAACAAAAATGAAACAATCAGTTTTTAAGTATCTACATGGCAGGTTGGTGTGATAGTGTGGTCTGATAAACTTCTTCAGTACTTCATTTTTTATAGCTACCCTATGAAATACGAAATAATAGAAGATGAAATAAGTTATACATGAACATGCACTCATAAATGTTGTTGATATAGTTGGTTATTTTCACACATCATAGAATGGCTGAGTTGGAAGTTGGACCTCTGGAAGTCATCTGGTCCAAACCCCCCACTCAGGCAGGGACACCCAGAGCAGGCTGCCCAGGATCACGTCCAGGCAGCTTTTGAAGATCTCCAAGGAGGAGACCCCACAGCCTCTCTGGGCAGCCTGTGCCAGGGCTCTGTCACCCGCTCAGCACAGCAGTGCTGCCTGGTGCTCAGAGGGAGCCTCCTGGGTGCCCGGCTGTGCCCATGGCCTCCTGTCCTGGCACTGGGCACCACTGAGCAGAGCCTGCCTTCAAACTCTTCGGGGTCTCCCTTCAAGGATTTGTAGACATGGATGAGATCCCCCTGAGCCTTCTCTTCTCCAGGCTGTGCAGTCCCACCCCTCAGCCTCTCCTCACAGAAAAGGTGCTCCAGTCCTGTAACCATCTTGGTGGCCTCCATTGGACTCTCTCCAGTATGTCCAGGTCTCCCTTGTACAGGGGCCCAGAACTGGACCCAGCGCTCCAAGTGCAGCCTCATCAGTGCTGAGCAGACGGGAAGAATCACCTCTCTGTACCTTCTGGCAACACTTCTCCTAAGGCAGCCCAGGAAACCAATGGCTTTCTTAGTGGCAAGGGTATGTGGCTGACTCATGTTCAACTTGGTGTTCACCAGAACTCCTTTTCTGCAGAGCTGCTTTCCAGCTGGGGAACCTCCAGCACCTCCCCAGGTGCAGGACTTTGCACTTACACTTGTTGAATATCAACAAGAAAAATATTTATCAAATATTTATTTTAAACTGTTGTAACCACAGTGATTTTTTAAATTTTATTTATTTATTTATTTATTTTTCTGAAGCAAAGTACTTTACTCTGTCAAGTTTTCACATACTGCTCTTGTTTAGTTCACTGTTTTTGGTTCACAGAAACACAGAATCACAGAATCGTCTAGGTTGGAAGAGACCTCAAGGTCACCAAGTCCGACCTCTGACCTAATACTAACAAGTTCTCCACTAAACCGTATCACTGAGCTCTACATCTAAATGTCTTTAAAAAACATCCAGGGATGGTGACTCAAGGGGCAGCCCATTCCAATGCCTAACAACCCTTTCAGTAAAGAAGTTTGTTTATTTGTTTTATTGATTGCTTGTTTTTGGTGTAGTTTTCTGAGGAAAATACAATATAACAACTTGAAAAGTGTAGTTATGGTGTACTCTAGTTTGAAACAACGTATGTCACTTCCCCATATTATAACTCTAAATAAGCTAAATTTACATTAACATCAACTGATTTATGAGGTTGCCATATGCTCTAGGATCCTCCCTATAAAGCTGAGATGTCAGTCTAAAAACCTGGTTTCAAAATGTTGCCTCTAACCACTGACACTCTCCAGCTGTGAGTCTGCAGGAAAACCTCCTTCCTTCCCTTGTTTGTCAGGCTGTTCTACTTTGAGCCTCAATTCATAAGGGAAGGATCAGAAAGCAAAATGTCTAATGAGGTTGCCCTCCCTCTCCTTTCACCTTCTCTGAAGCAAGGACAGCTAAACTTGTTATTTTTCAGTTTCTGGAGTGTTAAAATTTGCAGACTCATGTTTTAAAGTAAAGCATCGCTAGTTTTGGTCTGTATCAAGTGTCACAGCATTTACTGGAGCAGTTCACAGGGCGATTTGTAAGTGGCTTAGCAGTGTTTATTTTCCCCTCTGCTGAAGAAAAGGTGGAAGTTTCACCAACAATCCTCTTGTGATGTCTCCATCGAGGAATCAGAGCACTTAGATCCTAATTCTGCATTCAGAGCAGGGCTTTTCTCTCATAATGTACTTTAATGTATCATCTATCATAAAAGGCCCTTCATGTTGCCTGGGACTTCCAGTCACTATGCTAATACAAATAATAACAAGCTAGTGAACATCTGTACATGATTACGAAAAGGCACTATGTAACTAGGTTATTGTTAAGAGATTCCATTAGCCTATTTTCAGAACAAGCAAAAGTGCAGGACTTGGGAGTGTCCCTGCTTTGTGGAGCTGACTCACATGTGAGTCCTTTCACCATCAAAATCTGAGCTGGGTTTGTACCCTAAAGAAAGGATGTCTTCCAAATACTCATTTTCCTTTTTTTTTTCTTTTTTTTGTATTAACCAACAGTGTGGAATAATGTGGTTTTAGATATGGCCCATTGTACCTAATATCACACATTTTGGTCCCCAGAAGACCCCCTGAGATTTGCTAATCTACTTTTGTGGGGAAAATTATGTTACAGGAGCAGAGAATATAGCTGTATCTATATGTATAATACAGCAGGAACTTTATACCAGGAAGAGGCATTGATATGAACAGGAGCTTTAATTCATATGCTTCCTTTTCCAGTTTGTTTTCACCATGTAAGCAAAAGCTGTATATATGTTGTGATGTGCTTTTTTTCTTACAGTCTATTAGTCTGTGTTTGAAGGATGTATGTTTATTCTCTGAACAGAGAGAAAAATACTAGTTTCATATAAATTTAAGGGACATTTGCAAAAAGTAATTCTTCTCAGATTTGGACTAATTCTAGGTTATATAAGTTGTAACTAAGAAATGACTGTGTCTCACAGATGTAATATTTTGACTTTACTGTGATAGAAAAATGTGAAGTATACCACAAAATATTTACCAGTGGGGAATAATGAGCCTTGATGACTTTCTAGACCTTCCTCAAGTAATGTGACTCACCCTTATTATGTATTATTTTTTTCTTAAATGATTTCTTTTGCATTGTATGACCTTGAAAATAATTCCAGCCAGTGAAAACATATGTCTGCATTCTTAAAATATTTATCTGCCTAGGTAAACTGTAGGGAAAAAAAAAAAAAAAAAAAGAAACAAAATCAGTCTCCATTATTTCAATTATTCTTTTGTTTTTACAGCTAAAAAACTTTGCTTGCTTGCGGTGGTTAAGTAATCAGTCTGACTGCAGGACTGATTCAGGCACTAAGGAAGATGGTGAGATGGGGAAAGAGAGTGGAAGTGAACTATTTATACAAGAACTGGTCGTTGTAAGTTAAATGTCAGAATCAATCCAAATGCCAGTTCTTATGAACAGAAAAACACATTTTCCAATAAAACATGAAGTTCTGACTAAGAAGTTTGATACCTAATTATAAAGTTATTTGCTGTCTCCTTTTGTATTACATAAACTACTTTGGGGCCTAGCCAAGCAATAGCAGTGAATCTAATGTTAACCTTTTCTTAAGGCATCACAAATACCACTTTTCTTAAGGCATTTAAAATACTACTCAGATAGCCAACTCTAAAGCCTTAGAAAAAATACTGAGAGACTCTCAATAGTAAAACTTAATATCCTTTAACTTAAAGGATTTTGATTTTACTAACCCTTTTAGCTATGTAAGTTTTTAACAATTATTGTGTAATTAAAATAAGGGGAAATGAAGAACCAGTGTTGGTGCTGAAATTTCAATAAGCCTTTAAACATGTAGCCAATTTTAAGCTTCTTTGAAAGTGAAGGAACATATGTATAAATTATAGATATAGATAACCCTATGTATAGATTTAAGTATTTTGTATTGAGGTCAGAGAAGTTCAGAAGCAGAAACTTTGACATCCTGTCCGACACTTCAGGGATATGAATTTGTCTCCTTTGTCCTGACAATATTGTGTGTACTTCTATGTAAAGCTCTAGCTTTATTAATGAAGGAGCTACCTCTCTATTTGCTCACACAGTCATATACATTGTGTGTGTTCATGTGATTCGAAGAGCCTGTACTGCTCTACTCACCCCATATCGGTATGACAACTATTTCCATCACAGCATAGTCTGTCTCATTTACACATAAAATTCTTTCTGGGTAATTTCTCCCTAGTTTTTCTCTTCTGGATCCAGGGAAGTTACAAAACATAAATTCTCTCCAATGGCTAGATTTCTAACAGAAAAACTCTAAAGACAAATTTAGGCAAGCTTTATTTTATTTTAGATCTCCAGGAGCTATACATTCTCTACTAAGTCTAACCTGAAATGTATAGTTGGTAGCTTCTTAAATTATAGCTGGTTCAGAATTAAGGCAGGAATTTATGGAGAAAGTTCTTATTTTCAATTCTTTTCACAAATAAATCTTGAAGAAAAAAAAAAAAAGCAAAAAAACAGTAAAAAGCAGAGAAGCAATAAAAGTAAAATAAAAATGCCAAACATATTTGTAAACCTGACATCTATCTACAGCCATTGGCTTAGAATGATAGTAAGTGGTGCCAGGGACCAATATAAAACAAGTTCATTACTTGCATATGAATCTTTAAAGGCCATGTGTTAAGTTAATGTGCTGCCGATAGCTTATCTCATTTTCCGTCTAGACATCCAAGCTAATGGAAATAGGAATATTTTCATCTGCCACCCCCGTGCCCCCTGTTCTTTTCCAGCTTCTGTGCTACTAAGAATAATAATGGTAATTTTCTGTTAAAAAAGACAGAAGGATCCCTCCCTGTGGTGGTTTTACTCAACTGGGCACCCTAGATCCACCACAACCACTCTCTCACTCCCCCTCCTCAAAAAGAAAGGGAAAAAATATGATGGAAAGGGCTCAAGAGTTGAGATACGGAGTGGGAGATCACTCACCAATTATCATCATGGGCAAAACAGACTCAGTATAGGGAGATTAATTTATTACCTATTACAAACAAGCTAGAGCAGTGAGAAACTAAAAACAAGCTCACAACACCTTCTTCTACCTGCTCCCCCCAAGCAGCACATGGGAATGGGCAATGGGGGCTGCATTCAATCCCTGACACTTCCAGAACTGATCCTGCGGGGGCTGCTCACAGGCAGCAGCTCTTCAAGAACTGCTCCCACAAGGCTCTGTCCCATGGCGTCCATCCCCCAGGAGCAAACTGCTCCAGCACGGTTCCCCCACAGGTGGGCGGCAGCTCCCCCCAGACCCCTGCTCCTGTGGGGGCTCTCCATGGCCCACAGCCTCCTCCAGGCCACATCCACCTGCTCCACCAGGGGCTCCTCCACAGGCTGCAGCGTGGAGATCTGCTCCATGTGGGACCCATGGGCTGCAGGGGGACAGCCTGCTCCACCAGGGGCCTCTCCACAGGCCACAGGGGAATGGCTGCTGCCTGCCTGGAGCACCTCCTGCCTTCCTGCTGCACTGACCTTGGGGTCTGCAGGGCTGGATCTCACTACTCACTCTCTCAGCTGCTGCTGCACACCATTTTTCCCCCTTTCTTTAATCCGTTCTCCCAGAGGTGCAAACAACATTGCTTATTGGCTCAGCTCTTGGCAGTAGTGGGTCACTTTGGAGATGGATGAAACTGGCTCTGATCTGACATGGGGCAGCTTCTGGGATCTCACAGAGGCCACCCCTACAGCCACTTGCTACCAAAACCTTGCCACATAAACCCAATACACCCTCCCAGCTTTTCATGGTGTACTGTGGAGTGTGGAGCTTTAGGCATTAAGATGATGATGTGTTTCAATCTGAAAGCAGTCCTTTTTTTTTTTTTTTTTCCTTTTTTCTTTTCTTTTTTTTTTTTTTTTTTTTTCTTTCTTGTAAAATGTGATAAACAGTATCTCTTTAGACTGATTCTTGAGAGAAGACTTAGAATATTTAGGTCTTGTTTTGCATCTGCTATATTCCACCTGGATTACAGAGGTGTTATTAGAAAAGAAAGGCAATTCTCCTAGTCTCACAGTAGATTTTTATGCTGTCTTGGAACTTCTCAGATAAAGTCCTATATCAAAAAGAAAGGTCTTGAATTTCTAATGATTTAGCCACTCCAGCAAGAGGTTTTCCTTGAACTGTGTATAAAGACTCCTTCAAAAGCTCTTTCAGCTAGTAATGTTCTCCTGCCAAAAGATTAAAAAGTGACAGGACTGCAAAACATCTAACAACACTATGGAAACCTCTCTTAGTTGTATCATTTCTAGCTGTCTGACAACATTTATAACATCCTTTGCTCTTTAACAGGTTTATAGAATAGCTGTCTCAGTGCCGTTTACATATCCGTGTAATATGTGCTTCCATTTTAGCCCATTGGCAGTTTGACTCATGGAACTGATTCCTTCTTTGTGGAAATGACCGATAAATTTTCCGAACAATGAGCAGCAGACAGAGCCTGGAGTCAAGGGCAAGAGCTCCATCCCATGGTACCCGAATGGAGCAGAGCAGGTATGCAAATGGTAACCAGGGCAGCCAATGTTCCTGACTGCCAGACAAGTCCATGGTGATGCACTTGGTCTGAAGCCAAGCTGGGAAGGCAAGTCCATAGGTCAACTTTCTCACCTGAACCCAGCAGCTCAATCCAAGGTTATAGCCATACTGTGCTAGAGCTGGGCATGAACACATGCAGCCAAAGCTTTGGAGGAGGGAGGAGGCTGCAGAGCATGTTGGTGTGCTCAGGAGGATGAAGCTGAGCAAGAATAAGTCAGGGATGAATGGAAGGCCAAGACCACTGGAAAATTCACATTGACTGTATATTTTTATTTGTCTGAAGATAACTAGCCTCCGTTGGTCAATTCAGTCTGTAGTTTAAAAATAGCCTTGCCTTCTTCTGCCATGTTAAGGTAGGTGATCCTGTCAACTATAGCAGGAAAAAAATAAGGAAGTGCAAAGATATGAAATTGCATCTCTGCAAAGATAAAAGACTAGAACTCTTAATGTTGAAAAAGGTGTAACTGGGGGGAATTTGATAGCAGCCCATAGACTGAATGTTAAAGAGAAGGTGAGTAAAGAGTGATTATTAACAATTTCTCACAATTAATTTAATTAATGAGGTCTTTAAAAAAAAAATAAATACATGGTAGCTTCAAAATAAACAGAAGAAAGTAACTTTATATAATGAACAAGTAAATCATGAAACGTTTGAGGCTATGGAAGGGTAAGTTAAAAGTAGTCAAAAATAATTCAACTAGTTTGTGGAGGATAAATTGGCATATGGCAAGTAAACTTCATAATCTAAATGTGACTTTTGGCTCAGGTAGACCCTAAGCCATTGTGTATTAGCAGCTGGAAGGATATGCTTGGGAAAAAATCTCTCTGCATCAGACATATTTGTTACATAGTGTAATAATATTAAAACAGTTGAATGTTAATGCAGTTAATCATGACTTCATTGTATTTTTTATTCACTACAGCAGTGTAACTTAGCTGGACATGTCTTTTTAGCTCTTAGGATATATGAAATAATAGAGTTTACTACTGTCTTCTCAGTTATATAGGTGCCAACATCAAACATGTCCTTCAGACAAACTCTGGCTTCCTGTGGCATTTTTCATCAGTTTCAAGAATTCACCAAGGCACTTGGTGACTCAGGCCAAGGATAGCTAAAAGATGTCCTAAATCTTCTGGTCGATGATTTGCTTCTCTGCACAATGCAACACTCACGAACTTTTCCTGGCAAAGTCCGAGGATTTGGAAAGAAGTCATTGGGGAACTAAGGATCATTACAAATCTCAGCATATTTTGTTCTTTTAAACCAGCTTTTTCTAAGATAAATACATGTCACTATGTATTTTAAAGAATAACCTAATGCAATATGAAAATAAACAACCCCCTCAGAAAATTCAAACGTCAAACCAAGTAAAACCTGCATTCCAACAGGACAAAGCTGTCCTGTTTCTGGCTCAGTTCTTTGCTGCTCCTGAAGAACTGATGAGAAAAATACAAAACAGTGCCTGGCTCCTTTCTGTCCGAATGAATATAACTCAGATTGTACTGTAGTAGTCACATAGGAGAACAAGTATAAAACAGGACAGATGTCACAGTTTATGCCAGAATAAGTTATTACATTGTATTTAATCAGTGAAAAAGGGATAACTTTTTTTTTTTTTTTTTTTTTCCCTTTTAAGCAAGAATATGTGGAGAGATTTGGAAGTCCACTGTAGACCCCAAATGCATATGTAGTAGTTCAGTGTGTCCTTTAAAATTTACTTATGATTACTCATGAGTTGTCTTTACATTCTTATAATCTTTTTCACAAGTATATATATCTAATGTTTCTGTACCATGAAATACATACAAAACTATTTTACTCTTCTAATTTTGTTTGTAGGGGCAATGGTCTTAATGTTATCAGGCCAGATAGACAATGAAAATGACCTGAAGATATATATATCTGTAGTCCAATACTGGAACATGCACAAAACAAAACAAAATAAGCAAAAAAAAAAAAAAAAAGCTAAACAAACAAAACAAAACAAAAACATAAATCAGTATCATATCAGCTTACCCTGAGGATACACATTCCTTACACTTGATTCTCTCTAGCAGTAAAGCCCTGATATCCCTTGGAGGGAGAAATGGAGTCTGCAGAGACTCGTGATCTAGCTATGGAATTTTTAAGTTCCTTTTGGCCTCGTAACTTCTTGCTGAGCCACATGAACCTGAATTAATCCAGCCAGGCTAGCAGCTGCACAGTTGTTTGCATTTGTGATAGGGAAAACAAAATGAAACAAAACAGCAAAAAACAACCAACCAACCAAAGTAAAAACAAACACCCGCACCAACCTCCAAACTTATATACACGCTCAGGACATGTTCAATGTACTTAGTCCAGTAAGCACGGACTTTGTGATGCTGTTTTACAGTAGACTTTCAAAGAGGATGGCCACATTCTTAGAAAAGAAAATTGTCGGCTGGAGCTTATTTGATAGTTTTTATCCTACTGTCTCCTAGATCCTTTACAATAGAAAGAGTTTATGCTGGAACACTATGTTAGTATCTCAGTATCTTCTCTTCTTCATTGCTATCTCTCAAATAAACTCCTGTGATCTTTACAATGACTTTTGTCACGCACATTCCTGTGATGAAGATCTCACCTGTGGACTGTGGACCAATCTCTCAATTAACTAGAAATGCTGGAAACAGACATGGGTCTACCACAGTTGTAAGATGTCATTTGTCTCTGTTTTAACTTCCTCTAACTTTTATGCTGCTGTGTTGGCTACACACAGTCTCTTAACAGCTGTGTGCCATCATAGTGTCTCTCTGGCTTCTGCTACACTAAGAAGAATGAATGGTTTTGTGCAGCAGATGGAAAATGTCTACTTGTCTCCAGCTTCAACCTGTGGCCACAGTCACGATGTTTTACACAGCTGGGAGAAGCAAATACAAACTGGATTTGCATGATGTGTGTGGCCTGATGTGGGGATATGAGATATGGGCATTCATACCACAGCTTCTCCCCTTGGATGGAGCTAACTAAATAACATGGATTATGTATACTTGGTTATGAACCTGCTGAGGCTGATGGACCTGTTTTGAGTTGCATCTAATACCAAACATTCTTGCCATGAAGTATTTGGTTTTAGATTTATGTTTATGCTTTCTATCGATACTCAGGTCACATTCCATTGATATTGGTTATTCCCTGGCTTTAATTTTCTCTAAGTAGTCAGTAAAAATTTCAGGGTTGTGTGTTGATGAAATGAAGTTATATCTCATTGAAGTTACATCATTTGAAACTGGATTTCCCTGAAGAGTTCTGCTGTTTATTTCTATATATGTATTTCAGGTAGAAAACATTTCTAATAAAAAATTGCCATTAATAACGTAAAGCCAACAGTATCTTATAAGCTCTCAAACTCCTGTGTTATGTTGGAAAATACTGAGATAGTGTTAAATAAAATAAAGAGCACCATGCCCTAAATATTTGCAGTATAACCTCTGATTAGGATTCTGTCATTTCAGATGTTAAAAACTATATAAATTTGCTAGGGCATTATGTACTCCCAAAACATAAATCATTAGCAGCAAGGACTGAACTGAATGTGCGAGAAGATGAGTAGATGCCTGACCCAAGCAAAAGAAACCTGATGTTACATGCCTGTAACCTCACTGTATGCTCTGTCCCAGAACCCACCATGCTCTGACTAATAACATTTAATCTGAGCTGACATGATCTAATGCTGCTAATTGACAGCTAAGACAACTTTGTGGACTCTTTACATCAGTGGAGTAGCAGAAAACGTGGGGCTGATTTCTGAATTCAGCCCTAATAAAGCAACTATCTCTGCCTTGTTGCAGATTAGAGGAACAAACCTGAATTTTACTCATCATAGATTCTGTTCTTTATACACATTGCAGTTTATCTAGGTATTGACGCAGCCGTTTTGACTTGAAGTGAGGGCATATGATGCTGGTTTTGCACTTCATGTGTGTATGGCTGGGCATAAAAACTGGTGTGCAGTAACTGTGCTGGTCTGCAGAAACACCGAGAATCAGGAGATATTTATGGACTTAATGAATGGAAAAGAAAAAAGTGTAAGCATTGCACATATAGAAACGCAGGATCATTAAGGTTGGAAGAGACCTCCAATATCATCTGGTCCAACCATCACCCTACTACCAATGTCACCCACTAAACACCCTTGAACATCCCCAGGGATGGTGACTCCACCACCTCCCTGGGCAACCTGTCACAATGCCTGACTGCTCTTTCTGAGAAGAAATGTCTCCAACAGTTTCCAAATGTTTCCAACCTGAACCTCCCCTGGTGCAACTTGAGGCCATTCCCTCTAGTCCTATCATTAGTTACCTGTGATAGGACTAGAGGTCTCCCTATACCTTCCTTTCAGGTAGCTGTAGAGAGCAATGAGGTCTCCCCTGAGCTTCCTCTTCTCCAGACTAAACAAACCCAGTTCCCTCAGCCTCTCTTCACAGGACTTGCGTTCCAGGTGAAGTTACAATCAAATTTCTTATGTCACTGAAAAATACTTAGCAGCTTATAAGATATGGCTTCTCCAGGAACTTTGGGAAATCTCCAGGAAGGATCCCAGACCACTGACTTCTTATATAGACAGTGCACACCCTAAAGGCACTACCACCTGTTACAGCCCAAACCACATTAAAATCCATTTAAATGGGAATCAGACCAAGACCTGAATGAGACCAGAACAATCAAGTGTTACTCTTACAGTGAGTATGAAAAGGTAGTGGTTTGGGGTTTTTCCCTGACACCATAAGGGAACTTTGCAGTGATGCCAGTCCTATGGGTATAATAATAATTCTTTCAGTCAGACCAATGCAGATGCCTTTCAGTCTGGGTGGCCCTATAAAAGACACAGTGCATTATGGCCAAGCAGAAAAGGTCATCCAATTTTTCTGATGATTTTGATATTTCAATTTTTTTTTTTTATTTTCTTCTTTTCTTTTTCTATTCAGTGTTTTACAAGTCTGAGGGCTGCTGGTGGACACTCCTGCAACCAGGGAGCCAGGATGATCTAGGGACCCCACAAATGCAACCAGCCCCCAGGATGCTAAGTAACTAGTGAAAGAATCAAGCCCAGAAACTTAGTAAGATCTAGGCAGGATTTCACAAATAAATTGGTTTCCTCCAGTCTTCAACAAAAGCTATTCTCAGCTGAAGTATTCGGATGTGACTATATAATTTGGGTAAATATTTCAGCTGAATCTGTCTAACCATTTTAAATTGTACCTTCTAAAAAGGGCTGCAGAGAGCATGTGTCAGCCCTGTCCCTCAATGTCTAAGCAGTCTGATTGTGTCTCTGTACAACTCCAACAACCATACTGAGAAAGATGGTGAGTTTCATTAAAGCTGTATTTTCTAGTAAGCAGATAAAAGACTTGCTTTTCATTCTTTCTAACAAGTGAGGTAGGGAATATATGCTCTTCCCCTGTAGCTAAAGAAATTTGAAACAAATCCAAAGAGCTTTTCTATTGAATTTGAACAAATAGCAGCTCTAAACTCATAAAAATATATCACCATGAAATTTATAAATATGGCTTCATTTTATCACCCTTACAATGATAATTAGAGCAATAAACATTTTACACAGAACTTGTTTTATGTCTGCAGCTTGGATCATGTAATTTTCTTGGAAGTGCTGGTGAACTATGGGAGAAAGATTTTATTGATCAGTTTGGGGCATGTTTGTTGGAAGAGCCAAGAATAAGCAGTGAAAGTCAACACAAACTACTGGAGAAAAGATTCTGTTTTCCACCATGCCTTCTGAACTCGTCTGTTTTGCAAAACTTTTAATCTAGTTTTCAAAAGAAAAAAAAAAACAAAACAGTGTCATTTCACCTTGTTCCACTTATGGTATGGCTCTGAGTGCCTTAGTTTAGATGTGTAGTACAGTGTCAGAGACCTTGGGTCATCCATAGCTTCTTGTCATATCTGCCAGCCCTGTGTCTTCAATACTGTAAGTAACTAAAAGTGACAGTAGATACCAGTGTTCAGGCAACTAAATCAGTATTTTTTTTTTCCATACATCTCATGAATCTGGTTTTGTAGCCTTGACTTTGACCACATCAGCTCTCCCCAGAGTCCTGGCTTCTCAGTCATGCATTTTCAGCAGGTGATGGAGGTTGCAAGGCGTCTGTCCAGGGCAGGAACTTGGGTTTCCCCTGCAAGAAAAACAGGGCATGTGGGAGAATGAGGGGCGTAGGTAGGGACACACCCGCCTGAATGAGAGGCTTGGATGTGGACATCTGGGCTTGAGAACTAGGATGTGTACCTGTCTGTGGACACTGGGCATGATCTAGACTATGTCTAGACATGATCTAACAAGTACTATTTTTTTGGCTAGGGAAAGAAAGCTTGAAATCTACCCAGGTGGAGCAGTAGGGATGCTGAATCAATAACCCTCTTCCAGCTGCCTCAGAATATATTAGTAAAAGAACATGGACAGATATGTGAGTTTTCATGGCTGTGCTGGTGACCTGAGCAGTCTTGCCACTGCTGTGTTCTGATAGCTTTGAACAGGATTTGTGGACATGAAATGAACTATGATAATTTATTGTATAATATATAATTGCTGAATTTGGTAAGAAAACTACAGTTTTGACACTTTATAGAAAACCAAAACCAAACGAAACAAAAACAACAACAAAAAAACCAGTGGTTTATACTTTGTCCAGGAAAGCATGTTCATGCGTATGTAAGTTTTGCTATTCTGAAACAAATGTACAAAAATAAACTATTCCTCCCCCAACACCCCAACCCACCACTTCCAGGTCATAATCAAGCTTCAGATGATACAACTCAATTTCTTTACAAACAAAGTCTGTCTGAAAGAGACAACTGTCTTTTGTTTAAGTTCAGCTTATCACATCAAAGCAAACCACTGCAATAAACCTCATCATTCAAAAATGAGCTGAAGCCTGATGATGGAACAAAATGCACTTCACACTAGGGAGATTGCCTTTTGGGAAACTTAAGAGGAATTTGAGCAGAAGGGAAAGGACAGATGAAGCTATTTAATAATGTCTATTCCCTGATAACCTTTTTTATCACTATTTTTTCTTAATTGCCTAAGGACCTATGTCAGGATCTCGCTTCCATTACATTAGTTATCATGCATGCACACGAGAAGGGTAATTGCTGGCACAAAGAGCCTGCATTTTAATTAATTTTTCCAAATCAAATTTATGTGGCCTTGCACCTTGTAGTGATCTGGCACAGATTTCTAAGGATGTAGTGCATACAGGAAATGCAGGAACAACAAAATGAAAGTTTTTTCAGATCCTCAGACTCTTGAAATGAGAATGTCAGGCTCTCTATTCAGTTATGCTGATTTAAATCACAGGGCCATTGCAGAATACACTGATAGATGTAACTTTTCTAAGAGCATAGAATCATAGGATCACAGAAAGGTTTGGGTTAGAAATGACCTGAATGATCATCTAGTTCCATCCCCCTTGCCATGAGCAGGGACACCTCCCAGTAGCCTAGGTTACTCAAAACCCCATGCAACCTGGCCTTCTTCTGCAATCCAGAGGAATAGTTCCAGTGTCCCTTAGATTACTGGAGTACCAGAGAAAATTATCATGTGTGTCCTTAAATTTCAGGAAATTGTAGCTGTTACATAAAAGTATCATACTCAATGATGTCTGTGTGAGCAGCATTGGTGAGTAGGTCTGGGTGGGCTATGTGAGAATTATGGGATGGTAAGTCTGCTGGGTATCACTCCTTTGAAAGTACATGCCTCTTTATTTAAGGATCCATGTAGAAAATCACTTGTTCCTACTAAGAATTTTCAAACCTCTGTTTCAACGATACTTGATGCCTTCCAAGAGAAAGATGTCATCATGAGAGAGTTGTTCACCAATGTAAGTGGGTAACCTGTGATTTAAAAGATAAATGAAAGAGAGCAACCTAACCCTAAGGTTCTGTTGCAGATCCATGGAAGCATTTTCTATAACCACATGCTCCCTTATCTGCTCTCCTGGCTTGATGACTCTTGCATGCCTGACCACACTGCAAGCTAACAGGGCTGGAGCAGATCATGTCTCCCTGAGTAACCTGCAATCTTGAAGTCCAGGACAGTCTAGTAAAAGGTATGGGTTTGAGCTTCTTCTGACCGAAGAAAGCCAGTTCATTGCAATGTTCTTTCCAGTAACTTACTCTGAAGAAGGTGGGAGATGTGGCTACCTTAGTGCTCCAGGTGAAAGGTAGGTAGGCAGGATCCAAAGTGGAAGCAGGTATCAATTTATGTGAAGACAGAACAAGGGAGCAACATCTCCCTCGAGAGGTTTTCAGGGGTTGTTGCAACTTTCTGCTGACATTCCAGTGTAATTGGGTGCTAATTTTAGGAGGTCTGACTCATTTCCCAGAGAACACCACTGAACATTAAGTGAATTGAATGTGTAAGATAGCCAACGAATTTGTGCATTGCAAATTGCACCCAAGAGTAACAAAGGTCTTTAAAAGAAACTGTTCAAAACCATGCCTTTAATAGGGTTTATGTAGGCTAGAATTAGTAGATTTATACAATTTTTTTTCAAGTTCTAACTCAGTTAAGAAGCTTCTCATGTTTCAGCTTCAGTTATTTCCTCATAATGACACATTGAACGCTTTCTGTAGCCTGATAAATAATAGCAAGGTATTGATTTAAACAAATTTTAAGCTAATCAATATTTCCTTTTTCTGTTTCCTTCTATTTTGCTTTGATATCATTTTTCACAGGCTAGACAAGGATTAATTTGTAGAAACACAAAGGCAAATATTTCCTCTGATAATTTTTTGTCGCAAAACCTTTTTATTGTTGTTGTGGTGGTATCTAAAATTCTTTAGACATTCTCAAACAGCTCACTTGCTGTATCATTGCTTCCCTTTGATATTTATCAGGTACAAAACCTAGATAAAGCATACTGTTTAACTGAAGACAGATAAGGTGTGATAATAAGTGATAGACCTGTGTTGCTGTCTTTATCAGTGATCTGTAATTATAGCTGAATTTAATCAATAGTGAACTTGTTTATCTTTCCAAGCCAGTCTGGATGGTTGAGTATATATTGAAGCTGAAATGGCAGTTTTCTCTTTAAAATGCATGCTGAACAATACTGCGGAATTATTACTGTGATTTCACATGTAGATTTTGTCACAGTCTCAGACTCACAGCAGTGCAGTGTCATTCACCTCATCTCTTTATAAGGTCACTGCTGTCTGATTGAGCTGATGTTCTGCTTCCATCCAGGTTTGAGGGGCATCCATATAAATTGCTGAATTTGGTTGTCTTTGTTTTGCCAGTGGTGAGGGTGATTTTTTTTTCTTTTTACTTTTTCTTCTTTGCAGAGACACTGTAATTTTTCATAAAGATATCTGTGTTGAGCACCAACTGTTTTTCATAACACACAAAATGATTTTCTTGCCTGGGAGAGAGGCAGTGATCAAAAGTTGCACACAGTCTGTAGCAGTTTTCATTGCAGCACTCACTTTACATCTGTATGGGGAAAACACAGCTTCTCTCAGGGGAAAATTCACTTACGCTTTCCCTCCCTGCACAAATCTCTGCCAGTTCCTGGAGTGACAGGGGTGTGAAATCCCTCCCTACCTCTTCCAGGCAGTCAGTGGAGACTTGGATCTGGGGAAGCTGCAAGCTGTCTCAGCTGCCAGCTCCCCGCTGGCATTTGTTTAACCTACGGGTACTATAGACATTTGTTTATGGACTGAACCACAGTTTATAGAACAAAGCCTTCCTTCTTTGCCCTGCGCAGCTGGAGTGGGGAGCAGAGGGTGCTGCAGCCAGGCTGCAGAGGGCCTCCTTGAGGTGCTTCAGGATACTATAAAATCGGGTGAAAGTGTTTATTTTTGCTTCGGTTCACAACTACCCGGAGGCTTTGGAAAGATTTCATGTTAAAATTAAAAGTACTTAAAAATCCCAACTCTGAGGTGTCTTGGAAGCCATTGGAATGGTGCTTTTTTTTTTTTTTTTTTTTTTTTTCCCCCAGGGGAAAGGGCTTTTGGCGGGATGCTGCATTTGCATTTTCTTTATGAAATCTCACCTGTTCTTACAGCACCTAATCAAGAACCATGGAAAGCAAATGGAAAAAGTTACCATGGTTTTGTCAGGCTTCACACTGAGCTGAGCATATCTAAACACAGCTTAAGCGATTAGGTACAAGAGGAAACCTAACCCTATGTTTGGGTCCAAGCACAGCAATGTGGACTCATATGGTGGTCATGCCACCTGATGGTGAGAGTAATAGCACTACATCTCTGCACTAGATGCCTTTGGGCAAGGGATTACAGGCTGGACAGCCAGGCCCAGAGAATGGGGTGAAATCCAGCTGGAGACCTGTCAAGAGTGGTGTTCCCCAGGGGTCCTTGTTGGGGCCCATCCTTTTTAATATCTTTATCAATGATTTGGATGAGGGAACTGAGTGCACCCTCAGTAAGTCTGCAGATGACACCAAGTTGGTGGGAAGTGTTGATCTGCCGGAGGGTAGGAAGGCTCTGCAGAGGGATCTCGACAGGATGGGTTGATGGGCAAATGCCAACAGGGTGAGGTTCAACATGGTTAAGTGCTGGGTCCTGCACTTTGGTCACAACAACCTCATGCAGCACTACAGGTTTGGGGCAGAGTGGCTCAAAAGCTGTGCAGAGGAAAAGGATCTAGGGTTGCTGACTGATGTTCACCTGAACATGAACCAGCAGTGTGCCCAGGTGGCCAAAAAAGTCAATGGCATCCTGGCTTGTATCAGGAATAGCGCAGCCAGCAGGATCAGGGAGGTGATTGTCCCCCTGTACTCAGCTCTGGTGAGGCCACACTTCGAGTGCTGTGTTCAGTTTTGGGTCCCTCTCTACAAGAAGGACATTGAGGCCCTGGAGTGTGTCCAGAGAAGGGTTACAAAGCTGGTGAAGGGCCTGGAGCACAAGTCCTGTGAGGAGAGGCTGAGGGAACTGGGGGTATTTAGTCTGGAGAAGAGGAAGCTCAGGGGAGACCTTATTGCTCTCTACAACTACCTGAAAGGAAGGGGTGGGGAGCTGGGGGTTGGCCTCTTCTCACAGGTAACTAGAGGTAGGACTAGGGGGAATGGCCTCAAGTTGTACCAGGAGAGGTTCAGGTTGAAAACATTTGGAAACTGTTGGAGAAATTTCTTCTCAGAAAGAGCAGTCAGGCACTGGGACGGGTTGCCCAGGGAGGTGGTGGAGTCACCGTCCCTGGGGGTGTTCAAGGAAAGGTTGGACGTAGTTTTTGGGGACATGGTGTAGTGGGTGACATTGTAGTAGGGGGATGGTTGGACCAGACGATCTTGAAGGTCTTTTCCAACTTAATGATTGTATGATTGTATGATTCTATGATTCTATGTTAAAGCAAAGGACCATCTTTGGGTTAAGGAGAGAGGGCAACAGTTTCTTATTTCAAAGAGGTGTTCTGAGCATGAACAGAGGCATGGCTGTGAGCTATGGCTGTGAGGAAGGCTGTAAGCATCTCTGTGACCACTTCACAGGGCTGAGATGTATAATCCCATGGCCACAACGAGGTCAGACTGCAGACCCAGTGAATGAGCCCTGCAGTGGCCAGACTTCAAAAATATTTTTTTCTGTTTTTCAAAAGCTGCTAATATAAGTAAACTCAGATGCTTCATATGGCTAATATTTTAATGTTTCTCATTTCACTAATTACTTCCTGTAAACGCTTAGGCTGGAAAGAACTTTGCATGACTGTAGTATCACAAATATAATAAACTATTTACTTTGGCAATATGTAACCATTGATTGCAACACTTTTTATTATTCCTCTTACTCTAATCAAAAGACACTTAAATGAACTCTTGCCTATACAGCTTTTTTTGTTTGTTTTCATTTTTAATCCTATTGTAGAAATGAATGGCATATTCTGGCAATCTCTGCCTTCAAAGATTATGTTACGAAATTGCTGTTGTGAGATAACTAACAAACCCAGACCATATGCCAAAGTGTTTTACCCAGTATCTTATGCATTTATTTGTTAAGACTGAATGTGCTTCTCTACTTTGGCCACATTCCTTTGCAGTGGACAAGTCAGCACAGGATGGTGCTAAGCAACACACCATTAATCATTCTCCTGTATACAGCCTTGAATAAAGATTTTGGGAAAGGCAGCTAGTGGATGATCTCCATCACATTGTCAAAAGATCAGTCAATTGATTGATCGATTGATCAATCTATCTATCTATCTACCTAATTATTCATTCATTTATTTTTTTCTGTCTGCCATGAATAGCCCCAAGATAGTCTGTCCACTCTGTAGTTCCTTTGGACAAATTGCTAAGAGGGGCTGAAAATCAGTGAAGAACAGTAATAACAGCTGGTAGGATGTGACTGCCTGGCCAGGTTCTGGCCTGAGAGCTCCAAGGAGAAGGGGCATCTCCTTAATCAAGAGCTGCTCTGCTCTCTGTGCTGCTGCTCTGCCCTGAGCAGGGAGAGATGCAGAGTTTGGTCAGCTGCTGGCCGCTTTAAACCTGCCAGCAGAAGTGCTAATTGGATATTTTTTCTTCTTGGCATCAAATCACCTCTCCTGTGAAAATGATCATGGGATGCACAATGGATGGGATGGACAAGATCTTCAAAAACTAATTTTATTTATTTTTTATGCAAAACTTGTCTCCCTAAAACAAATAAAAAAGCAAACAAACCCAAACCATGCTTTTGCTAGTAAACCCAAAATAGATGATCTGGGATCAAGCAGCCAGGGAACTGTACTTGCTGACTGTGTCTCTGTAGGAATCTCACCTCACAGATATATGGGAACATTTTGACACTCTATCTGCACCTTGGAGACTTTCTTTGGCATCTTCTGCTCTTTAAAAACATGCCTTCTTTTTTTAAAAAAAAGGTTTCTAGGAAAGCATGGAGCAGTATTTCCTTTTGCAAAACAATGAAAGGTTGAAATAGGTCCTATTTCCTTTCCCATCATGTAAATCCCAGCCTCAGCAAGAACTTTGTAGCTGACCCAGAGGGAGCAGTTATTCTTCTACATAGGCAGTCAAGCTATCTTTCCACTCTTGCCAAGTACATGATTTGATGGGCCCCTCTGCTTATCACAGTACTGATATATAACACTGAGTTCAATGTGGTGTGAAAACTTGTCCTTTGCAGAGTGATCTGAGGTGTTTGATTACATGTGTTTTATCACCTAATGAGCGACTAACTTTCTGTCAGCATTCATTTGGGTTGGGGTTGGTCTCATGATTGAGAGGCAATTAGTTCTATTCATTTATATATACATATTAGCTAATACATACATTATCATACACTAATGTAGTAGTGCTTTCTTTTCAGTATTGCAGGCTCTGAAATGCAATCTGAGTATCTTTCTAATTCTTATTATCTAACTTTCCATCAGTGACAGCAAATCTCTGAAACATTTTTGTAATTGTAGCAATCCAATTTCTGTTGGAAGCAAAAAGCACATCAAGACTTGTTCTTTTTGCACTCCATTGGCACTCAATTTCACTAAGAAACATTTATTTGATTAAGGGTTAGTACTTTATCTATTGACTTGTCACCAGGCTTACCCATGCAGTTGTTGTAAGTTAACCTGCTGACTCATGTTCTGGAATTAATTTTTAGTAGACTTTTTTTTTATCCAGAGGTGAGTCTGGACAACCCATCAGGATCTGAAACATCTAAATTTATGGAGAAATTCTTAGTTTAGGTGATAGCAGTATTAGCTCTTGGAACAATATTTGGCAGACATCAAGAGATTAGACATGTTTATATAGACAGAACATTAAATTAGTTTTGGATAAGTACCTGGACTTCAGAATGTATTTCAACATCTGTCTGTCTGGAGTGAGCAAGATATTCCTTCTCTGGATAGGTTATACCACAAGTTTTTATTGGATAAGTGGATTGGCAATCTGATCTGATATGACAATACCCTTTTTACTTTTTATGCATCAAATCAAAAGAGTTAAATTGTCTTTATTTTGCAATTGATTAATGCACTTCTTGATATATACTCCATTATTTTACAAAGGGTATGTTTGATATCCTGTGAGTCTTGCACACATATCAACACATAAGATTTTGGGCCTGGGGTGTCTTCGTTTCAGGTGCTTCAATCTTCTGTTCAGTTGCAAGAAAAAACATCCACCTACACCTTGACCCACTCTTGCTGGGGCAGGACAAAACCCAGAGGAGGATTTGGCACATCTGGATCTTCAGGATGCTGAGCAGCACTGGGGGCAGGGGAACCCTGTCTCTCACATCTGATTATCTTGAACAGCAAGTGCAGAACAGGCCTGGAAGCACAATGTGGTGTTTCCATGGGTGAACTCTGATACTCCCTATCCATGTCTGCAGTTTCAGCCAGTAGTCTGAATGGCAGCACACACAGCCAAGTATCAAAGGGAGTGATTACAAAACAAAAGGAGTGATTAGAAATGAAAGTAGTTTGTTACGTTTTTAATGTGGAGAGCATGAATTCATATACCAAAGATCTTGCATTTTTTTATGGTCTGTATCCACTTTTTCAGATGCAAAAAGTGGGTTGTGCAACTTTGCAGATACTGGGCTGGTGAATTTTCCTTTGCTCTCCATTCCTGAGCTTATTTTATCTATAAGCTTTTTGGGCCATTTTCAGTAAATTTCCTGCTTGTTTACTGGAATCTTGGATAGGTAAGAGGGCCTTCTTCAAGTACATTCAGCCCCAAATAATAGCTTTTGGACAGATAATAGGTACCTTTCTGTTCGGTAAGGGAAGAGGATACATCTCAGGGAACAGCACAGTTCCTCAGGTAGGGAACATGTTTCTGCAAGCTTTTTCGTAACATGGCTTTACAGAGTTACTATAAGCAATTAAAAAGAAGACAAAAAAACCTCACAGTGTTAATGGCTTTTATAGATAATGATCCTCCAGATATGTGGGGTGGCTCAATAGAGAAAGAAGCGGGCAGTATTTGCTGATCTTGTTACTCTTGTCAATACTATTCCACTGCTGCTTGCTTATGCCAGTGGGAGCAAGAAATTTTTATTGCTGAATACAGCAGCAGGGTAGAAAACTTCAGAAGTACTTTGTATAGGTTGAGAATTAATCCTTTTTATTTCCTAACCTGATTCTTTGAAATGATGTGTGAGGGATTTTGCTGATGTTGTAATTATTCACATTCATCATAGCCCTGTTGTTAATCTCTTTCCTTCTCTTTAAGTCCTGTAATTATCGGTCTGCATAGGAAGGTCTGAGGTTTTTGCATCTACATTAGACTGAGTGACTGGGGTGCTGAAAGTGGAGACATTTTCCTTATTTTGTAATAATACCACCTTTGATGGATGCTATAAATCATTTGTTCATTATGCTCATTTTCCTTTGGCCTTCTGGTGTTGTCCCTTCTGCAGCCTGGAACACTGCTATGAAGCACAGTTTGTTTCTGGGAAAGTCTTGCTGGCTTTCTTGCTTGAACTCCTCAGGAGGATAGAGCCTAAGCATGTACAGAGAGGCCTTATGCTTCCCTTGCTGGAAAACTGTCCGCACTCTCTGTGGCTGTAGTAGCTTAAATTACTAATGACTGCATCTTTCAGGATTCCAGGCTCTTATTCCTCTAGGAAAGAAAAACTTAGAGTTTTGATTGTTTGCTTAAAGAGAAAATTCTCTTACTATTGTTTGGTCAGTCTGATTTTTCACAAAAAGGAAGACTTCCACATACATTCTGGAAACTAGAGACTCTAATGTTGTAGAAATTGTTTTCTATCCAGCAGCATGATGTGGAACAACTTGAAAAAAAGAGGCTCTCTAAGGCAATATTGACCTTCAAGCTGTGATACAGTAAGCACAACATGACTAAGTTTTAAACATAAACCCAGGCTACAGCATTGGAATCAGACCACAATTCAGAGACTTAGGTTCAGTCTGGGGTAAGGAGATGGGTCATTTGCACATTAGCTTAGTTTTCCACAGCTGCCGTTTTGCAAATGGGCTTTGGTTTGGGCCCATTTCCTTAGCACAGACGTGGGCCTGTGTGCATGATTCTGGCAGACTGTTGCTCTATATAGTGCTTCGGTTTCCATCAGACCTTGGGAAACTCTTCTGAGCTGCTGCAGAGTTTGATCCTGTCCATGCCGAGCACAGAGCAGGGCTGCAGACACAGCTCTATGGGGTCTTTCCCTCCAGGTCTTCAGGTGAGGCACATACTGAGCTCTTGCAGACCGAGTTTATATCAAATGGTGTTGCTCCGTGTTGTGGAATCTCACTGAGGTCTCCAGGGGCAGGTGACAGATAGAGAAAGACTTGTAAGCACAATGTATCACCACAGTGAATGACGTGGTGAAGGGATAAGTAATGGTATGTGATGTATGTGCAAAAGGCCTCTGGAAAATACCTGTGAACACAAGAGAGAGTAGCAGGAACACTATTTATCCCTGAAATAAGAAGAGCTTGTTCAGTTCAGTATCCAGTCTTCAGCAGAGCCAGCATCCAAGATATGTGCATGGTCATGCTGATAGTTATGGGCAAAACCAGCGTTTCAAAGTTCTTCCTCCTCCCAGAGGTTTCATTGGCTTGTGAGCCTAAGGTAAGAATAATTTCTGTCTTTATTTTTTACTGGATGTTCTTGTTATCTATATGAATGCCTAATTATACTTTTATGACCAGTGATTGAGTGTATCTTATAGAAAGGACACACACAGCTTAATGAGACATCATGGAAAAGGCAGCTGTGTAAAATGTACTTCTTTTCAGTTTCCTTACACATGCTTTTCCTTCTTGAATAGAAAAGTCCTTTGCCTGAGTCTTTCAAAACTTACCTCTCAGAAAGTGCCCATTTTGACTCAAAGATCCTGGTGATTATTCTACAACCAAGAAATTTGGGAGCACTAACAGTACACAAGAAATGGTGTGTGCTCTCCAAAAACATGCATTATGGATTTCTATTACAACTACAGGGAGAAGAAAGAAACAGTACAGAACAAACAGGTCCTTTTAACTAATTCATAATCTGTTGACTTGGAGAGATCTTTGGTTTATGCTTTGTTGGCTTTTATGCTTTGTTACCTTGATGATTTTGGCTAATGGAAGGTGTTTTAATTTTTAATAGAAGCTAAGTTTACAGGTTTTGAAACTCTGAAAGTTTTTGAAAATCCTTGTAAAGCTGACACTCCTTTACAGTAACTGTTAGGCATTGTCTGTGTGCTCAGGTACTCCCTGCTGATGTTCCTGTCCCTTTGGGCTCCATATTGTGTATGAGTGTGAGTGCAGGTTTGTGTTAACACAACCAGGAAAACTCACGAGAGCGGTCACAAAAATGCCCACTCAATTTAACAAGAGGGTGGTTTCTATTTCTCATCTCAGGAATGGCTTTTCTCTGATACTTTGTAAAGAATGTTTCTCATTCCTCAAGAAAAGTTGAATTCTTCAAACTCCTCAAGAATCCCTCAAACCCACCTTTTTTCTACCTGGTAGAAGCCATCTTCCCAGGAGCTCTCTGCAGTTAGTTAGAAAGTGGCTGGTGCACACAAGGGGGGCCTATTCAAGTTTCCTGAACTCAACAAAACATTTCTTCACTGACTCCAGCATATTCTGGTTTGTATAGTCTGAGTGGCTTTTCATACTGGGAAAAAAATCCATGGATGGATAAATTTTTCTAAAGCTTATTAAAACTGTAGATTAATTTAATCAGTAACACAGGGTTATCATAAAGTGAAATTTTTCCTCAGGTAAGACACAGAAGGGGTCACAAATTTAATTCAGTAGGCTGGAGCAATACACTATACTGTACAGATACAGCTTCTAGCAGTTTAAATATCATGGAAATTTGGGAAAGTGCTTCTAAAATTTTAGGTCCTATTTTGAACTTCTGTGATTAATTTATTCTAGAATTAATATTCTTTAGTGAAACTATTCTGATTATATCAGCTAGAGACGTGATCCATCATATGTTGTCAGGGAAAAGCAGGAATGCATTTAGAAGAATCTGGCAAAAATTTTCAAGTACTCCTTTTGTAGGTGTGAATGAATGCTTGTGCTTGAAGAAAGTGAACAATCTACCTTCCTCCATGGCATATATGCACCTAATGTGTGATGTACACCATATATGTATCATAAAAGTCTGTGAAGGATTACATTATTATTATCATCATTATTTTATGAACCAACATATCCCAGTTGCCTGAGCAGTGCAGAAACTTAGACTATGGTTAGGCTCTTTAGTGCTTTTGCCTTATTTCTGCTGAAACTAAAGATGATCAGCATTTTTTTTCTCTTCTTATAGTTCTGTCTAAGCATTTTGAACTGTGTTCTGCCTGTAGAAGTGAAGTTGCCTGAAGGATAATTGCCTGATTCTGCTGGAACACTGTAGAACAAGGAAAAAAATAAGGACACACCAATACAGTCAAAAATCAAAACTTTACCGTAGCAGAATGAGCGTGAAATTAGATCACTGAGTTTAAGTTAAAACCCTGGAAAGGCTTTCTGCTGACAGGATTAGAATGGCAGATTGGAAATACATTGCATTTACATCTCGTGCTTATGGAAAGTATGAAGTGGGCCTGTCAATTTTTCTGAAAAGAAGATAAAAAATCTTTATCTCTATTAAAAATACGTTGAAATAGCACTTTTCAAATGAGAATTTCAAATCATTCAAATGCTTTCATTGTGTCTGTGAAGTATTATTATTTCTTCTGCCAGTATTACGCAATATAGAATCAATAATATTTGCTCCACTACTATGAAAATACAGACAAGTCAATATGTGGGTTATTTCTCTTCCATCCTCTTTCCATGCCTTGGGAATGCTGCCCATAAAATTTTCCTCCAGTACACTTCCGTCTCTCCAGATCAGCATATTTTCTATGGCTAGATTAGTAAATCCTTGTTTGTTTGTTTAAAAACTTTCAATACTTCTGGTAGCAGTGCAAGAAATCTTTAAATAATTTCATTCCACTGTATGAAATGAAATATAATTTATGATTTATTCATCTGGCTGCCTCCTATAGCTGTCGTTGGCTAACTTCTATAAAGTTGAATGCTGTAGATGTTGGCATGAGGCCATGAAGCCTTAGTCAATAGAGCAAAACAGAAATGCAAGGGTTGTTATAAGTCCCGGAGATCTTGGACAAAAAGTAAAGTAGTAAATTGCTGCAATAGAGGCTTTAACATCTTGATAAGCCAAATATGAAATTAATGTGTGGATTGGCCTGACTAACAATGGGAAGTGGAGCTGCATATCTGATGACACACAAAATAGTGATTATACAGTGTAAATGAAATCATGTAAGAAGAGCTGGTGTAACAGATTATGAGTCCTCTTGGCACAGGTTGAATGGTCACCCATGAAAGCACCAGGGAAAGACCTCATATATTTTTCCTATTTGTACATCTTTTCTTGGTAATTCAAAACCAAGCAATAATAGGTGGACCTCATAATTATTGCCTCTTTTGATATTTTCAAGAATGCCCTTCACTCCTGTTAGACTTTAGCTCTTGTCAAAACCACTCCCAGCTCTTTTCTCCCACCACAGGAAGACACACAGTTCTGTCACCTTTATCACCTGGAATTATTAAAAAAAAAACAACACCCACATCAGACTCGTTAAAGTCTGCTGTCTGGAGCTTCCCCTCACTGAAATCAAAACTAAAGCTGGATTTAACTTTTCTCTGTCTTCTTTCCAGCTACGGCCTAGGGATTTTAAGCAGAGGAGTACATAGTTCACACCCACACTCATATGTTGGAAGACCTTGCAGCTCTTACTAGGTGAATGTATCCAAGTTTCTTATCAGTGCAAAGGAGATTTGGAGGGAGATCAGGAAAAGAAGCATCTGTTTCTTTCCTACTTTGGGGTTAGGCACAGCTAGAGAGCTTTGGAGCTTAGTAAATGCTTCCAAATGTTTCATGTAGAATGGTTAATTTTACGTTATTATGGTTAATAGACCATGCATGTGTATGGGAGAAGACAGACTTGAATTACTGCTCCAGAATGTGCTGGGACATGGGGTTGAGCTGAAGGAAGAAAAGAATTATTACTTCTACCTTCAATATTGCACTAATAATGTTTAGGATGAAAATCCATTATTTTCCTGTGTTGTGGCATTTATTTACTGCTCACATCCAAAAGGCTATTAACGTATGATTTCTCAGCTTTACTCATACAATATCTCTATTTTTACTGTTTTCTTGAGTCCCAGAAGATTGAAGGTATAAATATGGATAAATAACCAAAATAATTCCTTAAGGCACATGCTTATTCTTATTTTAAAAAAATGACCTCTGAACTTGAAGTTGAAAGCTAAATACCAGTTAACTAATCAGTGCAAAAATAATACTCAGGACCGGGACCATAAGTGCTCTAATAAGAAATCAATATTATTTAATACTTTCTTCCTTAAAAAACATTCACAAACAGTAATTGACAGCTGTAGATGTTATCATAGAAATCCTCAGCATTTCAAATAGTTGCAAGGATTATCTGCCAGAGGACTGTGGCTCCAGATATATTCAGATGTTATTTTTATAACCTTCTGTTGGTGGATGAAGTCAGTGAAGTTTTTATCTATTATCATACCATTTTTTAAAACAGCAGTTCCTTAATGGTTCAACAAGGTGGTTCTTGTTATGACAGACATTGCATAATATGGTTATAGATCTCATAGGAAAAATACAGAGAATACAGGCCAAGTGAGAAAAGTGAAATGAAAGCCCCAAACAGCCTAGATCGAGTTCACTTAGCAGTCAATGAAGAAGCCTGAGATTCACCAGCATTCAGCTCTTTTGAACCCCAGTGCACTGGGTGGTTAGCCTATCCGTGTTGTTTTCCCAAATTCAAACATTTTGATACTAAGTTTTGAAGTACAGAAAAGTACAGAATGAAAAAAATGGTACAAAGTCTGCTTGCATACAGTGGCATTAGAGCCAGTGCATGTCCTGTCTTGGCTCCTGACTTCTGCTTTTAGCAGCTTTTGCATTTACAATTATACACAAGCTTCACAAGCTTCATGGACCTGTGAAGCTGTTTCTTTTTCAGTCAAGGACTAAAATTCAAGGTAGAAAGTTTCTTCATGAGAATTTCCAGACAACACAAGTTTTATTTTAAATCTGATGTGTTCTTCATACAGCTTGGGTATTTGCTCACCTCAGTTGTATTCAAATAATCTAGAACTGTGTTAATCTTTCTTTCTTTCTTTCTTCCTCTTTTTCTTTCTTCCTCTTTTTCTTTCTTTCTTTCTTTCTTTCTTTCTTTCTTTCTTTCTTTCTTTCTTTCTTTCTTTCTTTCTTTCTTTCTTTCTTTCTTTCTTTCTTTCTTTCTTCCTTCCTTCCTTCCTTCCTTCCTTCCTTCCTTCCTTCCTTCCTTCCTTCCTTCCTTCCTTCCTTCCTTCCTTCCTTCCTTCCTTCTTTCCTTCTTTCTTTTTCTTTCTTTTTCTTTTCTTCCTTCCCTCCTTCCTTCCTTTCCCTCTCTCTCTCTTTCTCTCTTTCTTTCTTTCCTTCTTTCTTTCCTTCCTTCTTTCCTTCTTTTCTTCTTTCTTTTCCCTTTCAATCTAGAAATGTTATAATATTTCTCTCCTCCCCCCCCCCCCTTTCTTTTTGTCTTTTTTTCAGAAAGTATGAGAAGAAACTTATTTTTTTCCTGAAAACAACCCTTCTGGATTGTACATCATCATACATCATGCTGGCTTTCATTTATAACCAGCTAGAAAAATAGAATGCATTTTTATTTGTCATTTATTTCCACTTTTTTGAATGGTGAGAAAATGGATACATTGGTTGGCACTTGTTTCACAGACCAGTCATATTTCTTTGACATCTTACACGGCATCTGAGCTTCTCATCTGAAAAACACTGCTCTCAAGCAATGGTTTCCAATCCATAGAACGCAGGCAACAAGCCCAACATTACTCAATGTGCCTTTTTTCCCCCTCTATAGATTTTATTTTCACGATAGCTTAAAGAAATGAGAGTGGCATATGTTCTTAGAAAGCAGCTCAGAAACTCTTAGTCATGGCTCCTTATGCTTTTCACATAATACACACATACTTTACTATCTTCTCTAGAAGACTGGTTGTATTTTCCAGTGAAACTTTTTAATTACCCAGATATAGTCTAAGGAAACAGTATATCTCAAATTGTATTCTGACTGCACAAGATCCCTGTTTTTTATGGGCACATCTTAGAACCTTTTTGATCTATCATGCATGTAAAAAATTTACTATCAATAACAATATAAAAATTCAGAGATCCAAACATTTATTGCTTCAGTGGAAAACAATGTCTTTTTATGTACATTTTTAAAATCCTTTAAGGTTTATGCTGAATGACAGTGTTCATTTATGTCTTTTCTACCATGATCGTGGAAGAGTACAAATAGTATGGGCTATTTTGCTTGGCCATGATATCTGGAGAAATCAGTTTATTTAACTCTTCTTCTAATGCTTGATTTTCTTCTTGTCCTTACAAGGGGCTACTGGGTTATTCCATTCTATTTTGCATTCAATTGGGAGCTTACATACATTGAGGAGGTGTCAAGCTCTTGCTTAAATATATTGGCTCCATTTCTAGTACTTTTGCTAGACAACAACAAAAGCAGAACATATTTTTAGCAGTTCAGAAATACTATTACACATTGTATTTACTTCAGTTTGCTATTTGTTCCCTCCTATAGTTCCAATATTTCTCTAGTGAGGCAAAATGGATACTTTAAGTCCAGAGTTTTACTCCTATCCTTTCTCCTGCTTTTTCCCATCCTTTCTGCACTCATTTTTGTTTCTTTCACTTCACTGACTGACATGTACACGTCTAAGTTAAAAATGTGGCTATATATATATATATATATATATATTTTTTTTTTTTTTTTTTTTTCTGTTCAGCTGTGATGTTTTTTTGGCACTAGGAAGGATTTTCCAATCTTTTGCTTGTGCTACTGCTGTCGTCTTCTTTGTCCATGCTCCTCTCATCTTGATGGCATCTGCAAATTCTTGCAAGCAATGTAATCTGTTGTGATTCCCCCTTCTGTTTTTGCAGAGGCTGAGCCATCCTTGGTTTGTGATATTTGCCATGGCATGTAAAATTGTTGTTTTTTCTGGACTCTGATTTTGAACTCTTTGTACTTGTCTGTCTCATACCTCTTTCTTTTTAGTATGCTCGATTATTTGTCCTGTGTCCGGTAGCTGAATATAAAACAATTTCCATAAGTATGGGTGAAGATTTTGTGTCTCCCTTAGCTTGTCACCTCTTATTTGCTGCCCAGTGTGCAGCTGCCTTCTTTGTGGGTGGAGGGTTTCCTTTCCCAATTTTAATTTGCGTGGCTGGCAAGTGTTCAGGTCAGGCAAAATTTGTACAAAATTCATTTTTACTGAAAGGTTTCTTTTTTTAGCTTTACCTCTGGAGCCATAAGCCATAGCCCATTTCCATCCCTCAGAGACATTGAGTCTCCAGTTTTTATGCTGTGCATGGCTTTTTTTTCCATTGCCCAATTTAGGCATTTTTCACTGTTTGGATATTTGCTTGCAGTAGGGTATGGCAAGACCTTTCTCAGCTGGCTCTAGTGAAGCTTGACTCTTGTTCCCTCCTGACCTCCTTTTGACTTTTTCAGCTCTGACAAATGAGCCAGAGGCCACAGGTGGTGATCTAGGCACAAGGTTTTCCTGCATGGCTGCCAAAGAACTTCAAAAGGGGAACCAAACACACCATCCTTTAGGAGTTTCTGTCTTCCTCTCCTTTTCATTCTTTAATTTATGTTCAAATATGACAGCACAAAAGACCGCTGTATGTCAGAAGAGCCCTGGTCACTTGCCAGCCTTCAGGCAGTAGATTATGATAAATTATAGAAAAATAACCCTCTTTCTTAGAAAGCTGGAATAAATCAATCCTGCATTGTCTGTTAAACACCTTTTAGTGGATTCAGGAGATCTATGCTTTAAAACAATTATATAGCAGACATACCCAGAAATAAAATCGTGATTATATGCTGTTGGCTACAGAGTGTGGCTAAGAGGTCCTCAGAGCTTTCACTCAGTTGATGGAAATGAACTGTTAGCAAAAACAGAGAGAGAAAAATCTTAACTCCTCTTTCTTTAAGTCATGCATTTACCATCAAAAAGAGAAGGGGAGAGAGACTTCAAAGAAACCCTTACAGGTTTTTCCTGACCCTTCCCCTGGAGGCACTTGCAAGCTGCTTGGATAGGTGGCTATGAAACCAACAAGGAACTGATATTATACAAATCAAAATTTACCCTACCTTTTTCCCAGAAGGACTTCCTGCAGTTTTGGTGTGCTGTACATAAACTCTAGTAGTACTTGAAAATGTGTCAGTGGTAGTTGAAGACTCATGGTTTAGGCCAATTTTCAAATGTCAGGGGTTGGTCAGTCAGTGATTATTTCCTTCTGCACCTGCCTCAGTTTCTGGCAGAAAGGTGATGTGGGCAGGAAGAGGCAGTGTTTTCTTGAGCTCCTACAACTTAATCTGAATTAGTCCACCTCTTTGAGCCCCTATGCTTCTTTCTCTCTGTATTCGTAGGTCGTGTGTTAGTTACATCTGAACTTCATCAGTTTTCTGTGGTTCTCCTTCCCTGTCCTGTGCTGTAGGACAGAGAACCAGAGGTAGAAGTAATAGTGAGGTCATAAGAACTAAGGTAAGAATTTTCCATGATGTGGCCATGGGGAAAAGTCAAGGAAATACAAGACAACATGGATTTGGAGATGACAAGAAATTATAGTTAGGATATATACTGCCTAACTGGGGCTCTGGATATATGTATATTAGTGCTAAATAAAGCAGTCATCCTATAATAAGTGCCTATGTTGAGTATCTGTCTATGGACAAACATAGATAATGTGAAAAACTTCCAAAAATGAGATTGTGTCCACCTCACCCAGATGCTTAACTTGTGTGGACATGATGTCTCTCTGTATGAAAGTATGAAAGGACATTTATTTGCCTCTGTTCATTCTACAAGCTATGTAGTCTGTTTGTTTAGTACAAGGTGGGTGATCGCCAGGTGTTTGCAGTGATACACATGGGAAGAGCATTGTACTTGGGGGAGTCAGGATCCACCCATCTGGAACAATGCCTCCACAGATAGGGGTCTGCACAGTGGATCAGAGGTCCGGTCAATGCTGCACATCTTGGGGTTCCCAAGACCAGCACCTCTTCGTGCAAAACAGTGTGAGATATATACCTAATCTTATCCCTTAGGTAATAAAAATAAACAAATAAATTACAAAGGCACCTTAAAAACAAACAAACAAAAAAAAAAAAAAAAAAGAGGGAAAAAATAGCATGGTGCACAGCACAACAGCTTTAGAATAATATTACATTGGTAACAATCATTAGGGATGGTGTTAACCCTTTGATTTTCAGTGTTTTCTGTTATCATAGGAGTTTTGTGGTACACTCCATTACTTTTTTCTTACAGAGAATGAATACTCTCTGTTCCTAGTCTGGGGCCCACGGAAACCTGTCCAGGAGGTGTTTTATTACTGCACCAAGAACACACTGAACTATTTCACATTTTTTTTTTTTTTTCCATTTTAATGCTTATTAAACAATAAGTACATTGTCATCTTCCCTTTAATAGCAAACATTTTGTTCTGATTCAGACAGAACACTACAACACAGAGCTCTTAATCTATGATTATTACCATTAATAATTTTAACAGCAATGTTAAAAAATGTTTAATCAATAGACTCACTTTTGCTATAAAGTCCAGACAAGGTGGATCATCTCCTTCTCAGGAAAAAACAGTCTGGGGATTGTTTGCCTGGCTCTTTTCCTTGCCTTCTCAGTTGCATGACCACATAGCTTTGATTCACAGTGTCTCCCACTAGCACCCTCTATTCACACAAGGCACTTAGCAGCGTGCTGTATACACAAGTTAATCCTGACTTCCAGAGCATTTATACTGAAATTACAAAATTACCTGGAGGGTTAGGGGAGGAAATCCAACAGCTTGTTTCCACAGCTGTGATTCAAAACCTCACAGAGATTCAGAGGGAGTGAAGCTGCAGCAGACCAACTCTGGTTTTGTATTCTGTCTGCTTTCTATCACCTCATTAGTTTAATGCTTTGCAGTCAAAAATCAAATGTCTTCCCCTTGTATTTGTACACCCATGGAGGGAATGACTTAGTGAATTTGTCCAGCAGTCTAAGATTTCATCTTATATGAAGCAATGAAGTCGTGTGATTCCTTTAAAAGCTTCACTTAGTTTTATCTTGCTCATTTCATTTCTTCTAATACCTCTCTGTCAGGTTTATTCATCTGTGGGCAGCTTCTGAATATATTTCTTTATAAATCTGATAGACATTTCTTTCTTTTATTTAAAGTATTGGTAATTGGAATATCACTGTCCTGTACCACTGTGGTATGTTGTATTTAAACAAACTTCAGAAACAGATGAACAAATGTGCTCTTATCATTAAATAGTATTTAGAGATACGTTTATCTTATGCACATGATTAAAGTTATGCATGTGCATAAGTGCTTTATTGGATCAAAGCCCTTGTTCATTTGATTCGAAGGCAAAAGGTCGTTAATGAAAAATTGTGCTGTATTAATATCTACCCTTCCCTAAAGGCTGGGAATAAATTTTTCACTTTTGCCAAAGTCTTTCCAAGGAAATATTAGGTAAATTATTAATATTTTTGGAAGCTCAATGTCAAGTTTAAAGTACTAGTGACAAGTTGGAGTGAAGCCTTTAATAGTTCTTCCAGATTTGTCATGCTATGAGTAATCTCCACTTTCATGGGGTAAGAAAGACTTCCTTAGAAATTACACAGTTGCTCAGAGGATGTTTTCCTTTGACTTATTATAATTGTCCCCGTGGAAACAGCTTATTGTGTCTGTCAGCTTGGAATGCTTTATGGCACCAAGCACTCAGCAGCAGACGTATGCTGATGGCTGGTAAGTGTTTGTGTGAATAAAAACACAAATTACGGGACTGTGTTTGCCATGCAGGATGAAGTAAAGGCAGCATTTAAGAGAAAATGTATTTTAATACATAGTTAGTACTATGATAGCAGAGAGGATCAATTATGAGATAGCTCTTACCTATTTTCAAGCATACGCCCCCCACTCTTTCTTACCCCTGTCCCACAAGTTACCACACAGCGTTTCTTGTGTGCAACGCAGAGTTGTGCTAGCAGTTGTCTGCATTGGCTTGTTGGGTCTGTTTTCACAGAGGGACAGAAGAGGGCTGGCAATCACAACCAGATTTCTGGGAATGTTGTTGCTGAAGAAAGCAGGTAATGTCTCAGCACACTGTGGGAAAACATCTGGCAGCTGGAGGTGCATGGGGCAGGGCTGACATCCTGGCTAAGCCTAGCCAGTCTCTCCAGGGACAAGTTGTGCAACAACAGGGAGGTGCGGGAAAGGTCCACAGTGCCAGTGGTCAGCCAAGAAAGCCCTGTATGAGCAGAGAGCTCTCTGGTTCTGGGATGAGGAGGTACAGGTGAGGTGCCATCATATGTATCCATTCTTGTATAAAGATCAGACACAGTGAGTATTCTCTTCATTGTACTGGCAATGCTAAAAGAGGAGAGACAGTTCTTATATTTGAAGAGAGGATTTCTTAGAATCACAGAATGGTTTGGGTTGGAAGAGACCTTAAAAATCACCTTATTACAACCCCCTGCCATAGGCAGGGACATCTCCCACTAGACCAGGTTGCTCAAAGCCCCATCCAGCCTGGCCTTGAACAGTTCCAGGGATGAGGCATTGTCCTGGTTTCATTTAGAACAGAGTTAATTTTCTTCCTAGTAGCTGGTAGAATGCTACGTTTTGTACTGGCCTCCAGTTGGAGGCCAGTCACTAGTGGCGTCCCCCAGGGCTCGGTGCTGGGGCCGGTCCTCTTTAACATCTTCATCAATGATCTGGATGACGGCATTGAGTGCACCCTCAGTAAGTTTGCAGATGACACCAAGCTAGGTGCGTGTGTCGATCTGCTCGAGGGTAGGAAGGCTCTGCAGGAGGATCTAGATAGGCTGCACCGATGGGCTGAGGTCAACTGTATGAAGTTCAACAAGGCCAAGTGCCGGGTCCTGCACCTGGGGCGCAATAACCCCAAGCAGAACTACAGGCTGGGAGAGGAATGGTTGGAGAGCTGCCAGGCAGAGAAGGACCTGGGAGTGATGGTGGACAGTCGGCTGAATATGAGCCAGCAGTGTGCTCTGGTGGCCAAGAAGGCCAACGGCATCCTGGCTTGTATCAGAAACACTGTGACCAGCAGGGCTAGGGAGGTGATCGTCCCCCTGTACTCGGCTCTGGTGAGGCCGCACCTCGAGTACTGTGTTCAGTTTTGGGCCCCTCGCTACAAGAAGGACATCGAGGTGCTTGAGCGGGTCCAAAGAAGGGTGACGAAGCTGGTGAGGGGCCTGGAGAGCAAGTCCTATGAGGAGCGGCTGAAGGAGCTGGGCTTGTTCAGCCTAGAGAAGAGGAGGCTCAGGGGTGACCTTATTGCTCTGTATAAGTACATTAAAGGAGGCTGTAGCGAGGTGGGGGTTGGCCTGTTCTCCCATGTGCCTGGTGACAGGACGAGGGGGAATGGGCTAAAGTTACGCCAGGGGAGTTTTAGGTTAGATGTTAGGAAGAATTTCTTTACTGAAAGGGTTGTTAGACATTGGAACGGGCTGCCCAGGGAGGTGGTGGAGTCACCATCCCTGGAAGTCTTCAAAAGACGTTTAGATGTAGAGCTTAGGGATATGGTTTAGTGGGGACTGTTAGTGTTAGGTCAGAGGTTGGACTCGATGATCTTGAGGTCTCTTCCAACCTAGAAATTCTGTGATTCTGATTCTGTGATTCTGTTTTGGCTTAGGATGAGAAGAGTGCTGATAACACCCTGATGTTTTAATTGTTGCAGAACAGTGCTTATACCAAGCCAAGGACATCTCAGCTTCTTGCTCTGTCCTGCCAACAGGCAGGCTGGGGGTGCAGTAAGAGCTGGGAGGGGACAGACCCAGGACAGGTGACCCAAACCAGCCAAAGGAGTATTCCATACAATCTGATGTCATGCTAAACAATATATAGGGGTGGCTAGCCGGGGGAGGGGGCCGGACTGCTCGGGGTTAGGCCAGGCATTGGTCAGCAGGTGGTGAGCAACTGCATTGTGCATCACTTATTTGTACACATTATTAGTAGTAGTACTATTATCATCATTGTATTATTATTATTATTATTATTATTATTATTATTATTATTATTATTATTATTATTATTATTTTCCTGTCTTATTAAACTGTCTTTATCTCAACTCACGGGCTTCACTTTCCATTTCTCTCCCCCATCCCAGAAAGGGAGGGGGGAGGGTGAGCGAACGGCTGCGTGGTGTTTAGCTGCCGGCCAGGTTAAACCACAACAGGCATCCACAGCTTCTCTGGGCAACTTGTTCCAGTGCCTCACCATGCTCTGAGTGAAGAATTCCTTCCTAATGTGTAATCTAAATTGACCATCTTTTAGTTTAAAACCATTAAAACCATTCTCCCTTGTCCTATCACTGCACATGTTGATAAAGAGTCTTTCTCCATCTTTCTTCATCCTCGTTAAATATTGGAAGCACTTAGCATTGTTAAGGACTAGAAATGCAAATTGCTTCTGTTTCTACAGCACATTCATTTTTGGGGAAAATGCTTTGAGAAATTCTAATTAAAGAGATTTTGCTGGAATGAGGGATATTGTTTGAATTTCTGTAGATGGAGATCAGCCATATTTTCAAGAGTAATGACTAACCAGAACTGGATGACTGTGAAAGACTTCCAGTTCCAGGGTAAGAATGGGAAGACAGTGTCTAGGTTAATTAAAATGAACTGTTGCATTTTTTTTTAATTGCTACAGATTAGCTGTCCAAAGAAAATAATAGTAATATGAGTGATCACTAATTGATTTGCTCTATATGAAATGGATGCATAAGCAAAGGCATGTCTGTAAATAACGTGCTTTATTTTAAAAGAGCAGAACATTGATAAACCATGGAGTCACTTAGTCAAGTCAACTAAATTGAGATGTCAGGGATTTTCATGTGAAGAAGTCCTAATATTACTTCATATGCACTAAAATAGCACAAACCCATACCACAAGGAAGAGGAAAAAGCTTTTTGGAAGAAGTTGCAGTCTTCATGGATAAATAAACTGTCTCTAGAAAGTTATTAGGATAGATGTTGCAAAAAATGGGAAAATTCAGCAAGGAAAGCTGCATCTGTACATTAATATTTTTTGAGAATAATAACATTTGCAGGAAAAAAAAATTCTGAAGTAGGTGTAGAAATAATCAATATGTGACCTCAAAACTATGTCACTGTTTTATCTTAAGATTTCCTGTGCTAGGTGAGGTGAATTGCACAGTAATCCATTGATGGGTGATTCAGTTCAGCAGCCCACACAAGGTTTTTCTAGGGTGCTTCAGGGTATGGAGCATATGACTGGCACATTCGACCTGTATTCTTATGTAGAAGGAGCTGGAAGCTAGTGAGATACTCTGTGACTTCGGAAGTGGTCTTAGACATCCAGATGTGGACAAGTGCATTGAGACCCAGCTGTGCTCTGACTCTAGGAGAAGTGGAGATGTCTTGCTCACATGCTAGGGCACCTTTTGTTTTCACATATCACTGAATGGTTGAGTTTGGAAGGGATCCTTGGAGGTCATCTGCTCCAACAACAACAGCAGGTTGCCCAGGACCATCTACAACCTGTCTGGGCAACCTGTTCCAGTGCTCTGTAATCCATACAGTAAGGAAGAGCTTCCTAATGTTCTGAGGTAGCCTCCTGTGTGCCAGTTTGTGCACATTGCCTCTTGTCCTGGGCACCACTGCAAGGAACCTGTCTCCGTCCTCTCTGGAGCCTTCCTTCTGGAGCTTTTAATGCCACCCAGAGACAAGGTCCTTGCAGAGGCAGCTGAGCTATCATAACATCAAGTTTGGAGGAGTTCAGTTTTGAAGTAGGCCAGTTTCAAGGCCTCCAGCTGCTTCCAGCCTTCCCATACACCTCTCCTGTGTGTGTGCTGTGGTGCATCTGCACAGGTCAGATATAACCCACATGTCCTATAGGTCACCTGCTGATGAAGCCCTGGAGACATGCTATATGCACCATATGGCCAGGTGCCTGGCATCCCCCTGCATAAGGCTCAGAGGGGAAACACTATCTGGAGGGGTGACACAGGTTTGGAGCTTCCCCAAACCTGTGTGGGGAGCAGGTAGCTGAACAGTCCTGTCCCATTGCTCTGTACTGGCTGAGGCTTTCTGCACCCCTTCCCTTTGCTGTGGCCTCTACCGCCCTCGTGGATCTGGAGGATTTGGGGAAGCAACAAGGGGATTTTTCCAGTACAAGAGCAACCAATGTGGCTCACAGCTTGCTCTCTCAGCAGGCTGAGCACTGCTTGGTGGTGTAATTTGGGGTTGTAAGACATAGGGCTGATTCTAGAAAAGGCCTTTAAAAATAAAAACTGCTGTGATGCCATTCTTAAATTTATTACCCTTAAAAGGAGTATTTAAAGACTACTGAAATATGGAAAAGCTTTGAACAATCAAAAACACTTTGGAAAGACTTTCAGCTTGCTTCCACATAGAAAAAAATCTCTCTGTGGTAAGTCAGTGGAAACTACTTATTGAACTCTTCATTCCTATCATTCTTTGTGGAGACACACATCTGACTTTTGTGATCACAGCCCAGATGTCAACCCCATGGTGTGTGCTTGTTCTCTCTTTCTTGCCCTTGTCAAAGGGCTCCTGAACTCACTTCGGTTCCCACCACAGAGTTGGTATCTGATAACCAGAAATGCTGAGCTGAGCTCCCAAAGAGACTTTTATCCTGATATCAGTCATGAGGAAAGCAAACGCTGTTTGGTAGGTCTTATTGTTAACTGTCTTCAGAAGCTTCAGGAAGGGGAGAGTCTTGTGATTTGTTTATGCAAGACAAGGGCAGCTTCAGGGATGGCTCCCTGAATAGCTCCCATCAATTATTTTTCCTTGATCTCTGCATTTGACACATAAAAACACATTGAGGGAGACAAATTTATATGATAATTTTATATGTTGCTGATATGAAACGATTGGCAGGAGTTGTCTCCTACCAATATTTCTGAGGATGGCACGGACTCTTGTTTATTCTGTATTTGATAGCTCTCCATTGTCAAGTGGTGGTCAGGACAAACAAGTCACTTTTTGTATTGGAAATGGTTACTATTCCTTTACAGGGTTAGTGTTGACTAACTTCCTATTTCTATATTGTGGCAGCTGTGAGTTGAATGTAAAGACCTTCCTTCATTTTCTCTGCATCTACCTCAAGAAAGAAAATAAAAAATGAAAAAAAATATAATCATAATCCTTTTAATGGTTTTGTTTGTTGTGTTGGCTTGAACTGTTAAAAATGTTTCGTGCCTGCAAGAAAGCCTGACTGTAAATCATGACAAAGTATATGCAGTATCTGTTGGCTCACAAACTGATGCCTCATGAAAGGCTGATTCATGGTTGTGATATGATGAAGGTCAGGTCTGTCTCCAACAAAACATAATCTACCCATTACTGGAAATATTAAATTAAAAAAATATATAAAAATCTTGGCTACCTCAGCTGTGGCTGTGTCGTATTTTTATAAAAAACAGCATGTAAATGTCAGCATTCTTCAAACCTGGGGTGTATAACCTATGCAAATGGAATGAATAAGAAGGACTAATTTCTTGTCCTGATGGTGAGATTGTTGTTCCTGTGATTTTTTTTTTTTTTCTCTGAAGTTCTTTGTTTTGCTGGAGCTGAGAGGGTTGATAAGTGTCTCATTTGTATGTGTGATTTCCTTCTGTTACTCCTGCTGGTTCTGCTGGCCTTTTCCTCAGAGGGACACACCTGGGTCCCTCTCACAATACAGTGGTGATGCTGGTAGCATAGTTTCATGACCAAGGAGTAGTTGAGGACTGCCTTTGCTTATGCTCTCCAACACAGCTTGGAGTGGAGGATATGAGGGTTAAGTGATAATCCATGACTATCTACAGTGGTTTGTGCCAGGGCACAGCCAAGCTTCCCTAAGGTATAGAGACCTCTCTAAATCCTGTAAGAGGAGGAGTGTGGATCCTCTCAGCATGACTTTGTGTTACAACATGAACTCACTTTGTGTGCTAGACAAGATTTCAGGTACTCTACACCATGCAGTGGAGGTTGGTGCAGAGATCCTTAAGTTCATAGAGCCAGGGTTAGCTCCCCATCTAGAAGCAGGTCAGCTGGGTCAGCACGATGATGCAGTTAAGATGACAAGCATCAATGAAAGTCCTCATTAGCTCATGTACAAAACTGTGTCAGTGCTGCTGTACTGCTCTGGGATATTATCTCCACAGTCTGCTAGCAGTGTCTCATCACAGAATCACAGAATCATCTAGGTTGGAAGAGACCTCCAAGATCACCTAGACCAACCTCTGACCTAACACTAACAAGTCCTCCACTAAACCATGTCACTAAGCTCTACATCTAAATGTCTTTTAAAGACCTCCAGGGATAGTGACTTCCCACTTCCCTGGGCAGCCCATTCCAATGCCTAACAACCCTTTCATGTACATGTATCCCCTGTCTGTTCTAGACTGAAAATTACCATGCTCTCCTGTGCAATATGAAGATGCTGGCAAAGACACGAGACACCCCAAGGACAGAGAGGACAGAGACTGTGGTGAAATTTTTGGGCAGCAAAGGAAGCAGTGACTCTCCACTGCTCTGGGTAGAACCATAAAGTCTGCTCCATTAAAGGGAAAAGAACATCCACATTAAGGTAGAACAGCAAAAAAAATCTCTCATAAACCATTCCCATACTGGGATGTGGTCTCTGGTACAAGAGAGATTTAATTTTGCAATTTTCCATTTTTCTGTGTCCAACATGCATGACACTTGGCACTCACTGCTCAACAACTCCATGTCAGAAAACACCATCCATGGCTATTTCCTCATTATTCTCCTTTTGCTCTGCCTTACTGTGGACTGCAGAGCTGGCATCCCACAGGCATTTCTACATGGCCAGACACAGAGACTCCAAAACTCAATTAATATTTGGGTCAGATTCTGATCTCTGTTCCACTGATGTAAACTTGGAATAACTCCCTGGGTTTAAGTGATTGTTTCAAACTTGCACTTTCAGTGACAGAAAGTTTCTTATGTTGGATTTCTGGCAGAGATAAAGGGTGTGCCTTCCTTGGACAAGAGGAGCTATGGAGTTTACACTAGAAAAAGGGATGGCCATATGAAAGTACAACTTAACTGAAATTATGTTGCTTTTACACTACTGTGTCCGGAAAAATGAAGTGGCGTATTTTTATCTGTCATCGCTCTGGAGCAGATCTCCATTGTGGCTGCAGCTGTTAAGTCGCTTTTAATTAGTTGACTGAAGTGTGGTTGGCTGGTTAGATAAAGAAACATGGAGCTCCAGATGGGATGCATGATACACTCAAGGAAACAGGAAAGGGACATGTTCTGACATATTTACTACTTCAGGTCAAGCAACCTCAGATATACCACACTGTGCTTCTGTCATAGACTTCAAGAAAAGAGGGTGTTGGAATGGTTGTTTGTGCCCTGGCAACTTTTGTTCTCAGGAACCTTTTCCTACTGCTTGTATATCATTGCACATCAAAATAAATAAATAAAATAATTAATTAATTTAAAATAAAATAAAATAAAGCACCACCATGCCTCATGTTACTAAAGGTATTTCTGTTATCTTTACAGTTACAGAAGTGCAGAAGGGAGTGCACTGTACAACATGCTTCTCTGTCTGTAAGATATGTTACCTCAGGAATAAAAAGAAGTAACAGAATAGAGAAAATGAAACCCACTTTAAATTATTCTTTTTTTTGAGATATTTTTCACAACCATTTTCAAAACATTTATAAACTCTGTTTCTGACTTTGGATTATCAAAGATTTTACTGTACAGAAATGGTGTCCTCAATCAGAGCAGCTGAGCATTTATCCTTAAATCATTAGCGATGAAGCCATTAACCATTTGAACCATTCATCAGTTGTCTTTAGACTCCAAAATCATTGCTTCACTGAAACACACAGCAAGTCTTTGGCAATCCTCGAGCTACTGTCTGTCATTCTGATGGTTTGCTCTGATGATATCAATGCCACTCTATTTAACCTAATGGAGTTCACTGATATTAAATTGATGTGAAACCAAATTCCATTTTTTCTACTAGATGTAAGACTCACATGATGACATGTTTTCTCTAGTACTGAAGCAGCTGTAGGAAGTATTTGTGTTTTTCACATGTCCGTCACTCTTGCCTCTACCTCTCAGTTCTCTGACCTCAGTTGTACCACTGTAAAAACGTACAGAGTCTGCACTGTAACCTGAATGCAAAAATGGCTTTCCTTCCACAAAAAGAGAGGCAGAGGTAGAGAAACTGTGGTGGAGGAGTGGGAATAAGAGGTGAAAGCTCGCCAAGGTAGTGATACCTTTCAGAAAAATGCATAGTGAGCACATGTTTGGAAGGGGTACTCTTCAGCTCTTGGTGAAAAAATAACACACAGAGATTAACACAAAACCTTCCTGGTTTTGGCAGACAACATGTGGCAAAGCATACATTGCCACAGCTGGCTCAGCATGGCCCTGTGACATCCATGATGTTGTGAAAATTGCTGTGGCAGCAGCCACTGGGCCTTTCTGTCTCCTTGTGGGTGAATGCTGGTAGACAAACTCCGGAGTGGTGATTGGGACCTCTGGAATGTTTTGAGATTCACCTGAAGTTCCTTCTATAAAGCAGCTCTTGGAGGCACTTCTAAATCATGTAAATAAAGTAGTCACCCTGGCTGGACACCTGTTTGAGCAGAGCTGATCTGTAGCGTGGTTTCTCGTGCTGCAGGCGGCAATTCACACCAGCATGAAAGAGCCTTCCTTCTGCTATAAATCTTCATCTGGTCTCTCTGTCCTTATGTGTATATCCAGAAAATCACTGTGTTTCATGTGACTTCTTTTCTTCCTACTTTTCTTTCACAGGTAAACAACACCTCATTTAACTTCTTTCATCCAGCACCTTAGTACTTCACGTATGTGTTCCTAATTCATATCAGCAGGAATAGCACAGTGATTACTGATTATTGCTCTCATTTTTTGTCCAACGTCTTTGTTATTAATATTTTCCCCATTCAGAATATGTACACTTAAAATCTTGCAAAAGCATCTTGACTACTATTTTTCATCTCATATCAGAACAATCACAGATACTAACTGCAGAGATCTCTAACGATCTTCTAGCATGATTTCACTGATGGCTTTTGTTCTCTTTGATATAAGAATGCATTTCATTTGGCCATTTTTCCACAAAACTTCGTGGACTGGAAATGTTTCTTTTCAGGGAGATGTTTTTCCCTTTAGTATAATTGAGTGGCTGAAGGTAAAGGTAGACTTTAGAGAGATGCAATCAGCAATGGTTACTGTGGGACTTTAGAGAACTTCTGTGTAACATTGGAATAGCAGTTGCTACCTCCCTAAATGAGATAAAGAGAAAATCAAGGAAACAATGAGACAATTTTGGAAACTCTTGCTATTTAGTTGCTGTTTAAGTGGGCATCAACTCATCAGCTTCACAGGGAGATATGTGCTAATTTGGTTTTCATCTGCTTTACTGAAATAATGACTTATTCCAGGCTTTTATGACTTATTTCTTGAAATCCTATTGTTTTGAAACGAGTATTTTAGGCATTCCCTCAGTTAGAAAAATCTGATGAAAGAAGTGAAATATTTTTGGAAAATCATCTGTTCAGGAGCAAAGGGAGTAGCAGCTCCATGCAAGGCAAAGACTCTTGCTTTTATGAATAACACTTGTTTTCCACATACAGTACAAACCCATCAATTACATGTAAAAGATGTATTTTTGTGACATTTATACATGATATTAAAATGTTCTCTAGGGCCATACACATTATGGCTGGAGTGAGTTCACTGATAATTGACCTGCATGAGTAAGAAAAAAAATGCAGCGAGTGTTTCTGAGCAGCATCTCAGAGCTCTGCTCTGCACATACATCCTGCTGAAGTCAGGGGTTCAGTTGGCAGGGTTCAACTGCAAGGAGTTTCTGTCTCATTATCACCCCATTAAGTTGTTTCACTGTGGGTAGTGGAGGTGCATAGAAGCCAAGCTAACTAATGAGGATCAGGGGATTAAGAGGAAAACTGAGGTTAGGAATTGAGAAATGATTTTAAAGTGTTTAAAATTGAATAATCCTGGTTCCATACAACTCTGTCTTAACTGGTTATTTAAGTAGACCTCAAGGACTTCTTAGCCCCTTTTCAAGTTATTCTGGTTTCTATCCAGCTTTGATTTGAGAGGACAAAAATAGCAAAACAACTTCTTCCTGTCTCAAAGAGGCAGAAAACCAGTAATTTATTCTTCCTTATATTTTCTGTCCATCCTGTATTTGCTAGATGTTTAATAACATAATGGGAAACTGTTAATGTAAGTCTTACTTTTGTTTCAGATGCATTTCAATGATCTGCATAGGACCACTTATGACACCTGCTTACTGAAACCAAGCTCCTGAGGAACACTCAGACCTCTTTGTTCTGTTCAAAGAACATCAGCCACCATAAGGACATCTGCATTACTCCCGTGCCAGGGGTTTTGACTTAGCAGGTGCAACATGGGAGATGCTCTCCTTTTCAATCATCTCTCCTGATGTTCTCTTCCTCATTAGGACCTGGACATGAGGTCCCTGAGGGACATGCTGCAGATGGTGGCATGGCAAGGTCCCTTTCAACTCTTCAAATAATTAATCCCTTCCTACTAGAGGGAGTCTGATGCTTTTAGCTTATAGAGAAAACTGAGAATATAGCTGAGAATAGCAGTCAATCATTTCACAGACCACCACGAATGCTGCTGCTAGAACAGCTGATGCAAAGAGAGGGCCTCACTTCAATCTCCTGGCTGGAAGCAGAAGGCCTCAGCAGTCCAGGTACCTCAGACCCTATCTGAGCTCTTCCTACTCCATCTCCACCTGTGAGCTATAGGAGTGCTACCACCAGTGTGGGTGATGGGGCATTGTGGCTTGAGCATCCCCTCAAACCAAAGCTTTGCTGTTGCAGGTCTCAGCAGCACCCTGCATTCGAGGTCCCACCCTGCTCTCCACAAAACAGGGACAGTTAGTTGTGTTTTAGTCAAATTTTGATGTAGATTAGTTATCTATTGCCTGGTACAACACAGTTTCCAGTTACTTTGAAGGTGTAAGGCTACTTTTTCACATCTAGCACTGAAACTGGGTTGAGCAGCTACTACACTTCATCCCAGAATGAATGAAGGAAGCTGGTGATTTTAATCAAGAAGAAAATCCAGTAGTTCTGTTTTTGAGTAAAGTGTATCAACTAATAAACACTATTTAAGATTGCAGAGCTTGCAAGGCATGCTGGTATCTCACACTTGAAATTTTTTTCTCCTGATATTGAAAAATATACCATGCTATAAAGACACAGATCTGATTTCTTTACTTTTGAGCATTAAAAGATGCTAGTATGATTTTGAATAACCAGGTGAAAAGCTATTATTTAAAACTTTGTCTCTGGCTGAGAGTAACAACGCAGACATTCATACCTATATATCAGCTGAGGCCCATGGTCAATTCGTATGAGGAAGAAAGTTGGCCAAACAACTGTTGCTTGAGGTAAGCCATAAAGCCACCACCAGGGCAAGAGCATATCACCATCACTTAAAAAAAAAGCAAGAGATTTATAAACCATGGCCCACAGGTGAAACTTTGCAACATATGGAAAAATTCAGAGAGACGAAGGTGAAGACAGTCTTCAGGCAGAGAGTACAGAGGGAATATGTATCAATGAGCAGATATCTGCAGTGTCTGGTGAGGTGGAAGAAAAACTCCTTCATCAATCAGACTGAGAATTGGTACCTTGGAGATTTTTTTTTCTTTCTTTCTTTTTAAAAACCCGTTGGAAACATCTTCTGAAGAAGCTGGGCCAATTAAGTACTACAGAACTGAGAATTCACTGGAAAATCAAATGGAAGCAGTGTCACAGGGTGTCTGCCAAGAGACGAATGGAAATCAGGGGGGAAATCTCTGACAAGGAGTAGAGGCACTGGAGGAGACCAGCAATATGTGTCTGGAACCATTGCCCAGTGACATCTGACATCTGAGGCTTAAATGCAGCAGGGAGTGCCAACTGCTGCTGAGCACTGGGAGCGAGATGTAATGAGACACCTCATGTCTGGCACGATCTGATGCTGCTGGAGATGAGGTTTGCACATCAGCTGTTAGGAGCAGTGATCAGGCTGCTGGAGCTGCAATCATAAAAGTTCAATAGCTTTGCTCCTTTGTGGGGTGAAGGCAGACACGTGCAAAACACTAGGATAGGCTGCAGACAATTGCCTCCTGAAAAGGAGAACCTGGAAGAGATAAAAATAGATGTGGGGAATTTGTCTGTGGCATCTTCATTCTCACTGCATTGTGACCGTACTCCTGGAAAGTAAGAGTTAGTGTCAGGGGATATCTGTGTGACCAGCAGAAAGCACTAAAAGGAAGGTAGAGAGGTTGAGTTCCATATCTTAGTACGGAAGGAGGATTTGGTAGTTATACTCTATAACCTGTGTCTTGGGGGAGCTGGGTTTGACTGTCTGGCCTACTATGGATTTTCTGCTTAAGTTTGGGCAAGACATTCCAGTCACATCACATGTGTAATTCATTGTCCTGGGTTTAATAGGCTTTGTATGATAACCCTAAGATTTAATGAGTGTGCGTGTCTGCTTCAGTTCATGGTATCTAAAACAGAACCATCAAATAGTGTTTTCTTTTCATAACCTGAAATGGAGATTATACATTGAATGTCCTGGGGAGGGGGAGCATGGGAGTGTGTGGGGTACAAAATCTGATGTAGTGATTTCCATATTGCCTTTTGGAGGGATCCCTGAACTATCCCAAGAGCTTGGAAGAGAGCTAGCTGGAACATACTGTGGAACAAGCTAAAAATATAGCTGTGTGGACAGCCGGTGTCAAGCTGTGTCCCCAGCCTTTTCTCATTTAGCAGTGCACGTATTTCACTGCTTCTGCTTGCTTCCCCATCTGAGCAGTTTCTAATTCCTACAGACGGTATGTGGGGAAGAGCCAGCAGAGGCAGAGAAGCCATTGGGAACTACAATAGTGATACTTGATTCCTATTTATGTGGCCTTGAAAACTGCAGCATGAAATATCAGAAATAGTTACACCAAGGAAAAACCTGGAATAAAATAAAAGTTCAGAGCAAAGAGAAAATAGGGTCAGTAGCAGGTAAGATAGAACATCTCTAAGAAGCAGTAGAAAGAAGCAGAACTGGGGAAATAAAGGTTTTTAAGAGACTGTATTGTGCTTGGACTATCTTTACAGGTATGTCTTCATGACTTCAGTGCAGGCAGGGATGAATAAACAAATTTAGATATTTCTCCCACATTTGAATATGATATTCAAATTTATAACATATAGTTATTATTTGATTGAGAATCTGGAAGTTGCCCTGGGACTACTGCACAAGGTTCCCAGGGACAATGTAACCTTTTTGTATGGAAAATTTTGAAACTTCAGAAATGGATTTTGCTTGAATTCCAGAAATCCCCAAATTGGGTTTCCCATTTTCAATACCCTTCAGGGAGAATTATTGTTGCACAGTGGTGCAGCTGGCTGCTGCTTGCCCTGGGACTGTTGGCTGCTTGTGTAGGAGTGCAGCACCCTGCCAGGGGGAGTGTTCAGGACATACCTGATGGGTCTTGTTGAAATGGCACAGTTTCCATCAGGTCGTGATAGAACAGCAAACTCCACTGAAAAAATGTTCTCTTGGAAAATTCCCAAGGGGGAACACCCATTAGTGACACCACATCAAAAACATCCAGTCTTTACTCAATCATCATCAGTGAGCTGAACTTGCTGAAGCATAGAAAACATAATGTTGTTAAAAGATATTTAGGAGACATAATCCTTAACAAATACCTTGCAAAGTGAAAACACATGAGTGTAAAAGGCTCTAGTTCTCATGGGTTGCTTCTTCTTGCCAAAGCATGGTGATGGATGCTTGTATCCTCTCCTTTACCTGAGGAAAGTGGCTAGTTTTATTGCTAACTAGATTAGTCAGGGCTTGTGTGGGAATTTGCTGATATAGGTTGTGAGGTCAATGTACAGACTATGAGTATTAATAGTGACCAACCTCTAGCGGGTTTCTTTGACAAAGTGTGTTGTTCTGACTTATGGGCATTAAACAAGCCAGAGAAATGACAAAGTTTTCTTGAGAATACTTCTCATTGAACCCTTGGTGACAGGCATAGCACAACAACTTATAAAAATGAGGTTACTGTGTGTGAGAGATAGCAATGACTGTAGGTGATAGTCAAAAGAGAATACAAGACAGGCACCAGCAAAGAAAAGTCAGGACTGAAGCATGCACAATGAAATACATGGTAAGGGAAGATTTCAATGTTGGTGTAGGTATCTGACCTAGATGCTCTTTATTTTCTGCTTCCTGCCAGGATGACATCCATCTCCCCCGGATTTCTCATTTTGGTACTCTGTCTTGCAGTTAAGTATTTAAAGTCACCTAAAGTATTTAGATAACATCACCTATTTGCTCCCTGTGTCGTACCTCTGGACAATCCAGGAGTTATGAAGAGTCAGCACTCAAAAGAAACATTTGAAAGGAACACTCGAAGGAGATATTTTAAACAAGAAATTTGTAAATCTTCTGCATACAGTAAAGACTAAAATTGGAACCTATTCTTAAATGGGTTCAAAGCTCTCCAAACCTGTAGCAGCTGCACCATTACAATAGCATTGCATGAATGAAGGGTAAACAGGGACATTGCAAAATTTTCTAATAATCACAGTCCTTACTGAAACTGGAGAGGAAAGCTATAAAAGAATATGTTGAGTCTTGCAAAGCACAGGGGAAAGATATAATGTTATGAACACTTAAGGTCATAGTATTATAATCTGAGAACACAAACACTACTGGCAGTTATGCTGTAAGAAGGTGCCAACTGAGTCTCAATTCCTCTGTGATGAATGACTTGGAGCACTCTCACAGCCGTGAGTCACTGTGCTCGGAACTGTACAAACAGGGCTGACCTGGCATGTGGTGGGCCAGGGGGTCCTGGTCAGGGAGGGAGGCAGCTGAGCACTTGGTCCTGCATCTGAGCAAAGAGCACAGGTGGTGCTGGGGGAGGAGGAACCACCCTAGTCCTGCACGATATGAGCCCTCAACAGCACTGCTGGAAGATAACTGCTACCCTGAAGCAGATAGTGTGGGCCTGGATCTATCCCTGCAAAATAACACATTTATCTTTCCATAGCACCTCTGTGAACTTCACTCACTGGGGTAGTCGGAAAATTGAGCTTCTTAAGAGTTCTGTTGCCTAAAATTTTCATGGTCATGTTGCTGCTGTTATAATAAAAGAAGTATTTATTGCTCTTTGTCTTTATTTTTTTTTTCCTCCGAGGATGACTTGCCCATCAAATGAGATGTAATGCAAATGTTACCAATGCATGTAATGTTAGCATGTAATGCAAATGCAAATACATAATATAGTATGTATCACTACTACATTTTTCAGCTTTCCTTCTGATAGTCTACTGGGAATGGCCAGAACTCACTCTGTGGTTTTAAGAAAAAATATTAGCCATAGTTAAATCTCTAAATATGGGGTCATTTGGATGCATACAGTGATAAGTAGATATCTGTATACTGTAACTCTTTCCTCAAATACTCATAAACATTTTTTTCTTAATGATGTGTTGCACAGGGGCTGCATTAGTGTTTCTCTCAAGTTCAGTATATTCCTTAGCACTTAGTGAGCATCTCTTCATTGTCTCTTCTTTCCTTCCTTATCTCCACCCTGTTCCAGGTATGGCTTCACCCTCCTTCTCTGATGCTGTCTTGGGGATCACTGCCCATTGTAGGGGTATTGGAATTAGATGGTCTTTAAGGTCCCTTTCAGCCCAAACCATTCTATGATTCTACATTTTTCCCTCTTCTTTCTCCTTTTCAGTCGCTCCTTCAGCTCCTACCAGAACTTGACAATTATGTCCATTGCCTCTTTATCCCATTGCTTCATCCAGTATCACCAGACAAATGTATTAGTGCCGAGTCTGATTTTTACTATTAGCAAGTGAAGGCTTCACACTGACATGCATGCACACTCACATGCTCCCTCTGAAGGAGACAGGTGCATTCTGCAACTCTGGATCCAGTGCTGGGGGTGGGCTTCCACACTCGGAGGACATCAGTGAGGCATGCCCAAATTTTCATATATTCTTCGGAAATGGAGGCCATGGTCCTGATGTTTAGCATTGATTTGAATTAAAAAGAAACGAAATTATATGCTAAAGTAAGGTAATAAAAACTTCTTACTGTTCACTGGCTGTAGCCTGCACTTAGTTACCACACCACATGTTTTTGTTTAGCACCAGTGTGTCGCTGGAAACATGGAGAAAACCACATGCAGAGAAACATGACCTTGCTTTTGAAAGAACTGGCACATAGTTAAGTCAAACTCAGAAATTATAACAAATGTAGTAGAGCAACCCTTTAAGCTGCTCTAACACAGCTTGTGCCTGCCCGTGTCTTCATCTGTCTCTTCGTTGCTTCAGCAATTGTGTTCAGTGAGCTACACCATTGGCAGCACCCTTACTGATCACAAGCAGTTTGGTCTTACTGGAGCAGGAATAGCTTGTGAATCATTTTCAGCTTCTGCCCCCAAAATTCCAAGGTATCCAGAGAAGGTGGACATTTTTCCTGACATTACTTTGCATCCTTTATGCATGTTCTTGTAATTGGCTATTTTTAGTATTGAGTGCCCTTCCTTGGTAATTTTACAAGGACATTTTGGTTAAGAGCCAGGATAATCTGTCATTTCAAGAGCCTTTTAATGTTCCACTTTCACAGGACTGGCATCTTAGCTGTAAGCCTGTCAAAAACTTATCTCCTATGTAATCTTTTTATTTTACTTTTATCCCAAGCACACATGCACACACACACACATATATGTGAGGATAATCTGCCTAGAAATTAAGATTTTCCCAGTTTTTAACCCATTCTTCAGAGCTTCCCTTTTTATTGTGCCTCCATCCTCATTGGGTGCACTGAGCACACTGGGCAGTTTCCCTGCCAGCCACTGCTGAAAGCAAGTGAAAGATCTGCTTGAATATGTAGTTTATCTGCCTCTCTAGACTTCATATAATGTTCAATTTGCAGTTATAACCCTTTCAAAACAAGTATAGTGTTCCTCGAGATTGTCAGAGTTGGTGAGCGTTGGTGAGTATATTCTTAGAGTTACACAGTTTCTGCAGTAGCCATTTGAAACTTTCTGGCACTCTGTCTTATTCTTCTGGCATCACTTAAAATTTTGTTAATAAGCATTAGTAGTTTCAAAGCAAAGCTGTCATTAGGACCTGAAACTACATGCAGGAATGAAGTAACATGATGTCCTGATTTCCGCTAAGGGTAGCTGGGGAGAGAGCTGTTGAGCTCATTGTTTTCATTGCAGTTTACTCCCAAAAACAAGAAATGACATGGACTTGGGGCATCATCAAGAGATTTCCTTGATAAAACTTCTGTGGGTTCAGGGCTCAAAGTGCATATGCTGTGGGCCATCAGTCACAGTGGACATGGTTGATCTTGTGGGGTGAAAGGTAACAGAAACCTGGTGGATCTACTTACCTTAATTTTTTTTTCTCAAAAATTGCAGCCATGAAGCCATAGGATGTGGTCTTCATGTCTATAAGTTCCTGGTGAAGTGGTTTACTGACAGCTTGGTTTGTCAAAATAGCAACCTATGACAATCTTAAGGGCTGACGGTGAGTTTGAACTTTGAAACTGCTGTCTTATTAGAAATAAGGCATATTCAGCAATGGCAATATCATCCATCCTAGATAGTCTTCCTAGCCCTTTTGAGTGCCTGACCTTGTTTGCTCTCCTTGTGACAGGGAATGAGGTTTGAAACTCACTCTTCCTATTGCTTCTTACTTCTCTTTAACTAAATAATAAAAGAGAAAAATTACTACAATGCAAGCCTCTCATTTCCAAGAACATGGAAAATATGAGATTACAAATTTTGTTCTTGGAAGAATTTGATGTTAAGGAAGAGATAGAGAAAATGATGATTCTTTGAAAATATAAAAGCAGTAATATGAATGCCATGGTTGAGAACCAGGAGAAAGTGTTAAATATTTGCCACTTCTGTAGCAGAGAACTAAAGAGAAGCAGTTGTGAGGAACAATTCAGTAGTTTGTAAAGTCTGTTCTGTATTAGTGAGCACCTGGTGGTTCCAGTTTGCCATGTTGTCTTTACATATGGCACAACTGTTTATGCATTTTATTTGGAGGAAAACTCCAGATGGAGCTCATTCAGTGTCAATGCCCCAGATTCACCTAGATGTATCTAAATAATTAGATACTATCAAGTAGTATATCTAAAATAATGTTGTATCTCTTAGGAAAAAAATACACACCACTTTTGCTGACTTCAGGACTTGGCATCATCTGCTATGATCTACTCAGCACAACATTGGCCCCAGAGACTCTTTGAATGTTAATTCTACCTTAGGGAGAGTCTTGCTACTAAGCAGTTGTGGATGGGTGGGTTTTGGGCTTGGAGACCTCTGGCAGTGCTTTCCGGCAGATGGCTTAAGAAGATTAATAAGCACATCCAGAGCCAGTGAATCTTCACAGGAAAGCTGCAATCCCATGACAAACTCTGGCATGACACTGTCATCTGGATTCTGTATTGGCATTCTTGGTACGGGGACATTCCCCACGCTTCTTAACCTTGAGAGAAGCAAGAATATTTTAGATGAGCCAGATAACTTACAGGAAAAATGTCTCCCAGAAGAATCTGTCAGGTTGTTTGTAAACAGGAAAAAGTGACAAAAATTTCTTTTTATCACAGCATTTGAAATGTAGGCATTTAGAAATATATTTTTAAAAATGGTTCCAATGGGTAGAAAAAAAAGCTGTGCTAAGAAGCTTAGGAAAAATTTGAAAAGAAAAGAGGTCTACTCATTTTATTCTACACATTATACATTCAATAAATTTTGCATATGGAATATAACTGAATATAACTGAAGATAACATAAAGGGCCTCAGTGTAACAATGCATTTAATCTTCTCATTGACTTTAGATGTGCTGCGTTAAGCAGTAGCTCTGAATTTCATATATATATACAGACACTGTCAGATCAGTTTATGCAAAATAAGTTATTGTGTCCAAATGCTAGCTTCAAAGGACATGGAAACAGGACCCGTCTGGTTCCGAAGTTCTAGAATTAATATGTATTTCACTATATATATATATATATATATATATATATATATATATATTTATCTGGAGAAAATTGCAAGTCAATTTAAAGCTTTCATTTTTTTCCCTTAAAAACAAAAACAAAACCAACATTTATCTAACTCCAAATTCTTCTCTGACTTCTTCCTGTGAATTTTATAGGTCTAATTTTAAAACACACAAAACAATATGAAGAAATGCATCTCTGTATAGTACAGGTACTGTACTCTTCATCAGTTTTATAACATTTTCCTTAAAAACATCTGCTGCCCTGGGTAACAGAGGAAGTGCTGGTTCTGCTCCAAGCTGAAGAGATGAAGATTGTCACACCCCTGTTTTTAATAATTGTGGCCTATTTTTCCTTCCATGTCTGCGTGTTCATCCCCCCAGTGATATGCAAGTGGGAATAGCATGAAACTCAAGAACATGATTGCTCTGAACTTTGAGCCAACAAAGTCAACTTTTTCATTGTCTCTTTTTTCATCTCCAAGAGAATTTTGCAACTTAGGGAACTGAAATGACAAAGAAAATCAACCGATTTTTGATATGCCAAAAATAACTAATCATGCAAACACTTATTGTAATTCATGCCGAGTATTTTAATAATAACTATTATAATAATGTTTTATTATTTAATAGCAATCATAATTATTTTATAATTATTTATTATATCAGCAATAAGGATGCTATTGACATTCTTGAGCAAAATAATTATTTGGACCCAAGTCAGTAGTCTTTCTTTGTAGTTTCTACAAAGGAAGAATAGGAAAACCAGGAAATACCTCTATACAATGTTCTATAAGTTAGTATTTGAGCCCTTAGTTTGGGTGCTGGGTAGCTGGGTCTGTATGCATTAGAGGTGATCCAAGGGGCCAAAGCTCTGTGATAGAGCTGCCCTGTGGAAATGGTGCCAGACCAGAGATGTGGATCACACCAAGTACCACCACTCCTGTGTCTGTCATGGTGCAGAGTTGCTGGGTTTGGCCACAAGCCTTTGCTTCTTCTTACTAAACCATGTCCCTAAGCATCAGGTCCAACCTTTCCTTGGACACCCCCAGGGATGTTGACTCCACCACCTCCCTGGGCATCCCATCCCAATGTCTAACTGCTCTTTCTGAGAGAAATGTTTCCTCGCATCCAACCCGAACCTCCCTTGGCACACCTTGAGGCCATTCTCTCTAGTCCCCAAATGATGTATTTTTTGCCCTGAAGAGCTTACAGTCTAAGTACCAGACATGACAAAAGAGCAGCATACAGGAAAGTACACAGAAACATGCCAAGGAGGACAGAAACTATGGGATTTTATGTGGAAAGTCTTTCTGGTTCTTCCTTGCTGTGTCCTCTGCAGATGTGGGGCTCATCCTACCCCACACACCTCATGCCAGGTCAGTGCCACTGCATTTGTGGAGTGAAAGGCTTGTGCATACTACAGAGTGGATATTTCTGCATTGCTACACAAGTGTTGGACTGATGGAAGCTATCTAAAATGCAAATCCTTGCAAATCCTTGCAACAATTTACCAAAGGTCATGGGTGTCTGGGGAGGTCCCTGCTGACTGGAAGACAGCCAATTTTATACCTATGTACAAAAAGGGCATGAGAGAAGACCCAGGAAATTACAGACCTGTTAGTCGAACCTCTGTATGTGGAAAAGTTTTGTGGATTATCCTTGGTGGGGAGGGGGTTGAAAGGCATTTAAAGGACAGAGCTATTATCAAGCATAGTCAACATGGGTTTCTGAAGGTAAAATCTTGCCTTAGTTATTTGATCTTCTTCTACGATAAGGTCACCTGTCTGGTGAATAATGGGAAGACAGTGGATGTAATGTTTCTGTGTTTTAGTAGGGCCTTTGATACTTTCCCTTATGGCATCCTTCTGGACAAATTGTTCAGCTGTGAGATGAACAGGTTCAAATTATGCTGCATAAAAGGGTTGTAGTGAATGGAACAACATCAGCCTGGTGGCTGGTCCCTAGCAGTGTTCTCCAGGGCTCAATTTTAGGACTATTCCTGCTCAACATTTTTATCAGTGATGTGGATGCAGGGGTGAAATGCATCCTCGGCAAACCTGTTGATGATATTAAACTAGGAGAAGCTGTTGACTCCCTGGAGGGACAAGAGGCATCACAGAGGAGTCTAGATAGATTGGAGCACTGAGTAGTCAAAAACATCATGAAGCTTGACAAAGGAAAATGCTGGGGCACCTGGGGCAGTGTAATGCCAGACATGGTCACAGACTAGGAGACAAGTGGCTGGAGAGGAGATCTGCAGGAAGGAGGAGACCAACAAAGCTGGTAAAAGGACTGGAAGGCATGTCCTGTGAGGAGGTTGATGTCCATGCCTGTCACTGTTCAAAATTCATTTGGATAACACCCTCATTAATATGTTTTAACTGGTGGTTAGCCCTGAAGTGGTCAGGTAGTTGGACTAGATGATCATTGAAGGTCCTTTCCAACTGAACTGTTCTGTTCTGCTTGTTTTTGTGTTTTACTTACAAACACAGACCATTAAGAAGTGCCAGTCCTGTGGGGAGTCCTGGATATATCAGGGCTCTGCAGCTGCTCTGAGCAGCTCCTGGCAGTGCTTGGCAAGCTCGTCAGGAACATTATGTCCAAACCTCCTCCCTGCCCAGGAGGACCTTCTGGCAGTGAGCCATTCCAGACTGCTCTGGAGTGGCGATGGGAGTGGAGGGGTGTCTCTAAGAGCACATCCTGCACAGAGCTGCCAGCAGTGGCAGCCACCCTTACCAGCCTGGGGGAAAACTTTCATTCAACGTCTTGGAAAAGCACCCTTGACTCATGAAGGTTCTTTCATCTTGGGAGTATAACACTATCAGCAAGGCCTGTGGTGCAAGGATTGTACCCCAGCATCTGCCAATGCTCACTTTCCCTCCCCATTTTCCTACTCCACCCATTTAGGGCATTATGGCATTTTATGGAATGGCTCAGCAGGTGTTTCCCTGCTCCCCACTCCTTTCACCATCCCAGCTGCACCCTCAGCACCTATACCTCTCAGCCTCAGCCCTCCAGATTATTTTCTTGGTTCTGTCTTCTGCCCTCACTCACGGATGAAGAAAACACTTACTCCTTAAAATGCAACCAGCAGTTCAGGCTGGATAGGAAATCCTCCTATCGAGCCAAAGCAAATCGTTTCTTTTCCACGTAATCTTTGTCTGCCTGTGTTCCACTTCTGTGTTTTCTCTTTTGAGTAGGTCATGGCAATTTTCTGTAAGAGCCAGCAGGCTCCCACAGAGGAGCAGATGTAGCCTTTGGGTACTTTGTAGGCAAAAAATGATGGCAAAAAGGAGGAATGTGGTGACCTAGGCAGGATTCCTATTTGCACAGCATGGATCCTAATGAGGCAGGACCTAATAAGTTTTGTCATCCCAAACTAGTTTGTGCTCAGACAATCTGGATGTCTCTGCCTCACTGGGATGTTTTGGCCACCAACCAGATAATCTGTCTGCTGACATCGAAGAAAAATGCGAGCAGTATCTGGGATATTTTAGATGTTAATGTGATGCAAGGCTTAACTTACACGTCACACTTTGTTTTCATAACGTTAGAGCTAGAATGTTGTATTCTGTGTTGCTTTGCAATCTTAGATGAAGTAAAGGTTGTTTAGAAAAAAATCTGCTAAGTTTAGTGTTTTGTGTTTCTACCCACTACCAGGTCCAGGACAAAAAGCCATATTTGCTATGTTGGACTCTATTGAGCGGAAGGTCCATATGCAATAGAGGGCTCTGCGGAATGATTGTCCTGTCTCAGGAAGGAAGAGTGTACTTTTGTGAAAAGGAATAACACAATTACTTAGCTCTCTGTCTAGTTTGTTTAAGAATGCAATGGGGTAGTAATGGACTTTCTGTGCTAGTTAAATCCCATCATAGCTTTCCTGAGGTAGTACTGAGTGCAGTGAATTATAGAGATAATCTATATGATATTTTAAAGTAGTTAATGACATTTCCATTTCCATTTCCAGTTAACATTTCCAGAAAAAAAAAAAGTATTATTATTATTATTACTTAATGCAATGAAAATTGTAGACAGCCATGCAGAATTCAAAATTGTAAATTTTCCTTGGGAATGACATTGTAGGATTTACTGCCTGTTCCACATTCAATTAAGCTTTCTTTGCAGTTCTCTAAGCCTGTGTGATCTAGCCTTTGGTGGATCATCAGGCTGGTTCTTTTCCTGCATCCCCTGACTTATTTCTTTTGGAGTTTTATATTGTGTGTAGTGCAGATGTGTTGTGTACCTCTTTGACCAGATGTTCTGCTTGCTTGCCATTGCAGGGGATCTAAAGGACCTTTCCAGGCCCATCATCCTTTATCAATGCCATTCCTTTCTACTGTCTAAGGCACCTTTCAGTTTATAAATACATGTCAGCTGCCATTTTCAGACAGTATCTTTAATGGTACAAATTGTTTGAGCAAAATAAATGCTGTTGTCCCTTGGGCAGACAGCCCCTGAGAAATGCATGTTCTCTTGTCCAGGAGCCTGTGCTGTTCCCACTCCCTTTCCAAACATCCCGTCAGGCTCAGCACAGCTCTTTTTCTCTCTTAAACTGCAGAATGTAGGCCTGTTATATAGAGAAATGAGTTTGTGATCCTTCTCTCTTTGTGTCTAGAAGATCTTTCTGCCTTCAAGCTGAGCTAGTGTGCCAGAGCTTCACATCCCAGAAACCTTCCCTTCTGCTGGTGTGCAACAGAGACAGAGCCGAACTATTCTGCTCTGTGTTTCTGTGTCTTGTTTTGCTTTCAGCATCACTCTCTTTCTCTTTTTTTTTCAACTTGGCTACAGTATAACACTGCAAGATGAATTAGGTCACTGCAAGACATGGCTTTTAGGTTGTCTTCCACTCTTCTCTAATGACATCTTGGAGGCCTAACTACACGATGGGGATGGTCTAAACTATCCACAGAACAGAAGCAAATAATAATCTGTTACCTAGATTATTTGTTAAAACATGTCAGCTGAATCATTTAATGTAGGCGTTGAGTAAGTCCTGGAAGGTTGCCTGTAGAATACATAAATTTTACATACAGCATCACATTAATAAAACAAGCAACGCAAGAGATGCACAACAACAAATGGATTAGCATGAGAAGCCTGTGGAGATGCATTGACTTTAACATTTCTTCATATGTTCAAAGGATTGGTGCACAGTTATTCCTACTGCCACACATGATATGTGCTGAGTGGCAACAGAAATTAAAATGATCCACAGGGGTGTAATCCTTTCCTACAGTTCACAGAATGACAGAGGTCTAGGTTGGAAGAGACCTCAAGATCATTGAGTCCATCCTCTGACCTAACACTAACAAGTCCTCCACTAAACCATATCACTCAGTTCAACAAGAAAATGCTCAATGTCTTCCATGGGGATAGTTTTTCTTTTCATGGACTTGAATGGACATTGCAGATCACATCCAGTTTCTGCTTTTTCAGAACAGAATGCTTCAGTCAACTTTGTAAATCATTAAGGATCTTTCAAATTCACACGCTATTAGCTGCAGATCCAGCCATCATAGGGCAACTGAAAACAGAGGAGCCAGAATCATTAGTGGTTTTAAAAGGACTTGACATAATTTTTCTTTTTGGCATACTCTCTGTTTGGCGCATACCGTATGGAGAAAAACAATGCGCACAGCTTTCTCTCATTACAGTAAGTAATTTAAAGGCACTGTAGATGTTGCTTTACATTGTCTCCTGTGGCTAAGCATTTTTTGTTTGTTTGTTTATTCTAATAGTCAATGCAATATTTACAGATTTTTTTCTTGTTCTTTTGGCAAGAAACACTTGCAATTTCAACACAGCGTTTTTTTTTTTTTTTTTTTTTTTCACTTAATGGAAACTCGGATTGGTTTTGGAAATATTTATTCTACAAGTCAGCTAGTAATTTATCATCCAATTCCACAATCTTTTCAAGAAGTGTTGCTTGCAGAAAATGATCAAAACTTGCTGGTGAGAACCAACGTAAGGATGTGGGGCATGTTGCTGGTCCTGGTGAAAAACCTTTTCTACTGTTCAAAACCCTGGCACAACACCAACCTTCTCCAACAGGCTCCAATCTCTGCAGACAATTGAGAAGGAATGGAAAACATGTTAGATGGCTCAGCTTACAGGTTTTAAAAAAGAAATGAACCTTTTTATAAGACTGAGGATGAGAAGTGGAAAGAAGGAGAGAGAATGCATTTGTTTCCTGCACTGAAGAACACAGACTGATAGTTTCTTATCTATATTTGTTCAGCCAATTTATTTAGGCCTCTTCTCATGTGTGGCACTAAAACATAGGCCAGATGTAGCAAGAAATTGATTTTATTAAAGAGAAATAAATAAAATTTGAATTTATTTTTTCTCTGTAATAACACAGACCAGAAATGAAAATAAAAAATAATCTAAGTTGGTTGCATGGAAACTTCCTATATGGTTTTGATTACATTGTGTTGACAGCTCTTCAGATTATACTGCTTCTGATGCCAATTTACACTGAATTTAGAGAAAAAGGTTATGAGGTACTGTCTCTTCTCTGAGCTGGGGATTTCATACATTTTCATTATGGACACTGCATTTTGACAGAAACATTGTCTCTTAGAGAAGCTCCGTTTTCTTTTTGAAGCTCACGTAATTTTTTTGGTACAGCTATAAAACAACATTATGTTCCTCATTGCTTCACTAAACAAGCTGTCAATTCTATTTTCTTCCCTTCATCCATTTTTTTTCCTGTCCTTTTGCCTCCTGATACACCTTTCTGCATTAACTGATTCTCTCTATGTTCATTGTCCCCCCTCTCTGTGTAGTTTTTTTCCTCCTCACTCGGCTATATTACTATTTCTCTCTGTCTCTTATTCTTCTATTCTGTCCCGAGACAGGTTTTTCTTCTAGGCATTGCTGTTATGCTGGTGGCTATTTTCTTTTTCTAAGCTGCAAAGCCAAACTAGCAGCCTTTTTTTTTTTTTTTTTTTTTGGGCGGGGAGGGGGAGGGAGGGAAAGGGAGGTCTCCCCACAAAAATAAGTGCAAAAATTGTATGGTATGGGTATGTTTAAGAAGGCAAGAGATTTCTCTGGAGCCCTTCAGGAGCATTAGCTTCTGCATTGACTATAACATTCAGGCTCATACTTGGAGGACTGCTTTATCAGGCCCTTACAATTAGATATGCAAGCCAGGGACAAAAGTCAAAAGTTTTGATATGAGCTGGGTTTTCAAATGTATTTCGTACTATGTTGTGTACAAATACATGTACACTCTGAAACATTCTCAGTGTAGTATAGAGGTCTCCAATGTATAAGCAGTTTCAGTTCAACAGTCCATGAGACTTACTCTTTTCTGTCTTAATGTACCCACTGAATTTATTTTCCTACTTTCTAACATAATAAAAAATATTCATTAGTCATCTTGGACCTTTTGCATAGCACTGACTTATTCTGGATATTAACTTTATGTTAATAATATTCTTCCCACCCCATCAGATCAGAGTCTCACAGCTGGAATATCTTGTACATTTGCACACACATAAAGCAATACTTATGTACTTTATAGCTAATCCAGGGGTTCTAGGAACCAAGGTTTTTCTGAAAGCTTGTAATTCAAATAAGGAAATGCTATCTTGATTTGCATTTTCTATAGAACCAACATAATCCAAGATTAAGTAAAATCAATTTAGCTAGATTTTTAATACCTTCTGGACTTAAAATGTTTTTACGTACTATTTATGGTTGACTGACTCCTATTAATGGATATTTCTAGTCTATTTACAATATATAAAAACTTCTTTGTATGTATCCCTAATAACACATAAAATTATATAGCTTAAATCCATCTGGTTTTATATATAATATCATCAAATAAAATGGACTTAAAGCTCAGAGGCTGCTATAAAAGTATGGTTTTATTCAGCCTTACAAATGAAAAGTTCTAGAGATTCAGAGTCAAGAAATATACATAATTTTTTTGAGAAGTATATGACCAGAAAAAGGTTACCTCTAAGGCTATGAAAGAAGCTTTAAGCTGCCTGGCTTTAATCTGGTGGATGACAAATGTCTCATTCTCATATCAGTTTCATGTGGAAAATACATCATATTATTACTGTTAATGGCAGGTTTTATTTTATTTTATTTTATTTTATTTTATTTTTTTTTAAGTAATGGGAGGATTCTTCCTCTGCTCTCATTTTTTTCCAGTGAAACAGTTACTAATATCCTAGATGCAAAAAAAAAAAGCCCCCTTCTAGATACTGAGCATGTCATATCCAAATGGGGAAAAGGAAGGGAAAACGAAAGGAGAAAGAAAAGGAGAGACTGGGAAGTCGGTTAAAAAGTATTATTAGAAAAATATAGATAATAAGATACATATGAATTATTTACATGAAATCACAACTTTCTTTGCATTTACCTACATGACCATGAAAATTAGTATTGAGTGGAAAAGAATTTCTTCAAATATAAGCTTTACTGAAAACAGACAGTGATTCTGAGAACTGCTGTCAAGGTGAAGCTTTTCTTGGGATAATATCAATGACAGACAAGAGCAAGTCCGGAAGCCCAGCCCTGGAAAATTCTCCATGATGCAAAAGCCAAACTGAACAGCAAAGTGACCAACATAGACCAGAAGGCTTCCTATGAAATGTAAAAGGCCAAGAATGTTTTTGTGAATTTATATCTTCTCTGGATTTTAGACGAACTATCACAAATATTTGGATAGCAAGAATTCAACTGGTAAAGAAGGAAAAAGACCATAGTTTACATTTAAGTTCAGTTATTTTACAAGAAAATGATCCAGAGGGATAATTTGGGAAAGACATTGTTAATCAGAGTTTTATAACTTGTTTGCAACCTATAAATCTACCTGTCTCAGTAGAAAAAGTAGAAAAAAAGACTCTCTGTTATCAAGTGGCTGGGGTGACAGAAGATGCTCTAATGAATGGATTCTATGTCATAACTGTTCAAGACATTTTATGGAAAGATCTCAGATGTCATAGTGAATCTGGAGAACTAAAGAAGACTTGTGAAAGTTTAGGGAACCTTTGACATTTGACTGGCCTCTGTGTCTCCACAGCCTCATGGAAACCTTTAGTTCAATACTTCCTAGGGATTGGACTGGCAGATTTATACCATCTATGGGTCAGAGGCCAACCTATAGCAAAAGCTTTAGCTGTTGTGCTTGTGACTGAATGTGAGGTGGTGACCCATAAATATATGTACTTCTCGTATGGATTTCCAGAGATGGACTGTAAGACCTCAGAGTTCTAGACTTTCAACCCTTGAGATTTTTGATGTATGATCATAAAGGAATATCAGGAGAACATTTAATCTGATTTCACAACTTAGGAGACGGAAAGAGTTTTGCTGAGGATAAACTCAGATATATCTTACTCTGGGGTCTAACTGTATGACAACTTTTAGTACTAGGATGAAATCCTAATTGGTCATGAAAGTCAGCGAAAAGTAACATGAAAGTAACTGTTGAAACTGCTGGAAGAATGAAATTTTCCAACAAAATGAAAGAGACGGAATCAGTCCCAGTGAGTAGCTTTGCTCAGGAACACTAGGTATTACTCAGGTCCCCAGTGAATGTGAACTTGGCATGGAAAGAAAAACTCTTGAGATCGTTTTAACGACACTACAAGGTGACAGAAAGTTATCTTGGCAAAAGGAAAATCATGATGAGAATAGCTAAGCATCTCATCTGAGATTTACACCAGATTACAGTGCTGGCAGAGACCTTTAGAGTCATAAAGTCCATGCTCAAGTCACTACAGCACTTCACCACATCATTTAATAGGTTTCATTATATTACCAAAATCCAACTTAAACACACTAAGATTTTTTTCCTAAGGCTACTCATTATGAATGGCTGTTTCCAAACCTCACTGCAGTGATGAGGAGAAGCCTTCCAGTTTGCTCACTGAGCTTATCAATGGCCTTTCCATACCTATTTGTTTCTGGGTCAGTATTATCTTCCAGATAAATATGCTTCCCGCCTCCTACACACCCCTGGTATTTACCCTCACAGTAACTTTACAGATAATAACAGATAATTCTTCCTACTTTTGCTTTAGTTGGCTAAAAGTGGATTTCCTGGTGTAAAATACTCTCCCTTCCCTCACCAACCCTGTAGCCTTTCCCTGTATGAGCTGTTAGTTGAAATTAACTTCTGAATGTGCTCAGTAGCTAATTACTAAGATGTTTCTGAAGCCATGCTCTAACCCCTTTTATTCTTTTATTATCTCAATTCATCCCTTTCTCTTACAGATCGTTTCATTTTTTTCTCTGTTAGGGATTTTTCCTTAATGGTCAGAACTATAAGTTACATAGAGATGGTAAACGGGCATCAGGAATAGTTGTTGTTGTGAGTTGACTGTTGCCTTAATCATTGGAAAAAAAAAAAAAAGTGCAACACAAAAACCAACAAAAAACCTCCAAACAACTATGAAACTACTTTATGGAACCTGCATAGCAAGGGACATGCCTAAATATATTTATTAGTGGAGGGATGCTTGCTAACTTCACTGTGAAGTTTTACCTGTTTGTAAGGGAGAGGTTAAGAGATGAAAAACATGAGAAACAGGAAGCAAAGAATATGCAAACGCAAGTGAATGCTGAACAATGAGATAAACTGGGTGAGGGGATTTTAGGATCTGCATGTCAGGTGAAACATCACTGGAGCTATAAGCAAAATATCTTTTTGATTCTTGCAGTGCATCAGAAAATATGTCTTTCTGAAAACATTTTTTGTTTGTTTGTTTGTTTGTTTTTCTTTCTTCAAAACTACTTGCAGAGGTAACATAATTCTGAAATGTGTTTAAACAACTTCTAAAATTTCCTTTGTCTGCTGCTAGAAAAGATGATAACTGAAGGGATATTGAAGAAAAACAAAAAATGATAAATGTTGGAAGCTGGACTTCCTGAGTTTTTTACAGTGTGTTTACATCTCATGACTGTGAGCATAGCCACTGCTGGAAGAGGTGGCTCATGCCATTGTCACTTGGTCTGCGCATACATCAGGGACCAGAAGTGTTACCGCAAGTCTGATATTGAAGACAAACCTTTCTTTAGTGCAGTGTTAAATAAAACAGTGCATACCTACTTAGACAATGAGAACCAAGTAAGCTTTCTGTTGCCCATACTTGGGACTGGCAACTTTTCTTTAGCTGTGCGTACCCCCAGGATCTGCTACTTTCCACTGCCAGAACTGAACAAGGATGTGGAGGGCCGCAAGGAATTTGGCCGTTGGCAGGAGATGGCACATTGTTGGATTCTTTCTTCTCCAAGTTTTAAGTGTCTTAGTGTTACATAAAGTACAACCACTGTAGTTGCAATTCTTTGTGGCCCTCTTTTACACTGAAAGCACTAGAATTATCTTACCAGCTCATCTGAAATCCAGAAAGTGGATAGTACACTAAACTGTACTTGCAAATAGAGTGAGACTGAAAAGAATACAGAGGGAAAGGGACTCCACTGTCAAAATTATCTCTGTGAAAGGGAAATATATCACAAAATAGTTGTCAGACAATAAGGTTGATGAGATGATACTACATTGATGATATTTTGGGGTCATTATTTTAACAAGTATATTGGTGGTATGATGACAAAATGCAAGTGCTGGGCTTTGGCAGTTGTGCCATTTCTGTTCATCAGGCTTAGACTTATTTCCTTTAACCAGTCATTGTAGTTTAATTGTGATTTTTATTTCTTGTGCAAAAAAATCTTGATTCAAGTAAGTTGTATCTGATAATTTATCCCAAGACATATCACAGTATTAAAGTGTTTAAGAGATCCAGATAAGAAACATTTGGGAAATTTGTTAGAGGTTAATTAAAGCTTTGCTCCCTGAAGACAGTCACAAAGCCCCATTGACTTTTGAGAGGACAGGATTTCTCTTGAACAATTAAAATGTAATTCCCCATCAAATATCAAATGCCCCCTCCTTCTTAAAATAGACATTTCCCCCCTCACTTTTGTGCTTTTGCTTAGTTTCTGCATATTTCCTAATAACAGCATGAGGCAGCATTTCCTAATAGTAATAGCATGAAGTTGAACAGAGCATTTTGTGGGACCGAAAAGACAAAGGGGAGTTAGAAAAATTTTGATCACATTGCTACTGAAGTCAGGAGCCAACTACCCCCAGTGAGATAAAACTCTCCCTATGCCAAAAGAAAAAGTTACTTAAGCAGCAAGTGTTAATTACATGTGATGAACTCTTTGCCATACTTCCCCAGAATCTTTACTGATGTTTCAAAAAGTCAAAGTGAGGAAATTTTGTCTCAGTGTTTACTTCACTGAAGATGTTCAAGTTAGAGTAACAAAAAAGCAGTTTTTGATAATCTGGTTCTCTTAGAGCTTCTTAGAAATTATGGAATTCTTGGAAGTAATTTATTTTTCACCCCAGGTTAAATGTATTTATATTTTTAATTAAATTATTATGGAAAATGAAATTAATTTTGAAGTTTTCATCACACTTGCCCACAGAGGCTAAAAGTGTGATATTTTAAAATGAATACAGACAGAATTTGGCTCTGAAACTTAAAGTGCAGCTTATAACATTCCTCAGGTATTATTTCATCTAGCATTTGGCAGCTAATATATATATATTTTTTTTAATTGAAATGTTTTTGTCTGAAATTACTAAGAGTTCTGAAAAAAAAGAGCTTCCAAACACATTGATTTAACTGCTAGATTGCCCCTCCACTGGCTCATCCCTGCCAGGAACAAGATACTATTGTGTTGACTTAGAGTCATGGCAGGAGAACACAACAAACTTGAAATTTAAGTTCCCTGTTACTCATGTTGGTTGCAAAATATTTAGGCATTTAGGAAAGGAGTACTTTTTTTTTTTTTTTTTTTTTTTCACATTGCCTCTTGTCCACCTACTCCTGAATTTATTTGGTGAATGGATTTAGAAATTATTTTTCCTCTTTCTGTGAAAGAAAAGTATGTGCAACATTTTCTTTTACTTGAATCAATATTATAGTGAATCGGAGCATCATTCTGTTTTCTTACATATTTCAGTGGAAAGTCAGTTAAAACCATAAGTACTTAATCTAGACCCCATTGCGCTTTCTCAGACAGATGTCTACATATTGATATTTGAAAAATAATGATTATTTGTGAACTTAAAAATGGAATTTAATGTAAGTTCTGGGTTAGTTGCAAAAAATGTAACTTTGAAAATGGGCATTGAAAAGTACCTGACATTTTCACAGAAACAGGAGGTGCGTAACAACTATACTTTTGCAAATTGGATTACTTTTTCAGTACCACAGACTAGACGCATGATTCTTAGCCTTCCTTGAAAAGTGTTATGACCCCAAATCTCTGAAAAATCTCTGAAAATTCCATGTGACAATAAATGATTCTTCCATTTGGTGATTTATAGCAGTAACTGAGATACTGTTACTGAATAATATCCACGTGTTTTTTTTTTCTAAAAGTTCCCATGCATTAAAGTCCTGAACACTGTGGTTTTATCAAAAGTTCATTTGCACTGCAGCTCCCAGATGAGGACAGAGACGAGGCCCATGGGGTCTGCACGTCTGATCTGGATGTGGACCTGATGGAGTAGGTCTGCCTGGCTTCCATAACTGTAATATTAGGCCATTTTGGTAGGGCTTTGTTCAACACATGGCTGTGCTTTGACATGCTCCTCAAGCTACAGATGCAACAATTTCCTGCATTAGAAACCTGTGCATCAGCTTTGGCAGCTTGTCTGACTGCAGAAACACTGACCTACCTGCCTGCTGGTGTCTGTTGCAGCAGGAGAAGTGTCCTAGAGGTGTTAGGAAAATGTGGTGAAGAGAGTGAGTCTTACAGAGTCCATGAGGCTTGATACAAGTCTGGTAGCATATAACTTTTGTCCTACAGAGACTCTGGTCAAGACCACCTGTCCTGCTTACAGAAACTGACATCCAATTTCAGAGGCAAACCTTCTTACACAGAACATTTTTGGATCAATTTGTTGTAAAGAGATCCTTGGCAGAAGAAATAACCAGAATCATACTGCACACTCCTCTGTAAATCCACACTTCTTCAGAGTCTTTATTTTGTTTCAAACTTTTTCTTTACTTATACTGAACAGGGGGAGGAACTTAAAGCAATTATAATTCTGGGAAAAAAAATAAAGTAAAAAAGGTATTTTGAATATTAATTCACTTTAATATATATATATTAAAGTGAATATATATATTATATATATATAGGAAATATATATATATATATATTTCCTAAACATAATCATATACAAGAAAATATCTCACTTTCCCCAAATCTGCATCAATTTGCATCACCTATTAGAGCGGGAAACAAATTAATGTGTCAATCTGTTAGATCCAATATTGAACCTGCTAAAACTCTATCTATGCAAACTCCTGCAGCAACAGATTGCACAATATCAATGCTTACTTGGTAAAGATGTATTCCTGTTATCCATTGTAAACTGATCTTCTATAAATTTCAGTGACTTAAAAACCTATCAGTAGAAATGTGGGATTTGGTGGAAGAAAATCCTGCATTTGTCTAGCTCACCACCTCTGATTCTGCAACTTGGTACTAGTGTGCTAAAAAAGTAGAGAATAAGTCTCAGAAGTGAAAGAACAGACACTGTTCCCCAACTTTAACAAAAATAATTCCTATTATTTTTCTCTTTGTTTTGTATTCTGGAACATTCAATGCAGAGTCAGATGACCCCCAGAAGTGGTGCAAGGGAGAGGCTGGGAGCGCATGACTAGAATCAGCAGGACGCATGGGACCAGTGCCATCAGCAGTTACATTGATTCACGCTCCTGCAGAACAGCAACCTTTAATGCCAGACTGCATTTTTTTTTTTTTTTTTAGCAAATCATTTGCAAGTGTTGGTGTTCTGCATTTGGAGTAAGCAAGCAGTGAACCCTTATGAAATATTTGCATAGAAACATTTTATACAGTGTTAGATAACTGAGTGGGACTTATTTTGCTACTTCTGATAGCTACAACTGATATAGAAGTCCCTAAATCCATTTACAGACAGAGGGAGAGTTGGATGTCTCTGGCTCAGCTTACTGATTGTAGATTATAATATGAAAAGCCAAGCACTTGCCATATACACATCCCTCTAGTAATTGTAAGGGACAATCTAGCTCAATGGAGACATCACCACGGTTGAGCGCCATCCCTTGGGTTTACCACATATACCACTTCATGGTGGTGCTTCAGTTTACTAACTGCTTCCTGAGCTCCAAGCATTCGTCAACATGTAGCTAACCCCTAAAAGAATCACCAAAGAAAAAACTTCATGTTAAGTTAGTTAAGTCATGTTAATTGTGGTGGGGTGGAATCTGTGAGTTACTTTTCATAACTCTGCTTAGCTCTTCATTCTATCCATTCACTAGAAAGGGAACTGTAGTTTACAGGAACTTGGATATGCTGCAGTTTTCTAAAGAGTGGTAAAAATTAGGATGTGCTTGGAGTTCACAGTCCTGTTTTATTGCAATTGAAAGTAGGTAATTAATAGACTGAAAAGAATAAAAAATCATTCTGATCATCCAGGCAAGAACCAATTGTCATGAGCTGGAACACAGGATTGTTCATCTGAACATCAGGAAACACTTCGGTACTGTGTGGATGACCAAGTACTGGTACAGGTTGCCCAGAGAGGCTGTTGAGCTTTTGCCCCTGGAGATCTCCAAAAACTGCCTGGTCATGGTCCTGGGCAACTCGCTCTGGGTGTACCTGCCTGGGCAGGGGTTGGACTGGGTGACCTTCATAGGTCCCTTCCAACCTCAGCCACTCTGTGATTCTGTGATCTACATGTAGTTTCTGTTCCTGGACATATGTGTTCTCTGAAAGCATCCTTTTTAAATTCCTCTTCCTCTCTCTCTCTCTCTCTTTCTCTCTCTTTCTTTTTTTTTTTTTTTTTTTTTTTAAGAAAACTCTTGATATAAAAATGTCATTAAGAGATATTGTAGTTGTTGGAAAACCACTGCAGTACTTCATTTAATCTGCAAAATGAAAAAAAAAAAAAGGAAAACAAACAAATAAACATACTGGGCAATTCTTTTCAGCAGATTGACTTTGTCATATCTCTGTGAAATTGTCTATTACCAAGTTCCTGTTCCCTATGTAAACAATTATGGTCTTTAAACAAGTAGCAATGTGCCTTTGAATTAACTAGTCTGAGTTAATGTATTGTGTCTTTCACTCTCAGACATGTTTTTCAGCCCTGTTATGCAGTGGTTTCTGAATGAGTGTTTGCTGTTCCCACTGGAATTACAAACTCAGAAGCGGAAATGAAAGAGGAATGGCAGTTCTGGGAACAGGGTCGCAGGGGAAAGAAGCCCGTGACCCTCTGCTGTAATCAGTCACAGACTTCTTCTCTGAACCTCCTCCAGCTGAGCAGCCTTTGGCTTGAACTCAGCACCTAGCTGTGCCAGCCATGCAGCCAAGGACTGCTTTCATTTCTCCAGCTACGAGGTCCTTCCTGGTGCTGGTGCTCAGGTTTGTCAGGTTGGTTATCTGCTGTGACCACCAAGTCTTTTCTCAGAGGTGTTTCTTCCAAGGATAGAGTGCCCCATCATAGATTTCCAACTTCAAATTTAATGATATTTGAGAAATATATTCTTACTTGTTTCACCTGAAGTGGGAAACATAACTCTATATTTTTATGAATTACACCTCTCATATTTCTGTTATTTGCAGTCTCTGGCAGTAGGGGCTTATGTTTTCAATTTCATTTGTAGGAAAGCCATGTAGCATAGGCAGACCCTTCCAGGACATCACTTGAAAAATGTATGTGTAATGTGTGTTTTCCAAATACCTGCTGGCAACACATCTGAAACCTGTCACTTAGGTACTTAGCCAGTAATATGTCTAGTTATTTTTCAGCTATGTCTTTTTTTTTTTTTTTTCCCCTCTGTTTTAAAGATTTTAAAATTTGCATTTCTTTAAGACATTTAAAACTTAAAAATTCACCATGCTTATTTTCTTACAAAAACCCACTCTAAGTAGCCTTCTACAGAGAAATGAATCTTAGCTATAATGATGTTACTGGAGTGCACTAACAGTGAGATCTAAAGTCAGAACTGCAGTCAGAACTTCTAGGATTAGAAACTGTCGAGTTACACACCAGTGTTGAATGTTTTTAGATCTGCAAAGAAGTAATAAAAGAAAATGTATTTTTAACATTATAGTTAAAAAAAACCAACAGAACAGCAGAGGAAATACTTTGATATGCATCAAATATTTAAGTGGATAATTAAGTACATTTTTCAAGTAATTAGTAGCTGTGGGATTTTTTAGTACGGATACATAGATATTCTAATTTTTAAATGACTTGGCTGCACTTTGATAATTTGTTTTTCTCTGGAAAAGAAATACAGCCACATTACTGCCAGGTGAAAACCACAGAGGAAGTATGTGAATTACAGTATATTTTACTGAAGGGGTGTTTTGTCAATAACATTTGAATTCATTTGAACTCCTGGAAAACAGATGTTTAAATACATTCATGCCTGACTCAGCCTTCTGGCCTTTCAGGACAGACAAACCATGTATTGTTGTAGGTCTTTTTCACTGTTAGAAAGCCTAAGTCACCAGTGCCTCTGTGAATACCAAGGGGGAATGGGTTTATTGTGTATCCTTTGCTCAACACAGCTTTTCCTTTTGTGCCCTGTTTTTTTTGCCCACTTTCCACCTTTGAGAGAACTTTATCTAATGTTGCTTCATATAGTTAGTCTGTAAAGCGTATTATCTGTAGAAATCTTGATAAACTTTTCTAGCTGGAAAGTGAAGATTTTAGTTAAAAAGAAAAAAAAAAAAAAAAAAGATTTCCACACAAATCATTCCAAACCTCAAAAATTTGACTGGAAGAAGAAAGTAATATTTCGATCTTCTTGAAGTCCTACTGTGATATTTCATCACACTTGGATTTTGGCTGTTTTAGTTGCTTCTTTGCATTTCTGTGCCCAGTACCAGACTTGTAAATTTTATAACCAGTCACTGTTGCCTACAACTGAACTGATTAAGTGCTATAGATTGTGGTGAACGATGGGAGATGTAGTTTAGGAAAGACACTCTGTCTAGACAGGAGGGTGGGATCATGAAATGTCCTGTTTAGTACTTCTGCGAGACATTGTGGCTGCATTTCAGAAATATCTTGGAACTTGTGTTTCAGTTTTGTAACTTTTCTGAATATTTTCTATGGAGAAAACAACTCATTTTCTGCCATTTTATTTTATTTTATTTTATTTTATTTTATTTTATTTTATTTTATTTTATTTTTTAATGTTTGTATCTCATCATCAAGTAAAATTCACCATAGACTTAATGGACTTAATGACTCAAGTCAAAGTTTTGACATAGTCAGGCCCTGACTATTTGCCACTACTGTTCAAATACTACAATGCGTAAAAACAGCTTACAAAATATTTCCTAAAACATTTATATGGAAAATGTTGGTAAGTAACCATAGTATCATAATGGCAGAAAAAAAGAGTTTTTAAAAACTGAAATATACATGGTAAATTAGGTGAAATTTTGGCAACACTGAAATTATGCAGAATTTTGTTCTTGATTGTAGGAAGACCAGAATTTAATTCTTCAAATTGCATCATAGAGCTCATCTTATGAAAAGCAAAAGATAAGACAAAAGTTCATTGAAAACATGAAGTTAAAAACTGGAGAAATATTCAATCTAGACAAATGCACCCTCTAGAGCAGCTTTGTTAATCTTGTGCCTTGCAAGGTAAGGAGCTAGCACAGCAACTAAGGTATGAAGCACTTCATGCTCAAAAGGTCAAGTGCCATAAAACAAGAGAAAAAATGTATTGGAATGAAATACACAATGGAATTGTATCATCTAGTCTTTTGTACCATTAAATTGTACCATATACTCACTGCAAGCTTATTGGCATTTTTCATATTTTTCCCTCTCTTTATAAAGAAACGAATCTATTGAATATCATGCCTTTTCTTCAGGTCTTCCACCTTAACCAAAATCACATTCCAACACCATTCACTTGTAATTATAGCTGAAGACCATATTCAGCCATCTTTTAATACAATAGGCAATGTTTTTTCTTATTAATAGATAATGGTTTTCTCTAGAAATTGGCCATTGGAAGGTGGATATTATTAAGGTAATAATTTTCTGTGAAAGAGAGTGGCAGAATCCAACTTTTGGAAAATAGTGCATTTTTAATAATTTCCTGTAAAAAGGAACAATTGGAAGTAGTTTATCATAGGGCTCCTTTGTGAGATTTTGGCTTATTTTTATACAGCAATAGGTAATATATTCTGCTTAGTCTGAACAGTGAATCTGTGCAGATGTACCACTTCATATCAAATAAGGGTTATAGCTGTGTTAAACTCCTGTAGTCAAGGACATATATGAAGATATATGTGGAAGAATCTTTTACCACAATTTCTGTTATAGGTATGTTGAACATTGCTCCTGATGTAGATATTTATTTTATTCCACTGACAATGAAAATACTTTGGAATAACTAGCCCAGATAGATAATAAACATTCATACTGTGGTTATCTAAAATTAGGTGACCTGAGTCCTACTCATCCAAATGCTAATTAATTAAATTATTAACTGAATATATATTAACATATTAACTGAAAAGTTAATATGCAGACACCCTAAAGTAACTAATGAGTACCTAAATTTGTGTGCAGCTCCTTTTCTGCAGGAATTTGTACATTTAATCTTTGTAACTCCATAGAAGATGATTATAGAACCATGGTAATGTAACCTGAGAGGAAAAAAAAAACAACCCTTACACAAAATTAGGTTTCTCACTGATACTGAAAGGTTCCTGAGAAGCTACCAAAAGAAGGAATCTAAACCAGGGTGACTCATAATTGCCACTAACAAGAGACAGTAAAAAACAATACTGAATCTCATCCAGGCTTGTTTGAACAAAGAGGAAGGAATAGAGGGCAGGGCACAAGGGATCTCTTTTTCACAATCAATGGACAGATTCTAGCAAAAAGAGTATCAAGGGTTCAGGGATGGTAAGTCTTTCCAGACAGTGGTCAAAACAGGGAATGGCTGCATATTCAGGTCTTCTTTGAACCCATCCAAGCACTATGACACAGATTGTTGTCTGGAACCTATTTGGGACAAAGATTGCATTTTTTTTTAATATATTTTATTTATTTTTATTTATTTTTCTCCCTTCTAGTTTTCATCTGTTGTTGGGTGCACTTGCAGATCAAAACATGAAAGCCACAACAAGTTTGATTTTTTAAAAATTTACTTTTCTTGGATAAATTGCATAGAAATGAGCTTGAACTGATTGTCTAAATAAGGGGAAGTTAATTAGCCTGGTTTAATTGTAAATTGTAACCAGTTCATGTCGTATTTACATTACTGTGCTACACTTACATAAATATTTTTTATAAAGCCAGCATTTTAACTAGCATATCATGCAGCCAGATGACTTTGTGTTCTGAGTAAGTTTTACTGAATTCTTTTTACCACACAAGTGACTTCCCACAATGTTTTGTAATTTATACAGATGCTGACTCTAGCAAAGTTTCTAAAGAATCAGCTTGCTTTCTAAGCTGCTTTACTGCTAGTGGGCAGAGAAAGTTGCCTGAAAACTATTGTTCTGCTCCCAAGACTATAGGTTTCATGGGAAGGGCTGAGTCAGTAATTGTAGCCATATGTAAATATGATTTATTTCATGCTAATTGTACAGTTGTAGAGATTACTCAAAAAATAATCAAAAGCAATTTTACGTTCTGTGTTATGCATATGTAATAGATTGTCTTTATCCCCACTGGCACAGAAATGCTATTATTTGTAAGGCTGGCAGATGGTGTTGACATCAGGTCCATGGTGTCTCTGCCTTGTTGATTCTAGAATAATATTGTTTGCATCATTGTAACAAGCATTTTAAGACTCCCCAGCAGCTTTTTTATAGTTTCTCTGTACTAAAAGCTGACACTGTATTGACATTACCCACAAGTGGATTAAACACAGTGTAACAAGGTTAACACTGAGAGTACTACATATTTCTAAAATTCTGTATCCTTCCTTCCTTCCTTCCTTCCTTCCTTCCTTCCTTCCTTCCTTCCTTCCTTCCTTCCTTCCTTCCTTCCTTCCTTCCTTCCTTCTTTCCTCTTCCTTCCCTCCTTTCTCTTCCTTTCTTCCTTTCTTTCCTTTTTCACAACAGCAGTTACATACAGTCATCTGATCCTGGAGTCACAGCTGGTAATTATACATGCTTTTTTTTGTGGAGCATAAGAACTCCCGCTTAATTTCCACATTTTTGAGAGACTAGGAGATGAAGTAAGGACAGTTAGGGAAAGAGTTAGAGATCTGCCAAACTACTTGAAATTGCTGACATTGTAAAATTTGCCTTAGGCAGGGTTTTGTTTCAGATGATCTGGTAGAAAGCAGTTTACAAGTGCTCTAACAATCAGTAGAAAGCATGCAACATTTTCAGTGAGGAAAAAATCTTAGCATCAAAATCAAAGGATATAGTTAATTTTTGATCAAAGTTTCTTAAGGGGTCACTGCTAGATTTAAAAGAATTGGAAGTATGCTAGTATTCTTAATGAAATCCTCTGTTATTTTAACAGAAGGCAATTCTTACTATATAATGAGATGATCATTTTTCTTGCACCTTCCAGTAAGTTATTATACAAATTGTCTCAAAATACATAAATATTTTAAGTTTACATATTGTTAAGTGTATGGAAGTTTATGGTAATATGGTAAGTTTACATGTTGTTAAGGTGTTCACATGGAAGCAAACCTCCCTATTTATCAATTTTAGTAGTTTGAATTCCTGTCTCAGATTAGATGCTTAAAATTCACAGAATCACAGAATCACAGACTGGCCAAGGTTGGAAGGGACCTCTGAAGATCATCTAGACCAACACCCCTGCCAAGCAGGATCACCTAGAGCACATTGTGCAGGATGGCATCCAGATGGGTTTTGAATATCTCCAGAGAAGGAGACTCCGCAACTTCTCTGGGCAACCTGTTCCAGCACTCTATCACCCTTACAGTAAAGAAGTGCCCCCCTCGTATTCAGATGGAACTTCCTGTGCTTCAGTTTGTGCCCATGGTCTCTTGTCCTCTCACTAGGCACAACTGAAAAGAGACTGGCTCTATCCTCTTGAGACCCTCCCCTTAGATATTTATACACATTGATGAGGTCTCCCCTCAGTCTCTCAGTCTGTCCTTTTATGACAGGTGCTCTAGTCCTCTAACCATTTCTGTAGCCCTCCTCTGAATTCGCTCCATTAGTTCTATGCCCTCTTTTACTGGGGAGCCCAGAACTGGACACAAAACTCCACGTGTGGCTTCACCAGGGCTGAGTAGATGGGGAGGATCACCTCCCTTGACCTGCTGGCAATGCTTTTCTGAACGCACTTGAAACTCTGATTTTGAGTGAACTGCATATAGTTGATGGGTGCTGATATAGTTGTAAAGTGTTTCCAGGCAGATGAACCCCATTTACACATGCTTTTTTGTAAATGATTGAGTCATTTGTAAATGATTTGAGGCACATCAACAAGCCAATGGTGAAAAAAGAAAGTCACACAAATGGCAATGAGGGAGAAGTATAACGTACTTGAATAAGCATGCTTCGTGGGGAATAAGGACAACAACTGCAGCCACAGACTATACTGGAAGTGGTTGGAAGGCACAAATTATTGTCTAAAGCTATGGTACTCTGAAGTGTAAGGCAAAGCACAAAGAGAACTATGGCAGAATATGTGCCTGGCTCCTTCAGCAATTAGAATGTAAGGGCAGAGAGAAGGGAAGGTCCACATCACTTAGATTTTCTTCTTGCCAGTCTTGTTGCTTGACATTAGTTGTCCTGGTATATTTTCTTCTCTTTTAGCTGTGAAACTATTTCACTCATTCCCCTTCTATCCTGGGCAAAAACTAAGGAAAGCCAAATGACACAGTGTTTTCTGACTGATGGATGCTAGGAGGCAAACAGCTTTGCAGACATCCTAATGGGAATAAGAAGCTAGCAGTGTTTCTTTATCCTTTGTATTTCAAAAACAGCTTAAAAATAATTGCTCTTAAGGACAAAATAGGTTCAGGGAATTGTTATGACTAGGAAACTGATGCATTGGCTTGAAACTTGCCGTGACTGAAAATGACCAGCTTGGAAATATATTGGTTTGCTCAGTTTGAACTGAAGGGTGTATGTCTCTTTCTTGAGAGCAACTGCTGATTTCCATTTCCAGTTGCCATACTTCTGGCACTCTGAGCAAGGAAGAAGTGCTCACATCTCTGAAGGATGACCTTTTCTTACCAGGAAAAATGGGAGTGTAAAGAAATCTGCACTTCTATAATTTCTGTCATATTCAAAGCTTGTAAATTTGCTGTTTGAAGTGATGTTTGCTCTGGATCCGATAAATTACCAGATATTTGTTTAATAACTACAGTGAACTTTATTAGGATAATAGAGACATTCCTGCAATGGCTCTTCAACTGTGAATGGAATCTTCTCAATGAGTCCAGGACATGCCACAGCTGAGCCAGGAATAAAAACTGGTATTGCCCAAAACTATCTAAAAAAACAACAAACCAAACTGGAATAAAATACAGTCTGGGAATTGTAGAGAGAGTCCTCAGTGATCGTTCTTCTGGATTACAGTCCTGGTAGAGAAAGACTCTGAGCTGTAGCAAGCTTCCTTATAGAAGAAAGTACTAGATTACAGTACAGATCTGCTCACTGAGATTCCAGGATCTTAAGGTCCCTAGGACAGAGCATGAGAAAATCAGATAAGTTACATTAACAAATTGTCCATGGCTTCAAAAACTGGGATGGGTCCGTGCATTTTTCTGGAAGAAGAGATCTCAATGATAGAGAAGTGTAATTGCTAATGTGTATGGATATGGATCTATATGTACAATTATATATCTATATGTAACATAAGTCTTGGAATACACAACACACAAAAACACACTTAATCGATCTTAGAAATGATAAACGGTAAGATCTTGCTTCTGTAGACATGCCTTATTGAATTGGGGGCCAAAATAGGTCGTATAACATAGTGGCTAACAGGATCTAGTTGATAATAGCATCAGGCTAAAGGACACGTGTGCCTCTTGCACAGGAATTCAAGCACATTTTAGCTGTATTTAAGATGTCTAATAAAGTGATTTATCTTGGACAAGGATTATGTGCAATATTTATGGTAAATGAGAGCATTCTCTTTTTCCTCAGTGAAACATACATGTAGAGACATATCCATAGGTCACAGGGACAGATTTCAGACTTCTCATATGGTGTATGATGTAAAAAGTTTGCTCACACTACAATGGGCTGCAGAACTGGAAGGACTCAGCAACTACAGGTTAAAAAGATCTAGAGTTCTGACATTTATAACTGTATTTGAGAAAGGCCTAAAAAAATGTGAAAAAATAAAAATAAAAAGTTGAAAGATAACATTCTAGTACTGTCACAACCTGGAATTACTGACATTGTTTTCCGTAACACAAAAATTTCACCCATTTCTCCCTGTTCTCAACTGGTCTGCTGAAAGACCCTGAAAGTAAACTTGAGTAAACTTCTTGCTTCAGCTGCAGATGTGAGCTTTTCCCTGCTGCTCTGCTAGACTGCATCTTCTCTTCTGCAAATTTTTTCATTTCCCACCAATTCTTTCCTCCTGAAAATCAACATCTCATTTTATTTAAATGTATAAGGTTTACCTAAAAAGGTAATGTATTTTTTTAATAATTTTTTTTCCCCTCCATGTAACAAAGTGAAAATGTTCATTGTTTTTCCCTGCCTCTGCTTCACCTCTGTAACTACTGAATAAGAATGTTGTCCAGTTACATTATTTTTAAAAATGCAATTGATCTATGAATGTGTAAGAAGTAACATTATGTGGATAACAGGACAGGAAGCCTTCAGGCAGTAGAAAATTTTATGTGAAAATTTTAGCAAAGATCATCAATCCAGCTGTATTTATATAATACCTTTTATCCCAAAGAGTCCTGCTGTACCTCTCAGTGTGTGTCTACAGTTTACCTACCACATAACTGGAATATATCTGTCATTCTTTGCAAGTAACACTATATTAGGGTTCTTTAAAGGGAAGACAATATTCACAAATGAAATGAATAGGGGTGTTTTGAGGCCAGAAGAGTATAACAGCCCAAGCTAGAACCTGTCCAAAGTTCTAGTTAACACTTTACTGTTATGCCCAAAGCAACAGATCCATAAATTCACTGCTGCTCTCAGGATACAAAAGTAGTAGAAGCGCTTTAAATAGAAGAATGTGAAAGCAGGGAAAACTGTTAGTTTTTACTTTAGGTATCTCTCAGGTATCTAAATGGAATCTTTTGATTTCATTGCCATGATTCCTTCCTTTCTTTCATTCTTTTTGAATAAGATAATGTATTTTTTTTTTAATCTAAAATGATCTGGATTTATCATAAACCACAAGAAATCAATATTTTTGTTTCACGTATTCTCTGAAACAACACAATTCTGCTCATAAGATGCTTCCTCACCAGTAGAAAATGTCATCACCAAATCACCAGGAAAACATTCAGTACAACTTCTCATGGAAGGTGTTCAGATTTATGTACTAGCTAATGATGTTTTCCTTATCAGATAAGACGTTGATCCAGAGAAATGACTTTAAAAACTTACCAGGATAGGAACTATAAGTATTCAAAAAGATCAGTTCCTGGGATGCAAGAAGTACAGCTGAAATCTAATTTGTTAGATAAATGAAAAATATTGGAACAAATGAGACAATTGCCTAATGACTCCAGGAGACAACTACAAATTAAATTATATCAGTCTCTACAATAGTGAATGAGCATTAATAAGGAAAGTCTTTTAAGTTCCTTCCAAACCAAACCGTTCTATGATTCTATTATTATATTATTCTATTATTTGAATGGAAATTCTAAATGGAAATTCATGGATGGAAAAATCTATAATTCTTTCTTCCTGAGGCCAAGGAAGTCTGGGACAGAAGGTGAAGGTGAACAATGAGGCAGAAATGTGGGTAACTCACTGAGAACCAGAAGAGTTACTGGGAACAGATAATGTGGATATGTGGGTACCTGACTAAAATAATTGTTATGTACACATTCTGTGTTCATAAATCTTGTACAAGAAAATTACTAAAGATATAGCTAAGAAAGATGATAGATAGAGTTGGAGGAGGATAGGAAGAAAATATAAATACAACTGTTCCAAACCACAGGACAAAGAAGGCTGTTGGGAAAGAAAGACCTATGGAAATACATAAGGTAAGATAGATGAAGATACTGTCTGGTACAGAAAGAACATGACTGAAAGATAAAAATAATCTCTGTACTGTTAAGAAGGACATAGGAATGTTGGAGAAATATCACTGTGGACTTGCCCTGTACTTATACTATTTATTAAACAGCTGCTGTTGACCATAGAAGCAATTTGAGGGGCCATGGGGACCTCTAATTTGGCCTAGTACAACTATTTTTATTTTTATTTTTATTTTTATTTTTATTTTTATTTTTATTTTTATTTTTATTTTATTTTTATTTTTATTTTTATTTTTATTTTTATTTTTATTTTTATTTTTATTTTTATTTTTATTTTTATATTTTTATTTTTATTTTTATTTTTTAATTTTATAGGAATAATGAAGTCATTAAAGATTTGTGACAGCACTACATTCAAAATGAAGACAAAAGAGCCAGATATATATTTGATGAGAAGACTATGCTTAATCTGACCGAGGAATTCTTTGGAGACAGTCCTGGAAAAAAGAGGGGTCCAGGAGAGTTGGTTGCTTTTCAAGGGTCACATCTTCTAAGTTCAAGAACAGTCCATCCTGATGTGGAGGAAGCCAACTAAAGACAGGAGGCCTGCATGGATTAACAGAATTTCATGACAGGTACAGTGTTAGGAAAGCCAAGGCCCACCTGGAATTGAATCTGGCAAGGGATGTGAAGGGAAACAATAAGGGGTTCTGAAGGTGCATCTACAGCAAAAGAAAGATGAAAGAAAATGGGGGCCCATTGTTGAATGTGGGCTGGTGACAAAGTACATACAGAAGGTACTCAATGCCATTTTCTTTCCTTAATATGTATTGGCAAAATTTGCCTTCAGGTATCTCAGGCACCAGAGACCAGTGCGAACTTCTAGACCAAGGTAGACTTACCTATGTTAGAGAAAGAACAAGTTAGAACACTCTTTAAGCAAACTGGGTACACATGAATCCATGGAACCTGGAAGGATGCATCCACAAATATTGAGGCAGCTGTCTGATGCCATGTAAGGTGACTCATTAGTCTTGAAATGTCATGGCAACTGGAGGATGTTTCTGAAGACTAGAAGGAATCAAGTATCACTCCTATCTTCAAGAAGAGCAGGAAGGCAAATCTTGAGATATAGGCTAGGCACTCTCACTTCAGTTCCTGGGGAGATGATGGAGCAAATAATCCTGCAATCCATTTACAAATATATGAACAAACAAGAAGGTGGCTGGGAGTAGTCAGCATGTATTTACAAAGTGGAAACTATACCTAATGAGACTGGTAGCCTTCCACAATCTGATGGCTGGTTTGATGGGTGAAAGTAGAACAGCTGATGATGTCTTGACTTTAGTCAGGTACTTGCCACGATCTCTTTGTAACACCCTCATTGACAAATATATTAAGTGTGGACTTAATAAACAAACAATGAGGTGGACTGAAATGTGGTTAAACTGCCAAGCTCATAGGGTTATGAATCCCGGTATGAAGTTCTGCTCAAGGCCATTCATTAGTGGTGTACTCCACAGACTGATACTAAAGCCAATACTTTTTAAAACTTCATTAGTATCATGACAGATGAGACACAATGCACCCTCAGGAAACAAGTTTGTAGACAATACAAAACTGGGAGGAGTGGTTGATACACCAGCTGGTGGCGCTAACATTCAGAGAGTCTTAACAGGCTGCATAATTTTGCCTTCGGGGATCTTGTGAAGTTCAGCAAAGGGAATTGTACAGACATATACCTTTGAGGGAATAAACTCTGTCACCCATACAAGCTGGGGACAGATCAGTGGGAAAGTAACTTGGCAGAATTGTTCATCTGGAGACCTGGTGAACAACAAATTGTCCATGAGCCAACAATGTGTTGGCTCCAGGGTTCCATTAGGAAGAGTACTGCCAGCAAGTCGAGAGAGGTGATCCTTTTCCTCTACTGGTGAGACACAGCTGGAATTCTGTGTACAGATCTGGGTTCCCCAGTACAAGAGAGACACGCTGGAGCAAGTCCAACAAATAGCCATTAAGATTATTAAGGGGCTGGATCATTTGCCATGTATGGAAAGGCTGAGAGCTGGGACTGTTCAGCCTGAAGAAGGGAAGGCTCAGGTGGGCTCTTGACAATGTATATAAATATTTCATAGGAAGGAGTAATGAAGAGGGAACTAGGCTGTGCCCAATGGCAGGACAAGAGGCAATGGGCACAAACTGAAATTCCTTTTAAATATAAGAAATATATTTTTTACTGTAAGGGAGTTCAGATGCTGGAACTGAGAGGTTACTGCCCCGAGAGGTTATGAAGTCTCTATCTGTGTACGTATTCAAAACCTGAGTAGACATGGCACTGGACAACCTGCTCCAGATGACCCTGCTTTGACCAGGGGTGTTGGACTAAATGATCTCCAGAGGTGCCTTCCAACCACAGCAACATTCTGAGTCTGTGATTGTTTGAATTTGAAGAAAAGACAGAAATGTTGGTACTTCAAAGGACCCAAAAATGGATGAACCAGAATTTCTTTAGAAAATGAAGGTGAGCTTTACAGGATAAGGGAAACATTCTGCTATAGTATTTCCAACTGGAACAAAGGTGTTGAAAACCATGTGCTGTTCAAGGAAGACTGCAGTACAGGCAAAAGTCGATCAGTTAAATGGTTTACAGATTGCAAAGGCATAAGTGACAAGGTAGGTAGAAATCATCTTTTTGGAAATTGGAACTGAGAAATTGGAACTGAATAGTGTTAAGATACTCAATACTATTTGAGTATAACATATAAAGTATGTTTATCTCATATCTTGAACTTCAATGGGAAATAATGATAAACTAAAGGAACAAGCTTGTGAAGTTACATGTTAAACTTTGAACTACAAAGGAAACTTGGAACTTCTTTATGAAAGACATCCAAAACATCCAAACTGTTTGGAACTTCTATTCAAGTGAATAGAAAAAAAAAGAGTTGTGGTAAAAATATCCTAACTTAACTGGATGATTAATCACAGGGAAGGATATTAATGGCAGAACCAGAGACTACTAGGAATGGGAATCCAGACTTAGCAGAAAAGTTTGTCCTGGAGGTCAGTGTACATTGGCACAATATGAGGAGTTACGAAAAGGAGAAGGTAAATTTTGCAGCCTTGAGAGAAAAACTGTTGATTACTATCTGTTTTGTGTGTGGTCATTTATATATTGAAAGAGAAATATAAACATCAAGGCAGAAGTAAGACTCTTATTCTGGTGCTGAGTACGAGTGCCATTCATAATCAAGAAAGATGAATTCAGGTTGAATGAATGGGGAAGTTGTTGCAGCAGAAGACTATGGAGGTGAGACCTACAGCTAGACATCTGATGATTGCCTGTCTAAATGAAGAGAGAAATGCAGACTCCTTGGCATGCTATGGAGAAAGACAGGCAGTGACAGAGGACTGTCCATCTGTAGGTACTACTGGCCCCTAGGGTTTGTGCGCTGGGTCTTCTGGTGGTCATACAGTGATGAATGGTTTCCTGTGTAAGCTAGATGACTTCCTTGTTTACAGCAGTGCTTACATGCTTGCTGCTTGCACAAACAACAAATTCTTGGCCCTGTAAAGCCATTTGGGTTTTACAAAGAAAAATAGGCCATGTTCCTGGGTGATGTGGCTTTACTGTGTGAATATAATCTTCTCTACAAAATATTTTCTTTTAAGCATATCGAATCTGAATGGTCAGGACTTCTGAGGAACATATAATATAAACAAATGAATTCATTTGTTGCTGAGAATTTTCTTGCAGATTACAAGTTCATTAAAAATGTTAACAGATGTCTTTTAAGATAGTTTTCTGGTAATAGCAAATAGAAATAGTATTTGGAAAGTCTTTACTTGTCTGTTCTTCTACATAAGTTATAATATCCAGTATGAATTAAGATAAATGAAATGGACTTCTGTTACAGGAATGAGAACAAGGGCTCTAATATACTGTGTTTAAACAGATGCTCGTTTATACTTGAGCACAATACTATTTGACTATCTCATATTTATCACTTGATTAAATAAACCCAGCAGAAGCACAAAGCCAAAAGTACTACATCACTGACAGACAAGTAGGGACCATATGTAAAGACTGAGGAATTGTGATTTCTTTTGGGCCGTTCCTGTCCCTGTCTACGTCTCTCTTTCCCTCATTCCTTCCCTCACACAAATCAAGACATCACCAAAGTCTTGCTTCTGGTTCCAGTGCTGCTGAACTTTGAAACTGGCATTTCACCTGGAGGCTTTGGGTTTCTACTTAGTACCTATTCCAATGACTGCGATGTATATGCAATGTCTGATTTCAAATGACAGGAAGAAATGAGTGCACACTTGATGAGAGAAAGATAATGGTACACATTAATACATAGACACATATGTGTTCACATTCACTGAATTCTCCAGGTGTATGGTCTCACAGTTCATTTGGACAGCTATGTCTTTAACACAGTATCAGGGATATCAAACTGCACAGAAGTCCAAACATGTGTGTTCCGTTGGGGCTTACGTATATCAGCTAAAATGCTCATATTTTTGAATAAACCAAAGAGGTTAAAATGGTTAGGATTTTGTATAAATTTAATGAGGCTTTAAGGCTTTCAGTGAGTATTTTATTTATTTTATTTTATTATTTTATTTTATTTTATTTTTTTATTTTTCCATTTGGGGTTGCTTAAAATATGTATACAATATATTTTCACATGTACATGTACACAAAGCATGACTTTATCATGAATGAGGGATTTGTAATAGCAAAATTTCTACAGTCCTGATTCACTTTGGTTAGCTGAGTGTCTCTAATTTCCTAATGTGTTTTCAGCTGGCTTCACCTTTTAGGTTTTTGTATATGTTACCTCAGGAATAACTCTTAAAAATATTCCTCTAGACATTTCTGGTGTACAGTGTGTCTGGAAGGAGGGATTCAGTTATTTGCCTTCCTGAATCAGAATTTCCTGAATCAAACTTTCCTGCAGAAAAGCCAGAAGAAATTGCAGAACAATTAAATAACCAAAAATGAGAATTACAGAAACACTGGATTTCTCTTGAAATGTCTCTTGCAGTCCTGTATGAGTGTTAGAGAAAAAAGGAAAGAGAAAACAACAAGGGGGTGTAACAGATTTACATTCCCAAAGGCACATGATCTCTATTTTACCTGCTGCTTTGGGCAACTCTTTATATTATTAATTTATACCGTATCCTTCTTTTCAATAGCTGAGCCCAACAGGGATATTTAACTTTTCATGCCCTGGGCATAACATTAATTTTCCATGCTAGGCTCTCTCCTCTTTCTATGCAGAAGAAGGGCACCCAGGAAAGTATTTCATTCTCCAGTACTAGAACGAAAGAAGCTATTTTTTCAGTGTACTTAATCTCCAGACAGTTCAAGGTTCTGTTAGTCTCATCTCTTTAAACAGTCAAGTTGGTTACAAAAATGTCAACAAGCATTTAGTACATTTCCTGTTGCCAAAGGCACTATTGATCAAAAGTATTATAATAACATTTAATAACATCTTTGTAGTGGTGACTGTTTAAGAGAAAACAACACTGAGTCAAATCTATCAGCCTAGTCTTCTGTGTTTATAATCCATATTATAAACTGCAGATGCAAACAAAAAAAATATGCAAAATTAGACTTTACACTCAAATCTGACAGAATATTTAACAGCTGTTTCTAAGAATACTTCTGTATGAGTGTACAAAGTGTACACTCATGTGTACATGTGGTCATGTGTACAGACCACCATCTTCATAGCCCTCTGGACACTTTCTAATAGTACACTCACGTGTGTACTCATGTGTACAAAGTTTACCAAGTATCTGAGGGCCTGAGGCAGATAGGGATGTTAAGAGGGAGTTTGTAGTGGCAGTGACATAAAGTGTTTCACAACGGGAATGAGCACAGTGATGTAGTTTCTCAACCAACACACTACTACATTTTGGAATTTTGGTACTTTAGAAATACATTTTGGCTGAGGGTATTCTGATGTGTGAAGTATAGAAAGATAATAGAAAGCATCGTGTGAGAAGTCCATCAGGAAAGGCTAAATGTGGCAATTTGGGTGCAGTCTCTGATGGGAAGAAACTGACAGGGTACCTGAAGAAACGCATTGATATCTGTGCTGTTTCCAATATTGCAGATGAATCACTAAGACAGGTACACTCCTGAGGGACTGCAACTGCAGGTAACCCACACTGGGTGGGGACACTGAGAAAGAGTGACAGGAAAACATGAAGGAGCAGAGAGAGATTGGTCGAAACAAAGCAGCAAGCTAAAAGAGGGGCAGAAAGAAGCCATGAGACAAATGCCCCAAAGGTCTGAGCTGCCTGCCACCTCCCCCAGAGACACTGGGATAGACTGGAAGTAAATCATGATGAAAATAAGGGAAAGTGAGCTTGGGAATGGCGGAAGACATGTCTGGTTTTAAATGAGCCTGGCGAAGTATGCACACATAAACTATTTTACAGTTCAAAGCACACAGACTGACTCCCATCTACCGAAAACAATAGGTTTGATTTTAAAATAAAAGAATATATGTGCATCTATGTATGTGTGTGATTTGCATAGTCATAGAATACCCTAAGATGGAAGAGACCCACAAGGATCATGAAGTCCAACCCCTGGCTCCACACAGGACCACCTAAAAATCAGACCATGTGTCTGAGAGCATTGTCCAAACACTTCCTGAACTCCAGATGGCTCGGTGCCATGACTGCTGCCCTGAGGAGCCTTTGCTAGTGCCCGTCCACCCTCTGGGTGCAGAACCTTTCCCTAACCCCCAGCTGACCCTCCCCTGTCCCAGCTCCATGCCGGTCCCTCAGGTCCTGTCGCTGTCCCCAGAGAGCAGAGCTCAGCGCTTGCCCCTCTGCTCCCCTCGTGAGGGAGTTGCAGGCCGCCATGAGGCCTCCCCTCAGCCTGCTCTGCTCTGCTCACAACAAACCAAGGGACCTCAGACACTCCTCATATTTGCCCTTCAGACCCTTCACCATCTTCATAGCCCTCTGGACACTTTCTAATAGTTTTATGTCCTTCTTATACTGTGTCACCCAGAGCTGCACACAGTGCTTGAGGTGAGGCTGCCCAGTGCAGAGCAGAGCAGGACAATCCCTTCCCTCTCCCGGCTGGCAGTGCTGGGCCTGATGCACCCCAGGGTACGGTTGGCCCTCCTGGCTGCCACGGCACACTCTGGCTTGTGTTCAGCTTGCCATGACCAGAACCCACAGATCCCTTTCTGTGGGACTGCTCTCCAGCCTTTCGTCCCCCAGTTTGTATATATACCCAGGATTACCCTGTCCCTGGTGCAGAATGCAGCACTTGCTCTTGTTAAACTTCATGCAGTTGGTGATAGCCAACTCCAGATCTTTCTGCAAAGCCTCTCTTCCACTGAAAAAGTTAACACTTCCTCCTAATTTAGTACTGTCTGCAAACTTAATTGGTATGCACTCAACTCCTGTGTCTAGATCATTTATACAAACATTGATGAGAACTGTCCCTAAAACGGAGCCTTGGAGAATCCCCCCATTGACTGGCTGCCAACCTATATGTAACCCCTTTTGCTATAACCCTTTACAGCCCAACATATCAGCCAATTGTTCACACATTGTATTATGTATTTGTCTAGCTATATCCTGAACATTTTGTCCAAAGGGAACCCAAGGTAGCGCTACCATGCAGCTGTGTTTCTCCAGTTTCTTTTCCCTACGTGAATATATATATATATTATTTTTTCCAAAAGAGAATTGGATGCCTCTGTTTTTCTGCTTTTTTTTTTTTTTTTTTTTTTTTTTTTTTTAATTTGTACTTCCTACAGTCCCACTATTTCTAGTACCTTTGATTGGGTTGCTGTGCATTTTCACAGCATATGTACAGATCACAGTACAGGATATGACAATCAGTCTGGGAAGGTTGACATATGCTGTGTTTGTGTACATGTAGTGAATCCGATACCCTCTGACAGCATCAGATTTACTGCATGGATTTCTCATCATTCACTTAGGATGTACTGACAAGGTCTGGTATTTCATTCCTACACAGGAATGACTGCCCAGAGCAATGGATGTGAATCTCAGTCAGTGTGGATTTTTTATTTATTTATTTTACTTTTACTTCATTTTCAGACTGCTGCCACCCAGAGAAGAGTGAATGTGGGCAGACTTTCACCTGCCATCACAGGACCTTATTTCTTTTCTTAAAAAGAATGCTCTTGAGGACCTTATTTCTTTTCTTAAAAAGAATGCTCTTGAGAAGAGAATTGTTGAGGAACTGGTTTCATAGTCCTTGAGAATACTGATCACTGTTAATTAGGTTAAACTCTTTGTGATAGATCATATCAGGTATCCTCTTAAAAAAAAGATTTTTTTTCCTTTCTTTTTTTTTTTTTTTTTTTCCTTTTTCCTCCCAGGATATTGGCTGCTCAGAATGGTACCTGTTGCCAGTGCTGCTGAGCTTCAGAATCATAGAACGTATCCACTGGCTTTTCATCCTCTATGTTTTTTTTTTTTTTTTTTTGTTTTGGTTTTATGAGTTTGACTGATCCTGTTCTACAACTCCAGTTAAATAAAGTACTTGGGAAGAGAACTGACAATGGTCTCATGGTAAGTAAAGCACATATTGGAATGAATGTCACTTATTTTTAAAGAGAATATAAGAAGTTCTTCGTTCTTACTATTTAATTGGCATTGTTATGTACTAGAAATTGACAGACCCATCTTAATTTATTCCAGACTGCAGAAAAATGTTTCTAACTAAAGTAATGTACTCTATAGGAAAAATGACTCAAATCTTTATAACTTCTATGTGGAGTATTTTTAACATGAGGTAATTCAGGATCATATTATGCTTAGGAAAATCCACTGTACTGTTATCCTGAACTTTCTGCCATGGGAGTCAACAACTACATTCAGTAGGTCTGTAAATCTGCACAGAATCCATAGTTTCAAATAAAAATCCAGGGGGTTTGGTTTTCTGAATTGAGACATTACAGCAGCACAACCTGAAAAGCTAAGATGTGGTTGTGAGATCAGGGCCTGGTTATAAGCAAGCTAGAGAGGGAGAATATAACCTAAATTGGTTAGCTAGAAACAGAGTCAAAAGGCACTTTGTGCAGCTATCTTTAGGCACAGTGCAAGGTTGGGCAGATGCCTGAGGTCATCATGGGCTAAAAAAAAGACGCAGAACATTGTGATCTAAGATGGAAGGTGGCTCTGCTGTGAATAGGGCATGTATCCAGTGTCCTCCTGAGGTCCCTTCCCACTGGTCTATGAGTCTGAGAACATACAGACACACTGCTTCCCAAGTGGCATAAAATGAAGTTTACAGATAGTCAGGTGCCTCTACAGGGAACTACATTTATCTATCCAGAACTATTTTGTCTGAGTGTGAGAAGACAGAATTGTTTCCTGGCTTTCCTTCTTTCTATTGCACAGTGAGGAAGCTGGGCTGATGCTAGGACTGACTGAGAAACTTTTACTGCATGGTTTCTGTTAGAGCTGATCCAGGCCTTGGAACAGATCTTTAGGGTCCACCAAGACACTGTCTCACACTGAAACAGATATTAATGACATTTCATATGCCCCAATTGCAACCTGACAGCATTTTCAGAGCTGGACTCCTTTGCAGGAATCCTTCGATATGTTTTTTGCAACAGACAGTAAACCATTTCTAGATTCTAACAATGAAATATGTAGTTCAAGGTTTGATACTAACCCTGTGTTTGCCTCAGGTTTTACAGTGTAAACTTGGCAAATTGATCCCTTATGTTACTTCAATGCCACCAGAAGAGTTAGACTTAATTTGTGTCTCCATTCACAACATTTTTAAGCAAGTTACAATATTTTATAAATCATGTATTATAGAGTGCTTGTTGTGGAGTCTTGACAAACGCATAGTCACCCAGTTGCTGCTGACTCCCCACAAATGACACACCAGCAATGCAAATGACTGGTTTGGCATTTGAAGTGCTTTCACTGAATAGTCTCCTCTCCTCTCTCTCTCTCTTTCTCTCTCTGTCTCTCTCTCCTTCAGTTTTATTTATTTATTTTTGTCAGTTTTATGTCCTCCAACTATTACAGATAAGGGAGAACTGATGCATACCAGAAGTATCTTTTTTCTTAATTGGAAAGAGAGGGACCAGAAGGGGCAGCAAAACCAAAACTGATTCTTGCATAGCCACTAAGTCTCTTTCCTTCCCAAGTTTCTTCTGTCAGACCTTGGAGCTTTATCATCATTTTTCTGTTCACCAAATCTCATGGCAAAAGCTTGGTTCTCTCAAGCCAGGAGTCTGTCACAGATAGAAAATATTTATTTTAATCCAACCTACTCTTCTTCAATATTTAGATTTAAATCTTGCTACTGGCCAAAAAACCCCAACAAAGTTATTAATACAGTTTTTGATTTAGTAACCAATTTTTCCTCTGGGAAATTATATTTTTATTTGAAAAACAACTATCAGGGAGAAGTCAACGGTGTCTTGAAAAACAAAAAAGAATGTGCTGCCTATCATATGACTTTGATTAAATTGTCCAGAGAACATTTATACCATAATAATTAAATAAATAAATAAATAAATAAATTAATAATCATCTCCCAAATACTTGGAGTAACTGGTAAAATTAGCCATCAGATTCTTAAATTAAAAGCTTATTTCTCTTTGAGAATACATTAATCTGACATTCTCTGACAGGCAAAGAAAAATATAAATAAATAAACCATTTATTAGAATGATGCATTTGAAACAAGAAGGAAATGGAGGATCATCTAGTATCATGTTCTATTTAAAACAGGTCAAACAACTTCATTCTGTTTTTTTTCTACTGTCCTAATATGTGTGGTTAAGACTTGACTTTCAAAAGACATCTGATCTTGATTTGAAGATACAAGAGTTGTCTTCACCAGAGTGCGGCACAGACATCCAGATTGATTTTGACAGGTTGGAGAGCTGGTCTAACAAAAATATCATGAAGTTCAACATGGAGAATTGCAGAGTCCTGCACCTAGGGAGGAAAAAACCCCAGGCACCAGGACCACCCAGCTAGAGAGCAGCTTAACAGAAAAAAACTGAGGCATTCTAGTGGACACCAAGACAACCACAAGTTAGCAACAGCCTTCTGGTGCAAAGAAGGCTAGTGGTATCCTGGGATGCACTAGGCAAAGTATCACCGGCAGGTCAGAAGAGGTGATTATTCCCCTCTACTCATCATTGGTGAGGCCACACCTGGAGTACTGTGTGCAGTTCTGGGCTCTGCAGTACAAGAGACCTGGACATACTGGAGATGGTCCAACAGAGTGCCACCAAGATGGTCAGGGGACTGGAGCAACTCTCCTGTGAGGAGCAGCTGAGAGAGCTGGGACTGTTCAGCCTGGAGAAGAGGAAGTTCACTGAGACCTCACCAATATTTATAAATGCCTGAAGGAAGGGTTCAAAGAAGATAAAGCCAGGCTCTTTTCAGTGGTGCCCAGTTTCAGAGCAAAAGGCAAAGAGCACAAACTGGAACACAGGAGAGTCCATCAGAGCATTAGGGAACACTTCTGTACTTTGTGGGTGATGGAGCACTGGCACAAGTTACCCAGAGAGGCTGTGGAGCCTCTGTGCCTGGAGATCTTCAAAAACAGCCTGGATGTGGTCCAGGTGGAACTGTTTGAGCAGGGCCTTGGTCCGGATGACCTCCAGAGGTCTCTTCCAACCTCAGCCATTCTCTGATTCTTTGATTCTGTGAGGTGGGAAATCTGTCACTTTCTTTGGTAATCTGTTCAAGTGATTGTTTTGTACTCATGACTACAAACATGGGCTGAGCTTGAAGTTGGACTCAATGAACTCAATGTCCAGCCATGGGTTATTACTGTGCCTTTCTTTGGTCTGTGAAAGAAGTCTTCAGCAACCCATCACTTTCTACTATTAAAAACCACCACCAACAACCAAGCAAAACAAAACTTAAATGCTCAGTACTTAAAGTGTTCTTATAGAAGGGATAGAAAGGGACTCTTTACTATATGATATTTAAGGTACCTTCCAACCAAGCCATTCTATAATTTTATTCTATGATTCTAAAACTAAACAAACAAACAAACAAAACCCCAAAAACAAAGAAACTCTTTCTTCTCACTGAGCTGTGAGTGAATAGGTCACCTAACAATGATCTACAGCCTACAGCTGGAAAACTGTAGTTATGGGTATGAGGAAGTGAGTCAGCCACAGGCCTTGCATACCTACCCTTAGGATGAGAGGAATCACTGATAAAGGTACTCCTGTGTTTCCATTGACCTTTTGAGAGAACCTTTTTGATATTTCAGTACAAACTTTTAGATTGATAAAGCTAGGTCATATCAACGTTACTCTGCTTTGTGTACATCTTTCCTCTGTCCCTAGCTGTTAGAGAAAAATTTACCAGGGAAAATAAAAAAAAAAGGAGTTGGAGGGTTAATAAGACTTTAGTGCCCCTCAGATCATTGTTTGGTACAGGGCTTGTTTTCTGTAACCTGTGGGAGAAACTCTGTGCTTCCCATCATACCTACCTCTACCTTGATGTCATATTTCTGGGGACTTTATTTAAGAATTATATAAAATATTTAAACTTAAGAAAAGTATAGATTCATTTAATGGGTTTCTGTAAACTGAAAGATATTTTTTTGTCATTAGACAATAAAGCAGTTATGAGCTACTGTAATTTGCCTGCAATTACCAGTGTTAATCTCTCTAATACATGAAAATTAATTCCTATTTTTTGGGGGATGTGGAGTGAATTCCTTCCTTTTTCAGAAGGTAAAGTTTTGTAATGAGTGCATCAGTATAATATTGCCATTTTTTTCTCTAATTCTGACTTGGGAAATCTATAAAAACGAATACAATATTTTCAGAGTATATTTAATTCCTTTGTCTTTATAACAATGTTCTCTGTCACTCCTGAGCCTACGGCACTGACTTTCTGACTTTTCACACATTTCCGCTCATCACTGTTTTGGCATCTTTCTTAATAAAGGGGCAATAAACAAACACTGCAAGAGCTGAAAGTCAACTTGCAAACTGCATTGTGAATGACACATAGTTAAGTACCTAAAAGTTTTTCTGGAGTAAAGTTTATAGAGGAGAGCAATCTTGACAAAACTGGATGAAGTTTCCAACTTGTAATTTGCAATAGCTTGTTTCAAACAGTGGTGTTTAAAGCAGCAGTAATATTCCATACCACAGATCCAAAAAAGGATTTTGCCAGACAACACTAACCTGTTCAAGCCCCTCCCCCTAAAGCTGCGTTGAATCCAAATAACTCTACTGAGGAAATGAAGAATGTTTTTCACTGATCAACTAACAAGTCATAAAAAACCTACACTGTTTATTTCTCAAGTCTCAAACTCATTATGTGAGAATTTTCATGTGCTCAACAAAACAAAGAAAACATCTGTCCCTGATGGGATATGCATTCACGGAGATTGTTCAGCAATAAGTAAAAATATAAACAGAAGAGAACAGAGACACATGTCCATGAAATCAAAAGGTACTTCCATGTCTTTTTTTTTTTTTTTTTTTTTTTTTCATTAGAAAGAGGAAAGAAATTTCACTTCTTCCTGCAGGGGTAGGACCTGGATATTGACCTGAGTATTTATTTATTTATTTTTCCAGAATCAACTGAACAGTTCACAGATGTCATACCACATCAATTACTTTAGACCTGCTCCTGGAACTTTCCTGAACCATGAATCTGGGACCAAGGACACAGAATCTTCTGTGCTTGTTCTGAATTAATTGATATGTGCTAAAGATACGTGTCAAAAGCCATATTTATGTGGTGAATTTGATTAAGTCCACAAACCACATTAAAACCATGGAGGAGTATTTGGTCCCGTAACCTGAAAGATCCTGAAGAATCAAGAACGAAGAAAGGAGATTCCTGTTACAGATGAGGGGAGCTGGAGACCTGAATGAATATCTAAATCAAGGGGCAGTTTGGAAATCAATATGGCAATGACAGGATCTGTAAGAAAAATACACGATGACAAGAAATAAGATATGCTAATCAGAAAGAAAAATTAACTGCACCCAGATGTTTGTTTCTTGATTTGCTGAGATGATTTACTCAGACCCTTTGCACATTTCATTCTGGTTTCATCACCAATCTACATTTTATACCTTCCCAGTAGGGAGCTCTGGGAGGTTTCTGGCAATTTGTAGGTTCTTTGGGAGAAGAAAAGAACTACAGAGAAGGAATAAGTCTTTTATGGCCATGTGCAGTTTTTAAGTGTTTGAGGAAAAGCATTTGTACTGAAACATCTTTGGTGCTTATAACTCTTTGAGCTACATAAATGCTTAACCCTTAGGTGGAATTTGCTTACACAACTAAATCTAGATGTGTGAATCACATCTAAAAGAGGTGATCCAAGACAGCCAGCATGGCTTCACCAAGGGAAAATTGTGCCTGACAAATCTGCTGGCCTTCTATGTTGGATTGACTGCATCAGCTGACGAGGGAAGAGTGACTTATGTCATCATCTACCTGGACTTCTGCAAGGCTTTTGACACAGTTCCACATGACAACCTGATCTTAAAGTTGGAGAGAGATGGATTTGATGGGTGGACCATTCAATGGATAAGGAATTGGCTCAATGGCAGCACCCACAGAGTGGTGATCAATGTCCAGGTGTGGGCTGATGTTAAGTGATGTCCCTCAGGAGTCTGTCTTTGGACTGGTGTTTAATATCAATGGGATTTAATGCACCCTCAGCAAGCTTGCAAATGACACCAAGCCAAGTGGTGCAGTCAATGCAGCATAAGGAAAGGATGCCATCCAAAGAGACCTGGAAAAGCTTGAGAAGAGGGCCCACATGAACCTAATGAAATTCAACAAGTCTAAGTGCAAGGTGCTGCTTCTGGGTTAGGACAATCCAAGACAAGAGCACAGACTGGGAGAAGGACTCACTGAGAGCAGAACGGTGGAGAAGCTCTCCACCGTGGACAAAAAGCTCGGCATGAGCCAATGGTGTGTTTGGAGCCCAGAAGACCAGCTGCATCCAGGGCTGTGTCAACAGAAGCATGGCCAGAAGGTGGAGGGAGGGGATTGTCCCCTTCTACAGAGTCCTTGTGAGGACCCACTTGGAGGCCTGCATCCAGGTCTGGAGCCCCCAGCACAAGAAGTATGTGGATAAGTTAGACATGGTCCAGAGCAGGGACATGAAGATATTCAGAGAGATGTCTCACCTCTCCTATGAAGAAAGGCTGAGACAGCTGAGAGAGCTGAGTTTAGCCTGGAGAAGAGAAAGCTCCAGGGATACCTCACTGTGGCCTTTCAGTACTTAAAGGAGGGTTATAAAAAAGATAGAGACTTTTTACATAGGCAGATAATTATAGGACATGGTTTTAAATTAAAAGAGGGTAGATTTAGATTAAATTTTAGAAGGAAATTCTTCACTCAGAAGGTGCTGAAGCACTGGAACAGGTTGCCCAGAGAAGTTGTGTATGCCTCCTCCCTGGAAGTGTTCAAGGCCAGGTTGGATAGGGCAATGAGCGACCTGCTCTAGTGGGTGGCGTCACTGTTCATGGCAAGAGGGTAAGAACTACATGATCTTTAAGGTCCTGTCCAACCAAAGGCATTCTATGATTCTGTGACTTTCTGATCTATTCCTGAGCCATATTATTGATGTTTGGTGTAATACTTGCTATAATGATAGCAAATGTATTATATTTAGATTTATTTTATGGATGGGAAATGCTTGTAGTGTTTCTGACACATCTGAAAAGCTGGTAAGTCAGTGATATACTTACACTGTACTTGGAAATAATTTTAGGCAAAAAGGGTTGATTATTATGTGTAAGTGTGAGAGCTTCTGCATATATCACATAAACTGCCAAATATACTATACTAAAAATATGGTATAGTATATAATATAGACTATACTAAAATAATCAAACAATCAATATAAATATATGTAACTTCAGTATTCCTCACTTTTTCCATCAAGTACTTTGTCTGACTCAGTCAAACCAAACAAAATTGACAGAAAAATCACTGCAGGCAAGGAAAAGCCCGTGAAGCATGGAAAGGTGAAAAATGTCATTATAAGTGGAAAAGCCTGGTGCAAATATTTACGCTTATATCTGGGAATCTGTGGCTTTAGTCTGCTTCCAACTTCTACGTTAAGATTAAAACAAAATATATACAATATGCTTTGGGGTTGTAAGATCTGAGGCATCCCCTTCTCCCCCCCTCACCCTCCCCTTTCTGACAAAACAAAACAAAAAACAACCTTAGTCTGCCTTAAAAAGAAGGGAAAGAAACTATATCTAGATAGCCTTAACAGGCAAAATTCTGAGAAAAATATAGAGTTTGTTTAGCAGAAGTTTGAATATTTGAACTAATCAAATATTTAACAGAATTTTTGATTTGATGCTTTCTGTTGCTTTTCTCCCTAACTTGGGCCAGAGTCCACAAGAATGGAGGTAACAAACTGCTGTTCACTAAAGAAGGCAGGTAATCTGGTTGAACCTATCTTGGTTGTTGACAATCAAGTAGGATCTATTCTAGAAATCAGGAGATATAAGGTTCTTACATTATCTCACATATGACCTCTAGTCAAAGCTATTTAATGATTAAATACTAGCTTCCTTTTTTTCACAGTTCCTGTTCTTTCACAGTTTATCTGTACTGTCTCCTCTGACTCAAAGATCTTTGAAATAAAACCGGCTCTGCAAATGGCATGTAAAGTCCCGAAAGTCCCTAAAAGTCCCCCTTTAGAAAATGATAATTCACCACACTAAAATGTTTTCCTAGATACATTAGACTCACAGCAAACCATTAACATACAAAAACCAAAAACCAACCAAACAAAAAAGATAAAAAAATCCAGTTGCTGATTTATATAATTTTCCTGGTCAAGGGCAGAAAATAAGAAAGATTGAAAAACTAATAGCTGAAAAGGTAAAATATCCCTTTTGATCTTATACCAGCAACTTAACCATGGTCTTCCACATCACAGACAATGTTGCCTATTCTTTCTCTTGTTTTCTGTTCCTAGAATTGCAGTGGTTTGAAGAAGTAAATATGCATGGGTCTTGGGAATAGGACCAAGATTTCTCACACATTAGGCAATTGCCATAACTACTGAACTGTGAGTTCAATCTCTTGACAATTTCTTGCCCTTTTTTTTTTTTTTTTTTCCCTCTTGCTTGGCTTTTTCTTCTTCCTGTGGGGGAAAAAAGAAAACAACAACAACAACAACAACAAAAAACACCTTCAAACACTATTCAGTTTGTCTTGATGAGGAGTAGGAACATTTCTCTAAGCTCATAAATTTTTGTGAGTTGGGAAAACACTTTCCAGGCAAACTCTGTTAGGAGTTCCTATGCATTCGTTAGTACAAATAAGAAGTGTTTCTAATTCACTGTGTTCTGTTGTGACAGACCTAAGGTTTTTGGGTCAGGAAGTACAACTTGTATCAGAGGCCATTATATGTTGAACTGGGAAAACCTCTGGGAATCCTGGAAGTTGAACTATGCAACTGAAACTCCTACTTAACAGAACCTGTAAAGCTGTATGTGTGTCCATGCTGACTAACTTCATACCTCTCTCCTCACTTAGATGAGATGTCCCAAAAGTCATGAGTCCCAGTTTTAGTCCTCTGTCCCAGTGAAAATGCTGAGTTTTACTGCTTATGTCCTAGCAACATGACTACTAACTCTCTGCAAACTGGTATTTACAATTGCTGCCCTTACTGGGCAAAGCTAGTCACGAGAGAGTAAGGAGGGTTTGAGTTGCCTAAATCTTGATGTGAAGAATCCCCTTGCTCAAGTGGTCAATGATCATTTTCATTGTACAGAGCTAGCACTGAGATGTGATACTAGTACTCTAGCTAAAAATAGCAAATTATGTTGTGATGGTTTTTGCTGAGATAGAGTTAATTTTCTTTGTAGAAGAGGCTCATATGATGCTGTGTTTTGGATTTTTGATGAAGGTAATGTTGCTAATACACTGATGATTTAGCTGTTGCAGAGCAGAGCTCACACAGAGCCAGGACTGTTCTGCTCCTTGTGCTGCCCAACCAGCCATGAGGCTTTGGGTGCAAGAGGAGCTGGGAGGGGAAACATCCAGGACAGCTGATCCAGGCTGACCAAAGGGATGTCCCATACCATATGGCATCATGCTCAGCAACAAAATCTGGGGTAAATAAGGAGGAAGGGGGAGGTGTTTGGAGTGATGACATCTGTCTTCCCAATAAAGCTTTATTTGTGATGAGTCCTGCTTTTCTGGAAGTGGCCTGCTGACGGGAAGTAGAAAATTAATTCCTTGTACTGTTTTGCTTGAGCATGCAGCTTTTGCTTTGCCTAGTCAATCTTTATCTCAGCCTACGAATTCTCACACTTTTACCTTCCTTTTACCTTCTCTCCCTAGTCCCACCTGGAGAGAGTGAGTGAGTAGCTGAGTGGAACTTGGCTGCTTGCTGTGGTTAAACCACAACAGATATTAATCTGCAAATACAAAAATCCTTCCCAAATGAGTAAGAAATGTAAAGGTTCAGGTGGGGATAAGCTAGAACACAATGAACAAATGAAAATTTTGTGGTCATGTTCCTTACTGAGCTATTCAAAATGTTCAGATTTGGTCACGAGACAAATGTCAGTCTACAGAAGACAGACCAAATGAAAGAAAATGGACATATGATTCAGTAGTGTGAGAGCCACCTAATTTTGAGAGGTGACTACTGAAAATATTGCTTTCCAGAGTGCCACTGTGCAAGGTAAACTCCAGATTAATATTAGAGTGCATTGAATTTTGTTATTGAAAGAGCTTTTTTGCTGTTTACGTCCGATGGGAGTATTTTTTCAGTTTAAAGGAAAAAGGCCTGTATCAGTATTGCTTTAAAAAGAAAAATAAAACCAAACCAAACCAAACCAAACCAAACCACCACCACAGCAATAACAAAAAACACAAACCCAAGCCTGTATTTTTGTTCAGTTCCAGCTTTGGTTGGTTCATTGCTTTCTAGTTTCATTTAAAAGTTCCTTTACCAAAATGTTTTGCCTGAATGTGGAGAGGTAGATTTAGAAACAATTCAGAAATGATAAATTAATAAAATAAATATATATTTAAATAAATAAAATAAAAATTAGAAATCAAACACAAACACTTTTTTTTTTCCTACTTAGGCATTCCAGGGTAGTGAGCTTTCATTGCTCCCTCCTTGCTGCCTTCAGGATCATAAACAGCACCATTTCAACATCACTGATCCTCAAAACAAAGGACTTCAACCCCGCATCTCAAAATAATGCCCTTTTCTGTTTCAGTAGTCTCCTGGAGCATACAAGAAATACAAAGCAATCCAACCAGAAGCACTTCTCCACGCTGAGGGAATCAGTAAATGGAATAAGTCTGGGACTGAACTGAGGGATTAGCCCTCAATTTGCAAAGCCTTTTCTTAGACTTGACTGTGCACTGGGACACTCATATCTGGTAGGATTCATTCTCTTCTTCCATTTTTATATCTATCTCAAGGATAGGAGGGATCAGAAGTTGCAGGCTGCGATCCCATGTCTTCACCTTTGGACATTACTCATGAGCTGTGAGTACAACCCACCAAGTTCAAGGCCCTGCTTATATAGGTAACAACTTCTGATGTAAGATTTTGCAAGGTCAGCCCCATCTGGGTCTTTTAATCAGACTCAAGTGATCCACAACTATACATTGTGGCATTTATAGAAGTTATAAGAATTTATTAAACATATCTATTTTTAAAAGACTTAAGCAGAAATGGAAAACACCTTTAGGTCATCTAGTCCATGTCGTTGCCAAAGGGGAATTGCTCCCTCAAGTACTATTTCTGGGATTTGGAATAGATTTCCAAGGTTTCCTTCTGCTGTCTTCTTTTGAAAGGTATCCCAGGACTGCAGCCATAAATTTCAGATTGTAAACTAAAACTTGATGTTTCCAATGTATTTAGACTGCTGATCTTTTTGGAAATATTGTTCCATTTTGAACTATGTTTCTGTGGTAGCTGGAAAAGAGAAATAGCCATTATTATATTTTGAAGATGATCATGTTTCTGAAATTAAAAAATGGAACCTTCTATTTTAGCAGTGCTTTTTAATGCTGTCAAATGAATAATCTCCCACATTTGGTCACCTTTCTGTAACGTTTCTGATGTGGGCACGCATCCAAGGCAGAACTGTGGATCAAAGAAGTGCTGGTATTCATTGTAGCACTCTTTCACTTGCTCATCTCCTCTTCTTTCTGTCAGCCATAGCAAGAACTGAAGAGAGGTGTAAAGACATCCAAATAGAAATTAGTTTAAAAGCAGTGTCTCAACCTATTGTTCTTTTGCTGTTATATGACTACTTTCAGCAAATTACAGTCTTGAGAAATGGCTGCAGGGAAAACTACATTGTCTCTTATGACTGGAAAGACGTACAGTGGTGTTAAGGTCTCTGTTCTGTCCCATCAAGCCTTGCTGATGTTAATCATGCTGAAAGAAATGGGAATAAAAGGATAAAGGAAAAGTTTAGGATGTTAAGGTGCAGCATGAAAAGCTGGGTTTACCTAAGTAAACCGGAACGCAGGCTTTTCTCCTTGCAAAATGGCTACCTTACATTTCTTCTGAAACTCCACTTTTCTTTTGGTAGTGTTTTTCTTTCAAATGCAGTTTTCTGTCTTCTCTTCCTTGAACATTTTTACATTTGGAAGCTTGGCTGCTTCCATTAGTTTATAAAGGGTTTATCTAAACATTAGAGTGTTTAAACTTCTTTGGGAGTATCAGTATGTTCTTTTAGAAACAAGGTTTTCTTCATGCTTTCATTCTTATTACATATATATTTTTTATATTACCAATATAAAAATAAACTCTTAACTACTAAATCGTGAGTTTCTAGTTTATTCTGCAGCTTGATTTAGCAACAACTATTCTTATTCTCATATTCAGTCTGTCTCATCAATTTTCTTATAAAGATATTATGGACTTCATTGAAGGCTAAAGTCAAGATATACAACATCCACTGCTGTGTCCTTGTCCGTGGAGACAGTGTTTGCATCTGGCAAAGGCAATTAGGCTGGTCAGTTGTGATTGATTTGCTCACTGTTCCTAGTCACCTTCATGTGCCTGAAAATGTCTTCAAGGAAGATTTGCACCACAATCTTCCAGGAACCTGAAACATAGCAGACTGGAGTTTTACAGATTCTCCTATTTCCCTTCTTAATGACAGATGCAATCTTTTCCATTTATTTATTTATTTATTTATTTATTTATTTATTTATTTATTTATTTATCTATTTTAGTGATCAGTAACTTCCCCTGGTCACCACGATGTTTCAGAAATGATAGTGACATGCAGTGACACTGGCCAGCTCCTGCTGCATCTTTGATTGCATCCCATCTGGTCTCATGGCTTTGTGCACATCCAAGTGGTTAGGGCTTCACTCTTACAGATTCTTCCAGCAGTCTTATGGCACTGGGAGGCCAGAGACCAAGTCTTACCTATGAAAATAGGCTTTTGCCATATCTTTTGCTGGTAGATCTTGTGTCTCATTGACCAATTTTTTCTTAACCTTCCTCTTGCTATCAGTGTACCCGTAGAAGTCCTTATTTGTCCTTCACATCCCTCTGAACTTTTAAGTCTAGCTAATTTGACTTCTCTAATTGCATCCTTTCACACTTAGGCCATGCTTCTGTACTCCTCCTGGGTAGCCCAATCTCCTTTCACCTTCTGTAGTCTTTTCTTTTGCGTATGACTTCAGTCAGGAGCACTCTGTTCATTGAGGTTGGCCTTCTGCCACACATGCTCAAGTTTCTGTACCCTGGAACTTACTCAGCTGGCAGCTGCCCTCCCTTACTTACAGGGAGACAAATATCAACTGGTCTGACCCTTCTTTGGTTATATGAGTGTTTTAACATTGTGGATTATGCAAACAGAGCTTAAAGAAGAGGAAATTCATTTCTAAAATCACAATGGCGTGAAACTTTGGACATTTTAAAAACACCTAAACCCAAAAGAAAACAGATTTCAGACAACCGGAGACAAGAAGCAATTTAAAATATATGTTTCCTCTTTCAAATAGAAGATGTAGAGCAACCAATCCTTTATTATTATTGCTTTATTATTATTTTATTATCAGTAGTCTAGAAATGCCTGAATCACAAAGCATACTCCAAACTCTGAATTCAGTTTCAACTATTCTAAAAGAAGAAATATTTTTTCAAATGTTAGAGTGGTGTTTGTATTGACGGGATTTGCTGATGTCAAGATGGTTGTCATTGATGAGTGTATTGTACTTCACATTCTGTATGTGATCACTTGTAAGTTAAGTGCACAAAATGAAGACAGCACATAGAATGCACCTATTTCAACTGATTTTTTCAACCTAACAATACTCAGCACACACCTAGAAGTAATAGAAAAGAGAGATTCAGAAAGTTTAGGATTCAGTCATGTCATATATTTCCTTGACAATACAGGTTTTGCCTGCTAGACTTCTTACTGGTGTCTACTTCAACTGCAGATATACTGCAAGATAAAAATAGAACCAATGCTATAAATTCAGAAGACTTTTTTTCTAAATGTTATCTGATTATGCTTCATCTGAATCTTTTAAAAAACTACAGTCCTGAACAGAAAGCAAAAGGAACAACAGGAAATCTACTGAAATAAATATGAACAGAGAAGAAAAAAGGAGAAAGTAATCCAAACAAATAGCCCTGTGTATTGGACTCTTTTCATGACATGTGTCTCAAATTTACACAATTTGGATAGGTCTGATGTCTCTTGTACTGGGTAGCATTTTATGGAGTCAGATGCTCCATCAAAGATAACAACAAACTGAATCCTACAAAGCTGCTGATGTATTAAACGCTCTGTCTATAAGTAGTTTTATAAGCAGAGATGCCCCTGCTCTTATCAGTTCTAAAATAGATGGTGCTCAAAAGCAAGTTTTGAAAATTTTTGTATCTGTATGTTTGAAAGCATATATTTCTATGTTTTACCTTACTTCCATGGACCATGCTTCCATGGACCATGCAGCAAAGCTGGCTTAAACTGCTCCTGCCCTCTTCCCCTGCCTCTATGCTTATTTCTGTTCTTTTATTATCTCATGGTATAGAGATGCTTATGGCACAATGTATTTGTTAATTAACAACAACAAAATAGTGTTATTTTTTACCCTTTGGTCCTTTTAATCTGTTCCTTGTGTCAGTTCCTCTCACAGTCTGACAAACAGTTGTACTGTACAACTGACAGGGATTGCATGGGAGCAAGTAGGAATACTTTTGGGTAAGGGTGGAGAGAACCATTTACAAAAGAGCTGCCAAGGGAAACATCCACCCAACCACAGCTAATGCCACGTGATTTCCATCAGGGCTGAATCAGGCAGGTTGCCATATACGCTGTCAGGAGGAGTCCTACTTCTGAAGAAAGCTTGTAAATTAAAAGCAAGAGAGATAAAAGGTTTTAGCATCCTGCTTCACTGACGAGAACTGAGGAATAACTCCCAAATGCTGACAGCTATCATAGCTACCCTAGTGTTGAACACCACAAGCCTTTATTTTGCAACTGCAGTGAATGCAACACAATTCTGGGTTAAATTTAATCTCTTGCAGAATGGGGCTTGCTCAGCACAGTAGGAAGGAAACTTCCTGGAGAAAACTAAAAAAAAAATAATAATAAAATAAAATCTCATTCATGATCAGTACAAAGTGAAAAGAATAGGAAATTTCCCTACAGGTAGGGTGTGACAGATAAAAATATCCCTCTAACTGAGAGTAAACTTCCCTTGAAAGTAGAAGGATTACATATACAATTTACAGCCATAGGAAAAAAGGCACAGACACTGACCTGTTTTCCCTGTATACATTGCTTACCTTGTGCCATCCATTTTGTAAAAAGGTTCACAGAAACATGAATGTTTCTGAGAGTGAGGAGAAGGGGAAAAGAATGAGCAAAATGGGCTTGCTGAGCTCAGTGTGGAGAGCAGAGCTTGGCTTCAGGGAAGTACGGCTAACGTGTGGCTTGAAAAATATATTTCCAATTGCCAGTTTGACTGCACTGGCCCAACATCAGTTTTGTTTTGAGCTCCACATGATAAGGGAGGAGAATAGTTAAACCCACATATATTCCACACATAAATGGGCTTTTTAAATTTTTTTTTTTTTTCCTAGTATTCTCCTATGAACCCTATGGCCCTGTTAAATCAGATAGAAACATTTGTTATGGACCTTCAAAAAATATGGATTCCAACTCAGGGAAATACCTGAGAAAACTCTTCAGGTTAAAGCAAAAGAAATAGCTTGCCAATAACTTTTATTCTATTTATACCTTCGTTTATGGGAAGTGACTGCTAATATTTTTCACTTTTTATCATGGGCAGGCTACTTCTACTACATGTTTGGATTTAAGTAACTGTTTTGGCATGAAAACTACATTCTGACATATTGAGAAGTGTACATTTTTGAAAATATTGATTGCTACATGATCTCTTTCTGGACCAAGTTCAGAATGTACAGCTAAAAAGTACTAACTGATTCAAAATTTCTTATTAATGTAACTTTTATAATTTAGTTCTTAAAATGACAGACTAATACAATTTTGCTTGAGATCTTGCTGAATGTTAAAAAATATATTCACATGATTTTTATTCACATGTTCCTGGAGGGACATAAACATATATTCTTATTTTTTTTAATTGCTCACTTTATTCAAAAAGATATCCAGGAATTTCCAGAAGATGTTCTGCTCTTTGTTATCCAAAAAACAGAAAAGTCAGAGGAGGTAATGCTCCTTGTCATAAAACACCCAAACATGTTTATATTGATTAATAAAGGCAGCTTACACAAATCTTATCTAGCTTTATGTTTTTTTTTTTGCATTTTCTTTGACATCGTGTCTTGGAAAAACTGTGTAGAACTGAGACCCATACCTCATAGGAATCTTTGTCAAAATTCTATCAAATTTGTCAAAACTTTCTTACCCTCAGCACCTTTTTTTGCTGAACTCTATGGAACTTCCTGCCATGATATCAAATGTGAGCAATTGCAGTGTGGGGAGACAAAAGCAGAAGCCATTTGTTCAAAAAATATGGGAGTATCTCCAGAAGCGTTTCTTCAACACTGAATAGCAGTAGTTAGTAGGTATAATAATAATAATACTAATCATCATCATCATCATCATCATCGTCATCATCATCATCATTGCCATAATCAAGAAAATTAGTTTCATAAGGCATTTGCATTTTAGAAGAGATTTTTCAGTGATAAGATGAGAAAGACAACACTGCAGTTTTGCTTAGCAGTGAGAAAGGAAGAGAAAACTTGTCATCTGAGCCTCAAGCTATATTCTAAAGCAAATGTTTTTCTTAATTCTTTCCTATTATTTTTAGTTTAAATCCACTCAAAAGATGCAAAATATTTTCTTACTGAAAACTTCAAACTTTAATAACAAAACTTTACCATCTGTAAATGCCATCTAAATAACTCACAGATCAAGAAAAATATTGGTGTCCAGAAACATTCTGTGGGACCTCCACATTCCTTGAAGAAAATTTGTTTTTCCTCTTAAGGGTGTGAACTTTTATGATTTATACAGCAATTGAGATAACAAAGCATTAGGTGCCTGAACAGCAATATCCCAATAACTCCCTTGTACAGGTGAGTTGATCATGTCTGCCACAGCAAAATTATCTACCACTGCATTGGTTTTGAAATTAGAAAATTCAATTGTTTATACAGTGTATATCAACCATCTATGATTATTTGATATATACAATGTATACAATATATACAAATATACAGATATTTTATGTTTGATATACACATATGATTATTTGTAATATACTTTGTTTCTTGCAAAACTTGAAAGATGTTCTGATAAAACAAGAAGAAAGACTTTTCAAAGTCCAAATGCATAAAGTCTTATTGAGAAACTATTTATTTACATTTAAATTCTTCAGTTTGGAATGTTTCTCTTTTTTCTTTTCTTTTTCTTTTTCTTTTTCTTTCTTTTTCTTTCTTTTTCTTTTTCTTTTTCTTTCTTTTTCTTTTTCTTTTTCTTTTTCTTTTTCTTTTTCTTTTTCTTTTTCTTTTTCTTTTTCTTTTTCTTTTTCTTTTTCTTTTTCTTTTCCTTTTCCTTTTCCTTTTCCTTTTCCTTTTCCTTTTCCTTTTCCTTTTCCTTTTCCTTTTTCCTTCTCTTCTTCTTCTTCTTTTTTTCGTTATAACACAAGCACAGGAAGGCATGTTCTGTCTTTCCAACTTGTGGTAAAAAGTATCGTTGAACTCCTATAATTTCATTGTTATCTTCTGCACAAGCAGGATTTAATACAACATATATTTTTGACAGTTTCTGGAGACATTTCTTCAGACAAGTGTACTCTTGTTGGGACAGATAAGGGTGCCTGACATTTTCCCTTCTTTCTCTGCTGTTTGGTAGTCTGACAGATCATATTCTTCAAGTACCAGTGAAGTAAATCCAAAACCGATAACCCATGCAAGGGGAATATAGGAGCAGAGAGAGCTTGTGATGCAACATACTTCATGGCTGTCTGCACTGCTGACATCGTGGGGTGAAGCTGAAGTAGCCTTTTTTTTTTTTTAATTTAATCCCTTTTACCACTTTTCTTCTCTTTTTATTTTTATGTTTATTTTATTTTATTTTATTTTTTTAATGTATTCATTTTCCCCTGTGCAAGTACTATAAATGGAGGTTTAGCATCACAGCAATTAACAGGGTACTCTTAACAAAATCAGAGAAAAGTATCTTCTGAAGAGACTATAAATCTTGGTTTGCTCACCAGATGAGTGGTAGATCTCTCTTAGCAGTTCACATACTGAACTAACATTAGCCCTTGACACAGGAAGATCTGGAGTCACTGCATGAAAGGGCACTAACTTCTAGCTGCAGTTTTGTTTGATTTTATAATTGCATATGGGAGATGGTATAATTGCTATTGCTGGCAAATTTCAGAGAAATTTCTCCTGGGAATAATCTTTTCCAGAGAATTTTCTCCTGGGAATACTATCTCTTCTCATCAAAAGTTAGTAATTTAAGATGTTATGTGTTTTCCTTATTTGTTTTTCTTGAAAATGATCTTGCTACTGTAATAAAATATCATGGAACAGAGCAGCTACAGGTTTTAGCTGCTGCTCTGGAAGAGACATTTTCCTGCCATCATTAGTTAGAAGCTCTTTTCTGAAGGGCAAAATTACACTTAAGCAGTTAAAAGGTGGTCTCCAATACCAGGTTTGTTTAGGTGCACATAATTTGATTTCACCTGTGTTGTTTAGACTTTTGTTGTAGTACTCATATATTTGCAATCATAAACATGATATTTATGCAGATTTTATAGGAAAAGTAAAATGAAACTTAGGTAGATTAGGTGACATGCATTTGAAATAGCTATATTGAGTATGTCTTGGCATTGACAGATGGAACATGTTTCACTTTAAGTAGCCTGCCAAATTCAGTAAACTGCTTTAGAGAACTGTCAGAGTAAAACACCCCCAAACCCCTTCCTAATTTAAGAAGAAGTTTATATTTGTCCTCCTTTATTATAAAGGAAAGTATGCACATATGCATACTTGTATACACACACACACACACACACACACACACACACACACACACACACACACACCAATACTAATATTCTGGCTTCACTAGCAGATTCAGACACTGCAAAATGATTTTTTGATGCAATGTATTTGTCTTGTATTCCCTGGAAACCCTTGTAGCTAGAGTCCACATATATCCTTTCTGCCTTAAGAGTCTATTTGCAGAAGCTTTGCAATGCCAGTGGACAGCCCACAGCATGTGCAACAAATCAGTCTTTAGCAAATCACTTTTTTTTTTTACATAGAACTGAAGGCCCTGTGTCTCAGAAGAAGTCATGAAAGCTGTGGAAAAAATTATGATGGGAAAATGAGTACCAGAGTGACAAGCATACATGTTTTATCAGCTCCAAAATATATTATTATTTACCCTGAGCTGACTGCTATTCCTTTGGATTGCTAGAGTGTACTGAAAACTATTAAACATGAAGGCGCTTTTCTCTGTCCCCTCTGGTAAGAGAGGCCTACATCCTGCCTATGGTCACTTTCTGCCCAAAGTCACCACCTTCTGAGAACTATCCTTGATTTTTGTGGTTGCAGTTTACATGTGAAGCTTGCTTAGATAAACCTCTTCAGAAATGTTCTGATCCACTCCCTTTCCAAACTCTGCCAACCCTTAGAAGTGTGTGTCACACTGAATCTCATTTTTGGAAGTAGTTTTTTACCCATTTGTGCACATGTGCCACAAAGTTGAGATTTTGTGAAACCATATGAAACCTTGGCCTGTTCAGATGCTCAATCAATATGAAGCTGTTCTTGATCTTTACTCCTATAAAGTGCTATGTTCATATAGTGAACAATGATGTTGTCCTAGAAAAACATAAATATCAGTATCTCAAGAAATATTACATGCATCTCAGAATATTGTTGAAGAATCCAAGGATCTACATTCTCCTGTAATTTGTTCTGTAGGTGAATAGGGATCCTCCACTTATTATGATTCCTGTAAATAGTAAAATAGTATAAAACTATAAATAGTATAACCTCTATATAACCTCTAGTATAGCCAGGGTATAATAATATACCCTATATGTAAAGACTGGGCGATGAGACGCTGGAGAGCAGCCCCACAGAGAGGGATCTGGGGGTTGTGGTTGACAACAAGTTGAATATGAGCCAGCAGTAAGTCCTGGCAGCCAGGAAGGCCAACCGTATCCTGGGGTGCATCAAGCACGGCATTGCTAGTTGGTCGAGGGAGGTGATTGTCCCGCTCTACTCTGCGCTGGTCCGGCCCCACCTCGAGTACTGTGTGCAGTTCTGGGAACCACAGTAGAAGAAGGACATGAAACTGTTGGAGAGTGTCCAGAGGAGGGAGACAAAGATGGTGAAGGGCCTACAGGGGAAGACCTATGAGGAACGGCTGAGGGGGCCTGTTGTGTCTGGAGAAGAGGAGGCTGAGGGGGCACCTCATCACTGTCTACAACTTCCTCACGAGGGGGAGTGGAGAGGCAGGTGACCTATTCTCTGTAAACACCAGTGATAGAACCCATGGAATGGTGTTAAGCTGAGGCAGGGGAAGTTTAGGCTGGACATCAGGAAGAGGTTCTTCACCGAGAGGGTGATTGCACACTGAAACAGGCTCCCCAGGGATGTAGTCACTGCACCAAGCCTGTCTGAATTTGAAAAGTGATTGGACTGTGCACTTAGTCACATGGGCTAAACTTTTGGGCAGACCTGTGCGGTGCCAGGAGTTGGACTTGATGATCCTTATGGGTCCCTTCCAACTCAGGATATTCTATGATTCTATGATTCTCTGACACAACTGACAAAGAAGAAATATTCACTCAGAGCATCAACATAAACATGAGACAAACAGCTGGCCAGAAAGTATTTGCTAGCACCAAACTGTAGTTGCAATGTAAATTATAGTTTAATCAGATCATAAGTATTTGACCAAACCAATTATAGAAACATAATGGTTTGCATTGGAAGGCACCTTAAAGATCATCTAATTCCAACCCCCATGCCATGAGCAGGGACACCTCCCACTAGACCAGGTTGCTCAAAGCCCCATCTAATCTGACCTTCTAAAGACTTCCAGGGATGGGGCATCCATAAATTTCTTAGGCATCTTGTTCCAGTGCCTTATCACCTTCTGAGTAAAGAATTTCTTCCTTATATCTAATCTAAATGTTCTGAAATGTTACCTTGGAAAAACAACAAAAAACAACAAGCAAACCATGACTTCCTGCATTAGTATTTTGCAAAAATTTTGATTTTTAGAAAGACATATCAGCACATAAATTTTAGACATGACAAAGCATATGAAGCAAATGCAATGAAATTTGTTGATTTTATGAAAATGAAAACATTTCCTCAGTTTTGAATAGCTTTCCCTCTAGAAAACTCTTTTGAAAGCAAAAAAAAAAAAAGGAGAAGAGAAGAGAAGAGAAGAGAAGAGAAGAGAAGAGAGAAGAAAAGAAAAGAAAAAGGAAAAGAAGAGAAGAGAAGAGAAGAGAAGAGAAGAGAAGAGAAGAGAAGAGAAGAGAAGAGAAGAGAAGAAAAGAAAAGAAAAGAAAAGAAAAGAAAAGAAAAGAAAAGAAAAGAAAAGAAAAGAAAAGAAAAGAAAAGAAAAGAAAAGAAAAGAAAAGAAAAGAAAAGAAAAGAAAAGAAAAGAAAAGAAAAGAGGAAAAGTTGGAAGGGATCTTCAAAGATCATCTAGTCCAAATGTCTGACCACTTCAGGGCAAGTTAAAGGATATTACTGAGGACATTATTGAAACATACCTTGAACACTGATGGGCATGGGACATCAACCACCGCTCCAGAAAACCTATTCCAGTGTTTGACCACCCTAGCAGTAAAGATATTTTTCCTAACAGGTAGTCTGAACCTCCCCTGGCGCAGCTTTGTGCCGTTCCCATAAGTTCTGTCATTGGTGACCAGGGAGCAGAGACCGTCACCTCCCTCTGTGCTTCCCCTGCTCATGGAGTTGTAGAGAGCAGGGAGGTCACCTCACAGCCTCTTTTCCTCCAGACTGCACAACCTGAGTATCCTCAGCCTCTTCTCACAGGACATGCCTTCCTGCCCATTTACCAGCTTAGTTTTTTTCTGTAGTTCTCAGGAGAGAATAATGTGGAAGGGGCTGAGTGAACTCTGAATGAGTTAAATATGAGTGCCCATCAGAAGGTTTGATAGGACACATGGTCAAGTATGATTTGTTTGTGGAACTGGAGGTTCCTACTGGATTTCTCCTGGAGCAATTGAACACTGTGTTCTTCCTTTTACTATATTCCTTTTACTATTTAGTTTGAATCCTTACTGAAATAACTGACAGAAAGTTACCATGAACTGGTATTTAAAAGGTTACCGAATATGGGTTTTATAAGTAAGCGATTTCCCTGCAAAAATAATGACCACATTGTATAATTAACTGTGAATTATGTTACAAACAATCAGTGTTTGGTAGAAGTGCCAGGATTCATACTGTTCATTGTCAATCTTGACTGTAACTACAATATATGAGTGGTTTGGTAGCCTTGGCTATCAAAGGAACTTCATAATTTCAGACTGAGGCCTTGTAATTTTGTGGAAGCAGTTTCAAATATTTGTGGTGCAATTGATCCTGCTGAGTAATACATTTAGAATAAGTGAAGAAATGGCTAAATACCCTGTTCTGCTTTTGGAAGAACAAATAGTCTATGAAGCTGCAATTTAAAAAAAATCAGGAGCAGCTGAGGGAACTGGAGTTGTTCAGTCTGAAGAAAAGGAGGCTGAGGAGAGGTCTCATCTCTCTCTACAGCTACCTGAAAGGAAGTTGGAGTGCAGAAGGTATTGGTCACTTTTCAGTGACTCAGACTGATAATAAGTGACAGAACATGTGATGTGATAGAACATCGTCAAATTGTGCCGGGGGAGGTATATATTGCATATTAGGAAGGATTCCTTCACAGAAAGGGTGGTCAAGTATTGGAATGGGCTGCCCAGGGAAGTGGTGAAGTCTCCATACCTGGCGGTATTTAAGAGATGTGTGGACGGGACACTTAGGGATGAGGTTTAGTGGTGGACTTGTTAAGTTAATGGTTGGACTTGATGATCTTAATGGTCTTTTCTTAAGGGTCTTTTCCAATCTAAATAATTCTATGATTATACTTTTGTCTGTTGGTAGATGAAATTTAAAGGAAAGTTTTTTGCTGGTTTGATGTTGAGTTCTTAAAAGCTCCCCCCCCCCAAAAAAAAAAAAGGATAAATAGAAAATCTGTTTTTCAGATGAACTGTTTTTCATTGGGCAACGATGGCAACAATAGTATTGCATGAGGAAATACTTGGTTTGGCATATATATTTGAAATCACTCTATATCATCTTTATCATCATTTTCTAACTTTCCTTTGGGAGAAAAAAATATAATATCCAGATTTCTGGAGTTTCTTGCTGGGACTGTTACAGAAAAAAATGAAATGGAAAATTTTAAGGTGAAACATTAAGCAGGTATTTAGTAGGTGATATAATGTTTATATAGTGAATTAGGAAATTACCTCTTTAGTTGTTTTAAATCAAATGTCTGTTTCATGTGTTGTTTAAATATAATGATGACTTCATGTGGATAAAGAGATGATGTCAAAAATTGAAAATCAGTAAAGGGAATATAGCTGTGAATGGGATGTTGACTTGTTATATTGCCTACCTCATTCTTAACCCTATTAAAGGCTCAGTCTGCAAAATTTGAACACATTCTTAGCTTTACAATCTCCAAATATTCCCAGTGAAATTGGTGGAAATACTCCCAGGCCTCAGTTATGCAAGCCAGTGCTATTCAGCAAAATACTTAACCATATTCTCAAGTCTCTCTACCTTTGAAAGGATGCAAGAACAGATTTAGAATTAAGCAAAGGATTATGAGTTATATTCCACATTCCCCAGGCTTGCACTTCATCCAATGTTTTCTGGTTTAACTTCTATGCCCCAGCTACTACTACATTATACAGCAACTTTTGGAAGTGGAAGAATGGTTTTCTTTATATGGGTAAATATTAAAGGCATAAATTGTAATATGCTAAAATAAAATGCAGTGGGTTTTGAAAATTAATATGTAGGCCCAAATTTAGAGAGCATTTGATCAGGTATTTAAAGGTATCCTTATTCATCCATTATAATGGTTTATTGTTTTTAAAGCATAGCCCTTAGCATAGCATATAATTCTGTCCATGCCTCTGGATTGTTTGTTAAAAGTTTACTGCAGTTGTAGTTTTCACCGGTTTCCTTTTATTAATTTTGACATCCAAATTACAGGTCATAACTGTATTGCTTTAGTCTTTGATTGGAAAAGCAAAGCTTTAGGAAGGCTGTTTCAGAAATATAAGATGAGGATGCCTACTGAACTTCGACTTCCAAATGATTGTTGACATACAGACATTAAAATGTTCTTGGTGCCCTTGAGAATTTTGCACCAGCCTGCCAGAATTACTGAGGTCATTCCAGAGCATTGCCACTCCCTCCCACTCTCCAATGCAAGGGAGAAATTTTATGAGAAATACTGTAATGACTTGTAGCAAAGACAGAAATGCAGAGAGAAATGAGTCTCACGTCAGCCTTCTGCTCTCCAAAAAAGACAGTGCTTCTGAGGCCTCTGGTTGGCCTCATAATATCTTTTCACTGGTTATATGACAGGGTAATTAAATGGGAATTGTAATCACAACTAACTTCAGGACACTGTGTGTCTCTTTATGGTTCACATGACAGAAACATAATATTTATATTTTAATTTTTCTTTTTATTATGCTGCCTCTCTTATCCTTTTATTTTAAGTGAATATGTTCTGGCACCACAGGGCATAATATAGCCATGGACAAATGTCATATTATTTTCCAGTAATGTTATGATATTTCTGCTCTAGCAGGATTAGAAAAGATAATTATATATTTCTGCAGGCTATAAACTTACGTATTTACAGGCTCAGTAAAATACATCTGATGGTAAAACCAGTATATTTTAGCAGGAATCCTTTTATGCAGTCATCCATGACTGTTCTCATCAGCTCAGACTCTTCAAACTGAAACATCCAGTCCTCAAAGATGAGATCCTTCCTTGGCCATTCTACACACAGTTCTGATTTTAACAGATGGGTTTGCCCTTTTCCCTCAGTCATCTGCCATCATATCTCATGACTTTAAATTCCACATTCACATGCATTCTACACTAAAATTTAATAACCCATCACATTTTAAGGCCAATTAGAAGACAGTATTTTTTGTCCAAGTCTTCACACAGATATTCAATCTCTTGCCTTTCCCATGAATCCTACTTTTTTTTATTTTTTTCTTTTTTTCCCCACAATATTTATTTTGCTTTTTTAAAAAAATGTGAACAGGGCAATGACTATCTTCCCCTTTAGTAGGATCTTAAAAATAACCAGTCCAGAAGACAGTAATTAAAGCAATGTCTTGAGCACTTAAGTCTTTAAGAAGACCCTGAATCATGACCTGCACAGTTATGCAAAGGCAGAACACAGGAATGTAAGGTAGTACTGGAAGGTGAAGGGATTTCAGATGGGCCTGTTTTCTCTTGGGCTGCTCATTACAGAGACCTTCTAATGCTTCTGACTCCCTAGCCCCACCACACATCCAAACAAAATAAGTAGAAACATAGTTTATTTCTAGGTCTATTTCTAAGCACTAATCTCAGCACCTTAATTCTTGTTAAGAAATTTAAAATTAGCATAATATTACTAAAAAAAAAGTTTATTCTCTGGTTATTCACTAGGTAGTATGTATTATATAGGGCCACACATAATGTGGGTTGTTGTATAAAATGTGTACTATTTAGAACCAAATATTAGGTTATACAGATTTGATCTATGTTTGAAAATTCTCAGATCCTATTTCTCCATAGCAAGTAAAAAGAACTCATCCCTCAGTCAATGCAGTGACAGATTTACTATCATTTTAATACCAATAAAGTTAGAGTTACAATTTGCACTCCTGGAAAGCTGTTCTGTTAATCTGTATGATGGTGGTTACTAGTGTGGGGGCCAGCCTGATTTAGTGAGAACAGAGCCCTCTTTTAAAAATCTTGTAGAAAACTTTCTAAAAAATATGCTATGAGTATATACTGAAAAGTCTAATACTAAAACCTGCATAGGACTCGGATAAATTCCACTGACTCAAAAACTATCATCCAGACCAAGTCCTATGCATCATTTGAATTATTTCTAGGATTAAGTTTTCAGGTACCATGAAAAAAAAACAGTCAAACTGGCTCCTGCAAGTACTATTTCAGAACTATTACATTTCTTTGAATTAATCCCCATGTTTCTGAAGTGTTTACCTGACATTTGCTTTCTCAGTTGCAGTAATTACTGGGGACTGCAAATGGCTCCAAGTCTGTCATGTGCAGAATTTGATTCTTGACATTAGAACAACCTTATGCTCTCAGTTCTTAAGCCCTTGCTAGAGTTGGCAAGGACCCAGGATAGATGCATCGTATTGAAGCAGTTCATTTGCACAAACCCAGAGCTCTCAAGGAGCAGCAATATTGAGGCTGCTCTACAAGGAGAGTTGAACACAGAGCTGAGGGTAGAAAAAAGCAAGGCAGAAACACTTGGACGATGGCACCATCCCATGGCACTCAAACAAGAAGAGCAGAGTGGGCCTGTGGATAGTAACTGGGGCAGCCAACAGCCTTGATTGCCAGACAAGTTCATGGTGATGGAGCCAACCCTTTGGCAGGAGAAAAGGCTTTACACTGTGCAGACATATCCTTAGAAATTGGATGGGAAAGAAGGGATAAGGGGAAAATGTTCATGGTTGTGAAATGAGTATGTGATTTTCAAGCTCTGTGTTAACATATCAAATACATCCTAAAAGCTGTAAAGTGAGGGCTATCAACATGTTCGCTTGTAGATTTTCTCTTTAAAATATATGAAACTTATTCTTGGTAACAAAAATATCGCTTACTAAGTTTTATATTATTTACAGAGATTTCTGGTTAAATTAAGTGCATGATTCAAGAAATTTTATGGTTCTTCCTCTAGGGAACTTGGCTGCTTATCAGGCTTTTACAGAAACAATCTCTGTGCCTGAAGTCTGAGGAATACTACTGAAAGAGGAGGTTAAAAATCTGAGTTAGCCTGACAAACAGAACTAAGGAGAATGCAATAGATTTATGTAGGCTGTAGTCTCTCTATCCATTTCCTCCTTTAAAAAATAGATTTCAAAACTTTAAGATGTTTTAATTTGTTTGAACAATCACAAATATGAACTCCAAAGGTCTTTTTATTTTAATGTACTTTAAGGTTCTTTTGTCATTAAAATATTATTCCTTATCCAGATCCACTCCATTTACTGACCAGGTTTTAGGTCTGTAATGTGCTCAAAGTTTGAAAATTATCATAAGTAATGAAGCAGTAACTGACAGTAATCACAAGCTTTTTTAAGTGCAGCTGTTATAGATGTTTTAAGATCCCTGATGTCATTAATGGAGAGAAAGTTCAGAAAGACAAACATACTTATCTATGTAAAAGCAAGCTGTCCTCCCTAGTGTGACTATTTTGGCTTCATGCATTTTTATTTACTTATTTATTATTTAGCAATTGCAGCTGCCTAAGATGAAACTAGAAAACAGGTCAATGAAAATCATAGAGAAATACCAAGGAAAAGGAAGTAGAGACAGACTGCTCCTATTCTTGAAATAACTGCTATCTGGGAAGACGTAACTGCCACAGGTCACTCTCTCTCAAGCCTCGGTTTGAATGGCAAATGCCATTTTCTGCTTTGGAAAAAAAAAATCATTGACTGTAACTCACAGCATCTGGTGCTCCAGTGTCAAGTCAATTAGCTAGCTGAAAATCATAGGAACTAATTCACTTATTGAGAGTCTCCATTGCCACTGAAGGCAGAGTATAACTTAATGACTTTATATTAAATTTACCTGAGAAGGTACTTATATATGAATACCTGAGAAGTTTTATATATAAAATTGCAGGGGGTTTGGAACTAGATGATATTTAAGGTCCCTTCCAACACTCCCTGACAGAGTCCCTCCCCAGCTTTACTCTAGTCTCCCTTTAGGTACTGGAGAGCCTCTCTAAGGTCCCCCCAGAGCCTTTTCTTCTCCAAGATGAACAACCACAACTCTCTCAGCCTGTCTTCATGGCAGAGGTGCTCCAGCCCCTTGATCTTCTTCATGGTTCTCCTCTGGCTTGCTCTAACAGGTCCTTGTCCTCCTTGTGCTGGGGGCTACAGAGCTGAATGCAGTGCTCCAGATGAGCTCTCACAAGAGCAGAGCAGAGGAGGAGAACCACCTCCCTCTCCTTGCTGGACACACTTCCTTTGATGCTGCCCAGGATATGGTTGGCTTTCTGGGCTGCAAGTGCACATTGCCAGCTCATGCTGAATGTCTCATCAACAAACACTCACGTGTCCTTCTCTTCAGGGCTGCTTTGAATACGTTCTCTGCCCAGCCTATATTTGTACTTAGGATTGCCCTGGCCCAGGTGCAGATATAAGGTATGTGAGTGGAACATGATGGTCTGGAAAACCCAGTTCACTGGGAAGCTCGGTGTCACAAGAGAATTTTTTTTTTTTTTTTCTCATGGCGAATTTACTGTTCCAAAATATGTCAAGAGATAAAACATTACTGGTACCATACTATATTATTTTTGCTGAAATGGGAACTGCGTGGGTGGGTGACAAACTTGAGGGAGTGAACATGTCCATTTCTAGCAGCTGACTAATACTGAGTTTATCTTATCTTTTCAGTGGGCTTAAAAGCAGATTTGGGAAGCTCTTGTGAAATTGTCTGTTCTTGTTTACGACTCTCTGACTTGGTTATATTTTTATTTATCTATTTATTGTCCCTTAAATTCTCTTCTATTATATCAAGTTGTAAAGTGTGATAAGAAAGACTGAAGGTAAATATGAAGTGATAATAATTACTCAAAAGGCTACTGATTTTTCTATGTACATTTATGTCTGCAAGGCACCGAATCAAGTAATCTTCATGCAGCAAATTCTATTAACATGGATAAGATAAAAAGATTAGCATTTCTTTCTGTTAATCTAGGTTCTTTTAATGTGTTTATCCTGTGCAAGATCAATCTAACATTACACATTGATATTTAGCTCTGTATACACACATGGTGGCATTTGAAATATTTCTCCTGAAGTCCTCTTTGTTGCTGAAAGAATAACTTTTGGTCACAGGTCATTCTAAAACACAGGAAATGGATATGAGAGAGATCAGCTGACCAATGCAATAGTAGGTTGTGTAGCTTCCTTTCTACCTTGGGAAAGAACTGTTGTAGATTACATTGGATCAGCCAAACCTGAGTTCAAGACCCCATCCAGAGTGTTGAAACTCCTTGGCAAATCTAAGAAACATCTGCAAAACCTTGGGTGGATGTTATGTATAGCTGCAATACACTGAATACACATTGCAAGCTGCTCAAAATTACACATTTTTTAACCCTTTCAGCAGGATGAATTATCAATAAAGAAGAAATTTGTAATCTTTGTTAAAATTTGTTGGGCTATATACTTGCATACATATATATAAGTATATTCATATTTGTGTGTGTTCATATTTTTATTTTTTATTTTTATTTTAAATTTCCACCTTAGATCTCAGTCTTACTGCACACAATAGGAATTATGCTCAGTAAGTAATAAAAACATAGCAATATAATTACAAAAAATACAACCATCTTACTTTTAATGCTATTCAATTTTAAAGCTAAGTTTGTTAAGAAGGTTTAGTAGAATCAAAACAGATATGTTGTTAGTTTAGTTTGTCACTACAGATTTATATCAAACACATTTGTTAAAAAAAAAAAGAAACAAACCAGAAAGCTCACCACAGAAATTTTGGTTTACACAGCTATTTTCCATAGGGTTTTAAAATTAATTTTCCTAATCTCTCACAAAGCTATTAAATTAAGTCAGCTCTTCCCAGCTTTTTTGGTGTCCTCTCTGTCTCTTGTATTCAATACCAAGCCCAAAAGTTTTCTTTTGGAACATATATACAAACAATTATCACTTCCAGTAATGCTCTAATGGGTACAGAGTTTTGCTTCACGGAACAGTGTCCTTCTCCTAAGGACTTTACAAATGCTTCAGCTCTGTTCATGTTAACAGCTATGATCTATAAAATAATTGCTCATGTATGTGTAGTTTTAAGAATTTTATTTCCCTTGCTCAGGTTTTAGTAAACTGAGTGATTTGCATGTTATCAGATACTATCCTATGTACTTGATAACAAAGGTAAAGGTGAGATGAGGAAGCAACAGTTTTGGGAAGAAAATGGAACACCATAAACAAGTCTATGTAATTCCAAGAAAAGATTGGAAACTGAAATTGCTCACTCTTGGAAATGTTGGCATTAGTATCAAAATATACAGGATATTTGACAAAAAGTATCAAAAATATACATGAAATAAGAATTTTTCAAAAACTTTCACAAACTTCAAAAATCTTGGGTGAAACAATTTTCTAAATGGATATATTTTATATGAGGTCAGTTTAGCACTGAACAATATCTGTTTGAACTAGTATGTTGTCTAAGGAGACTTAAAATTTATATGTTTTAACCTCCTACTTGCCAAATTTCTTGGGCATACCACATTTCCATAATATGTTACAGTTACGTGGCTTTCAGCCTGTTACTCAAGTGGGGAGATCATAACAAGTTATAAAAGATGTAGTATGAATATCTTGCCTTGGGGTAGAAGGGTTATGATCCACCAATATATCTTACTGAGATTTATGGCTGCCACAAATAAATGTTAAATTGGTCCAAACAAACAATCAAACAAAAAAATAAAAAGCTTTTAGAAGTGAGTCAGCACTGCTCCTGAAATCTCTGCCTTTTTATGTTTCCCACACACATTACATGGGTGGAAAATCACTTTGTTTTCTAATCTATCTGTTTGAGTTGTTTTATCCACAAAAATGGCAAAAACCTGTAAACAAAAACCTAAGTAGCAAATTTAACTGTGAGATTAACAAAGTGATCTATTTTTTTATATATGTATTGCAGCAGAATCATTACTTAATGTAGGTTTAGAGTGTGAGCATACGTGTAAGCTCAAGATGGCCATTGCTAAGAAAAGAAAGTGAATGAATAGTAATGAAGGTGAAATTATTGAAAGAACAGAAGTCAAGAACTGTAACTATGAAGGAAGCACAAACTGATGTTTACATTTATGAAAAATGTCTTCTGGGAAACTCTTAAAAAGTCTATTCTTAAATAAAGTGTTATCATAATGTTCTTTTTTGTCTGGTACCGAATACAATTAAATATACACAGGTAGACTCCTACCTGTTAGCATGTATTTGACCCAAATTATACACGTATAAACAATTATATGTGTTGGTAAAACTGATGAGGTTGTACCCATTATGTCTCTCATTTCTTCTGAAATCTACTGTTTGGGACTTTTACAGTCGTTCATTTTTTATTACAAAGAATATATATATTTTTGGTGAATATACAACATTTATTGAGACTGTCTACAGACAATAAATAAATAAATAAATAAATTCAGCTGTGCATTGAATTTTCTCTGCTTTATATGATACTCACTATGAGTAGGATTTTGGGGAAAAAATACATCTCCGTGGACAGAAAACTAATTACCAACTCAACTAGGCTTGATCAATTTACCTATGTGTGACAGGGTGTATAAAAGCCAACTTTCTTGAGGAAATGCAACTCATACAGACTCCTTTCTCTCTCTTTTTCTTGGCCTGTCCCCATCTAACAAATTTTGAGCCCACAATTGGAGAAACAGAGCTATCAGAGCTATTAAGTTCTGACAAGCTTCTTTTCAGAGAGCCTGTATTTATTACTCCAATGGCAGAAGTGAGCTCTGTATATGCTAGATACTTGGGAATGTACAGAAATGCTTATCTCCAAAACACAGCTTCTTAGGAAATTAGGCCTCACTGTCCCAGTGGTCTTGGAGTTACTAACTTTTATGTAAATGCATTAACATTTAGCTTGGATGATAGGAATCTACTGGATAAACAGTTTTACCCCAGGATGTGTTTTGTTTTGTTGTTTTGTTTTAAAGAAACATATGCACATCACCACACACGTCTCCATACAAGCATGCTCCAAGAGACCAAACCCTTTTGTTAGGTGAAGTCAGCCAAAGGAAACTAGGAGGCCAATAAATAAGTCTCTCTGCCTGTCTTTGGAGAATAAATATGCTGAGGTCTGGGAACTCTCCAAACACCTGCACCTCTCTGTGTACAGTATCAGAAATGTGAACATGGACAGATATGGATCCTAAACCTGTAGTGAGATCTCTTTGGTAGAATGTGAACTGTCTTGGCATCACTCAGCCTATCCTTCCCCTCCACCTCCATAGCTTTATATTCCACATGCATTTGGCTGATGCAAACTAGGATCAAGTGAAAGGATTTGTGTGTGTCCAGATTGGCTTCCTTTTCAAGCTCAGCAATATGAGAAGCTACGGGAACCAGCCATGTGGTTGGTAGACATGAAAGCATTGAAGTCTGAGGCATCTGGCTCTTCACTGGCAGTGGACTATCAGCCAAAAGCAGCAAACAAAAGAGACAGAGATGAAGTTGGTCAGCTCTTATTTCTCCACACAGAAAAGTGTAGCATGAAGAAAGGCTTGTGGCCATCCTACATTCAAATATTTTAGCTGGCAATGAGAGAAATCCTCCTCTGCTGTACCTCCCCCAGGACAACCATATGATGACTCACATTGCCTATTACACAGGTCCACAGGAGAGAGAAAGCACCCGTAAAGTTCATGATACGGAAAGTATCCGTATCATGAATTCCTCTTATACAGACTAAATGGAACCTTCTCACAAAAATTAATAATCTGACACACTGCCAGAATAAAAAATAAAAAAATAATCAATGTCATTTCAATTGGCTTGAAAAGTTTTGCTCAGTGGTTTGGTTTGGTTTCTCTTTAAAATTCATTTTAACTAAGGACAAATTTATGTTTCATTTGAATATTTATTTAATGGTTACTTTCAAAATGTCATTTGTATGTTTTTTATGAAACATTAATTGATTTACCAGAAAGTTAGGTCCATCTTTTTTCAGTCAGTTAAGAGTCATTTTATTTCACCATGCTTTCTCCATCCCTCAGGTCCAGCAGATATTTGACTAATCCCAAAAGACTGGGTTCCATGGAAGAAGTGGGAGTTACATTTTTCTCTTCTGCCTTGTAGCTTTGAGTTTCAGTTACCCTTCAGAGTTCTTTTTGTTCATTTGTTTGTTTGCTTGCCTTTGTTGTTGTTTTTGTTTTGTTTGCTTGCTTTTGTTGTTGTTTTTGTTTTGTCTGAAAGAAGAAGACTTTGTTCCTGGATGTTCCATTTCATGGTGTCTTTCCTGACACTTCCCTGAGCAAACAGAAGTCTATAAAGGGAGTTAACCGGGGCTTATGTCTAACTCTTTGACTGTAGCATTTTTTGCTGGTAAGCTCTCTTACCATCCACTGATGAGATGGTAACTCATCTCTGTCACCTGTTACAAATGTAAGGCAAAGAGAGAAAAAATATTTTTTTCATTGACATTCAAATGTTCCATCTCATGTTTGCCACAGAAGTTATTGGGTAGAGAGCACAGTTCCTCACAAGAAGTTGTAACATGTTTGACTATCCCATCTTCAGTTTTCTGTGGACAGAAACTACGTGGACAGAAACAACCAGCTCAAATTTCTCAACACTTTAAATTCTTAACTGTAGGATAAAGGCTCCTTGGTCAGTGCTGTGGATACTTTTAGGCTGCAATTTATCTAAAAGTTAGGAACCTTCATGAATCTATTCCTTGGTTTAAGAACTTCCTCATTTACCTGTGCTGATCGAGGGTAGGGCAATATCAGCCACAGCAAATGACCTGGAAGAAAGTGAGGATTTTATTTCTAACTAATTTCAAAAGTCTTCTTCAGGTTTTTGAGTATTTTATTACTGTCCAGGTCTATATTTTCTGTAAAATTATAACATTTTCATTTGTAAAGGCACTTCCAGCTATGAATCCTACTTTCTGGAAGCTAAAGACTTCACATATATAATGTCTGTTGAATAGTTCTACACAAGGAAAAGAGAGTGGAAAAAAGCATGATCTCACTAGATTCACAATAAGCACAAACATTAATTTAGTAGACCTTATGCTAAGCAAGGCAATAATCTTTTCTCACAGTTTCCTGAAATAGAAATGCTGTTGTTTTCCTGGTAAAGTAGTCAGGATCCACAGCTTCTCCTCTAATTTTGCAGATATTGATTTCCACAAATACTCAAAGATCTGTTTTTTTTTTTTTTTTTTTTTTTTTAAAAAAAAGACTGTCCATAGAGCATTAATTAACATAAATGTTAACCTTACATCTATTAACAATTACCTTAAAGTTATGATTAACAGAACCTTTTTCAGTTCAAGAAAGCAGCATGTCCTAAATATGAGAAAATTAAACAAGTTTTAGTTTGAAGGAAAGAAGTAATCTCTGTATGTCAGATAGACTTACGCAAAGCACTCTTCCACTTCCTTCCTTTTTTCCTAAATCCATCACCATACCAGACATTCTCAGATCTCATACCTGAACAAGTACAAAAATGAGGAGAATCATTCTTTCAGTGTGTTTGTGGAGCTGTAGGGTAAAGCTGATGTCTGAAATACTATCTTTTAAGTTTTAAAGAGAGTGTAGGTGTGAGGTTCCTTTTGTTGTGCACTATATGAAAGAGGTGCTACATAACAAATTAATTCTTGAATTCTGACTACCCTTAGCTCTCAAACAGGCTAACAATTTCTTTCCTATTAATCTCCTACAATTGCTGTCCTATTAGTTTAAGTTGGAGTTCACCATGACATGAATGGCGGAAACTGTAAGATCTGCTCCTCAGAGATTTGTAAGAGATCTTTAAAAAAACTGTAAGATCTGCTCCTTGTTAGTGCAACCTCAACTGCATGAAAAAGAGGAAAAAAAATAATCAGATAAAGCCATAATTGTATTTTTCTTTCCAAATAGCAAGTGTGAGTAGAATACAATGCTAAGGAGCTGCTCCCATATTTCTCCCTAAATTCACCCTCTGCTTTTGCCTTTTCTATTTTCTTAGGCAAAAGCACGCCTTTATTTTTCCAAACTGAGTCACAGCCAGCTAAGTCTTACATTTACTATAAACTCTTTCTAACACTCATATGACTGGTGAAGATGGTCAGATCAGATGTTGAAGAACAGCAGCTTTCATCCTTCTTTCAGTGAACTTAGCTCTTTTTCCAATTAAATTGTAGATGGTAGCACATCAAATTTCTCCTTCTTGAGAATTGTCTTACTAAGTTTTCACTTCCAGGCAAAGGCCAAGGACTTGCAGGGTTTCTGGGATTGCAGATTCAAAGACACTGTTTTATAAATACAGCCTTAGTTGCTTGCAAGGTTATAGAACAATATAAGGGAAGAGGTTTCACTGGAACTTGGGACTGTCTCCAATCTCTTGCTCAGTCTGTTGATGACCATTGTCTCTTTCCTTGGAGCTACTCATGAATCTTCTCTTTGTTACTCTTTTCTGTATTCTGCCTGGCTGGAAAAAAAAAAAAAATCCCTTGTGAGTTGAACATGAAGCTTTGTTTCATCTGCAACTTTATTTTGTTGTTTTAAACTAAGCTTGTTGGATATGAGTAGACAGGAGGAGGGGGCTGGGTTTATGCTGCAATGACAGAAGAGAATTTTCTGCTTGGTGTTTAGTTTGGCCAAAGTTCTGCTGAACACTGCCAATCCCACAAGTCCTTTCTGACAATCACTCATCCCTAGATATTCCTACTGCTGTTGTAAGATAATTCCAGATTTTCAGCTGTAGACCTGGCATGTTGATCTCTTGGCTCATACTAAATGCAAGTGGCCAGATTTTCCTCTCTAAGGAAGAACTTAAGAAAGGATGGCATTTGGTCTGGCAAAATACATAGGGCTGTAAGTCTGGAATGTCTAATTCTCTTAAAGGAAGTAATAGACTTTTGAGTGTTTCAGTTAGCTGGTTAGCCAGTCAAAGGGAGCTCCTGGGTTTAGCACAGGAAGCAATCTCAGACAAAACACAACTCTAATATTTGCTTGTCTTTTTGTCATTCTCTACCAGAAATATGATTTGCTATGATGGAAGATGGAAAGGTAAACATCCATGAAGAGGTACAATGTTAGCCTGAAACTGCCCTGAAGGCATGAGTTTGGAGATCAAGGTATAGTTCATCATAAAGAGCAACCTAGTGCAAATTTCTGGTCTAGTAAGACTCAACTTCTACATTTTTGTGTGTTCAAATTTGGAATTTTGAGGCTTGATTGCTGCTGTGTTTTAAAAATCATTTGCTACTTAAATGTGTTGACTTTAAAATACAGACTGTAGTAAAAGGGAAAAAAAATCTCAAAAATATTCTCCTGAGAAAAATCTAAAATCTCCAAGATATATTGTTGCTCTTCAGATATATTGTTGCTTTCTGAGTAGTCTGCAATGGAATGGAATGGATCATCTGTTTAGGCTGCATTAACGCTAATGCTTCTCAGCTACTCTCATCCCATCCTTACTGCTGTTCCATAGTTTTCACTTTATAACATTAGTTAGAAGACATTAGAAAAATGAAGAAGGGATATAAGTGATGGGAAAAGTAATCTTAACATTAATATATTCTTCTGCTAAATGTGGAAATGATTTAGGGAACTTTCATATATTTTTGTACAAAATACCTCTGCCTCTTTTCTTGGTAAGGAATTTAAGTCATCCTCTTCATACATGCTTTAAAAGAGGTGAGGGAAAATAACACATTTTATAACTTTTTAATCAGTTCAAAAACAAGAGATTCTTGTAGGTTTCAGTGAACCAGATTGCTTTTTGTTTGCTTGTTAGTTTTTTTCCCTCTCTGTTTTTCTCTTCTCTCACTTAATTCTCAGGATTACAATAGTATTTGTTCTAGATTTTTTTTTTTTTTTTGGCATACTCAACCTAGGTATATAGAGTGCTTGTAGGCCTCTATATTTTGCATCCCCTTAGGTATGTAGGTTTTCAGGTTACTAAATGCCTTCATGAGAAAAATATCAAATTCATAAAAACGCAAAAAATGAAAGCTAATTTCAAGTTAATACAATGTTTCATCTTCCCTGGTATTCTGTCTGTTCTGGTGGCTAGCAGTAAATGCTGGGGGGGGAGGAGGGGGGAGAGAAAGAAGATGAAAGGAAAGAATGAGAGTATGTCATATCTTTCATAGTCTGAAGTTTAGAGGTTTCTTGAATCAGAAATGTGTCCAAAGTTTTCACTGTGATGATCATCTTCAAATTAATAATGTTAAATGAAAATAAATGTGTAGAGGCAAACATAGTTCATAGGTTTTATTGGACCAGTACCTCCATGAGTGGAGAACATGTTTCTTGCCAAAAGACATGGTAGCAGTGATGGAGCTGTACTATTTTCACACTAAACTGGAGTTTCATCTGGAGATGATGCTTTCATCTGGAGACAGAAATTACAGCTGAAGACATCTGGTGCCCTTGTTTTACCACAAGGAGCAAATGTCCTCAGGCTTCTTGTGGTACTTGCATGTCTTGTATTCCAACTACATTTCGATAGGAAAGTATGATTAGTAAAGAGAAAACTATTACTAATCTCAAGTAATGAAAGGATGCACTGCATACAGCAGTAGCAATCATCTATTATTCAGACCTACATTGTCCAAAAGCAGAAACCTCTGAACTTCCAAATAAGAGCAAGGATAAGACATGCAGCCCTGTATGAAATGTTGCTGCAAGTAGGAATTCTGAGGAAATTACCGCATAAATTAGACACAGACTCCACAATTCAAACATAGGTCTGCATGTTTTAGAGCTTTTTAAGGCATTGCTTTGATCATTCGATCTATTTCTCAGACATTTGAAGTTTCTCTGTAAGGCTGAATAACTCTGGCTGAAATATGTCTGTGTTTGCCACGAAGCTCATGCTGACTATGCCTGAGGTGGCTGGGATATAATTATTTGTGCTGGTTTACATAGTTCTTGTCTTGTGCAAGACAGACGTGAAACATGAGGATAGATCAGTTCTAAACTTAGAACAATGAGGTAAAGTCTTCACAGCAGATCTGCACTTTGAAAAGTAAATTTGCAGCATACATACATGTAATGAATCTAGGACCTATTGGAATGACTGTTAGCACACAGATTATGTGCATAGGCCATGGAAAGTAGGCCTGATGCATCCTGCATGTGTAGAAATCACTGCTTATTTGTAATAGAGGTTGTTTTAAGATATTTGTTGAATTCTTGACTGAGAGTTTTGGCTGCTGGATGAAAAAGAGAAATAATCAGAGAATCCAGGTTTTTGCTAGTCCCAAACTGCACACCCGTACTGCCTTTTCATCAACAACTAGTTAATTTGGAGATAACTCCACTGGCCTTACCTGCTACTGCCTGCCTTATAGAAACATACATGTGTGTCTTAGGACAAGTTTCAAGGAGAGAAGGTGCAATCTTACCCTATTAGACCTTGAGCTGTTTGATCTTATACACAACTGGCTAGCTTTCCTGGCTCTGCTAGAAGATGAAGAAGAGCTAACAAAGAGCTAACAGTTCATTTTGTTCCAGCTCATAGGAAACATTTAACATTTTTTATTTCTGTCTTATGCCTGACTGGTTACAGTAAGGAGAATTAGTATTCTGGATCCCACAGATACCTTGGGATTTTTGCTCTACAAAATACCCATGGAGCTTTTCCATCTCTCCTGCATATGCCCATCCTTCCTTTCCTCACACTCCAATTTAACACCTGTGTATTATGAGTTTGAACAGCTCACATGACCTGCTTAATTTCTGGGAAAATGAACAGAGAGCTTGGCCTTTCAACCTATTGCCTCTGTATAGCCTAGCTATATGCATTACAAACAGGATTGTAGTGCTGATGGTACTAGATAATGATCCAATACATCACTTCCAGCACCCTGGGCTGTCACTTTTGATTGTCCTACTTGGCCTTTGGCTGCCCTTGTGTAAATATTCTACACAATTTGAACTGAGTAACTATGTAACCTCATATCAAAGATGTGATGTATTTCTGACATTTGTTCACTCAGAGGGCAGTGAGGCCCAGGAACAGGTTTCCCAGAGAACCTGTGGATGCCCCATCCCTGGAAGTGTTGAAGATCAGATTGGATAAGGTCCTGGGCAACCTGATCTGATGGCCGGCACCCCTGCCCAGAGCAGGGGCGGTTGGAATTAGGTGGGCTTTAAGGTCCCTTCCAATCTAAGCCATTCTATGATTTGTAGTAAACATTACAGACTTCAAACAGACTTGATGTCTTACCTTATATAACTGCTCCTCCAAACCCATTTGTTTTTGGTAATCCTACACTGTAATTTACAATTAGCAGCATAAATGATTTTTTTTTTTTAATAGTAAATTTTATACGCATTTTTGCTTTTGCTCTCAAGAGCCTCTGCAGAGTTAAATTTGCAATGTTAAGTACGTTGTGTAAACCACCACTTGCCAATTTGCTGTCAAGGGCAGATGATTTGTTAATAATAAATTCTTTTTGTAGTATAATAAATTATTTTCATTGTGTCAATCTGAAAAAAAGTCAAGATTTTGTTTATCTGAGAAAGAAATTTTAATAATGTATTTGATTTATATGCTAATTGAACTCGAGTCTACATATCAGTGGTAATTTTTGCATTATTCTATTTCCAATAGAAAATATTAATTTTCTTCCTAAGACAAATTCTAACCCCACCCTTTCCATCTGAATAACTGGCAGAACCACTAGCTATGTGTGGAATTTTATAAGAGAGAAGGAGTTTACAATATAAACCCCTGAATATTATCACTAGTGAGAAAATGGCTGAAGGAGCCTTAATGTCTCTTAATAAGAGGCAGAAGTTAAAGGACATGTTATTACAGTTTATAGTGAAGATTTTAATTGGATATGCATTGTACATAAGTCCATCAAGGTATGAATCATATAGGACCTGTGTTGGAATACCAGTTCTGTGATGATGAATTGTTTGAAGAATTGGGATGAAAATACATATATTTATTTGATTCTTCATGCCACTGAACTGAAATAAACAGCACTCTCAGGGTCCACTAGTATAACCTTCTCTAATTTTTATAAACTATGGCTATCAATCAACACCCTACAACCCCAGAGTCTGAAGAAAGGTCAAACTGGAATCCAATTTTGCTGGTGAAAAATTAGTTGCTCAGAATTATCACAGAAGGCATATCTACACTTTCATATATTCCCCCTCTTCCTTCACCATTTTGTGGTCCAAACAGTAGAGATACTAGTCTATAGTTGGGATTCTTTCTGCAACGACGTAGATAGTTCCCTCACAAAGCTGCTATTATTCAGGAAAGGGAAAGACTGTGCAGTGTGGGACTGAACTATTTTTTCCAGGGATAAGAAGGTGATGGTGTGATGGCTGCAGATAAGAGGGGTAACCAGCAAAAGCAAATTCAGCAATAAAGCTTAGAATTTCATCTCAGCAATAGCAGATGTATTTAATAATGACCTCTGCCTAGATTTATGTAGCAACAGGATGTGTTTTCAAAAACTTTTATTGAGGGTCTAACTTTTTAATGTTATTTTCTCCAAGTTCTAATTCCTCTTTTAACTCCACCCATTGTCTTACTACAAATTGCATTGTTTTTGTTAGGAAAACTTAATTTCATTTGTAGAAAACATGATGGGCAGTTCATCCATGGTTAATATAGTATTTACTATTTCATTTGTGTGTATGGAAACCATGTAATTACAGAAAGTTGCAAATACAAACACAGACGTTTGTATCACACAAATATATTTTAACTGCTGGAAAATATTTTAACAGGACGCAGACTCTGCATGCTGTTAAAATGAATCAAGCAACATGAGAATCAGTAGAAAATACTGATGTGTTTGTTAAAAAATTAACAAACACATTTCTGGCAACAATAATTCAATCAAGCAGTTGATGAAATTCAGTGTTTGTGGGATAATATTACTTCACTAAGAAATTGAACAACTCACCATTAATCTCAGGACTGTAACATAATGTTTTTAATATAATATTATGAATGGTTTATGCATCATATAAGGAAAAAAATATGTTTTCAGACAATGATGGTTATTCATCAACTTGTCTAAGCTGTAGTCAGATCATGTGTAGAGATGTAACATATTTACTAAAAGCTCACAAATGCTGATAGAAACCATTATGTACAAAATCTGCTGAGGACATTTACAAACATATTGCCCTTGAAATAGGGCCTGAACCATTATCCAAGCCACACAGCACAGCTGGGGAGGAGCTTGCCTGAGTGTGTTTTGGGCCATTGAGTTACTGGGGCTAGTTAGGCTAGGCTGAAGGCTCTTTATTCCAGATACCAAAAGCTAGGCAGGAATGTTGGTTGTATGCAGTCTGCTTGAGCTATTTAATCTATATAATTCCCTTCATTGCAAACTTTCCAAATATTTCTGTTCTGCAAAGTGATAATAGAATTTCTTTAAATTCCTAAACCTAAAAAATCCTTACTGTTATTACTATGATTGAAAGATGTTTAGTGATTGTACAGATGTTTTTACAACAAAGTTAAGCTTACTGACAGTGAATTTGGTTTTCTCTCACACAGTTCGCAAGAGTAACCTAATAACACAAAATCTAGTGAAAAGGTATTCTGATATTAGGTATCTTGATAGACACAGGTTTGATACAGAAACTACTGTATTAAAAATTTGCAATCTATCTTCTGTAAAATTTCAAATTAAATGATTATCACAATCTTAAAAATAATGGTTTCACAAATATACATAAGTCTAGGCAGAACAGTATTGATTCTAAACCAGTTCATCATAACCGTAACCTTTCTGAAAGGTTATAATTAGATAAATACTGATTTAATGCACTTTTATTAGGCAACTAAATAAACACAGTAACTTTCTTTCTGAAGTTAGTATAGATGAACAAAAATAGTTATGTTCCTAAACCTTACTTTAGATCTTTTTCAAATCCTCTTGACTTTTTCTTTCTGTTGACCTGAGAGCCAGTTAACTAATAGAAACAGCACAATATTTAAACTACTGCTGATTAAAACACTGTTTGTATTTAACTGTGTATACATAAAATGACACTGGAAGTTTACAAGTATGTTTAGAATTCAGTTTTGGGTACATACTCTTACACAAAGCAATGGCTTCGAAAATTACAGTAGAATGTATTCTTTCTCTATCTATCCATCTATCTATCTATCTATCTATCTATCTATCTATCTATCTATCTGTCCATCCATCCATCCATCCATCCATCCATCCATCCATCCATCCATCCATCTATCTATCTATTCCCCAGCAGCTGGAGATACATACTTACTCTATATGGTCAGAGATACATTCTTAAACACAGAATGGTTTACCTAGGTCTATTTCAGGAGACCTATTTATTTTTAATGGAAAACAAACCAACAAACATGAATGCAAATGCATTTTGACGTGTACTACCTATCTGTAATTGCAAGAAATATGTCTCTTCACTATCAACATGAATCTTCAGAAAGATCAAGCTATATTATTCTTAGAATATAATAACATGATCAAAACCCTTCACAAGTGATAATATTTGCCAGCATGCATTTAATATATTATTTATATATTATTAAATATATTATATTAAATATATTTTCATATATTTTACTCACTTTATTTAAATGGACACAAGTAAAACTACCAGTCAGTTATCCAGATTCACAGCTTAAGAGTAGGAACTGTATTTTCACCACTCAGCAATGTGCAAATCAAAAGAGTTCTTTAAACAGTACTTTAAAATTAGATCTGTGGAATAGACTTCTGTATTTTTCTCTGGAAGACTCCAGTTTAATGCATGGAGAAATCTGCAAATGAGAGCTTCCTGACAGGAAACTTAAGTCACTTCTCATTTTGTTTATGTTGTAAATCAACCTGTGTTCAGAAGCTGGTGAGTCTTGCTCTTAAAAGAAAATAAAGTGACCATAAATGAAAGTAAAGTAAACTGGAAGGTCTAGGAAAGTGTGTAATAAAGGAGATACAACTTAGCAGAGACTCTGAGATCACAAAGTCCTCAGACAATTCTGATTGTTTTTTTGCTCTGGCTTTGAGTAAGGCATCTGTGCTTAGGAAAGAGTTCTAAAGAGATCTGAAAGGCTGAGGGTGAGGGATAATCTGTTAGGATTCACAGAGAAAATAAACAAGTGAGAATTATTTGGTGCCATGGAGAGTGGATATCCTTCAGAAGTGTCAGTTATCATGTTTCAAGAAAAGGAAATATGTTTCCACAGTGTAGGTAATGTTCTGGTGTTCTCCTGATGACTGACTGCTCTGGTAGCCTCTGGTTTGATACTATCAGGTATCAAACTGCCACTTACCCTGGGTGGTGCTTTTCTACTAGTCTTTGTGTCCCAGTCTGCACCCATGAGGAGGGTATGACCATGGGAGAGGCAATGTGATACAGAGTGGTATGCCTTTGGGCTTACTAAAGGAAAAGAAAAAAAGACAACAAAATAGCACAGATGACTTCTTATAGCTTCCATGAAAAAGATGTATTTTAGTACAAAGTAGCTAACTCCCTCTAATTCAAGGAGCCTGGCTGTCCATTTTTTGATACATTTTAGAGTCTAATTGCATTATGTGGTATTATTTCATAGTACAGGTATATCAAGAAGCATTCACCTTTGGGACTGCCTTTCTTAAGTGGTCATTGTTACTTATCCGTGAGGTCATAGCAGACAAGACAATATATCACACTGATATTTCCCCAGAACAACATGTGGCTTATATAATGTTATTATTTCTGTCATGAACAAACATACTCTTTTCTCTGCTGAGAAAGATATGGATTCAACTGAGGAGCTTCCTGCAGAAGGTAAGATAAAATTGTACACAGTAGAGTTCTTTGATTTATATTATACAAAAATAATCTTTTTTTTTTTTTTTTTTTCTTTTTTTTTTTTCTGATTGTTGAAGGCCTTTGTATCAAATTTCAATGTTAATTTTTGGGGTATTCTGTTCTTTTGTGTGCATCTGTGAAAACCTGAACAAGAGAGTTTCTTATGGGTAACAGCTGAGGTAAAGCTGTAAAATGAATTCAAGATCTATCCCTTTCAAATGAACATTTGGCTCTCCACTTCCTGCAAGTTAAATGACTGAAAGATATATTTAATTCTGAACATATTTAAAAAATCTTTTTATTTTAAATTCTTTTGCTTGCAAAATAAACAAACACAGCCCTCCATCTGTTTGCAATGCCTAAAGGATTTATCATAGCTGAAGGTTTTTAATGGGACTCCATCATGAGGACATTATACAGAAAAAAATGCATCAATCGGGCCAGAAAGTCTCATTCAAGAAGCTGAACAGTGTTGCTAAACATATGCTCTCTGTGTTCCCCCAGTACCTTCTCTCTTGCCTGGGTGTGTTCCTGTTCTCACAGACACCCCAGACGCCCATGTGCGATTCTCCAAGGTTGCAGCAAATTCCCTCTTGGACAAAAATCATCTTGACACACCTAGTAATTAGTGTTTCTTATCCCTCTGTACAATATGTCTCATTAACTCTCTGTCATCCTAAAAAAAAAAAAAAAGCTTATTCTGCCCTTTACCAGAGCTTTTATTTTCCTATTCAGTGCTGCTCATATACTGAGATCTAGAATGAACCACACCTCCCTCCTTCATTGATCTTCTTGAAACAGTACTTCACATTTAATTTTGCCTTTAAACTTTATACTAAACTTTAGTATAACTATTTCACTAATATTTGAATGTCACCATGGGGGAGTTGGAACTAGATGATTTTTAAGGTCTGTTCCAACCAATGATTCTATGATTCTGTTATTATATGTTTCTAGTCAATGAAGAGCTCAGATTAAGTGAAAAAAACACACATAATGATATGACTTTTACTGTACATTCCGTATTGTCCTTGGACTTATCTTAAAACAGAAGTAAATTAATAGATAATGAAATGGACCAAAATGAGGAAGATTCATCTCTATATGAGACTATCTATATGAGACTGGGTGACTCTTACTGTAATACCACAGACATGGTTCACTGAAACCAAAGTAGTGATCACATACAGCATTTTGTAGCAATTAACATCACACAATTAAAATCCTTCCACATTACCTACCAAATGCAATCAAATCCTTGAGCAAAAGTAATCTGACAAATGAATTTGCCCTTGCCCAAGGCACAAACAACCCAGACTGTCTTCCCCAGCATGTTCTTTACATACAGTACAGGGACTTTATCCTCTTCTACAATATGCAACTCTTTTGATTGGACAAGACCAGCATGACTTGGAGACCCCCTAGTGTTGTCTAGTGAGGTGGCTTTTATTTACTAAATGTGTATCTCAATGTTTGAATGTCACAGCACTCATTGCTCTCAGTGAAGTCTCTAAAGGTCCATTGTATCATTCAATTTTCCGAGGGCCTGTATATGATAGAGGATGTGATATATGTACCCAATGTCATGTTCTTTGGCCCAGGTGTCCATGAGGTTGTTATGGAAATGAGTCTCATTGTCTGATTCAGTACTTTCTGGGGTGCCTTGTTGCCATAAGTTTTGCTTTTCAAGGCCCAGGATAACGTTCCAGGTGGTGGCATGGGGCATGGGATATGTTTCCAGCCATCCAGTAGTTTCTTCCACTATTGTAAGCATGCAGTTCTTGCATTGGAGGGTTTATGGGAGTGTAATATACCTGCCAGGCCTCTCCATATTTATATTTCAGTCATCATCCTCTCTAACAGAGTTTTGAACAGCTTGGCTTTGTTGATTTCAGGTTGTGTTTCACACTCATGGATAAGGTGTGCGATGGCATCCACCCCTTGATCATGAGCCCATCTATATGTTGAATTTCTTCCTTGATGGCCTGAGGTATCATTAGCCCACCAAGCTATAAATGATTCACCTGTATGTTGCCAGTCCAGATCCAACTGGACCACTTCAGTCTTATCAGCCTGATCCACCTGCTGGTTGTTTTAATGTTCTTCAGTGGCCTGACTCTTGGATATGTGAGCATCTACAGGGTGTACATGTACAGGGTGTATCCAAAGCAACTATACCAAAAGCCCACTGGTACCCTTTTAGGTCCTTGAAATGTGCACTCCTGATCTAAGCTATGCCAAGGATTCAAGGAGCCTCTGGGCCAGCACTTTTATTCTGTATGTGGAAACTGGAGCAGCAATTTTCCTGAGAGAACCCCTCTTTGCTGTTGTTTTTCCTTGAAGCTCACATGCCTGTGCCTCTGGGTGTGATGCCACCACTACCTTATGAACTCTCTGTGGTCCTGCAGGTGGCACATGGTGTAGGTTCTGCCACAGGGTGGCACATGGTGTATACCCACCATATCCTCTCTTGAGCAGATGAACACTTAACTCTTAAAAGCTGAGATATGGGTCTGTATTGCAGGGGAGTAGGACATATCCTCTTTGAACTGCTGGAACCCCAAGACAGTTTCTCCATTGTCAGTTTTTCCACATCTGCCAAGATGCATAGGAAGGAAGTGACACTTTATATTGCTGGAGTTGGCCAGTCACCAGCAGTAATACATCAGTGTGTTATCAACATTATTCTCATCCTAAATCCAAAATATAGCACCATATTAGCTACTAGGAAGAAAATTAACTCAATCCCAGCTGAAACCAGAATGATTTTGTACTTTTTTTTTTTTTATTTTATTATTTTTTTTTAACACCTGGAGCGATAATATAGTTTTGCAGGTTCTTTATCTGTCTTTGAAAGACCTGTTTTCTAGATGATTGACCATTCCACAGCCAGTTACCACAATGAACAATTAACCTGAGAGGCCATGAATCCAGAGCTATACCTTTGTGCCAAAAGTATAAGGAAACGTCTTGTAATTTTTAGATTTCTTAAGTTTCTTGGCAAACAGATGGAAGGAATACAGAGATCAGAATGCCTGATGGGGAAGAAAAAGACAGACCAAATTAGCATATTCCTTGCTCATCATGATGCTTTCATGGATCATGTTCTTTTTGAGCACTGTGTATGGCTGGGGACTGAGAAAAATCTTTAGGGGTCTATTGATTAGCCAATAGGCAAACACCAGCATCAGAGAAGCATACAGAAGCACCGTGTATGAACTTATAGATCTGATTTCCATAAAAGCCAGGAGTTACTGGAAAATTACATTCTTAGAAAATCGCCTTGGTCAGTTCATCTAACTTGTTTCTGGACATGAAGCAGCTGTGTAACTTTAGGCACCCCATGCCAGAAGAATCTCATATGCCTGCCAGATGGGCAGGGTCTTTTGGACTTGCTTCCTGAGCTTCTGAGTCCAGACTCTCTTTAAACGGCACTTCAGGAATTTCAGTCTGTTTTTGTCTACCACCATTGCAAGATAGAGGTGGGAGATCTCTTTGTGGCAGAGTAGACAAAGCCCCTTTTACTCATATTGAAAGTACTTCATCACCTAACCTATGTGATTTGCTTACCTTCCAACACCTAATGGGAACTATTTTCAGCAAAAGCAGGATTAATCTGCTAGTTTGGCACAGCACATTGAGAGACCCTATTTCTTCAGAAAATGAGAAAAACACAAATGAGACAGTCTTCTCTGTTGACATCAAGGGACAGGATACAAACAGATTGGACAGGATGTAATGTTCCCTGATCTTGTTATGACTTATGAGCTCCAGACCCTAAAAAAGTAGCCAAGACGCTGTGTTTGCTTGCTAGACCATAGGAATACAGCAGAAAAGCATTTTATCTTATCAAGGGTTTCCCTGCTGTGTTCCTCAATATTCTGGAACGATCCATCCATTTTTTCCCTTTTATCAAGTGCTTTTCCTGAAATGCTTGCTTGCTTCTTGAAATTATTTTCCTTTGGTGCTACAGATTCTTCTGCAAAACTTATCTGATCCAGGAAGTGATCTATCTGCAGCACTGATTTCCACAGTGATACAGAGAATGAAACTGCCTATTGTCTCCTCTCCATCAGAATTTCTTTTCTTCATTTTCTTAGGAAGAAACCAGATCACTCAAGAAATATGAACCTGAAAATGAGGAAAAGAAATGGGACAAAAAATGTACATGTTATTTTTCCCCCTTAAGATCTAATATTTAAAAAAAATGTCATGCCATTTTCAAGTTATATAGATATTTTTGATAAAAAAAATATATATATTTTTTTTTAATGAAAAAACATAAAAGTAATTCATGATAAAAATGGGATCTTGTTGAGCTAAGTAGAAGCATACATATATACAAACCCACACTGCATATCCTTGGTGGTTATTTTACTTTTAAGAAATAATCTCCTTAAATCCCCTCCTTCCCCCAGTTCTGGATTTTTTTTTTTCTTTTTTTTTTTTCCCCCTTGTGTAAATCATTTTATTCTTGCCAGAATTGATTCTATGTTCACATTTATATGAGTCAGAGATTGGAAAATATACCAGTAGGTTTGTTGTGTTTCTTGGACAGTGGCCATATGTTACAAAGTGTTTTAATAGGGTAATGTAGCTTGTTTCATTTCAATTTTATTCCAGTCAAAAAACACAACAATCATTTTACAAGTACGCTTAGATAGATGTTCATTTTTCTATCAGCCCAAGTTTAAACAGTTTTCTCACTAGAAATTCTAAAAGTAATTATTTTATTGGCAAATGGTAGTGGCTTTCCTTAGGCAAATATGGACATATGCTATGGACATTCAAGTCTTTTGTCTAGCATAGAAAATAAACATGTTCATATTTAAAATTATTTGTAATTTGTGAGCTTAGTAAATTAAATGGACATTGCATAATAATTGCTCATAGCCAATTTAACACATACGTAGTTGCTCTGGCCATTTCAATATGTCTTAAAACATATCTGTTGATGAAATCATAACTTTGCCAAGAAAAAAAATGAACAGTAGATCATTTGCTTTAGACCCTTGCCTTTTTTTTTTCAGTCAAAACCTTTTCTTGGCCAGAATCAATACATAAAGCTTATAAACTCCATTTAAAATCTTGGTTTTGTGCTTTGATGGACCTAGGATACCACTTATAGTATTGGCTTTCATTTATAATTACATTCTCCTATCTTTCTGAATTTTATTTTCATTTACATTTGTAGTTCAAAGACAGCATAAGAAAAAATAGAGATTTCAAATTTTTCAAAAAAAAAAAAGGAAAAAAAAAGGGAAAAAAAAAGAAGAAACCCAGGAAACACAAAAACAATCCAAAACACCCAGCCAAAACTTGACAACCTTTTCCCTCTAAAGTTAATAACAATATTCCCATTTACTTTGAGTGCTTATTGGCTCAGCTACTAAAATGCATACAATGCCATGGCCAAGTCATTATTTCCATGCAGAGCATTATACTCTAAATGTGAAGGAGTACACTCTACACGAAATAAGCATCAGATAAAGGTTTCTAAGAGTTGAACACTGAAGCAGTGACATTCTGGAACAGTTTTAAAATCAGAGTCTGGGAAAAATACAAACCCAAACCTGACTAGTCTTAAGGTAGAGCTTGATCCACTGTTAAAGAGAAATCAAGTATGTTTCTTTCCTGCATTAGATGCACAGAACCTCATTCATATCTGACTCAGGAAACAACAAACCAAACCAACCTACACCCTCCTTCCCCTCCAAATTCAATAATTTCGGAATGGAGTTGGGACCACAAAGCATATTAAACAACTCTTTGCAGTCCATCGAAGAGACATTTACTTTTTTTTTTTTTTTTCTTTCTTTCAAATAGCAAAACAAACAAAAAACCAAAAAACATCAGAAAAAAAATTATGAGTGCCAAACATAGGACTCATAAAAAATATGGTTGCTAAATTTAGACAGAAATTGGAATTCTTGAGGCTTAGTTTCTGTTTAACTTTGGCACAATAAAATTTTGGACTGTTGCATCTAACTTTGTATTCCTGTAGTCTTCCTGGAAGAAGAATTAGAAATGCTGTCAAGATTGTGTGATCAAAATTGTTTTCATAGTCCAAATTTATAGTTAGCTAGAAACATGTGTTTTGAAATTTATATTTTCTCACAAAAAACAAACAAACAAAACTATATTTACCAAATGTAAACCTGAAAAAAAAAAAAAACAACACAAAAAAACAAACAACCCAAACCCAATTCCTAAAGCTTTTATTAAACTTAAGTAGTTCAAAATTATTAGAGTATTCACCAGTGAATTGGCATGAGCAAACACTTTCCCAGTACATCTCAAAATTCATGTTTCTTACCAGGCATTATTCATATACATATTCACATATATACACAATTTTCTTCAGAATCTGTGAGAAAACATTTGTTCTTCAAGGGAGACCGCAGTAATGACTGCAAAGCCAGTTTAGTTAGTGACTTTTCAAGCTATATGGATTCATTTTGATGCATTGTACAAGTTTTTGACTAGACCATTTATACATGTACATAGCTACTATATTAAGTTCTCTGTATTCCTATGAGGTGTAGCAAGGCAGATTCTACCAAGCACAATCAAATTACAGATTTCATTATAAAAAAATGTTTCCTGTCAAGAAAAATGCTAATGTTATTTGCATAATTACAATACCCATACAAATACTGTGACTGGTTTATATTTGGGTAAAAATATAGAGAAGAAAAATTACTGTGTGCAGCGTCAGCATAAATCACTCTTCTTAGTGTTTTGTTTTGAAACAGGGAGAGTTCCTCATCCAAATATACATATATATATATATATATTTGGTATATACATATATATATTTGGTAATTTAAAATTGCATGCAATTTCTTTCTATGTAATTTGAGAATCTCTCTTCTCAAAATGTTTTTCATGTGTTCTCTCTATCGTGGAGGGAAGAAAATAAATCAAAATTTTTTCAGGATGGAGCATTTTTAGAAGACACTCATGCCATTGGCAGCTACTTATTGATGAAGAGCCTATCTGGAACATCTGATACTAAAGATCAAGTGTGCAAACTCAAAGAAGAGATGATTACACAAGAAAAAGAAGACAGTGAAATTTGGCAACAATTAAGATTTTCTTTCTTTCTTTCTTTCTTTCTTTCTTTCTTTCTTTCTTTCTTTCTTTCTTTCTCTCTCTCTCTCTCTCTCTCTCTCTCTCTCTCTCTCTCTCTCTCTCTCTTTCTCTCTTTCTCTCTTTCTCTCTTTCTCTCTTTCTTCCTTTCTTTCTCCCCCTCCCCCTCCCCCTCCCCCTCCCCCTCCCCCTCCCCCTCCCCCTCCCCCTCCCCCTCCCCCTCCCCCTCCCCCTCCCCCTCCCCCTCCCCCTCCCCCTCCCCCTCCCCCTCCCCCTCCCCCTCCCCCTCCCCCTCCCCCTCCCTCTCCCCCTCCCTCTCCCTCTCCCTCTCCCTCTCCCTCTCCCTCTCCCTCTCCCTCTCCCTCTCCCTCTCCCTCTCCCTCTCCCTCTCCCTCTCCCTCTCCCTCTTCCTTCTCATTGACCCCAATGAAAGGGATCAATGGAAGCCAATTAATATACCTAAAATTGCAATATAAAAATTTTGATCAAATTATCTTTGAGAAAAGTGTCTCAGGGATAGCATGACATGGAAAAGTCTGACACAGAAAAACCCTTTCATTTACAGCAGCTAACCTGCATGTGGGATATACAACAAAATATTCAATTGTTATTTTATGATCTATATAAGATTTGGTAGTGAGTTCAGTCTCTTGTCAGAACCTGTTCAGTCAGTCTCAGATGTAGATGACAGTGTCTGATATCATCTTTGAGATCTTTGTGGCAGTCTGCAGGCACAGACTAGAAGTGTGCCCTAAGTATAACCTCTAGACTACATGAGGAACAGATTTTATTATCTATTATACTAATGGAAATGTGGAGGAACTGCTGAGGTCATTGGGGTGGAAGCTAGACCTGACATAGCTACATTTGTTTGCGTCCATCTACAGCCACACATAAATGTCTGTCAAAAGAAGCTGGCATTTCTGAAGCTACTAGGATGGTCCCTTGGCTTACATAAATTGGTGGCATTTTTGTGATCCAGGCCTGAGGCAATAATCAAGATCTACATTTGATGATTTGTTTTGCATTCCATCTCCAAAGCTGCTAGGAAAAGAAGAAGGTGAATTCTACAAATAGTTGAATTAAAGTGTGATTGAGAGATGTAACGATCCTGAGCATAACATTCAGTTGCTCCTTTGAAGTTTGTTTATAGACCTATCAGGCCAAAATGCAGAAGATATTTTCCAACATTCATGTCTGATCAAGTCAGAGTTTCTCATCTACTAAGCGATTTTTTTTACTTGATTTACTTTCAGCTGGATGTGCCAAATAGTCTCCACCTAGATAGCATGATTCCTCTTTATGATATCAGAAAGCTTTGTGTCTCAAAATATTGAATTTCAAAGATATGTGAGGAAGAAATCTTTTGCACATGATTTCCATTAAAAAAATACTTGGAGATTATTCAACATTCAATGAAACCATGATCATGCATCCGCATTTGCAATCTGTAACCATTCTTAGGCACAAAGGCAAACACGGGAACCATTTTATTAAAGCAAATGTTGCAGACTGTAATGGCAAAATATGGACAAAGGCAAATACATTTGCTTTTTTCTTAGAAATTATATTAATTATATTAATTCATAGCCTTGAGCTTCAGAAATTGTATGAACAAAATGTGAACAATATGAACAATTTTTTGAATTGTAGAAATTGTATGAACAATACAATGTCATGAGAACGATAATTATTAATAAATTAACTATTTATACCCCAAATAAAAACCCTAACAATCCATAATATTTGGTTTATAAAAACAGACATTGGAGTTCATTGTTTCATTAGTTTTCTACCTTACATCCTCCATTCTTTTTGTTTTCCTGCCCTGCAAAGACTTGTCCTCATGCAAAGAATTGGTCAACAGATGTAGACTGTGGAGAAACCAACAAAATGTGTTGTGTGTTGATTTCCTATGCATGATTCCTTGATGTTTTGTCTGTGGGTGATCAAAAGTGTTGGTAAACATGGTAGGACAATTTTATGACATGCAGAAGATATTATGTTAGGAAAAGGCCAACACCAGAAACCCATTTCCTTTGAAGTCTCCAGAGCTGAAAAATGTGAACAGTGTCACTTTGTCAACCTCAAGCTGACATCTGAAACTTTCAGCAGGTGGTCACCACATTGGAGGACTTATTTATTTATTTATTTTTAATGGATCGTAAGTTTGAACTACCTTACAGCTCAATGATGTTTCTAATCTGATTCTTGAATTTGTTGCCTTACCTACATTATTGCCTGTGTGTGGCTCAGAATCCCCTGGAGCCCCTGGAGGTAAGATTTTTTCATGCTTTTAAAATATCCCCAACTGTCTTATTTATTTATTTATTTATTTATTTATTTATTTATTTATTTATTTATTTATACGTAATCTTCCTCTCTTCATGTATCATGTATGAGTTCATCCTGTAGGAGCTACTTAGGCAGTTTCAGCCACTGGAATCATGTGTATTTCATCACACCTGAATCTTTATTCTTAAATCAGTATGCTCAACAAGATTTTGTCTCTGATCAACTTGTTGTACCCCATTATTCATAACAGGATGCAAATGGGGAGCATTACCAGTTGAAGGAAATTTATTGTGCACAGTGTGCACACATTTAGAAGTATGGCAAGAATGAGTAGTGATTGTTATGTCTATCAATTAGAAGATGAAGGTTATTATAATATGAGGAAACACCAAAAGAATTTTATATGCCTGCAGTAGAAGAAGAATAAGAGAAAAGGCATGATTAAAGATTTTTAGTATCTTGAAATTTGTAGTTTACATAATCTTCCTTTACTGGAAAGCTATGTCACTTTGGTCTGAGATACCAGGAAATCATACCTATTTATCCACAGGAGTCTTAGATCTCATTCATTCTATTGTACCATTCATTCAGAGAACTGTCTGAACAGCCTCAGGTGTTTTGACAGTTACTAGAATAGATATAACAAACTGTTCAGACAGTTTTTCTTTCTTTGAGCACCAGACTACTCTTCTACAGCCCTAGAATTCATGATAACGTTAATAAACCTAACTATGAAAATCACCACAGCTGTTAAGAAAATCCCTTTCTTGCCCACTAGCTAAAGCTAGACATGTTTATCTGATAATTTGAAACGCATTGACTTTCCAACCAATTAACCTTTCTTGGGCCTGTCAACGTTTTAAATAACGAGATACTACATGGAATCACAGAATGGTTGAAGTTAGCGAAGTTAGAAGGAACCTCTGGAGATCATCTAGTCCAATCTCCCAGCTCAATAAAGGTCACCTGGAGCATGTTGCACAGTATCATATCCAGGTGGTTTTTGAATGTCTCCAGAAAAGGAGACAATCTTTCTGGACAACATGTTCCAGTGCTCTATCACCCTCAGAGTAAAATTTTTCCTCATATTCAGATGGAGCTTCCTGTGTTTCAGTTTGTGTCCATTGTTATCAGGACATTGCTCTTGTCTTTTTGCTGGGCAGTAATGAGAAGAGTCTGGCCCCATCCTCTTGACACCCGCTCTTGAGATATTTGTATACATTTATAAGATTCCCTCTCAACCTTCTCTTCTCTAGGCAAAACAGACCCAGATTTCTAAGCCTTTCCTTGTGAGATGTTCCAGTCCTGTTATCATCTTCGTAGCCCTCTGCTGGACTCTATCTAGGAGCTCCATATCCCTCTTGTACTGGGGAGCCCAGAACTGGACATAATACTCCAGATGTGGCCTCACCAGGACTGAGTAGAGGGGGAGAATCACCTCCCTTGACATGTTAGCAACACTCTTCTGAATGCAACCACGGATACTATTGGCCTGTTGGCCTTCTTGGCCACAAGGGCACATTGCTGCCTCGTGGTTAACTTGTTGTCATCAGTACTCTCAAGTTCTCTGCAGAGCTGCCTTCCAGCAGGTCAGCCCTCAGCCTGTACTAGTGCATGGGGTTATTCCTGCCGAGGTGCAGGACCCTGATTTTGCCTTTGTTGAATTTGATGAAGTTCCTCTTTGCTCAACTCTCCAGCCTGTCCAGGTCTCTCTGAAGGCACAGCCTTCTGCTCTATCAGCTACTTCTTCCAATTTTGTATTATTGGCAAACTTGCTGAGGCTGTACTCTACCTCTTCATCCAGGCCACTGATGAAGTTGAATCACAGAATCACAGAATTTCTAGGTTGGAAGAGACCTCAAGATCATCGAGTCCAACCTCTGAACAAGACTAGTCTCAGTATGGACCCCTGGGAGACACTGTTAGCTACAGGCCTCCAATTAGACTCAGCACCACTGATCACAGCTCTGAGCTCTGGCATCCAACCTGTTCTCAATCCACCTCACTGTCTGCTCATCTAATCCATACTTCCTGATCTTACCTATAAGGATGCTGTGGAAGATGGTGTCAACAGCTTTGCTGAAATCAAGATAGGCAAAATCCACTGCTCTCTTCATCTACCCAGCCAGTCATTACATCATAGGAGGTTATCAGATTGTTAAGCATGGTTTCCCCTTGGTGAGTCCATGCGAACTACTCCTGATCACCTTATTTTTCCTCCACATGCTTAGAGATGACCTCCAGGATGAGATGCTCCATCAGCTTTCCAGGGGTGGAGGTGAAGTTGAAAGGGCTGTAGTTTCCTTAGTCCTTGACCTTTTGGAAGATTGGAGTGACACTGACTTTCTTTCAATCCTGAGACACCTCCCTTGTTCTCCATGATGATGGAAAGTTGCTTAGTAATAACAGCCATCTCCCTCAGCACTCGTGGGTGCATCCCATTTGGGCCCATGGATTTGTGGGTGTCAGGTTTGCTTAAACGCTTTGTAACCTGATTCTCCTCAACAAAGGGGAAGTCTTCCTTTCTCCAGACATTCTCTCTTGTCTTCAGGGTCAGGGATTCCTGAAGGCTGGCCTTAAAAGTAAAAACTGAAGCAAAGACAGCATTCAGTAGTTCTGCTTTCTCTGTATCCTTTGTCCCCAGCACATCCACCTTATTCAGCAGTAGGCCTATGTTTTCCCTAGTATTCCTCTTGCTACTGAAGTATTTGAAGAAGCCCTTCTGTCCTTGACATCCCTTTGCTTGACTTACTCATGCATATGCAACAATCTTGATTCTAGAGGAAGTGATCCTTTAATATTAGCCATCTCTTTTGGACCCCTCTTCCTTGCAGAGCCCCAATCCATGGGATTCATCCACGTAGCTTCCAATCCTACTTATTGTCCCACTTCTTCCATGCAGGATCCTGAACTTCACCATCTTATGGTCACTGAAGCCAAGGCTGGCACCAACTTGTCTCCAACCAATGATTATCTCTAATGTTATAAATACTGGAGATTATTATAAAATTCCCAAGCAGAATGTTTGTCTTAGAAATAAGATATGAGAGATATGACTGGATCTGAAAAAGGAAGGAAAATTAAATTTGGAAAAAGGTACCAAAACAACTTTTTCAGCATACATGTAATAAATGCCATGTAGAGCTGCCTCTGGAGAGAAAACTGAAGTGATACAAGCTAGGAGAGTGAGAGAAGAGCAAGGGAGAAAAAGGTATAAATTAAGTATTGCATTGGTTTAATTGAATTACATCAGGATTGGATCTATCTTCTGATTAACTCATTGGACCTATCTTCTGGTTAACTCATCAAGTAATGGAAATGCTTTCTCAAAGCCAAAGTTCTTCAAGGGCTACTACAGACACTGCTTTTCTGTGCCACACTTCTGGAGGATTGTAGCTTTTCATTTCTTCCAGATAAAAAGCAGAGCAAAAGCCTCCATCTCTTAAAGTCGTTTTTCCATTACCTTTACTCCTTATAAAGTCTGCTTTACATAACTCTTTTTTTCTTCTCTCATTTGCATGAAGTATTCTTTACTCTGTGGTGTGTGTGTAGGAATGAAAAAAGATGGGATGCAGATTTCTTTCTTTGGATTCATGGTGAGAGATTGAGGCCTCTCAACCGTCTTCATTGCACTTTTTATAAAACTTTCACTTCAACAGAAACTTTTATTTTTAGACTAAAATATACCATAGAGACCTTGTCTATAACTGAAATTGAAGTGGGATGCTGAATGCTGCCAACTTTCCAAAACATAAAGAAAAATCAGGTACATTACTGTTTGGCTAGTCCTGCTCAAATACTTCTTCTCAGTACACTTAAAAAGAATTTTCCTAGCAAAATGTTCTACAGCACTATAAATCTTAATAGATATTAAAAGCCCTACATTGATCACGGAAGTGAGATCGTGCAGACCATGGAGAATGGATTTCTGAGGGTAGGCCAGAGAATAGAATACAGTGTCTGTGATTTTACAGATTTTGTATGTTTTCCAAAGATAGTACTGAAGAATGTATTACAATGTCCTGTAATATACACTTGTTTCCAGAGTTGTTTTGTGCTCTGAAATTATGCATCAGATATATGACCATGCCTTATCTTTTTGCAAATTTTGTTTCCTGAATATTTCTCTGTCTTGCTGTGAATTTATTTCACCATTCTGTTGAAATTCTGGATTTCTGGACAAGGTCTGTTGTAGAGCAGTGTTAGTGCCATAGTTGTACATTTCTCACAAGGGTCATTAAATGTATCTGGAAGACATGCTGGAGACTACAGTCTGGTCTTTGACCCATGTAATTTTGCTTAAGCAATAAGAAGGCAGCAATGGATTACTTGTAGACTTTATAAAAACAGATAAGGTCACATTAAAATGCTTTTATTCATTGCTACAAAAAAAAAAAAAAAAAGATATGAGAGGTTCATCAATTTAAATGGAAATCAATAGAGGGTATTGGCAAGCTGAACTGAATTCAAAGGATTTCCAAATAAATTTTCATTCCAAGTCTTGGCCTGTGGCCATCTAAAATAGTGATCTTTCATGAATAAGTATACCAATAGCTTGCGATGGGCTGTTAGTCCTGATTATGGGAACTAAAATGAACACTCAAATTTTCAAGTGGAGTGAAAATAAGCACTCAAAATTTGATTTGTAAATTCCTTAACAGGTGGTTTATCTTAACCACAGTATCAATAGGACGATTTCTTCTGACATGTAAATTGGGGGTAGCAAAACAGACAATTTCCCAGATACTTGCAGATGTTTGAAGACTAGTGGGTCTCTGACTCCATTAAAGAAAAGCTTCGAAGCTTCTTGAAAAATGTGATGTTTGCATTGGGAACTTGATCTCTCAAACAAAATGGCTGGCCATTGTTTGGCATCAAAAGGAGTCTCAGCGGCAAGAGTCCTTATGATGATATCTTCAGCTGGATCAGCCATGGTCCTAAATGGCTACCTCAGAACACGCATAATTCATTCCTATCAATTAACTTAATTACATATATATGTCTCTTAAATATCCTAACCACATACAAAAGGCTTTCCTGTGTAGCAGTAGTTTCTATTGACTATTTATAAATAACTTATCTGTGCGCTATTTGATCAATTCCATGGTAGGAATTACCTGGGAAAATCTGACACTGCATCCAGGATGTCTGTCAACACATTAAACCATAAAAATCAGACTAACATAACAGGATCTACCTAAGTAATCTATAGAATTGCCCTGAGTTCCCCAAACATCCAACTATGAAGTTAATGTGGACATTAATCAATCACCTAATTTAGGATTGATCTGTTGTCTCAGACTAGGATATTGTCTCATCCATGTAACTGATAAGCTGTGGAGTTTCTGGACTACCTGAAGAATTAGTGGCTTAAGTGCATTGAGTGTATATACATATGGCTACAGTCCTAATACTCAGCTACAAGCAAGTAACAAACTTGAATTTCATACTTACAAGTCACTTGCAAGCTAAGTTCCATACCTATTGATACTTTTGCAAAGTTGGAAATGAATACTGTCAAGTTTGAACTAAATGTATTCTTACAGTCGTGCTTGTTAGGAAACAGGAAGAAAATCATATCAAAAGTTATCAGATATGATAGCATGTATCATACAAATACCCAGTAAATCTTTCTGATCATAAAGGGAAGACTTCAGATTTTAAAACAATACCATGACTGAGGTCTGCATATGTTAGATGAATTTTCCAAGCAAGTTGAAGCTATGCCATGAGTTAAAAACTGTTGGTTGCTTTAGTATTTAATTTGCTTAAGTTGCTTAGCTAAAAGAGAATTGGATGAAGTATAGCAGAAACAAACAAACAAACAAATGATCCGGAGAAGGCAACAAAGTTCCTTGCTAAGATAAGCAGGCATTCTTCCTAGCAGTATCCTAGTGGACTGCAGTAGAAGGGAGCATTGCTGTAGACATGTTGACATCTCTACCTGAAAGAAATTTGTTAATAAATTCTTGTGACAATCATGACTGAATTTATTGCTTGACCTGAAACGTATCCTTTTAGCAGACAAGAAGCTGTGCTAAGAGCAGACACCTCTACTAATCATTCCTCTGATTTGGGATCTGAAAAAGTTATGCAGAGGTTAAAAGATAAATCCTGAAAAATACATCGACAATATTATAAGAGTTTTATAATATATTAAATTCGTGCAGAACCCACAACTGGACAGTCCATGATAAATTCAATCTCACTTTAAGCTGCCTAGCTTTGAAGAAAAGACCCAGAGACAGAGACACAAAGACTAAATATACTCTTCTCCCTTTAGTAGCATACTGAAGAGCAGACAGTGAGCAGTACAGAACTTATCCTGACAATTCTCAGGTTTGAGCATGAACTTGGGATTTCTGTTAGTGCTGTGCATGAACTTATAGCACAGAGACAAATAACAATTCCTATTCTCACAGAATACCTATAATTTAGAATTGAACAAGCTTACCCTTGACTTCAGAAAATTTGAGGAAATCAGTGCACATATTGGAACACTTTCCCAGCATGAAGTTGTATTAGTAGTCTCAAGGTAACTGCAAAACTGTTTTGATATTTCTATGATAAAAATAAGCTCAGAAGACCTCGGGAAGGATCCTGAGGTAAACTGAAAAAAAAAAAAAAAGATCATGGATAGGAGATTCTTGGTCTCAAAATTTGAATCAAAGTTACCTATAAAATACCTGGCATATGAAATCGAAAATATAACTGTGGAAATCGGGCTGGAAGAGCTGTAATGGGAGAGCTGTCCATGTAAAATAAGTTTTTTCATTGTCACTGACTTGTACAAAAATTATACATTTCCTTTTGCAGTTCAGTGATGAAAAAACTCATCTTACAATCCTGATAGTAAATAAAGAAGCAACAAGAAAGCTCATTGCTAACATGTCTTGAAGAAAAGTGTCCTGGTTTCAGTTAGGACAGAGTTAATTTTCCTCCTAGTAGCTGGTAGGGTGTTATGTTTTGGACTAGGATGAGAAGAGTGCTGATAACATGCTGATGTTTTAATTGTTGCAGAGCAGTGCTTACACCAAGACAAGGACTTTTCAGCTTCTCCTCTGTCCTGCCAGCGGGCAGGCTGGAGGTGCAGCAAGAGCTGGGAGGGTACAGATGCAGGACAGCTGACCCAAACTGGCCAAAGGGGTATTCCATACCATCTGATGTCATACTAAACAATATATAGGGGTGGCTAGCTGGGGTGGAGGGGCCGGCTACTCATGGTTAGGCTGGGTATCGCTCAGCGGGTGGTGAGCATTTGCATTGTGCATCACTTGTTTTGTACACATTATTAGTAGTAGTACTATTATCATCATTATTGTTATTATTATTATTGTTATTATTATTTTCCTGTCTTAATAAACTGTCTGTATCTCAACTCACAGGTTTCACTTTCCCATTTCTCTCCCTCATCCCAGAGAAGGCAGGGGGAAGGTGAGCAATCGGCTGTGTGGTGTTTAGCTGCTGGCCGGGTTAAACCACAACAAAAAGAAAGTATGTTAATGATCTGAAAACACTTTGTATATTATGACAGTAGCTTTTTGTCCGTGGTTGGTCATATAAAACACCAGCGTATGTGTAAAAGTTTTTTTTTCTCTTTTTTTTCGCCAGTTCTACTTGTTGAAGTTTTTATTTTATTGCTTTTAAAAATTATTACTATTACTATTATTATTACTACTATTATTATTATTACGATTATTATTATTATTAATTGTTATTATTATTTAATCTTATTGCTTGTTTGTTTATTTGTTTATTTATTTATTTAGATATTTTAATTCTGGAAATTATTAGTAAATGCTGCCAAATATGTTCTATGCATATTCACAAAGATAAAATATTTTCCACCATTGCTCTCTTTAAAAATGCAAGACAAATCTGAATTTTACACACCTCTTCATCTTGGACTAAAATTGCAGATGGATGATTAAGATCCTGTAAAATGACATGTCCACCAAAAGACATTGTCCAGACCCCTCCTGCCATCAGTATGGCAGTATTCTCCATCTCTGCACCACTCCAATGGTGGGATGATCTTTGTGCTGCCACGCAGCAAAAAAACATTTAGAACAATGAGTAATAATAATATTTCATAGTCATTTTTTCAGTTCAGCAAGTTCCCTGACCCAATTCATGAACTAGCTGGAAAAAGACAAGGGCTGACACGAAGACATAAGTAACAGGCAGTTTCACTTTGATTCCTTCTGTGGCAGTACCAGATTCTTAATATATTTGTCACAATACATCTTCAGGGCACTAAACCAGATTCTCAACCAAATATATATTTCCTGAGTATGTGTTAATGGGCCTAGAAAGCCGGGAGGAAAGGATAGTAAAGAAGCAATATAGTTTTGGGAGGAAACGGAAGAAAGGAAACAACCAAATGTTGGGCCACAGATAAAAGACTGATTTGGAAAGTATTGTTAGAAATTGTACTTGCAAAGCTTTGTATGGGCTGCACTGTAAATCAGCAAGTCTGCATAAAGAGATCAGTATTTCTTTCTAACCGCAGGCAACTCTGAAACGTCCTGACATCCAACATCTTAAAAAGTAAAATATATATATATTTTTAACTTGCATTCAATATTAGGAGTTGTTTTATTCTAATCATTATACTGATTGTTTTAGTAATTCAGTGTCTAAGAATTATTAAATTGGTTTCTAATAAGTGAATTGTGAAAGAGTAATTTTCCAATGAATCTTTTTGATCACGCTAGAAACAGAAGCTCCAATTTTATTTCATAACTTCAATTAGCCTGCCTTTATATATTTTGTTTTACAGTTCATTATGGGCTCCCAAGACTGTAGATCTTGCCCAAAAGATTATTGAAATAACATAGAGACCACAAATGATATTAAGTTTTAAGTTTCTGGCACACAAACATTTGATTTCCCAAAGTGGTTATGGAATATCCATCTTGAAAATTGCCTTTTTCATTTTGATGGATGGGATTTAAGTTTTTTTCTCAGATGAATCAATTTTTTTTTTCTTTTTTTTTTACTGAAGTCTAGGCCTTTTAGTTGCATACGATATATGAGTGTGTTAATGCTAGACACAAAGCAAGAAACTGCTTTTTAGAAGATAAAATCCTTCCAGATTAAAATGACTTTTCAAACTTTCTAAGATAAGTAGTAGACCACTTGCAAGTGTGACAGACTACTAACCTATGTTAGTAGTTATGTTTTTAATGCAAGATTTTGTCATATGAAAAGTCATCTTTAGTACTATCTAAGCTACTTAGGATTCTGGCATACCCTGTCCTAATGGTGTTTAAATACAACAAATAAGTACAAAACCAGAAGGAGCTCCTTTGACAAAAAGCAAAGATATATTTCTGGGAGAAAATCCATCTCAGATCTTTGGAATTTCTTTGGTCTGTTTCTAATCTAAATTTTGGTTTGGTATACTGAATACCAAACTGTCTTACCTATATCATTAGCTTAGTTCATTAATTGAGTAGGAGTGATAGGAAAGTATTGTAAGACTGCTAACGAAGTATAGATTTATAAAATAAAATTCAGTGTCTGTTTTAATGTAAAAAATAATTGCATGTCTGGCCGAAAGCATGTGATAAGGAATGTCCCCTGACTGTTATTAATGGAAATCTCTGCTCCTGAAATGAATCTTTTGAAGTTCCACTCTATGGTGGAAGAAGCACAGTCTGCTTTTCCTTGATTCAAAGGGGTTAAAGAGACAAAAGACGTGATACTGTATAAAACAACAGATCTGATGGAGGAAACTAGACTCAGCTCCAGAGCAGACTGGTATGACTGTGTGACCAGCCTGATGGGTTGTCCACATAAAAGGTCAGGTAAGTTAGTCACGTACATACATGTCTTATTGTTTTCATTATTTTTCCCTCAGGTGTTTTTGTTCTTAATAAATAGTAATGTGCTTAAAGAGAGACATCTGGTTGCTGGATAACAACTGCTCCAAGCTGGTCCAGGAACATCAGAAATTAGGTCTGTTATTGTGACACAGAATTAATTGCTGGACTCTGTAGATGATGTAGGGTCTGTTCAGAGCATTGGCTGGGAGAGGAGGCTTCACATCACTTCAGAGTCCTCAGATCTCTGTGAAGTACCCGAGAAGAAGCCTGCAGGAGGCTGGGAGCTTAGTGGATTGGCAGACAAAAAGGTTTAGATCTATAGTTATTAGGTTTAATTAAGGTGAGAAACAGAGCAGAACAGGGCTGTGTTGTGTCAGTGGCAAAACTTGTGACCTTGATCTTAAGCTGTCTGACTTGAAGCCAGGGGAAAGTTCCCATGGAGTCAACGACTTTTTAAAAGTCCTCGCTTTATTGTATAGACACTAAGAGCCAAAGCACCGTGCCTTGTGCTGAGTCCTTGCATGCTACACTGCGGAAAATACTTTGCAAGGTCCAGCATTCATGGCTTCTATACCAGTTGTAAAAGTTTACCCTAAAGTTCTTGTTCTGTCTTTGCTCCCATAAAACTCCTACTGCTTTCAGCTGAATTGTGGGAAGGAGCTATATCTGGTTGGTCTAGAAGGAATAGCAAGTGAAAATGAATGTTTTGGGATCCAGCCACCAGTACAAATGGGAAAGAGCTCTCAGTAGCACATGATCAGGTTCAAAGATATTAAAACACGATTTGAAACTTCTGGTGAAGATATAACAACACTTTTTAAACAATATAGTCCTTCAGAAAACTAAATATGCCAGTCATCATGTTTCTGCCAAGTTTCCCTGTACTCCAAACTCACCAACTTGTCAAACATAAGTACTGCTTCTGTGACATAGTGGGTCCTCTGAGTCACAGGCATGTGGATGAACCATGTGCTTCTGGTTAAATAAATGACTTGATTTCTGCTATCCTGTTGGACCATTTTGGTTAACAAAAGCTGAAGTATGAATCCTCTGCCATAGGAGACCAAACAACGACATGTTTTCCAACTTCTCATAGCCAGTAAGGGGAAAAATAAAACACTGCAATGTTAAATCCTATCCAACTGATTCTAAGCTTATCCAACAGGGCTTCTAGCTTCCAGATTCATACATTATCCTTTCTCCTTTTAGCATCATTTGGCAGAATGCTTGTGCAATCAAGTGGAAGATTTTGGATTCTTTGTATTTCTTTAACAACAGAAATAAGCAGAAAACAAAATCCTATTACTTATGAATACAGCACACATTTAGCTAAGTCAGGAGTTTGAATTGGAATCATAGACAGTCCATATAGGAGCAGATGTTTCAGATTAGAGAAACACTCTTCCAGTGTGAGATTTATGAGTATTTTAGTTAGCGGTTAGTTGTAATGCAACTGCCTTGGAGCGGAGATCTAGCACATGACCCAAGTGCTTGTTAGAAGGCCCATGGCAAATATTGCATCCACAAGGGGATGACCATCTATGTCACCTTAGCACTGAATATCCCTGATCCTTGTGCTGACTCTGCACAAGAAGGATGAATTTCATAAGGAACAGAAATATGAACAAACAGTGCATGAAAACTGGAGGAATTGGCTGCCACTCTGTTAAAAAGTGGCTGTAACTTCTAGATATATTTTTGATTTGAATAAAGCAATGTTTTCATTTTGAGGACCAAAACTGTTTCTTTCCTGATCTCATCATGTTAACAGTTCCACTAATTTGTTATTTCTGCAAATAACTTGTCTATGATTGAAACACTGAAAGAAACCTTCCTTTCAAGAATTCTCACTAGACCTTTGAGCTCAGTAATTATATTTAACAATTTTCTTTAGAAAACCCCACTTCTTTCTTTACAGGTTTGGAAGCTTATTCCATCTTTTGAATATCTTCAGTGCCACAGAACACCTTGACTTAAATAGAGTGGAAGAAATAGAGAACTTGTATTGATTTATTTCACAAGAACTCCAAGGGATACTTGCAAATTTTGATTGAGTTTCCTGATAAATTCTATCTTTCCCTTTTCACTTATTTAATTTCTTCTTTGGTTTCCAGTGTGGGACACCCATTTAGGATCAATCATAATTTACATATTCATATTTACCTTTTGGAAATATTGAAGTTCAGGAGCTCAAGGAAATTTGCACATTTCTTAAGAAATGGAAAACTTTAAAACAAGACTTAGTGACTATAATCTTTATAGGACAAGATCATATGTTGCAATATGATGAGACAGATTATATCTATACACATGGAAAGAAAAACTAAAGGCATTTTTATTCTTTCTAAGAATATTCAAGGAAAAAAAAATCTTGTGTCCATGCTATCCTCCTTATTTCCTTGGTATTGTTCAGTAGCTACATCTTGTTGGAGTCCCCTTTGTGCTGTCTCCATCCCAGGAACTTAATGCTTAAATAAAGCAGCTGCAATCTAAAACCAGATACTGAAAGATCTCCTGCCTTCCCAGCTCTCTCTTTGGCAAATGGGAATAGGGTGTTCACATGTATGAATTTAACTTTGAATCTGATAAATATTAGATGGCTCTTTTCACCCATTTAATTTCTTGTTTGGTTTCTAATATGTGACACTCATATGGGATCATATATTGTTTAAACAGCCTTTTTAAAAAAAAAATAATTAATTTTTGGAAATAAAATTTGGATTTTTTTTTCTGTCCAACTCTATATCAATGTGTTCTCCTTATGCTATAAAAGCTGCCCCTCCTATGAAAAATAAAGTTATTTTACTGAGCTGAGGCTTGTTCAGCCAGCCAAGAGCTAAACAGAGTCACCCAAAGAGTAGTAGAGCGCACCTATCAAAACAGACCTACTGATCTTCCCTCTGCTCAGTAAAGAGGACTGTGGACAGTTCTCTGGTCTTGAGGTTGAGTAATTTAAGCCAGCTGCATTCATCCTATGATGTTTTCTCAGGACACTATGTGAATTGCATATTGATGTTTTGTTCTTTCTTCTTTAGGCTCAAAGTGTTTAAAGCCATGTGATGATGATGTTGCAGCCCACTGCTGTGGTCTTCTTATGGCAGGAAGGAAGGTAAATGTGTATGCTCTTGGTTGTGGTATGAAAGTTCATGGGATTGTGGGACCTGTGCAAAGGGTGCAGAGACTGATGAAGTAGGAGGGAGACAAACTTGTTACAGTCTTGTCAATACAGCTTTGTGGAAATGTTCTGCTTGTGCTTGGGCAGACAAGCACTTGTGTCTTGGAGACAAAAGCAGAATTAGGGATGGAAATGTTGTGTGGGCATACAGGGGTCCAATGCTCGAATTTTTCTGTCCCTGTGTCGTTTTAGCAGGGTATACGTAGAAAAAACAAGTTAGACATAGGTTTGTTTCTTGACAGCTACCCTTGCTCATGCCTGTGCTGAGAAGCAGCTGATGGGTAGCATGATACCTTGCTGTGGAATTTTCAAACTACCTCTCTGAGTTTCTCTCTAAATGTTTGGGGTTGCACAGAGGGGATGTACAAGGAGCTGAAAATGTGGGAACTTTTGTATCTGTTTTGTGAAATCTGACTTGCTGAGTTCAGATTCTGTGATGAAGAAGAGCAGTACCTCTCTGAGGTGCTGAATAGTCTCCTATGATCATGGGTTTGATCTGCCTTGGTCTTTCCTCTAGGACCCACAAAGATAGGTCACTTAATGCCCCCAAAGGAATGTGGACAGCCAAGATATTTCAGTAAATGAGAAGGAGCCAGGTCTGCTTTTCTAATCAAGATACCAGAATATATTAGGGATAACTTTTTGTAGGTTTAGCTAAATAAAACCCAAGTATCTGCAGGATCTTAATTTTTGTATCTGATTTGTCATATCAGAACTCTCTAAAAGAAGATAAATTTAGTGTACTAATTAGGTTTTAAAAAGTCTGTAGAAATGTCTGGTTCTGAACATCTACCTCTAGCAGAGAACTCTGAAATCTATATATATGCTTCTGGTTTATGTCACTTTAAAGATTTTTAAAATGAACTTTTTTTTTTTTTTTTTTACTTTGCCTCTGCCTGCCCACATTTCCATTTCAGTCTTTGTTTTCCAGGAATATGCTGCCTTCCATGTTTTAGTGTGTTGGTTAAGTGATGTCACTGTAGTTTTCTTATCCCACGCAGTGTGAGTTTAACCAGAACTTCCTCGGAATTTGCTGGTATCATTGTCCATGCAGGATGGCTGATAAATTCATTTTCAGAAACGCCAAGCAGGAAAAGAAACCTCTTTGTGATTATGCAATGCTCACATGGGAAAACTGAAGCCTGTCTGTTTGTGTTGCTTCTCAAAGCAATGACAGATCCATCCGCTAAGAGGAGGTAGAAGTCTCAGAAGTCAGCACTTAAACTATTAAAGGGAATATTGTTGAAATATATAAATATATAATGAGCTAGATTTCCTTGGAAGAAAAGTTTTCAGATAATTGTATATGATTTTTCAGGAAACTACTTTTTCTGTCAGAAACAGAAAAGACCCATAACAATTTTACCCATTTTTATTCAAGACTATTCCCTTTTGTTATACCATCTTTCTAACTGGGAACAAAGCATTTTGAAATTCTAGTGAGAAACCCTTTTTCTTACAGGTACTATTAACATGGTCAAAGTATGCAGGACTGAGAACTGTAAATCACTGCTGAATGCAAGAACTCCATAGTCACTCCATCTACCCTGGGCTGGAAAATTTTGCCGGGTGCTGCAGCTGCTGAAGGAGTAGAAGGAGAACACAGGGTTACACTAATACGCCTCATTATCACTTGCCTCCCTTCTGCTCCACCTTAGAGCAGCAAGTACCTGTTCCATCCTCTCCAGGGTGAAATTCCATTTTATTTTTATTTATTTTTTTCCTGAATTCCAAGATGTTTGAATTGGGTTTCTCTTTGTATCTTCATTCAGATATTTCTCAGGCACAACATAAGATTTAGGAGGACAGTGGTGCACTATACTGTTCCACATATGTTGCCATTGCATCATATGGTGCCAAAACAGAACATCAAGATGAGTTTCTCTTCATAACATGCACTGCAAATAGGATGTTTACACACATTTCCAGATCTTCATGCTGGATTAAATAATTACTTATATTAATTTCACTCTTCTCAAGGAGCAATGCTATATAGAGGGTGAACTGAAAAAACAACAGAAATGAAGAAAAAGGACAAACATACACAAGCCTTTATGGGTGTCTCTTTTGTTGCTGCATTTCAGGAGGGGGGAGCTGCAAGTCCTCAAGGGAGATCTGGGTGCAGAAGTGGGAAGGCAGATGAGAGGCTAGATGAGAGGCTAGAAGGAAATAGGGAAAAGGAAAAGAGCGTGGGGCTTGAAAACTTCTGAGGCAGGAAGAAAGTAGTTTGGAGGACATCTAATGGGATATTCTCCAGCTGGCAAAATATCTCACTGTGGTGGTGTATATGGGATATTTTTCTCCAGCTACACTATGATTTAAAGCTGAGGTGCACAAGATTTAGACATGAGAACCATCTAAATCTTTTGCTGGACTTATGCCTCAGGGAAAATTCTGCTTTATTGTGAGGCCCATGCAGCTACATTGTGAATTATCTTCTATGTCTGGAAGCCGATAGTGAGCACGTACTTTGTAAAGTCCCCACTGTAGCAGAGTCAGAAAAGACACAGCTGCACTCATTTCCTTTGAGGGTACTCCAAAAGGAAGTAAAAGTCTATTCAATTCATTGTATACTGTGATGGGTATACAATGTTATATTCTCTGGTTCCAGTAACCACAGTATCTGAAATCTTTCCCACAGTATCTGAAAATGCTAATCTAAGCAAAACTGCATCCCATCACTTGTAGAGAACATCTGTGAAATTAAATTAGTAAGTGAAAATTCTGGAAGGAGATTAATATGCAATGGCAGCTAATGGGTACACAAAAAGATTAGAAGCAGATAAATACAGCATTTAATTTTTAGTTTTTCTTCACAGTGGGGCTATTGCTGCAATATAGTGAATTTAACCATTAAATCTGGTTTACAATCTTACAAACACATCAGAGTCTTTCTCAAAGACTGTTCCCTGAATGCTTTCACGTATAAATACAGCATGAAGAGCAGTGGTGCAATATTATTTTTAAATATAGACCTATTTGTCATATGTAAGAAACAGGGAAACTATACCACAATTTAGGAGTGGTTAAGTGTCTGCTTTTCGCTTGTACTATGCACAGATGACACAGAAAGCTTGACAGCATCTGCTGTTGAAGATTCCTTCACCCAATGAAGCCAACAGGAGGTAAAGGAGCAGTCAAGGTTTAAAGATATTTCATAGTCTGTAGGACTGAGTGAGATGTATTTTTTTTTAATTATTATTTTTTTGTATTTTTTTCACCCCACAGGGAAATAAGTGAAAATTAAGGTGCCTAAAGAATGGAAATTAAGATGCTAAATTGTTTATAATCATTTAGCTGGTGAGGCTTGTGTTGTCACCTTCTCCACTTCCATGTCTACTTCCACATCCACTAAGCACAGCAGAACTTAGGTCAAGCTCACTATATCCTGGAGAGAAGAGTTTTTATTAACACATATTAATGTATGTGTCTTTAAAAATGGTGAGAAAGCAGCATTTTCAGCTGCTGCAAATGTGAACAAAATCCCATTGCTAAGTAGATTACAGGGGAGTTGAATCTGAGCCTCCTGAACTAAATAGACAGCCTCCAGCTGAATAAAATTGACTTTGGGTCAGATCCAGGAAGGCAGTAGGGAACTGTAATCAGACAGTTTAACTTATCATGATTTTGCCTCAGAAATTCTGCTCACAAAAGGCTGTCTCATCTAGACATGGAAAGACTTGGTCTCTGAACTGCTGTCTAGTAATAGATGCACTCATTTTTTGCCAATGTGAATAGCTTTTGCATTCAGTGTGAGCTAGGATCTGTGCTACTACTAAGTGTCTGGAAATTGATTAATAATGAGCATATCTTCAGTGGTATAATATGTCTTGCTTTATATGGCACTTTGCCACTTGCTACAAATTTGGACTGATGAGAGTATAATTAAGTGATAATATAATATATTTCATTTCATGCCTGTTTACCAAAAATTACAGGACAGCAGGGAATCTGAGAAAGATAATTACAAAATAAACATATCTGAATCATCACTAAAGATAGACTAATAATATTGGTTTCATCAAGAATGTTTTGAGAACAATTTCTGCTTTTCCTCATGCATTGGAAATAGGAAAAAAAAAAAGTCTACTACTGATTAAACATATTCTTCAAGGTTTATATTAATGACAGATTGAGCAGGCTAATTTCATTGTCACACTTTAATTGGGCAATGTAATACCTTGTAAAACAATATCAGGGAGGATATTTCCAGTTTTCTTTTTAATTTTACTGCTCGTTTTTCTGAAAAAGTTGTGTATTAAAGGTAAATTTATTGTTTCAGTTCTAATCAGAGTAGTTCTTCCAAAGCTATTAGTGACAGTGAACTCTTCCACAGTTCTGTGAAAAATCAGGTTACTTAATAAAGTTTATAATAAAGAATTAAGTTTCACATAATTAAAAAATAAATCTTTTCTCACCTACATTTTTAATATCCATTCAAAACAAAAAGGACAGAGGTAAGGGAGGAAAAACAGCATATAATAATAATAAAAATATCACAGTTCAAGATACCAATTGTTTATTTTTTTTTAAATAAATAAAAAAAAAGATATTCCATCTGGATTTCATACTTACTGTGACTCATAACTTAACATTATGTTAAGTAACTTTTTCCTTGGAATGTGTAATAGTAAAATAAGAATAGAGGAACAGTGAGATGGAATAAACGCGGTAAGACCAAGATCCAGGTTTAACAGGGCAAAGTTTATGGACATTAAAAGAATTTACAGACACATGGATGTGAGTCTAGATAATAAAATAAAAATACATCAGTGATATATTTTGTCCCAGAGTATCTTCTATTTATATAATGCGTATTAGTGATAAAGACATTGAATACAATTCCACATCAAAAATAACATTTCTGAAAGGATTGCCAGCAGATTTTATCTGTGCCACACTATATAGCACACTGATCATAGAAACATGGAATGGTTTGAGTTGGAAGGGACCTCATTTAGTTCCAACTCTCTTCCATAGGCAGGGACACCTCCCACTAGACCAGGTTGCTCAAAGCCCCGTTCTACCTGGCCTTGAACACTTCCAGGGATGGAGCATCCACAACTTTTGGTGGCAACCTGTTTCAGTGCCTCACCACCCAGTGAGTAAATAATTTCTTCCTTATATATAATCCAGACCTATGATCTTTTAGTTTAAAACCATTACTCCTTGTACTCACTACACTTCGTGACAGAGGGACCCTCCCCAGCTTTCCTCTAGGCCCCGTTAAGTGTTGGCAGACCTATAAGGTCTGCCTGGAGCCTTCTCTTCTCCAGGCTGAACAACCTCAGCTCCCTCAGCCTGTCTTCATAGGAATGTCACAGAAGAATGTCCAAATGTGCTGTAAAAATTCACCACCAACATACACTATAGTGCAGTAATGCTGGATTTATATGGCACGTGTTTCATGTGTAGTTAGGCTTCAGTAGGACGATGGAAGACAAATAAAGATGGATATAAAGTCTTGCTTTAAAAGTCCCAGTGTATGTACAGGGAAACCAGTAAGGTGTTTTTTTTTTTTTTTTTTTTTTTTTTTTTTAATAAATTATTTTTATTTATTATTTTTTTTAATAAATTATTATTATTATTAATTTATTTTTTCCTGATAAACTCTTGTACGTATGCTGGACAACTCAGTCAGCCATGTCTTTTGATAACATTTCCAAAACTGCAATTAGTTAATGCTAGATATATATAAGTCTTCCCTGTTTAGACAAATAGTATAGGTCTTTTTCATCAGACTTACATTCACTATAGCACAGTTTTCAGTTGGCAACACTTGTGAAAGCTTGGTATCTCTGTTTTGATGTCCCTTGCAGAAGGCCGGAGTTTGGTTCATAGATCCTAACTTTGTTTGTACCTTTTATCACATGGTTATCTAGTAGGAGACCTTCTGTTGTAGGTTACAGTCTCTGCTTAAGCTTACCTGTGCACCTTTTCCACAGTGTAATTAATACAAACTTGTTTCTTGACTTTTCCTTTATTTTTATATATATATATATATATGATATATATTGTTGCGTGATTTTTCTGATGTCCACTCAAGTTTTTCCCGCAGTTAAAATATTCATAACTTATCTCTCTCCTTTAGACTCTTCATTGCCTAATAAATGGTGAAGTCATGTTTCTGTTCTCATTAAGTTATAGCAAGATGTCTCTGCTCATGAAATCTGTGTAAATGTTATACCTATGAGAATTTTTTCTCTGTCAAGTTTGATTAATCATGCCAATGTATTCAGAAATTATTTGTGAGGTTATACTTATGTAAAAAGATTAACCTTTTATGTTATAATATTATAATAACTATATATATATATAGTTATTTTTTTTAAATGGTATTTCCCGAGCATTTTCAACATAGTAAAAGAGCAGTAAGGTTTTGTAAGATGATTTAACAATATGTTTCTTTCTTCATATATTTTATAACAGTCACCATTAGATACATACAGGTCACTTCGAGAGGTTTATGGAAGAAAAAAAAAACACAGTTAAAACTTTGCAGATATCTCATTATATTTTCTCCTCCTTCTCCTTCTCCTTCTCCTTCTCCTTCTCCTTCTCCTTCTCCTTCTCCTTCTCCTTCTCCTTCTCCTTCTCCTTCTCCTTCTCCTTCTCCTTCTCCTTCTCCTTCTCCTTCTCCTTCTCCTTCTCCTTCTCCTTCTCCTTCTCCTTCTCCTTCTCCTTCTCCTTCTCCTTCTCCTTCTCCTTCTCCTTCTCCTTCTCCTTCTCCTTCTCCTTCTCCTTCTCCTTCTCCTTCTCCTTCTCCTTCTCCTTCTTCTCCTTCTCCTTCTCCTTCTCCTTCTCCTTCTCCTTCTCCTTCTCCTTCTCCTTCTCCTTCTCCTTCTCCTTCTCCTTCTCCTTCTCCTTCTCCTTCTCCTTCTCCTTCTCCTTCTCCTTCTCCTTCTCCTTCTCCTTCTCCTTCTCCTTCTCCTGAACATCCTGTGCTCTATCTTGTGACTATTACTCCTTGTCCTGTCCCTGCACACCACTGAAAAGAGGTTGGCTAAATCCCTCTGTCTCCCACACCTCAGGTATTTATACACATTGATGAGATCCCCTCTCAGTCTTCTTTTCTCCAGGCTGAACAGACCCAGGTCTCTCAGCCTTTCCTCATAAGGAACATGCTCCAGGCCCCATATGATATTTGTGGCCCTCTGCTGGACTCTTTCCAGGAGATCCATTTTGTTGTTGTTGTTGTTGTTGTTGTTGTTGTTGTTTTTGTTGTGCACTGGGGAGCCCAGAATTGGACATGGTACTCCAGGTGATGCTTGACCACGGCAGAATAGAGGGGGAGGATCACCTCCCTTGACCTGCTGGGCACAGTCCTTTTAATGCATGCCAGGGTCCCATTGGCTCTCTTGGCCACGAGGGCACACTGCAGGCTAAGGATCAACCTGTCGTCCACCAGGACTCCTTCGGCTCAAGTCCCAGGTCCTTCTGCTCAGAACTCCTCTCCAGCAGGTCATCCCCCAGCCTCTACTGATAGATGTGGTTGTTCCTTCCCAGGTGCAGAACCCTACACTTTTTCTTATTAAACCTCATTTGGTTTCTTCCTGCCCATCTCTCCAGCCTGTCCAGGTCTTGCTCAATGACAGTACAGCCTTCTGGCATGTCAGCCACTCCTCCCAGCTTTGTGTCATCAGTGTACTTGCTGAAGGCAGACACTATTCCCTCATCAAGGTAGTCAATGAAGATGTAGAGCAATACCGGACAATACCGGACCCTGTACTGACCCCTGAGGAAAACCACTAGTCACAGGCCTCCAGCCAGACTCTGCGCCACCAATCACCACCCTCTAAGCTTGGCCAGTCAGCCAGTTCTCAAACCACCTTACCGTCCACTCCTCTATCCCACACTTTATCAGCTTTGCTAGCAGGATGTCATGGGAGACAGTATCAAAAGCCTTGCTAAAGTCAAGGTAGATGACATCCACTGCTCTCCCCTCATGTACCCAGCTGGTGATACCATTTATAGAAGGCAATGTGGTTGGTCGAGCATGATTCCCCTTGGTGAATCCATGCTGACTACTCCTCATAACCTTCTTCTCTTCCAACTGCTTTGCCATGGCATCCAGAACAAGCTGTTCCAACACCTTTCCAGGGACAGAGGTGAGACTGACTGGCCTGTAGTTTCCCGGATCCTCCTTCTTGCCCTTCCTGAAGACCAGAGTGACACTGGCTATGCTCCAATCTTCAGGAACCTCTCCTATTCTCCAAGACCTTTCAAAGATGATAGAGAGCGGTTCTGTGATCACCTCTGCCAACTCCCTTAGCACACATGGATGCACCCCATCAGGACCCATGGATTTGTGTGCATTGAGCCCATTCAGACGCTCCCGAACCACTCCCTTGTCAACAAGGGGGAAGAACTCCACTTCCCAGAGTCTTTCTCCTCCCTCCAGGGTTGAGGGGTCCCGGGGGGGAGTCCTTGAAGCAAAGACTGAAGCAAAGAAAGCATTCAGTATTTCTGCCTTCTCAGCATCTCCCGTTACCAGGACACCCCCTCATTCAGCAAGGGATCCACATTATCCCTAGTCTTCCTTTTGCTGTTTACATACTTAAATCACAGAATCACAGAATTTCTAGGTTGGAAGAGACCTCAAGATCATCGAGTCCAACCTCTGACCTAACACGAACAGTCCCCACTAAACCATATCCCTAAGCTCTACATCTAAACGTCTTTTGAAGACTTCCAGGGATGGTGACTCCACCACCTCCCTGGGCAGCCCGTTCCAGTGCCTAACAACCCTTTCAGTAAAGAAATTCTTCCTAACATCTAACCTAAAACTCCCCTGGCGTAACTTTAGCCCATTCCCCCTCGTCCTGTCACCAGGCACATGGGAGAACAGGCCAACCCCCACCTCGCTACAGCCTCCTTTAATGTACTTATACAGAGCAATAAGGTCACCCCTGAGCCTCCTCTTCTCTAGGCTGAACAAGCCCAGCTCCTTCAGCCGCTCCTCATAGCGTAAAAAAAAGCACTTAAAAAAGTGCTTCTTACTATCTTTTATTTCTATTGCAAGACTCATCTCTAGGTGAGCTTTAGCCTTCCTTGTTGCGTCCCTGAAGGCCCTGACAACACTTCTATGCTCCTACCAAGAGGTCCTTTTTCCACATTTCATAAACCTTCTTCTTCCTTTTGCTATTATCAATGAACTCCTTGCTCATCCACGCAGGTTTCCTGCCCCCCTTTCCTACTCTTAGGGATACAACGATCCTGAGCTTGGAAGAAGTGCTGTTTAAACGTAGCCCAGCTCTCACATGCACCCTTGCCTTCTAGCAACCTAGCCTATGAGATATTCCCAATCATGTCCCGGAATAGGTCAAAGCTGGGTCTCTGAAAGTCCAGGGTTGCAATCCTGCTTTGACCTTACTTTTTCCACCAAGTTCCATCTTGAACTCCACCATCTCATGGTCGCCACATCCCAAGCTGCCCCCAGCCTTCACATCCCTAACAAGTCCATTCCTGTTGGTATGGACAAGGTCCAGGAGTACCCCCTGCCTCATCGGCTCCTCCACCACCTGCATCAGAAAATTGTCTTCAGTGCATTGTAGGAACCGTTTGGACTGTGCGTGCCTGGCCGAGTTGATTACCCAACAGAGGTCTGGAAAATTGAAGTCCCCCATGAGAACCAGTATCTGTGATCATGAGGCTACTACCAGCTGCGTGTAGAAGGCCTCTTCGACCTCCTCTTCCTGATCTGGTGACCTGTAGTACACCCCCACAACAGTGTCCCCCATACCAGTCCACCCCTTAATTCTCACCCACAAACTTTCCACTTGTCCATCACCCTCACCCAGGTGGAATTGGGTACACTCTAATTGCTCCCTCGCATAAAGGGCTACCCCAACCCCCCACTTCCCCAGCCTGTCTTTCCTAAAGAGGACATAGCCCTCAATGACAGCGTTCCAGTCATGCGAGCTGTCCCACCATGTCTCTGTGACTGCAATGAGATCATGGCCCTGCGACCAAACACAGATCTCGAGCTCATCCTGTTTATTTCCCCTGCTCTGCGCATTGGTATATAGGCACTTTAGGGAAGCAGCAGGCACAGTTACCCCTGGAGGGATGCAAGAAGGAGACAATTCTGGATGGGGTATCGGGATCATTACCTTCTCTGAGGAGCCCTTGGACGATCCTATGGGACAACTCAGAGGTTTTTCCCTACTATCTTCAACAGTGACAGCAGTGACAACTTCACCCAGCCCTTCTCTGTCACTTTTAGCTCCCCTCTCTTCCCCTGTCAAACCTAGTTTAAAGCCCTGGTAATTAGCCCAGAGAGCTTGCTCCCCAACACATTTGTGCCCCACTTGTTGAGTTGAAGTTTGTCAGCAGCCCTTTGCTTTTTATTAGATGAAAGGGACTTGAAACAGGGACAGGACAAGGAGTAATGTTCACAAGATAGAGCACAGGATGTTCGGCACCAACATGCGAAAGAACTTCTTCACAGTAAGGGTGATGGAGCACTGGAACAGGCTGCCCAGGGAGGTTGTGGAGTCTCCTTCTCTGGAGATATTCAAGGCCCATCTGGACGCCTACCTGGGCAGCCTGCTCTGAGGAACCTGCTTTGGCAGGGGGGTTGAACCCGATGATCTTTTGAGGTCCCTTCCAACCCCTTCAATTCTGTGATTCTGTGAAGGCTGATTTGTACAGTGGATTGTTTTCTCTAAGGTATACATTGGGGCTGAGAGATATTTTATTAGAACCACCATCATTTCCTTCACTGCTGTCACTTGTGATGCCTGTTTTGAAGTGTTGTGACCACTAAACCCAGCAGTGGCTTTCCACTTTCTTCTGACAACATAACTTTTTATTATTATTATTATTATTATTTATTTTTTATTATTTTTTATTTATTTTTATTTTTTATTATTTTTTTTTTTCCCTAAAGAAATGTTCTCTCCATGATGTCACACTAGAATAAAAGGTTTTCTCAAATATTTTCCTTTTTCACCACCTATGACATTTATCAGCCTTATGGTAAATCAAGGAATCATTGTGCTTTTGAGGACATCATTTTTCTCTTCTGATGGTTGAAGACACTTTAGAGACATCTTCACAAAAGTTCACTGTGTCCTACCAGAAATGGGTGAACCTTCGCCCTTAAAGACATTAAGATAAAGAGGGAAACTGTGGAGTGATTTTAGTTATGGGTCTAATCACTGGGTTTAATGAAAGTCAGATAACGAGATGGGCTTTCATTACTCTATACTCCTAAGTGTTTAACTTGTTGACTGTCTGCACTCCACTGTCTAAACATCATCTCAGATTTGCTGAGCAAATCTTTATCACATCGTCTTTATCATCTTTACCACAAAATGAGTATGTTTGAGTATTTGAGCAGATTAATACCAGACTGGTTGTATGAGTGAAAAGTAAAATTAAGTCTTGAAAAGTTTATTAATATTTCAGGAACTAGAAAGCCCAGTCTTAGGATTTATCATAGAATTATAGCATTTCCTGAATTGGAAGGGACTCACAAGCATCATCAAGTCCAACTTCTGGCTCCACATAAGGCAATCTAAGAATTAAACTATATATCTAAGAATTTTGTCCAAACACTTCTTGAACACTAACAGGCTTGGTGCTCTGACCATTTCCCTAGGGAGCCTCTTCTAGTGCTTGACCACTTTCTCAGTGAAGAACCTTTTCATAATATTAAATCCAAGCTTCTCCTGATACGGGTTTAGGCCGTTCCCATGTGTCCTGTCACCTGACATCACATTTCTGAATCCTGTACCTCTTTCTCTACAGGTGAGATCAAAACTCTTGATCCTAGGTGGCTGCAGGGTATACATAAATCACGGTGAGAGTTTACCTTGTAGACAGTACATTTTGAAAAACTTGTAAATTACCTTCTGCAAATACTTAATTAAACCCTTCAATGCTTATTAATCTCTTTAGGAATCACATGCTGAGCTGATAACATCAAAGCTCCTTTGTGGTGTAATGACCACACGGACATCAGGGTTCTTTAAGGATAAATAACTTCAACTCCTTTATTGATGACAATATCTTCAACTCCCTTTTATTGAGGACAGGCTCCTTTTTATACCATTAGATCTACAGCAGTACTTTTCCACTAAATATTCATTGGTTAACAACTTTGCACAGCAACAGCAAACACTTATCAACTTCCATGTTTTAATGGTTGGAGAACAAGTAGTTTGAGACAGCAAGGCATCTCCTGAATCACCCTTCTTTGTTATGGCCTCATCATTAAGAGTCTGATGTTATCACCAACCATGGGGGTTGTTGACCCCCATGGCCACACTCCCTCATTCCCTGTTTAGGGCACATGCAGATCACAGTCAGTGCTTTGCAGAACTTATGGAAAGCAGGGAGAAAAGTTCTTGAACTCTTTATTTTGGCTTGTCTTCCTGTCAAAATGGGACAATTCTGCAAAATTTTAATGTCCAGACAAGCATGCTGAATTGTGGACCTTTTGTCAACTTTTTTTTCTGAATATTTCAGTAGCTCAAAAATATAAATATTTATATTACTTTCATATTAACACTTTGATTCAAGGCTTTGTGCTGGGAGACTCTTGGAAGACAGTGTTTGAGGAGGTCTTGAGTATGCCATGTTAGCTCTGTTGGGTTACTTGCACTTAGGGCCTGACCACCCTATATATCAACATGAGCAGCCATTGCATGGGAACATGTTGGTGTGCATCATGTGCAGGTGGGTGTTGTGACACAGAAAGTACTTCAGCCTGTCAGGAAAAGATGACTGCTTGATGTACAAAATAAAGGTCACCATGGCAATAAGGGAGGAGAAACTTCTCTATGAAGGGGATCTGCACAGCATGAAGTGGGAAAATGCCCCCAAGTCCATCTGACTCTGCATGAATGTGGGGTTCCCAACATCTGAAGGGATGTAAGATTTATTCACCATCTATATTCCTCCTTTTATTTTATGCTATTAAAACAGCTATTATGTTAAGACATTTGTTGTTGGGCCATTCTTACTGAGATCCAAAAATAGCCCTGCACCATATCTCACTCTCTCCTCATTCCCCTGCTCTCTTTTTCTACATATGTGTTTGCTGCCTTTCAGTTTTGCTGAAAGTCCATCTTGATGTTATTTTAAATGCTTGATTAGTATATATATATTATATATATATAAAGCAGAAAAACTGAAGATTTGTTTCCTGTATTTCAGCTATTTTCTGGTTGTCAACCTCTCATTTAGAATTGCTTAGGTTTGGTAAACTCTTTCCTTGCATAACTGATGCAGAATAGGTTTGACAATTCAACACAAAGTCTGACTTTTTTATTATTATTTTTTATTTATTTATTTTTTTATCAGCCCTTGTTGTGTTTGAGTGCATCTGTTCTTCAAATTTTCTTTTCACTAGTTATATTATGTTGTTATAATATACCCACAAAATTCTTCCTGAACAGTTTGGCTCTAATCTAGCAATGTGCTTAGTTTGAAGCATGCAGCTAATCCCAAACACATCTATGTAAGAGAAACAATGAATAGGAATGCATTTGCAGTGCTGTAGATACATTGCTGATTTTCTCAAATTATACGTTAAGTATAGATAACTAAAGTCTAGAGATGAAACTAATCCAACTGGAAGGGGAGTACACTAGTTAATTTACCATATGAGCACTTAAGCACGCATAAGGCAACATACAATTCCACAAGAAAACCCACTAATACCAATGAGCATTTCTAACACAAAATTTCTCTAAGGACAACGTCTCCCGTTGTCTTGCCCTTGAAACAACTGACAGGCATCATCTGAGCATTATCTATCCATGTTTATCAGAGGCATGACTCCCCATATACCTTGTTTAATGAAAACAGACTTCTCTTATAAATCCTTCCTACAAATCTTGTCTTGCATATATATGCTTAGCTCATCACAGCTACACAGAACTGCTTGTGTTCTGACATTTGTTAAAGACTTTTTCATGACTGTGACTCCTCTAATTAAAGGAAAAAAATAAATATTTTAGAGGTATGAAATGTTATATTTATAATTTTTCACTCATAATGTCTAGAAAGAAAATTTGTTTAGTAGCAGTAAAAAATGAATAGGCATTATCTTCTTTATCTCTTGCATCTAAAGATAGTTTGCAGGTCTTATAAACGGCCTAAGAAATTTCTTGTTAATACAAGAATTTTTATGCTATGAGATCATTTTGCTCTCCAGTATCTGTCTGACTAAAGCTGATTCTAATAAACTTCATAGTTGATTCTTGAGAAACAGTCATCATCAGGCAGCAATAAAATCAAATAATGTACTGTTTGATTCAAGTTCTAAATATCTGGATGCAGACTGCTTCCAAATACTTGTCATAAGTAGCACCATCCAAAAGTGCTGATCCCTGCTTCTAGTCACATTCCAAGTGCTTTGGACGCTGTTACAGTGAATAGCCATGACTCATTTCAACATACAGTCATCCATTGGATCTGAAATTTAGACTTCAGGAAAGCATCACACAGACGCCAAAGGCACATATTTATTTGATTTATTTATATTTGAGGGGAGAAGGCTTCTTTGGAACCCCTTTTAGAGCCTGAGGGATACTCTCTTCTGATTCCTCCCCTGCATCCTTGCGGCCCTTGTGGTCCTTTTGGCCATGGAGAACAGGACACACCTTTTTCAGCTGCCAAACATTTATCAGTCTGGGGTAGGGCTCCCTGCCATCTACAGCTAAGCATGAGAAATATGGAAATGTGACCCAGCAGACTTAAGCACCCTTGGGAACTCCCTAAATAAAATATAACAGAATCTCTGTTTCACAAATGTGAGCAATATTTTTTTAAGCTTATGGCCAGCATTTGGTGCATGAACTTATAATGTATTCCTTTCTGCAAGGTACAGGTGGCATCATTTTAATAATTGTGAGGGCAACACATGAGTATATGCCTGGGCGGGGGTGATGATGATGTTGGAGATCTGGATTTTCTGTATGACTCCTTTTATTAGGCTGATGAAATAAGGACATCCCCTTTGCAGTTACTTCATCATTTTGCCTGTGAATGCTGGTGCAATGCATTTGGAAAACTGTTGTTTCACATCACATTGAGACAACCTAGCTGTGAACGGATGAAATCCCATATCCAACGTTACAAGCCATCTGGGTTCTTTCAATTTCCTTTCAAACTGCTGTGAATTAGTATGTTGAGTACATACATGGTAGTTACTTATTAGCGTGCACACACATACAGCTTAGCTGTTGTAGTCTGAAAACAAATTTCAGTAGAAATAATATCTACATATGAGATCTGTAAGGGGACCTATATCATAACAAAATATATACTTAGTTCATTTCTGTCTTAACCTATTATGAGTTCAGTTTAGAGTGAGAAGGATGCTTTTATAGGCTTTGATCTTGACTGCATGTGCTATCAGGCAGGTACATTTTCTCTTGCCTGCTGAGAACCTGACTATGGCAGAAGCCTCACTTCTGATTATGAGTACAGGAACTATAACCGTGGTAAAGAGAATGATCTATGTCTTCTGACCGTGCTCAGAGAAGGGCAAAAATGTGTAGGTTGTTTTTAACTGGGGCAGGCTTGATCATCGAGGGATAGCAGAATATTATTTTGCTATGAGTATTAATTTTGTTTGAATAGTTCTTTTTAGTACAGAGCCAAAGACTTATGTGATACAGACTCTAAAAGTGACACATGGCCCCACATCATTTTGCAAGACCAAAAAAAAGTACATAGGACAATACACATCTTACCTGTACTCAAAAACTCTTTCTTAATTAAGACACAGACTAAGATTGTTCTTTAATTAAATTCCAGGTGTCGTATTAATCTGTGTCTATCATACATATATCTCATGTATGAATTAACTTGAAAACAGAGGGAAATTTGGATACTTGGAATTTCTTAGAATAGTGTTTGGCAGTTTAAATTATTGTAGTGTTGTAATTCAAGGAAGATTAACTACAGGGGAATTTAAGATTTGACTCAGGGAAGATTTAAGGAATATGAGTTTAGCATTTTCTACCTAAAATAGTTCTAATTATATACTAATCAAGCATTTAAAATATATTCCTAGTGAGGCTTTTGAATAATAAATTTTAAATATTTATGCATACATAGAAAATGAATTTGTAATTAATGGATCAGTCAAATATACTTTCAGTTCTTTAATTAAGTAATTCTTCATGATTTCCACAACGATCAGGTGGAATTCGCCCTAATCAGCTTGTAGTAGTTACATCTCTGAAGTTTACTTTAAATGAGGCATTTTAAACTTCCTGCCAAAATAAAGAGAAAAATAACCTCCAGTGAACAATTTAAATAAGCTAAGATGAACTTGTAAAGTGACTCCTTGTCTTGGTTTCTTTTTGAAAGAAGCCTTGGAAATTGTCCTGAACTAAACACCTAACCTTTAGACTACTGAAAACAGGTAAAAAAAAAAATATCCAAAAAAATGATTGTGGATTAGTCATGATGGATTTATATAACTTTAATGGCAATGCATTTATGTATTAGAAGATAATACATTAGAAGATAATAGCACATATTTATTTTCCCTGATGACATAAAGACGTATCATAGGTATTTATATTCTGACTCTTTTAATTATTCGAAAATGACAAATATGATGTAGAACGACTATCTAGGAAAGATTTTAGTCATTTTTTCATTAATAAGAGTGAATGCATAGCATACTTCTGGGTTTCAAGTTTATGTGTATAGCAACTATAAAATGGCAAGAACTTCATCTGGATAATATCTTCTAAAAAAGACATATTATATACTTAATAGAAAATGAAATAATAGAATTAATTAATAAAGCTCTAGAAATACTGATATTTCACAGAAAGTCATGCATTTACCTTCCAGCATAAGAGCTTCTCCTAAAATTGTAATCTTCTTTATTTGTTTTTTATCTATTTTTAAAGAAAAATAAAGTAGAAACATTTTCATGTGTGATCTAAAAACAGTTGCTGAAAGTAAGACCTGAAAATGGGCATAACAGAGTGCTATTTACCTTGAATGAAAACAAAAAGAACACATTTAATGTCTTACTGATTGATCATAGTGGAAACCGAGGCTTCACATGCAATAAGAATTATTTTGCCATTAGCAGCAATAAATATCAAACAGCGATTGAAAGCTTGGAAATATAAGGCAGCGGAAACATTTCCATTGGTTACACGGGCTTTGGAACAAACCTTAGAAATATGAATAGTGAAGAACAATCATTAGCTAGCAGATACCCCTATTACTCAGTGGGACCACGAGACATGAAATTGCTTTTCTAGTGTCTCAATTTTGGGCTTGGAAGAGAGTGTGACGGCTGCAAGGGAAGTAAAAGCTATTGAGCTCATTGTCTTTTTCTGGGCTAACAGATTTTTTCCTTCCACCCTGTCACATTGCAGGAAGGATCAAAAAAGATCATGTTGATCCATGTTCACCTCTCTCAATTGTGGAGAAGAAGCAAATGGGGCTGCCATGCAAGTCAAAGTCATGGGATGCTGTACTCCCCAGGCCCCAAACCTGCCAGAAAGGAAAAGATCTGAACTACAGGTGAAATTTGTCTCACTGAACTGACAGGTAGTCCAAATCAGTTGTATGAACTCATTCGTAGACACTGGAGAAACACAAGCACTTCTAGCAGCTGCTCATCTAGCCACAGAAACTTATTTAAAGCAGATGGGATGAATTGCATTGAGCAGGTGCCCCTTTACCTCTACTGATGATAAAGGGCCCAGACTGAATTTAGAACAGACATCTAACTTTTAGCTGCTTCTTGTAGATAAGGCATATGATACTAGTGTGTGTGGGTTTGCCCCTACCCCGATTGTTTGGAAGTGCAATGTACATTTTCCTGCATGACTGACTTTGGTCTTTGTATTTGAGCTGACATACAATAAAGGGCTTACAACATCATAAATGCTTTTCAGTTGCTGAACCATAAACTTTCCCCATAGCATTTAAAATAGTTAAACTCAAGAGATTAAAAGGATTGACCCAGTATGTCATGCATGTACATAAATTAGAAAAATCTGGGAAAAAGATCAACAGTTATTTATGTTATGTCTAATGTCATGAAACTGCATATATTGCATATCACCAAATATGACAACACATTATAAATCAATGCTATTTATCACGCTTTAAGCTAAACAGATGATGCTATTTTTCTTCAGATGAATTTATTGAGATTCAGAATAGAAATTGTCCATTCAAATTCAGTTTACACAGTTCTTTTGCTTCCAGAGAATTTGGATAAATTGTGACATCAAATTAAAAATAAAAAACAAAGATTGGAACTACTGTAGTAATTTATACCTTTTAAAGTCATTTGACATTGTCAAGAAAAAGCATTATCTGGAGCTTGCCAACTTGTTATTGTTTTCTGCTGCAGGTGATCTAACTAATGAATTCAAATTTCTGTAGAGTTAAAGAAAGAACATTTTCCATGAATTTTGTCCAAAATTTTCTCTTGTACTTTTCTGCACTAATATTGAGAGTGTTAAACAATTTTCCACTGTTACAGAAAGTGAAGATGAGATTAATAAATATATATATAAGAACAAGATACCTGAAAAACACTTATATATATAAGTATTTATATATAATATATATATAACACTAATATATATGTATACGTGTTTTTCAGGTATCTTATTCTTGACAGGGAGTATTTTTCTATGATTAAGAAGGGCAAGGAAGATCCTGGCAATTACAGGCCTGTCAGTGCCTGGTAAATGGTGCCTGGCCTTCAATGCCTGGTAAAATTATGGAGAAGATTATTCTGGGAGTTAATGAAAAACACCTAAAGTAAAATGGTCATAGGTTCACTAGGGGAAGGTCATATCTAAGAAACTTAAATTCCTTCTATGACAAGATCACACAGCTAGTTGAACAAAGGAAGCCAGTCAATGTAATCTTTCTGGATTTCAGTAAATCTGTTGATACTGTTTCTCACAGTATCCTTCTGGATAAAATGACCAGAATAAAGTTATATAAAAGTATAATAAGATGGGTGAACAATTACCTATTCTTACGAGAATTATGCATTTATCTATGGAAAATGTGATAGTTTAAATTCATTCTCATTATATGAGGAATATACCATGGTTACTTATATGAATAGAGAAAAATCAATTTCTTTGATGTGCCTACATCCCCTGATTGGTATTTTTCTTCTCTTTTTTGGGGGAAGGCTAATCAGGAGGATTGAGCTGAAGACGTCATTATTCTTATGTGAAACAAATAGAAACATACAATAATTTGTAATTTCTCAAGCCTGAACAAAAAATGTTCATAAAGCTTCATGTCTAAACTTGCTCCTCTTAATGAGCTACTTAGACTATTATAGTCCCTTCTGCGAAAGTTGGCAGCATTTCCAAGCTTTTGTGAGAAAACAAGCAGGGAGCAACTAAATCATTAGCGTGACTGGAGGTTGCTATTTATATTTTCCTGGAAATCAAAAATAAAAATATATTCCTCATTCATAAAAAAATAATATGCAAATGATTTACTGATAGATTTTATTTTCTTCAAAATGAGGCAGTAGTTGTGAGGGATTATTAACATCTCAGATGAGGCAGGTGAGAGACTGCTTACACCTCTGTGACATAGTGAAAAATTCTGAAGCTGAATGCTCAAGTACACAAAGACAACATATAGACCTTGTAAATCCCATGTTCAGTATGTAGCTGTGGATCATGTAATAGTGTCTACTGAATTCCAGCTGCAACCACTTAACAGAGAAAACTCGGGTTAAAAGCTTCTTTTAGGCCATGAAATCAATATGTTGTTATCTAAAAAAAAGCCCTTAGACATCAGGGAAAATCAAAGCCAGATCTTATATAACCCTTCAAGGTTCAAAAAATCCTCTCCTTTTCTCATGTGAATATCTCATGTTGTCAGTAAAATGTCCCTGTTGTTAGCAGTTCCTCTCCCACTTGCAGCTACTATGGAATCTAGAACCGCTTGCATCTAGAAGGACCTGGATCCATCCAAAGAGACTCAGATAAGCTTGAGAGGTAGAGGAAAGTGAATATCATTTATATCTTTGGGAAGGGCAAGAAGGAGGACGTAGGTAGCTCCAGAACTGTCAGCTTTACCTCTGTCCCTGGGAAAGTGGTGGAAGTGGTAACCCTGGGAACCATTTTCAGACACAAGGAGGACAAGAAAGTGATCAGGATTAGTCAGCATGGATTCACCAAGAAGTCATACTTTACATACTTGAAAAGTTTCTACAATGTAATGACTGCCATGGTAGATGTGGGACAAACTGTCAGTATCATCTACATGGACTTCAGTAGGAATTCTGACACCTTCTCCCACAAGATTATCACGGAGAAGCTGATGAACTATGAATTGGATGAATAAACAGTGAGGTGGATTGAGAACTGGCTGAATAGCTGGGCCAAGAGTGTGTTGATCTTTGGCATGAAGTCTAGCTGGAGACCAATGAGTACTGACAGGGGTCAGTACTGGTTCTAGTCCTAACATCTTCATTAATGATCTGGATGATGGGGCCCTCACTGTAATATCTTGCAACCTGTCCGTGGAGTCTTCATAAACTAACCTGTTACAGAGCGTTTGGGTGCTTTCCTATAAACTGCTAACTACTGTGCCTCAATGCATTTGGGGAAAAGGTTATACAAAAAATAAATAACACCTCAGGATGGGCAGAACTCCTTCTGGCTATTTTTTATGACTGGGAGAGGAGTAGAGAGGAGAAAAGAGAAGGCTCTGGCTGTATAACTAAGTGTACATAGCTAAGTGCTGAGGGCCATAGATCAAAAACTGTCATAAACATTGCCTTCTTGGTGAGCTGGCATTGAAGGAGCATTATCTTGTGAAAATACATCACCTTCAATTTCTAAAATTGGCACCTGATATATTTGGAGTTCATCTACCTTTTCCCTATGGTGTTGCTCTCACGACATTTTCTGGAAATAGAGCTATCAGCTGAGGAATAGTTCTCCTGCTCCTGGAACTGCTTAGGGTGTTGCATGTGCTCCACTGAACTGGATAAATATATCCAGATGCAAGCATTAGCTGTGAACAGAGGTTCCAGTCTAACTCTGGACAAGTAGACAGCGTATATATCTCACCTGCCATGTCTACAAGCTCTAGAGATTATCAGCCATCCAAAACAAGGAACTCTTCCAATGCTCTTCTAAGCATGGACTTTCCACAAGATAGTTTTGACCACCTGTTCCAGTTTATTTATATATTGGCAAAAGTTTGTAATGAAAAAGACAATTTTATGAGAGATGTAAGAAATATCAAGAAGAGTTTTTCAGGAAATCTAGGCCATTTTTTTTTTTTTATATCAGTTTATTTAACCATTTATTTTCTCTCTTTTTTTTTTTTTTTTCTTAAATGACATTGTATATACAAATTTCTATGCTTAAAGAGAGAGAGAGAAAGAGAGAAAGGACTCACAGTATAATATTATTTTTTAGCATTTTGCACTTCCAAGAGGTCATATGATGAATTTAGAACTCTAGACTTCTAGTCTGATTGCAAATTCAGAACAAGAAAGTTAGGAAAGAAAAACTTTGCTCCAGTATGAACAGAAACACACCCCCCTACTGAAATCCCATTCTTACTGACATCTGCAAATTGGGATTTTATGAAGTATTACATTAAAAAAAACCAACATGTATCTGATGAAAACAGTCTTCCAAAATGAGGAAAAAACTTTTGAAAACAAAAAATAAAGCCCTAATATTGTAATTTAAACAAAATTAGTTTGGAGGAAATATATTAATCACTTTGCCTGTTTTGAAAATGTGTTTTTCAACTTCTTTAGTGTTGGTATTCTCAAAGAATAGAGGATGCTTATCAGATTATAGTTCTGTTGGCAGAAAAGTTAAGAAGACAAAAAAAATCAGACTTGGCTTGAACAATGGTACCATATTTTCCAGCCTTGAAATGATAGATTAACTGTCTTTTCAGAAGGTGCTAATACCAGGAAAGCAAAATCTGACTCATATTTGTGTATGAAACACTGAGTGCAGTTTCCATCAAGGAAACTATATATTTTCATGCAGTCCTAGAGGTGGACATGATTCTTGACTGGACTGTATGTTATAGAGGTGTAAAAAGGTAAGGAAAGAGATACTCTCTATTGTTTTTATAAGCTACATGGAAGCTAAATGTTTTCCTGTGTCCCTTTAGCCTTAAATTACAACATTGAAAGGATGAGTTTACCAGAGGTTGAATGACAGGTCTCCATATGTGGGGGGGAGGGGGGGGGGTGGTTATATTGTAGTCTCTTCAGGAGGTTGTGTGCTGCTTTGGTGTGTTTGGAAATCCTAGGAAGCTCTGGCTATTCCTACTCCCAGGAGTGAAACATGAACAAGAAGCCACAGCTCCTGTACTCTGGATATTCTCTTGCCTACTGGATAGGGTCTACACTGAGCTGGCAAGAACAGGGCTGCTCCTGTACTGGATCTATACACTTTACATGAATAGCCATCTGACCTTGAGCTAAGGTGCCGGACCAGGATGTTCCCCACTGAGGGACCTATGTTTGGGCTGGAGGTGACTCAGTGTAGACTGAGATTACAATGCGGACAGTGAAAAAATGCAGTGTGAGAAAAAGACAGCATCACTGCCTCAATAGTTGCAGGGTTCCCTCTGGGACAGCACAGCTTCACAACAATTTTTATTTGAGGTTACAACAAACTGTTACATTTCCAGAAAGCACAGACAAACATATTGCTGTTTTTTGAATTGACTTCAGCAGTGCTTTTCGCTTAGGTTGGAGAGAATGGGGTTGCAGTTATTTTTCTTACGAAGATTAACAGCAAATCATCAAATAATGACATAAATTAAATTTAGATTGATGTTTCATAGGTGGGACTCCATTACATTATTAATTCATTCTATTAACCATTTGAACATATTTTTGTACCTTTTAAATTGTACTTGACCTAATGAAGTCTGTCCAAAACACTGGATGTTCACTCTGAAGAACTGTTCTCATTGTATCTGTTCACTTTGAATTATTGTCTACAGTAAAGATCTACTTATTTTAATCTGCTGATTGAGTAATCTGATTAATTGTGTTTATCTTATAAAGTTTGAGTTTTGGTTAGAAATGTGTGGCTTTCTATGACAGAAATAGGATGGTTTTCTCAGGTACAAAATAAACACATTAAGGAGGAACAGAGAAAGTAAATTAATGGTTAAATCAAAATCTCATGTTAAATACATGTACCTGCTCAGTTTTAAATAACTGACTGCATGGTGTAAAGCAGGACATCTCCTGTTGGAGTTACTCTTTTATACAAATCACAAATGTTCTTCAGATTAGAGAAGTAATTTAGAGCCGTAGCGTCGAATTAACCTTCCTAAATGAATGATGTCTGTCCTGATCACTAAGATCCTGCTTATTTTGAGGTGGTACTCTAAAAGTATAATCAGTACAGCTTAAGGGTCTTGGTGTTTCTGTGATATGGAATCAAACAATGCAACCAAACCCAAAATGTTCATGCCCAACCTAACAAAAAACAAAGCATTTTCTTATTTCAGTGCAAGAATTCCTTATTTACTACCATGTAACTAGTACACTAGACTCTAGAACAAAAATATCAGAAGACTAGAAGATCTGATTACCCCCTTCCTGTGGGAAAACCGAGTAACCCAGTGGTGATCACATAGGCATGCACAAATTGAGCTGGGTCCAAATTCCTGCACTTTACATTTCATGTAAAAAGCCTTTGCTGAAACTACACAATGTGGAAAATATGCATTATTTAGGTACATACTGACATATGTGACTGATTATAGTTGTTAGCATATGCACACATTTGCAAGGAAAAAGGAGCTTGGCTCAAATGGTAGATGTCTTATGAGAGTTTTATCTTGTAAGTATACTTTGATGCTTTCCCCTCTCCCCCACAATTATTTATCAATGATGAATGAACACCAGTTAATCAGTTTAAACATTAATCCCACCATGACACAGATGATTGATTCTTATAAGAGAGAATTTTTCATGGGAACTGGATTAGGCTGTGAGTCTTCCGGTACTTAAATACAGCTATCCAATCTTATAGTCAATATTTTCATAATCGATATATTCTTTCCCAGACTGTCTTATGACTAACACATGGAGGTGAGAGGGACTTCACTACAAGCTTTTTTATGTTTCAAATTTATGAAAAAATTACACTTAGGCTGATAAATTTGAAGATTTAGAGCCATAACTAATCTCTTCAGCTTTTTGTCAGGAATAACTAGCATTTACTAGCTAATCATTACCTTTACTATTTGTCACCTATGGAAGATAGTGCAGACCAGACTCATAAAAATCAAATGAGAAATGTCTGCTTAAAAATATGTAAAATATGTAAAAATATACACTGCCTCTATTACTGCAGCTATCTACTATTATTATCTTTCTAATGGATAAAAACATCCATTCTAAGCTAATTATTTTGTCTTTGTTGAATGCAGGAAGACAGAATTCCTCAAAGGCAATTCATCCCAACTGTTTTAGACAGCTGTGAGGAGATATATCACCCTGTAGAAGGATCTGCTCTTCTCTGCTGACATGTGAGACTCTGTAATGCTAGGCTGGACAAGACACCTTAGCTTTTCCAAAACAAATGAAGTAGAATTCTACTTTTGAGAGGAAATTAAAAGACTTTAATTAGCCTAGTAATTCTAATGCCTTGATCACAGGATGGAATTGACCAGGTGTAGGGCAAAGCCCATATTTGCCAAATTCAGATTTACTGCACTAATTTTCTACAAGATAAGCACCTTGGGATTGGAACAGAGGTAATAGGTAATATTTCTAAATTAGGCTAGATTTGCTTGTATTAAAATGGTTGCTTCAGGTGGTGATGTCTCTGTAACAATTTTTCCCCACCTTTGAAACATATATATATATATACATTTTTTTTTCCTCTTGCTAGTTTGTTTATGTGTTTATGGTTAGGGAAAGTGTACAGGTGTATGCCTAGATGTGTGGCACCAAGACTATGTGTGGTAGCAAGTTATTGGTACCATGGAATTTGACATCCCAGGATTCATCAACATTTATGCTTTTGGCTTCAGTGTGGCTACTACTGAAATCATTAGAGGATGTTTTAATCTTTGACTTTGACATGTATATTTATTCATCTCTCTCTCTCTCTTAAAAAAAATAAATAAATAAGTGTTTGAGGACCCTAGGCTTAAGAAAATCCTGCGTCCATGGAAAAAATCCTACCTTTACCTGTCTTGCCAAGTCTAACACTTGGAAGAAGACTCTGAAAAGCAGAAAGCAGCTTGAGGTGGATATGCCAATCCACAGATAGGTAATAAAGAAGACGCTACTCTTTATTTGCCCACAGATACCTTTGCTTTTTGTTCCCCGTGATTTCCTCATGAAAATTTGTTTCTAAAAAGCCTAAACATTTTGAGGGGTAGATTTATGGCAGGAAGAGCAAATTGATCCCTGAACTTTCCCATCCCATGCTATCATGTGCAGGGATGGCACAAGTCTTCCCAATCACTTGACTCAATGGCTGATGGAAATGGCATCATTTCCCACTTCACCCCATCATATACATATCACTTCATCTCATCATATACAGATTGCTTTCTGTGCTTATGGCTGGATGGACAGAAGAAGGCAATTTCTTAGATATTACAACACTTTTACTCTCTTCCCTGTTCAAAGCACATGGTCCTGAGCTATTTTGGCATAATGTTACTCCCATATCAACCTGCAGATTTCTTCTATTTAAAATGTAACTGAACTGACTGCATGAGTGGAAAAAGCATATTTGGTAAACTTAATTTCATCTTTACAAACAGGGCCAAACCAGGTATTTTTCTTAGTACCGGATAATTTTTATTTTCAAGCTGTCGATCATTACATGTTTATCATATTGTTTTACAAGAGCTCTACCTTATGTTCAGTTTTGATTTTCATGTTTTTGAAGAACATGAATAAGGGTGGTGAAACGATATGCCATTTCCTAAGTCTAGCCAGAATAAGCTGATAAGACTGTTATTAGCACCATGTTTTATAGCTCTCATACTGGCAGGTCCATGGGGTAGTTCTAAAGGTACAGCTCTATCAGAAATAGTAAAAAACCAATTGCATGCAACCTTGCATGCTCAGTGCACTGAAAGTCATGTTTCAGAGCTGTGTCCTCTGTGTTGTGTGATGAGACCTGTTGCTCTGCCAGGAGAAAATTCCTATGTGTGAAGGTAGTGCTAGAAGCAGAGGTCCAGCCCTGAGCCAGCTGCTTTTGCATAAACTTCTTATACAGCTCTGTTGCTGCTTTTCCTAGAGTGTTACCTTAAGTATATCACATGTTAAAATGTAATTTGTAGAATTATTTTCATTCTGAATTAATTGATGCCTTTCCAGTGACACTGCTGGTTCAGGAACACCCTTGTTCCAGGTATATTACCTTTATGTTGACTATGAAGAATACTGCTGTTCAGCCCCTTCATTGCCTCAATGAGTTAAGAGCTCAAATAAAATTAAAAGAAATGAAGGCCTGAAGGTGTTGCTGATATGAAAAGAAAATAGTCTGAAGAATTCTAGCCCTCAGTAACAACCCAATCCTGTCACAGAATTTTCCTACCACTTTGTATGTCAACAGTTTGGTTCAACACAACAGCAAAGGACTGGTTTCCTAACACTCTTGTGAAATCTTCAGTATTTCAGATTTGCTTGCTATTTTAGACATTTTGATAATCATGAACTTTCAAATAGTAAAGCAACCACAATCAAACAAAACAGAACAAAGCAAACAAACAAACAGAAACACAACAAAAACCAACTTTCAAGGCATGCTATTTTGGTAATGCTGCTATTTTGGTAAAATTATTTATTATTCTGTATGAGCATGAATTTAATAACACAACAAAATTTTGAGAAAATTATTAATTGAGGATAATGACAAAATGTTAACTGAAAAATTCATAGTTTTTCAAAGTTTGCAAAATGAAACACTGCTAGAAATGTATTATTTCAATCCACTGTTGTTACAAATCTAAGCAAGCAGTTATTGTGTCCATTCCTTAAAGTCATAGTAAGTAAAAAATTTGTCAGCTTTGTTTTTGCTAAAAGACCTATTTTTCCTTAGAATTTTCTCCTGCTCCAAATTTCAATTATTGTATTTCTCTCCATGTCTGGAAATAAAACTTCCATCAAATTCTCCCTCCATCATTGGCTTGAATTCTACACTCCGTACTCCTAATTGTAATATAGATGAGAAAGTTACCTTTCTGTAGTGAAATTAATCAAATAACGTAATAGCTGTGTAGCTTTTCTAGTGTATTACCTATTTGAAATAGAAAGTATCTCTGATGGTCAGATTGATTTTTTCCATTTACCAGTAATAATTGCTAACATAACATTTTCTGTGAATGCTTATAAATGTACAGAACTTTTGGTAGATGAGTAGCTCTAGTGAGTTCAGAGAAAATATGTAGATACAGAGAGGTAAGGAACCTACACCTGTTTACAAATCAGAACCGTGGGGAGGAATTTGATTCTAGGTAGACTATTGATTAAATATATATATTATTATTATTTTTATTTTGTAAGACAACTTTTTCTCCCTTTCTCTATTAAAATCACATATGAACAATGTTCCAGAAATTTCACTGTGGATTCCTCTTTAGCTAAAATGTAAATATAAAAGCTCTTTTTTTTTTTTTTTTACATAGCCTGACCCTTGAACTTGAACAAGTTAGGAGAGATGAAAAAGATTCAGTTATAGTGATAATACAATCTAAGTTCATACATCTAATAATACACTCAAGCTAAGAGAAACTACCAAATCAAATTCAAAAACAATTCAGCCAACATAACTTAATCTTAGAAACTATACAAGGATGACAAATCAACAGACTAAGAAAGTCAGAGCAATTAAGTGTCATTACTCCTAAAATTATAGCAGACCATAACCAGAAATATTACAAGAGCTCCTTAAAATCATCCTTTTTTTCCTCATTTTAACATTTTATTTAGCTATAGTAAGTACTAAACAAAGTTAAAATCATGTTGTTTCAGAGGGCAATTAAGTCATATGTGGCTGAAAAAGAAATAAGACAAACATCATTATAGTTAATACATCTTTCAAACTGTTTAAATTAATAGTCCAAGACTTCTTTTTTGTGTAGTATACAAGTTTGTCTATATAACACAGCCCTCTGGACTCACTATAATACTAGTTTAAGTCTCAGTGCAATATATGGTAACATTTAATGGTTTTATAATTTATTTCTCTTCCAGTCCCAAAGCACACATCTCTAATTATATCTGTAAATCCACACCCCATAATTGTAAGATCATCAAAATTCCTGAGTTAGGCAAAAACTTGTCAGAGAACAATGCCATGAAAGAAACAAATGCATTGAGGGAAATAAGTGGGTGAGCCTCCTGTTATGCAATTTGGCACCTTTTATTTCAGATTAAAAAAAAAAAAAAAAAAAATCAGTTGCTGGGTTTTGTTTTAAACTTGATAATTTAGTAAAAGAATGAAATTTCCAGATTCAGATATCATTTCAATTGATGTAAGAGTTTAACAGACTTTGGTTTTGCTCCACAGACAGTAGTAATCTGCAATCTAATTTATGGACTTCTAATATTTCAATACTAACGCAGTAACACTTCAATAGCTAACTATATTCCCTGCATTGAGTCAGGCATTTGTAGTTTGGTCACATGTACAGAACTCATGAAGTCCATGCAGAAAAAATCCTTTGATCACTGCCTGAAGTTAGGCAGCAATGACAGTTTATTATAATAAAGATGGGAACCTTGCTATCTGCTATGACCCAAAATGTACAGAACAGCAGAATAATGAAACAATTGTGGTTGGCAGACACCTTTGGGGATCAGCTAATCAAATCCTGCTGTTGAGAGCAGTTTCAGCTATAGCATATTACTCAGCGGTTTGCCCATCTGGGTTCTGATTATCTCATCCTGGAACAGGCAACCTGCTGTGTTTGACCATCCTCACACTGAAGCTCTTTTTCTTATATTGAAATGAAATTTCCCGTATTTCAGTTTTTGCCCATTGCCTTTTGTCCTGTCCCGGTGCATCACTGACAGGACATCTCTGGTTCTGATGTCTTTAGTTCCTCTCCTTCAAGTATTTATACACATTATGTAAAGGTCTATGAATCTCTCCCTATGCCTTCTTTTTTTTCCAGGCTGAACAGTTCCAGTTCTCTCAGCTTCTGTTCATATGAAAGAACCTCCAAACAGCTAATAATCCTAGTGGCCTTTCACTGGACACACTCCAAAAAATCCATGTCTCTTTTGCTAGGGAGCCCCAAACTGGACCCAGTACTCCAGCTGTGGCCTCAGGAGCTCTGAGGGGAAAGATCACCACCTGTCAACGTTCCTCCTAATGTAGCTGAGGATACCTTTGGAAAGGTATCTGGACAGGTAGTCCAGAGATGTTGTGGATGCCCCATCCATGGAGGTGTTCAAGGCCAGGCTGGATGGGGCTTTGAGCAACCTGGTCTTGTGGGAGATGTCCCTGCCCAAGGCAAGGAGGTTGGAACAACATGATCTTTAAGTTCCTGTCCAACATAAGCCATTCTATGATTTTTATCCTTCCTTAGCACAAGTACACATTACTTTATCATGTTCAGCTTGGAGTACTGCAGGACCCTCAGGTCCTCTGCCCAGCTATTTTACAGCTGCTCTGTCCCCAGCATGTACTACTAGTGCATGGAGTTGTTCCTCCTCAAATGCAGGACTTTGTATTTCCCTTTGTTGATCTTCAGCCCATTTTTCCAGCATGTTGAGGTCCCTCTGAATTGTAGAACAACTCTCTGGCATATTAGCCACTTGTCCCACTTTTGTATCATCTGAAAATTTGCTGAGGGTGCAGTCTTTGATCCAGGTCATTAGTGAGAATATTACACAGGATTGGCCTGATGTACACAGCACTTGACTTACTTCCAACTGAACTTTATACCACTCATCACTGTTCTTTCAGACAGTTTTAATCCACCCAGCCATTTCAACAAGTTTTCAACCTACCTAGCTGTCCACTTACCTGGTTTTGTCTATAAGAACGTTATGTAAGATAGTGTAGAAGGCCTTGCAAAAACCAGGATATCTGCAATCAGAAATCTGGTGTTCTCCGAGTCTCCACCAAGTTGGTCATTTGATCACAGAAGTTGATCAGGTTGGATGGGTATGATTTCCCCTTCATAGATTCATGCTGACAACTACCTTCTGGTCCTTTTTAATTTAGAAATTGATTCTAGGACTATTTTCATTATCACTTTCCAAAAGATCAAAGTGAGGTTGACTGGCTTGTAGTTCTTGGATTCTCTTTACCCTTCTTAAGATAAAAATATTTCTTCTCTTACAGAAGCTCATATACTGAGAGATTGAAAACTGTGGAGTTGCTAGTCATATGTGCTGAAGCTGACTGAGGAATGCTTGTTATTAAAAAAAAGAAAAATCATGATAAAATAATGAATTTTAATATCTATTAATAATAATAATAATATCATAATTATCGATATCATTATCATTATTATCATTATTATCATTATCATCATCATTTTAATTCACCATTCCACATACTTTTTTCATTCATGGTACAGGAGCAGTAACTGGTGTCACTACACATGGGACTACACATTTGGCTTTGACATTGGCCAGTGTAACTTGCAGGGAGGAGAAACAGCCCACATGGTGTTTCGCTGTACCCATCAGTATTACCTGCTTCAATAATGTGCTGCAATTTGTTTTCTTTTATGCCTCTTACTTGTAAGCCAGATTTTCACAAAGATGTGAAACTTTGTCCACTCTGCCTGAGAGCTACAGACATAAGGACAGGACATATGCAGATGAATGTCCAGGGTGGTGAAATATGCTCTCCACGCTCCAAAAGAGATGCTTGGAAAATAGTATTTATGGTCTTATTTTTTGAGAAGGTGTGAAAAGATCCTTAGGTATGAAAAATTTGAAGAAAGACTGCAATATGCATAATAACACAGTCAAAATTTCCTGGCAATGACCCTCCACCTCATGAAAAAGTTGCTCTGTGGAAATCAAAGCATAAAGAAACTGCATTACCCTAAAGGAGGAGTTTGTCAGTCATCAAATTTATTCCTCTATTTTTATTAATTTGATATACTGCAGAAATAATCAGATCTTCCTGTAGAGGAGTTGATTCCTCCATCACAAAGGTGATCAGAGGGCTGGTGCACCATTCCTAAGAAGAAAGCCTGAAAGAGTTCGGGTTGTTCAGCCTGGAGAACAGAAGGCTCCAGGAAGACCTTACAGCAGCTTTCCAGTAACAAATTGGGGCCTAGAGGAAAGATGAAGAGGGACTTTTTACAAGAACATGTAAAAGAGGTAATAAAAGGTTTTAAACTAAAAGATGGAAGGTTCAGATTAGGTATTAGGAAGAAATTCTTCACTATGATGGTGGTGGGGCCCAGAGAAACTGTGGATGCCCCATCCCTGGAAGTGTTCAAGACCAGGTGGATGGGGCTTTGAGCAAGCAACCTGGTCTGGTGGTAGGTGTCCCTGCCCATGGCAGGGGATTGGAACTGGGTGGTCTTTAAGATCCCTTCCAACCCAAACCATTCTGTTATTCTATGATTCTGCCCAGTAATCACTGGAGCTTTTATGAATTTACTAATAATGTTAATAAGAAAAGTTCTTGGAAACAATTCATTACTGTTTTGTAGAGATCTGAAGTAACTTTTGGGGAAAAAAAAAAACCTTTTCCTTCAAAAAACAAAACAAAATGAAACAACTTTGAAACATATTTTTTTTAAAGAAAAAAGTTGTGAAAAACAACAACAAGAAACACACACAAAAAAAAAAAACACACTAGAATTCAAATTTTGAAATATATTGTGTATCATTTTATTTCTTTCCAAGGTTAAAATATATTCTATTTAATTTACAAAACTTGTTCCCTCCCCCCTTTTTTTAAAAAAAAAAAAAAAAAAGTCAAAACACTTCTATTTTCTGAAAAACAAAAATCCATAATTTTGACATGCTTTAGTCACCATAGAAGAGATCCTAACCGTGGGTTTATTTTTCCTTTAGCTATATCTGGCTTTCTCAGTAGGCAAAGGAGAGTAATAAGCATTGTCCATTTTACATTTGATTTCACACCTACCTGACAGTACAGAGAGGATATAAACCATTTTGCACTACTGTTTCATGATATAGCTCAGGCAGTCTAACATTTCAGCAGTGTATTCTCTACTCCCTCTAATAATCCTTGTTGCATATTCCCACTTCTCCTGCTCCATGAGTATTTTTCTGACCTTACAGTGATCTGCTTCTGGAAGTGAACCTTTTCTCCCCACCAAGAGAGTGTTTCTCTTGTTGTATCTCTGTAAACTGTCTCACTGAAGGTCAGATGCTTATTAATGCAAATAATGAAAAAAAAAAAAGAAAACAACAACAACAACAAAAAAAAGTGTTTGCCTGGTGGCAAGGATTGGCCATTGCTGCTGTTGGCAGCAACTTGCTGTTAAATAGACTTCACTTACTGTAGTGGGTTTACGTGGCAAGGTTTTGGTAGCGGGGGCCATAGGGGTGGTTTCTGTGAGAAGGATCTAGAAGCTGCCCCATGTTTGGTAAGGGCCCCATTGTTTTCCAGATCTGAGCCAATAAGCGATGTTGTTTTGTGCCTCTGTGAGAGCATGTTTAAGACAGGGAAAAAACGCTGCACCGCACAGCAGCTGGGAGAGTGAAAGGAGTGAGGAACAGCCTTGCAGGTACCAAGGTCAGTGCAGAAGGAGGGGGAGAGGTGCTCCAGGCGCTGGAGCAGAAGTCCCCTGCGGCCTGTGGTGAGGACCATGGTGAAGCATGATGTCGCCCTCCAGCCCATGGAGTACCATGGTGGAGCAGGGTTCCACGCTGCAGCCTGTGGAGGAGACCACGGTGGAGCAGGTGGCCCTGCACCGATGGAGGCTGCCGCCTGTGGAAGACCCCTGCCAGAGCGGATTCCGGGCCGGACCTGTAGCCCGTGGAGAGGAGACCACGCAGGAGCAGGTGACCTGGCAGGAGCTGCTGCCTGTGGGGGAGCCAGGTTGGAGCAGTTTTCTCCTGAGGGATGGACCCCGTGGTACGGACCCATATCTGGAGCAGTTCTGGAAGAGCTGCTGCCTGTGGGAAGCCCACGCCGGATCAGTTCATCAAGGACTGTATCCTGTGGGTGGGACCCCACGGCACAGGGGACGAGAGTGACCGAGAAGGAGCGGCAGAGAAGAAGCGCTGTAGACTGACCATAACCCCCATTCTCCCATTCCCCTGTGCAGCTTGGGGAGAGGAGGTGGAAGAGGGTGGTTGGGGGGGAAGGTGCTTTTGGTTTCTTTCCTTTGTTTCTCACTTCTCTAGCTTGTTTGTAATAAGCAATAAATCTTACTATTTCCCTATGCAGAGTCTGTTTTGCCCATTACAATAATTACTGCGTGATCTTCTTGTCCTTATCTCAACCTTATAGCCCTTTTCATCGTATTTTCTCCCTGTTCCTCTTTGAGGAGGGGGAGTGAGAGAGCGGCTGTGGTGGAGCTCGTCTGCCTACTTGAGCGGACTATACCTTTAAGCTTCACCTCAGAAGACAATAATTGCCCTTTGGGTTACTGGTTCCTTCCAGTACAGACAGAGTAAGAGTAAGCCAGGATAAGATTAACTTATTATATTTATGTAGTCCTAGAGATGTTACCATTAAAAAAAAAATAGTTTTTCCCAACCATCTTCCTTGGACTGAGTGGTGATTTGGTAGGTTTGGAAAACAGCAGAGCTGAAGCAGGACAAACATTTCTGTCTGAAAAAGTGACTACAACAAAACTGGCAAGTACAACTCTAAAACCGTTTTCTTCAGGCTGAATATTAGCATTTTATGTATCCTCAGAAACCTGAAACAAAGAGGTATCTTTTTCAGCTAGGCCATGAAGTACCAAAAATCAAACAAAGTATTGCACTTTAATGCTCATGTTGTCCTCCAGTTAAGCCCTTTGAATGGTGTTTATTGCAGATGTGTGTTTACATCAGATGCTATGAGAAATGTTCTCTTTTCTTCCAAGGATTGGTTATGTTACATATTTTACCATTCAATGTACCATTCTGCTTTTGGGAAATAACAAAGCAGAGATATACAGGCATTTCTGGCTTTATATAAGGAATAGCTGAATTTTCCAGCAAATGAAGAGCACATTGGAAAAAAACAGTATTAGTTTTCAATGGATAAGCAGCAAGCTGTTTCCAAAATTATAGCTTAAGTTCACAAAATGTCTTTAAGTTTGTAATGTGGCTGCTTGCCCATAGCCATGTTGAGGCAATGCCAAATGCCAGAGTAGTTATATGCTTTGAAATAAAGCCCACGTTCAACAGACTGCTTCTCTTTCTTTTCCATATTTACACCCAGTTCAAGCTAACAGGCAGGTGGTCTAAAATTAGGCTCAGGAATTTGAACACATCTGAAAAATTATTAGTAGATTTCATTGATCATATTTTGGATATCACCTCATGGTTAGGTGGAAAACTTGAGCAGCAATGTTTTATTATGTGAAGAACATGCTATAATTGAGTATATCATTTAATAACATTGTTCAAGAGTCTTTGGTGCTTATGTCCTTGCCAGACTGGCCTTGAAAGCCAACAAAGAATATGACCAATCGTATTGAGTTCATGTGGCAAGGTTTTGGTAGAGGGGGGCTTGGAGGGTGATCTCTGCTGGAAGAGTCCAGAAGCTGCCCCATGTTAGATCAGAGCCAGCTCCATCTGGCTCCAAAAGGAACCCGCTGCTGGCCAGACTTGAGCCGTGAGAGACGTTAGTTGTGCTTCTTGGACAGCTGATTGAAGAAAGGGGAAAAAACAAAACAAAACAAAACAAAACAAAACAAAACAAAACTGCTGTGCAACAGCAGCTAGGAGAGAGGAGTGAGAACAAGCCCAGCAGCCCCCTGGTCAGTGCACCAGGAGGACAGGAGTTGCTCCAGGCACGCAGCAGCAGTTCCCCTGTGGCCTGTGGAGAGGCCCCTGGTGGAGCAGGCTGTCCCCCTGCAGCCCATGAGTCCCACATGGAGCAGATCTCCACGCTGCAGCCCGTGGAGGAGCCCCCAGTGGAGCAGGTGGATGTGGCCTGGAGGAGGCTGTGGCTCATGCAGAGCCCCTGCAGGAGCAGGCCCCAAGCTGGAATTGCAGCCCGTGGAGAGGAGCCCACACAGCAGCAGGGGGTCTGAGGGGAGCTGCCGCCCACCCGTGGGGGACCTGTGCTGGAGCAGTTTGCTCCTGGGGGATGGGCCCCGTGGTACAGAGCCATGTGGGAGCAGTTCTTGAAGAGCTGCTGCCTGTGGGCAGCCCCTGCAGGATCAGTTTGGGAAGGACGGCATCCCGTGGGAGGGACCCCACGTGGAACAGGGGTAGAGAGGGACTGTGAAGGAGCAGCGGAGATAAAGTGCTATGGACTGACCACAGTCCCCATTCCCCGTTTCCCTGTGGAAGGGATGTAGAAGAGGATAGATGTAGAAGAGGATAGATGGGGCGGGGGGATGAGGGGTGGGGGGAGCTGAAGGTGTTTTTAGTTAGCTATTATTTTCTCATATTTCTAGCTCGTTATTAATTGCATGTAATAAATTACATTGGTCTCCCTATGCTGTGTCTGTTTTGCTCGTGACAATAATTTTTTAGTGATCTCCCTGTCCTTATCTCAACCCTTGAGCCCTTTCGATCATATTTTCTCCCCCTTTCCCTTTGAGGAGGGGGAGTGAGAGAGCAGTAATGGTAGAGCTTGGCTGTCCAGCTGAGTAAAACCACTACACCAATATGTGTGGAAGTGAGTAGGAACAGTCTCATTGATTTCACTGTTTCCAACCAGACCATAAAGTTGGAGAGGAGCTGGTTGACTTCACCAACATATTATTCAGTACATGCTGACTTCTGTTTTCTGACTTTTCTTGCCATATGCTTTAAACTTTATCTTTCTTGTATAGCAGGCAAACTAGAAATGAGTATTGAAAGAGGGTGGTGAGCTGGGAACAGAAATGAGTCATTCCGTTCCTAGTACTCGTGATTGAGCAGAGTGGAATATTTTAAATGAATGACTATACCTATGGAAAAGCAACACAGTGCGTCTTTTTAACCACTTTGGAAAGGTTTATAAAACAAACTACTTTTTTTTTTTTTTTTTTTTTTTTGACAATTCAGTAGTATTTCAGCATAAGCTTCATTCCCAGTTTCCTCTGTAGTGAATGGAGAGACTGGAAATAATTTTTCACATTGACAGAAATTAAATATGTGGATGTTTGTATAAAGATAGGGTGGGGGAAAAAAAAAAAAAAAAAAAAAAAGGAAGTTAGAGAGTAATTTAATACCTTATGAAAATCTATCCGCCTACCTGTGCCTGACCTGCCTAATCTATCTACCTGTGATCACTTGTCGTTTACCCAGTAAAGACTGCCAACAAATTCTCCAGTAATCACACTTTCAATAGCCATGCCTTGTAAAAGAGAAGAATTGCACAGTACTGTACCATGAGCAAGGCTTCAACACAGGCTGTGGAAAAACAAGAGGTTTTCTGTTCTTAGTAAGGGCCTGGCTGCAAATGGGAATGGAAATGCCTTGAGAAGCTGAAAGGGTCTGAACAAAGGCAGTTGTTGCAGTAAGTGTACTTGGAAATAGTATGGCATATCCATTCCATAACTAGAAAGGCAGTTGCTCTATACTTTATGGTACAACAAGACAGATCACCATGGTAAACACAATAAATTCACTAACACCATGAATTAATTTTCAAAAAATAAAAATTTTCAAAATTTTCAAAAAATAAAAATGTCATTTTGCATATGGATACTAGAAAAGTCTTAAACGGTCAGCACAAAGGGACTTCCATCAAAGGAAGTGTTATGTAATGTTAATTGCCTTTCCAATTTTAGAAGGGAAATTGCCTAAATATCTGTGATTTATCTATCTATGGAGTGTGAATTGTGTAGAACCAAATGCAGTTTTCTCCACCTTTAAAGCAGGCTTCAAAGGACTCTTTGTATGGAGTTAATCAAAATGTTTGATTAACATCTATAATATAACAGGCAATTTTAATTTGCATAATTACTCTGCTGGAAAGATAGTCCAGATAGATTTTTTTTTTTTTTTTGAACCTACTGAGATAAAACAAAACAAAACCCACAATTCTTTGTTAGAAGTAAAGGGGGATGGGCCTGCTTCTTTGTAACTTCTCATACAGAAATTAGACTTCTTTTTAAGTGTGACCTGTTAACAGTCTTTGATGTTATGATTCATTAAACATCTAATCCAGAGCCTCTTGAAGGTAAAATTTAGTAGCCCATTATTTAAACTTTGGATGTTGATGAACAAGTTCTAGCTATGAAATAACTGAAATTGTAAAGTTTCTTTGTATATAACCTTTCAGACAGCATTGTAATGTTGAGCTTATTATTTTTTTCTCTGTACATATAAACAAATTTGTGATGTTTTCACATAGCTATTGGTGATGTAGCATAGCTATTGGTGATGTAGCACAAAAATTCATCCTTATTTGTCCGAATTCAATTTTTATATTTATCAAATGTAATAGATATAATTTCATTCAAATTAAAGCAGAGAGGATCACATTTTTGTTCCTAAATTCTTGAAATGACCAATTTTGTTTTGTAAACTGGATGTTTTCAGCCTTAAACTGAGAGTCCAGATTTTGAATAATAGCGCGTGGTTGCTGTCTCCTTGCTTTGCAAGTGCTTTTGCAAGTGCTTTTTGTGTGTGTATAGATATAAAATAACCAATAGCCAGGATAAAATCTGGTAGGGTCATTTCCAGACAGAAATAAGATGTGAAAAAAGAAAAAAAGGCAAAACCTCTGCCTTAAAATATATACCTGTCCCACCCCTTTTGCATCTCATGTATATAAAAATAAAAAGGTATCACTTTTCCACATGCTTGTTTTTCAAAATCAAATCCAATGTAACAACAGAAATCAGATTAGGAGAATCTGGCTAATCCAACTTGTTTTTATTTATTTATTTATTTTATTATAAAATAAATCAGAGCACAAAATAATTGTCTAAACGAGAAAACTAAAGAATTGGAAGCTCAAGGACTGTGAGGAAGTGTTTTTTGTATTTATTTATTTATTTAAATGGATCAGAAGACTGAGCTAAAATGCAGCCTTGCTCTCATAAAGAGTAAGAATATTTTCCAGTGAGGTGACCTGATCTGAAGAATGCAAAAAATATGTGAAGTAACTTCAATTTTTGGCTCTATTCCAGTAAACTAGAGAGGTGGGTTCTTAATGTATGTGTTGACACCCCTCCTTCCTAAGTTCCCCTCCCCAAAGCATCACCATCTACATAGGGACTTAAAGTTCCTTATTTACATTCCAAATTCAGCTGCCTCTGCCTGGACATCATGAATATGGCTGAAGTATTGTCTCACTAACCTAAGTGATAGAGTTTTTGTCAAATAACAGAAAACTGGATTCTTCACTCTTGGCTTCAAACTTTGAAGGTTCACTCTGGTCATGGGCGCTATGGGTGACTGAAGTTACAACTAACCATAGGTTTGCTTTTCCAGTCTTACTGAGAAACTGTCTTCCAAGAAATGTTACAGCTTTCCTTCCAACACACTAGCTCTAAAATGTGTTTTTTATGCATCTGATTCTCTTTCTTACTGTCCTTTATGTGTTTCTGTATATCACCTCAGCTGGGCTTGCACAGACCATTAATGAATTTCTCCGTTCTTCCGTCATAAGCAGCCCTGACAGATGCTTGACATACATTGATGAAACTAGTATATTTCTTTAAAAAGATCTGAATTTCCTTTCACTGTATTTGACAAAGCCATTGTTTAAGAGGGATATTATTTGTATTCCTTCCCTGTCTCACAGATCCTGTTTTATTTTCTAGTTTACTGGAACATGCTCTTGGATGCTACAGAGTGTGCTGTGGACATAAATTATAGCAGCACATGGGAAAGCCAACATGAAATACAAAAGGAGACATAGTTGATTTGTCACTGATTAATACAATTTTTCATCAGAACTTGATATCTGTATAATATAGTGCTTTGTAATCTGAGAAGATTTTTCTGACCTATTTATACAGCTCAAATATCTGATGTAGACCTTCCACTGAAAATCAGATTAAAAAAACCAAGCCTGTTAATGAAAGTTAAAGAAAGTTAATGAGTAATTTTTGATTAATGTTAATTTGTATTCCACTTATTTTTTCTCATCTGTTTTCTATTATTTTAAGGTGAATATTAGCTCTCTTTACCTCAGCAGCTGATAAAGATAGTCATGTTGAAAATCCATAGAGGTAGGAATATTTGTTTTCTTAAATACTAAAAGGAGATAGGTAGGTTGGTAGGTATCAGGTCTGAGAGCAACAGTGGAAATTGCTGCTAAGAAAGCCTTTGTAAATAGGCAGTTGTGTGCTTTATCTTGTATCTATATCTCTGTGTTTCACTCATGATTTTGACTAATCAATTTCTCTGTGGTAGTAAGAGGAAGCAAGTCCCTTTAGTAGAGAGATCATTGGGAAAAATCCATATTGTACACATAGTCAGTGCAACACTTTTTTTGTTTGTTTGTTTTGTTTTACAATGCATGCTACTGCTGAGTATTGTTCTGGTAGCAGTCCAACACGGAGTTCTGGCAGTAGACAAATAGAGACACTTGGGGAAATAAAATGCAATCTCTCCAGGAGACAAAGCCTTGTTGGTGTCAGGTGTGTAAAATAATTTAGGTTGGAAGGTACCTCTAGAGGTCATCTGGTCCAACCACTCCTCAAAGACAGCTTAACTTTGAAGTTAGGTCAGCTGCTCGTTAGTCCCAAGGCCATAAAAGCTAGGTGTTGACCCCAAGGATACATACATACATATAAATAGGCATCTGTTCTTATCCGGGCCCTTATCTGTGGTTGGTGTATTGGGTGTTTGTGGCAAGGTTTTGGTTAGTGGGGAATTTCAGAAGCTCTGAGGAGAGCCCAGGGACTGGCCAGCTGATTTCAGACAGATCCAATAGACCCACCACAGGCCACAGCTGAGCCCAGCAGCAATACTGATGGTGCCTCTAGGAAACTGCATTTAAGGTTAAAAACCTGCGCACCAGCTGGAAGAGAGGAATGCGAAAATGTGAGAAACAGTCCTGCAGACACCAAGGCCAGATGGGAGGGAGCCTGTTCCGCCAAGAAGGAGGGCAGGAGGTGCTCCAAGTGCTAGAGCAGAAACTCCCCTGCGGTCTGTGGAGCGGCCCCTGCAGCCCATGGGTCCCACGGCAGAGCAGATCTCCATGCTGCGGCCCATGGAGGAGCCCCCAGTGAAGCAGGGGAACAAAGAAGTGAAGCTGAGCCTGGGAAGAAGGGGATAGGGAGAAGGTGTTTTAGTCTTTGTTTCTCATCTTTCTTTGTTTTTAATTGCATTTTTTTTTTTCTAACCAGAGTCAGTGTTGCCCATGATGGTAATTGCCAAGTGGTCTTCCTGTTTTCATATCGACCTATAAACTTTTCCTTCTTATTTTCTCACAATGCCCTATTGAGAAGGAGGAGTAAGGGTGGCTCACTGGCCATTTGCCAGCCAGACAAAGTCAACCTGCCACAGCAGGCAAGAACCTCACCTCTGCTCCCATGCCCTTCTATTCAGCCCCCAGGGCTTCTAATCACTGTGTATATGGTCAACCTCACTCTGGCAGTATCAGCAGTGCCCTCACTGAAGATCAGAAAAAGATCATCCAAGGGCCAGATGAGTCTCTGCTCTTGCTGCAACACCCTACATCTGGGATGCTGGCAAGAAATTCATCTCTAGGACAGTAGGTCTGGCCTGGTGCCTCTGTTCCCTGTAGCAGTGAGTCCACAGCCACACAAAATAAAGCATTCTGATGTAGCTAGCACAGACTTATTTCTTAAGTGAAGCTCCAAGGCATAAGATGATTTAATATTAGAATGAGATTTTCCACAGTATTTGTTAATTTTCTATCCTGTTTCCTGAGCATACACTATATGGCATGCTGCAAAATAGCTGTTAAATAAATACATCTTTTCCATCAAGGGAACAGGTCTCCTCTCCAAGTCAGTGGATTTTCTTCAGTCTTTGAAGATTCATGCTGTGTAGAACAGCTTACAATGTACAGAAGAATCTCTGAGTCTCTGTTGCAGGTGTTGTAAAATGTATCAAAGTTACAAGAGACGGAGGGAAAAACTGATATGTGCACACATGGCAAAGGAGTCTCATTTATGGAAAAAAATGAAGAGAATTTAATTTGAATGTGCCTAGCACTTTGATATCATCATGAAAAATAATAAGAAATCAAATTTAAATTACTAGAGAAGAACCAGTGTATGTGTATGCTCTCTTTTTGGCCCAGAAGGTGGTTTAAGTAATCTTTTTTCCTTATAAAAGTTCTACGTGTATACACCCCCTCCAGATTTGTTATTGACATCCATGACACTCACATATGGTAATCATTAACTACTGAAAAAATGTACCAGAGTTGATTTGGTTATTTTCCTAGAACATTGTTCGAGGAATTCAGGTACAAGTACAAATTCTTAGAGGTACTTTCTATGTTTATTATCATCTTTCAATGAGCAACATATGTATTTAATTTTGGAAGTAACATCATATACCTTTAATGACTACATAAAATGCAGATGTGATTTTTCTTAATGGAAAATCTAAAGGTACACTCAGTATTTTGCAAGCAGATAGATAATACTGTAGTTCTGTAAAGAAAGATGCTGAAATACCTCCAGCCCAGAGAACTTCATTTTTTCATGTCTTCTACCTTTTCTTCCCTTCCAATAACATCACTTTTCCTCAGCTAGATACTCAGGATTGTTCTTGTCTGTCCTAGTCTCTCCTACTTGCTCTTCTTCTGCACCTGATCTGACCCTGGAACTGAGGAACACCCTGCAGCTGACACAAGACCTGTACCTAGATGCCAACTCTTCTCTAAACCAGTAACGTCTTACATGGAAATCACATTCACATAAAAAGAAAATAACATTGTAAGTAACTCTTCAAGGCAAACTGAAACTGTCAATGTGATCAGGCCCTTTGCTAAATAATAGTGTGATTTTCTGCATATAGGATAATGGAGACAGAGCAGGAGAATCCAATCTCATATTTTTGGTGAGCTGGATTTGGACTAATATGAAACCAAATGATGCTGGTACCCTTAGATTTCGTCAAAGCTTTGACAAAGTTGGAGATAGATATAAGGTTAATATTACTAAATTAAGACAAACAGGCATTTAAGCTGAAATTCAATTAATCTGTCTGTATCAATCTGTAAATTATCTATCTAGTGTAACCTATCTCTTTGGTCTATCTGTGTAGTTATTAGAGAGACAAAAGTATGTCCAGGGTCACAGCCCTTACTTGAAGAGAGGTATCCAAAGTATTCTCTTTTCTTTGTCTTTCTTTGTTGTAAAGGAAATGTCCAGACTGACTTGAAGAGAAATGAGCTGTTGTTATACTGAAATTTAATGACAAAGCTTTTCTGAATTTTCGGCTTGAATGGATATCATTGTCAATGATGTGGAGGGGCTATCTAAAAGTTACAGCTGGACCCATTTATTGATGTTACATTTTCAAAACAGTACCTTTCACTACTTTTTTTCAGCAGAAAAACTTTTTTAGGGGGTCTTTTCCAGTTAGTATTGTATTGAAAAATTAAACGTCACCCTCTTTATACAGAATTATTTAAAATCAATCATTTCACCTTTCAGTTGTCATTATTAATATCCCTAAAATGCTGCCAAAAGCTATGTCTATCTGTATCTATCCTAAATATTTTTAACAAAACTAATGTTTTAGGATTACCTAAGTGAAAACAAATGTTAATAATATCACTGAAAGTTCCTGGAAACTTGAAGAATCATTTTATTCCCTTTAGGGCTGGCTGGTGATATAGTTCTATGAGTTTATAAAATATGTTGTTAGACTAGTTTACCTTTTGAAACACTTCATTGCCAAATGTTATAAAAATAGTTCCCAGCATAATGTCAATGATTTCATTCATAGCCACATTGCAAAAGAACGCCCACTGTTCAGCAGAGCTGCTGCATGCAAACTGAAGTCTTCAAAGAAAGGCTGACACAGGATTTGTGTACTTAGAGAAATGTTTGCTGGGCTGAAGGAAATTTACTCCACCCTGATTGTCAGCTGTGGCAAACATTTCCTTTGGAGCTACTGCAATAAGAAAAAAAAAAAACAACATTCTTCTAGCCTGCTGTGCCTGCAGTCCTCGGGCATAGAACCTGCATGTCAGGTAACACAAAGGAACAGTGTGTGTGTGAAATGTTCTTCCATTCATTGATAGCTGGTAGGGCATCAGGTAGTATGGAATAAATATATGCATATCTAGCATGCTGCATATTAATTCGCAGATTGTGCCATATATCAGGAAAGATAAAAACATATATGGAAAGCTGTGTTTCTTCAGATGTTTTCTCTATTTACTTGGAGAATCATAGATGTTGTGACATGAAATATAAAATCAGCAACTTCCTAGAATCTCCTGGCAAGCTGTTACACACCATCTCCTTTTCCACTGAATGTTTGTTCTTTAAGTTAACTCAAACAACAATCATTACTGTTCCTGTGGGTTGGGCAGGAAGCAGTAGTCTCTTTGTCCAGCTTTCCTGAGAGCATTGAGATTTATCTTACAGTTTCCTAAAGGCACCACCCAAAAAGCTCTTCTCCATCATTTCTCAAAACATTCTTGTTCAAACTTTGATTTACATTTCTGTTTAGATGCTAGCCTAAAAGCAAACTGAAAAGCAAGCACAGGAAAATGCATTCACAGGCTTTAAATTGTTCATGAAAAACAAAGTATATTTTCCTTAAATAAAACAAAACAAAATAAAAATGGGAAAACACAGCTGCACTTGTAGATATGGAAAAAGTTTCAGGAGTTTCTCTTGTAACTCACAGGCAACATGAATACAGCTGAGACTCTGAAGGAGGCAGGGCATGGTGTGTCCACGAGAGGTGTTTGCTATCTGCCTTCAGCATCACAGCCCCTTCTAACTAGCATGGCTGCAGGTTGCTCCCTACACCCTCACAGTGAGCATGGACTCATGTGAGAGGACTTGCTTAAAAGTTATTAATGGCATTTCATAAGATTTTTGCAGAGCTTCATATGTTCTAGAAGGTTTTCTATGTATATTTTTTATTATTTTATTTTATTTATCATATTTTTATTTTAAAGAGTCTGTGTTTCCATATGAATTTCTTCAGTGACTATACCTGATTAAACAATTTATTTCTTCTCTCCACCACATCCTGAAGCACCTCAGAATACACGTTTGCAGAGCTATGTTGTCAAGTGGATTGGGTAGCTAATCCATCTGAAGACAAAACAATTTTTCTTCCCATGTAGATATATGTATTACAGTCCACTAACCAGCTCTGCTTATATAACACTGAGTGTTGTGCAAAAGCAGAAATGTGCCGTGTAGGCAAAAGTAGTTCACGTCATCCAGTTGTTCAGACATCACTGAAGCCATAAATGCATAACATGACCCGTTGGTAGATAAAGATGGTGTGGCTGCCTGCTGTTACTTTGCTCCCCCTTTCCCTGCTTATGGCTATTTATTCCTTCCTCTTCCCATGTGCTAGCACTGCAGTTTAGCTGACTGAGAGATAAGTGGGCTCAGGAAGCTGGGGACCAGCTGGAAAAGAAATGGACCATTTTCAGCTGGATTAGGTTCTTGATTCAGCTTTACTGAGTGGTCACACACAAGTCAGTGTTGGCCCATGACAGGTCAGACTACATATAAGATTTGGGCTTAGACTTAATTCCTAAGCAATTTTATCCCCCAAACCTCTGTGTCCATGTCACCTTCTCTCTAACTTTCTGGTCTGAGTATATCTATAAAGTAGTAATTCTCAGGTTGCACGGCTTACACACTGTAGTACCTGGCCTTATTTCTGTATAATACATTCTGAAAGTTCCTAAGGACAAAGAGTATTGCCTTGTATGACAAATTAAGTAATTTTGGTTTCAGGAAAAAATAGAATATGTTAGAGAAAATAGAGTTATATAAATATTGTCTATATAGGCCTCTTCCACAGAAATAAGAGCAAATCCTGTTGTATTCTTGTACAAACTGTTCAAAGATAAACCAGACAAGAATTCCTTTCTCATGAAGGCTACACATAAACACCAGTTTCTACCAGGGAGAAGAGATGACTAGTCTCAGCAACATTTCCTGCCTTAATTTGACATATTTTTACATTTTAAGAAGCTGTTCTCATGCTGGTGGCTGTATATAATGAAGTTTGGGGTTTTCTTTCTTTTTCATACTGAACAAACACAAAGGGAAAAAAAATAAACCACCTTTAAACATCTAAAGTAACTCTTCCAAATCATTACTTAGTTCAGAGGTAAATGAAGTGGGTAAAGGTAGATTTTGTAGTTCTTTTTACATTGTCAATAGACTAAAGTTCAGGTGTTGACTATAACTGAAAGCCAAGGATTATCTTCTATTATTCTGGTTGCCATTTTACTTATTCAATCCTTAGCAAACATTCCTCTGACCTTCTGTGTAATGTTTTGACTGTATCATTGAAAAGCAGTGTGTAAGAGAGCAAATTTATTAACAGTAGTACATGGATCTGAACTCAACATGTAGCATCTGCTTCTGGAGAACAAAAGATGCAGATAAATATTTGTTATTTGACTGTCTCATTTTTCTATTATTATTACCATTATTTTAATGGATATTTTTCATCTGTTTTGCTGGAGAAGAGGTTCAACTTTTCTGACTTTCTTGCGGCTTGACCTTGTAGGCTCTTGGGAACTCTTCAGAGTCTAGTGTTTTTCATCTGCTGCCTGAAAAATATGCCTTTGTGCCATAGTCTGTTATTTCTAGGGTGAGGAAGAAACAATATTCAGGCCTTGGGATCCTTTCATATATTATATTTGTGTACATCACATGTGTTTTAGGCATCTCACATTTTTTGTACTTCCTCAAGGCAAGATCAGGAAACTGAACCTATAAGAAAGAGTATTCAGGTAAGCTGGAATCTCCTTTGTTTTTCTCATGCTGATTGTTCATGGAGATTTCCAGATGATATTTGACACATTCCATAACAAGTGGACCATTTCTGTGAGTTCCCATAGGTGCAGGTAAATCCACATGACCAGTGGTATCCACATCATTTACACTTATGGGAGCACATATCTTACTTAGCCACTTTCATTGTACTCCATATGCCCACAGATAGTGCAAAGACATCACTGGGCACTACTCCAACTCAATTGTAGACATCACTAGTTATGACTGAGCGTGCCATGCTATTAATCCAAAGCAAGCATTACTTTTGCTACGTGAAGAATATGCTTTCAATAAAGAAAGTCTGCCTGAATACAGCTGATTGAATCACATGTCCCCATAACCAGAAATGCAGTACAATACACAAGTATATCTTACAAACCACAGTCTTTACTGGCTTGCACTGCTATGTGTTCCCTACAACCACATACAGTAAGAAGGAAAACATTTGTTAGCAAGTATATACTTGGTTTGTCCCTCATTTTTCAATTTCTGTAGTCAATCCAAACCAGATTACTTTATTTTTGTAGTATGTCACCACATTGTAATCAACCTACATAATGTTATCTAAGTGTACTCCACAAGCATCATTTTAGAGACGCAGGCAAGATAAAAATATCATTCACTAAAACAGAATGATCACAGGTGAGGTATATACTCATGTACATGTTTGGGTTCAGAATAAATTTCAGTGAAAATACACATTTTCAAAAGCTACCTATCGTAACTGAAAGGCCATGCCCCTTGTGTCTCTCTTCTTTTCTCCTTTCTTCTCTGCCTTTCCTCCCTTCCTTCCCAGTGTTTTGCCATACATGCCAAATGAATCTGAGAAAGGTGTGTTTGCAAAATTGTAACCAATTCAGGAAGTGATTCCAATAGCCTTCTTGGCTATTAAAATCAATTCTGATAAATACTCAAGTTTTTTTTTAATACTGTAAAAGAAAAACCTTGTCTAAAAATATTCTTATGTTTCTTATGATGAATACGAACAAGTATGCCCCACTCATGTACTTACAGGCAATTTTTTTTTAAACAAGTGTTTATTCTTATCAGTTTGAAAGGAAATATTGATTTTTATCATATTTTATAGAAAGAATAATTATAAATAATCTGGTATTAAAGATAAATTAGGACTGCATTTGCAACATTTGCAGGCTTAGAATTTAATTTCAAAACTATTTGTTCTCTTTTAGGAATCTTCTGGTCTGAGTATGTACAGGTGACTTAACAGTTATCTGAATGACAAGCTGAGAATAACCTCTGATTGATAAATGACTAATGTCTTGCACCTGGAAAGAGTTACAGAGCAAATACATAACATTCCTTCCTTTTTCTTTTTTCTTTTTTTCTTTTTTTTTTCTTTTTTTTTTCTTTTTTTTTTTTCTCTTTTTTTTTTCTTTTTTTTTTTTTTTCTTTGTTAGTGCATGTGATTTTACAGTCTCTCCGGCAAGTCATAGCAGAAATAAGGTCACTGTAAGTCATCTCTCCTTTGGGGAAACATTGTGTAGTTTGACAATGAAGTAAACAAAAATAAAACAAAAATGGTCAGAAGCAGCAGTCTCTGTTCCTCTTTCTCAGGGATCTCAGCCCAGTGCTAGTGATTCATCTCCAGAGAGAAATCAAAATTCTTCTGGAAAATCAAGACTGGACTGAAAGAAGGCTCATTGAGGGGATCCTTTTTTATATGCCCTAGCTCAAGATCACCTTTTGAGTATTATTCATTACAAATATTTTCTTAACTATTTTTGAAAGATGTCCAGTGATGGAAAGCTTCTACCACAGTCTATTTCAGTACCTGATACTCATATTATTACTCATATTAGTTTTTCCTAGTGTTCAATCTCAGTCTTATGATTTAAACTCATTAATTGTTGCATTCATTACAATAATGTAAGAATGTTTTATTCCCTCTCTCTTTCTATCAAGCTTTTATGTATCCCAGCAGTATTCTCCTGTCACCTTTCACTTTCCTCCGGTTAAAAAAATCAATTATTATTTTTTGATCAGTTTCTCTGCTCTCTGCTGAACTTCCTGCAATTAGTTTTCATGTTTTCTTCAATCTGCCACCCCCAACTTGATGTTCCATCTCAGATGTAACATCCTTTCTGCCCTAAGTGGAAAGTTTACTAAACATGTCTTTTTCAGATTGTACATCTGTAGAACATGATGTCTTTTTGTAGTAACATGGGTACTGACTCATGTTCAGCTTTGAGAATAAAGCCATCTCTCTCCTGGTCCTTTTCAGAAGAATTCATTTGAACAAATTGTTCCCCAGTATATTATTCATGCGTCTGAATCCTCTTTCCTAAAGTGCATTTTTCCCTACTGAATTTCAGTATATTTTTATGACCATGTCTCCCACCGGTCAACATCATTTCAGATCCAGGCTCTGTTCTCTGGCATACTGGTATGATTGCCTAGTTTTATGTTTGCAACTTCAATAAGCATTTTCCCCATTTCACAATCCTTGTCATAAACAGAAAATTATGTATGGTGCCATATGCAAGACAGAATGACAGTCTGTCTTTAACAAGTCACTGCCTATTAAGTCACTTGGTAGCTGCACCCAGGAAAATGACCCTGGGCAAAGTTTTATAGCCATCCAGCAGTGACACGGGGATGTATCTATAAAAGAATTCTTGAGATCTCACAGATCTCCATCACCCCCTTCCAAAGTTTATGCAAATCTAATTCTCATCTTGTTTCAGGTCCTCATCCTGTTTCTTCTTTTGCTTGTACTTTGGTTCCTGTTCTCAGCAAGTCATGTGCCCTCTCTATTACCCTCATGCTCCATATCCCAATCCCTTTTTTTACTTTCTTGCTTCTCTGGCTTCTTCATTTTTATCTTTCTCTCTGCTCAGGATATGAAGTTGAGCAAAAAGACTCAGTTTCTGACCATGCATTTGACTCTCTAAAGACTCCACTGGATAGAGGAATGTTTTCATATCTTCATTTCTGGATCACAGCAGAGATTAACTGTAGAGCATGTGTTTGTTATAATGTATCTGATATAACTCAAGAATATAACACTTTGGATCACCATCTAAGGTCTCACGTTTAGGACTGACTCTTCACCCCCCTCATTGCAATACTCGTAAAGTAGAAACCTAACTCTCTGCTTATGAAATCACAACAGTGTGATACATACTGGTTTCTTAAATGACCAGTTTTGCCAGCTTGTTTTCAAATTTATATTTTAGAGTATGTTAGGTTCAGGAGAAAAACAAATAATTAGTTATCAGTACAGTGCAGCACACAGAAGTCTTATTTTTTGAGACATCTGTGGCTATATACACACAGAGACACACAGACACGTGTGCACATATGGACATCTATAAAGAATTGTTATTCCACTTATAAAAAAATGATTGATTAGTCTAGAGACTCATGTTTTCATGAGTATGAATACATAAATGGAAAACATAAGTGCATACTTCCCATGCAGTATCTAAATGAGATTTGGAAGAACTCTCTCTAGGGCCCTGTGGGACTATATGTTAGTATTCTGGTCCATGACACATCCAGTGACTTGTCAGCAGTGATCTTCCACATACAGTAGGAGTGGATTTTAGCCATATATTTTATTTGTTTTCTTTAATGGTAAAAAAAAATACCATCTGCACATCAAAGACACTTTATCACAATCTGAATTTTCCGAGCTGTGATGTGTGGGTGGATATTTAGAGCCAAACCAAACCAGCAGTGCTCTTGCTTTTAAAGACCTTATAATACAAAGTCTATCCCAGTAAATTATTTTTTGGAATAATGTATTTCCAAGTTGTGTTTGCTTTAGAGAATCAGATCTGCAGGAATGTGGTTTTCTCGTGTATCTCATGACAATTTAACTTTGTTTAACACATGATAGGGTGTTAATCTCTGCCAAAATACAGGCCCAAAGCTCTTAATCAGTCACTGAAGTGACAGAAGGCATGTGCCGTAGTTTTCAGGCTCAGCAGCAAGTACAAACAAATGTACTTTCATGTTATCAGAAGAAAGCACAGTCACTAGGGTGAGGACAAATGTAAATCATAAAGACTGACAACATGAACAGCACAAGCTGCTTCTCTGCATGAATTACAGGTGGTTGTATGGTGCCATAGAAAGGGATACTTGGACTTGCCTGGATTTTCAATGATCTCCCTGAAAGATGGTGTATCTGATCCTCAAGTCAGGGATCTGCTCTCTCTTTTCTGTCCCATTCCTTGTTTCTTCAATATTTTCAGAAGCAACTAAGAAACATTCATGATCTCCACTGGGATTTCAGACTGTCATCAGTAAACATCACATTATAGGGAATTTTCCTACAGTTAAATTACAAGCTATTACAGAATATAGAGTCCTGATGCACTTTTGCTCAGCTGTATCCACAAGCTGTATCAGCAAGATCTATGTGTAACTGCTTCAAGGTTACTCTGCAAGCAATCTGTTCAGACGTGAGCTCGCTGAGATCTGATCCATAGTTCTGCAGAGAGATGTGAAGGACTTTTGGTGCTGTACCTTATGAGAGTAAGGTACAAATCATAGAATCATAGAATGGCTGGGATTGGAAGGGACCTTAAAAATAACTTAGTTCCACCCCCCCGCCATGGGCAGGGACATCTCCCACTAGACCAGGTTGGGCAAGGCCCCATCCAAGCTGGCTTTCAACACCTCCAGCGTTGGGGCATCCACAGCTTCTCTGGGCAAAAATCCAGAGAGTCAATGTAAATTATTTTAAACATGTTATTAAAAAATTATGTTAAACATGTTTTGTGTTATTAAATGATAAAGTGACATTATTTCTCCTAGCAGGATTTAGAGAAAACAAAACAAAACAAAACAAAACAAAACTGAAATGGCAAAAAAACACCAAGTCTCTTATTTATTATTTTTTTTCAGAATATTTACATATATTTCCTTGTTTTAATTTACATAAAAAAATTACATACAAAAAGAGAAATATTACTTTGTGTATAAAAAGACACTTGTTTGGGAACATTCTTTTTTATTAGAAATAGGAAGAAAATGAATAGGAGGGAATGAAAAAACACAATTAAAAGGTTGCATTAGTTAGACAAATGAAATACATATGATGGTCTTGCTCTACTTACCAAACTGCTGTCTGAGTTAAAATTTAAAAATATGGTGCTGTTAGAAAAGCATTCATTTCTGTTAAATTCATTATAACAAAACAAATAAAATTCTTATAAAAACTTTTTTTTTGTTGTTGTTGTTGAACATGGAAGCACAGTAGAATTGCTCATTTCAGCACTAAAATGTTTTCTCAGGTGTGCTGTTCAGGCAACTGTACAGAAAACCATAATGCAGAGAAAAAAAATAGTAGCCATGTCTCTTGATTATTTTTGTTTTTAAACCTCAAAATTCCCCTTGAAGGAAATAAAGGCATAGCTGGTGGTGGGTATCCTATAAGAATGAAATGCTACTGCCAAAAAAATAAGTCATTGTCTTAAAATAGGAGGCTAATGGCTACATTTTTCTCCCCTTCAGTTCTTCCAGTGGAAGTCATTTTTTACCACACCCTTGTTATTTGTTCAAATTAAAAATAAAAATCTGTATCTGAAATACACTTAAAGTTTCTTTTGTGTCTGAAAAGATTTTTCTCTTAAGTAGCTAAAATCAAATATTTTTAAAATAAAGAAAAGGAAATCTATTAATTGAAGCCACATTTCACCAATAGCGTATTTAATATGAAATCTGGCTTGTAAGTGAAGGAAGGAAATACTTTTTACTCTGATATTCAAAGTTTACCCTGAAGCTATATCCAGTTAAAAAATATCTAACTTATAAGTAAGAATTGTTAGTTCAACTGTAGCATGTGTCTTCTTAAACTGTACACTGGTGACTTACATCAAATGTACAGTAGCAATCAGATCATAGATGAAAGCAAGGCATCTGATCTCATCAATGAATAATTACTCACACTTTTTGACCATTCCACCATTCAGGCCATAACAAAGTCTAGGGAATCACAGGGATCTAGGACTTATCATAATGGCAATAAGAAGACTGAATTTGGAAAGCTCCAGACTTCTAATTTTGAATTTACTGGTAATACACTTGTGTTTATTCATGCCATTAATTCCTGATAAATGAGGTTTCCACAGAACTGAGATTTCCCTTTAATGTCACATGGATTTCCAGACTGTTAATCTGAGACAAGCAATTAAATCTTTGAAAATTAAGAGGTAAAGGGTCAGAGTAACTGCTGATGTTATATTAACTATCTCCCCATGAACAAGTAGTCCTGAGGACTGCATACATGAACTCTGGATAAGTTTATTAAGGTTGAAGCAAGTGATTGAACAGTGGGGGGAGGTGTTTAGGAGAACTTCGTTTGAACTGAAAAGAGAGAGAGAAGTGGTTTTTAAGAGTTCTAATTGTTCTCTGATCTGAATTTAAACAAATCTGCACAGCCCAGGTTAGCTAATCTGTGTTATTCTGACATTATCTTTTGCAGCTGGTGTCAGCTGCTGTTTATTGTCAGATGCTGTTTTGTTCCTCTCTTTTGCAGGAAAGATGCAGTGAGGTTATAAGATGGTCTGTGGATTTTACAATGGTGAGCAAAAATACCTGAATTCCTACATATTGAAAAAAAAAGGGGGGGAGGGGTGAGACTGTAAATCCTAAGAAATGCAAATACAAGTGCCTGCTGTTCAGTAGAGCTCATTTAAATACTTACTATGCCTTTCTGAAGAGAAACTTTTAGACTCAGTGTTATAGTTATTCACTCCGAAGTGCAATTTGATGTGCACTGCCCAAATGATATGTGTAAAAGAGAAATCGCACAAATAGGGAGACAAGATTTCCTAGAGTTTCATTTAATCCACTAAAATCAGTTTAAATTCAGTCTCCAGTTCTATATGTCTGTCTCCATAGTCTGTTTAATAATCAGAAAATAATTAATGGCAAAAATAATTAATGGATTTCTGACTCCAAAACTTTCTCAGATTTCAGCCAAATAGAAAGTGCAGGTTAAATTTGCTCTTGTGTACCCAGGTTCAAATAATATTTGTGGAAATTACAGTTATCTACTTGTGAGAAAATGAATTTTTTAGAAACTTTTTCAGCCTTAAAATATTTTCAGCCATAAAATATTTTCCAAATAAATTTTTTCAAATTTTCATCTTTTTTTTTTTTTTTTTTCCTTAAGGTGTTGCGAAAGCCAGGTGCTGGTACATGCTCAATAACTATTAAGGAATTAAGGTATGAGACTGAGCTTGAGCTAATTCAATATATTTTTTTTTTTTCCTTTTTCTTTTAATTAAATTTAAAAACAAGGTATTGGTCTATTTTAATTCTTTGTAATGACGTTAGAAACACAATACTTCTGTTCAAATCTCACATTTAATTAACTCAGATGTTCCTGAAAATAAGGAATTTTAGTCTGTTCACTTCGAATCTTCAAAATTATGTTCCTTCTCACTGAAAAGAAAATATGAACTTTTAAACTCTGCAACTTTTGCTGATCCAAGACTTCAGCATGCATATGCCCTGTGCAAAATATGTCTTTGAGCCTCCAGTCTCTCAGGCGTTATGAATATAGCTTTCTTCAGTGCTGAAAACACTGTCATGGAAGTGAAGGAAGTTTAACTTTCATCTATGCAAAAATGTTTAATTCTAATGTGTTAACAATTTCCAGAAACAAGCAAGAAAACAAAAAACAACACCCAAAACAGCAGCAACAATAATAACAAAACACGATAAAAAAAAAAAATCCACAAAATTACTAAAAATCTGTTGAAGAAACTAAGCTGTCAAATAAACACTAAGGAATGTTCACAAATGGTGGGACATACATATTTGTTGTACTGTGCTATTAGAGCAATTTCTGCAGGACTTTTGGTCCAAGTCACCTCACAGTCTTCCAGGTAATCCCTGCTCGTGTTTTGGGAGATGATAAGGGTCCGAGGACTTTTGCTGTTGTAGGCAATAACACTTCAGATTGCATGCCATTGCAGTACTGTATCAGTGTCAGGGATTCCTGAGCATGCTAAGTATGCCAATCTGCTACTTTTTCTGCTACTTCAGCTGAAAGGCTTTTGAACTTTAAGTCTAATTCATACTATTTTCTGTAAGCAGGCAGAGAACCTTTTCCTTTGGCTGAATCTGACTTCTGAGAAAACAAAGAATAAAACTTCATTTAAATGTGCACCCAAGTACACAATTAGGCATTTCAGATTATTAAAGTTGCTGCAAATTAGAGAATGTACACTACATTAATGTAAATTACATTGTCTTATTGACTAGAGTGGATCAGATGTAGATACAGGCAGCTGACTGAGGGATATAGGATGTAGGATGAATTATGTTTCTGGAAAGCTGAGGTGAACAATTATCTTTTAAATGATACTCACTGGAATTTATCTTTTTGTAATTTTATTTATTTTCACGTATACTTTCTTGATTCATTATGATCTGAACGCACATGCAGGTATGGATTAAAACTAATGAATTTTCTCTTTAAAGATGATTTGATCAAGAGTGAAATACCTGTTTGTTTTGCTGGAAACTTTCCTCTGATGACTTACATGTGTCTGGGAGCTTGCTCAGGGTCTAAAGGCTCAAGATGATAAATTCTTAACTAACATCTTTCCTCCAATATTTGAAACAGCAATGTCAAGTTTTCTTATGACCAACCAAACTAACAAAACCCAAATACATTTATAGGAAAAAAAAAGTATTTAAGTATTTCCTCTGTTTTGGTTCAGAATTTAACATTTACCCTTTTAAAATATCATTTAGAAAGAAGGTTTTGATATATTTCTCAGTGGGAAAATTTATTTGAGCATCCCTTGGAGCTATGATGATTCTGTCTCAACTGTTCTCCAGGGGCTTAGCACTAAAATATTTGTCATCTGTTGTTTTGCCATTTGCTTCAATGGGCTCAGAATCAAATTTTAGCTTCCAGTCCACAGAACAGAGAAGATCTAATAGAAGTCCTAATATGGCAAGAAAGCTGATAGAATGCTTAATTTAAAACAAAACCAAAGCTATTCATTTCCATGTGCTTTCTAGTCCTGTAAGTTTACAAACTGTGTAGTTTGTTCGCTTTCTGCTCCTTTTCTTAGGAAATGTTCCCAGGTGCATGGAGGCAGCATGAGGCAATTACAGCTCAGACTAGTGTTTGTGAGAGGTTAGTTAAGAACAAGTCACAAAAAAAAATAATGCTGACAGTCACAACGTTGTCTGTGAGATAAAAGATTAAAAATGAGTATAGCTTAAAGATCAGTTGACGTAAATTTTCTACAGGAACAAACAACTATGGCCAGTGCCAATGGTGCAGAACGGGAGTGCAGTTCTTACTGTCTGTACAACCCAGGTGGCTGTATTAGGAACAATCTGGGAAAAAAAAAAAAAAAAAGTTATTATTAACTTGGGTCAGTTTCCCAGTCTGAGTCACGGAGCAGCTGCATAGACAGTTGCAGCAATACAGAAGCAGTTACAGGGCAGACATGAGGGTGGGAAGAGGAAAGGAAGAAGCTGGGGATGATAAAGCAGGCAATTCTGATAATTAGGGTTGTTCCTCAGGCTCTGGTCTTCAGGAAGGGAAAGGAACTTCTCTCTGAAAATGCCTAGTGGAATACGCTGCCATCTGACATGGCCTGGCCACCAGTGTTTCAACAGCTGAATCATGTCCTAGATCCACATTGACTACCTTGAGAACTTGAATACTTTCTCGCAGATAGACACTGTCATCAAACTAACTGTATTTGAGTGAAGTGGAGGCTGTCTGTTACTTAACATTCAGAAACCCACACTCACTGCTGTAACCTGAATCTAGGCACAACATCCCTTCACTTGGAGCCCTTCAGTCTTGCTAATAGTAGTGGGCTAGAGCTGTATCTTAAACATGTTATGACAGTGATGACTATAAGAGTAAACAATGTATGTTATATATAATATGTATATGATATATATAATACAATATATAAAATATGATATATAAAATGATGTAAATATATCATATACATACTATATATATATATATATATATATATATATATATATATTGTGTATATATATATTGTGTATATGTATAAATATAATTTCATTTTTCTATCCCTGGCCAGTGTTTCTTGATGTATTGTGTAGGCACTGATAGGCTGGACATGGCGTGTGCTTTGCTGGCATGAAAAAACAAAAGCTCAAATCATACTACAGCAAACAGGTGGACATTCACAGGCAAAGCCAACTCTGTATTTCAGCTTTCAACTTCAGCTCTTGTTTTAGAAGTTTTGACTTTCTCCAGTAAGATCTTAAATATCCTCTGGCAAAAATGCAGCTCCTAGAAAATATGATGTTTTGCCATATTGCAATCAGCACTGATTTGCTATGATAGCCTTGCTCCATAAACAGATAGGAGGCAGCAGGAGCTGGATTTGTGGTACGGACAAGGACTTAATCTAATATCCTGATTAAGGGACAATGGTGACCATTTGCAGTTTATGTTGTTCAGAGTAGACTCAAATAAAACCTTTTTTATTCAATGAAGGCTGTAGCATCTCAGTTCTTGGGGATGTTCAAGAATGTATACAAAACCCTGAGTGACCCAACCTGGTGTTGGTTATAACCCCACTTTGAGCAGGTGTCTGAATTATATGATATCAAGAGATTGCTTCCAGGTAACATTTATATGGTCCTGTGCTATATTAGTTCATTTCTGATTATCTGCCTTCTTTGACGATGTCTGAGCATCTTTTTCAGTGCCTGACATAATCGTGTTTAAGATCTTGGTGGATATTGGTGTTACTGTGGTGTTACTGTAGCTGATACAAAATAAATATGAGATTAAAAAAACTTGTCTGCTAAATCCAGCAGTATGCTTCACTGGGAGTTTCTATCTACCCAAGAGCCTTTGAAGTACTATTTGCACATTAAAATATTTAGTCTACTTTACTAGTGTTGTACTGTGTATTTGAAATCTACTATGCAAATAGTTCTTCTCATTAAATCAAGAAAATAAAATGTTAAATATGTACAAGAATACTTGCCAGATGGCCAGAGCAATTATCTGGAACTATTAAATGGAAAATATTATGCTTTATTAGTTCAGAATAGTTAGCAAATATTAGATAGCAAATACCTATCCAATAGCCACAGCCCTACGTCAAGTATTTAGCCATATAACAACTCCAAACTCCCCAACAAACAGGCAGGAAAGATCCCACTTAATCCTTAGGATATAAGACCTGTCTGTAGCTAATTAGAGAGGAAGGTGTTCCTTCCTCTCTTTCCCATTTCTGCTTTATAATGTATGCCATAATCATGGGGGATGAGTGAATCACAGAATCACAGACAGAATTTCTAGGTTGGAAGAGACCTCAAGATCATCGAGTCCAACCTCTGATCTAACGCTAACAGTCCCCACTAAACCATATCCCTAAGCTAACTAACACATCTAATATCCCTAAAGTAACTAATATCTCTGAGTATTTGATCTTAAATCCTCTGGCTTAATCTTCCAATATTCTTACATAAGGACAAATTAGTAAGATTTTCCATTTATCCATTTTTGCTCCTTCTGCCTTGATTATTTACTGGGCTTGATAGTGTTGTCCTAAAATTTTGATTCGTTACCTTAGAACAACCTTTGAGAAAACAATGCTATTAGAAATATTGACTTCATGTCATTATTGACTTAATGTCCAATTAATTTACATTATTGTGCATTTAACTTACATTAATAACTTAATGCAAATCAAACCATAAATACAAAATAATAATAATAATATTAATAATAATAACAATAAATTGTCTGTAAATTCTGACACATTGAGAACTTCACTGGGTGTTTTTATCTACCCAAAAGCTTTTGAAATACTATTTGCACAATAAGTCATTAATGTAAGTTAAGGAAAGTCAAACCCTTCTTAAAATGGTGAAAACTCAGGCCACTTAGAAACAGCTACTTCAAAGTATTTGCAAAACCACTGATTTTTGATTTTGCAGCATCTATTAACAAAGATTTGAGCATGAGTCACTAAAATAAAATAATCAAAGATTTCCCTGCTCCACTTCTGAACTACTGAAAGCTGTTTGCCCAATGTGTAATGCTTCAATTAGGAGAGTGCCACGAATAACTGAGACAGCTCAGGTTTATGTCAGTTTAATGATGTAACTTATTATTTATATATGGTTACTTTTCAGAGAGATAGTGCAATAAAAATATGATCGCACAAATTACTTTCAAGTTATAATCCTTAGAACAAATTAGCACAGATTATTCACCTAAGTCACAAAAGGCAAAGGCAGGGACTGGGAAAATGAATAACTGCCCACTGTAGAAGCAGACCAGGCTTCAGACCATTTAAGGAACCTGAATGCACAATCCCATGGCACTGGATGAGATGCATCTGAGGGTCCTCAGAAAGCTAGCATATGTAGTTACTAAGCCACTGTCATCATATTTGAAAAGTCATGGAAGTCTGGTGAAGTTCCAAGTGACTGAAAAGGAAGAAAAACAATGCCCAGTTTTTTAAAAAGGAAAAAAGGAAGACTGGGGAAATACAGAGCAGTTGGTCTCACCTCTGTGCCCAGCAAGATCATGGAGCAGATACTCCTGGAAACTCTACTAAGGTAAATGGAAAATAAGGAGGTGACTACGTACAGCTAACGTGGCTTTACTATGGGTGGATTGGGCCCAACAAATCTGGTGGCCTTCTATAATGGGGTTACAGCATTGGTGGATAGTGGAACAGAAACTAGTATCACCTACCTGGACTTGTGCAAAAGTGTTTGGGCAATCCCAAACATGAATGGGCAAGGAGTGGATTGAGAGGCCAAGGAGCAAGACTGAGAGGACGAGGAGTGGATTGAGACCAGCCCAGCAGTCAACCCCACCTGGAGCTTTGCGTTCAGCTCTGGGGAGCCATCACAAGAAGGATATGGACCTATTAGAGTGAATCCAGAGGAGGGCCATGAAGATGATCAAGGGGTTGTAGCGCCTCTTCTAAGAAGACAGGTTGAGAGAGTTGGGATTGTTCAGCTTAGTGATAGGTCACTTAAGCTGATGAATATGAATTGGTACATGAAGATTTGCTAACTGTTTGTGTTTGGTGACTATTTTGCCTGTTATTTTTATTTTAGATTATTATTATGCTCATTCACTTTCTTACCTTTGAACTTCCAGCCAAGTGACTTTTTTTTTACACACCTCAGCTGGAGGTTTCTGCCTCAACAGTTAGAAAGGAGACATAAGCAGTTCATTTACAGGCCTGGCCCGGGAGAGGGGAAGACAGGAATGGATGTAAACCTCTTCCAAGCACTTCTAGACAGGGACTTCTAGACTTTTCTTTGGTAGGAGAAGAAAATCTCTCTTCCTCTTTGGCAGTTCATTTCCATACTTCTCTCCAGATGTTTATATCTCTTGGACTTAAGTAGGAAAAATCAGTTGGGAGAAAGGAAAATCAAATTTTCATAGGTCTTGCTATGTAAAATAAATAATCTTTATTTGAAATGTAGGGATTGAGTATTCTGTGGTTCTTTCCCAGAGTTTAGTACCTTAGCACCTTTGGTTAATTATAGTATCTGATCCTGGAAATATCTGATCTTGTATGAAGCATGCCTTTTAATCATCAGCTTGGAAGTCCAAGATTTACATCTTCCAAGGTTAACTATACTATGACAGTAGCAGTAGAAAAAAAATCGCCTCTGCAATTAGCATTCAATCAATAAAAATTAAAATCAATATAAAATATAAAAAAATAAATCAATATATCAGTAATTATTTCACATAAAGCTATTTTATTAAAAGCTCTAGGGACATGAATTTATAGCACATATATATAATTAAGGATGGCATGTACATTAATCTCGTAATACAAAACAGAAATGAAGTAACTCAATATGTTCCTCACTGAGGGATTAATAATTAGTCTACAAATTGAAAATTCCCATGAAGTTTCAACAGAGGCAGAGGTCAACAGAGACTGAAAAATATTTTCTGTGGGCTGTGCTTAAAGATTCAAATGTGAGGAAAAGCCAGTGAGGAGAATCAAACAAAATGAGACACCGAGAAAACTGTTGTTGTGATTAAGGCTATTAGCAGCTGCACATTGTGGGGGCAGGTGAATGGAGCTGGTGTGGAATTGCAAAATCACATCTGAATAAAATGAGTCAGTGCTGAATGACTGGGCCTGTGGTTACACTGACAAGGGACAGAATGTCACAAGTTAGTTTCACAACCCTGCTTAAACTGTGCTTCTGGACACTGACCTCATCTTGCATGAAAGGCTGCTGTGGTCCCCATGGCATAACTCTAGCCTCTGGCTACTTGGTCATTTCTCCAGAAGGTTTTGTCCTCAGAAAGTTTTGCACATAAAGGGGCCACTGAGCAAAAGGGAATCAAAGAGGCTCTAATAGGAGGGGCAGATAAACTTGCATTCCACTTGTATGACTGAGATAGTACTGTAGTATTAAAAAGTAGATACCAGTATTAGACAGGTGAGCATGGACAAAAATCTGATGTTACAATGACTATATATGTTACAAGGGGTTTAGAACAATGACAGCTTAAAATACATTAAAGAATTATCCTGACATACCCAAAACATACGTATTTTCAGGTGTGTTATAAACGTATTGATCTAATACCTTCTGTTTTTAGGGTACAAGTTACAAAAATAAAAGAGAAAATAAATCTGTTAACAGATTTACCTTCTGTCTGTTTTTCATGCACTGGGGAAGGACTATCTCCTGGAATGAAATGGATTCTGTGATCTTTGATGATAAATTTTTCCAAGTTTTACAATGCCAAGGATTACAAAGTCATTTCCTAAATCCTGGTTGCCAGTATAGAACTGGTTGGTATCTTTACAGTAGAGTTATTGTGCCTTCCTTTTCTCCATTCTCCTTACATTACATCATTTATTTATTTTTTTAATCATTCTTGCTGTTCTCTCCTTGATTTTCCAGTTTGCCTATACATTTCTTAAAAAACTCCTGCCAAAAATGGGGTACACTATTGCAGCAGAGGCCTTTCCCATGACAAATAAGAAAAGAATAATTATTCTTCACATATTATTACATGCTAATGAATCACAGAATAATTTCTTTTTTTTATTTTTTCTTATCAGATTCATATTTGTTATTAATTTATTTTTGTAATCTTGTAATCCTCAAGGATTTGCATCCTGTTCTTCCACTCTTCTGTCTGGTCATGTACCTAATTCTTTCCTGCAAGTGTATTGGCCAGACTCCTAACATGCTGAAATCCACTAGCTTTATAAATATATGTTCTATATGTTCTATTCTGTTCCAAGTAGTTCAGGAAGGTGTTAACAAGCACCAAACCCATAACAGGTATTTATGGGATGCTAATAGAAATGTCTCTACTTCAAGAAGAAATTACTGCTAATGAATTTGAGAATCACTTTAAAATAGATATACACCTTGTTATGATTTCCCGTATCCCACATTTCCTTGGCTTGAGTATGGGAAATTCATTGCAACAGTGTCAAAAGACTTAGAGCCAAACAAGAACACATGTTGACTTTCTTTTACCCATCGGCTATGAGAGAGATTGTTTCACAGTGGTTGAAAAGCATAATGACAAATATGGTAGCACAACATCATAATTTATGTGTCATTCTTCATGTTTTGTTTAGCCTTGTCGTTAGTGGTCTGGGGAGGAGGGGGTGTCCACATTTCATAGACATATGTATTTATTTAACTATGGGAAACCAAAAATTTCAAGTGAAGGAAATATATTCCTAATGAGGTACAGTTACAGATATTACCCAGCATGAAGCAGTGTAATGCTATTGCCTAATATGCAGGAGAAGCCTTTATTCAGCTAATTCTTGTTCTAAATGGGGGATTGCATATGGTAATATGTAATTTTATCTAGCAAACCTTCTGCAAATTAAACCAGAAAAGTGTTTCCATGCTATAACTGCAGATCTAAGCAGAACTCCACCATGCAGATGATCATAAGAAGCAAAGAATAATGACTGAAGGCTGTGTGAGAGGTTGTAACAATTAGAATTGTTACAAATGATGGCTAGGAAAGAGAAAGTCCAAAGGAATGTTTCAACCTAGAAGGAAAAGAAAGTGAACTAATTTCAGGTTTTCCTGTTATATAGCTTTTGTTCCCAGGTACCTCCAATCTATTAATGATTTCCTGCTGTCTCAAGTTCATTTCCTGGTGTCTCGGTGTTCATTGTCTACATTTCATCCCTATCCTCTCTTGGTAAATGGCTAAGATTTTCTGCAGGTGTTCCCCACCAATAAGTGAATTTCTGGGCAGCAATCTATATTATCTTTTACAAAATACTGTGACTAAATGCAATTATCAGCATTGTACAAATTTCAATTGTTGCACTGCTAATGACTCTAACATTTTTCATTTTAGGCCATGTTCTCACTTGCTCATTTCTCTTCCAATATGTTACTGCATCATAGTTGAAATTTTTGCTTTCATATACCTTAAAATTTTCTACTATAAAAGAAAACATTTTTGTCAATAATAAGCATGTCATTTTGAAATGTTGCACTCCTTCTCTTACCATTTTTTAAATGTATATGAATAAAACCATAAGTTATATACATAAAACCATAAGTTAAAATAATGAATGAATATCAAGTTTTAGAACTATTTCAGCTTTACATTTGAAGGGAAGATTGCCTTCCAGCCAAGATTTGATGCTAAGGTCTGGAGTTTTTGTGCAACCTTAAGTTTGTTAGATAGACTTGAATTAGTTTATCCTTTACTAGGTTTTCATCCTTTTATTAGTTTTGTGTGTGTTTTGTGTTTATTCTCTACTCAGTAGGAACATAAAGCCCTTCTTTACAGATAAAATCTTAAACCGAAGTCCATAACTAATAAGCAAAAATGGGAGATGTTCTATGCTACAGAAAGGAAGATGCTCTGTTCTACATTTAGTATTAACGTTCTTTTTCCTTATTTATTTTTTTCCCCTCTGGAAGACATTCAAACAAATCACAGATCAGCTGAAAAGACAGTTGGACTGTGGGTTATGCAAGCTAAGACTCTCAAAATGAGAAGAATTTTTACCAACAAAATCTCTGTACAAAAAAATTGTCTTTCACATACACATTTTGTAACCTAATATGCAGCAGAACAATCCAGATAAACTTTGCAAAAGTGATAGTTTGTGTGAGGCCTGCAAGCAAATGAGTGGACTGCTGACTAGGGCCTGGCAAGAAAACTGAGCAGGGTGTAGCGAGACGTACTGGGCATGATGTGAGAAATTGCCTAATATAACAAATAGCAGTATGAAAAGCTGTCAAAATTCATAGACAGCACTATGAAGGATGGGTAGATCTCACAAGGGAGTCATCTGAGAAAACATCAAATTCTACTCCTAATTAAAGAGCACTATTGGGAAATTTCTGGGGAGTAAAATCTTGAAAGGATGACAACATGTACATAGTTTTCATTTTCATGAAAACTTTCAAGGCCAATATCACTAGGTAACGTATGAGGAACACCAGTTTTGAGTACAGATGTGCAAAAACTGGAAACGCTATTGAAACAATAATTAGACATTTTTATTAGTATTATCTGGGATAACACTAGAATAGACAAAAGGAGTTAGAAGAATGGAAAAAAGGAAAAAAAAAGGTATGATCAGGTGTGCAAATTAAGTGGCCCAGGCTGTTGGGGGGGTAGATACTGGGCACTCCCAGCTCATTTATTGCCCCTGGGGAGGACCCCAAGCCAAACCCACTGTTCTGCCCATGGAGCAGAAGGAAGAAAGATATTATGGATATGGAAAATATAGCTCTCCAAAGAAATTAAACATTAAGTAGTTTTTTTTTTTAGTCTTGATTCATCATGTGAGATGTCGTTCTGTATGTATAGTTACTGTCCAGAGAGATTTTTCTTACTCAGTAGTCTAACATTAATATGAACTCCTTCCTGTCTTCTATTCTTTTGATCAGTTCAAGGCTTTTCAATACAGTTTTATGTCCAAGTCTGATTCAAACAAACAAAACATATTCATTTAAAAAATGTCACTTTTTTCAACGACAATTGTTCCTCTTGATGTATCCAAATGTCTTTCAGTTCAGTTTTCCTGTCAAAGTCTCATTCAGTTTGCACATTTTCTTATCTCTAATCTCACAGTCTTAAACAGACAGAAATGAAAACTTAAGAATTTTAAAAGTACTTCACCAACATTTGCCTCAGTTCCCTGTAATCTGGAGATGACCATCTGGTTAATATTTCACAACTGAATATTCAGTAATTTACTTTAAATAAAAATCTCTTCCCCTTCATTTCATAATTAATTAATACGTGCTGAAAATTCTGCTCTCTGCATTTGTCTTGTGTGTGTAGACAGAGCAGTAGCATATTCCTTTGAAAACTAAATCATGGAGAAGAGAATATATTATATAAATTATTTTGACTCATCCCATACCAAACATGAGCTATTAAACTGAACCTGCATCCTTTCTCCGAAAAAGACAAATGCTCTTACATTTATGGAAGCTTTTATCTACTGAAGATTTCCAAAATGAAATTTTCATGAGTGTTGTCTGTAAATTGCTACAAATTTTCAGAAATATGCCATTTTTACCCATTTTGTGAAGGAACATCTTTCTTTCTCTTCACAAGTACACAGAGTATATGTTTGTGCTTAACTTGCTTGTTCTTTCTCCCTTGGAATGTGCTCTTTGATGTCATGGTTTTCCAACACTTTCTTAGTTATATCTCCTCAGAGGATAGCTACCATATTTTTGGGGAGAAAAATTGCCCAATGATGGCAAAACCATTGCTGTATACATGTTTTATATTGAAGGACTGTTTCCCCTATTCCATTAGTTATTCATACAAAATAGGAAAGAAGAATTCCAAGGCTTTTAGTAACATCTTTGAATCTAAGTTCATGTTTTCCCATAGGGCTGAAATTTAATCAAAGGATAGTACATCATCCTGAGGGAGAAAAATAGCAAAATAAAAACGTGTACAGATGTGTTGCTTGTACTTTTGCCATGATGGAATGTGTATTAGCACAAAAATTTGCATCAGTGACTGAAAGTACATTAATCATGGTATTGTGAAGTCAAAATGCTTATACCTCTAACAACCTCTTGTTAGGAATTATATATTGACTTCAGTGATATTGCTGGACTAAGAAAAGGCTACTTCTGTGAAGAAGGGCTAGCAGTACTCTTGCTGACTCTACTTCTGTGAAGAAGGGCTAGCAGTATTCTTGCTGACTAGCCAAACCCCATGATTTAATTTTTTTCCTAGGCTTGGAATATTTTTATATTGTTAAAGGGCAGTTTTATTTTTGTATAACCACAAATGAGACATTTTATCCTTTAACATCCTGACTGTAAGTATCTACATCTATTGCTAAAGGCTTTATAGGTTAGAATCTAGCAAAAGAAAGTTAGATTTCTGAATTTTTCAACATTCAAGTTTTAAACATTTCTCAACAGATGTTAGAAAACTCCTGTACCAGAAAGAGTCCAAGTGTATGATGTACAGCAAACTCTGGCAAGCAACAACATTATTTTCAGCATTTGAATCTTCATCATTCAGGAAAGCAATATTATTTAATGACTATGACTCCAAATAAGTATGGTGGTATGATGACAGTTATCATTAGCATCACAGATACTTTGTGTTTTACTGGAGTATAGGTGAAATATAAAATGGAAACCAGGTCCAGAGCAAGTGCTCCAGGCACTGGATCTTCCTCCTCTTCTGCTGCATCCCTTGTCCGGGGGCAGGGAGACAGACATTCTTCAGTGATTACTTGAATAGGAGCCCCCACCCATTCGCCATCACTTTCTGAAGGGGACCAAAGACAGCCCCTCCAAAGACCCAGATTGCCAAGATATTTAGACACTTGAGCTTGCAGATAAGTATGTAGGGATGTTTACCAGAGCACCTTTCACCTAATCTCCATCTATCAGAAATGGGGTCGACACTCTCAAAATTCCTGTGCATGCCTGACTGCATCTCTGGATGCTTAGGGCATGCTTGCAGGTACATGCAAATAAAGGCAATTCTGAACTTGCAAAATTAAAGCCAGTCCTGCTACCAAATGTGCATGGCATACAGAGCTGTGGGTGAGCAAACATATCCTGCCTCCGAGCAGCAAGGTGCCCCAGCACAGCATGTCAGCTAGGGTGCAGCAAGGCACCAACATAGTTTACTTAATCTACACCAAATCACCCTTGCATCCAGCTCACCACAACTGCAGATCCCAAAGGTCATATTTAGTCCTGCTAAACATACATTGAAATACTTCCATAAGCAGGATTTGTGCTGCTGAGGCAAACATACTTCTGTTAGATGTAAGACCAATCAAAACACAACAATTTGATATCAAACAGTGTCTAAAACTGAGTCCTTTCATGCCTTTGCTTAATATTATCTCTCTTTTGCTAGCCCTGCTTTCTACACACTCGCTATAATTACAGTGAAATAATTCCTCAAATGTTCCTCATTTATTTACAATAGTATTATCAATATTCTTCTATAATGCAATTCCTCCCAGTAACATGTACTGTATTAAGATATACCTTTTAGATGTATGTATGTATTTATTAATTTATTATTTTATTTTCCTGTTCTAAGGCTACTAGGAGCACTTCTATAGCAAAATTTAAGTTGAATATTTCCTAGACTTCCTTTGTTACGTAAACCTTTAAATTTGAGACTCCCTCTAATTTTCCAGTGATATATTGTCCCCAAAGCAATTCAAGTGTTCCCATAGAGAACAAGAAAATACTTAGTGTAACCCAAGCACAGCCTGCAATCAGGCTTTGCTTTGCATAGCAAATATCATGTTTCATTGGATTTTTTCTGTCCTTTACTTGATATATTCCAGTAGCTTGTTAGCCTTTTACTGTAAGCATGTGTTAGACTTTTTTTTTTAATTTTTCTTTTTCTGGAACTCATCAAAGTTTCCACTGATTTGTAAAACAAATTAACAAATTACCTTTTGGGTATTGTGAGGTTACTAGAGGCTAGATAACATAGTGGAAAGAGGCAACATGACATCAGGGAAAATGAGTCCGGTAGGCTATTGAGTATGGGAATGCAGCAAGAGGCATATTTGTACCACTGAATTCAAAGCTAGTGAAAGGGAAATCCCTGGGCTGGGTATGACAAAACCACATGAGATACAAGAAAATTATCCTGCTATCTGAATTTGGTATATGAAAGTAACTGGGTTTGAAGTACTTCGTTTTTAAAATTTGCTATGTGTAACTTTTTCATCTGCATATTCTACTACTAGCTTGGGATTTAAGCAGTGGATTCCTAGACACTTTTCAGTTCATAAGTTAACACACTGGACTGGGTCCAAGCAAGGAATTTTTTCTGAGTTCAAGCCCAGTGCCTGGGAGAGCATTCATTCACTTTCTGGCCTCATACATCTAGCCTAGTGATACAGTGCTTCCAGGGGTCACCACTCTGGGGCAGTTCATGCAAGCACACAAACCTGTGCTTACATTTCAAAACAGAGGTCTTAAGCACCAGGGTACAGCTTATTCTCTTTGATGACTCATGATTCATCCCCTCATTTAAAACAAAACATTTGGCAGTAAAGTCCTAAGGAGCTGCCATGCTAGATGACATGTTTGAGGGGAAGCAAGGCTGTTTAGAATGGCACCACGTTCAGCTGGAAAAGGAAGACCTTCTAGAGTCAATTCTTTATTTTACTCAACCTTTGCTGTATGTGAAGGAAATATATGTAAAATAACGTTGATAGAGGTGACCTGTGTACAGGACTCCCGTATTCCAGTGGGATGCTCCTCCACTGACAGATACAGGGTATTTTCTCCTCCTTGTTCATTTCCAGTATCCTGTGTACTTAACTCTCTGATGGCAAAGCTTCCACAAGAGAGGTGCTTTTGAAGCAATCCCACAGAAGATAAATATTGATATAAATCTCTTCAGATTGAGGAAAGATCCAGGTCTCCTTTTTCCTTGTTGAGGGCAGATTTCAATGTAAGAGATGGCCGTCACTGTCATAGCCTTTCCTGGCTTCTTCTATGGCTTTTATAAGAAATAATGCCACTATTCCAGCTTAACATGTTCTAGCCAAAACACATTCATATTTTTCAGGCCTGACAGTTCAGATCTGCAAGACAGTTTAGGCAGATGAACATGTGGATTTCAAATGAATTATAAGATAGGTGTCAGTTTACTTAACTCTGAAATGTTTCTGGTAGCATGAACCTATATACCTGGAAAACTTAAAAGTAAAAGAAAAAATTACCAACAGAACTTGAATGTTTCTAGTTTTAGGTGATCTGATAGTTAAAATGGGGTTTTCTGAATCACACTTTAGGATTTATGAAGCTAAATTCCATTTAAGTGTCATGTTAGATGCGTAAGCCTTTTCCTGGATTTCAGCCAGCTTCCTGGCTAGGAAGCTATTTGGCCTCATGGTTTAATGGGTATCATACTGTGTGAAAGTTATCAGCACCCTGTAAAACAAAATAAGTAAGCCAAGATCTCTCAGTTCCACAGAAAAAAATCCTCTAACCTTCTGAAGCCCTTTTACTTTTGCACTGGTATATCTAGGCACAGATTTTTTTCCTCAGTTAATTAATTTCCTTTGCCGAGCTTATTTGTAACATTCCTTTGATAAACGTCAAGAGAAGAGCTAATTGCTATATTGTAATGATATATGGTCATGTTTAAAGAAGATTTTAAAATTTTAGGCCTTGAGAATATAAGAATGTGGGGGGAAAAAAGTAGTCTGTAAATACCTAAAGTCTGTCTCAGCATATTGCATTTACATGGCTCTGATGTATGTGTATGTCAGTGATTTGCCCAGATATAAACTGTAACTCCCCTGAGAATGCTTTCAGTGACGCACTCGAAGAAATGGTATCCCTTCTCAGAGCTTTATAAAGAAACTGTATTTAAGTTATTTGATTTCTGAGAAAGCACAGACCTCTCTCCTTCACAATGAGCTGTCTGGAGATTGTTCTAAAAAGAATGTCAGCAGAAGAGGCTTCTGACGTCATTCTTATACAGAGTTACAATTAGTCCATCTGAACCTTACTGTAATGTAGGTGAAAAAGACAAAAAATGAGGGGAGACTGGGAGAGCAGGAGGGGAGTGGATTCCTAATCTTTGAGCTTGTCAAATGTGACTGAGAGAATTATGTGTTATCATTAGGGAAAATGGTAAAAAGCTGGCTGTTTTGCTAGCCTTCTGCTTTGCTAGACTTGTTGAAGACTAGCAGTGCCTTTGTCTGATGGAAAGAATGCTTTTATTGTCCATAAAGTTATACAACATTTTGCAGTGGACTGGCATTCCCATTATGATTACACAGCACAGTGTGCAACACCTGGAGACTTGCCTTAATTTCTGAAGTTCTCAGTGTAAGACACACAGAGTACAGAAGAACTATTTTCCTTCACAATAGGTCACTCAGTAAGATTTGCAGTTGACAGCAAGTATATGATGAAAAGAGAAAGGTCAAGTCAGCACTTTGGGTATAGGAGAAGGCAGGCATCTTCCAATGTAACTTGTGTGTGGCAGGAAATGGCATCCTGGGAAGAGGAGGGCCCATACCCTGGATTTTAAACTGAAGGGAGGACCACAAGGAGCCATTCATAGTCAATGAGTCTGTCCCTATTATCCAAGGTCCTTTATGGGGTTAAATTTCCTGGCCACAGGATAAGACGTTAAATATGACCACATTTATCAAGTGTAGCTGTGTTGTGATTTAACCTGGCAGGTAGGCAAGCACCACACAGCCATTCACTCACTCCCTCACAGTGGGATGGGGGAGAGAACCATTAAAAAGGTAAAATTCATGGGTTGAAATAAAGACAGTTTATTAGGACAGAAAATGAAGGAAAAATATTACTAGTACTAATTAAACAAAACAAAACAAAACAACTGATGCACAATGCAATTGCTCACCAGCTGCCAACTGATGCTCAGCCAGACCCCAACCAACAGCAGCCTCTCTGGCCAACTCCCCTATTTTTATTTTTCCACATGATGCCGTATGTTATGGTGTATCTCTTGGGTCAGTCTGGGTCATCTGTCCTGACTTTGTCCCTTCCCAACTTCGTGTGTACTCCCAGCCTCCTCACTGGCAGGGTGGTGTGAGAAGCTGAAAAGTCCTTGGCTAAAAGTAATCACTGTTCAACAACAACTAAAACATCAGTATGTTATCAATATTATTTTTCTCCTCAATCCAAAACAGGGCACCATAGCAGCCACTATGAAGAAAATTAATGCTATCTCAGCTGAAACTAGGACAAGGTAGTTTGAAGTTCATAAGGATCACAGACAAACCTTAGGTAGGTGAGATGAATGCTACTTCATCCCCAAGGTCCAGTTCACACTCCACTGAGGTCAGCTGTGAGTCTTTTTCTTGACTTCAGTTAAAACTGGACTGGATTATACGTATTCCTGTATCTCCCTGTGTCAAATAGCAAGGAAGTAACTCCTACCTCACTGAAATGATTCTTTGAAAAGATGTGAATACAAGTCAACAAGAGATGACTCCAATGCAAAAATTTCAAATTTCTCATGATGTCTTACTTTTAGCTGAATCTAGACAGGATAAATTACACTCTTGTCAGTCAATTCCACATTGCCTGTAATGGGTATCAGAATGCCCCAATAGTACCAAGTAGGGCCCCAGCAACAGTTGCTTTTCTCCAATGAATACTGGAAAGATCCTGAGGCTTCATTCAGTACCCACTGAAATGTATTACAAACCCTTGGCTAAATACAGTGGGGTCTGGATGATGCCTCTGTCTACTGTGCTTTTCAACTAAATAACTTGTGGTAACAATTAACAGTACATGTGTAAGTCAATAAAAACTTAAACTTCTCAAAGGTTATTTGTTGGTCTTTTCACATATATAGGCTTAGATTCAGTGATGAATAGAGTTTGTGCTATTAGTGTGAACAGAATTTGGCCTCAGGGAATTAGACAGATGAACTCTGGAGTCTGACCTTTAGAGAAGTGAAAAAATTGCTAATATCTAAGCTTTTCACCTGATGTATACAATTCACTGCATTTTCTGCTAGTACAAATGAGGTGATTCAGTTCACAATCAAGAAGTCCTGCATTTGCTAACCTCTGGCACAAGTACTCTTCTGAGGCAAAGTTATAAAGACAACTTTGTTTAATCAACTGCACCATCTGGAATGTGGTGTCAGCTTTTCTTTGATTTTTTCAACAGAAGATTGCCTCTAGATTATTGCAAAGAATAGCTGCATTTTGAGATGGCTGAAATTTCAAACATTCTGCTTTTGTGGGAGTCACACTACAGAAAACCTTACTGTAACTGAAGTAAAAGGACAAGCATGAAAATAAGGTAGAATCAAAAAAGTCATGTTGTTATAGTGGAATTAAAATCAGGAGAGATCAATCAGAATCAGAAAGCTGCAGTTACCAGTGAGGAATTCAGTTTGATGTGTCACATCATCTCAGAAGTTTGGCCCTTGGGTGTTAAGAAGAGACATGTCATTCCTGTATCACAGGCAGATTTAGCTGTAGGGTAGTTACCTTGCAAAGTCTTAGGCATCTTTTGACCTACTCAGAACTTCATATGCTGGAGGAACCATGTGTTTGTAAGGTCATAAATTGCTGTGCAATTTCAAAGCCTTCAGTGCTTAGCAGAAACTGAGGAGGGAAGTAAGAATAACAATTCTAGATTCAGGGACCTAAATTCTACTCAAGTTCCATTTTCCATAAATGTATTCTAATTAAAACCTCATTGTTGATGTTGCTCAGAATATTGGCAAACTTTCAGCTAGCATAGAGATTTCTGAATTATGTTGCTATTGTTTTCAAAAAAGCTGGGAGACAATGCCAGTAATGCAAATGTTGTTCATTAGTGTCATTACTTCATTTTTTCTTTGATATTTGGAATAGGGTAAATGCTATTTTTGTCTCTCTTTAGATGGGAAAGGAATTGATTTCCTTTCTACTAAGATGCAGGAGATGTGATACAATTTGTAAAAATATTATCTTACCAAAGGTTAGCATATTTATCTACCCTTGTAACTTTGCATCTATAAATTCAGGATATATTTTGAATTATCAATCTTGATTTATTAAGGGTTCTGGAAAATTTCAACCATGTGATTTTATTAATCATTGGTTAAACATTTCTGCAGACCATTTCAAATGAAAAAGAATTATGTCATTTTTTAGTGAAGTGACAATGAGATATCTTTACCTTTACCAACTTTGTAAACGTCGCCAGATTGTAAAGGACCTCTGAAACCTTTAGTGCTGAACTGAGGCCAACGTACTTAAAATGTGTTTATATAGCTTCAAGTCCAGAAATTTGCTCATTCTGTAGGTGAAGTGTATAATTAGACTATGATGGGACCACCAATGAATTCATGGTGGGTGAGTGACTGAGTGACTAAGTTTGTACTTGCAGTCATATTACAGCCTAAACAGTTATACATACATACGTATATATATATAGATATATAATAATTATTATTATTTTCTCCAGGAGCCACTGAATGACCAATTACAGTATAAAATTACAGCAATCAGTTTGTGCAACAGGGTGGCTTTTCACTTGCAACTATGGAAGTGGATAGGCAGAGATAATGATTTTCTAGTTGAAAAAAAAATGGAGGAATGCATCAATAAAAAAATGTGGGGCTTTTGGTTTCTTTTCAAAATAATAAAAATAACATGTTCAGATTCATAAAAATATCTGATAAGAAAAATCTTCATTATTTAATATAATTTAATCAAATCATTTTTCATTCAGAAATCTCATTTTCAAAAATAAACCATAAAGTTCTGAAAATTCTGAAATAAACATTTCCTCTATGTTTTAATCAAAATCATTGTTTGAACTTGATATCACAGAATCATAGACTCATGGAATATCCCTAGCTGAAAGAGACCCACAAGGATCATTGAGTCCAACTCCTGGCTCCAAACAGGACCACCCACAAGATCAGACCATGTGCCTGAGAGCATTTGTCCAAATGCTTCTTGAACTCCAGCAGGCTCAGTGCCATGTCCACTGACCTGGGGAACCTGTCCCCATGCCCGACCACCCTCTGGGTGCAGAGCCTCTCCCTAACCCCCAGCCTGACCCTCCCCTGTCCCAGCTACATGCCGTGCCCTCGGGTCCTGTCGCTGTCCCCAGAGAGCAGAGCTCAGCGCCTGCCCCTCCGCTCCCCTCCTGAGGGAGCTGCAGGCCGCCATGAGGCCTCCCCTCAGCCTGCTCTGCTCTGGGCTGAACAAACCAAGGGACCTCAGCCACTCCTTATACACCTTGCCCTCCAGACCCTTCACCATTTTAGTAGCTCTCCTTTGGATACTCTCTAACAGTTTTATATCTTTCTTAAACTGTGTCACCCAGAGCTGCACACAGTGCTGGAGGTGAGGCTGCCCAGTGCAGAGCAGAGCAGGACAATCCCTTTCCTCGCCCGGCTGGCAGTGCTGGGCCTGATGCACCCCAGGGTACGGTTGGCCCTCCTGGCTGCCAGGGCACACTCTGGCTCGTGTTCAGCTTGCTGTCAGATGGAACCCCCAGATCCCTTTCCTTGGGGCTGCTTTCCAGCATCTCATCCCCCATTCTGTACGTATAGCCAGTGTTGCCCGTTCCCAGGTGTAGAATCCAGCTCTTGCTCTTGTTAAACTTCATATTGTTGGTGATTGCTCAGCTCTCTAACTTGTCAGGATCTCTCAGCAAGGCCTCACCACCTTTGATGGAGTCAACAGCTCCACCCAATCTGGTATCATCCACAAACTTGCTCAAAAACCCCTCAAGTCCTTCATCCAAGTCATTTATGAAAACGTTGAAGAAGACCAGTCCTAAAATGAACTCCTGGGGAGTCCCACTAGTTAAAGGTCACCATCCTGATGTAACCCCATTTCCAAGAAACCTTTGGGCCCAACCCATCCAGCAATTTTTCACCCATCTTATTAGGCTTTTATCTAGCTGTATTCTGGTCATTTTGTCCAGAAGGCTCCTGTGACAGACAGTATCAACAGATTTACTGAAATCCAGAAAGATTACATTGACTGGCTTCCTTTGGTCAACTATATGTGTGATCTTGTCATAAAAGAAAATAAGTTTGTTAAACATGACCTTCCCTTAGTGAACCCATGTTGGCTGTTCCAAATGCATGTGTTGTCCTTCAGGTGTTTTTCAGTAACTCCCAGAATAATCTTCTCCATAATTTTACCACATGTGAAAGAGAGACTGACAGGCCTGTAATTACCAGGATCTTCTTTCTTGTCCTTCTTGAAAATTGGGACTACATTTGCCAGCTTCTGATCATCAGGGACCTCTCCAGATTCCCAAGACCATTGAAAAATAATTGAGAGAGGTCCCGTGATGACATAAGCCAGCTCTCTGAGTACTATGGGATGAATGCCATCAGGCCCCATGGATTTATGTGCGTCCAGATGGAGCAGCAAATCCCCATGCAAGTTTGGGGTTGACTGAGTTTATCATTCTTGCAGTCATGGTCCTCCAACTCAGGGCAGCTGGGATCCCAGAACCCATCAATGGTGTTGAAAATATATATTTATATATAGGATTAATTTAAAACACATTTTAATTACTGTATTTGTTAGTCATCTAAATAATTCCCCCCCTCCTCCCCCCTTCCCCCCCCGGAAGAAATGCAATTTAATCTTCATGAATTTTATGTCCTTAGAAATTAGATTAGCTAATGTGACCAAAAATACATGGAAACAAATGATCACAATGTTTGTGAAGAATCCTCAGCAGTAGGACAAATGACTCATGAAGCTTATTATATCTCAGCGAAGTCCTGTATGGAACTCATGAGACAGAGCTGTTGGTCTGAACATTAAAATGGATCACCTGAGATTTTATGTTCTTTTTTTAGAAGGCAGCTAGTTTTTTGTCAGTCTTCATTGCATCCTCACTGCACTTCATGCTTTTGATATAATAATTACAGTTTCTGTTCAGAAAGTTTAGCTTGATGAGCCTCATATGAACTAGAATATGTCCAGATTGGTAGCAAGGGAATTAAAAATAAAAGTCATATCTATATTTCTTTGTTTTCCTGCTTTCATTTTCCTTGACAGCATGAGTAGAGGGTGCATTGCTTACAGAGTATTCTATAAGATGAACTTTGTCTTTTAAATGTTTCTGTCCTCTTCATCCAACAAATTGTCATGGAATTTGGGAAATATGCTGATAGTCCAAACCGGTCAAAATGTACTCAACGCCAAAATGCTTGAAAGTCTGGTTCTTGGCTGTGATTAGAAGTTATGATGCTATCCCTCACTGGCAAAGAAGGAGCTTTGTGTCCAACCCCATGTGGACTAATAGGACTCCAACTGGTTTCCTGCTTGCCCTGTGTAAGACATAACATGTGACCTGTGTTTTGAGATGGATGTAGGGCTGCTGATGTATGTGTTGGGCCAGCAAACTATGTGCTCTAAAAGATGTCGCTGGTCCAGCCATTGGGTTTGTACCTCCAGAGTTATACAGCCCAGTGGTAGAAAGCAGCTCAGCACGAGCAGTTGGCGGGAGTCCTCTGATGAAGTATCCACCTGCCTACTTGTCCACTGAGTCTCCTCTGGATCTGCAAGTGCTGAGCTGAAATAACTTCCTTGTATTTGAGAAACTCCAGGCTCTTTAAATGATATATGGGATTATGGGAAGCTATAAATCTTTTTCTACAGCTAAATGTAACAATGTTACTGTTTGTATAACACTGTGCGTCAGCTTTTCTTGACCACATCTCTGTCAGTGCTGAATTGCTGAACTCTGGAGCAATGGCTGCATGGAGAGTGTGACTGAAATAGCGCCAGACTCCCAGGCCAGAGAAGGGGACTTTCCCAGGTTCAGCTGGTTCTCAAAGAATTAGCACTGTTTGTATAAGCAGAGACATCAGAACTTGAACTAACCTCTAGCAAAGTGACTTCCTTTGAAAAAAATAAAATACAAAAGAAGAAACGTCCATGAACAATGCCCAGCTGACCAATCCTTATGGCAGAATATTCCCCCTCACAGTGTGGAATTAATTTAATTCCCACTTGTGACCACCAGCACCTGAGCCAGTATGAACAAAAATATCAAAAGCTAATTCTCCTTTTTCAGTGGCAAATCTAAACTGATTTTTTAGGGGTTTTAGGGCTAGAATTTTTCATCTTCACCTGTGAATTTCAGATCAGTGACTAAAGACAAAATGCATCACTATTATAAAGTCTCTACTTCTCTGTTTAGCTTTTTCCCAGTTGAAACTAGAAATAAAAGTGCCAGAAACCTTGTAAGAAATATATGTTCTGAAATTTACAACCTAGTTCCATAAACTAATATATTAAGTAAATATAACATTTAGATAAGCTTTTGTTTTATAATAAAATATTTGGCCTATATCAAGGACATGTATGATCTAATGGTTGCATGGTAAGACTAGTCTTTGACTATGAATATATTTTTGAATGATCCATAAACTGCCCATATATCACTTAATTGGGGAAGCAACAGTGTAAGTATGATATTTATTCTGTTCAGATTATTTCAAAGGAGTATCAATAAAAACTTCTGCATAGCACACAATCTTGGATTTATTTATTTATTTATGTATGTATGTATTTATTTATTTATTTTAATGCAGCTACAAGGCTAACAGGTAATGGGTTAAACCAAGCAGGATGGTAATCTATTTCTCTCTGCATCTGTCAACTCTAGAAATGGCTGTAACTCCTCTGTAAGAAATAAGAGCATTCTGAAGCATACAAATTCTCAAAAATCATAGCTCTAGGATAGCTTTTGCATACTTTGGATGCTTTTCCAAAGATGTTTTGCAGAAAGTGAGGTTCCACCATTGAAAGTGTACTTTCAGGGAACTGTGTTGTTTGTTGCCTTCCCTTTGCCTAACTAGACCGCTGCTGTCAGAACAAGAAGTGATCTGTGCTAGAATGGTGCTGGGATTCTCTTACTGATACAGGGAGAGAAGCAATCCAGCTAGGTGTACTCCATCTGTCCTGGAGTTAGTAGAAGGAGTACGTGAAATCAGTCTTAAAGGAATGCAACACCAAAAATAACTATCTAAAACTAATTAGAGCTACAAATTAAGTTTAGGTCTCAGCATGGTAAGTTTGAATACCCAAGAACGGAGACATATCTCTATTAAAGAAAAAATTGTGCCATGTGAGCACTGAGACAGATGAAAGCAGTAGCATGTTGATAAGGTATGTTTGCAGAGCCTGCCCATGGACTGAGTCCTGAAAAATTGCTTGCAGACAGAAGGGAACAGATTGAATGAACTACCTTGTTCAGTAATGAGGCAGTCTACTGGCTCTAGGCTTAAGCATGAGACTCAGGCAGACCTCTTAGAAAATAAATGGGAACTTAACTGTACAGATACGCTCTGCACTTTGAGCATTTGCTTCCAAAATGATGTAATAAGATGCAGATATTTCAGATATTTATTTATTTATTATTTATTTATTTTTTTAAAAAGTTTATTTTTTGAACCCAGCAGTTTTTTGCTGCCACATTTGGCAGAAGGCTATATGGAGGTGACTATCACATCAGACATACAGTTGCTGTTTTTAATAATGTGACTGTAGAATTCAACTGAAGAAATAAAGCACAGGGACAAGAGTACTTGATGGCAGTAAAAAATGGCACATATGAGAAACAGGGAAGGCAGGGAACATGAGGAGAGGAGATCCCCTATCTTTAATGACACTTGCATAAGGGCTTGTATAAATGAAACCTGACATTATAAATTCTTCATGTCAGTACGTATTTTAGGACTGTGATTTTCTGTAAAACTTCCTAATTGTAAAGGATAAAAAATTATATGTCTATCATATGAAAGGAAATAATTACATAGAAATTTTCAATCTAATTGGAAGAGTAAAATTTCAAGAAATGTAGTGACAATCTTTGTTCAAAATGCAGGGCAAAAATAAAGATGCACAAAAACATTTTCTAATAGGAAGTCTCCCTTCCTTCCTTCCTTCCTTCCTTCCTTCCTTCCTTCCTTCCTTCCTCCCTCCCTCCCTCCCTCCCTCCCTCTTTTTATTTATTTTTTTTTTTTCGGGAGAAAAACAGAGTAATTCTGCACATGCACAAAATATGTTGGCTGAGAAACTCCTATGTTGATGTCTCCTGGCAAGTGAATACAGCTACCTCACACAACTGTTCTCCTGAGCCAAATGAAGTCAGAATCCTAGACTCATACCAGCCACAATGCATTACAAAAACCCCCAACTTTCCATCCGTAATTTTTGACTACTGCTTGTTGACTTCTCTGCTGAGCAATTCAATACTGTGAAGAGAGTGTGTTTAGCTCATTCTGCCTGCTGCAGTATTTACTGTTTTCTACACTGACAAGGAAAAACAGTCCTGGGGAAGTATCATTTTTTACACAATTGAGAGGCAAGATAAAGGACAGCTGTGTACAGAATTGAGACTACAGTCTGCTCAGGGGCCCCATAAAGATCCTGGAATCTCAGTTGGCTTTCATCTTTCCTAAAAGTTTTATTTTACATTCAACTTCATTATATGATTATGTGAAGAAATATTAATTTTGTCTCCAAATATGCATGGTATTTGAAGGAAAAGAAAAAGTTAAAAGCACTGAACTCTTTACCATAAAAAATTTCTTTAAAGAATATGAACCAAAAAAGTATTTATTTATTTATTTTTTTAGTTTTACATAAACATGATGAAGAACTTTCTTGGGTGAGCATCAATTCAAGTCCTTATCTGTTAACAAATACTGTGCATGCATTGCAAAACCTTAGAGAGGTCAATTAATTTTAAAGAGGTATTTTCTCAGGACAGACAAGATGGATGACTATAAATAAGAACTATAAAAGTTAAAATTCACAAGAGAGACTTAGGAGCCGATAATTAATATTTAAATATAGACAGACCCGTTGTTCAACACAATTGCCCTGTTTCTTGGATAAATGGCTTCAATGTCATGCAGGAAATGAATTCAGTTTGGAACAAAGGGTATACTTCAAACAAAGGAAATTACTAGTCTTACTGCAGCAGATTATTTGATACAGTATGTTCGTTATTTTATGATGTTCATCTTTGCTAATTAAAGGTTCTGCTCTCCTGCCTTGGTCAGTTCTATAGCCAAACCAGCTCTGTTAACCTTGCATTGAAAAGTATTGTATTTACATTGCACACATAATATATGGATAATGCAGTTTTATCAATGATCTCTAGCAGTCTTTGAGGCCATGAGGATTTATTATTTTTGTTATTATTATTATTTTTATTAATCATACTGAAGTTAGTATTTCTTACTAGAAACAATGCTTTCTCTCCTATTACTTATCTGTACAGGATTTGCTGACTACCTTTCTTTACACAGTTTCAGGTTATGAACAGTCCTTTAAGCATTTTTACATTTTTACATCTAGTTAAAAATTGAGGCTGCCTAAATGTTTTGGAAATGAAGTCTAAATACTAGAGATTAAATCTGACACTGGATACCTTAAAAGACTTTAAAAAGATAGCTGAGTACACTGCACTTTGTGCATCAGACTTACGTTCATTACAAACTCTCTTCCTTTTATGGGTGAAGAACACTCACTCAGGCCAAGTGAGACAAAAGCAAATGCCCAATTTAGAAACATGAAATATCACATGGATAACTCAGGAGTTTTGCTGTTTACTGAAAAGGGGATTGACTCCAATGTAAAGAACCTCGCTCTTGCTCAGACTTAAGCATGACAGAAAGCCCTGTTACCAAAGGTTAGTGAGGCAAATGTCTCTTTGTGGGCCAGGCTGCCTGGATCTGCAGGCATAGTACACACATTGTGGTTGCACCAGCAGCTGCACTTCTGTCTTTTGTAAATAGTCAGAAGGTGTGGAAGAATGCATACATAAGCAAATCCATGATGCACCGAGAGCTGCCACTTCAGTTAGCACCATTTATAATGCAATTTCAGCTGAGATTACTTTCTGATTCAGTCTAAATTAACTGCTTACAAAAATATATAATTATACAAGAAATTTAACTGTTTTGAGATTGGGCTGGATTAGGGGTAGGAGAAACCTTCCCTAGGGGAAGCAGAGTCTCTCATGATGTGAGCATGCATCATATAATATAACCTGTCATAAAGGATACGATCAGAAAATCTAGGGCAAAATATTATCCCAGAGTTTTCTGTCAATATGTTGGAACTATGCCTGCATAATGAAGACTGTACTGATGATCTAGGATGCTTGGTCTTTATTATGTAGCTGGTCAGAAGTGTCAGAAGAAACACTGTAAATCAAACAGACATCATGTCTTCATGTCTTCTCAGGCAGGCTTATGGCATTTACCTCGATCAGGCCCTTGTCCCTAAACTGCCCCAGCTGAGGCCATTCTTTGCCTGCTTTTTTGTGAGTAGAGATGGATTTTTGACTGTGGGTGGGATCCCTGTTCTTCTAAATTGTCCTGGTCCCCTGCTTATTCACACAAGGTTACCTGATTCAGGGCAACACTGCTCCCCTTATGCACACATACATACCTGCGTTCTCTTCTACTGGAAAACCTGTGCACATGAGATGATGGTACATATCCAGGTTTTGTTCCAATTTCAGTAACAGCATCACAAAAGTACCATCAAGCCTGGAAGCAGGAAGTGCTCCCAGGTTCTCCAGTTCTGGTATACTTACCATATTTTCTATACCAAAATATTGCTTAGTTTTAATAGTAGAAAGAAGATCTAGTATATCTGAAAAGTGTTAAAAATGAGCTGGATATGTCTAATGTGTTGAAAGATGTAGTAGATAATAGTGTTTAACCATACAGGTCTCATGTGTGCCCCTTTGTAATTATCTGGACAAGCTTGTGCTGTTTTCTTATCAAGCCTGACCATCTGTGTTTTCTCAGCCTCTAGGCTTTCTGATTGCTGTTAGCTAGTAGCTATACACAGATGAATGAACAAGCTTCGGGGAGCAGTGATTCCTGAATGCTGTGCCATATGATGGCAGTGTTTGTGCCCATGGTGTTCAGAGGGAGCTTCCCTTACAGTGAGTTGGTTCATTCAGATAGTGTGTGAAACCAAACCTTCTCTAAACATTGCAATTTGGCCTGTGCTTGTCAGTCCAGAGTGTCAAAAACAAGGTGAAATCTATGTTGCAGCCCAGCAGAATGATATGTTGTGAAACTGAGAGCTGAATGTTGTGGGGCAGGGAATGAGATCATATAAGAGGGTTTTAGGATGGATAGACCTTCTATGGCTGGCTTGAGTGTCCATGGACTGAGGCCACAGAGTGAATTATCAGCTGATGATAGCCATTTTTTTTTGTTCTAGAGGAAGCTCCAAACCCTAGGGGTAGACTAGCACTTCTATATGATGGAAAGTCAAGAAACTCAGAGGGAGATGCTTACATAAGTTGTTGATGACATAGACAAAAAGTGATCAGTCCATAGTCTGCTTACCAGTGGCTCTCCAGTTGTCCTGTGATGCTCCGTATATGCTTTCTGGAGAATGTTATATCATGAAGTATTTTTTGCTTTAATATTTGTTTTCAATAACACCATTCATTTAACTAACATAACACCAAAATCAAAAAAAAAATAAATATTTTGGTATAGAAAATAACCCGTTGTGTTTTATAGAAAAAAAAGCAAAAATAAAAAAAACAGAACAAGACAAACAAAACAAAACAAACAGACAAAAAATACCACCTTAATCAGGTATTTTCCACTATTTTTAAGTTATTACCATTCCACACCTGTCACATGACTGAAATCTGACAAGGTCATCTTAACCTCTTAAGAGTGTTTTTGAAAACATAGAAGTGACGTACTGCCAAGCTTCTAAGGATATTTGTTGTGATGAAAAGGATGATTTGGCTAAGGTCTAGAGGGTGGAAATAAATGCTAAGAGTGAATTAACTGGGTCTGTTTCAATGAACTCTGGAATGCATTTATCCAAAATGGAGATCTTTTCTTCCTTAGAAGCAACAACAGTAAATCAGATTCCCCAGTTACACTGCTCTTTCATAAAGTCTTTCCCTTTCAAACAAACTGAACATGAATGCTTTACATCGAGCTGTGTTTTGATTAACCATATATTAGACCATAACTCAAATGTTCACATTCACAATTTCTCATGCTTGTGTTTGAACATCAGTCACTTCTGCAGCTTCATGTAGGTGATATTCATAACTCTAGACCTCACGTTTTCCTGGATACTATAAGGCTCAAGAGCCATAATCCATATACTGCAGAGCAGATGTCAGACTTAGGCACCTACTCAGTTTCTAAGTCCATGAAGAGCGTGACATAGATCCAAACCACCCACCCTTTGGGATCTCTCACCCACAACTCCCTTTGTTGTAGTTAGCAAGTGCTGGCAGTAGGACTATCAGATATTTCAACCCACTGACACCATGTGTTTAAAAGCTTTATTCAGGTTCAGAATCACTGCTAATGAGGCTTGCATCCTCTTCAGGAAATATGATAAATTAAGATTAGAGGGAGTGCAAAAGGAAAGGAAAAATAATGTGATGTAATTCTACCCCCACTAAAATTAACAAAACTCCCATTGGTGTCTGTATGAATAGGATTTCTCCACCCAGATGATATCCACCTACTGTCTATAATGAACCAACTGGTAAATCTTTGTCCCAGAAACACCTACTGTATCTGGCAAATTAAATTTATGAAGTGACTTATCTTTCTGATACTGTGTGGCTTGGTTAATGAATGCTTCCACATCAGCCCTGGCAAAGGATTTGTGTACCTGAAATCTTGTCTGTTAATTGCAGTTATAGCTATTGCTCAAATAAAAATCTCTTGCTTTCCTGTAGATTCTTGAATGTGATAACTAAAAGAGAACATCAAAGCAATAATGGTATCATAGTGGGAAACCTAAATAATTAAATTACAGAAGTGAGGGTTTACTACATTGAATGCTACAGGGAAGAGAATATAGGGGAATCTCTGCTATGTATTAGGAAGGTCAGTTAACCTGTCTGCAGTATTATTCTGAGACCAGAAAATATTTCTGAGATGCTAGGATTGTGTATATCATGCCATCACCCCCATGTTTGGGTGAGCCTGGGTCATACAGGGATTTCCTCCCCATGCTGTGGTTTCCCTGTGGGTGCTGTGGTGACTAGAGCAAAAAGAGGAGCCAAGTCTGCTTCTGGTAGTGCCTCATCACCCATGAATGAATAAAAGAGCATAAGGGAATAGAAGAGATGCAAAAATCTGTTTTTCATCTTCAACATTTGTTACTTCTTACGTGGTAATTTTCCACTGCAAAATTATTTTTAATAGTGTTCACACAGAAACCACAGAGAGTTAGATCATAACCTCACAATCTGATTAGATGGCAATCTGTCAGTGGTACTAGAAGGAAAGTCACAAATGTCACCAGCTGAGCCCTGTCTTGATCCCTGTTTTTGGCCTGGAATTTTGGATAGGGAGAAAACTAAAGATTCAAAATAACTGCTTAGCACTGGGTCTGGGATCTTAGTGCTGAAGATGACACTCTTGTTAATGTATTACACTTTAACTTCTGAAACAGAATCTACCGTTCAAAACTAAACTGTTGAGCAGAAAGAAGGACAGTAAAAGACCAATGGTTTAGCTGGTTTCTTGGCATTTCTAAACCCTGGGCACATAGGCAACATCTGACACTACTTGTTTATATAAAATTTAGAGCAGTTTTGTTTATCTAGCACTTCAGAGTGGCTGGCTGTTGTCCTAAGCTTATTTGAATTACACTATAAAACTGGACTGTAAATTTTGATGTTTGCACTTGAATACACAGATACAAAATGCACAAAAATATGTTAATGTGAGAAATTCACTGTGACTGTGTACACAGCTTGTATGGACAGATGAGGCAGACAGAGAAAAGATTCTTAGTGAACAAACTACAGATGCATTTACTTTGTAAGCATATACGCTGTGTCAGTTGCATATGCAATCAATAATGCTCCTTGGTGACTGTAGAATTTTATGCATAGAGCACTAATCCACTCCAGTTATGCCAATCCAGACACAAAATAAACTTAACCCTAACCAAATTTTCTATCTGTGTCCTTCTCCAAACAGAGGTCACTCCTTACTAAAGAGTTTTGGACATCTGTGTTTGCCCTGACAGATCTCCACATCTCTTCTGGGCATAGTTTTCTATCCTGGGTATCACAGTAAGATGACAATCTCTAATGCCTTAGTTCATTAGAGATGCTTGGAGAACATCTAAGTAACAGGACTGGGCACCTAAAAAAACATGCAAACATTTTCTTCAGAGAGTGTAGTGATAGAACTGCTGACTTGATTTAATTGTCTAGTAGTAAGATGTCTTGTCCAAGAATGGAAAATCTGAGTTCTGTGTTTCCCCTCAATGTGAAGAATTTCAGCCTCTATTATGAGGCTGTTGCTACAGGGACAGATCTGAACAAGATCCAGTCCTAATGAAGGAGGTCTTTGTTCTGCCAAGTGTCAGATGGGATATTCAAAAAGATACATAAGAAGGAGGATACTCTAGGCTATGGCTGGTGCAGGCACATGAAAAAGATTGATTTTAGATCCTGATTGTGGCAAATTGTGGTAAACAGCAGTGAGTTACAAGGAGCATAATCCTAGCAGCAAAGTCCAGAACTGCAGAAGGTGCTTTTTGGTGACTAAGCTCCTGCTCTGGCAATAGTCACATTTTCAGTCATTAAATCCCTTCTTGTAATTTTCCCCACAAAAAGATTCTTTGTTTTTATAGATCTTTATTCTTCCTTGTGTATGAGGAGAAAACAATCACTTTTTCCTTACCCTCCATTTTACAAGGCTAAATAAACTAAACTCTTGCTCATTTTATCAGAAAATGAGTTTTCCACTCCTTCAATCATTTTTGTAGCCCCTTCCTGCACCTGTAGCAGTGTAAATTGGTCCTGGATGCCTGCATCTGGATGACCACAGTTGCATGACGTGTGTCTCATCAGTGCTCTTCACAATGGTGTTAATACCCCATTCTCCTGGGGACAGGTCCCTTGGCACATCCACACTGTACATGTGCCTTATTGTCTCTTTATGATCAACTAATACATCCTGATTTTCTCTTGTTATTTCAGTCAGTGGCACTCCTTTTTGCAGGCAGTTCTGGCTGTGAAATCAGGAGCTTACAAGCTTTCTGAACTTTGAGTCACAGTGTCTTTATGCCAAGAGCCAAATGGACTTTGAAATGGATTTCTGCTGCCTGATTCTTGGGGCAGCCCTAACATCCTGGCTGCCAGGGGGGTGAGGTTACTAGGACTTTCAGACCAGTAAATTTTTGAATGATGAAACTAAAAATGCTGAATTTTATAGTCTTCCACACTTCTGCTGACATAATTCTACTTGATTTATAAGGAGCGCAAATGGTTACATGGAATAATTCCTCATTGCACTGGTGTTTGAAAAATACATTTTATTGTGGGAGAAGGAGGGAAATTATATATCTCATAAGATTATTTATTTATTTATTTATTTTAAACAAATGTAATTGATTCTTTAAGTATTTTTAGGACTGTAGATATCCCTGTTTGAACAGAGGGATTGGACCAGATGACCTCCAGAAGTCCCTTTCAATCTCAACCATTCTGTGTTTCTATGAGGTATCCTAAACTATTATGGCACTATTGAGACCCTCCCCCCCCCAAAAAAAAAAAAAAAAAGTAACAAACCTATGAGGCCATCTACACAGTAAATCAAAGACAATAGATTGTTCAACACCATAGTATATTTCCAATTGCAGAGGTGTTTCAGGAAAGTATGAGCAAGCTCATTACTGTCATAAACAGAGATTCTCATCCTTGTTATGGCTAAATCAGCTGTCTTTTTTGATGAAAGAGTACTTCATGGAATATGTCTGCCTAGTCTGTTGGCAGCTAAACTAGGAAGGAGAACAGAATATGGGAAAAAGGCTCTGAGACTAGTGTGAGAGAAAGACTGTGGGAAGGTACCACTTGCCTGGGCAAAGCATTATTGGCTGTAACAGTGGAGAACACTCCAGCCTTGGCTAGGAGATTGATAACATGATCTAGTAAGACTTTTCCATCTGTAATGTCTCAGAGTTACAGCTGGAGAAATAATAAATACACACTTGATGTACAGCTGTTTTCTTCCAGACTGCTTCTGTTTGGATTGTGGCATGACATCTCTCTAGCTCATGTATTCAGAGTCCTCGCTGAGGACTGGAGGTGGCACACAGTAAGCACTCAGGTATTGTCTCAATAGAGTTAGGGCATTTTTGAGACACATGCCAGGAGACATGATCTTGGAAATGTTCCTGGGGCTTCTGCAGACTTATACAGGAGGTATGTGCATTGCAGTGGTCCCATGCTCTTTTGCCAAGTTCTCAGCACCACAGAGTAAGATTTCCCAAAGGCATTGCCAGTTTATCTGTAGCTAATTTCATCTGAAAATATAAAAGAAAAAAATATGCCAATATGTATCTTATTTTCAAATGTTCTTTTGCCAGCATTCCTATTTAAAATTTGTACTTATTGTATTCCCTGTGTCTAACCAGCTGGGACCAAGAAATGAGTTGTCCTTCCACCTTCACTGGAAAGAGCAGTCTTTCCAAATTAGATCATAGCTGATTCCTTCTAGAGTGGAGCAGAACAGGGAGACTTTGCAGTCTCAGTCACCACTGCATCTACATCTTCCACTGCTATGCGGGCACTTCATAATGGAAGTGTTTACAAAAGACAGACACAAGCGCTGTTAATTTCTTCAGAGGAATGGATGTAGGTGTCTGCAGAAAAGTGGATCTCTACTTGCTGCTGAGAATTGCAGGGGCTGGATTTGCCAAATTATGATAGATCTGTGGTGTCAGACTGACAGTGACAGGCAAGCGCCTTAGCTCTGAGTGTCTGCAGGGACAGTGAGGACCTTAAGTGATCTCTTGGACATCATTCACAGTACAGTCAACAGCCTGAAGGGCCTGGGATAAACTTGTGTAAATTATATCTCAAGTAACTGCTGACTGTGCCCCTGAAAATTTCCCCATCTCTTGACAGTACTTCTTGCACTGATGTATTTTTCTCACTTAATAAACATACTGTTTTAATTGTGTTTAATATCACGTTCACATCGCATGGCCCTGACTCAGGCCATGTGTTTATTTGTGGAAAATAAAGCTGCTGAAAAAAACTGCTAAATATTCCTTTGTGAGGAAAAAAAAATATCTAATTGGACTAACAATTAGAGGGCTAACTGACTGTGATTCAAACCAGACATGATTGAAACAACCTTAAAAAGTGTCAGCAGGAGATATAATGAAATGCATGATTATAAAGCAGTCATGGAGTAAGCAGCACTCCTCATAGTTTAAACATCTGATACATCAAGATCAGCAGAATCTTTTATTTCACATCAGTGTACCCCAGCAGTCACTGGTCGCAATATTGCTTAACAACTTGGACAATGGGGTGGAATATATCCTGCACCCTGCAAGTTTGCAAAGACTAAAAAAAAAAAAAAAAGGATTTATCAATATATCAGATGGATCTTCTGCCATTCAGCAGAGAAACTGACTGACTGACACGGTTCCCATGCAGTTCAAAAAAGGCAAAAACCAAGCCCTGCCGCTGGGGAAAAATGATCCAGAGCAGGCTGTGGGCTAACGGGCTGGAAGGCAGCTCTGCAGAGAAGGACATTGGGTCCTTCCCTTCCCTTCCCTTCCCTTCCCTTCCCTTCCCTTCCCTTCCCTTCCCTTCCCTTCCCTTCCCTTCCCTTCCCTTCCCTTCCCTTCCCTTCCCTTCCCTTCCCTTCCCTTCCCTTCCCTTCCCTTCCCTTCCCTTCCCTTCCCTTCCCTTCCCTTCCCTTCCCTTCCCTTCCCTTCCCTTCCCTTCCCTTCCCTTCCCTTCCCTTCCCTTCCCTTCCCTTCCCTTCCCTTCCCTTCCCTTCCCTTCCCTTCCCTTCCCTTCCCTTCCCTTCCCTTCCCTTCCCTTCCCTTCCCTTCCCTTCCCTTCCCTTCCCTTCCCTTCCCTTCCCTTCCCTTCCCTTCCCTTCCCTTCCCTTCCCTTCCCTTCCCTTCCCTTCCCTTCCCTTCCCTTTAAATATTATGGTAGCTAATTTAAAATAGCTCAGCTGGGTTTAAGCATGAGGTATATTATATAAAAATATATAAAAAAAAATCAGTTCCAACTACTGTAGTCAATTGCTACATCTGTACTATAAATAGGATATGGGAATTAAGTGAAGCACTGGACACAATAGTTTGCTGTTAGAGCACTCTGTATCATGGCTTTGGCCCATGCCATTTTGCACTTTTTGAGCCAATCCCATGCATTAATCTGTGAAGAACAGGTTCCAGGAAACATTCCAACAGTTTAGAGAAGACTGCAGAGATGTGGCTTTCTCTCTTCCTCTAACCCTACCCAGTAGGCTTTGCATTCTCAGTTAATTCTTGTACATTTTACCACAGTGCATACCATAAAAATTTTCAGTGTCATGTAAAGACACAATCCACAATATACCATCTTATTTCACACACTCTAAAACAGGAGTTAAAAATGCCCTCTTTTTCTCAAGAAAATTATGTCTTAGGAACACCAAGTAGTAAAAGAAGCTGAGGGCAAAGTGCTGTGCAGTGTGGATACAGACTGCATGTGCCAGTATATATAACTGTAAGAGCAAATTCTCTGGTTCTGTTTTTGTTTAGTAGTACAGATATGTAAAGTACAACCAAAAGTTAAGAAATCTGAGCTTGCAAGAGATGCATCAGACCAGAAAGGGAAGTAGGAGTGCAAACCCCAGCACCTTAAGTGGTACTGTAAAACTAAAAATACTGGGTGGTACCACGTATCTTTGAAATATGGTGGGCTAGATCTTCAGCTGCTCTATTTCCCTGCTACACAGAGGTGAAGAGATAATAAGACTGGGGAGGGTGGAATTTACACTCCCTGCAGCGACTGCAGTCTAAGGACAAGGCAAGCCCCCTACAGCACAGAGCAGTGTAAGAGACTGCCAGATCCATGGCATGTTTTACTTTGCAAATGCAGCTGTCTAAAGTCATACAAGCAATAGGATATCACAACGTAGAGGATGGACAGTAATTTACAGCATGCTAATCTCATTGATCCAAATTAAGTTCTCACCTCTTTAGATTTTATTCCTGGACAATTTTTTCTGTGCCATTTCAGTATACAAACTTTTTTTTTTTTTTTTATAACATTTTAAGAATGCTGACCTTAAAAATATAATCTCTTACTTTTCTACTTGGGTGTCTCATTTATATCAGCAGGTGCTTCACATGAAGATGTCCTCCTAGAGTTCTCTGAACACATATAATACTGCATCATATAACTGTTAATAACTTCAGCTGTCATGACCATTTTATGAAACTCATGAAAATGATTGAACTTCATGATCCAAAGTGTTAGGGCTGACGTCATTCCTCTGGGTTGTACCTTTTGTTTAATGGGGAAGAAATCCATAACAGAAAGCTTGAGCTTTGTGGTCTTTAAAGGATGCCTTTTAAAGCAGAAAGAAAAGAAATATTTTCATATGATATGACATTAGGAATAAATTACTACAGCTGTAAAGGAGACTGCAAAATCTCCTAAATAAAAGCTTTCAATCATTAATGTGTTGTGTTTCCCATGGTGTAGTACCAACTTGATATTATTTTATTAACTATTTTTACCATAAGGAATTATCCTCTTCCCCATGTATAATCTGTAGTTAATATTTCTTCTGTGCTAGCAGTTAAACAAAAAACTCATATATAACTGATTTTTTATTTAATACTGGTTAAAATAGAGGTAAACTACAGATGTGAACATTTTTTTTATATATTTTGTTCTTGCTATACTGAAAAAACAACACTTCACACATATTTGCAAGCCTTTATGCTGTCATACCTGCATTTTCTTGAAATGTTATGGAAAATACATTTGGATAAAAGTGACAAGAAGAATATGACCTTCTGAAATCTTCAGTCCTGTGGCTTATGCAGAAGAGAAAGGGAGACCTTTTTTTTTTTTTCATAACTGAACAAGAGGCCCTGTGCTATCATGAATATCAAAAAGACTTGCTACAGCACACACAATCCAATTACAATGGGGAGGCCCTACTGTAATATTTCCTTTCTCTGGTTAATATATACGTGAATATATTTCTCACGTTGAGTGGCATATAGAGGTATTTGTTTGTCTGATATCTACTGGCAAAGAACTTGTGAAAATTTAACTTCCTGGTTATATGTACTTGAGAAGATGGAATTCTGCTCTGGACCATTCTCAAGGCTACCTAGAAGAACAAAATAAAGAACAAAATAACAAGCTTCACAGTCTCCAAATGAAGTATGTGTACAGCCAGGAGGATGCCTTCTTGAGAACGTGGTACTTTGTAGTAGGCTTACTTAATTGCTGTCATACCACACAAAGTACCACCATCAAAATAACATGATGTCAATTTTTCTTTGATGGCGTTTTGATGTCTGATGTTAGCTAGAGATGAGAAAACCATACAATACATGTGATCTAGAAAACACTGGAATGACCAGGAATTCTAAAGAGAGGATTTCATTTTGTTTATTTATTTATTTATTTTCTGTGACTGTTTCCATCTGTAAAACGGAGACATTTACATTAAGTTTCTTTGTAAAATACTTGGGGATCTGATTTACAAATACTAATCTCAAAACACGTGCTAAAACAAAAAGAACACCTTCTTGTGATTTTCATAATTTATTTAAATTCTGTTAAATCTCTGGATGGATTTTAGAGTGTTCTAACCAACTTTATTGCTAGTCATAAACACTGGCAAAAACAGCAGTGTTAAAGAAATAACTTTTTGTCAGTTTGATTGATACTAGTTGTTAACCAATCTGAGAGTCTGAAAGAAGAATGCAACTGTACCTATACAGTGTTGTTGTAAATAGTATTTTATTTTATCTTTCCTTAAATTCAATGTATAACCTGAAAATGTTCTGTCTGGTGTTCTCTCAAAAATTGTGTTTTTTTTTGTTTTTTGTTTTTTTTTGTTTTTTTTTTGAAAATAGCTAATATCAAAAGTCTCCATTTCACACAAACAGAATTTAATTGAAATATAAAGCCTCTGAGAAAAAGTAAACCATATTTCTTTACAAAATATCAGATTAATTTTTTTAAATATTAAGATTTTTGAAGATTTTCAATCTTTTAAAAAAATTGTTCATGGTATATAAAATATGGAGTTTGTATGAAATGTCACATTAGCCTTTCAAAAACAATTAAAAGAAAAAAAACAACATTGAATACACATGGCTGAAATAGACTTTTAAATGCACTAATAAAAATAGTTACTCAAATATTGCTTTAGAAGAACATCAGAGATGACATTTTTATCTTAAAAGAAGCAGCAAAAGACTAAGAGAGCAGGATTTAACCCAAAGCCTGGTGTCTTTATAAACAGCAACGTTTACTCTTCTCACCCAGTTCCAAGGTTGGCAGGATATTATTTAATCTTAAAAATGTGAACCCTGACAGAAAAAGGTAACGTAAGAAATTTGATGCTGATGCCCATGTGATTTAAAAATCAGGCTGCATATTGCAGTACTCCTGTTCAGCAAAGGCTGAGAAAAAGGGTGTGAAGGGTGTGAGACATTTACTGCTTCATATAAGGGAAGAATCAGATACTATTAAAATGTTGTTGTTGTTTTCCTCCTGTTTTTAGGTTTTCTTTCATTGTTTCCATGTAGTCATGTTCTGAATGGGTAGGGTACATCGATGGGAATGTGTAGCAGAGCATGGGGAGACATGCAGGTGGATGTCAGTCATATATAAATTTTTGAACCTCTTAGTCACTTACAGATCAATTTGGAAAAGAGATATTCAACACAGAAATTAGAAATCTATAGGAAACAGAGTATCACTGATTTCTTAGGTATTTAATCATTTCTCAAGTTTCCTTCAACAGTAATTGTGGTCAGAAGGTATTTTCTCAAAATTTCAGTCTTCTCCACTGGCATTAGGTGTCTATATACTGCTCTGAACTTAATCTGAAAAACTTTTTATTGAACCATTTACTCATTAGTCTCCACTTACTGTTTTTGTGGTTTATTTATTTCACAGAATCACAGAGTCACACACACAATCGTCTAGGCTGGAAGAGACCTCCAAGATCACCTAGTCCAACCTCTGACCTAACACTAACCAGTCCTCCACTAAACCATATCACTAAGCTCTACATCTAAACGTCTTTTAAAGACCTCCAGGGATGGTGACTCAACCACTTCCCTGGGCAGCCTGTTCCAATGCCTAACAACCCTTTCAGTAAAGAAGTTTTTCCTAATATCCAACCTAAACCTCCCCTGCTGCAACTTTAGCCCGTTCTCCCTCGTCCTGTCACCAGGCACGTGGGAGAATAAACCAATACCCACCTCACTACAGCCTCCTTTAAGGTATCTATAGAGTGTGATAAGACTGCCCCTGAGCCTTCTCTTCTCCAGGCTGAACAGTCCCAGCTCTCTCAGCCACTCTTTGTAAGACTCATTCTCCAGACCTTTGGGCTTTGTTGCCCTTCTCTGGACTCTCTCGAGCACCTCCATGTCCTTGTACTGAGGGGCCCAAAACTGAACACAGTACTCGAGGTGTGGCTTCACCAGAGCCGAGTACAGGGGTACAGAGTACAATCACTTCCCTAGCCCTGCTGGCCACACTGCTTCTTATACAAGCCAGGATGCTGTTGGCCTTCTTGGCCACCTGAGCACACTGCTGGCTCATATTCAGCCGACTATCAACCAATGCTCCCAGGTCCTTCTCCACCAGGCAGCTTTCCAACCACTCATCTCCCAGCCTGTAGCTCTGCTTGGGGTTGTTGTGCCCCAGGTGCAGGACCCGGCACTTGGTCTTGTTGAACTTCATACATTGCATATTACAGTTTTTATATTTCAGTGACACTAAAAGAGAGTCTGTTGCTGTGACAACTGTGAGGTCCTTCTCTATCAACCCAGTGATTGTTGATATGATGATATCCATTTTGTGGCCTGTCACAATCTGAAGGCACTCTGTTAAAATGTCTTATGGATGAAACATATCCTAGTCTTGGTGTATGGATACATATGCCATTCTAATTTCCTGGACCATTGTGATTGTCTTTCTCTCATTGATATGCCTCTCCTTTTTGGGTAGCAGAGAGCACAGACACATCCCTCCCCTAGCACTGAATCACAGAATGGTTTGGGTTAGAAGGGACATTTGGAGATAAACTAGTCCAGAATCCATGCCATGGTGCAAGAGCATTGTTCACATAGCAACATAGAATGATTTGACTTGGAATGGATTTCTAAAGTCTGCTCTCCAAAATATTGACTGAACCTCTTATAATGACGTATCAGTGAAGAGAACATAATAAAGTACATGATTTAATGACAGCAAAAGATCCTGGGGAAAAGTGACAGCTTTAATTCATCTTCTGGGCAGTACTGAGAGGCCTCATTCTCACCTAAAAGTTCTTACCAGGGTTAGAAGCCTTCCTTCCACCCATGCGATTGTCCTGGTTTCAGCTAGGATAGAGTTAATTTTCCTCCTAGTAACCACCACAGCACTCTAACAATAGATAGTAGGGTCACCTTATTGAGATGCTCAATAATCAGCCCAGTAAGTCTACAAAACATAACAGTGCATTGCTCAGGTATCTTTACCACTCATAAGGAAATTGAGATGATAGTGTTCACAGTATGTTATTATTGAATTAAGGGAAGTTTTAAATTCTTTTTAAGGAGAATGATGCAGTTAAAGCATTAATTTGTTCTAGGTGAGAAAGGGAAATATCTGCTTGCTTCTCTGAGGGCATATTTTTGATCTAAAAACTACACTAACAGTTTAAGAATATTTACAATTTGCTTTCTCATAAAAAAAAGATTTATTTACAAATAAAAGGACATTTAGACAAATTGTTTATTGAGTATTTCTTTCAAAACAGAAGTATAAAAGCACAACAGATAACTTTTCTTAAACTTTGGTCTGCAGAATTAAGGCACTTTGAACATGTTTTTTCTTACTCCATGAGTAATTGTTTTCCAACTTTAATTAATAAAGGCAAACAATTTTTATGAGTACAAAACTAGAGTTATAAAAATGACATAATTTACAGACAACACCACATTAGTACCAGACATTAGCAAAGCATGTTTTGATATAAAAGCTTTCAGACCTAGGCTCATTTTTGTAACACCTTTTTCCACGCAGGGATAGCTGTTTACATGCATTTTAATTATCCCTTCTATAATCCACTTTAATAGTCAAAAGACATATTTAGGGAAAAGTCAGAAAACATTTAAGGATTTCAGTATATATGTTGTTATAAGATTCCTATGGGAATTTTTTTTTCATATAAATAAAGGTCAGCATGATCTCAAATACATTTTAGGAAGCTTATAACATTTTCTTTTTCCCTTGGTAAGAGTTTCCATTAGCCATGTTACCAGAAGGCATTTGGATATGTGATGTAGAACAAGAAAAGATACATTTGTCTGTTTAGACATATAATACTTGTCTATTTAGAAAAGGTAATGTTACTGGTGTCAGTATTACATTAAAAATACTATGAATTTTGACTTACAAAAAATATACAATACTACTGAACCAAAAGTGCTACATTAACACTATTATTTCCTTACATTACTTATTCTAAAAGTCATCTGAAGTGATTTTTTCCCTAGGAATGATCTAATTTCATTTATATTTCTCATTTAGTAGAAATAAAAATAATAATAAAAAATACATTCTGCATTGTTCCCTGCTATTTTTGAATCCAATCGTGCAAGCACTTACTAGCCAGCTTAAAAGGGACTCCTGGTTCTACAGAAGTTGATGGAAGTTTTGTTTGTGCCTTTATCAGTTCCAGGATCCCACCTTGCATAATGCTTACTATCAAGAGCAATTACAGCACCTTGTGTGAATTATGCCAGTAGTGAGCATCTTCATTTTCACATCTTTTAGTGGATTCATGGTTCAGTTTACATTGTTATCAAAACACATTGTTTTCTAATGTTCTTTTTTTTTTTCAAAACAGTTTCTCTTCATCTCAAAGACCATGCCATTAATTTGTAATTCTGTGGATTTTATCTTGAAAAGCTTTTAAGAATAAGCTAGTCTTGTTCTCCTTCTTGTTGCTCCTCATGTGGAAAAAAAAAAAACACACCTATGTAACATTATATGTAATATAGTTAAACAAGATACTACATTTACTGGTGAAACAGACGTGAATAAGAAAGAATGATGCTGAATCTTTAACTGTCATAATGGCAGGTAGGAAATTATAGTGATCTCTCAGCTTCTTAATTGATCCAAATAATGTACAAACAGTGAATAAAAATCCTGCACTGGGTAATCCCACAGTGCTGTTTTCACAGTATCAGATTCCAGAATCAGATCTCACTTTGACACCTTGTCCTGGTTTCAGCTAGGATAGAGTTAATTTTCCTCCTAGTAGCTGGTATGGTGTTGTGTTTGGGATTTAGAATGAAAATCATGTTGATAACAGGCTCACGTTTCAATTGTTGCAGAGCAGTGCTTACATTAAGCCAAGAATTTTTCAGCTTCTCACACCTCCCCACCAGTGAAGAGGCTGGGGGTGCAGTTGGAAGTGGACAGAACTGGGACAGCTGACCCGAATTGGACAAAACAATATTCCATATCATATGGCATCACGCAGAACAATTAATATGGGGTGCCTGGTCAGGGTGGGGGGGACCACTGTTAGGACAGGCTGGGCCAGTAGGTTGTGAGCAATTGCATTGTGCATCACTTCTTTTGTACACATTATTATTGTTGTTGTTGTTGTTATTTCTTTTTATTTTCTGTCCTATTAAACTGTCTATATCTCAAACCACAAGCTTTTACTTTTATTTATTTATTTTTTTCCGATTCTCTTCTCTCAGCCTACTGTGGGGGGAAGAGTTAGTGGATGGCTGTGTAGTGCTCTGCTGCCTGTCAGGTTAAACCACAACACACCTTTATTCTATTGTGAAATACAGTTTGAATGAAGCACATAATATAAGTTCTTTGCAGATAGAAACATATATATTAAGCTTTTTTTTTTTTTTTTTTTTTTTTTTTTTTTTTTTTTTTTTAAAGCATAAATGTAACTTTTCTTTATGGAACTCTGTTTTCTTAAGCTTCTGCGTACCCCCCACCCTTCCCTTTTACTTTAAACATATCTGAGATAAATATTTGATATAAGTTAAAATATTTAAAAATATGTTTTGCTTTTACCTTGCGTCCTCTTGTTTGCTTGTACTTTCCGTACAGGTGCTTCTAGAAAACAGAAATATTTCAGTCAGAATTTATTTTCTATAGCCTAGTTGAACTAAAACTCATTAAAAAAATTGGAAACCTATAGTAGACTTGTAATGTCTTTTTTTTTTTTTTTTAAGGTTTTCCGATGAATTTTGATCCATTAGTATGTTGACTTGATCACCTGAAACATGAATGCTAATAACAAATACAGTTCACACATTTCCATGATTTGTATTCTTCCATCAAATATTACCTACATTTCAAAAATATTTTAAAATTTTACTAGTATGAATTATTCATACTGATCTGTTGTAGATGGTTGCATGATGTAGACAGGGGCCAGGACATTGTGCCCATGCTCTTCACACAGCAAAAACCATCTGACACTGTCAGTGATGTGCAATCATGTTGATGTACTGCCCGGGACTCTGTCTCAAATTTTGGCAGAGGAAGTTCAGATTCCCTTGCAGGGCACACTATAGACATTTATTCAAGAATTATATATAAATTATATACTTGAATCTCAGCCATTGTCAGTTACATTTCCAGCTGCATTTGGGCCTTGATATGTAACTGCACTGTAAATCCACAGTATCACTCCACATTTACAGGTCAGCTTATTTTCTCAGAAACTTCTGTTTTAAAGGGTACAGTGAAGCAAGGGCCATTGTATAGGTACCACCCTCATTAGGAGATATGTCTGTTTTCCAGAAGACTGACTCTCTGAAACTACAGGCACTTTTTCCTTTTTTTCATCAAACCTTGATGTAATTTTTAAAACCAAGTGTCTCCTCATCAGGGGAAAAAACACTTTACAAACTTTAAAGAGAATTTTTCTCCCACAAAAATGTTACTGTAGTATATTTCCGTATTTACAGACTTAAAGTACTTTTATATTTGCTTAACTAGCCACATGCAGTTGCCTTTTCATCTTGAGGTACAGGGTATGTAAACTCAGTGCCCTGATATATAGGTTTCATTACAGCTGTGGTGAAACACTGGGCTTCTGCACCAAAGTATAAGAAACCTGCAAGTTCTTCACTACCTTAACAAGGAGAGAACATGGCCCATCCAAACTTGTATGTTTTCATGTAAAGCTCCATGGCTGAAAATCATATCCATCTCTCATTTTCAAGCAATAGTTGACTTCCCTGCATGCCTTGTACTACCCAACACTGAAGTTTACAAATGATTATGGTATACCTTCAGTATTTGGCATAAAATTCAAAATGCAAAAAGTAGAAACATACTTATTTATTAAACACTACTATCCACGAGCCATATTTTTATTATGAATTTGTATTTCAAAGGCTGACAGAATAAATACATTCTTACTCTACATCATTAGAATTAGAATTGGAAAAGGATGTATATTCAAATACAACAGGAACTCCAAGAAAGCTACTATTTAATTTGGAATAAAGACCATCATCAAATAAATAAATAAATAAATAAATAAATAAATAAATAAATATTGTTAAACTTGAAAAACTAATTTCTGGCATATACCCAGGCTGAACTGAGGCTGAACTGTATTTGGCTCCTCATGTTGGACCTCCACACCATTCAGCTTTTTCAAAACCAAGAGTTTCCCTTATTAAATAGGATAACAGTAGAGAAATTCTAAGACCCCATAAGATTTACCCATTTCCAGAGATCATATTCCCTCCACCCCCCTCTTAGCAAGTTGATAACTCGACAGATCACATTGACAGATCACATTAATACTGACAAGAAATAACTCAAGTTAAAAACAACTCACGTGGTCTTCTTCCGGATGTGCTGCTTAGAGAAAATGCAATTCTTATGGTGCATGTTCTTTCATATGTTTTACCTAAGCTTTGTGGTTTAGACATTTCCTCTTGTCTACTATGCCTGCCAAATCTTTTAGTTACTTTTAGACACAAGACAAGCCTCAATATTTTTCTCTGCAACATCAGTGAAAGAATTCTTTTCCAAAATAATCAAAAAACTCTTCTTGATAAAATATTGGCTTCAGAGTGAAGTAATTTTTGTGAATAAAAGCTACAAATCCCCACCTAGAATGATCACTTCAGACAAGTGAGGTCTTAGTGATACTGGATTTTTAGACAAACTAACCTTCCAAATGGACTTTCTTGATTTCTCTCTCGATAATCTGTGGCTCTCCCTCAATTACTTTAGTAACCTTGGTGTACTCAGTTCCAGCTACAATAGGCATTAAAAACAAATGAGTTAAATCTGGGATAGCATTTTTTCATATGCAAGGAACCATCAGTGGAAACAATGTTGTTTTGGGGGTGTGGGTATATGTAGGCCACTATGGCATTCATGATGTAAAGTCCTGCTGATTTTCTTGGCCCTGACACAGGTGATGCCTTCTCTAGGGCTGAAAGTCATTCATTGCAACCTTGGCTTGTAGTTTGTTTCAGCAAAGACTGCCAATTGTAATAAGCAGTGCTGGACATTATATGAGTTGAATTACAGCCCACATAAAATCTTTTATTTTAGACAGTGGGAATACATCCATTTGTGTCTGGACTCAGATTTAAGTGCTTAGGAAATTTTCAGTAAAACAATCATTTTGATGTAGACATGAGGGCCATAAAGCATTATCACCATTAATGCTAACAGCCATAAAGCAGTGTGCGTATCTGCTTTTATTGGCTGAAAGCATGGTAAGATATTACAATGGAAAACAAGGGTATCTGACTGAATAAATCATGGGAAAGACGGAAAAAAATCAAATTAAAACAAGAGACAGAAATCTGCCTATTTATCCCATTCTGTAAAGCAGGATGCTTATGCAAACTAACATATAATAGCAAGGAAAAATAGCAAGAATTCAAGAGACAATATTGTCTTTTCCATATTTACTGCAGAGAAATTATTTCTTACTTTTCTATACAATGATAGGATCACTATAAGATTTATCTTTAGAGACTATATCTATTTAATCGAGTATCTCTGTAACTGAAGACCTTTGAACATTCTGGTATAAATTTTACTCCTGCTCTTTATAGCCTCGTTAAGACCACTGGAACATAGTCCAACAGATGGAAGGATTTTTTTTGGGGGGGATATATTTTCTCATTTTCAACTCTCTTTTTAAATATTTGCTGCTGAAATAGGCAGCCCCAGAGAGCAACTCTCACACAGATACAATGAAAAACCCTCTAAATCATATTTCTCTCCAATGAGTACATAAAAATCCTGGCTAAGATTTGATTATTTAAAATAGCAGAGAGAAATATAGTCATATTCATGGCCATATCATGGTTTGTCTCTAAGACTAGCTGCATTATCAACTAACATGTTTTTGTTTGATGAAGAAACTGCTATGACATTCAGCCATCACTAAATTCTTGTGATTCCTAGGTTTAAGTTACATATACAGAATAGTGCTTGTGAAAAGCTACAAGATTTAGTTCTGTGTACACATGGTTGAACTTAGTATGAGCTACTCAAGTAGTATTTGAGTTAGTAACTTATGAGAGAGTGAACATTATATGAATTCGATTCAGCTAATTTATGCCAGGAGAAATATCCATGCATATTTTGAGCTTCTCATCAGGTTTACATTGACCTTTACTAAAAGCACAATACTTGAATTCTCTTTTTTTATTCCCCATTGCTATTATAGATAGTGATTCTAATCTATACATTAAGCAGAGAACATTCCAAATTCATAGATATATTAATTCCATAAGCACAAGTTTGTTTACCAGTTTTCTACAGCTACTGGTTATATACTGCCAAAACTGTTAGAATTAAGAGAGCAAGAAGGAAAGAAAACCATTATTTGGAACATTATATCTGAAAAGAGTTGAGGTTAATGCCTTCATATCTGTCACCTGTAAGCTTTGAAAGAGGGATGCTAAACATGCCTTTAATTATTAACTTGAGGGCAATGAATATTCATTTCTGGATGACCGGTAATATGGTGAATTTGGCCTATTACAATATTTTCTATTTCATAAATGTTTTTTCACAGATTTAAATTTGCTGAGTAAAAGGGTTCTCAGCTAGTGGAATAAATCTTCATTGCTCCCCTGGGTTTTAATTAGATAACTTTTTAAAGACTGAGAAAACAATTAAATTTTTATCTATTTTTCATGACTGATATCATACCAAAATTAATTAAACTTTGGCACTTGTTTACTTTTTATGTGCATCTGGCACTTCGTATATGTCATTATTTTTATTTATTTATTTATTTATTTTTCCAATGGAAGTTTCCTTTCTGGTAGATCAGTCTTTAAAATGTTGAGCTAGACAAATCTGAGAGAGGTTTCAGTTATCATAACCTGTTACAACAAGGTTAGTTGTAATACACTGAATTACCTCCCTGCAGAAGTCTTTTGATTTCCTCATCTTCGAGTAAATGACCATCACCTTCAATAAATTTGGTCACCTTGGTAACCTCTGATAGGATACAGGTTATGGCAAAAAAAAATTGATTGACAGAAAACATTTGACAGCATATTAATGACTTTATCCTGTTACAGCATTTTGCTGAATTACAAAAGTTATCTGTGTATGTTCCACGGTAAATACTGAAAACACCATATTGCATAACAAACATAATTTAGTATTTATTAGACCTAGGCAATCTCAGTTCTAGAGCTGACCAGAATATGAAGATCAGAGATTCAAACCAGAATATTAGGTTTGGACATTTCTCAGTTTCTCAGGCTTAATCTCTGATTTTGCAGTGAGCATATTTGATGAAAACACATTTGAGTATCTGTTCAGTGATTACTTAAGTAATATCATGCTGGTTTTATTGTTGTCATTGTTGGTTTGTTTTGAAAAGAAAATAATGATACTAACCTTCTTCAAGAAATTTCTTTATTTTTTCTTCATTATCTGAACCACCTGCAGTAATTCTGGTATATTTTATTTCTGGACCTAGAAGAAAGATGTTTTTTTTAAAACAAGGACTTAAGTTAGATATAACTCTATTGACCTTTTTTTTTTTTTTTCTTTTTTAATTTAACCCTTATGATGATTCTGTCTTTAACACGCTTTAATGAGCTTTTATGTGTTTTTTGTTGTTGTTGTTGTTTGTTTGTTTGTTCTGTTTGCTTGTTTTATATTTCAATGTGTCCTAAACTGAAATGTAAGAGGGCTATTAATAGCTTAGAAGTATTCAGACAAGTAGGTAGGCAAATTTAACATAGTAAACATCTGCTCAATTTTAATAATTTTGTTGTATTAGGTCACAGATCAGGTATTTCCTCATTGTAAAATGTTCTGGATCCACTGTTGTAAAAAACTGTTATTAATGTTGTAACAGCTATGAGTCATTTGAGAGTTTAGCAGAGAAATTCTTTATCAGTTTCTATTACAGAGAGAAGGAAATTTCAGGAATGCTGGCATCATCTACATGATAATGACAATTTCATGTGGACTATTATTGAAACTTGCCGTTCAGAAATAAGAAAGTAGTATTTTCTCTCCCAGAAATTTTCTGTGTTGAAAAATTGTCCCTGATTTATTCAGAAACTACTGCTATCTTTTTCACTGTTATAATCATTTCATTCAGTTGCTTTCACTGTAGTAAATAGTTGCATGAGAATAACTTGCCTGGTTTCTTATTTCTCTCTTGCTTGAGAATTTAATGACTTAAATTATTTTTTTTCAAAATAAACTCAATACAAAGACTTTCTGCTAAGTCAATATTTCTGTAACACTGTCTTTCCCTTGCAACTGTTTTTGCAGACAGTATTTTAACTACGGTGTACAAGATAGTATTTATAGTATTTATCCAAGGGAATCAAATGTGTTAGCAGAGACTGTTTAAATATGCCTCAATCTACTCACTTCAATTTCTGTAAATTTTCTAGGATTCTTAAACATAAAAATCTTCACAGTACATCAAATATAACTGAAATTGCCCAAGGAGATTGAAAGCTACTGTACAAAAAGGCAAAGGGACAGATGCTCATTAATTTTATTCTACATTAGCATGAAAAAAATGTCTGCCTTGTGGATGTCAGAACAAGATAGTCTCGCCTTAAAAAGAAACATAGTATTTTTATTTTTATTTTTATTGTAATTTTTTGTATATTGTATATTTTGTATATTGTATGTTTTTTTTTCCTGAACATGTTTTCAAGGAAACATGCAAAAGTAGGTATCTACACACTGAAGGGCTAGCATTGGTCAAATGAAGCCTACCTGGAGATATACAATGCAAGTAACCTAAAATTCACATACACACACACCAAAATAAATAAATTAATAAATAAATAAATCTAAACTAAGACAGACTGAAAAATGCAAAAGAACAGTGTTAGCCTGAAATAGTATACACATATATGTATCAGACATATATAATTCTATATGTATATGTGTAGCAGACACAGTGAAAATCTGAGCTATACATGGCAGTGGGAAGTAGTAGGAGGAAAATTCACCTCCTCAGGAAATGCAGTTTAGGCATTAGGACAGGACTTAAGATGTTCTACTTTTGTATATAATGGAGAACTTCACTCAACTTGAATTACCTTGAATAATTCTTTCTTCTGTTACTTTTTTCTCTGTCACTTCTACAGGTCGCCCGTCAATGATTTTGGTGTATGTTTTAATAACTGGTTCTACAAGGATTTTTAAGTTGAAGATATTAATAAAGTGATTATCAGTGTTACACTTGCTGGTTTTGAGACACCAAAACTTAATGAAGCACACAAGGAATGACCACAGAATATTTTAAGAAAAAATAAAAATGCTAAGAGTAGACCAGGAGCTGTTTGTCCCAAATTCAAGATGACTACATGCTATTTTATTTGAAACCACCCTAGATATGAAATCCTTGAAGCTCCTAGCAAAGCAGGAAACAAAGTTGATTTATTTGTCTGATGATGCTGCCTTTCTATCACAGGAATTACATCCTGCATTTTTGACTGCAGGACAACAATCAGCAGATAACTGAGACAGACATTATGTCAGCATGCAGAACATTTCTAACTGTCTTGACTGTAGCTATTAGGTACAGCTAAGGAAAAAAAATAAAATACAATTGCCATACTTCAGAATGTTCTGTTAAAAATAAGTCTATTGTCTAACATATCATAGAAACCACCTGCACTCAAGTAAAAGCAGTCCAGGAATAATTTATATTTCAGATTTTAATTAATGCAAATTGAGTTGCTGAAAGCATACCAACCTCCATGTATCACTTTAGTTATTGTCTCCCCTTCCCTGACTATTTTGAACTCAGGTTCCCCTTCAATTAATTTAGTGAGCTGTGTAATAGATGGGTCTGTGACACAAGGAAAAAACAACATGTTATAAATAGTCATAAAAATATTTACGGTATTCCATAGGACTGAGATGAAGCTAGCATTATCACCCCTACCCTAAATAAACCAGATGACCATAATGGAGAAGCCATAAATCTGAGATGGAGATGACCAGAAATCTGATGAGCCATCTGCAGCAGTGGCTGTACAATCTTGTACTTCCTCCCATGGTGTCTTAAATTTAGATCCTGTTGTGCACTTACTATTTACAAATTTTGTTTTTGTTTTGTTTTTGTGTATTGGGTATTTTTAACATCTGTTGACAAGTGTCAGGCAAACACAGATCCTCGGCAGCTGAAAGGAAGCTTTCTTGTATGTATATTGGTAAAATGCCTAAAGTGAGGCATTGCTGGAATGTTCTGCTGGGTTTTCTTTTATTTATTTATTTATTTTTATTTTAAGCTAGCCAGACTTAGGCAGCGGGCATATAGCCTAAAATAAAATAAAATAAAATAGATTGAGAGATCAGCTGTGTAGGTTGTAAGGATATTTGTCAGCCGTAATGGCTACTGCTCTCTGAGTTTCATGGGAGATGTCATCTTGATTTCAATGGCCAAAACAAATAATTTGGTAATCTCTTATTCTTGCACAATCCCCACAGATAACACTGATACAAAATGTTTGCCAACCTCTGTTTGGCAGGCTGGAGATAGACACCTAAAAAAAAATGAAGAACATACCTCTGATTCAGTCGATTAACTGAATAACATAGTGTTAGTTTTGTAACACTTCCCCTATCCCTTGCTCAGAAATATAACACAGTCCATCTTTCACATGTTGTTGTGGTCCCTTAACAATATTTATTTAAAATATTTCTTTAAATTGTATCATGTAGAAGTTGAGTCTGCACAGAGTTTGTTGTTGTTGTTATTGTTTTAATAATCAGGATATAACAATAGCTTTTGATTATATATGCCTGGGGTTGAATTGCTGAGAGCAGTATGATTGAGGCTTACTAGTGTCCTCCAACAGTAACAAATTGAAGCATACATTTTTGTTTGCTTTTGCAGCAGAAGATGATTGTATAGGTTAGAACTTAGAGCTAAATAAATCATTTATTTGCTGCAGATGTGATGATATGACAGGACCATAATGATTTCCAGTTATCACAGAACTCAATCTACTCTCAGTTTTAAACAGCTGAACTATTGCTTTTTGTTTTCTAAGGAGTCTGATAGAAAAACATTCATAAATTTTGTAAAGAAGCAGTCTTAAAAGACTCACTGGATTGCTTCTGTTCCAATTTCAGAGGTAATTTTTTATGTTGAGATATTAAATGCCAACATGCATTGAGAGAAATTATAATATTAGTGAAAAAATGTCAAAGATATTTATTAATATTTATAAATCCTTCACAAAACAAAACAAACTCCTGATTTATTTTACCTTCCTATGTGATTTATACAGTAGATGCATGCAGAACCTGTATTTTCTTGTATTTCCTAGTCAAGGACCAATCTTTTAAACATTCAATACACTAAAACTTGGGTTTCAACCAGATTTAACTGTTGAGATCTCTTTGAAGTTGTCTATGTATGGGCAAAGAATCTACTCAAGTAGATATTCTATTCTATTCTATTCTATTCTATTCTATTCTATTCTATTCTATTCTATTCTATTCTATTCTATTCTATTCTATTCTATTCTAAATTATTTTTTTTTTTTATGAAATCTCCCATCACAATCTGCTGGAACTTCTTGATATATGTTGCAAAAATTAACATGTAATGTTGCCAGATTTTTTTATACAGACAATTGTGGGCATATGTGGTCTTGATGGGAACTGCCAATCACTACTGTTACTGCTAGCAAGCTCAGAAGGGCCAAAATTGGCATTACTAGGATTATTTCTGAGTCATCAGCAGGAAGACTACTTACTAAAGGTCATTCTTTGGACAGGGTGCCAAAGCAGAAATACTGGCAGTGGAAAGGAGTGACTCTTCAGTGCTCACTAACATATTATTTTTTTTTCCCCTCATTGGTGAAGAATGCTTAGTTGTACATTTGTACAGATATATACAAACATATAGCTCAGACAGTCATTTATCATTTTTTCTCATCTTCCAAATTCTATGAAAGTTGCCTAAACTCTCTGCCCTGTCTCTGGATTTAACCTAGAAGAACAGGTACCTCCAGAAAGTGATTCACCTGCATTTTATAAAGATTTCTAAAATACCTTGGATAATTTACCATGTGGACTCATCTGGTAATTTATATTGCTTTGTTGCTCTGATTTCACGCTGGGGACTAGACAGCAAGGTTTTATATATATATATTTTTTATATATAAAAGATAGTATCTTGTGCTAGCTGGGACAAAGCACAGACAAACTGTAGAGCAAGCAAGCTCATGACATTTCTGCTGGGAGAAAGTCCACACAGAAACATTTAATCAGTTTGGATAAAATATCTGCAAGATATTTTCAAGTGCCTTTGTTCTCAGTTGAACTTTACCAGACTCTTTTTTAGCATTTTCATTTCAGAAGAAAACTGGAGCACAGAAGTGGTGACACTGGTCTAGTGAAACTAGTGATGTTTTGCTTAAGATATGAATCACAAGTGTTCCACGGTCCCAGCCCAACTTTATGTTCTCTTCAATCCCACAACTAATCTTTAACTTTTGCAACAGAGAAATTGAAAAGAAATTTTGGTTAACTGTCCTTTCCAGGCATCTGACAGATATTGGTATTTAGAACCGACTGAAAACTGTAGAGAAATTAACAGTTTGTTTGTTGTTGTTGTTGTTCTTGGTTTTTGTTTGCTTGTTTGTTTTTAACTTTAATGTATAACAATTCTACTTCATTTTTTAAAATAACTATTTTAATACAAAAACAATGGAAATGTTTTAATTATAGAATCCACCTTTCTATATACTTTATAGAAAATATAGTATTATTTGGGGCATTTTAAATACATTCTTCAGGGGAAAAAAATGATCATTTTAAAAAATGCATCTTAAAAATGTCCATAGATTTTTTATTTATTTTTTTTAAAGAAATCCAGGTGGGGAGAGCAAGCATGGGAAATCTTTAAATACAAAATATTTCAGCCAGTTCTAATTGCAATATTTGTATCTTTGCTTTTCCAGCAAAGTACAGAACAACCTGGAGTTGTGATGTAAAAAATACATTCTGTTAAAGAAGTAAATGCAATATATATTCTGTATTTGTATACCTTTATGAACATATACAGAAATATATATTGGAAGGGCCCCATTTACCTTCCTTTCTGATGATGGGCTGGACGTTGCTTTCAATTATGTTAATTTCTGAAATTATAGAAAATGGAATATAAAACATCCCATTCCTACATTTTCTTTATGGTAATGATTGGTTAAATTAGGTCTGGTCATCAAGATGTAAATAAAGTCACAGATATTAATGGAAGGCAAAGTAAAACAAAAGGCGCTAGAGTATGAGTCTCAGTTCTGTTTACTAAATGGTGCTGTACACACGAGTTACCTGCACAGTCTACTAATGTGCTATTTTCCTTTGTTTGTACTTCATGAAACCCAGAGTTAATGAAATCCATTATAATGTAAGATACATAATAATAATGGCTTGTACAATTCCCTGCATGAAAATCTGTATAATTCCCTGGTGTATCTTAAACTTGAATTCTAAAGTTCTAAAACTTCTGAAACTAAACTTCTGTTTGTTTCATTGGGGAGTGCACCTGGTAAACAGAGGGCTTTTACTCCTTATAGAGGAAATGGCTGAAGCAACTGTATCCCTTAGAAAACCCATATATGCATATATAGAAAACAGGTGGAAAAGGTACACTTTGCTCCTCTGGAAACATTTATGAAAAAGAAAGCAACTCAATGCATAGTTTGGTCAATCCTGGAGAGTCTGTGAGGCAGTATGACTGCTGTGCACCAAGCACTGAACCTTGGCTAAAACATGAAAAAAAAAGTATTTCCCATACGTATCTTGCCTATCCCAAAGAGTAGAAATGGCTTACTTTAGGGATATTCCCTGTTGAGAATCTGGAAAGGGAAAAAATACATACAGTAGCACAATAACCAAAAACATTCTTCTTTGATTCTTTTCCTGTCATTCCTTTGCCCACTTTTCTTCACCATAAATGGCTTTCTTTGTGATTAATAAAGATCTACAATTCAGATTGGAATTGACAGCATTTATAAATCAATCTTAAACCCATCTGGAAATATATAAAATGAACTTACTGTAAAATGTCAGTGGAATCTCTTTGAAGGTGCTGTCACGAACAAACTACAAATACAAAAAAGTAATTTCAAAATTTGAAAGAGCACTTGTGTTCTAATTTTCTAATGATTGTGCATAGAATTCACTGCTTCACTGATCTACAAGTTAGGTTATGCTATTACACTAGGTTCTTTCATTCATGTTTGAAAGATAATGTAAGCTCAAAAGGGTATGTAAATGAAATAGACAAGGATGTTTCTTTTTTAATCCATAGTCATTGAAGCTGATGGGTTAAATTGCATAGTAATTGAGCTAGTTTATATTTCCCTCAAAAAGGGATTGCCTCAAGTGAAGCAAAGAGTGGATTTAGGCCAGTTCACACTGGAGTTGCCCATATGCAAATGTTCTACAATTATGTGGTGCTGAAAAATTTAAGTCCTAACTGTTGAGTTGAGTGTATCATCCAAATTACACTTGGGTAACTGGGAGCTACTAGATGTGTTGCTTGCTGAAGAAACAGAGAGCCAGAGAACCATTTTTGAATAATGTACAAGGTTTCATAGATCTTGCCAAAAGGACAATGGGAACATCATTTAAAAAGTACCTTGATTTGTATGTACTTGATCAACTTCTTCAGGATTGTGAGCAATTGATCATTTCCAACAGGCAGGTCTAAGAAAAGAAACAGGTATGTAAGAGGAAAAAAACATCTCTATTCACTTTACTTTCACTTACAGTGCTAATGTAATGTAAAACAATCTCATAAACTCACACTCGTGTATGTGTACATATATGAGTGTTATGTATACATATACATTCTTCTGTATTGAGGGAAAGATAGCCCAAAGCATCTTGTCTTCCATATATTTGACTTTCACATAATTTCCAATAGTTGCCATGGTTTCAGGCATGGCATAAAATGAGCAGTGATGTAAAATTTTTGTTTCCTATTTCACATAGGAATTGTCTCTTTAAAGTAAATATCCTTTTAAAGTTCTTGCACCTACATAACATGTAGACAAATTCAGAAATGTGTGTAAATTCTATGAACTAATACGGACCTGCTGGATACAGGAGTTTATCAATAACATGAATGACACCATTGGTTGCCATGAGATCAGATTCTCTTGATTTCAGTTCATTAACCAGAAGAGTATCGTTCACCTGGTAAAGAACACATATTATCAGAGACATTAAAAAACAAACTGAATCCCTTAATATTACTTTCAGATATATGCATCCCACTCTTCAATGTCAAATTGCAGACAGAATATCTAATTGCAGACACTGAATGTCAAATCTCCGTTACAGAGTTGTGTCAGGAAGACTTTTTTCAACACTTAACTGTTTTCAAGTAGAGCTTCCCTCCTTGGATAGTTTTAAGAATGTTTGTCACACCAGGCTCAAAGCCACTTCCAATGAAAACTCCTTGTGTCAAGTGGTAAAGGAGAATGTTCCTGAGAGCATTTTTGTCTCCTATTTGAAAAGAAAAATAAGGAATACAAATTAAAATAAATATAAATAAATAAAGTAAGGCATAAAAAACAAATTGTACCAGATAGTTCTTTTTGGGAAATACTAATGATTCCCATAGGTTTGAGACAGAATTAAGCATACTATGAATGAAACTAACAGAAATGCATATATATTGAACCTTTTTTCTTTTTTTTTTTTTTTCCCGTTTTCATAATTTTAACAATCTTATGCCAAAAGGGACTCAACATAATTATAAACATGCTATGAGAACTACTATATAAAAGAGTAGCATTTTCTTATTATTTGGTATTATTTGCTTTTTTCTTTGCTTGCCTCTCTAATCAGAATTTTTCATTCCTTTTCTAATTATGCTCTGTAAACACAAGAATTTCAGAACCGCTAAACAGTCTGCAGCATCAAGTATCACCAAGGTACTAGACAAATTGTAACCTTAACACCCTTTCAATTAAAGGGAACTGTAGCTAACTGCTGGCAGAGAAATTAATATAACTATTCTCTTGGGCGACTCCCTTCTGAGATGAATGGGGATAATTGACAACTCTCTGTACACACATATTTTCCCATCTCAGGCAGGACAAAGTTGCAGGAAGAACAGAAGAAGGCCATCTGGGATACTGGTTTTGACTATTCTTGCAGTCAAACTGTGAGAAGAAAAGTTGAGAAAGCGGAAACAACCCTATTGTGAGTGTGTTTTCTATATTTCAAAGTTTGGTTTAATTCCTATTTTGGAAGAAAAAGCCTCTAGAAAGGACTAGAAAAGGACTAACAAAGCAAATGGATTCTGGAGTCCAAGTTCGAGGGGCAGGGAACCCTGGAGCTCTGTATCCATGGAGGTTCAGAGTCTTGGATGGAATATCCACAGACTGACCAGGAGACAGGGTACCAAGCAGAGCAGTTTTAAAACACAAGTTCTTGCCATTATGTGGAATATTGACCATTCTATTGCATGTTCTTTGTTAGTATTACATGTTGACATTGATTTTTCTTTCCAGGAGTTTCAACCTTGATGAAATGGCAATGAAAATACTGTGTGGTTATAATTGTTCTCTGGTGTCTCTCAGTGAACATTTTCCTTTTTCTGCCTTTGATTGCTAATATCAGTGCAATTCACTTCACTACTAAAGTTCAGTTAAATGATCCTCTTCACCTACTAAAATTAGTGCTGAGTTTTTGTGACTGGTTTACTCATAGACAGCATTAAATTATATACAAAGTCTAAATACAGCCATTTGAAAAAGCTGGTTTCACAGTCAAATTTCCTTTGTTCTTTGTCACAATGGCCAGTGGTTATAAATAATATTTGTTTTTTTTAATCTTTATTACAGATTAATATTTTTATAAATTCTTTGGAAAAAAATACATATTTAAAAGCTTATTTTTATAGACAAAATAATATTATGTCTTAAAAGAAAGCTAGGGTAAAATTCCAAAAAGCAAACTGATATTAAAAAAAAAAAAAAAAGGAGGTTAAAAATCAAAATTTCAGCTGCCATAGAAAGTAAGTAGAAACTATGTCACAATGGTAGGAAAAGCCAGTACATAATAGCCCTTGAAAAGCTGAACATCAAATATAGTTGTATACTGGACAGTAGAAATAATCCAAAAAGACATAGGGCTAGGGTGCATCAAGTTGTGAACTGAAGACACAATAGGCTTGGTAAAATCAATTTCTTTTTTTCTTTCTCAAGAAAAGAGAGTCTTTAAGACAAAAATTGAACTATAGTGTTTACCTAGTTACTTCAATTCACAGCCCTGAGGTGAGCTTCATTTGATTTTATAGCTATCTAATGTTGGTCATTTAGGTTATCTGTTAATTTACCATTGATGACAAGAGACACAGCACACTGGAATATAATTTATACCGCAATCATAACTTTATATGGCTAAGAGAGAATTCAAATTAACAGTGGCTCATTAGTGAGTTAAGGTCTGTGTAGTTATGCTAAGGAAGCTGATATGAGATGGACTCTTTGAAGCCATTAAGGATTCATGGGATTTGGCTCATATATTTTAAATTTGGTCTGAACAGAGCAAAAACAAAAAAAAAAACTTTCTGGATTCAAGGTGACAGCTCTTCCCAGACCTGTGCGACAAGACAGATTCACGTTACCCTCAAATAAACTAAAAATATTTATAGTGTTGTGGCCACAGTCTAACCCTCTAGTGGGAAATCCTGCAGGAGAGATTCAAGTTATCGGTGTGCATTCCTTCTTTTACAAAAATGAAATATTGAATGTTGTGAAAATCTACACAGTTCCAAAGCTTGAAAGTGTAATAGCATACATTAGGATTTATATATATATTCAGGATCTTTTCTTTTTTTTTTTTTTTTTGTAGCACAAGTGATGCAACAGATCACTGGGTGGACGCAGAGAAGGGAAAATACAGGAAAAGAAAGGACAGCACAGGAATGGTAATTCAATACTACATATTTTTATAATGTGATGGTTACAATAAGTATCTACATGAAGAACAGAAATTTGATGAGACTCTGCATTTTGATATATCTGAAGTAACCCTGAATGTTGTTATAGAAGTTGAAGTTAATTAAATGAATGCAGATTTTAACTTGGAAGGTAATTACACTTTGGAATAACAAATGAGGTTAAATTTAAATAATGAGGTTAAATTTAAATTAAGCTTTGATTTTAAATTTTATTTTATTTCCCCAAATGATACTTTCTCTATCACTGAAGAAGGAATTAATTTAGGGAAATACCATGACCTACTCTTTGCAGAAGGTTACCTGGTTTATCAGACATCTTTTGTTTAAGAAACACACTCGCTACCTTTCCCATTAATTTCATTCTTGTTTGAACATGTAGTATTGGTATGTTACTTACTTATCAATATATCCTTATCATCATCGGTCAAACCTTTAAAGGCATCATTAGTTGGAACAAACAGAGTCCATTCTCCAGGCCGTGACAGAACATCATCTAAATCTGCAGCTTTCACCAGACTGAGGAAAACACTGTTTAAAAAATACAAACCACAAATACATTCTTGAAGTATAGCAGCTATTTTCAAGTCCAGGCACTTAGTCTCCTTATTTGTTCTGAAAGTACATCCATCTTTAAACACTCCTAAAGTTTCCCAGAAATAAAGACAGTGGAGGAGATAAAATGAGAAAAAGGAAGACTGTCCTAAGAGTAGCAGACTGAGAAAAAAAGACTTGAAAAATAAAAAGCAATGGCAGCCTGGATCATAGAATAATTAATGGAATAAAAGTCCTACAGATCAAAGAGATGAAGGGAAGATGACAATGGTAGTTGGTCTCTCTGGAGGACTGACAAAGCTGCAGGTAGAGGACAGAAATACACACTGGGAATACAGTATATATACAGCCTGCAATCATGCTGCACTAATATGGAATTGTACTACTGGTTAATCAAACCTTCATACTCTGATGCATTTATAGCTCTGGATGTGTCATCCAATACCTTGTGACCCCTTGTTCCTCTCTTGCCTATTTAGCAGTAAGGAACATCATTTATTTATTTATTTATTTATTTATTTTCTTGAGGAGGTAATAACCTCTTTCTTGCCCTTCTTGCATCCCAAAAATCCAACATGGTCCACAACTATTTTTCAGACCAGTTGTACTTTATACCTACCATCTGTATACTCCTACCGTATGTAGGAAAATCTCAGTGTTACCAAAATGTTAATCACCTGAAACGCTTATCATTTCTCAGCATTTCATGCAATGTTTTTTCTGCTGGCTTGATGATCTGTCTGAAGACATGAATAAAACCATTCCTTCCTTCTTTACTTCCTCTGACCATGCATGAATTTTCAACACATACAGCCTGATTAAAAGAAAAATGAGACACCTAAGTGCATCTATTCACAGAATGATACACACTTAATCATATTTAATGAATGAAATGTATGTGTATTTCCCAACAGGCTCCTGAGTTTAAAAATAATATTTGTCTGGATTTCTGACAGTCAAATTTTATGTTTTTGCCATAAAATTTTATGTTTTTTATGTTAAGTCTGGTACGGCTTGAGAAAACAATAGTTATCAAAATCTGGAGTAAGTTAGCAGGATGCAAAGATTTCCAAACTTGATTTTCTGGTTTCCCTCTTGTTACTTAGTTCTAAAAACTAATTGTATGAATTTATAACTAATTGAGTGACAAACCTAGAATCTTGCATTGTTTTGCCAAAGAGTCTTCTATGCAAAATTCCCATAACAAAAATTGGATTTTCAAATTATTTTTTTTCCTAACTTAAAAGCTAAAAGAATTTTCTTTGGCAGTGATAATAGTAGATGTTGAAAGTTTCATTCAACTTTGTCTTTTATTGTTTTATGCATCTTCATTTTCATAGTTAGAATACACATTGTTAAAATGTCCCATTCACTTACTGTGCGATACACAAAGACTCTGAGCAGTTTTCCTCCAATTGTCTCCAGCTCTTGTCCATTGTATAGCTCATTGAGCCCAATTTTCACTTTTATAATGTGATTCTGCAGGATTGTTTTAAGAAGGCGTTGATCCATCTGTAAGGTGTCATCTACAATGCCAATTAGATATTTATATATAGTTATTTATATAGTGAACTTCATTCAAGTAAGGTTAACTGTGGACACCTGTATTAGAAGACTGTGGAAATACTAGATATTTCATTGAAATGCTTGAATGACTTCCAATGACTTGGAAGGATCTGTGTAAACAAAAAATTAACAGTTTCTGTAAATTGTGCTTTCTCAAATATAGAAACAATCTTTTGACACACCCCTAATTATTACTAGAAATAAAATGCCAGATGATTTATATGTGTGCCTGCTCCAGCTTCTAAATTACTGCTGAAGCTTATTATTTCTGAATGTGCACCTGAAATCCTTCCCAAATTTGCTACTATCCGGGTGGTTAATACACAGATTGTTGAGGGAAGAGCAGGCTGTTCATGTGCTCATTCCTGCAGATATGCAGATGTGTTCCAATCATATTTGTATTGCTCTCTCTCTGCTTTAATGTACTAGAAAATACCAGTCTCCTTGTATATTTTTTTTGGAGAATAATCAACTTGTGAATTTATGTAAGTAATGTAAAGATTAAGAGAACTGGCAATTCATTAGTATCTTTCCTTTCCCACAGCCTGCCCATGTGTATTTTGTATCTTATTTTACTGAGAATATCTCTGTCAACAAATGGTACCACTAAAAAAAATCTGTGCAATCTGATGATTGCATTTGTTTTGTCTTTCTACACAGTGTGCATTTTGAAAGGATGAAATAATTCATTCTAATTCTCAATTACTCATTTTCCTTGGGACTTAGAATGAGTACTGGGTCTTATTTGGAAGACTGTCAGAGTAGCATATATTCTTGTTTATTTTGATGCTCAGAGTATACTCTTTTAATGCTACTAACCTGAGAAAGCACCATTCAGAGGTGCCAGAAGAGTGTATTGGCCTTCTGGTCTTAGAGAAGATGCCAGTCCCAGCTGTGCCACCAGGTCTGTAAAAGTAGTCTGCTGAGCACCCCCAAGCTCAATGACCTGCTTGGCTGCAAATAAAGGAACAAAAAGTATTTTAACACACCTTTTATTTCTCTTCCTGATCTGGATTTTTCATGGTTTCATAATCTTATCACTGGCAATACATGTGAGGCAATCCAAGTGAGTTCACAGAAAACATCTTCAGTTTAAGAAGGTTGTCATGGACATTACTAACCGGAATCAGGAATTAGCACTTTATCAATGAGGTGGATAACGCCATTGCTTGTCACAATATCCTTGCGTTTCACCATCTTTACTCCATTCACAGTCAGAGTTTCACCATCACAGCCAATTTCAAGTGTGTTTCCTTCCAAGGTTTCATAGACAGCTCCACCCATTATGGCTTCAGAGCACTGAAGAGTATTTAAAATGTGGAACTTCACAAGAGCTTCAGGGAAAAGAGCAAAAATTTCATACATAGGCGTTTGGATACATATAGTCATATAGTTCATATACAGGTGTTGTGGAACATTAAACAACTGATGTAGTTAATGAAGATTATTAGGTTCTTCAGATGATCTTGTTATTTCCCTGGCATATTCTTTCTTACTAGGTCCTCAGTAGAAGGCACTATATTACAGTACTAATGCAAGGAAGTCAACAAAAATATTGCTTTAGTAACATCAGGGTGTTAAGTACTGAAAAGTACTCATTCTAAGCAGAATTAACTTGGATAGAGGTTCATGATTTAAATATTTACTGATCAGAAGAAAGATGGATGACTGGAAGCAGGAGTGGTCTGCATTTTTGTTTAAAATGAGATAATCTCAGACTCATTTGCAGTAAAGAAACCTTCAGTTTCTGAATTGTCCATATGAAAAAGTTACTCATGAGAAAGCTACGAATGAACCCCCAAATTCAGATAGCTTTTCATTTCTAGAGGCAGGAATCTCTAATAGAACATTAGAGCTGAACATCACAGTTCAGCTAGAGACATTAGAGTGCCTGTATGTTTATAGTTTCCTTTAAAATGTTCTGGAAAGTAAATTTTCAGTTAATTTGTATCATTATAACTGACAGAGTCAGAAGAAATAACTCCTCCTCCTGTAAAAGTACAGGTGCTGAATTTCAGGACTACAAGGATAATGTGGTTTCTACATCCTGATTTACTAACCTGTATTCTTCTTCTGCAAGAAAAGTTTACATACCTTCAGAGGCCACCTTGTCACCCATGATCCTTTCTAAGATTCCCCTTGGAAGACTCTCAAAAGCTTCATTAGTAGGAGCAAAGAGTGTGTAATGACCAGGCCTTCCAAGAATATCCAAGACATCTGATGTGATTGCAGCAGCCTAAAACATAAACATTTGTTATATATGCTGGTTATTTAAAGCATTAGCTTAGCCATGTAGACACAGGAAAAAAAATGGACAAAAAGCTCACACTTTTTATTCCCTAATTTAGAATTCTGACGTAGTCAAATCTTGCTCTTAAAGAGTAATATTGAGTTTATACTGAAAATTACAGATTTATTCATGAGAGCTCACAGGCAGCATTTAGCATAAAGCTTCTCATGTGTTTTCACTTAGTATCTAGAGTTCTTTACTGTGACAATGAGATCAGTGTTATAGAAAGATGTGTTAAAAATGAAATGATGAACATGAATAAAAAAATAATTCTGTGAGAAAAGATGTACCTTGATATGATGAGTTCACTCCTTAAATTAGCACACACTAATCAATAAATTCTGATAGAACTGACAACAGGGCACAAATTATTATTTCCTAAATTTTTAAATGAAAAATGTGAACATGTAGGTTTTGACACATTAGATTAATGCAATGCTCTATCAACAAAATTAACTTCTACCTGGAATAATAAAAAATGTGTTACAGTTGGAATAATAGGAAATAATAATACCTGAATAATAAACCTGGAATAGTAAAAAAAAATGTGTTAGTTTTTTTTTTTTTTTTTTTTTTTTTCCAAGCAGAGTTAGACAGATACGTAAGTAAGTAAAAAGTAACAGGTAAAATGTCATCTAGGATTAGGTGAAATGGTCTTGCTTAGAGTTCATGGAAGTTAAACACAAATAGAACACGTAGAAGAAAGAATGCAGAAGAAAATATAGAAAATGTAGGGAAAAAAAGTTTCTTTTTTTTCACCTGAAGAGTAGAAAAGACTTGCTTTAGCCCCAGTTTTTTTAAAGGATTTAAATGTATATGGTTGCCTGAAAGTGCAATGGACTGGGTTTAGAGAATTCAGGCTGTCTTTTCCACCTTTATGCCTCTGCATTTGAAATAGTTTTGTATTTTAAGAGGAGATGGAGAAGGGAAGAGAACAAAAGCTATTTGCAGAACTATAACATATTTTGTCAAATGTGCAGTGTGAAATCCTATTATGCTAAGAAGACACATCTTCTGGAAGAAGAATAAATTAGACAGAATAAATTGGACAGAAAGTAAGCTGGTTCTCTCCTGCTAGAAAAATTCATGTTTTCCATGGTGTTCTGAAACTTGCTATGAGCAGATTCTGGAAAAAAATATATTTTACCACTTTCTGTCATGCATTTTGAAATTGTTCTTATTTATCTAGCACCAGACACTGCAACTTATGCTCATACGTTGCATTACCTCACTACTTGAAGAAAGGGCACAATTTTTAGGTACAGTGACATGATTTGTCCTATTGATGAGGTACAAGATCCACAAGAGAACACAAGAGGACTCCTTACATAAAATGCACTTTCTCTTTAAATAGCTAGCTTTGCAGTATTAGTAGGAATCCTTTATTTGATTTATTTCTCTTTCTCTGTTATTGAATACTCTTCTTACTTCCAGGCCTCATACACAAATAGAAAAAAAAAAAAAAGAAGAAACTACAAGACCAGAAAGGTGTTTCTATTTTTGTCTACTTACTCTGAGAGATGAAAGATCATCCTCTACTTCAATGAAATCTTGAATGGTATTTCCAACCGGAGTCAGGACACGGTCAATGACATGAACAACACCATTGGTAGCAATCTGGTTGCCATGGATGACCCTGGCACAGTTAACGGTAACAACCTATGTTTGACAAATAAAGCAGTAGACGATTAAACATTCACTTGATCATACACTTGGAATCAGATTCTTACAGACTGGCCATACATGTATTGTACATAATGTGTTCACTGATGTTCTTTCTGGTTTTATTTTAAATATCAAGTAAAACCTTGCAGGTTTTAAGCGGCTGACTGAACTCTTCTGGAAAGCACTGGATAGCAGCAGATTAGTGCAGGGTACATTGATTTCATGTTTTATTTGTCATTGCAATCCTTATTCTTCAGACTTGCTTTCCATATCTGGTTAATATGATGATCGTATTGGTTTTTACTGATGTAAATTGTAGGCTAGCATAAACATTTCCATGCATTTTAAGAAAAGACAGGTAACATGACTGGGAGATTTTCAACATTTATAAAAATAAAATTATTTCTGGAAAGTAATGGATACCTGTATCATTGCAACCTTAAATGCTTCTACCATGCACTCCAATTCAAATAAAAGATCTGATATAATTAAAGGCCTGATTTAATGTTATTTTGTAAATAGATAAAGAGCACTATCAAATTTTGCTTTCAGATCTACGATGATGATGTATTTTCAATATGAAAGGCTTTGTCTTCTATGGAGCAAGTTCATTCTCATTTGAACTTTGATTTTTAAACAGCAAACAGCATATATTTGTTAGTTCTTTCTTGGCGATTAGCCTGCACAGCAAACTGATTTTTTTTGAGACCATTTAACTATTTTGTCGGTGACAACTGACTTGCTAGATGTTAATCTTTCCAAAACCAATATCCTTAGCTATAGAAGAAAATAAAGGAACAAACAATGGCTAAAATTGAATTATTATATTATAGAAAAAAATATAGAAAAAATATAGAATATATAGAAAAACTCATGTAAATAGACTTACCCCATTAGGATAATGGTTAATAAGCAATTTCTGGCCATTATACATGGACACCAATGTCATGCCATTCTTAAGATCTTTTGTCAACATGCGCTTGTTTATCATATGGTGGTGGAGAGCATTATATAATTCAATATTTACATTGTCAACCAAATTCCTGTGAATTTCCTGAAGAAGAAAGGATTTTAATTAACTGGATTTTTCAAGAACATTCTTCCACTCAGGAAGATGTACATATTGCTTTACCTTAACGTATGCTTTCAATGTAGTTGACACATAATTCCTATATAACTTCAATACCTACCAATCTTGCTCTGTTTAGATAATGCTTTGGTCTGACTTGCTCACAAATGGAAGACAAGAGGTCTCATCACAGAGAAGTAATTGAAAGTGTTTTGGCTCAATGTTTATTTTAACTAATAGCATTACTATAAAGGAGGACACTGTCAAAACATGAATGTACTCTATATTATGTAATTGCTGGAATTCCTGTTGTTTTCCTCAAAACTATGCTAAAACTAACAAGATTTAAATTTGACATGCAAGTGCTTAAACAAGAAATGCTTACTGTTGCTTAGTATTACTGAAAATAAACTCAGATGTTCTAGCTACAGTAATGCACGTTATATGTACATTTCTGTATTGTAACTATTGCCCATTTATATCTAAAATTTCATTATAATTTCCAGACTAGTTTATTGCATCCGAAACATTCCCTGAAATAAACATATACTTAAAACACATGCTCAAACACACACACACACTTACTGAACTTAATTGCTCCCATGCTTCATTGCTTGGTGCAAAGAAAGTGAATGAACCTCGTCCCTCAATCTCTTCTCTCAGTTTTGACATGTCAGAATATTGCTGAGTGGAGGTAGCTCCCACAATACCAAGTGTACCATATACATGATCAATAGGAGCAACTAAAACAGACATTAGACAAAAATACTGTAAGTTCTTCAGTCAGTTTCTCATGATCAAATCTAATTTATTTTGTTTAGACAATGGTATTGGCTTTATGAAACTATTTAAATCAATATTAAAACAATATGCTTGTATTAAAATTCCATTATCAATGTAATCCAAATCCATCCAAACACATCTGCTTGTTATTTATTTTCTGGTTTGCTTAATGAGATGAAGAATTAGATCAAACAAAACCAAATATTGTTATATTTTCTTTAGAAAAATGTCTTGTTTGTGCCAAGCTTAACCTGATGTGGAAACCTATCCATTTGGGACCCTTGAGAAAGGACATGAGTCACTTCTATCTACAGCCACAAAAATTGCAATGGAGTGGGCATGGTGAAACAGAATTCTATTTGTGAGGCCGCCTCCAGTGTTTGGCTTGCACAGACATTGATTCAGCCAGAAGGTAATAAGACTATAGACTCACAGTTAAAGCACTGCCACATGAGAATAGGATGCATATGTCCTAATTCTATGCATCTACAAGTCAGCAATTGATGTGTGAGCTAGTTGTCCTTGGCTGTTTTTACAGTTGCAGAGAGGAACAGGCAACTTTAGAGTATGACTAACCTCTTTCCAATGTAAACATCTGAAGTGACATGAATTCTGCTAAACAAGATGAACTCTGTCTTAGATGGCCTTACTTTACTATAGAATATAAAAAGAGCAGCTCAGATATAGAGTTCTAAAGCATGCCATTTCAAATTATTCTTTCCTGTTGCAATTAACTTTATTTATGCAAATAGATCACCAAAACCAGGAGAATTAAGATTTCCTGTCTTCATTTTAACCCCTTCTTAGTTTATTTAAAGTCTGTAACACACTTTTAGTTAATAAGATTCAAGTCTTCTCAGGCAAAGAAATAAACAGAACTTAGATAAGCCACATTTCATGTCCTAGATTTTTGACGTCACTGGTATACTTTAGGTTACTCTGGAGTGGGAGGGGAATAGGAATAAAAATTCACCTTCAGTAGGTTTGGGAACTGAGAAGTCTACCACTTCTTTCCAACCCAGCAGCTAGAAGCAGCCTGAGAATTCAACTTAAACTGCATGACCTCATTCAATGGAGGCTCATTTTTAACTGTATTGACAGTATGCAAATGAACCTTTCTATTCTCAGGCAGTCTTACAGAACCATAGAATCATTAATGTTGGAAAAGACCTCCAAGGTCATCTGGTCCAACCATCCTCTTACCACCAGTCGCTCAATAAACCATGTCCCCAAGCACCACATCCAACCTTACCTTGAACACCCCCAGGGACGGTGATACCACCACCTCCCTGGGCAACCAATTCCAATGCCTGATTACTCTCTCTGAGGAGAAATGTCTCCTTGTTTCCAACCTGAACCTCCCCTGAAGCAACTTGAGGCCATTCCCTCTTGTCCTATCACTAGCTACCTGCGAGAAGAGGCCAACCCCCAGTTCGTCCCACCTTCCTTTCAGGTAGTTGCAGAGAGCAATGAAGTCTCCCCTGAGCCTTCTCTTCTCCAGACTAAACAACCCCAGTTTCCTAATCGGTCTTGTGCTCTGGGCCCTTCACCAGCTTTGTAGCCCTTCTCTGGATATGTTCCAGGGCCTCGATGTCCTTCTTGTACTGAGGGGCCCAAAGTCTCCTCTGTTGTAATGCTTCTCATATACTGATTCATCCACATGCAAATAAGCCTGTACCTGCAGGACATCCTCTCATACCATCCATCTTCATATATCCAGGACAGCACTCATATAAGACAGTTCTGTGGAATATAAATGAAAAACATAATTAAGTAACATACAGGACAACTGTACACAAATTTCAGCTCATAGCCTTGTCTTTTTTTTTTTTTTTTTTTTATTATTAATTTTGCACAGCTAAGTATACATTCTTCTGACATTTGTGGCCTTTTTATCATTTGACCTATTCTGTATACATTACAACTTAGTTGTTTTAGTAAATGCAGAGCTTTTGAATTTGCAATATGATTGCAGTCATTAAGTTTAAGTGATAGGAGGGAACATGGGAGGGAATGTCGATATCATGCAGAGTTATGAAAAGATCATGTAAATAAAATAGCAGCTGAAGAAAATCTATTTGAAGGGTCTATTTTGAAAAGATTAAATGGGACTGAGGAAAGACAAACAAAAAAAGGTAGCAGGGACAGTGAGAGGAACTGTTATAAGCTGGGTTGTAAAAGGAAATAAAAAAAATAAACTGAAAATAAATTTAAATGACAAAACTATATGAGGTAATCTGCATTCTGGATATAGGAACTTAAAGGGTACTGAAGAAGAAGGTTCTGTGGATTGTATGGTGAAAGAAAGTGGGATGGCAGAGCCCCAGTGTATCAAAGACTTTGAAGAAGCTCAGGAATGAGGGAGAGAACTAATTAAGAATAGATATAAAGCAGGTCATAGAAAATAAAATGACTAAAGACAGAATGGCTGGACTTGAGGGAAAGTTCCCTGGTAAATATATTAAGGATGAAAACCAGATTGTAACAAACCAAGAACAGGGTTAAAAGAGCATGCCATCACAGTATACATAAAATTTATCAATAGAACAGACTAAGTGTTATATAATGATATCAATCAAATATACCCATTTTTGAGCATGTATAAGCTATACAGAGCAGCAAATCAGGGCTAACTGATAATTCTGTATTTTAACATTTAAATTAGCTCTGAAGTCAATAGGATATAATGTCTTCTCAATTAATATAACAGAAACAAAAGCTCTACCATAGCTTTGCTTGACAATTCTCTCATAAGAAAGTGCAAACACTGAAATTCACAGAGTTATCGCTGAGTTGATTTTGGCCCTTACAGGCAGGGAATATCAACAAATAATATCAGGTCTAAATTATATAGACCTTATCAAGGTCTAAAGCATATTTTAAACTTGCTGACTTTACATTTCAGATATTTCTTTTCAAACTATGGTACTGGGAATGACAAGGAAAATTTGCCATCATAGTTTTACATTAAAGTATTATTTTTATATCTGTGGCTGATGTTGGCAGTGTTAAAAGAGTTCTCAACAGTAATTCCTTGAAGACTTTTGCTGAGTCTTTACTACTGCATTCCAATTTTTAAATTGATGACTCTTCAGTGGGAGTTGAATAAGCTTCTCTCATTTTTCATAAGCTAAAGTTGACAAACATTAACCACAAACTCATTAAACTGAACAGCTTACTCAAATGAAAAGTTGGACTTAAGAACTTCACTATCTAAACTACTAGAAGAGATTTAAAAAATGAATGTAGACTCGAAGATCAATAGCATTACAGAGCATTATTTTAAAAGTCAAGTTTGGAATTCCATAATTTACTGTAGTTTGATAGAGCTGTTAAAGAATAAATATTAGAAAACAACAACAACCAAACAAACCCTATCATTTCTATTCTGTCATAAACACATATGTACATGACATTTTCACATTTCTGGCATGTTCATCTGTTTAGCAGACAAGCCATATATTGAAAGTATTTCTACAGTTCTTAGTTTGTTTCTTTCTGTAGGGCAATTCACTGAATGACTATTTCCTAGGAATACAAGATGAAGAGAGTTTAAGCTACAGATTTACTAATTAACAAGGAAATTAACCTTATACCCTTCCTCCTAGTTGCATCCTTGTCAGAAGCTAATAAAACAAGTCACCTGACTTCTGCAACAGGAGTCAGAATGTTTGTCCAACTATGTGAATTGCTTTGTCATGAGAAAATTGTTCTTTTCCACTGAATAGAAAATTCTCTACCCCACCCTCTGAGTAGCTATAAGAGACAGCAGTCTTCATTAGCTTTTGGAGAAGCAAAAGAAGTTGAGTTGCAAGTATAGCATAAGATATGGAAAGTTTTTTCCTCTTAACATACCCAACAATTAATGAAGAGCAGAAAATTGGCTGAAGAACATGATTAAGAAAGATGTTTCTTGACTCAAGCATTACAAGATCAGTGCCTTATTTACCATGTAGCTTGTTATGTACAACCAAGGCTTTTTTCAGTCATCAAGGGTTACTGTAAATTCCTACTAATCATTATTGATATTCCCTTATGGCTGACAGCAATTAGAGATGATTCTGTGAAAGCTGATGTATCAGATGTGCTCAAAATGTAGTGAGGAAGACAGAATGGAAGAAGAGGGGTCCATAGAGAGAATTCCAAGATAACTTCAGAACAAGATATAACTTGATGCAAGATGCATTTCCTCAGCATCACTCATATACACAGTACACGTGAGAAGTGCCATCTCACACTGTAAGTCATCCTCATCTGTATCACCCTACTAGCTCAGTATAAGATGGTGTCCATCTTGCTCTTGTTGCTTTTGTATTTTTTACTACCCTCCTGTTCCTAACGCATCCAAGGGAATATATTCCAAAGGAACAGAAGATAGAGATAGACTATTTTATGTCCTTGTTATTCTTGGTTAACAGAGCAGTTTTCAGCTTATTCAGATGAGTTCTGTGACTCATCCCTTTCTACTCCTTGCTGGCATGGAGATAAAATACTGTATAAAAACAGTGGAAAGCTTTCTGGTCCAACAGACTTTGTTTTTAGCAAATCTTTAAGTTGTATCCCTATTAGAAATTTACAGCAGTTGACAGGAAATGTAAATGTAAAAAGCTTTCTTAAATAAACATTTTATAGATCATATATACATTCATGAATGGCTTGTTAACATAGAGATATCAGAGATATTGACTTGAGAAGAGCCATTGTCCTTTGGATTACTGTTCTTACTAAAGTAACACCTTTAGTCAAATCTCCATCTATGCTTTGAGAACATAATATAAAAATCCAATTAAGAGCTAAGACTAAATTATAACAGATGTCCTATTACAGCCACACACACACAAAATAAAAAGGCCAGTTCTACCTATGACTCTATTTAGTTTCATACATACTGTTTTCCCCTTCTAGACTTCCTCTCTGAGTACTTACAATGGTAGGAGTGTTAAAAGAGGATGGAGATACTGCTTCTCACTGTCTGCCATTGGTTGGCTGCAGAAGGTTTCCTGCTTAGTGCCTTATGCTAGCTCTGTCAACTGTTTTTCAGTTTATGTTACTCTAAATTCTTGTCAGAGAATAGAACAGAGTCATATGAGTTCAAACTGTCTATTTCTTCAAATTACTTCTCCTTACACTTTAAGCTATCTCTCACTACACAAATCATTTTACTTCTGGAGCTTAGTAAAGTAATGAGTTCCTTCTCAGATTTGTGCTGAGAGCAAACTTTTGCTCCTGGAAAGACACAACATCTATCTAGGAATAAAACCACAGGAGTAAGTTGGTTTCCAAAGCTGACTTTGAGAATATCCAAATTTCAGTCTAAGTCATTTTCAGGAAATATCCTTCTTCCTAATGTGTCTGTAGTGGAATAGTATGTAATGCCAAACAAATCAGTGGTATGGCAGACTTTTCTCAAAAGGTGAAATATTTTGGATGACTTGCAGCATGTCCACTGAGGAAGAAAGGAAGTCGGTATTATAATGCCACCTGGAGGAGAAGATTCTGATAAAGACTATAAACCTATGGGTACTGGAGGAACTGAAGGCAGAGATGGGGCAAATGACCACACACAGTCTAGATTGACTGGAAATTGTTCATTGTTATAATTTTTAATTACCCAAACTTTCTGGATAATTTGTATGAAAAATTGATTCTACCCTGTCTGGAATAGCTAAGAAAAACAAAGCTAAATTCAAAATAGGAGAGACTGGTCAGGATTCTAGACAGTACATCATATTTCAGAGGAAATTCTGAGGATTTAAAATAAGCAGATTGCTTCCCTTCAAAGGAAGTTTGTTGTGATTTGTGCTACTACCACTCTAGCTTAATGCTGTTACTTTCTTTCATATCCTTAAGGAAAAAAGTAATTAGCAATCCAATAAAGTTTACAATAGCAGAAAACTTAGAGTGATAGCTTGTTCCATGAAAATCATATTTTCTTTAGTTCAGGTAGGGCCATGGTATCATACTTCATGTCTAGACTTCAAAGCTGTGTCACTACTTGAAAGGCAAGACTGTGGTGGAATTTATGCCTCATTGTATTGTAAATGAAATTAAATTCCATTAACCCATGTTACACTGGCAGAGAAATAAACACATTTTCTCAGAAAGACAATGGGAGAAAACTTCCTCCTCCAACATCTTTCTTCAGTCGTTTCCCTAAGGGTCCTTTCCAATACTGTGTTATGACCTGTAGTGTCTTTCGGGAATCTCAAAAATGCAAAGCCTCTGACACCCAACAGGAGTACTAGAAATCACAGTATAAGTCTATTTCAGGTCTTTGCCTGACTACTGTCTACAAATTCCAGTCTGATTTGAACAGTGAAAAAATCACTGTATATGGAGGTATTTCGCCCACATGGACAATCATGGAGTTGTAATCAGTTTTACATTAAAACGTATAGGGATCATGCTTAAGAAGAACTGTGAATAAGATTATTTTATAAAGGGAGCCATCGTTGGCTTATGTGATCAATACTGTTAATCATTATTTTTCTTCTATACTAACCTCCTTTAAGGAATCCTTTGGCCTGGAAACAAAGAATCTTTCTTTCACTTTTCATTAACATCTGAAACAGTGATTGAGGTTATTTAGGTACATTTTAAACACCTATCTTACTTTTAAAGGAGTTAAGTTCCTCATGCATGTAATATGCACCTTGTATCAATGTAACTTAATATCTATTTCTTAGGGCACATAATCTCTGAGTGACTAATAAAATTGTGTACTTGAACATTACACAGATATGTGGAAGATTCTTTACGGGCTTTCAATATGAGACTCCTGATATCACACAGTTGCAAATGAAGCCTAGACTCCCTGTTCTCTTGAGCTGTTCTGAAAATGTCATCCCAAACCTATCTGGATCCTGTAAGAGAACAATGGCAAAGCAGAAACAATAACTTCCTTTGACAACTGCTGGGAAAGTTATCCAAGTGATTGTGTAACAGCAAGAGAAAATGTGTTACACTGGAAAAACATTAGTTTAATGCATTGGGTAAACAGTGTCAGTTGCTGTTAAATTAACTACATTTTAAACACGACAAATGGGGCAGACCAAGTTCTGGATTGGAGTTTTTGTGTGTGTTCTTACCCTGAAACCATTCTGTGGTAGATGCAGAGGTAGCGACCAATACTACTGACTTTTTTTTCCACATGAAAAGGCAATGGTTTGCATTATCAGAAAAACTAAAAAATGAAATTTATATACAGATTCCAAAAGAATGTCAAACCCACCCAGACTTATTTTGTGTCCTCAAGTATATATATATATACACACACATATATATATGCATATATATATATTTTTTAATTTTTTTTCCTTTGTGGAAAGATGTGGTCTAAGCACTCATCTCTGCTGGATAGTGTTGTGTTCTTTCCACAACTGGCTTCTTAGATCCCCCTGCATTTTTTGGTAGGACACTTAACCTCTCCTCATGTTTAAAAGAGAGATACAAAAACTTAACTCAAATAACTATTCCTTAAACTAATGATTTGAAGCCCATTCAATTTAAAAAGTGCTACATACCATGCTGTCATTTTCATGCCTTTTGTGATTATTTTTGGCAGCAATCATTGAATCAGTTACTTGAGTGGTTTTAGAGGTGGTTTTAGGGAAAGGGATGCTGTAACACTGTAAAATTATGAAGTTCATTATTCCTGCCTCTGCTTCTGAAACAAGGATTTTGTTTCAAGATTTTCACTGAGAAAATAAGAACTTTCTAATAGTACATTATCCCATTTCAATAAATGTTTAGAAACAGCAGATACTTACGCTTTCTTTCCACAGATGGCTCCCTGGTACCAGTTTCTGCAGGTGCTGAAGTATTTCTTTTTGGTTCCCATAACTTGCTGAAGGGCACAGACATTTGGGCTATGGGTGGGAGTGAGAAACATTTTAAAAAGGAATTTTTGTTCATATTTGGGAAAGCGTTATATAAAATAGCAGCAAACACAGTTCCTACCGAGCAAGAGTAAGAAACCAACATCTGGGTTCAGTTGCCAGGGCAGGTGTGCATTGAAGCAACTACAGTGCAAGCTCCTGGGACTACCCAGCTGTGTTCCTTGGCAAGCCCACCCTCCTGGTAGGGACAGATGATCCCCCTCTGCTCTGTCCTGACCCTCTGTCTCAATATGCCTTGCATTTCTTCCTTCCTCCTGGGAAGTGAATTAATTACAAGCCACTAGGGACTGAGCTGTGAATACCATCAAGCTCTTTTTATTAAAGTTTTTTTTTTTCTTGCACACATCTGTGCAGCTGAAAGTCATGGGGAGATGGTGAAGAGAAGTGACTGGTTCTTTATGTAAAAGGGAACCCTGTCTTCTGTAAATCAATCAACTATTTTGATTACAAACCTTTTGGAGTACCGCAAGCACCTAAGTAAACATTCTGGGAATTACTGGGGACCAAAGGGTAATTGGCATGTAAATAAAAGGAGTCACAGATTTCAAACAGAAAACTTTTTCTTAGCATGGTAGTGTAGAGGAATTTCTTAAGAGCAAATTCCATGGAGCAAAGGTGTTTTGTCACTAATTCATATACTTTTACAGTACAGAAGTTCATCAGTTCAAAAGTTAGAACACATGCTTTACAACAATGGGAAGCCAGACAACTCTTTCTGTTCAAAACACACACACACACACACAGAGGGAGAGAGAGAGAGAGAGAGAGTTCAATAAGAAGGACAGGATGGTGAACAATTCTTTTCACAGAATGTTTTTTTACTTAAAAGACTGAAAGAAAATACGTTTAGACACATGCGTTTCTCTGACACCAGCTGTTCAAATTAGTTCCATGTCTCTGAGCAGACTGGCTTGTAAGCATTGTCTTCTGGACACCCTGCTGAGCAGCTTGCTGCATTACTCTAGCAGGAGCAGAAGTTTTACAAAGGACTCCTAGTGTATTTTCCCGTGTCAGAAAGCAGAGCTCATGATTTTCATTAGGATAGAATAAAGAGAGTAAATGTTGTGGAATAGGTATTAATTCTATCCAAATATTTTAAAATGTATATTAAACACACCCCATATCCCATTATATTAATTATGAACTGCAATTGACTTAAATTATTCTAAAATGTATGTGTTTTATTCATCAGGAAGTGGGGATTTCATTTTTTTACAGGTTTTAATAAGTTTAACATTAATTTGACTCCTTTTGAAACTCCCCAAGAAACTTAATTCAGGAGCAGTTCTTATAAAATTAATTCAGAAAGAAAGTTATTCTTGAATGATATTAAGAATTTATAGTGAAAGAAAAAACACATTTAATATAATGTGAGAAGATAGAGAATAACTGTTAAGAAACCCACATTTAAAATGCAAATGAACAAAATGCACTTACCCTTGGTCGCGTGCCCTTATTCGACTATGAGTTAAAATCTTGTCATAGTGAGCAGATGCAGATGCTTGTTCAAAAGAAGTCAAGAAAATAGTAGAAAAGGTGAGTAAGAAAAAGATCTTCATCTTTAGTCCTCTGTTGCTTCTGACAAGTCTAGAAGAGAGAACTGGCAAAGGGTCTGGAGAGCTGACAATTTATATACATGCTGGAAGGTGGTGGGAGGGAACTACAGGATCAACCTGAAACTTTGTACCACCCTCCTTAGAGCAGCTGCTTTGGCTGCCAGCTTTAGTAATCTAAATTAATACCATACATTAGCAGCATAAACTGTTCTTTTTTTATCCCTGATTGACTAATTTCTTCCTCATTACAGAAGGCTTAGCATTTTATTCTGCTGACACAACAGCAGAAAAAGTTTGGGAAGTTTAGACTTTGACTTATGATTTGGTATTTTTAGCATTGAAGCATCCAGAAGTCAGGATCACTATGTGTGGCTTTGTTCAAACCCAGAGGAAGTTTCTTGCCATAAGAACTGCTTTGCTTTCCTTTGTTTTCCATGTCCTCATAGTTATCAACTCTGAATTGTTTAACTAGTGAAGTTGGTGAAAGTTCCAAACAATAATCTACTGTCAATAATCTGGAACAGCTTTTATTGTCTTCAGGAAAAGAAGACCGTATTAACATACATTCTGATTATGAAGCAGTTGCACTATTAGTTTAAATATGTATTTTAATTCTAATAATGACACATACTATTGCATAATGCTTTTATTTAGAGCTTTATGTAGTCATAGAAAAATCACCAAGTAACTGGAAATTTTAATATGTACCTACTTATACCCATTAGTTAGTTGCTGGAAGCCTCTCATGAAGCAAATAGAAAATATAATTCTGAGCTGCAAATGTGGGAACTGAGGCAGAAAAGTGAAGTGACAGTCTTAATGCTCCAGGGACAGTTGGTGTTTGAACTGCAATCTAGGAGTCTGCAATGTTCAAGTCAAGGAAAAAAATCTGCCATTCCCATAAAAGTGTTCCCATATGAATACAATTTCAAGGTATACTCTGTAGATCATTTCAGATCTTTGTGAAAATATATTGGTTTTCAAGACAGTACTTAGTTGTAGCTTATTCCTCCATATCAGGGAGAGTGGTTATGTGAATATGGGAATGGATGTGGAAAAGGATGCTGTATTGGGCTGACACACCTGGGACCAACCTCTCATTACAGAACAGAGAAAAATGGGACAACAAGCAGTGGCCAGAGACACTGGCTGTTTCCTATATGCCATTATAGGTGAGGATTATAACTAGGCATAGGTATATAGGCATTTAATGATTAAGGGCATATCTTACATAACCATGGTACTTCATGGTTTCTAAGGTTAAGGGCATTTGGTTAAAAGCTAGAAAAACTTTTTTTTTTTTTTTTTTTTGTACTGCAACCTGTATCATCCTACATACAAATGACTCAAGATAGCTGATGGCTGTGTGTGAATTCAGGAAAAGTCCATGCCTGAAATCATCACCTTCAGATAGCTCATGGAGGTGATGGGTGAACTATATGACATAGCATTAGAGGTTGTAGGAGAATGTCACTGCTGTGCTCCTTCTATTCATCTCAAAGCTTTTTACTTCCTTCTGGTCTTTGCAGAAAAATATTGCAAGAAATATCACCACTTAAATACCTAGCTATGGCATTTAGAGATGCTAATTAGCCTCAGTTGATTACCCTTTGCAGTTCTCATTCTACAAATGAAAAAAAAATTAGAAGATAAACTGAAGTTACCATTAAAGAACCTTGATAAACTTGAGAAAGTCACAGCATTTTCCCAGTAGCCTGTATTTTCAGGAGTGTCACCCTCTTGAGTCTCCAACCTCTCAGCATAGCTCTTGTCCTCCTCTTCCACAATTAACTATGTAGCACCAAAAAATGAGTAAAACTTAATGCTGCTACACACACTGAGCTCCTGTCATTTACAAAGCTATGCACTGCAATTAAGGAACAAGGAACATGAACAGGGCAAGTATTTCCATATTTTTCCAGCTTTCTGATTGGTGAATCAGTTTCATATCACAGAGAACCCCATATTTATTGCATAATGTAGTTATCTCACTGAGAGTTGGAGTGAGTACTGAGAGAAGACTTTAATTCTTACACTGGTTGTTCTTATTAATAGTATCTTCTCTGTCACTGATTGTTTTTGATTATGATAGGAACTAAGCATAACAGCAACAAATAATAATCCTAAAACCATTCAGGTTTCTACTTCCATATAAGCAATGAACATTAATGTTAAAAAACTAGTCTTTCCACTTCAGAGGTATATAACATAAATAAATAAATAAAAATATGAACTATTGCTATGTTAAACTTAGTGTCAGATATGGTGGCAGAGGTGATAGGACAGCACAGAAAATGGTGTTAAATATGCAAATTGTTAATATGCAAATATTAAATAATCAGATTAAAGAATTGATATTAAACCTTTAGAAAACTTAGTGACTATCATCTATTTAATGATGCAAATGTTACTAAAAATGAGTAAGTACTGACATAAATGTCAAGGAAATAAAATAGCATGAAGAAAAATAATGATCATAAGTGACTTTCTGAAAAATCTCTAAAATATTTAATAACTTGCTTTGGCAAGTGGTATTAAAAACACAGAGGCCAGAATGGACAAAGCTCACCTGTCTAGACAATTTTGAAAATCTTCAAATGATGGAAACTGCACCCACTTATCATTTAAAAACTTATGGAAGAAAAAAAGCATCAAGAAGAAAAAAACAGACCAACTACATGAATGTTATTCCACATTTATGTTTACGTTATCCTGGATATAAAAACAAATAACGAAGCCAGGCCCCTTATTTATTTATTTACTTTGCCTGTGACATAATAGCTTGCTGAATAGCATACCAGCGTTACCATTTTCAAGTTTTCAAGCTAACACACTGTTCAGGTTTACCCACAGTTTTTTCACCTGTGATCATTAATATTTAATTTTAGTCTTTACTTAGTAAGATGGCTATCCCACTAAGTTTTCTTTTCCTTTGAATAAATGTTTTGTACAATATAATACTTACTAAGAGATGTGGTGTTGAAAATCTAACTAAATATGTAGAAAATATAAATTGCATAAAACAGAGAATTATATCTAACAATTATTGTAGTAATAGAAAATGTTGTCATCTGCATCAGAAGAAACCTATCCAAAGAAATAAATAGGACAAGTATGGAACAAGTATTGATTTTTATCTTCCACAAACTATGTACATGTGCAGTATCAGAAAGAAAAGTTCTTCTAATTTCTGAATATTGTTACTTGTATTTCTCTAGAGACCTCTAGTGGAGAGAACTCTGTAAAGGTCGTTTCCTCAAAGCTGCAGTGTTTACACTAAGAATTTATTTTATGGAGAAGCAATGTTGCACTGTTCCTAAAGACGCTTAGTTTCTTTACGTCACAAGAATCTTTGCTTTCAAATACTTACGAGTTTGAAGAAGTCTTTACGATGTAAATGCTTGAAGTGACAAGAACATGTTTTTTAATCACTTGTCACTAGTTCTACTGATGACATGCAAAAATTTAGCAAATGAGAGTGGTGGCAGAGCAAGTTTTTCTAATACACTTCCCCCAGTCAAAAACTGCCGACATTGCAGATCATTTACAGTGTATGTGACATTATACATATTCTGCTTCTCTATTTTATAGACACTTGATGTGTTTAGTTTTTTGTGTGTGTGTGTGCTCAGCAAAAAGAGCAAATGGGTAAGAAAGTTTTAAGATGAAAAGGTTTAAGATGACTAAGGTTTCCTTGTATACTTCAATTCAGCAAATCTGGGAGGTCTGACATTAAGTTCACATAGAGAACCACTCATGAAAAGCAGAATCAGTTTAATTCAGTAAGAATTTATACCTTCTAGTGATTTAGACCAGACAATTAAAAAACAAGCAAACCAAAATAAAAATGTACAGAGAACAATAAGCGTGGCTACCAAAACAAACTACCAAAGAGAGATCCCAAGTGTAGTAAAGAGCCCAACAATGCTGAAACCAAATGCAGTTTCCACACAGTTTTATACTAGCCAGGGTTGTAAAATATCAAATAGTGATAAGAGGCCTTGATAGTCACATGGATCCACAGAAACAAAAAGCTATTAAGAAAATTAATACTAGTAATAAATAAATAACCTTAAGGGAAATGTTGTAAATAATAAAATTGACCTTGGTTTGACTGAAGGCAAGAGCCAATATGGTAAGTGTTTTTGCAAGTGGATGGATTATCCCCAAAACATTTACTACAGGATTTCTGTCATGTGTGGCAAAGGTTTGCTGCTGTCAGCTCTTTCCTTTTCATACCTGGTTGAGTGAATATGAATCAATATCCAACTACAACAACAAATGAAAAAAAAAAAAAAAGAAAAAAAAAAGAAAAAAGAAAAAAAGAGAGAGACTTAAAAGAGAAAATAAACCTTATTAAAGTAAGTGGGAAAGATTTAATGGTGGGTCCTGTACAACAGATGATGATGTGTGCATGGGCTGATTGCTATAGTCAGGCTTGCTGGAAAATTAAAATAGTCCTCCACAGTCACCAGTATTTATATGCTAATAAACCTCCACGTTACCTGCTTTTTTTCAGTCACATCTGGGTTTTACCTTAGAAAGGTGTCCTAAATAATTTCTGAAACATCATAATATCATTGATTGCGTGATCATGATGTGATCACTTTTCAAACTAGGATTGATCTCAAAGTCAAAGCTAGTCACTTCAACTCCTCGGTGAAGAGAGAGAAATTCAGGTTTTAGATGAGTATGACCTCTCTTTAAAACACCTCTCTCCTAACCTCCTCTGCTAAGCAGGGCAGGTTACGGAACTAATTTGCACCATACGTCTAACATTTAAACAGCCCAGTATCGTGTGAGAAGAATCCTACTCTTTGCATCTTCTCTTGGATGGTTTCTTTTTCAGGGGACAGATACTTAAACTAGTTTGAGTAAGACTACTTTTGCTGTCATTCTGCCTAAATTTTCACTTTTATTGCTATTAAAATGCTATTAATCATAGTGATACTACACCTGCAGGAGCTAATTAATTTTCCTGCTAGTATTGGGTCTATTTATTCAAATGCTTTTAGACTCGTCTCATAAATCTCATTAGATTTCTCATTGCCCACGCTATACAATTTGAATCTTCTAATATTTCCCCATTACCCAACTCCTCTGATCATTATGTTGATTTTGTCTGAACTTAGCCTCTCTTGTCCAAATCTCTCACCCAACAGGATGTAAAAATGTGAAAGCAAATCTCAATGTGATTGCAGGATAGTTCAAAAACAGGCAGTAGTAATTCTTGATACTCTCTTCTCTCATCCTGTACTGCAAGACTTAAACTAAGGATTCTGATTCTAAAAACTTTTATTTATTTATTTATTTAAATTAAATTTCATTTAACACTCCTCTGCAAATGGCTTTTCTCTCCCCCCTCCCTTCACCCCTTCTCCTGTTTTGTATTCACACTTAATGCTTATTCTATATATTACTCTGTCCTCAAGAGCTCAAGTGACATACTAAGCACGGTGTTCAGCAAATAAATGTTGTGTTATTCTTCCCCATGACATCCTCCAATGTCTGCATAACATAGCATGTGTATGTATATGGGAATTAAATCACAGAAAGCATTGCTGGATGGAAAAAAAACACAAAGATGGCTGTAGGCTATCTGAATTTGGGAGGGAAGGGAAGGAAAAAGGAAGACACAAAACTATTGTGACCAGAGCTTGAGATACCGGTACCTTGGCTCCTACAATATGTAAAGAAACATCCATTTCTACAAGTTTTTGGAAGCTGTGTCTAGACATTAGGCAAGATAACAGAAGTTCCAGAATCAATCTGATCCTTTAGAAAGTGTTATTTTATAGTTATATTTTGATGGAATAAAAGATATTTCTGAATTTTAAGTTAACATGGTAAATACTAAAGTATTGCTTATTAAATAATTATTCTAATTTGAATGCATAATGAATTAACTAAACCAAGTCATAGAGTATCTAATTACTTTTTTTCTTTTTCCATTTCTTTTTTCCCCCTGCACTGCTTGTGGGGAGGAGGTAGAATAGGGTGGATGGGAATGAAGGTGTTTTCATTTTGCTTTTCACTGCTCTAGCTTGTTAGTAATAGATAATAAATTACATTAATCTCCCTACGCTGAGTATGTTTTGCCTGTGATGATAATTGTTGAGTGTCCCTGTCCTTATCTCAGCCCTTGAGCCATTCCCATTGTATTTTCTCCCACTTTCTCTTTGAGGGGGGGAGGGGTGGGATTGAGAGAGCATCTGTGGTGGAGTTCAGATGCCTAGCTGGGTAAAAGTACCACAATACCTTACAAGCCGTTCATAGTGTGGACTGAGCCTTGTTAGGTATTTTGGGAAATTAAACTCCTAAACATGAAAATATTCATCTTTCTCTGTGTAAAAATGACACTAGAGATCCCAATGCATATTTATTTTTATTATTAATTTATTTATTTTAATTACCAATGAAGTTGTGTGCATACTGTGTGGGCCATTGCAAAAGATTCTGCAAAGAGTTATGTGATCAGCTAAGGACTGGTATTATGTAACACTCTCTGGCATATTTCAAGTACCCAACCATATCTTGTTTGGCTGAAGATCAAGATCATGCAATGTTCTTGATTCTCCATTCTTTATATGAGGTCACTCCTATATATTCTATTCTATTTCTATATTAACTTTCCCAGACCTGGAACCTGATCACGCAGGGCGGCTGCTATACTATCGCATTGTCTGCCACAACCATGAACCCAAGACATGAATACGCAGGAAACGTTAGAAAAGTGCTGCCCTTTTAAGTAGGAGAAATCCTTGACTGGATTTCTGGGCTGATGCTCCACAGTGTCTGGTAGAGCCCTTGTCCTGGCAGGGCTCCTGGGGCTTTTCCTGCAACTTTTGGGACTGTCTGGCTCTAGACTGATAATAAACTGTGTTGTATTTTTGGCTATTGTGTGGATTCTTGCCAGCCAGAAACTCTGGAACTTTAGTCCTGTGTACGTGTAGCGATATTTTATAAAAAATTACAGTTCAGTATGACTCATCAGGTCTTCTTCCTTCACTTTATGTGCATATTCAGCTGAGCTACTCTGAAAAATACAATAAGCATTTAGCCAACTCCTCAGGAAATGGCAATGTTGATTCCTCATCCAACAGCAGGTGATGCTCTTGCCATAGGCAAACAGTTCTGTTCTTCCTCAGAAAATGAGCACATCTGATAACACAGTTTGAGATAAGGCCCACAATATTAGCAAGTTCTTGTGCTTACATAGCACATGGCAAGTGTCAGCACAACACTGAGATAAGAGCTGAGTGAACCAATCAATAGGAGTCAAAAAGTGATTCAGGCAGCAATGGAATCTAGTACATACATGTAGCCCCAAGGAAGCAACAAAAGCCTGCATCAGAGATGCTTGTACTCTCTCCTGCTAATATTTCAAGGTGTCCCTGGTAGTAGATGGTATGACAGTTAACCACATTGTGTTTTCAGAATGTCTGTTCTTTACCATTTAAAGGAAAAAAAACAAACAAAACAACAACAAACAAACAAACAACAGCAAACACCCACTAGTCAGTCAGAACCATCCAGTTAAATCAGTTTATTTATTTTTTAACACATCTCCTTGCTAATATATATATATATTATATATTATATATATATATTAATATATATATATTATATATATATATATATATATATTATATATATATTATATATATATATATATATATTATATATATATATATATATTATATATATAATATATATATATATATATATTCCCAATATATATATTAATATATATATATTGTCAAGGTTGAAATGATAGCAAATTGACAGTAATATGCATTCTAAATCCCCAATTTAATGCTTATCTAGTCTGCTGGAAAGCTTTCATTGGTTTCAAAGGTCACCTAATCCACTCTAGTGCATGTAAAATTACCAGGCTTCTAGTTAACCAAAAGGCCATTTATTGTAGTGATTGCATTGGCAGGAACACTCAAGACAGATTCCCAGGATACATATTACAAAAATGGTAGCTGCGCTATTCATTTGAAATTTTGTTGGGTGCTGTCAAATTAAAATTCTAAATTTCTTGTTACTATAGATTGTGCAACCATAATTGCTGTGAGTTCTTCCTGATACAGCCTGGTATGAACTAAAAAATGTAACTTCTAGGGCATGAATCAAAACCATAAGAAAGATACTGGAATTACTGTGAGGGGAGAGAATGTGGTCACTGAAAAAAAGTTCTGCATAAGAAAAACATGAAAAAATGGGTATAACTAGAGTTTACGCAGATTTAAACTTTTCGTGTTTGGCCTTTGATCACATCAATATGATGAGTAATAAAAGAAATTGTATTGTTTTGCACTGAGTACATGTATAATGTAGAGAGACTTAGGTGTGGCTCCAAATGAAATAAATATTTCCAGCTTTTAAAAGGTAGTGATGTTAAACACAGAAATAAGTGAAATTCTAGAAGATGTGAAAATACAGATTGCCATAATTGAGGTGGAGTGAAAATTGAAAACTTAACTTCCTCAAGTTGAGCTAGTTGTAGTGAAATGTATAGAAGGGGAATGCATTTTACGTTAAAAGGCAAGTTTGTTAATGATTTTTTCCTTAGGTTTCATGTACTTGTCATAACAAAATAAATGTCAAGCAAAGGATGCAGCTGTGTACATTGAATATGGGAAAAGAAAAGCGGTCTAGGCATCTGGATGCATTTTTTGAGAATTATCTGACAGATTTGTAAAGATTTGTATTGATATTGTTGACAAGATTCAAATGTACTTCCAATTCAGATTATTCTTTACATTGGAAGTAATGTAGCTTGATTTCAGAAGTCATTTCACAAAGTGAGCATCAGATTGATCACTGATAATGCAGTGATAAATACTAAAAAATAGATTATATTTGGATGCAGAACATATCATTCTCAAACAAATCAATGAAACAATATAATTCTATTTACAAAGGGGAAAATTGTTTATAAAGCTTATAAAGTTTGAAAAATTACTGGATATCCAGAGCTTCCATTGAAGCTGTTCATGGAGGGACTGGACTGTGGATTCACACTGTGACCAGTGTGAAATATCAGGCATATCTAACTGCCTGACACTCAAGTTTCTGTTCTCTGTCCGGAGCTGAAATTAAATTCATGGAACATGACAAGATACCGATTTCCTTCCTTTCCTTCCTTTTCCATCCTTTTACATTCCTGCCTAGCCTGTTAGGGTTCTATAATTTCTAGAGTCAAGAAAATTGTCTGGTGTCATTTCCCTAACACCAGCTATAGTATGTGGCATGGATTTTAGGGTTTTCTCTGTACATGGTTAGGCTAATGTACTGTAAGTGTAAAATAAACAAGCAGTATGGGTTCTGAAACAGGGTTTCTTCCTATAAAGATTAACTCCAAAAAGCAGTTAGTTTTTCAAAGCCCTGAAGAAGATTATGATTTATAATATTTACTAGGAAACAAGCTAGTTTTCCAGAAATGGCAGAAAAAACTTAGGTTTTTAACTTTTAAAAAACATCGGTTCACTCAAGAAAACCCATAAACAGTCCTGATAATAGTACGAACTCAGTGCAGAGTCATTGTCTCATACTAGTGAGATCCTTCACTAGTTTTACATTTGCATGCAAAACAAAGCACAATCAAAAAGACAGCAAAAATTGATTTTCAGTCTCTCTCTGCAGTTTCTGGATTCAATGTGATAAGTTGAATCAAAATATAAATACTTTTCTGGAAAAATTCATGAAACTGTCTTCCCCATGAATATCTTAAAATACACAGATTGTCTCCTGAAGAACTAAGTCAGCATGAAAATATGAGTAGTGTCCCCTTTCTGAAACAGATCATAGAAACCAGCTTCAAGGATACCACACTTCTGTCTTTAAAAGGATTATATTTAAATTCAGTAAAACACAATTAAAGAAGATAGTTTTGCTCTTGGTAGATATATGTGTGCTTCAGAATTAGTTTTCAATTCAACAAGTCCTGTCAGCATGTTTATTGGATTTTAGATGTTTCAGAGCACGCACAGTCACAGTTGATCTTTACTTTCTGTCCAGACACAGTTCACCATTCACACATCAATTTTGTTTTCAGTCCTTTCTAGAACACGTGACTTTTAACTTAAGGTGATCTCTTCCATAGCTTTTACTCTGTTCAGTTTAAAGATCATGACTTTTAAGGTTACACAAACAAACCTATGCAGAATATAATCTGACAAATCAGTAGATTTAATGCTGAGAGGTTAGAGAAAACTGATTTTCTCATTGACTTGTGGAAAGGGTTATGGAAAAAAAAAAAAGTACATCAGTATTGTATTTTGGAGGGAAAATGGAATCTTTATGTATAATGTCAGGAACACAATTATTATTTCAGTGGTTCAGTGGGTTACCATAGCAATACAACTCAGTGGCTTTTGATATACTTTATTTAGCTTAACCACTGGGGGAGGGGTTATTGTATTCAGAACAAAGCTTAATCAAAATGACAGAATCATTTTTTCACCCCAACTAGACTGAACAATCCATAGCTTCACCAAATATACTTAGTGTTTATTTACAGATCTGTCGTTTGAAATAATCATTTTTTGTACTACTTAATGCATCAATATATTATGAAAGACTCATAGCAGATTTCTCAGGTGGTCATTTTTCATGTTACAAGAACCATTCTGTGACTGTGTGTTTTTCCCACCTGTTGTGTAGTGTCTGCAGAACACTAAAAGCTACAGTTACATGACAGATCAGTGATGTCTGTTAACATTGACACTGGTTTAAAATGGTGTCCTCATGAAAGGCAGGTGAAAAAAGTAAACTCAAAGTCTGCTTGATGCATCTTTAAGCAACACAGCTTACTTATTTTGTAGACAGTATTGACTGCAAGCAAACATTTGTATATCGGATAATCCCTTGCTGCAGAAAAGGTGAATTAATAATAATTAAATTATAATATTTGTTTTTAGTAGTAAAAGTGACAGGACGAAGCAAGCATCCACATCCACAGAAGATCAGATGTGTGCCTAATTAAAAAACAGATTCTCAAGGGTTCATAAAAAGATGTATGTCTAAAAGAACTGTGCTGTTATGTTGATGAACAAAATCATTCTTTGAAACTTCTGGCTCTGAAAAATAAAGTTTATAATTTCTTATGTCACCTAAATAATAAAGTAGAAGCACAAACACTGTGCTGTATTTCTTGGATACAAGAGAGATCTTCTGCATTGCTAAGGGAGATGCATTTTTTGCATGTATGTGAGGGACAGTTTTTCCTTTTCAGTCATACATAAAAGTTTATACCAGATTGTTTGAGTGAGTGGGTAAACTTACATATTTTGCAGTACAGACTATGCCACTGTAGTGCTAAAAAATATGCTACAGATGGTACAAATCTGGCTGATCGTTAAATAAATTTAAACTCTGCTGAATATGCTGAATTTTAATGAAATGATAGCTAATAAGCTATTAGACACATGGCAACCACCTCTTTAAATAACCAGACTGTGACTTTCTCACTTCAGTGCTGCTGACTGCTGTGGTGCATTGATATCAGGAAGTTTACATTATGTGACTGACTCCGAAGCTATCCAAGCAAATAACCAGTAGTTACAGTTCAGATCAAACTCAGAAGTTTGATTGATTAGTGTTAACAATATGCAAAGGATTAGCTTCTTAGATTCTGCTAACACAAATGGAAATAACCTTATGAATCTAGTTACAACTGATAACACAGAAAGTTAAACTGAATATACGTGTATTCTACATACTTTCAGTGGATGCCAGATTCCTAAATCATTGATTGACAAACTTTCTAAAAGTTATTTAGCAACTTAGGAGATGCATTCTCACACATGTGAAGAATTCCATCTGCAATTCCATGCAACTTTAAATACTTTTGAAATTCTGTTCCCAAGGCAACTTTGAAAAGGTGACATTTCAGAGACAGCAGCAGAACTCCTGACTGTAAGTGTGACAGAAGTGTCACTGTCAGAGACTGTAAGAGAACTTCTCAAATTCAGGATGCCCCAATACAGGGTCAACCCCTTGTCACAATAATATAGGAAGCCACATATACAGTGCAGAAATAGCTCTTTAAAAATAAAATAAAATAATAAAATAAAATAAAATAAAATAAAATAAAATAAAATAAAATAAAATAAAATAAAATAAAATAAAATAAAATAAAATAAAAAATAGGAAAAAGGTTATATTAGATTAATTTGTAGTTGTTGTTGTTGTTTGTTTATTTGTTTTATTTTGTTTCCATTTTGGGGGGAAATTCTCCATCAAGCTATATGATCTGATGAGTCCAGAAAAATATAAGGGTGATGTTGATCCAAAAGAAGTGACAGGCGACCACAGGAAGAGGGACTGGTGACAGCTGTGAGGTGACTTCAGATGCTGTCTGAGAACCTCTCACTGCACAGACAACCTCTGACACCAGCCATAGCCTTCCTCAGCCTTTCTTGCCCTGCATCTGCTGGGACACCTGTGTGACGCACACTTCTACAATGTCCCTTTCATCTACAAAGCCATAAAGCCCCTTGCAGCAGCTTCAGTCCTGCCTATCACCCATAAAGGGAGGGACAGAACAGGTTCCTGTGGGCTGTGATCCTCAAGAACACTTCCCAAGCCTCAGAAAGGGGCTCAGTGGTTGTGATATTTGTTCTTCCTTGTCCTGCATGCATGCTGTTCTGTCAGGCATGTGTTGAACCAGATATTTATGTGCAGAAAAGCTAGAAGTTCAGTCTCTGCACCCATGAGAACTGCCTAGCAATGTGCCTCCAGCTTTCCCCTGGCACACCCAAAAATGCCATCCCAAGGGCTCTGTAGTTGTTGCTTCTGCCTCCTAGCAGTACCAGCACATCTCCTGCATCTCCTGAAGTCTCTTTCCTGGGCTTTGTTCAGGCTCGCCTCATCAGCAAGCCACGGTAAACCCAGCAGACCAGCTTGTCAGGACTGGCCTCCAGCCCCCCTCCAGGGTCCTCTTGTTTAGTGCCTGTCAGCCACAGAGCAGGCCAAGCTCCTATCTCCCAACTCTCTGTCTATCTGTAATGATTGCTCCACCCAAGGTGGGCATGGCACAGACTACCCTGTGTTGGGTTTATGTGAACAGTTTTTGGTAACAGGGGGGCTGCAGGGGAGGCTTCTATGAGAAGAATCCGGAAGTGTCCCCATGTTAGGTAAGGGCCAGTTTTCAGATGGCACAAAAGGGACCTGCTGCTGCCCAGAGCCGTGACAATAAGTGAGGTTGTTTGCACCTCTCTGAGACCAAATTTAAGAAAAGGAAAAAAACAAAACAAAACAACAACAAAAAGCTGCTGCGCAACAGAAACTGGGAGAGTGAGGAGCGAGAAATAGCTCTGCAGACCCCAAGGTCTGTGTAGCAGGAAGGCCAAAGTTGCTCCAGGCATGCAGCACAAGTTCCCCTGTGGCCTGTGGACAGGCCACTGGTGGAGCAGGCTGTCCCCCTGGAAATGAGGAGACATTTCTTCTCAGAAAGAGCAGTCAGGCATTGGAATGGGTTGCCCAGCGAAGTGGTGGAATCACCATCCCTTGGGTGTGTTTAAGGGAAGGTTGGACATGGTGCTTGGGGACATGGTTTAGTAGGTGACATTGGTAGGGTGATGGTTGGACCAGATATCTTGAAGGTCTTTTCCAACCTTAATGATTCTATGATTCTATGCTCCGGAGAGGCTCCAGTATAAGCAACAACCTCAGTCCACAGGGTTTATCTGCTGAATGCGACTCAACAGCACCTGGATCCCCTTGCGCTTTCCAAATGTATTGAGCAGACTTTGAAGCCCTGAGCACGCCTCTGGTGGTAGGCTGCTGTGCTCCTCCTAGCACAGCTGTCTGTATGTCTGTGGTGAGAGGGGGGCCATCATTACTTGCTGGGAGAAAGGGTGCAAACAAAACTTTCACTTTCGCTGTGGCTGTGAAGATGGATGGATGGTGGAAGCAGGGCTTCTTGGAGTTTGGGGAATGGCACCTGTCCTGTCTTCTCTTGGATCACTGTTTTCCCTGATGATCCAAAGGGCATCTCCTGCAGTCTTGTCAGCATCTGGCCCAGACATCTAACGAGAAACATCTCACCCAACCAGAATTGTGCCACTGCAATGGGTCTGTCTAAATCACACATCTGGTATCCATCTGAAAGTGGTGGGGAAAGACCTGACCCATTCCAGCCAAAACCAATCCTATCAGATTGACCCTCTGCAGCTGTAGTTTTTCATTTGATAACCATTTGTTTGTCTGGGCAACTAAAGACAATGTCTCATGGCTTTTTCAACTCAGAGCTTCTGCAGTTCTTTCATTCAGCTGGTAACTAAAATCATAGCTGGTTTGTATGCATAGACAGTGAAGAAAAACATTCATTGATTAACCATAATACAGACAGTAATTTCATAGCTTTGGTTGCATAGATGTTTCCTACTACTAATTGACCTTGGTTTCTTGCTGTGTGTCTTCATGCTTTCTGCTGATAGATTTTGAGTCTTCTATACGTGTATTTGGAGTTTAAACAGGTTGGGTGTATCAGTATCACGGAAAGACGTCTGGTTTTGAAGAGGTGCAGTTTTTTTTTTATGAGGAGATGCAAATTACACTTCAACAGCAATGGTGCAAACAATCTGGATTCTTTACTGTGGAAGTGGGATAGTTAAATAATTATTCTACGCTTAAAAATGGCCTTCGTGTTTTCTTCTTCAAACACAAGTAGAAGAAAAAATTAACAAGGATTTTGAAGTCTGTTATTTCTGAATCGACATGTTAAAGGTTGAATGTGCTGATTTTACCTGTCATTAAAAAAAAAAATAAATAAATTAAAACGTTAAATGGAAAAGTACTTTATCGATGAAGAGGTGGAAATGATGAGCAGATAAGACAAGGACATAAAATAATTGCTATTTAGAGCAGAATTGATGGACTGTTGTGACAAGTCTGGATAGAAAGTAAGTACAGAACAAGAAAATACATTTTTTGAAAAGTATGAAAATTTAACAATTGTGATGACTTTAGCGTCTGATGTGGAAAGATCATACTCATGATTATTTAATAAAATAAATTTATTAAATAAATAAAGCATACCATTAATCTCTTGCAGATTTAGACATTTTAAAGGTAGGTACCTAAATCCCCTGAATTTTAACAGAGTGAATTGAGCATCTCCAGTGGGCCTAATTTAACTTGACAAGGATCATGCTCTACTAATACACCTTCCCAATGAGTACAAAGGTGACATTTAACTTTTAACCAATTAAGTTATGGTAGATGAACATATACTTAGTATAGTCTATGATAAAATAAACAGTTCTGAGAACAAAGAATGGAGAATATAGGAAACTGACAATATAAAGTATGAGAAGATGTTCTTTATAGGTGCCGGACGAGCTCCCCAAAAAAGGACTTGTCATGGTTCCGCTCAAGTGGACAGCCGAGCTCCACCACAGCCACTCTCTCACTCCCCCTCCTCAAAGAGGAACAGGGAGAAAATACGATGAAAAGGGCTATAAGGTTGAGATAAGGACCATGCAATCATTATTGTAATGGGCAAAACAGATGCTGCATAGGGAGATAGTAAGATTTATTGCTTATTACGAACAAGCTAGAGAAGTGAGAAACAAAGGAAAGAAATCAAAAGCACCTTCCCCCCCATCCACCCTCTTCCACCTCCTCCCCCCGAGCTGTACAGGGGAACGGGGGAATGGGGGTTATGGTCAGTCTACAGCACTTCTTCTCTGCCGCTCCTTCTCGGTCACTCTCGTCCCCTGTGCTGTGGGGTCCCACCCACGGGATACAGTCCTTGATGAACTGATCCGGCGTGGGCTTCCCACAGGCAGCAGCTCTTCCGGAACTGCTCCAGATATGGGTCCGTACCACGGGGTCCATCCCTCAGGAGAAAACTGCTCCAACCTGGCTCCCCTACGGGCAGCAGCTCCTGCCAGGTCACCTGCTCCTGCGTGGTCTCCTCTCCACGGGCTACAGGTCCGGCCCGGAATCTGCTCTGGCAGAGGTCTTCCACAGGCGGCAGCCTCCATCGGTTCAGGGCCACCTGCTCCACCGTGGTCTCCTCCACAGGCTGCAGCGTGGAACCCTGCTCCACCGTGGTACTCCATGGGCTGCAGGGGGACATCCTGCTTCACCATGGTCCTCACCACAGGCCGCAGGGGACTTCTGCTCCGGTGCCTGGAGCACCTCTCCCCCTCCTTCTTCACTGACCTTGGTGCCTGCAAGGCTGTTCATCACTCCCTTCACTCTCCCAGCTGCTGTGTGGCACAGCGTTTTTTTCCCTGTCTTAAATATGCTCTCACAGAGGCACAAAACAACATCGCTTATTGGCTCAGCTCTGGAAAACAGTGGGGCCCTTCCCAAACATGGGGCAGCTTCTAGATCCTTCTCACAGAAACCACCCCTATGTCCCCCTGCTACCAAAACCTTGCCACGTAAACCCACTACATTAGGAAATCCAAAAGTGAGATTTTGGAATTAAACCACCACCAAAAACAAAAAGAAGAAAAAATATTTATTTATTTATTTATATTTATAAAAAGAAAGAAAAAGTGGTACTGTGCTCCTGCTTTTTTGCAGCTAGTCAAGAGGTCAATTATATACCCATATAGAAATTCAAATGGATTTGAACTATCAGGCAATGAATTTTATACTGCTATGATGCAAGGTGCATAGTACTCTGACAAAACTACAGGAAAGCTGTTTTTTTTTTGTTTTGTTTGTTTGTTTTTGTTTTGTTTTGTTTTTGTGTTTGTTTCTTTTAAATTAGGAGAAAATAATACTTGTGCATTTAATGCCTAATCTGATTCTCATTCAAAATAATGGGAATGCCTTATCTTCCAGGAAGTCGTGGATTGTTCTTTTAAACATTTAGATAACAATACTGATTACTTAAATTGTAAGGCTACTGCGGACACTTTTATGCAGTGTATTCACTTTCATTAGACTGAGAGAAAGAGGGAGGTTTTTGAATGAGTTCTGGTTACTGTTTAATGACTTCCCATCTACAACTGGTTTTTAGTGTTGTGAGTTTTCAGAAGTTCCATCCATGTTTGTCACAAAAATGGATATAGAAATATTTATTGAATTCTTCGGTGATGACTTGCCACTTGCATAGATCAGGCACCCCATGTAAGAAATTACCATAATGATAAACAGATGAAGGAAGAGAGATGCAAAATTCAAGCCACTGAACCACAGGTTTTGCAGTGCACTATGTTACAAATAACATATTTCCATTCATCCCAGTTATCACATGACTTTCTGTGATACATGTCACACAAGAAGTGTACTGTGGGTAGCAGATATGTATCAAGATGGTTCTTGTTCTGTAGAATTTATATTGTAGAATATTGACAAGAGAAGAATATCATTGAGTCCAGACAGTCATAAAAAAGTGGCTTCTCCTGAGTTGAGCAATCAGAGCTCCTGAGTTTGATTTGGGATGATTTTTGTTTGTTTCTGTTTCCAATATTTGACCAGTTTAATGCAAACAAGTCCTTGATGTGAACATCTAGTAATGCTAAGTCAATATTATGACTTAAGTTACTTTTAACTGCACAATACTCTCCAGTTCTAGCTTGAGTAATAATAATTCAAGCATGAATAATTATCAGTTCCAAGGTTTCTTTTTTTAATAAGAGGTTGTGTTGAAATTAATTTAGAGTTTCTTCCTATGTTCAGTTCTCACAGGCCTGAATTTGGATACGATAATCCTCCAATCTGTAATTAAAAGCTGAAATTAAATAAGATGAAGGGCAAAAATGGGAAAAGAGCAGTCCTGAGGATATTAAGATTGATATTTGTTTCTAACAGAAGGCGCAGCTATAGAGTTAAAGATTAAAATGCAATGCTTTGCTCTGTAATTTTTAGCAGTACTTTCAATTTCTTTGCCCTTTGTCACACCATTGCTTAAAAACACTTAAGACCTCCTTTATTTCATACAGCTCCCTCTGTCACCATAAGGATGGCTTAAATGGAAATGAAACAGACCTGCACACACTTTAAGGAAGCCCTTTAGATTTTCAATGAAAAGTAACATGGAAGACATTGAAATGAGAATGAGGCTGTCGAAATGAACTGTAGTCAGTCCAAACTGTATATAAAGTTCACATCTGAATTTTAAACATACTGCTAACATTTAATGAGAGATGAAACTGCATGTGGATTTTGAGTCACTGTAGAAAAACTCCACATTTATCTGATATCTTGCTCAGACCTTTCTTAAAGCTCCAACTGTTACCTTCTAAGCTGGGAGGAAAAAAAAAAGAAAATTAAAAAAAAAAAAAAGAAAAAACAAGAAAAACAAACAAACAAACAAACCAAAAATAACCACCTTGGAACCCCTGGACTTTTGAAGTGAATATAGCCATGAAATATGCAAGAGAGGGCAGGACCCTGTGCACTGGACAGCCAGGTTCATATAGTGTTAAGGAAACTCCCCTTTGTTTAAGGTGCCATCATAAATGGCAGCCTGGGTTTGTTCTGGTTCTTAGCAGTTCAGACAGAAAGACCATGAAACGACAATATATGGCCAAGTGTCTCTCTGCCATATCAACAGCTAATTGGAAAATCTGGCCAACTATGTTTTCCTTCCTCATTCCCAGAATCTATCAGTTGGTTGCCATTTCCTTAAGTACCATGAAGCTGCTCCAAGTGTTACACAACCATTTGGCTGCAATAGCTTTGCTGTCTCCACAGATGGCTTAGGTTCAGCAAAAATAGGATCTGCAGGTTACATGGACTCTAATATTCAAATATTTGAAAGCTTCATCAAGCCAGGTGAAGCAAAAAGTATTTTACTCTCATTTTTACTCTCATTAACATTTACTCTTTTTTTTTTTTTTTTTAATTTAATTTAATTGTTGTTCCCACATACTGGTGGACAGAGAGCGGGATGGAGTTTGTCATGGAGACATGTTCAGACCCTTGCTGCCTTCCTGGCTGTGTGTTTTTCGGGGGTGACAGGTGACATTTTACCGAGGCTGTGAATGCATCCTTAAAACATCAGTCCCTATGGCACCCTGGGAGCAAAGGTGGCATTTGTAACAGGTGCATGTTCAAACAGTTTTTTAAACACCTGCTTTATTAAGCAAGGGGTGGGATGTGTGGGGCATCCTTTTGTCTTCGTCAGTATTTATAGTGTACTGTTGAATTCTCCCACCCAAGACAATCCATAGCATTACTGTCTCTAGAAATGTTCTATGCAATGAGAAGGATCTAACAATCCTGATAAAATTTTTAGTTTTTTTTTTTTTTTTTTAAATTATTTGTGTTTGAAGACAAGAATGGATTTGTTTCAATTTAAATCACAGGTTGTCTTGAGGGCTTTTCTTCTCCATAAAACTTGGATTAATTTGACTTTGTCAGCATGGAGATTCTCATGTGGTATTTTTTCAGAGCTCCCTTGGAGCTGTATGTTTTATGAAAAAAAAAAAAAAAAAGTATGCATGCATTTCAGCAAAAAAATCTAGCAATATAGTTTACATGTATATATATTTTTCAACCACTGTTTTGCTTATTTTCAATTGAGGGCCATCACTTGCCAGTAATAGGTCCTGAATATCTAAAGATACAAGACTTGTGTCCCAGCTGTGATTATTTCTTTAGGCAAGATTCTTTTTCAGAAACAACTTCTGGAAACAGCAAGTTTTAATAAGAGAGATTTCAGAGAATGATTACGGAAAGTAAATTTGGTAGAACTCATCCTGCAAATACAACTGAGCAAGTGAACTTTGTAATGGTTCTGGGTTGTTCTGTTGGTGTTGACACCTGTTGCAGAGGTGGAATGTATGGGTTAGTGCTGATGTGCAAACAACGAAGGAGTTTTCTCCAGCTGCTTAGTGAAGCTTATTAGCTCATTGTATTGGCTTTATGTAGCAAGGTTTTGGTAGTGGGGGGCTGCAGGGAGGCCTCTGTGAAGAGTCCAGAAGCTACTCCACGTTAGATAAGAGCCAGCTCCAGCCAGCTCCAAAAGGCACACGCCACTGGCCAGAGCTGAGCAGTGTTGTTTGTGCCTCTGGGAGAGCAAATTTAAGGGAAAAAAAAAAACAACTGCTGCACAACAGCAGCGGAAGAGCAAGGAGTGAGAAATAGCCTTGCAGACACCAGGTTTCTCACTGCTCTAGCTTGTTAGTAATAGGTAATAAGTTGCATTAATGTCCCTATGCTAAGTCACAATTGCCTGTGACGATAATAGTTGGGTAATTTTGCCATTCTTATCTCAGCCCTTGTGCCCTTTTCATTGTATTTTCTCCCCCTTTTCTTTTGAGGAGGGGGAGGGAGAGGAATTGTGGTGGAGCTCAGCTGCTCAACTGGGTAAAACCACCACATGCATGCAGCACAATTTAAGCCTCCAGTTTTGGAATTTCTCCTTTTTGTCAATTGCTGGCCATCAGAAATTGAAGTTTGTGACTCAGGAAGAACATGTTTCTGTAGATGCATTTGATGCACTGTTGACTAAACTTGTACACATGAGGAATTGCGTGGCTATTTTTTTTCTAAAAGGTATTTGTCTGGTTGAACTTCTGTTATATGATCACAGTATACATAGTGTGAATCCTCCATCTTGGAATAACGTCTTTGAAGATGGAAGTTTCCTTTCTGATGAAGACTTAATTCAGGACTGGAATTTGAATAACTTCTAACAACTATTTGAAATACATGGCTATTAAGCAATAAATATTGCAGGAATTGTTTTGAATAAAAAGCATGATCATATCATTTAAAAATGAGTATATTACATACAAGGTTTATTATTTATGCCTGTATAACATAGAACACTTAAATACACTTGCACAGAACGGAATGTAGACTTTGGGCTACACAAGTTAAATGACTTAAGAATGTAAGAGCTTTTCCACCTGTCTCCCTGAGGGGGATCTAAACCCCAGCTTGTGGTATTGACACTGTGTAAATAGTTGGTGGGGACAGTACAGTGATATAAAATATTCAAACCATAATGAACGAATAGATTCTTGATGTTTGTTTGTTTTGTTTGTTTTTGTTTTACATAAACTAGCTCATTTTGCTCTTCAACTTTATAGGTAATTTGTAGTTGGTTCATTTTAAATAAGTGACTGCATATAAACATGAAAAGCGAATTTCAAAGGCACCTACTCTATTACAGAAGGTTATGTTCCAGAACAGAGAATTTTACTTAATTTGTTTTATACATTTTAGCCTTATCAGGGTACTGTTTGGTGAAGAAAACATTTCTCTAGGGACTGCAGATACTGGAACAAGAGTAATGATATAAACAACAGTGATAGTTAACTATGGCACATGTCCTCTAGTAATTGTGTAAGTATCCTCTGACATAATGAATAACAAGAGTTTTAAATGAGTCATTTATAAAGCAAATGATAGTTGTCTTAACAATATGCTACTGTATCATTGTCCATGGCAATAATTATGGAGTATCTGGAAAATATATAGTCCGCTGCAACATATATAGCATAAAGTTTAAAACATTTGTATGTATCTTAAACTTCACAGATGCACAAAACTCTTTCTATGCCCACACTACTTATAAGAAAAAATGCATCACTTTAAAGAGGATTCCACAAGCCAGAGAAATCAGCTTCTTTGCTGTCACCCCATCTTCTGTATGGATGACTTGTTCTCAGGGAGGGAGAGTCTATTATACTGGACATAGACCCCCCTCATGGATGGAATTGTTTCAGCCTGTGCAGAAGTTTTGAATTAGACATCTCAGAAGATGTTGGAAGACATTTGGGGAGTGATCTAGAAGGCAAAGATTGTGATATCAAGTCAGGTTCTGATATTAGACTTCCTCCTTTTTCATTGATATTGTTAAAAAACAGAAATACCTTGGAGAATATAAACATAATTTTAAGTTGAGGAAAACAGTTGAGTAAAGTGAAGCAGAAATTAAGAATAAAATACAGTCTAATAAATAGTTTGCAGCCAGCTGCTTTTCTTCTGTGAAAAAAATCTGTACACCTAATTCCACAGAGTATATCATTTAGCCCTCTACTTGATTCCACATGGGATTTTCATTGGAAAAAAAAGCAGTATTGCAAATGTCTTTTTGTTGGTCTTTATTCAGCCTGAACAACTGTGTTTGACTAACCCTGATTAGAGGCATTTGTGTATTAAAAAAGCAAAGGACTGTTCAGTGATACAGTACAGGTTTTAACCCATTGTGTCATTTACTATGAAGTAGCCTGCACCACCAGACTTGATACTGTTCTTGTGGTAGGTGGACAAATGAGGGAACAAAAACTTAACTTCTAGGCTGTCTACAAGCATTTTTTCCCAAGCTTCCTCTATTGGAAGCTTATAGGATGTCATTACATTATGAATCTAAAAATTCAGTAATGAACTTGTCAATGGAGAGCAAATATCCATATGGTAACTCTCTTGTCCTGTTTGCATTTCAAGTTCTTGTGATTTAAAAGAGTGGGGCTAGAAATGAATGAGACTGAAAGGCTTCTCTGGAGATTGCCTACTCCAACCCCCTGCTCAAAGTCTCATTAGCTACAGCGGTTTGTTTGGAGCTACGATATTCCTGGAATATCTCCAGGAATTAATCTTAAGCTACCTTAGACACCTCCCAATAAATAAGTATTAGATTTTTGTGAACAGTTTTTTAAAAAGCAAGAAAAAATCCCACATATTTAAAAATTTGTTTTCCAGTAAAATATTAAAAACACACACACTAAAAATACTTTATAGATGTGAACAAACTTTAGAAGCTGCTTGAAATACTCTAATTCCTCTGCCTTAGGTATGTGAAAGCTTAACAAGGATCAGCTGCTGTGAGACTTCAGTGACTCATCAGAGCCAGTCAAGACCAAAGAGGTCAGTCTTGGATATTGAGTACACAGAAGAAACCTCTTATACAGAGTACAGACCAAGTATGTTCAGCAGATTTAGTAACCTGGATGGGTTTAAATAATTTAAATAAAGTAACAGGAAATGTATGGCCTGAGCAACAATGGAAATATTAATACCACTGTGTTATGAATTGTAATTACAAGGTAAATTAATACACCCATGTAAAAAGCTGCATGTAAACTGGTAAAAGTTCACTTCCTTCAGTCAATATCATGTTTTTAAAAAAAGTCTTCGGGAATCATCTACATGTGTCTTTCTACTCAATCTAGTACCTTCAGAGTATTTAAATTAGGATCTCTCCTGCTCTGGCTTTCTAGGGCATAATTGTCTCTTTTAATTGTATCAATTCAGATGGTTCCTGAAGAACAGAAAATAACATTTTAATTGCATCACTAAGAAGCAATATAGATTATTTTTTTAATACTTACTACAGTCATACAGGTGAGCTGATAATTTAATAGATCTCTATAAAAATTCCTTCAATCTTTTTGCAATTGTAAAGTGAAAGACTTTTTTCCACACCTATGCTATGTAATGAATGTTGTGGTACCATTATTGTAATAACGTCTTCTTCTTCTTTGGTAAATGGAAACTTAACAAAAAAAAAAACCCTATACATAGATTTGCAGTGTCCCTATTTCCAGTGTTAACCATTTTGAAAGTAGGATCTATCTACAGTATGCCCTGTCTTTGCTAGGTACATGTTTGTATTCATGTCTTTACTCACAATGAGAACCAGATATCATTCAGAAGAAGAGGCTGAGCTCAGATCCAGAGTCATTCTTAATATTGTCCCAATACCAGAGCCCGAGATAATTCACTTACAAGCTGAAAGGAAACTATGAACAGAGAAGAAGGAAATGGATAAAAAAAACAAAACAAAACAAAAACAGTTCCTAAAAGCTGAAATAGTACATCCATGTGTTGGCAACATAGAGCCATACAGGGAATTCATACTGTTGATATTACTTTCAATGCACAGCTTGATCTAAAGCTGGATTCCCAGCAAGATCTGTGGACAGATGTTGCTTTGTTATAATAGCTACAGTTTTTAGCTATAGTTTTGTTATAATAGTTATAAGTAGACCCTGAAAAAGGAGCAGTGTAACAAACAAAAATGAGTCCTGATCACCGTCATTCTTGACTCCTATATGTGAGACCTAGGGATGTGAAACCTAGTACATTTTGCAGGCTTTCACTATAAAGGCAGAAATAAATCTTCCTGGTAGTCAGAAAGCACGTATAGAATAGTACTCAGGAATTTCTGGGGTCATTTCTGTAAGGAGAGATTGAATTTTACATTTCTGTCTTTCCTTGGAGGCTTGGGGAGCAGTCTGTGCTGAAGTAAAAACTTTTGAGAAACATCAGAACAAACTATTTAGCACAAACTATGATAGCCTCCAGGCATCACAGAAGAAGTCTGCAGCTTTCAAGCAAAACCCTGGACAATTTCTGAGGGGAAATCTTCCCTCTGAGTTGCACAGAGCTAGGTACTTCTGAGATATCAGTTTTTCTGTTTCATTGCATGGGGCTATCTCATGTTGTTCTTTTGACATAAAAAACTAGTTTTAACTGAAAAACTGAGTTGTTGATGGTACCCTGAATTAAAGTGCAGAGAGTCTTCTGTTTCTTCATTGAGTAGTTTACAAGTTAGCAATACAGAAATTAAAGAGGGCCAGTCATCTTCAGAGAGAAACTGTATTTGTGCATTCAATGCACAGTTCCATACAGTTTCAGTTTCAGTGGGAGTACTTGTATGTTCGAACCTAAACACACTGGTGTTTGTGGATTAAGGATAGTTTACTCTTGGTAAAAGTAAAATCCTTTCAAAAGCAGAAAATAAACCTTTTTGTCAAAGCCTCCCTGAAATAACAAAGTTATCTGAAATAAATACAAGTCAGCAAGAACAGAATATATACAAGTTATAAAATATTGTGGTTTTTTTTTTGAATAAAGAGAATACATGGTTTTCAGCTTAAGTTGTTCTAAAAATAGAAAGTCAAACTTATTTTTCTGTTTATGTCCTAAAACTGTTTTGAAAATAGGTCTTAGACTTCCAGGTGTGTTGGCATTAGACCTATAAAGCTACTCCAATGCATTATTTATTAATTTATTTTTAAATCCATTACTGTAGGTGTGATTAAAACATTTATTTTATCTTATAATCTTTTTTATCCTATCTGATTTTAAACTTTGTGAACACATTCAATAATTTCAGATGTTCTGAAAAGTTCCTTGAGGCTAAAAAGCCTCAAGTTACCTGGGGTCTGTACTTTCTCTACAAAAGTCTGAAAATTCAACCACTGAATTGATAAAAATAGGTAATAAATTATTCTTGATAAGCATCAAGAACAATCCATCAAAAAATAGGAGATAATTTTAAAATGAAGGCAGCAATAACTAGTCACCAAATCCTCTTCGTATATTAATTTTTTCAAAGGCAAGGTCAAACCAATAGTACAATGCTGCAAATACCATGTTTCCATCTCTTTCTCGCTCACAGGATATAAAACATAAATCCCATGAACTTGTTCAAGGCAGAAGCAAGGACAAGGTAGAAGTGATTTAAAGTTACCTCTTAGCTTTTTTTTTTTTTTTTTTTTTTTTTTTTTCCTCTGAGATTCAAATAAATGCTTAGCATCTGATACATTTCTGTTCCCAGGGATTTAGTGAGTGGAACTGTGAGGCTTTCAGAAATGCTTGTGGGCTCCAGCTCATAGCAGAGGTTCAGCTGACAAAGACAAACCAGCAACTCAGTTCTTTGCAAGTAAAGTCCACAGCTTGGACTAAGGTGCAGCTTCAAGTCAACCATGCCAGAGAGTAATGAACTCTTGGCAAGCCATGGATTTTCCCAGCTAAGTCTGGATTATGCTTGTCTTTCATCCAAGAATAGGTTAATGTTGAGAGAACTCCAGTAGTCTCAGGGGAGACCTAGCTAGTTGCTGCTGATGATAGTGTGATAAAGCCCCATTAGAGACAGTGTGTTGTATCTGAGACAAGAGCCAAATCCACTGGAGTATTTTGAATAAGCAACTTTCTTATATTCTTCTGTTAGATGTGTTCTAGTTTACAGTGTTTTTTGTTTGTTTTGTTTTGTTTTTTAATAAATTGAGAGACTGTTGAGGGTACTTAGCAGGAGTTAGTAACATCATATTCCTTTACAGTATATATTTCATCTGAGAGTGGGAAGCTTGCTACGGTCTAAGAGTCTTGAAGTACAGACTATCTCTTTGTAGATGTTTAACTCAGAGAAAGCAAGAACTGGAACCTATTCTTCTGAACTGAGTGTCTGTCAATATTTTGGAAGATCAGTCCTTTTCTTACCTAGGAATCTAAACCAGACAGAAACACCTCCTTCTCCTTTGTATCTTCCATTTTGCCTGGAGTAACTGAGGTGGCTTGATATTCAGAGGTTTTATTTCTAACTCTCATATGTTGTAAAGGAAGCTTAGGTGCTAAACAATGAGGCAGCTAAATATCTACATGCTTTTTAATAACACTACCTAAGTCTGGCTCAAGGTATAGCACTGAATTATTTAATTTTCAATATTATATTTAGTTAATAGAACCATAGAATCATTAAGGTTGGAAAAGACTTCCAAGATCATCTGGTCCAACCATCCCCCTACCACCTATGTCACCCACTAAACCATGTCCCTAAGAACCACATCCAACCTTTCCTTGAACAGCCCCAGGGACGGTGACGCCACCACTTCCCTGGGCAACCCGTCCCAGTGCCTGACTGCTCTTTCTGAGAGAAATGTCTCCAATTTCCAACCTAAACCTCTCATGGTGCAACTTGATGCCATTCTTTCTATTGCTATCACTAGTTATTTGCGAGAAGAGGCTGCCCCCCAACTCCCCACTCCTTCCTTTCAGGTAGCTGTAGAGAGAAATAATGTCTCCCCTGAGCCTCCTCTTCCCCAAACTAAACAACCCCAGTTTCCTCCATCACTCCTCACTGCAGTAAAACAAACATTAACTTCTCAGTAATGTTTCAAGTAAGTTTCAAGAACCTCTATGAGAAGAGATGGTCTAACTACTAGGCAGCATGCTTGGATATTAAAAGTATATGCTTGTTCACTGCCTTGATCTCAAATCAAAAGCACATCCTAAACAAGCCCAATTCATATGCCAGAAAAATACAAAGATCACAAGGTCATGATTAGCAAACAAAACATTAAGAGCAGAAAATAAACTACTGAAATACAAGATATTTCTGTTCCCATGTAAATCCCCTATTCTCAGGGAGTGGAAGGATAGGGCATTTCTGGGAAAGAGGTGAAAAGTGAAAACTTTGTTTCAGAGACAACAAATGAAAGTATGAAACTAAAAAAAATGTGTTTAATTTATATTTTTTATTGTTGTTGTTGTTTTTGTTATTATTATTATTATTATTAATAATAATAATCATTTGCATTTTAATAGGTTAGAAAATAAAAAAATATCATTTAGAAAATCCTTCTGCAAGAGATGGGAATACTTAGTCATTTTCACATTCAGTTCCTCCTACCATTAACTGAAATAGTTTTATCAGAAAGCACCAGTACGAACTTCAGATAGGAAGGTGTAAAACACAAAATAGGCCCCAAGCTGGAAATTAAAATGATGAAGTATAATACTAAATCCTCAGTGCTTGTCATCATTAAAAAAGCAGATGGTCTTGTTGTGTGAGTAGGTGTCTCAGACTGAAAGGCTTAAAACTGTACTGGAGGTAAATTCCAACTGCAGTTTCAGGTGATGCGGTGTTCTTCACTCTCAACTTAAGCTTTTAGAGTGCTATTCAATATTTGTAGCGTCTGTTTAATGCATTATGTCAGATGAAAAAAGGCCACAATAGTATGAAAACACAAGTTAATGTTAGATTTAAGGAGGAAAAAAGGATTCTTTGCACCATTTGAAGTGGCAGAGAATCCTTTTACCTTGAACTTATTCATAGGAACCTTTGGGCATGGCAAGTGAAGTATCTTCCCACCACCTGCAATTGCATTATCAAAAAGATAGAGATTAAAAGAAAATTTGTGTTCTAACCCAGGATTAGTAAGAGGAAATAACTAAAAAACAACAACAAAAACAAACAAACAAACAAACAAAAACTCTTTTGATCACATGACATGATTAATTAGAGAATAGGATAGTTCAGAAATTGTGAATGACATGAATGCGTGAACATGGAAGACAGAGGAGGGAAAGAAATTATGAAAAATGACTAGGAGATAAGATGACGGGAAAAAGAATGGTGGAAGAAGAAGAGAAACTGAAGGACTAGATTTAGAAGTGGGGAAAAGTCGTTAATAAATAAAGACGGAAATGTAAGAAAAGAGAATTTGGAATACCATAGAGAGCCTGGAAAATAAAGAACCAAATGAACACAGAGGTATGTGTACTGTTCATCTATGCCTTTTACTGATAGAATTGATTTTAAAGATTGAATTGATTGATTGAATGATTTTGTGTGATTTCCAAAGCGGGTGCTGAGGACATGACTTAGCATGCTGTATTTTCTTCAAAAATTCTGTTCATTATGATGTATTTCCAGTCACATTGCATGGAAACTGCTGTATAACCCTACTATTCAAACCATGCAGCTCAGCCTTGCATCAAATGAAGGTATAAATACTTCCCACAGGCAGCAGTTTTGGCTTGTAGATGAAGCAATAATACATTTTAATGTTACTGTAATTTACATTTGAAGTTCCCAGCACATCTGTTCTCTTACATGGATATACAGAAAGGAGCTATTCCATCTTCCTTGGAAATGTACCGGTCTCTAGAATGGCCCATTACCTTTTTGAATAGGATAGTTACTCTACTCTGAAGTAATAAGATGTGAACTAAATAAATTATTTCTTTGAGTTGTATTCCCTCTCTGTTTTTCAAACTGAGAAAGAAATTTAATTCAGAGAGGGAATTCAGCCAATGTGAAACCTGAAATGTAGCTACTAGTTTGAAGAATCACTTTGGCAGAGTCATAAGATAACTTAAGTTGTTGGTGTTATACTTTCCTTGATGCTGGTGACAGTGTTAGAGAAGATCACCAAGCAAATCGTGGATTTAGCTCCTGGAAAGAGTCCAGTGGAGGGCCACAAAGGTGATACGGGGCCTGGAGCATCTTCCCTATGAGGAAAGACTGAGAGACTTGGGCCTGTTCAGCCTGGAGAAAGGAAGACTGAGAGGAGATCTTAGTAATGTTTACAGATATCTTAAGTGTGGAAGACAGAGGGATTTGGCCAACCTCTTTTCAGTGGTTTGTGGGGACAGGACAATGGCCACAAGATGCAGCACAGGAAGTTCTGCACCAACATGTGAAAGAACTTCACAGTGAGAGTGACGGAGCACTGGAGCAGGCTGCCCAGGGAAGTTGTGGAGTCTCCTTCTCTGGAGATATTTAAGGCCCGTCTGGACACCTACCTGAGCAACCTGCTCTAGGGAACCTGCTTTGGCAGAGGGGTTGGACTTGATGATCTCTTGAGGTCCCTACCAACCCTACAATTCTGTGATTCTGTGAAATACCAGGTGAGATTTCAGAAGCTGACTAATGAGAATTCTTCAATTGATTTATCTTAGTTTCAGCTGAGATAGGGTTAATTTTCTTCACAGAGGCTGGTATGATGCCATATTTTGGATTTAGGAGAAAATGAATGTTGACAACATACTAACGTTTTCCTTGCTGAGCTGTGCTTACACTAATTCAGGGTCTTACCAGCTTCTCATACTGCCCTGCCAGCCAGGAGGCTGGGGGTGCACAATGGTGGTGACAGAACCAGTACGGCTGACCCAGACTGGCCATATCCCACACCATATGTCATTGTGCTAAACAATAAAACTGGGGTTGTTGGCTGGGGGGGCTGCTGCTGCTTGGAGTCTGGCTGGTCAGTGGGTGATGAGCAATTGCATTGTGCATCATTTATTTTGTATATTCTTTATTATTGTCGTTGTTGTTAGAGTTTACTCTTCTTTTTCAGTCCTGTTAAAATGTTAACCCACAAATTTTGCCTTTCGCTGATTCTTTCCCCCATCCCACTGGTAAGTAGAGAGCAAATAGCTGTGTAGTGCTTAGCTGCCTGCCGGGTTAAACTACAGCAGATTTTAATAAATTTACATGAAAAAATATTTCCCCAGGCAAATTGTGACATAGTTCTTTATAAAAACTTTCATGTTTTATAATACTTGCAGCCAGTTTCAGGCTTATGATTGCTTTCACTCAGTCTTTCATCACTTACTTATCTTGACCATGCTGCATAACTCTTGGCTCGGTATCATATATCTGGTTCTCTCTTCATCAGAATCTGGGTGTGAGTGTGTGGGAATATGTCAGATTTCAGAGTTTATTTGTGTTCAGCAGAAATAGAAAACAAACAAACAAGCAAAGCAGTAGCTTCCAAAATGAAGAGCTCTTTCTCCACCATACATGGCCCGTAATGTCTCTAAAACTTTTGCAGTATTCTTTTCTCTGGGGAAATTTAGGCCAGATTTAGGTTTGAGTGTGATTTTCCAAAAGTCTGGATGTTTGGACTGAGGTTCTGGGTGGGCATGTTTTAGACTGTCTGTTGCTTCAATACTAAAACATGGATGATCCCCTCTTTTATTCAGCATATATTGCTTGTGTCTATTTTTTGTACTGTTCTTCTGACACTATGTTAAATGATGATACTCAATGGGTGACCCTCCTGAAAACAAATTCTTCGTGCAGACTCTCAAAATGAGCACAGCATATTTCTCTGTGACTGAAATCTTAATACTTCTTCTATGTGAATCTGATTTCAGATCAGATCGATGTAATTCAAGGACTGTGACTTTATTTGGAAAATGGTCAGTGAATTTTATAACTCAGGGAGGTTACAGTTCTGTAAAAACCAAATCAGTGGAACCAGTTCTCAGATGAGATCTCCCTTAACATCTCGTGATTTAGAATCTTTCAGCTAATGAAACGTTCATTAATTATTAAATACAAATTCTGCATCTTTTCAAAGCAAAACTAAAAAGAAACTATAATTTTAAAGATAAATACTTAAAAAACAACCCCCTTAATATTACTTAATTAAAGTGAAGGTAACTGAGGATACTAAAAAACACTACCAAGTTTATGTTTTTTTTTTTTTTTTTTTTTTTTAAATGTGTCTTTTTAAAGTTTATTTTTGCTGCTTACTTCTTTAGTTAGTACTGTATTCAATTGAATTAGTCATGGAGAAAGATTATTTCCATGCTTTGGTGTCTGGATGTAAGTATTCATGTTTGTAGTATCTCTCAGTATTAAATGTAATTCATCCAAACAAAATTATTTCTAGTATTTCCTAATAAACTTTCATGTTATGGTATGGACACAGGGACCTATGTTATACACCAGATGATGCAACATAAAATATTTCACTAAATGTAGTGTCTACATTTGCAAAGCATATACTGGAAAAATATAAAAGGTATCTTTACTGGGGAAACAACACATCCTCTGTGTAAACAAATCATCAAAAAGGGAAGATGAAAGAAAGAAAAATGATGAAAATTATTGCAGAAATAAGCACTTGCGCAGAACTTTGTACGCTTTCTCTATATGTATATGAATACTTACCATATTTATTTTAAGGCATACGTGACACTCATTAAAGGTTGATGTATGCATCTCCACCTTGTAAATTACATATTGTGTACTAAAACCATTAGTCATTTACCAGAATGAGTTATTCTGCAGTTATGATTCTTACTTTGCTACATTTAAAGAGCAGTTTATGCTGCCCATTCAATTTATGAAAGGTTAGTTCAATGATTTCAGATGTTGTGAGGGTATTAATTATACTAAGAAAAATCTCTGAAGTCTGAGAAATCTGTTTGCTTGTTTGTTTGTTTTTTATTTTTCCTTTTCCTTTCTTGTTGTTTTCTTTTCTTCTATTTTTTTTCTCCTTTCACCAACCTACTAAATTGAAACACATGGATTTCTAGATCATTATATAATAGTTTTTTTTTTTTTTTTTTTTAAGTTGATCATATGTAACAAATGTAGAGTGTTATCTGCTTTTTCAGTTCCACTGAGTGAAAAGTGTGCAAGCTCTTTTGAATTAATTATTGATTTCATGTGATTGAATAATTTCTCATGAGTTCTGCTTGAGTGAGGTTCTATTACTAATTTCCAGACTAGAGAACATAAGTAATAGCAATGTCTTTCATGGCTTAGTCTTGTTGGAAGCTCCAATTTTACATCTCGAACACTCCTTCTATTCCTGATGCAAGCACTGCTCTTATACTCTTAAAATACAGTAGTGCGTATATTGCCTTAATGAGAGTCTGTTATCAGCAAGCTAGAAGAGAAGAAGAGGTGAGAGAAAATATACTGAAGAAGAACCTTGTGGAACTGGTATCTAACATCAGCTGTTGGAAAGTTAAATTTCTAGTAATAGACAGCTTTCTAAACTCCCTTTAGAAAGTACAAAGTGGGAAAAGTATCTCTTAATTTGAAATAAGATGCATTGGCTTCTGTATCAATTGCTTTCCACAATAGAAGAATAATAGATTACAAATGGCTAAAGGCCAGGCTGAAAAGCCACTGTGAACACTGTGACACCCAATGCTGCACAGCACTCAACAGTAACTATGATGGTCAACTAAAGAGAGCAGAAAGTGTTTGCTGAAATGTAAACAGCATAATTTCTTTAAACCCAAAGAAAAACAAAGCTGAAAGCAAAAGAATGTTATTAGAACAAATATTAGATGGAGAAGAGCTATAATGTTAAAAGTTACTGACCACCCAAAATGTATGAATAAAAACAGCTGAAATATTTCATGAGTATAAACATTTCAGAACTATATTTAACAACAACAGAGGATTTGATTGATTTAGGATGACAATTATGTGATGGGGTGACTTGTAAAAAAACTGAAGTATATTTTGCTACGGTCCTATGTTCATGAAGGTGAAAGACTGCAACTCGTTGTTTAATATAAAGAAGAGCCTTCTCTGCTGCATTCTTTTAAACTCGTACAAGAAGGTAACTCTCAAGTATTAGATCAGTGGTTACTGAACTTGATTTGATGTTGTTCAATGTGTTCAATTCCTTTTCATATCTGGAGGGTTCAGACTCATCCTTAACCCTGGGGATTTATTTTGGAGCACATCCAACTACTTAACTATGGACTGTCTCAGAGGATCTCTAATCTGCTCCTGCTACAGTGGCTGTAGGGTTCAAAACTAAAGCCTCAGCTAGTCAAAGAGCTGAAACATGGAGAGGTAAGATTTTTAGCCTAGAGGTTAAAAGTACTTCTGTGGGAGGAAGAAACTCCAGGTTCCAGTCCCTGCCCCAAGGACAGCTTACTGGTATTATCAACCCATAGTTTGATGTGGAAGACATAAAGTCTTTTGAATAAGGGTCAAAACTGAGGAGTTCTGTTTCCCAGGTAAATGTACAAGATTGCTATTATTACATTTAATATTACTAGTAATAATTATTACCATTGCCATTACTAATACTCTTTTATGAGGTTGCCCTACTCAGCAAAGGTGTTGGATTCTTTTAAGAGACTTTAAAATGAAAATGGATTATAATCTTCTCCAATTTATGTCTCTACATTCCCATAAAAAGTCTTGATACCAGATAGATACAAATATTTTGAACTGGAAGCAAAAATGCATTGCCTCACCACCCTCTTTAAGCATATGACTCACCTATTTTCTCTTTCTTGTTACCTCCCTCACTATTCTCCCTACATTTCCATACCAGAATCTAATTGCTTATTGAAATCTAGAGAGGAAAAGGGGTGTTATGGCCTGCAATCCTTATATATAGTAGAATTTGAGATGGACGTATAATTTTTTCTTCATGTCTTTTGTCTACAATATATGTATGTGAGGAACTACAAACTATATGTATGCAGAAATTATCCTGAAAGATTGGTTCAAGGATTCTCTTAAGGAAGACATTCTTGTTTCAAGCATTCTTTTTAAGAACTTTTTGGTGTCCATACACCCAAATTTCATTGCCTTTTATACCTCTCAACAATTATAGTTATGATGAAGATACACGTTGTCCTGAAAGTAGACACTACTTATTCACAGAAAACTTCAGATTAGGAAAGTCATCGTGGGATGAGAAGGTGGAACTCTTCACAGTTCCTGTCTACTTGGGGCAAGCAATGCTCATGGACAGAAAAAAGCACAAAGAGTAGCCACATTTCACAGACTCATAAGTTCCAATTCTGCCATGATTACAGTAAAATTGCAGATGCCAGTTTGTGCCATTGCACTCAAGCTGCACTCTACATTCCCATAGGGAGAAATCTCCTGTACTGAGATCTTTCTCTTTTACAATTTTTTAACAGTTGTAGTCACCATCATTTGTCATTAACAAAGAACCTGTAGAGTCATTATGGTACTAATGCATTTTTCATTTGTTGTGATGGAAGAGGAAATCATTTACAATGACACCTATGCTATGGTTTCACTTGTCTGTGCCCTGTTCTATATGTCCATAAAACATCAGTGCTTGGCATGGATACTTTTCTTTGCGTTATGTTAGACTGCAAAAGATCAGGCAACCAGATGAGTTAATCATCCCAATTCAAATGGGCAGAATGGCAAGACGGCAAAGGGAGAAGTAGAAAGGAAAAAAAAGTTTCTAAAAGCTCATGGGAAATTAATCCAGTATCTCTGGGTAGCTGCATCTCTGGAGTAGCAAATTTTAGCATCCCAAATGGTTGTACAGGTGTTGCGTTAAAGGGGTGTAGCTGATTAACCGTTATGGGCCCGGTTGGATTCAGAGTACTGAACCAGTCGGACATTCACCAAAAACACATTAACCACCTGGGGGCCCAGTCAGACATTCACCAAAAATGCATTAACGGTCTGGGGGTCCATTCGGACATTCACCAAAAACGTAATAACCGCCTGGGGGTCCACTCAGACATTCACCAAAAACGTATTAACCACCTGGGGGTCTGTTCAGACATTCTCCAAAAATGCATTAACCATCTGGGGGTCTGGTTAGATTCAGAACACTGAACTATCACGGATAACCACCCTCACCCTAGTTGCATTAATGAGAGCTATCACAATGCAATCAAGTATGGTTTATTACAGCAACAGATAATCAGGTTCTTTTGGATTGCCAGTGATAGTGACTATCTGCAAAAGCAAGCTAGTATGCATGAAATACACAGGTGTTATAGGTGTTGCAGATGTTACAGATGTTATAGGTGTTATAGGTGTTACAGGTGTTACAGGTGTTACAGGTGCGCAGCCTAGAAATAAACGCGTTAAAAGGATCAAAGACTCTATAGAGATTTATAAGCAAATATTCAGATCTCACCCAAAGGTGTCCCAATGGGGGGGGAAGAGAGGCTCAGCCCGTCGACTGATCCCAGGAGTCTGGAGGTCCTAAGGATGCTGTATGTCCTCGGGATGGTATCTCCCCTGATGGTGGTATCTTCCCTAACATCCCCTCTCTCTTGGGCCAATTTATATTATTTTCTATCTTTTAGGTGGAGCTTGAGTGGCTCTAGTCAAGCATATCTTAGTTATGATTGGTGTAAAGTTTTCCCGTCTCCGTTTAAAGTAATAGGCTCCAAGAAATTCAGAGCGCATGCTCAGTGAGGGGTGGTCGCACCTTGGAGGCGGGTAGCTTTTGGGACGGAGGTGTGTTTTGGTATTATAATGATATTATAATGAGCAAAAAGTACACTAGGGTACAGCATTTGTCAAAACATGACAGGTCTTTGGCTTAGGGTGGCAAAAAGTGCAGCTTTGCGCACAAGAACAATTGAGGCCCCACCTGATTACAGAGCCTAGCCGTGGTGTCTCCACTCCACTCCACGCTCCGTGGTGTTCCTTAGAGCTAGCACACCAAGTTTCCCCAGCGCGATAGCATCTAAGGTTGGGAGCCTAGGGAATGCTCAGGTAATGCAGTTATGCCCTACCCTGAAAGCCTCTTCAATGCTGTACCTTTTTCTTAAAAGCGTGAATGTTAGTTTTATTTTCCTAGTTACTTCAGGCATTTACACCACAACAGGTCTTAATAAAATATGATGTAAATGTTATATGAAATCAATGATGGTAAAAAACTGTTAACTGGGATATAGAGAAGATTGTGACAAAAGTTACATGGGACACATTGACTTTATGTCATTCTTAGCACAAATGTTACAGAAGAAAAGAGAACTCTCTAAAAGAGTTGACCTGGTAAAAAATGATATGAAGTTATTCCACCATTATTATTATTATTATTATTATTTATTTCTTGTTATGCTTGTAATAATTCAGGTGCTTTCCAAACAGAAAAGCTTCAGGCCCTGCCCCAAGGAGCTCACAATCTAAAGGTGGATAAGGGGAGAGATGAGGAGAAGAGGTCCACAGAGCATTCAAGAGGCCAAGGTGGAAATCAACCATAACTTAGTAATCAAATGTGATGTGAACACAGTGTTGCAAAGCCATACAAACTATTTCCCAATTACTTGTCCATTTTTGTTCAACTAATTCATTCCTAGGTCCCATGGCACAGGTACACGTACAGGAAGAAAGCTCTCAATATATGAACTCAGAGAGAGTAGTACACGTGTAAAGCAGAGCAGGAAAACACACCCAAATGTATAGCAATGAGAGGAGGTTAGTCTAAATTTTCAAAACTCAGTAAAGTACAAGCATAGTTTAGGTGCAGAATGGTATGGCTTTAAGTCATGTCCTACATGGTGAGAGTTAATGTAATGGATTCCATCTGTTTTGTCCTCATTTTCTTATTGTTTTATATTTATAGGGATATGTTATGTAAGTGTACTCTATGCATCTGCACATCCCTTAATACAGGGTAAAATGAACTTTGAAATCTATTATAGCAGGGCTAGGGAAGTTCAGAATGAAATGACCACACTGAAGTGGTATATTCATGTTTCCATGGGAGAAGAAGGATGGTACTGGGAGCTCAAGGGTGGTCTTTCTTAGGTCAGTTGTAAACTTATTATTATTATTTTTTTAATAATGTATGACACCAGTCACTGATTAAAAAACAACAGACTGTTTAATTTTAAAAATACTGTTTTTGACTAAGACAATAAGTCACTCAGTTAAGAAAAATACTATTATGTTATCTTTATACATTTAAATGTCTAAATATTTTTTTTATAAAACCTCCAATCAGTTTCTCCCAAACTCTGAAGTTGTCGAAGAAACTCTCCTAAGTTTTGCCTTTAAAAACTTCTCAGCAAATTGTCATGTCCTCCCAAGTACTCAGGGGATCCTTGTATGCTTGTTTATTCCTGAAGTATCTTTCTCTTCGCAAATACAAGTGTATTGTGAAGGCAAAAGCTAATAAGCAGTTAAACATTAAAGTGCATAGGTTGTCCACATTTGGAAAAATAAATGGTTGAAGAAGCAGTAGCTGTTGTGATTACGGATTCCTGAGGAGTAATCCGTCATCAAATTTTAGCAAGCCACAAATATTTCTTTTACCATAAGAAACATTTTTACAGTCTTCAGATCCTGCAAAATGCATTCCTAACATTGGTTTCAGGAAGGTAATAGTCCTCTTCCTTGGTGGGAGAAGATGTAATTGAATAATCAAATAGACTGATCATTCATAATTTACAGGTATTCATATTCCTTCAATAAATAAAAGAATATACTTTATATTTTGTTTCTTCATAGATTTTGAAGCAAATCAACTTTCTAGCAATTTAAATAAATGATTCTAATAGCTTGACATGAATTATGTTGACAGGAACCACTTATGATAATGATGTTGTCCAGAATCTTTTAAGAACCTACAAAGTTAAATAAAGGCTTACAAGTCTCTTAAGCTACTTTTTATTTGCATAGAAAAATATTTATCATAGGAGTCAACTATCATATGAGAGAAATTGCATTTGTTGTAATTGAAAAAGATAGCTAAAAAGTTTCTGTGGGTTATTGCAACAGTACAAGAATACAAGATGCTTCCATTTATTAAAAAATGTAAAACAAATTGTGAAAGCTAAAGCAGGCTACAAAACAGAAGGTCCCTTTATTATCTTTCTCTTGACTATTATGTTACAAGATCATGTGCCACAGTTGAGTACTATAAAGTGTAATTCTGCATTTGCTAATATGTTCTTAAAACATTGCCCCCCAAAAGCACTATGCAAAATATATATATTTGTAAATGCTTCTTCCTGTAAGCATCACAACCTTGTTATCACATAGTCACCCTGATCAATTGTTTCCTGTTTCCCATCACAGTCAATGCTAATGTCCAACTCCTTGTCCTGCTGATCCTGTGGTGTGGCTGGTTCAGAGTTGTGTAACTCCATTTTCTCTGTTTCTAAAGCACAAATACTTCCCTCATCCTGTGAATCTGAAGTGTCGCTGTTATTTTGTGACTCAGCTAACATGCACTTTTCATCAGGACTTTGGGTGTTTACTTCACTGTTCATGGTCAGCTCTCCCTCTTCCAGTTCATCAGCTTTCTCACATTGTTCTTCTGCTTGTTGACGGGAAACTTCTTCAGAAACGGTGTATATTTTATTTGTACTTTGCTCCACAGAGTTTGTTTTTGACCGTCTGTGAAATAACCCAAAATTTTTTATGTCTGTTACAAAATTCACACGTTTTTGTTTCTCTTTAGAGGACTCTGATACCATCATTGCTGAGCCATTGCTTACATTATGTGCTTCAGAGGCAATAGTGGCTGATCTTGGGTGAATCATTGTAGTTATGTCAAAAAGGCTAAAGGCCTTTTTCTTTCCTTTCTTGTTTCCCTCACTCTCACTCTTTTCTTCAGTTTCTGACAGAGATGCTGCATCTTTGTTCATTTTTGGAGTCTGCAAATTAGAAAGCTTGCTTCCTTTAAGTAGACCCAGGACTTCAAAACGAAAGCTGGAAATATCTTGTTTTAACTCCTAAAAATGAGGAAGAAAGATGAAACATCAAAGGATGAACACTAATTTAACTTTTCATCTTGTAATTAAAAAAAAAAAAAAAGAAAAAGAAAAAAAAAGAAAAAAGAAGTCAGTTATGGTAGGTATAAAGAAGTTAGTTATGGTAGGGATAAATAAGAAGCCTCATCATCTGGACAATACCTGAGATCTTCAAGGTGCTTTGCATACTCTGTCTAATGGATCTTCCAGGTGAGGCAAAATAGTGATAATCAATGTTATCAGGGGAATTTTCAAAGGAAATGTACTTTGGCCTAGCACAGAAATCATCAACAGTGGTGGAGGAAGGAGCAAGGATAACTTAAACACCTGCAGGACAGTGTTGTCCCATCATCATAATGGCCTTATGACCAGATGTTAACACTATCCCCAATATACAGACACACACAAAGAAGCATAAAGAATCACTGAATGGTTTAGGTTGGAAGGGACCTCCGGAAATCATCTGGATCAACCCCCCTGCTCAAGCAGGGACACCCATAGCAGGTTGCCCAGATCCATGTCCAGGTGGCTTTTGAAAATCTCCAAGGAGGGAGATTCCACAACTTGTCTAAGCAACCTGGGACAGTGCTTATCCACCTGCACAGCACAGAAGAGCTTCTTGATGTTCAGAGGGAGCCTCCTGTGTGCCATTTTGTGCCTATTGCCTCTTGTCCTCGCACTGGTCACCACTGGAAAGAGCCTGGCTCCAACCTCTTTGCACCTTTCCCTCAGGGATTTATAGACATTGATGAGATCCCTCCTAGACTCCTCTTCTCCGGGCTGAAGGTCCCAGCTTTCTCAGCCTCTCCTCTTCAGAGAGGTGCTCCAGTCCCTTGAGAATCTGGGTGGACCTCTGTTGGACTCTCTCCAGTATGTCCAGGTCTCCCTTGTACTGGGGGGCCCAGAACTGGACCCAGAACTCCAAGTGCAGCCTCAACAGTGCTGAGCAGAGAGGAAGAATCACCTCTCTGTACATGCTGGCAATACTTCTCATAAGGCAGCCCGGGAGACCAATGGCTTTCTTAGTGGAAAGGGCATGTTGCCAACTCATATTCAACTCTGTGTCCACCAGGACCCCCAGCTCCTTTTCAGCAGAGCTCCTTTCTATCTGGATAGCTCCCAGCTGGTGACTGGGGTCATTCCTCCACAGGTGCAGGACTCTGTACTTCCCCTTGTTGAACTTCATGGGGTTCCTGTCAAGTCTGTCAAGGTCCCTATGAATGGCAGCATGATCCTTTGGTTATCAGCCATTCCCCCCAGTTTCATATCATCTTAATTTCTTGAGGGTGCATTCTACCCCATTGTCTAGATTTTTAATGAAGCTATTAAACAGGACTAGAACCAGTATTGACCCCTGAGGAACTCCACTCATTACTGGCCTCCAATCAGACTTTGTACATTGATGACTTCCTTCTGGGTCTAGCAGTTCACCCATTTTTTTATCCACCTTGCTCTTTGCTCATAGAACCCATACTTCTACAGCTTCTCCGTTAGGATCTTATGGGGGACATGTGTGCTTGTTTCCCTATGAGTAGCATGCAGGAACTGCAGGTAGGACTTTGTGTGTTTCTCCTAAATGTTGGGCAGCTGGCAGATAAGTCAAGAGCTAATCATTGCAGACTACTTTCTGCCAGTGCATCCTCTATTTCTTAAAGACCTGTATCAGGTGAAAACTCCTTGCCTTTACAAAATGCCTATTTCTCCTCATTTTTTGTAGAGGAATATTAGAGCAGCTAGCTCAGGCTCCAACTGTATCTTTTTCTTGCCAAAGCTGAGACTGATGGATACAATTTTGGATATTTGAAGGTAGAGGCACTAATAGTAACAAAATGTTTGATGCTAGAAATACACAGTGATTAATGTAAAAGTTGTGGTACATATGTACCTGTTCATTTAATCTTTCAGATAAAACAGATTTTAATAGTTAACTCCTTATTTAAGTTTTCCATCTATTAAGCCTGAACATCCCCAGCTCTCTCAACCTTTCTTCATAGGAGAGGTGCTCCAGGCCACTGATCTTTGTGGTCCTCCTCTGGACCTGTTCTAGCATATCTACACCCTTCTCTGTACTGGGGGCCCCAGAATAGGATGCAATACTCCAAGTGGGGCCTCACAAGAGCAGAGTAGAGAGGGACAGTCCCCTCCCTCCACTTGCTGGCCACTCCTCTGTTGATGCAGCCTGGGATGCAGTTGGCCTTCTGGACTGCAAGCACGCAGTGCACACACACACAGTGCTCCGGGTGGAATCTCACAAGAGCAGAGTGGAAGGGAACGATCACATCCCTCGCTATGCTGGTTATGCTTCTTTGATGCAGTCCAGGATACAGTTAGCTTTTGGGGCTGCAAGTGCAAAACATGCATCAACATTAAATTAAGTACATACCTTAAAATTTTCTTCTGTCAGTCCTTCCTCAGTTTTGGCATCTCTTATCATTGCTGCAACATATCTCTTAACCAGGTTTCTCATAACTTCCTAAAAATGTAAAATATTGTGTTAGTTTTCTTGGTAATAGTTACTAAATCTACACTCACTGTGTCTTCTTGTGTTTAAGGAACACAACAAAAAAAGTATAAACCTTTGATCTGGTTAAAAATTTGTCCTGCTTTTCAATGGAAAGTGGTGATAATTAATTATCCTAAGAGTGGCTGCTTTGGCTTTGATTAAAGGTATGCCTCATGCTAGTAATGTCTTCTCTGACAGTGAGCAGTTGCTGATGCCTCATGAGAAGTATAAGTCTAGGGCAATTGCATAATGTTTTTTTACAGCTATACTCTCTCAAGCTTCCTGCAATCTGAGATTCAGGGACTTCTTGAATCAGAAATGTTAGCTTTACGTTTAATGGTCTGTGAGAGGTTTTCCCCATGGGTTTTGAACTCATGTAAACTTTCACCATCCACAAATTCTCTCCTGATGAATTCCACAGTATAGATAGACTAAAGCCTAGATATAAACCAAGGTATAGATAGAATAATCCTTGTGGGGTTTTGCTTATTTTTAATCTTCTCTCTGATAATTTCCAGTGTTGCCTTCTACTTCTAAGAATTTTAAATTTATTTAGGTTGGAATAAATGTCTGGAGGCAGACTGATCCAGCTGCCCCATTCCAAGCAGGGCTATCTCTGAAGTTGTATCAGGTTGCTCGGGTCCAGTTAAGTGCTGAACAACTCCCAGGCTAGAGATGCTGCAGCCTCCCTGAGCAATTTTTTTTCCAGTTCTTTACCACCCACATCGTGATACTGGCTTCCATTTCTCTCTAACCAACATTGTGATATTGAAGATAGCAATAAGCATACCTCTGCCTGTCCCCCTCCCCCCCCCCCTTAACCTACTCCAGGTTAAAAAAGCATGGATCCCAGCTTCTCCTTTTAGGTCAGCCCTCTAACCTTGTTGGTGGCCCTTTGCTGATTTCCTTCCAGTTTGATGCATCTTTCTTGCAGCAGGGGGCCCAAAACAGGACACAATGCTCCAGATACAGACTTACAAGTGTGGGCTGGAGGAGAATAATCACTTCTCTCAAAGTGCTGCCTACAGCCTTATTAATGAAGCCTAGTACTTGTCTGGTATTTAGTTTGAGGATAGATGGTAAAAAGCTGCTCTGTGTTCATCTTCTCCATGATTTTATAGATCCCTGTTGTACTCTCTACAGCTGTCTCTTTTTCAGGTTGGAAAGTCCTGGTTTACTCAGTCATTTCCCATATGGAATCTATTCATTACCAAATTTACAAGTGTACAGCCCACATCTTGGTGAACTTGCACCCCTTTTAACAGAATGAAAATCGAAAATAAATCTGAAAATTCCTTATGCTACAATAATCTCAAAAAATCCAGACTCTGAAGCAGGAAGGATGGAGAACAGTTTACAGGGCATCTAGGGAAAGGGATTATTAAGGAAAAAGGAGGTGTCTATGGGAGAACAGAACTGGGGACAGAGAGAGATGGAGAGCTGACTCTGATGGAGCATGTCAGTTAGCTGCACATATGGACTTGGTTAATCCCAGAAGGGAGGTGGAACTGTCTTTTTGTTTTGTTTTGTTTTGTTTTGTTTTTAAAGGGAAATGTCAATCTGCCAGAGGGTAGGAAGACCTTGCAGAGGGACCTGGACAAGTTCAATCAATAGGCAGAGCCCAACAGGATGAGGTTCAACATAGCTAATTGCCATGTCCTACACTTTGGTCACAACACCATGAAATGCTACAGGCTTGGGGCAGAGTGGCTAGAAGACTGTGCAGAGGAAAATGTTTTGGAGTTTTGGTCAATGCTCAACTGAACATGAGCCAGCAGCGTGCCCAGGTGGGTAAGAAGGCCACAGGCGTCCTGGTTTGTGTCAGGAGTAGTGTGGCCAGCAGGACCAGGGAAGTGTTTGTCCCCCTGTGCTCTGCTCTGGTGAGGCCGTACCTTAAGTGCTGTGTTCAGTTTTGGGCCCCTCACTACAAGAAGGACATCAAGGCCCTGGAGCATGTCCAGAGAAGGACTACAAAGTTGGTGAAGGGCCCAGAGCACAAGTGCTATGAGGAGCAGATGATGGAACTGGGGTTGTTTAGTCCAGAGAAGAGTAAGCTCGGGGGAGACCTTATTGCTCTCTACAACTTCCTGAAAGGAAGGTGTGGAAAGCTGGGGGTCAGCCTCTTCTTGCAGATAACCAGTGGTAGGACTAGAGTGAAGTTGAACCAGGGGAGGTTCAGGTTGCAAATGAGGAAATATTTCTTCTCAGAAAGAGTAGTCAGGCATTGGGATGCGTTGCCCAGGGAGGTGGTAGCGTCACCATCCCTAAGGGTGTTCAAGGAAAGGTTGGACATGGTGCTTAGGGACATGGTTTAGTCGGTGACATTGGTAGTAAGGGGATGGTTGGACCAGATGATTTTGGAGGTCTTTTCCAACCTTAATGATTCAGTGATTCTATGTTACAGTGGATAAAATACTAGTCAGCATACTGTGGCATTAGGAAATACCATTTTGCACCCCAAGAGAAGAAAATTCTTTATTTCAAGACAAAATGTACTATCCTTTTCCTTCCTTCCTTCCTTCCTTTCTTCCTTTCTTTCTTTCTTTCTTTCTTTCTTTCTTTCTTTCTTTCTTTCTTTCTTTCTTTCTTTCTTTCTTTCTTTCTTTCTTTCTTTCTTTCTTTCTTTCTTTTCCTTCCTTCTTTCTTTTCCTTCCTTCCTTCCTTCCTTCCTTCCTTCCTTCCTTCCTTCCTTCCTTCCTTCCTTCCTTCCTTCCTTCCTTCCTTCCTTCCTTCCTTTCTCTCTCTCTCTCTCTCTCTCTTTTTTTTTTTTTCCCCTTTGGTATTTTTCTCTGCTTTCTTGTGAAATTTTTCCCTCCTCCTGACACTTTTTCACAGCTATAGAAAAACAATTACAAAAAAATACACATGGACCTTTACCTGGTACTGATGATGTCTTCTCAGATTGTCAGCTGCACGCCTCTGGAAGAAAAACAAACAAACAAACAAACAAACAACAACAACAAAAAAAAAACACAAACAGACATGAATCTCTATCTGGTAGAAAAATATATCATGGCAAAATAGCAGGTTTGTGCAGTCTGTGGGGTATCTAACAACCTGAGAGATGGTTCAATGGTTCAATGTCTGTTGAAAAACTGCAACATTTGAGTGAATCTTGTCATTAGCTTTACAGAAGGGAGTATGTCATCACTGGAGAGGCAAAGTTGATTTTCTACATTTTCTTGTGTGCTGCTAGAATTGGCATTGGTGTGGATGTGGTGGAGCAGCGAGGTCTCTGCTTGCAAAGCTTTGAAGTCACAGATCTGAGATAGAAGATGTGATTGTGTCACTCATTTGTACAAATTGAAGGATATTTTACTGAACTGAGAAGAGCTTGACATATACAAGGTGTTACCTTACATCTCATTTAAGATAGAGCTATCCACAGCCTGCAATATAAAACCATTTTTAAAACAAAATTCCCTGCTTAGTTCTTTGTTAAAAAGCCACTTGATACATAGAGAAGTATGAAAGACAGAAACTTAGCTTTGTGATAGAGAGTTCTGTGTTAATAAGGAAGGAGGGTATAAGGGATAGCAATTATGAGGAGGAACAGTAAAAAGAAGCTTGGCAGAATGAAAATAGAATATAGGCTTCAAGAAAATATTGTATTAGATTATGCTGCTATATCTAGGGGGAGTCCAGAAGAAGACGGTGTAAAAGAGCCTTGAATTACTGTTGTCCTCAACATACTGAGTAACATTTCTTTTTATTTTCTACCTTAATTATCCCCAACTGGTGGAAGAGAGTCATATAGTTTTAATTGGCTTCTTATATCTGCTGCTGGTGAGAAAAGTAGGTGTCTGACCACTAACCATATTTCTACAAAACAGAACACTTAGAGTATCTTAAAACAGGATAAAATGGCATCCATGAGACTCAATAAAATTGATCTCAGTTGCATAATGAGCCAGGCACAACAAGGTATTTTGTCATCTTCTGTTACTTGAAACTGATTGGCAATTTATTTATGATTAACAATTTCCCTGTTTGGGAATAGTTTCCATTTTATTATTGATTTCTTCCTGTAATTAATTTGAGAGATGTAGTACCTGTGTGGTTAGGGTCGGCAAAAGAGAATATACATGTAAAAGGGAAAGCCATGATTTCCAAACTGCCCAGATACCATGAGTTTGTACATAAACATTTTGCTTTCAAAGTTTTTTCCAGATGGTGTTTCTGCATCTTATATCACATCCAAAGGCAAGATGGATGCGATTACTCATATTTAAGGAGGGAGGGATGGGAGACTTAGTCCACTACTGGGGCTGAAGGGGACAAGGTAGCTATGGGTAAGGTAATACCCTCCCACCACCTATTTTAAAGCAGATTTAATTTTCGGATTTTTTTGCAGTTGACCACACGATGGAGGTATTTCATTCCTGCTGAGAGAGCATTAGGGAAATCTGAGGCTGTACAAGAGCTTTCCACAACTGCTCTGACTCACAGGTGAAGGAAAAAGAACACCTTAAGGTGTAAGTGAAACACATTTCAGTTCAGGTAACCCTCTTAAACTCCTATAAATAAAACAAATGCTAACTCTTGCCTTGAAGGCTACTTTCTACAGTTGCTGTCTGCTCTGCTTTATTTTACAGTTAAAAGTAATCCATTACTATAAGAAGCTGAAAGAGAATGCATTTAATGGTGTATTTGCATACACATAGACACAGCATAAGGGAATATACATACACATAGACTATCAAAGTTATTAACCACATCAGTTCATTATCTCTGGTTTAAATGCTCAGATTCAGTCCCCAGATCATAATCTCCTTTTGCTTCCTTGTCAAAGCGGAATGAATCTTTAAATAAATATGTCTGAAAATAAAATTACTCCCTATACATAAAATTATATTGACACTCATCTCTTCTTTATTTAGTTTACAATTAGCTGACTTTTCTCTACTTGGTCATAGTCTAACCTGTCACTATTCACAATTTGTATCAAGGAACTGCTGTGCTGTGTGCATGAAGAATTGTTGAAAAGTATGGCTGACAAAGGGTTAAAAGTTAAATCTGATTGAAAAATAGCAACAAGGGAAGAAACAGTTTTGTGATGGAGATATTGTATGAGATGGTGAAAGAAAAAGAAATGTTTTATCACTTCCCAAAGGGGGGCGCTAATACGTTTTAGGAAGCTTTAACAGCACTTCACTGGCATTGACGATCATTTTGGTCTTCCTGTATATGGCATTGCTAGTAATTTGTACTTTTTTTGGATGAAAAATCTTTTTAGCAGTAAAATAAATAAATAAATAAAAAGTTAAATTATTTCTTTTGATGTGATTTATCAAAATTATGTCCTTTATAAAATATGAATTCAAATTTCACATCTATCTTTGACCTCAAACTGCTTGGTGACAAAGGTCCAGAAAATGTAATGATTATCTGAAGTCATAAAAAATATTCCTCATCTGGAATTGAAACATTACAGTGGTACAGGGGAAAGAACTTATCTGTGTCTTCAGAAAGGTTTCCCTGTGAGATGGTGGTCTTTGGTTATACAGCATATGTGTTCCAGATTAGTGATTTCCATTCCAGGTGGAAGGTGTTTTTTTTTTTTTTTGCCCTAGTTTTTAGCAAGACACATTTCAAGGAAAATACAAAACAGTTGTATTGACTGAGGACTTGCATCATTTTCCACTTGGAGAAAGAAGGCTAAGAGAATGGGAAAGAAGATTTTCTCTGACAAATGCTTATCACTGTAATGTAGATTACTTGAAAAAATGGCAAGAAAATCAGGATAGCTAGGGAAAAAAAAAAAAAGAAAAAAAAAAGTAGCTATTTAGATAAACACTAGGTGTGCAAAAAATACTGAAGGTATGTCTGGCAAGTCCTTTCAATTTTATTCTCTGAAATTCTTGAAATTATAGATAAAAACTTTTTGGTGACTGATCAGACACAAAGTAAAATAAAATTTGAGGAAAACAGTACAATTTATTCCAGCGGGCTTGGGGTTTCTTTTCTTACATCTCTTCTCTTTAGAAATATCAATAGATTTCAGATGACCAACAGGAGTAACTTTGAGACACCCAAAGGGTAGTCAGAAAAACTTCAGCCTGATCAACGGAATTGAATTATCATTCTGGCTTTTGCAAAGGCGAGCTGGAAAAGTTGGCAGAACTGCTATATATAGCTTAAAGAGCAGCACACACTGTTATTTCAGAGTTTTGAGTGTAGGAGATACTTTGTAATAAAAGCTAAAGAGAATGCTGCGTACCTGGGATATGTCAAAATGACAAAATAAAAATGTGCTGAAATCTGAAAAGGCAGATCTCTGATTAATAGCATGTTGAAGTGCTAGTAAATCATGTGTGAGCATACTGTCCTTCCTGTACTGAGGAAGCCAGTCGTAGTTGTGGCTAAAGATCATGCCATCAACGTGGCCGGGCAGCCTGTGGAGGAAGATACTGTTCTTTGAAAAAGCTCCGCTTGGCTCCACTGCCCACCTCTTCATCTGTCCCGGTACAAAAAAAGGATGCTAGAAACAGAACTGACAGTCAAGGAGAATAAAATTCATCATCTCTCTTCAAAGGCTCCTCACTTCCATGCAGACCCTCTTATTTCCCATGATAGCTTTTCTGTAAGTAGCACTGTAGATGGTACTCCCAAGCAATCATGACAAAGGTATCTCTACTGAGATTTTTTGTGTGTGAGCCACATAAATCTTTTCACTGGGTGCTGCTGTAAATTATTCTGACCCTGAAACCTTTCTTTACAAGTTCTACTTACATGTAATTTTTCAAGCACTTTTTTCTTAATGTATATTTATTAAATCTAACATTACATATATAATCCAACAATACACTGTGTATTTATATATATATATGTTCTTTATATATATTTATCTTTATATAATCTATATATACTATACATATATATACACACAGAGCAGATTGTTGGTGACACATTTATACCTCCTTGATTCCTTTTAGCTCTTGATTGATGCTTTTTTATGCAGATCTTATGCCTGATCCTTGAAAAATGCTGGCTTTAACATGACACCTATATTCTGTCTATCATTTGTTTTTTACCCTGTAGCACTGACTCAGCCTTTGGATGCTCACTATTGTTTTTCCTACTGGAAAACACCACAGTATGCCACTGCTGATTACAGCTTCCTAATAGCAAAGTTAGCATATAGAAATTTCAGGAAAAAAATGTTTTCAGATCTGCCTTCTGCATCACAGACAACCTGGCATTCATACATCTATTTAGCTGATGTAGGAAAATGAACCTGAAATGGAGTCAAGTGCATTTTTCCCCACTGCTGATCATAAAAAAAAAAAAAAAAAAAAAAAAAAAAAGATATCAGAGTTCATAATGCAAGACTCAGTGAAGAGAAATAGTTCCCAAAAAAGCTTATCTTGTAGATCTGAGGCAGAAATTCCAGTGAGCTGGAGTCAGAGAGCTGTCAGCTGAAGTCTTCAAACAAAAGGCAGTGATAACCCTTCATTTCCCTTTGTAAAGGTATAAAGTTTCTAAATTTAATTTTTGGTACAGTTTGTTGGGACAATTGTTTTTTGGTACAGTTTGTTGGGACAACTGAAGGAGTTCTGGGAACACAAGGCTGAGCTGTGGGTGATATGGGTGATGATAATAAGTTGTTCAGAATCAGAAAACAGTGCACTTCTCCAGGACAAATTCTGAGATCATGAAAATGTGCCCATTTTTTCTTTAACGACTTAATCTCTTTATTGGAGAAAATCCACTTAACAGTGTCTGCTTTACATCTGCCCAGACAGTGTGTAGAACTGAATGATGGAGTGAATGGCTCTCACACATGTACAGATAAACTTTTCTCATGCAGAAGTCATAGTGCATACGCCAATCTTTGCCCATTTTGGAGCTTGAGTGCATAGCTGGGCCTAGAAACTGCAAAATATTCATAATGTAGACAGCTCTATTGGGTCAGCTGTTATACCTGAGTATGGCTTAAGAACTTCATAGTTTTATGAGATGCCCAGATATGTAGACTGAATCTGGCTGGTCAACCACAGCCGTTCACTGTTTCCAAGAAGCTGTAATTCTTGTTGCTGTGATGATTCAGCTGGTGAACAGCCTGCATCAGAGGGATTTCAGCTACACTTACAGCTGTCTGTTCTATAGTTATAATTAGTGATGGACATGGCCCTATTGTCTCACAGAGCTTCATAATTTTTGCATTTTCTCATCAAACATTTTTTTTTTTAAGTTTACTGTACAGAAAACAACAGCAACAACCCCCTACATCTCTCCCTCCCGTATATGCACGCTGCTTTCAAAGAGGTCAGTTATTGGAAGTTCACGTTCAGATCATAGGGAAGCTGGGTTCATCTCCTTCTTTTACATTGTCTGAAGAGAACACCTTTTCCCCCAGTGTCCTCACTCGTAAGAAACTGGCTGGGGGACTGGGCCCAAAGAATTGTGGTAAATAGGATTAAATCCAGTTGGTGGCCAGTCACAAGTGGTATCTCCCAGGCCCAGTTCTGGGGCCAGTTCTCTTGGAAATCGTTATCGATGAGCTGGACAAGGTGGTCAACTGCACCTTCAATAAGTTCACAAATAATGCCAAGTTAGGCACGAGTGTTGATGTGCTCAAGGAGGGCTCTGCAGAGGGCTCTGGATAGGCTGGCCCAATGGGCCAAGGCCAACTGCATCAGGTTCAACAAGGCCAAGTGCCAGGTTCTGCACTTGGGGCACAACAACCCCATGCAATGCTACAGGCTGGGGGAAGAGTGTCTAGAAAGCTGTTTGGCAGAAAGTGTCCTGGGAGTATTGATCAATAGCTGGCTGAATATGAGCCAGCAGTGTGTTCAGGTGGCGAAGAAGGCCTATGGCATGCTGGCTTGTATAAGAAATAGTGTGTCCAGCAGGTCACAAATGATAAGGAAATGATAAGGAGACCTTATCATTCACTACAACTACCTCAAAGAAGGTTGTAATGTGGTGGGGGTCAGTCTCTTCTCCCAAGCAACAACCAAGAGGACAAGAGGAAATGGTTTCAAGTTGCACCAGAGAAGGTTTAAATTGAAAAAGGAAAAAATTCTTCAATGGAAGGGTGGTGAGCCATTGGAACAGGATGTTCAGGGAAGTAGTTGAGTCACCATCCCTGGAGGTATTCAAAATATATGTAGATGAGGTGCTCAGGGACATGGTTTGGTGGTGGCAGTGCTAGATTAATGGTTGGACTTGATAATCTTAGATATCTTTTCTAACCTAAATGATTTAATGATTCTATGACTATGATTCATGGTTTTGGGACAGGAATCACCTCTTGTCAGAGCTGTTATGCTTGGCATAAATAATGAAGTACTTACTGGAGAATGGAAGTGAACCTGGGTCTCCTATAGCCCAAACTATTAGCTATTTTTAGCATGTGCTCCAATAAGAAAATTTGTCCTGAATCTGTCTTTCCCAACAAAAAAAGTTTTCTGGAACTGGTATATATTTATGAAAAAGAAAACAAGCAAGCAAACAAACAAACACATGAAAAAAAATAAAAAGGTTGTAAGGAAAATGCTATGTGGAAAAAATTCCCAGGGAGCTTTGTGTATATACTCTTGTTGACCCTTTGCTGCAACAGTTTTGCAGAAAACAAATTTCCTGATACCTAGAAGCTGTTATTTAATCCCCCAGCTGTGGGTAGCTGCAGGAACCAGGGGGTGATCTGTCTGAACCCCCATTTACATTTTCACCATGTAAATCAGCAGGGGGCTGGAAGCACCCTGTCTCTTTCTTCCTTCTTCCAGACAGCCAGGAATAAGATTACTCCCAGAGTTGCAGGTTGAGAGGGAAACAAAGGAAAAAAAAAGTTAAAAAAAAAAAGTCCTTTATCCTGGATTGAAAGTCTGTCAGAAAATATTGTCCTGAAGGCTTTTCTGGGATGTATAAGAGTATTCATAATCTGTCCCAGTCAAACACAGATATTGTGTTAGCCAAGTATAGATACTCAGCTGCTATGCCCTGGCATCTCTCCATTAATTTTAATATCATTCTATCAGTTTACACTAGATAATCATCCCTACCAAATGCTCAACAAATACCTAGAAGTATTACCCACTCTCCCCCACACACAAGTACATCAGTTTCTCTATTTCTAACAAAAATTCACAGTTTTTCCTACAGTTGCTCTCTGCATTTCTTTTCTTTGCTAGATTACACAGTGATGTTTTGTTCTTGAAGTTCTTCACCATTCATTCTCAGTTCATGTGTTTTGTTTTTATTTCTATCTGAATTACTACTTATTTGTCTTCACTGCTTTTCTAATATTAATCCAAAGGATTTTTTTTGGTGTTTCTTTTCTGCAGTTGCTAGTTTGTTTCAATATCATCCTCATGTTTTATAAGCTACCTTTTCTGTCCCTTTCTTTCCTATCTACAAGTACGACAGCTAAGTGAAGCATACTTTCCTTTCACAATGTCCAACAAGATCAGGATATTGCAATAAGCCTGATTAAAAGCTTTTCACAGACTGCATAATTTACTAATCAGCTAAGGAAATGTGAAATGGTTTTATTTGTCACACTGCCTCTTTATCACATATCTGTGCATCTCTGCAAACTTGTTCGTTGAGGTGTATCTGATGATAAAGCTGAATGCCAGGATATGACAGGAGAATAGATAAGAAAAAAATTACTTATTTCTTTCACTTTCTCAGGAAACTGGGAAGAAGTACACACAAGAAAAGAAGGTACGTAGAGTAAATGTCTGTAGATAATGGTCCAACAAAGAATCATATCATACTCCCAGCTTCTTTAGTGTATTGCTAATAGTTTAAACATTGTGAGGACTACAATCCTTTTTTCCCATTACCCATACATGGAAATCATATAGACTCCCTTAATGCTTTGCTACTTGAGCTCCTAACAGACTTGAAAACATTTGTACTCATCAAATCCCTATAGTATAGGGAAAAAAATTACCTTATTTTATTTGCAATAGATTGATTTGTTTTTTCACTTTTTTGTGCTGGAGTTGTCTAAATGCAGCCTATTTAACAAGGTACTCACTTGATTTATATATGAAATGAAGGAAATATTCTTAGATTTACTTGTTGGTTGGTCAAGTTGGTACCTGACTATTTCCTCTGACAGTATAGAAACATTGTGTTGCTTTCAGGAGAATCTAAACTGAATAAATATATGAGAAGCAAATTCAAATTTGCCTTGCACTGCAGCTACCAGAGAGTTTGTGGTTAAGATATTATGCAGACATCTGCTGAACCTAAATGCAGGATTATTCTTGCTCCCTTCATGTGTCTTTTTTTTTTTTTTTTTTCTCCCTTGAAATTTCTACTGCTATTAAGCAGTATTAGAATAGGGCAATAATATGATTCTGAAATAACTCTACCTGAAGATTCAGGTAAGCAATTCTAAGTAATAGGTTACCTTTCAAAATGTTTTATTTAATGTGAACAGCTTTTGGTAAGAATGATTTTATGTAAACCCATTTCACTACATGTAGAGAGAGAATATGCCATGACAACTTCTTTCTATACAATTCTGTGGTTCATGAAACTTTGATCGAAATTGCATTGTGACACTTGAGCTGGAGAGCGTTAACCAGAACTCTGGAATTGGTAGACAAGTATTTGTATTTGATCTCTATTTATATAGCTTTTAATCTTGAATTATCTATCTATGAGACATAGTCATGTTTCATACTGTCATTGTGCAGACATCCAGTGATGCTTTCTCTTCAGTCAGATACATTGACATGAATGTAAATAATAATAATAATAATAAAATAATTCTCTGAATTCTAGAATTACTCTGTAATTCCTATTCACATTACTTGACAGTTCAGAGCCTTTCTATCTCTCTAAGGCTGAGAAAGACTTATCTGTATATGAAAGAGGAGGATTAACAGCAGAGTAGCACATAGGACTTACCCCTATTGTTCCAAAACTTTCAGGCTTTCTTCTAATTTTTTTCTTGCACAGGTGTCTCCATAACCATTTGATCAGATACCAGAGGGACTTTGGACTTGGTATGACATTGAAAGGAGTGGGCAGAGTACCTCCTTCTTCAAAGTAACTCATCCAAAGTTTTGTCCGAGCAAACTTCCACTCGATGTCTGCATGATCCTGTGAACAAAAACCACAACAACACATACGTGGCTGTAATTAAGGAGATGAAACAAACATCTAAAAAAAAACAACTGAACATAAAGCTAGAACAACCCTGAAACTCTAATGAATTTTCTTTTTAAAATACTGGAACCTTCTTTTTGCAGAAAGTTTTTAACACAAAGCAAAGCTAAGCTGGTTTACTCTAATAAAGAGATGTTACATACATACAGTATATCTTCACTTTCAACCTTTCTTGCTTAGCTATGGGCTTTTAAATAATTAACAGTCTCTCAAATAACAAAGGATAATTACAAGCAGAAAAATGTTACATCTCTGGTAGAGATGTTTTGTTATAATAGCAGCTCATCATTATTCCACATAGATCACTCTAATTACTCTACTGTGTAGCAGCTTCAACAAGTCTGTAAGCCTCATGCACTCTCTCAGTTGTTGCCAGCCCCTGAAATTTACGAATAACCTATCTAACAAATCATGAGGTTACTTAAAACTGTTGAGTTGAGCAGAATTATTTTCTCCTACTTCAAAAGTGTATATTTGGAATTGTTTATGGTATTGTTTCTTTCTTTTTTCTTTCTTTTTCTTTCTTTCTTTCTTTTGAATTTGAATGTTTCTTTTCAATTCTATATTATATTCATCATTTTTGAAAAGTTAAAAAAAATCAAACCTAAAACTGAGAGCTTGAAAAGATTGCTAAGTCTTAGCAGTTGAACAAGAATTTTAAAGGAATAATGTTTGATTTTGACAACAAAATATAGTAGCCAAGAGCTTACTCTATAGACCTAACCCTAACTTTTAATATTTAGACAGATTTACTATAATCAAAACAGTAATTAAGAAGTTTTATCAGGAAAGTATTCTGCCTGCAGAATGAGTTTTGATGAACATTAATACGTCACGGTATCATTTAATAGAATTTATCAACTACTGTTATATAAACACATTTCATCTGTGGAAAAAATTGTAATTTATTTCCAAAATAGGAAAAAAAAAAAAGCAAAATAAAAAGCAGCCTTTTAAAAAATTGTAAAGATGTGTAGTTTTCTTTCATTGTTTGCTTTCTGCATGATCATATTTGAATTACTATACAATACACCAGTGTTTAATTTCATTAGTCTCATAATAGAGAGATGAGAAATAAAAATAGCTCTGGTAAGGATAAAGACAGTTTCCATTACACAGGAAAACAATGCACTGCTTAATGAGGTGTCATGACCTTTTAATTCACTTGTTAATGGGTTCTAAATTGTCCACGAAATGCAGACATCCAATTTCTCTTCACTATATGTCTGTACTATATATGAATTACAAGATAACAGCCTTTTAAAGGTTAATCAATACATTAAAAATAGAGATCAAATATTCTATGTCTGTGTCTCATTCAGAACAGAGGTCCTGCACAGAGCAGTTAGGGCAGTGCTGAAGCTTAGTGCTGAAGCTTTTGTCACTTGCCAGGACACCCTTCTCTACCCTCAAGCTGGCTTCTGCAGTGGGGCCACCTCTTCCCCATTCTGAGTTCTGGGGAAATTCCCCTCTGTTCCAGCTCAGCTGTGGTCTGGCTTCTGTGTCCTTCCAGAATAGTGCAAAAGAATTAGAACAAACCTTATATTCAGTCTTCAAAAAAGATTTTCTGACAGAAAAAAAATATGGTATGTAGGAACAGAGAGAAGGTATATATTACAAATGATCAACTTACAGCAATTAGCTGGTAAGAATTATTCATCATGGCTATTAGCATGTTGAGTAGAACAACCAGAGAGATTACATTATAGGTACCAAACATGGTAGCCCCAACAAATTCAGTAAATTCATGCTTTGGTTGCACATTGGTCACATAGAGATTGATGAGTCCAAATATAGACCAGAATAATGACTGCAGCGTTTCAAATAATCTGAAAGACAAAACCCAAAAGGAATAGCTGTATAATACCAATGCATATACTTTTCAGATTATTCATTTTTTCCCCTGACCACAAAATGTCCTTGAATTGATTGAGGTGGATGATTCACAATATAGGCAATCTATATGGAATATTTTTCTGGAGAAACATTGTCTAAATGTTTCAGATATGAACCTCTAGATATCCAGTGTTGAATCTATAAGTAAACCTGTGAGTTCTAGAATCCTAGAATCCTAGAATCATTAAGGTTGGAAAAGACCTCCAAGTTCAAGGCTGATTCTGTTCAAACTCCTAAAGGATAGATGTCATTTTAGAGATCTTACTTTGGACACTTGTCTTTGAAGTATTTTGCCCCTTTGCCTTGTCTTTAGAGTGTAGAACAAGGATCCAAAAGTAACTCATTGACTGTGTTTTAGCAAGATGTTAAAATAATTATGGTATTTTTGTACTTATTCAGTGTTGTCAATTTATGCCATTTCTACTTTGTGTTGAGAATCATTGAGATTAAAAAATACTCTAAAATTAGAAGGCCATTACTATCTTTATCATGCATTTGCTTTCATAGAGAATGGAGATATTTAAAAGCAAACACGCCACTCTTATATAGCACTTGTTCTTTTACAACTAAATGTTATGGTATTCTCTTAAAGAAGTTTGGGACAGCAGCTAGGAAGCTAAATAACAAAATCCGACTTTTAAAAAATCCCACAATAGGATGAATATTATTACAGACTGATACAATGTTAACATTTATTTATTTATTTTTTGAGTGTCTTTAGGAGTTTCTGTCAGGATGTCACTGTAAGAACAATAGGGAACAAACCGACAGCCTTTTTCCTGTGAAAAACATCTACATGAGTAAAATATTGGGGTAGAGTTAGAAGTAGATCAGCCACTTACGTTGAAAATGCATTATTCTGCTCTGCACATCGTATCCCTTTACACTTGATTTCCTTTGTCTCATAGTAGAAGTACAGCTGGTTCAATCCATTTGCAAAAGCTAGCAGCACGAGGCAGTATATGAAGAGAAACTTCAAAATGTCCAGCAACATTCTTCCCAGAGATATCTGCAGAGGTCCCAGGTGAGAATTTGCAGTGAATAATGAGATCAAACGTAGAGAGCTAAAGATGTTTGCAATTGCAAACAGGGCCTCAGCCACCAGCGTCGGATGCCACATGTCCCAATTCTGTCGTGGAACTGTCACATTATACTGAAAACAAGCAGAAGAGAAAAAAAATTATTTCACTGCTTATATGCAGAAAAAAAAAGTGTCTTTTTTTTTTTTTTTTTTTTTTTATGAGCCATTCCATTAATTTGATGATAGCACAATAAAAATAAACATATTTTGGAGAGAAATATGTCTGTTTGAGCTCTTTGTATTTTAGCAAAACTTAAAATGGATGGTGTCTGGGTACTTGTCCTTCATTTCCATCTGCAGAATAGCCTGTACTTTCTTGGGTTTTATTGTGCTTTGCATTTGATTATGATTTTTACAGTAGCAAAAGCATGTCTAACAAATCTGAGAAAATCAACCACTTTTGAACATCTAGATTTTTAGAACTGATGAAAATTTCAAATGCTTTGCTTTTGCAGAACGGTGAAGATATGACAGTTATGGATAGAAACACAGAAAAACTTTGAAAAAGTTGGAAGAAAATATTTAATCACAAACAATGGACCAATAATGAAAAAGTGTTTTTTAATGAACCATGGCAAACTGCTTGTGTATCTCATTATCAAAGAGTCTTATGCCTGGGACTATGATTCTTTACTGTTCCAGCTCTACCAAAGTACTTACTGAAGATGAAAGATGTTACTTTGAACTAAGGCTTAACTACCATGTCAGGCTTTTTATTATTTATTGGGTCTCATTAATCTGCTTTATAGGACGTATCAGAGGACAGGATCTAAGCTATGGAGCACTCTAAAACCACGCAATAATGAAATATGAAGCAGATACAAATAAGAACAATCATGCAGTCTGTATTTACCCACTCTGAGCCACCCAGATGCATCCTTCAAAGATGGTGAACATGCCCTCAGTAGTAAGGAAAGGTACCCTTCCCTAATGCTGTGGCCAGATGTAACATAGCCAGGCATCACAAAATTTCAACACCACACTCAGCCACCAAATAGCATGACTGCTCTTGAACTGCAGATGGGATCTGGGCATTTTCTGGGGCAGTACTAGTTGGCACAATACCCTACCACATTGAGGATGCTTTAATCAATCTTCAGGACAGGTGAGACAGTGCCAGTGCACCACAATAATCCCTGTTAGTTTTATTTGTATATAAGTAGCTACAATGTAATCCCAACAGTATCTGACAGTCTTGCAGTATGGGGGAAGGGAACTGCAGAACTGGAGAATAGTCTAACGCAGAGTTAAGAACCACACTGCCTTATGCTTCAGCCACCAGTGATACTTGTTTTCTACAGAGCAGCAAATTAAATACAGTCCTGCTGGAGTCATAGGTCATTACTCTGTTCATTAGACTATCTCGTTCTCTAATGACCAAGCTGTAAAATCACGTTTTACTATATTTGACATTGTAGCTCCAAGAGAGATGCTATTCTGCCTCATTTACTATTGACCTTCAGTTCAGTTCTGGTTGACTCAAGATCAATGATACAGGCAGTAGAAAACAGAACTGAGTTTCCAGAGCCCCCAGCTAAAGCACAAAGAAAATGAATATAGAAAATTTACAATGTTTATTGAGAAAAGAGAGGTGAGAACTCCTTTGTGTGTTTTCTATAGTGTCTTTTCATAATGTTATACAATATATTACTGTGAATTCTGGTGGTACTTTAAAGTCCTGGTGTATGAAAACTCATAGCTGTTAAATAACTGGGAACAGTTGTCAGTATAAGCAAATATTAGATGTTGAACAATGCAATAAATGCTCAGATTAGGGAAAAGTATACTGTGTGTGTTATTGGAATACGGTAAAATCCATTAATGAAAAAAAAAAAATTAAACTGAGAAGAGATGGAATTTTTGGTAGATACAAAAGCATCCAGCTGCAAAAATATTTTAGATGAGGGGCATGTAGTAGTAGATTCCAAGGAAGTTAAACAAGCAAGTAAAAATAAATAAATAAATAAATAAATAAAATAAAGAGTAGAAAATAATAATAGTTTTTTTAAAAAGTAAGGAAATACCCTTCTGAGAAAAACATCGAACTACATGGCAACGAACAGAGATAGCATATCATGTAGAAAGATCATATTCAAAGATCATATTCATTGTAGAAGGATCATATTCAAACAATTAGGTGAAGACAGCCACATCCGATCTCTCTGTCAGCTTCTTTTACAGTCACCATTCACATTTCTAGAGTAGTAGGAAAGCAGATAAATAAAATAGGTCATATGTGGTCTAACATTATATTTTTCTCATTATTAGTTATATGAGTTGGGGTAGGGGACAGTTATCTTAGATATCTAAGAAGTAGTCTGACAAGATGTCACTTTTTCTAAAGGAAATGATGAAGCTAAGGAAAAGAGAATAAAGGACTTTATCAGTGATGATCTCGACCGAGATGCAAAACTGGTGTGTTCAAAGTCAGTTTCAAAATATCGCAGTCTAACAAATTAACACAACCTATTTGTTATTTTTTGTTATCCAAATAAGAAAAGATCAAATGACCTCTGGTCTGTAAATGGGAAATCAAAGTCACAACAGTATTATTTCAGCTTTACTGACTGCCTTTCTTGGACCCAAATGCTTCATTTATGTGTGGAGATGATGCAAAAGCTCTCATAGTCATAAACGCAAAACAATGAGGGCTAATTTAGTTTTGAAAAGATGTGCTCTAAGAGATGAGAAATGAAAATATATATATATATATATATAGTGATAGAAGTAAAGGCCTGATAAGTAGGTTTGGAAATGATCTGTGAAACATACTAGCTAAAAGAAGACAATAAATGTGATAAAGAAAATTGTGAGTATGAAATGGCTCTGACAACAAAACCCCATTGACTTTACTAACTAGAGGAGGCAGAGATATGAGGATATGAAGACGCTGAAAAGAGATCTAGCAGAATCAAAGAAGAACTAAGACAACAAAGAAGCTTACATGAAAAGGAAAAGAAAGCAGAGGAGGAAAGAAACTAGGCACGTTAAAACCAGAAACAAGCAATGAAAGTATATATATATATACACATATGCATATACGTACATATATGTGTGTGAGTGTATATATATACATATAAAGGTAAGAAAAAATATAGTTTAGGGCCAAAAACTAAACAATCCATATTGTGCAGAATTAGAGAAGTAAACACATATAGCAATGCCAAGCTTGTGGTAACTCAGATTTCAATTCTCTGCAGTTATTGTTTTGTTATTCTGTGGTCCTGATGAATTTCTGACTCCACTTCAAATGCAAACACAATCTGTTGATAGGTTATAAAGCCAGCCATTTTTTAAAGCACAATTGAATGATGACTATCATAGGCTTATGGGTTGAAAAAAATGCATGTGGCGTGTCAATAGAAAATTAAGACCAGAGAACAATTTGAGCAGCATAGAAACTATAGAACATCAAAGCAAATGTATGATGAGTGTGTGATATCACTCAAGGAATATAAGGTAACAATTTTTGGTCATTATTCAGAGGAATTCAAATGAAAATCTAATATCTGAACTATTTGTCAGAAGAATGCTAGGTTTCTTTAGGACTAAAGTCATAAGCTGTAGATTTCATGAGATCACCAATAGACATCAGTTAAAAGGTAGATCAGGCCACCTCAGTGTTGAATATGCTCCAGGGCCTTGGTCAAATATGACACCATTGTGCACTGGGTTCACATGGCAAAGTTTTGGTAGCGGGAGACTGCAGGGGTGGCCTCTGTGAGAAAAATCCAGAAGCTGCCCCATGTCAGATTAGAACAAGCTCCCACCAGCTCCAAAGAGACCCACTGCTGGCCAGACCCGAGCTAATAAGCAATGTCATTTGCACCTCTGTGAGAACAGATTTAAGAAACAGAAAAGAAAACGCTATGCAACAGCAGCTGTGAGAGTGAGGAGCGAGAACCAGCCCTGCAGATCCCAAGGTCAGTACAAAAGGAGGGCAGGAGCAGAAGATCCCCTGAGGCCTGTGGAGAGGCCCCTGGTGGAGCAGGCTGTCCCCCTGCAGCCCATGGGTCCCACATGGAGCAGATCTCCACGCTGAAGCCTGTGGAGGAGCCCCCGGTGGAGCAGGTGGATGTGGCCTGGAGGAGGCTGCGGCCCATGGAGAGCCCCCGCAGGAGCAGGCCCCGGGCCGGAGCTGCAGCCCATGGAGAGGAGCCCACGCAGGAGCATGGGGTCTGGGGGGAGCTGCCGCCCACCTGTTGGGGACCCGTGCTGGAACAGTTTGCTCCTGGGGGATGGACTCCATGGTATGGAGCCATGTGGGTGAAGTTCTTGACGAGCTGCTGCCTGTGGGCAGCCCCTGCAGGTTCAGTTCAGGAAGGATGGCATCCCGTGGGAGGGACCCCACGTGGAGCAGGGGTGGAGAGTGACCATGAAGGAGTAGCGGAGACTAAGCGTCAGGGACTGACCACAGCTCCCATTCCCTGTTGCCCTGTGCCACTCTGGGAAGATGTGGAAGAGGGTGGTTGGGTGGGAGAAGGTGTTTTAGCTTGTTCTCTTCATTTCTCACTGTTCTGGCTTGCTAGCAATAGGCAATAAATTTTATTAATCTCCCTATAATAAGTCTGTCTTGCTTGTGATGATGATTGTTGTGACCTCCCTGTCCTTACGTCGACCTTTGAGCCTGCTTTATTGTATTTTCTCCCCCTTTCCCTTTGAGGAGAGGGAGTGAGAGAATGGTTGTGGTAGAGCTCACCTGCCCAGCTGTGTGAAACCAATACACCTTGACTCTGTTACCAAAAAGAAAGTTTAAATAACTTTAACCACTGCAGAAAAAACAACAACAAATCACTACAACAACAAAATAATAATAATAAAATAAATAAAATAATAATAAAAACAAACAAACAAACACAAAAACATTAAATCCTTTTCCAAAGGCCATATATGCATGTGAACTCTTGCTATTTAAAATATGTGCCTCAATCTTTACATTCATTTTGCTGTGTTTCAGAGTAGGGAAGTTGGAATTAAAAGTAGGAAGAGTCAGGAAGTGGGGAGGGGGCTAGCAAAGATCTTTAAAATATTAATCACACTCAGGAATGGAGTCAATAATTTTTCTTGGGGGTTAATATTCATTTAGATGAACATTTGGTCTGTGAAACCAGTGAAACATCAATCAAAACCATTTTACAGTGCAAAGGGAGAGGAAAAACTGTCAACTTCTGCAGAACTTGTCACAGTAGAGAAATATCATCTTATTTGCTACTAAGCAGAATGGATCTGACATGGTGATCATTAAGATAATAAATATAGAGACAAATAATTTATTTTCAGTTACTTTTCAGAGTTTTGCCTTGAATAGGAACATGTTTTCCTACTAGATTTTCATGTCAGCAGCTGAGACTCACATAATCAGTAATATGAATTTGCATGCTGTCTCTAGTACAGTTGGAAAAAAGCACTGCGTCCAATGCTCAAGCCCGGTAAATATTTAAGGTTGAACAAGCGGTGTCTGCACATGACTTACCATTGCACATAATTTGACCTATCAGTACAAAATAAATAATCCTCCAAAAACATGAAAGCATCCATTTTTCTTAGAGCTCAACAGCTTCTGTTTATATTTATAACCCTTGATCAAAACAGATGTGTTGCTTAAAATCAGTCATCTTGTACTCATATAAAACACGTGACAGTGCACTATTTATAGTCACATGCTATTTATCAAGGAGAGAGCATTTTCAGTGGGTATAATGGATAATTTAAAAATCTCTCACACTGATATACAATCAGAGACAAAAAGCATAGCCCTTTGAAAATTATGAAATATAGTCGTTTTATTTGAATGCTGACAGTGAAGCAGATAACTTTGAGTTGTCTTAGCAGTTCCCTCATCCTGATATTATACTCTTTGGTATGTTTTACACTATCCCATCAGCTGCTGTTAATAATAACCATCTTCTTATCTAGTATGTCAGTCAGAGAATGGGCCAGAAACAGTAAGTTTGTCTCTGGGAACATCTATCACAAAGGAGATATGAGGGTGTTCTCATCCTTACATTCAAAGGATTTAGTTAAAAATGGTTTCTTAGGTGGCTTGAGCTGCTACAGTGACTCGCAGAAAGGTAAAATACATCTAAAAACTTGCTTATAGATTTGATTAAAAAAATACAGAAAAGCTGTATTTTTGAAAAATGTGTGTTCCAAGGTTTAGGAAATGAAAGTGAAAGTTTTGTACCAAAATGTACCAGTTACCTTCAAAACCTCTGTTCAGAGCTGGAGAACTCTGTTGTAGCTATTTGAAGCATGGCTAGGGCAGTAAGTTACTCTTGCATTACTCTGCTCATTGTTTGCACACTGTGTTTCAATTGTCTACCAAAACTGAGGCTCTTCTAAACAAGAACAGAAAAAGTATTTGGGTGCAATATTGCACATGGAGTAAAAAAAAAAAAAAAAAAAAAAAAAAAAAGCTGCAGAGCCAAAAATAGTGCTTTATGAACCGTGTTGTTTATGATTGACATGCAAGCACTGATTTGGAGAGTAATGGATGCACATTAACACTGATACTGTCACCTTGGAATCTGATTGCCATGAGACGAAACTGTCTGGGAGAGGAAAGGATTATAATGTCTTGTAATTAATATCATTCTAAAGTGAATAATTGGCCATCTCCAATGCTTTGGAAACATGCATTTTCAATGAATTGCTTGCTTTGTTACCTGGGAAGGTGAAATGACTATTTATTTTCCAGTCACTTTATGATGAGGCTTTCATTAGCTATGATCAGTATTTCATCACCTTTATAATACAGCTCTCCCCACATCTTTGAGCCTCTTGCTCTTTCAGGCAACAGTTCCAAATACATTTTAATGAGAAGATTTCCAAGTGTTTGCAGTCAGAAACATTCTGTGATGGGGGAGGCTGTTGTGTCAATTGATCAAGTCTTTGCTCATCCCTGTCGCTCATCAGCTGATGTTGACCCTTGTGGATAGTCATCAGGTTATATAAATTATTACTATATCACTCTCTGCTTATGGCAGGGCTGCAATGGGAATAGCAACAGTTTGGGGGGAGGGGGAGCTGTAACAGACTATTTTATAGCTTTTTAGCTCTTTCCAGAAAAAAAAAAAAAAAAAAGTCTTGGCAGAGGAGAGACACTCCTTTCACACATATGAAGTAGCTGGTGTCAGGAAACCTGAAAGAGCTGAAATGCAATGCTGCAAGAGTGGCCAGTAAAAAAGGCTTTGTTATCTTGGGTACAACAAGAAGTTTAAGACAGATACTAAGAAACGTTTTCAGAAGTGGTTTCCTTGCATTTGAGGCCATTTTGTGATGTAAATATTTCATTTTTACAAGGATTTCATGATATATTATAAATTCACATTGAATATACAGAAAATTCAACATGTTCTGTGGTTTTGCAAAGAACTACTTTGCTGGAAGACATTTCAGACACTGATAATAAAAAGCCTTCGAAACAGGTGAGAAAATATCCAACCTCATATCCAACCAATCCCATTCAGTTTTACTTTTTAATCAAGTTGCACTTACCATGAATTTTCAAAACAAAATTAAAATCTTACTCTTTAGCTTTCTCCTCTCCTCCCCCCCCTCCCCTAATTTTGAGTAAATATTTTTCATGCAGTTCTGCCCTGAAGTTTAGCATAGAGGGTAACATTTTCTTAGGGGCTGTAATTTCCTACTGGAAAATAGGCAGAGACTAACACAAAACATAACATTGTGCAAGCAGTGTAAGTATTAGGAACGATTTGCCTTTTCCAAGAATATCATAGCATGAGTATTCAGGACAAGAGAGAGAGATTGTCTGGTCCAAATACAGAAAAAATAATAATTTGTAATCTTTTGTTTGCTCTTATTCTGGCCTAGCTTCTTGTTATAGTTGCAGAAGATTCAGTGAGCAAATCTAACATCTCTTACATTATTAGACCTGAGAACCATCAAATACAAAAGAAAGTCTGAACAGGTCCAGTCTCATTTAACTTAAATATTTTGCTAAAATTAAAATAAATAAATAAATAAAAGTTACCTTTGAAAATGCAACAATTTTCAAAGAGATTGTTGCTAAGTACAAGGAGTTCATTACAAAATCCATGAGGTTCCACCAATCGTGAATGTAGTCCTGCAGTCCACCATCCCACATCTGTTTAATTTCACCCCAGATAAAGCCTGTAAACAGAACATAATTCATTAAGCATGAATACTAAATAATAATAAAAAAAAAAAAAGTCTGTGAGTATCCTAGACACTTATCTCACATTGGATTGAGCTTCCCTACAATAATTACAAAAGGAAAGTGGATGAGTGCTCTAAATTACATGTCTATTCACGTGAAATTTTATCTTTCAATTAATATTTTTGGAATTGTCAGGCAAACAAAAAATCACCTGCTTATACGAGGACAATTTCTTTGGTTTTCTTAAATCTCCTTCTCCCTTATAACCTAATAAGTATAAAAAGGGTCTCCAAAGCAATTATTATTGCCAACTTTATCCTCAGTATCTGCTGCAATGTAACTCTAACTGTAAACTGTATGACTGCAGGAACCAACCCAGCTCATTATTTTGTTTCAATTGGAACAAACATGGTGAGAGGATTTCATTATTGCTGTCAATGCTAAACTAAAGTCTGCCTTTCCCATAGGAAAGACCACTGTCTTCAGTGGAATATTTTTTTTTGTTGGTGCTTGCCTTTGGGACTGGAAGGAATAGAAGTTGTTTTCAGGTGTGCAAAGTATGCATTGCTCTGGACACAATGTGACACAGAAATATTCAATCCCAGAGGGACATTTTGCGAGTTGTCTGACATAACCTCAATTTAACAGCTCCAGAGACAACTGTATGGAGACTTTAGTACTGTAAACATTAAAATAAAATGTCTGAAGAGGATACTCCACATTATTTTATAATACAGACTGATAAAATATGTAAAAAACAATGTAATCTTTATATGCATACTTCATATTATTATCTACAAAGCTGTTTGGTTACCAGTCTCGGTAGAGCTTCTACATGTTCCATAGTAAATTCTTTGCTGAAAGGATTTTCATACTTCTGTGCTCATTAAGGGGACAACATTTACAGCTAAGAGGACAATCTAAAACATATGGATGTTGAGATACAGTTAATTCATCATGGCTTTCCTCCAGCTGCTTATCATAAGTTCCTTTAAAAAGTGTTGAACAGATTTCATACATGGATTTTCAGAGTCCTGCATCACTGTATTCAGGGCTTAATTTACCTTGAAACTCAGCATTTTGTTTCAGTGGTCTTCTAGTTGACTACAATGGTAAAGAGAGTTAGAGGAGTGGAGTAGGTGTGACAAGTACAATTTAATTTTGTAGTGTTTTGTCTGAAGTCATTCTGTCTCCTGATTGCTTTTGAAAGGAAAACTTCCTCACAGCTTTGCCCCTTCTGATCTCAGCCACACCTTCCTGTCTTGTTTCTGCATGCTATCAGGAACTTCAGGAGTACCTAAATCATCTAATAGATCCAGCAAATTTTATACTCATAGAGTTCCTTTTCAGATACACCAACATCACTATTTCTGTCTGCAGATCTGTAGGAACACATTCTGAGAAAGGACCATAGTGGGAACATGTGGACAGGGACATGCCAATTTAGTATCTATATCAGCCTAGACAGGCTGATTGCAACTCTACTTTAATTGATCAGATAAAACTAATACATAAAATATAACACTGATAAGAAGCTAGCATTTATTTTAATGCTTCATCCAAAGTAATGATTCGTAGTGGGAAAAGAGTTGAACATTATTACACGGCAGGTATCAGTGTCCACTAACAGTGTCCATTGCTGCTGTTGCACAAGCACCATCACAGGGCTACCAGGCGGGCTCCTAAATGCCTGCCACTTTCAGCCTGGGCAAAGATTTAGACATCTTCCTTTGAAAGAGCTGCTCACTCCTGTCACACAACATGAACCAGAAGGTCTGGCTCCCAATTTGCTCCACAATCCCCTCTAGCATTCAGCATATAGTCCATGTACTTGCAAATATCTCTGCTCAGTCTTTTGGTATGTTTTAGGCACAATATTTTGAGCATCATCATGTCATAAAAGCAGTGGTTTTGTGGGCTGCAATATATGCCTCACATTTCAGACACTGCTCTGAATTTCTCCTGATCAAACTGAAGAAGAGCACATAAGATTAACCATTGTGCCACAGAAGTCTGAGGTGGGGCTCAGAAGAGATCTGGAGCCAAAGGCTGTATAATACAGGTATGGTCCCTAAGCCTTAGTGTTAGAGAACAGTTTCTTTCCCTTTTTAATTAAGTGATCTTGACACTAGGATGACTCCTGTGAATCAGAGAGTAGACAGTTACATTGACAGAAAATCTCCCTTCCTCCTGAACCCCCCCCCCCCCCCCCAAAAAAAAAAAAAGCTTCACAGAAATTGAAGTGCACATTCATAGAACTAAATATGCTCTTTTCTAATTCATCACAGTTAAACAATCCCTTTAAAATATGCTTTAAAAACAGAGCGTAGGGATAATCAGTAAGATGAAGGCTTAGAGGAAGCATGCTTCTATTTTGCCCTCGTGAGGCCCCATTTGGAGTACTGCATCCAGGTCTGGGGCCCCCAGCACAAGAAGGATATGATCTATTAGAGCAAACCCGGAGGAGGGCCACAGAGATGATCAGAGGGGCACCTCTTCTGCAAAGAAAGATTGAGAGAGCTGATGTTCAACCTGGAGAAGTCTCCAAGGAGACCTCACTGTAGCCCTTCAGTACTTAAAAGGAGCTAATAAAAAATGGAGAGCAACTTTTTACATGATAGTGATAGGACAGGGGGAGGAGGGGGGGGGGCTGGATAGATTTAAACTAAAAGAAAGTAGATTTACGTTAAATGTTAGGAGGAAATTATTTACTATGAGAGTGGTGAGGCACTGGAACAAAGAAGCAGTGGATGCCCCATCCCTGGAAGTAATCAAGGCCAGGCTGGATGGGGCTTTGAGCAACCTGATCTGGTGGGAGGTGTCCCTGCCCATGGCAGGGAGTGGTGAAACTAGGTGGTCTTTAATGTCCATTCCAACCCAAACCATTCTGTGATTCTATGATTCTGTGATCCTATGATTCTAAAGGCTGTAGATTCCTTAGAGTCTTCTGTGGAGATATACTATGATTCATACTCGGACAAAAACATGAACTTTCACAAATGTAACAGGGCTGTTCTCTGTAAGACTGTTGCTCAGCATCACATACTCTGACAGCACCGACTGAAATATAATAGAATTATGTACAGACTGAAAAAGAAATGCTGACTAATACTTCTGCATTTGATCAGTTTTGTAAGTGAAATTCAGACTCAGTCCAACAATTTCCTTGGCTTCAGAAAATGAAATGTAATTGTAAATTTGATATTAGCAGAGAAATACTGAACAATTAAAGAATCCTAGTGAAATAAAGTATATTCCTGTTGTATTTTTTTTTGTCGTTTAGAATGAAAAACACAATTAACCCAAACTATCAGTAATGTTGAAGTCCTTTGTCAGTTAAAAAGCTCGGAGTATAGTTTGACATTATAACGTTGGTGATTCACTCTTTTTTTTTTTTTTTCTTGGTTCAAGACTACTTTTATGTTTATCCTGATGTAGGGCTTGTTCCTTTAAATCAAATGATTTTAGAAACTGGAAATCCTACATTATTTTTGGCTATGTGGGAGATATGATAGTTTAATCTTTCTTGCAAGCCAAAATCTAAGTGCATTTTCCTCAAATAGTTACTGAGATTTTATAGGACCCAAGAGAACTTGAAGCTAGGATGACTCTATTTCTCCATTAAGTGATAATTAGGTGATATTTTTTTTTTTTTCCTTTTCCATACAGCAGCTGACACAAAAAATTCAGTGGATAGATCGTGGAGCATTGTGTTTGAGGAGATTTTTCTTACCGAGCTTTAATTTTCTACAGTACAAACAGCTCCACCTGAAGTAACCACCCTATTTTCCCTTTAAAATCAATGGAGAGAGAGAGTTGATTCTGGGGATTGGCTTAGACACAGACACTGCACTGCAGATGTCTACATCTAGTTGGATGAATCCCAGACTCACAGTCTACCAGTAATGCAAGAATTACTGAAAGGTATGATTAAGAGCACTTCAAAGATTTCATTTATTTCCATCATTTTTGAAAAATTTTACTGTTTTTGAGCAGTTTCCATGTCTTGAAGCTCAGAGCCTGGGACATTCCAGCCCTGACTTCAGAGCCCATGATGCTACAATGCGATTTGGAGACAGATGACTCTACCTATTTGTGGTAGTTTTCTGTTTTTAACACTGCTTTGGGTGTCAGCTGAGTAGGTTTGAGATGGATATTCCAGGTAAATTGATTATAAATTTGTGACACACATGCTATCCATACATGTGTAGTAGCATTTCTCAGACATGCCAGATACCTAATGCTTTCTTTGAAGAGAAATCTTGGAAAGTAGAAACTCCTAAGGTGGATTGTATAAGTCCATAACTCCACGGTAATCACAACATGAAAGCCAAATTCTGACTTTGGAGGTACCAGATCTCTACACCTAGGTGCCCTGAGAGGTGCTCAATCAGTGAATGAGGGGAGAACTAGAATTTCTAGCATCCTGTAAGTCCTCCCAGGTGTGCCTGAGAAAGTGTATTCTGAAGTTTGATAGCCTTTCTGCATTCTGAAGACTTCTTGAAGGCCTGATAAGCTTACATGATGGAGCTATTCTGGGCAAGGAACCTCAGAGATTCCAAACTGTGCAGTTTAGGATTAATTTGCAGTCACATATCCAGAGGTTTTGAAATCCTGTTGTAAGAAAAGTCATCAGAGAGAAGACATCAGCCAGTTCTTCTCTCCACAGTGTCTGACACATTTTGTCAACTTTTTTTTTTTACATTCATTGGGAGAATCAGTTAAACATATAAATAAATACATAAATAGATGTGTTAAAAACAAAACAAAACAAGACAAAACAAAAACAAACAAAACAACAACAGCAGCAACAACAACAACACCCAGAGATCAAAGCAGTATTATTTCTCTGACATTGTACACACTTCCCTTTTCTACTTGGTGGACTTATGGGTAGCTGGACACAACCTGACATTATTATCTAACGAGACTTTTAGGCAATTCCAAAATATGACCTGACATAAGAGATGAAGAGATACAGAGACAAGACTGTCTGATGTGTGCATTCTTACAGGTAGGAAAGAGATCTAGGGTCCAGGCATTGCATAATTAGTGTTGTGTAAAAGCAGCAATGCTATCACATAGTGGTAGAGCCACATGGTGACAACAAAAAAGGATATCTCAATACAACAGAGGAGTGCACCCTCTCCTTGTACTCTGGTACAGGGGGTACTAAGAGGAACCAGCCAAATATAAGGGGTAGATGTACAAGTGAACACTTTTAGATGGTTAGATTGGGAACAAGTTAATTGCCCAAAGCTCCCTTTGTCTCTCTGGCAGGAAAGAATCATCTCCAAGATCCTGTCATCTGCAGGTGGCTGAATTGACTGATAAAGTAGCTGTGGAGGATTAGCTTGGATTAAAGCAGATGTCTAACTTCCAGGTGCTTGTATTTAGTTGAAATAATTCCACACAAATCAGATTTCACTGTGGTAGCTGGATAAACTTGGCTTTATCCTGATTGTCTCTTTGCTCCAATTCTCTTCTTCCAACCCTTTCTCTTGTGGTGGTTTTACTGTGCTAGGCAGCTAAACACCACAACTGCTCTCTCACTTCCCCACCTTAGATGAGGAGGGGAGGAACTAAAGTAAAGAACAACTCACGGGTTGAGATAATGATAATTTAATTAAGGGGAAAAAAATAATTATTAAGGAAAGATTATTATTAACTAAACAATTTAATTGAAGAAAAAAAAAAGGAAAGGGGAAAAGGGAGGGGGGAAAACAAAACAAAACAAATAAAGGCTATGTGGAACTGCAGAGGAAAGAAATTACTCTCTACTTCCCACAAATGAGCAATGCTTGACCACGTCCTTGAAGCAGGGCCTAAACACACATAGCCAGTGATCGGGAGGAGGACCAACATTTTTCACAATGAGAGCCCACCCCTCCCCTCTTCTTCCTGTTTCCACCTTTTATTGCTGAGTGTGACATCATATGGTATGCAATATCTGTTTGGTTGGTATAGGTCAGTTGCCCTGGTGATGTTTCATTTCTCACTTTTTTGCCCACCCCCTAGGAGGGTTAGAGAAAGTCCTGATGCAGCACTCCTCAGCAGCAGACACAACACCGGTGTGATACCACTGCTGTTCTAGCTACAAGTGCAGAGCACAGCACTGTATGGGCTGCTGCAGGGAAAGTTAACATCCCAGCCAGACCCTGTACACTCTTCATGTAATCTTTATTTCACACCTGTCTCTTACAACCTCACCCGTCCATTCCCCATCATTCTGCTTTTATCATTTATTTCCACTTAAAAGGAAATTACCAATATTATGCAGCTATTCCACCTCATTAATTGAGGAATAAATCAAAATGTTGAAGGTGATACTTTCAAGCATTTATTACCATCATTTATAAATTAAAAGCTAGAGTAGTAAAAGAGAAATAGCAACATGGATATTTGGAAACAGGATGAAATGATAGAAACAAATGTGATTAAACATCCCACAGTTTTAATGGAATTAAATAAACTTAAAGTCAGGGCAAGAACCCCACACACCACATGAGGCCTAGGACAGACTGTGTAAAGCACTGTGAGTTATTACACATGCAAGCTGATCAATTTGCAACCATTTGACTGAAGTCCAACTTGACTGATGCATTCAGTCAATGGAAGGAATCAATGTATTCCTATCTAATTTTGGCATTACCTTTCCTGAAAAAAGATTTGTTTTTATTTTTTTCTATTTTTGTTCCTTACCATTTAGTGATGGGAAACAGGAGGCTCCTCAGGATCAGTCTCTACACGCCAAGTTCAACAACAACCTTTCAGTATGTTTCTTGAAGAATGTATTTTCATTGGACTGTGAAACCACTTAACTGACATACTCAACTTTGCTCTGCAATGCACTCAAGTTTTTCACAGGTACAAGAAATGAGACAAGTTGCTAATGATTTAAACTCTGTGAACTGAGGAGAGTTTGTTCCAGGGAATTAAATGAGCATCAATAAGGCTTGAAATCTCTCTTCTGTTTTACATCTGGTCTGACATCTGATCTCTGTTGAAGAGGTATGAAAGTTATGAGAAGAACTGTGAGACATTCTGTTGTAATTCATGGGTTCCCAATCTATGGGATTTTTTAATTTTTTTTTTTTTTTTAAGTAAAATACAGCTATGCAAAGGAACATGCACAAAATTAAAATCAAGTTTTCTGCTTTCTCCTAGGAATAGGGAAATGGATGTTTGTGAGGGGAACAACTGTGCAGTGTCTGTGTCCTGTGTCAGGTCAGGCAAGAGGCTGGGAATGACATAGCCAGAGGCATTGTTGTTCCAGATTTTTTCTCAAGACAATGACACTTAAGTGATCTGAATCTGGGAATTATCTGAGCACACAACTCAACACTGAGAATACTTGATATCTAACCTCAGTTCACTCTCTGTCTTTAAAAGAAAAGAAAAGAAAAGAAGAAAAAAGTATTTAAGATCCTCTTCCTGTAGTGTACGTGAAAATAATTGTAAATCTTGGATTAACATTTCCTTTCTGTGTACCTAATTTTTCCATATCAGTGGACTGTATACAGTGACAATGTATCTGTCATAATCTGGAGAAGCATGAAAGACACTGTATTTTTGGAATGGATTGTGTGCTTAAACAGAAGTGTCTGCTGTTAGTTTAGATGCATATCCAAACTGGCCATCCCATGCATTGTCAAAAAAAAGGTACAGGTTTCCTGTAGGGTATTTATCAGAGGTACAACCTCTCAGTAAGTATATCCAATTCTCAAAGACTTCAAAATTGGTAACAGTTTCATCTTTGTAGGCACCTGAGTTGCTTTCTTTATGTTTACTCTGATTTAATCTCCTAATTCATAATGACAAGACTTGCTAATTGCCTGAGTTTGGAGTAAGGGACTATGGACAGACATAAATGTGGAGGTACAGTGCAGAAATTCTGTACATTTCTGTTTGAACTCAGTCTACAGTAATGTTGTAGATAGAAATTTACCTATCCAAAGTATTGGTCCATTCTCTCAGGTACTTTTGCACAGGGATCTGTAAATACCTTTAAAGAAAAAGTATATCCTCATTTAGTGCTTGCACATCTCTATTAGGCTCTATAAATTTACATGAGGAGTGGAGCATGCAAAGTTTTACTCACTATCCTTTAATCTCCATGGTTTCATTGAAACTTCGTGGCAGCCATTGGCTGAAGTTGATTTAATATAGAAATTATTTTCTTACTTTCACAAAAAATATTGTGGAAAGGGTAAAGAGCAAAGCTGATATATTATTTCCAAAGAAAGCATTAATTTATAAATATATATATATTCTAGAAGTAGGGTCGTGCAGCCTAATACCCATTAAACTGTTGTATCTACAAGCATCTATATATTCTTTATTGCTCCCAGTATTAATTGCATTTTCTTGGTGTTGACAGAATAATATAATGAAGATATTATGCAGTCAGTAGAAAAACAAAACAAAACAAACAAACAAGCAAACAAAAACATTTTTCAAGTGTGTGGAAGTCTTAAATCCACAAAAGGATGCAAGACCTGGAGGAAGAATAAATGAATGTATAGCACAGAAAGTCTTTTGTAGTATTGCTTAAAAGCTCTTGGAGCTCTGAACAGTGCAACACAGCATTAAACGTGCAGCTCTAGGTAAGGCCAGAAGCGGATATTTAGGGATATCTGAAACTGCTCATCTGCTTCTACACTATTAACAGGCACGTAAGGATTTGAAGTTCTTGATAATGAGGATCCAAACTTCATATCTGAGAACGAAATCTTATGAAAGTGTCTAATCATTGAAATAGTTGGTGCTTCAATGTTTAAGTACACAGTACTGAATGTAGAATTCACCATTCAGGACACCTAAATTCCCCATAAATTCCATTTTATGCTCATTTTTAGTTTCAAATGTTGAGCTGAGATCCACAGGTTATGTGGACAGTTATGACACATTGAAGGAATAACAAGTGGAAAGAGTAGTGAGTCTTGTATCTCACCAGCACTTAGCGTCCTATCTCACACCTTCATCTAAAGGTCCACATGAGACTGAGTTTCAGAGTTTAGAGCACCTTCCTTTCCTGAAATGCTGAAACTATATCCAATATTGTTGTCAACATTTGACATTGCAGCTTTATAGGTAAAATTCTTTCTCAGGGAACAGGAAACTTGCCTTTTCTCAGCATGAGGGAAGATGGAACCTCTTTCTCAGAAGAGTACTAGGGAAGGCATAAGGGGAGAGAGGGGAGAAACATTCACCTTCCTGATAAAAATGGGGACAAAGGGAGACTGAAGAAGAGGGAGCTAAAGAAGCTAAATCCAAACAAATGAATAAACAACAACAACAAAAAAAAACAAACAACCCACAACTTCAGTGACAAGCTTAGTGTTTTTAGCCTCCTTACTAGGATATCTACTAGGAAGCACAGTCATCAAAGCTAGGCTTCACACACACACACTGCTTTATCCTGATCATGTAAAGATCTTTATCCTGATCAGGTAAACATCCTGATCTCATGGAAGGTATCCCTGCCCATGGCAGAGGTATTGGAACTAGATGACCTTTAAACATCCATTCCAAGCCAAACCATTTTATGACTCTGATTCTGTGATCCTTAAGCTATATGATTACAATGTCTAAATGTGAAATATTTGAATTTTAGAGGACCAAGTACAGTGGTACGACACTGAAAACAAGCCTGAGGCCTGAAGATGATCTCAGGATACTGTCAAAACCTGTTTCCAGCAGCAAATTTCAAGAAAACATTTGATTGCATTGAATACTTGTCTATACATGAATACTTTTTTATATATGATTATATTATCATGTACAAGCAGAATCTTCATTTACAGATATTGCCTGTGGGAGGGAATTTTTCCATAACTAATAAAAGTGAATGCAAATTGAACACTCAGACTGTTTTAAGGAAACAAAGTCTGTTATTTTCTGTACTCTATTTAAATATTGAAAAGGGACAGTAAAGATAGAGAACTGCTCCATCTAGCCTAAACAGCTGCGATTGTTTCTGGATGTTTAGGGAAAGGATTTGAAGACAGGGTAAGGTAAAGTCTCTACTAACTTCCAGGTTTCCTAAGTTCAGGGATATCCTGATCCAGATACCACATCTCCACTACTGTAACTAAGAGCCACTGATTATGGCTGATTGTGACACTATGGATGGTATTCAGTAACCAAAAAACAGGCTGTAGCTCCATTGTAGATGGAAGACATACTCCCAAAAGCTTTTCAAATCTAAGACAGAGTTTTACTAAAACAGCAAAAAATACATAAAAGCTACCTATGCTTAGGTGGAATTTACAGAGCCAATTAAACTGTTTTCCCAAACAAAAAGTCTTCTGACTTTATAATCATAATCAAAACAAGATGTATCTCTTTGGACTTAGTTTTGGAAATGGCAAGACAATTCTAAGCTAAATCTTGCACACACAAACACACATATCAACAAACACCACCAACAACCAAAAAATAAAATAAAATCATCTATATAGCTCAAATATTTGAAATGTGGTAAATCTCCAAGGAACTAAGTAAAAAGTCCTGTTACAATAAGATTCAGGCACTAGTGACAACTGACTCTCTGGATGTTTAAATGACTTCATTAGTGGATCCAGTTTTGGGATACCCCAAGAAAAAGATGTTATGTGACTGAGCTGAACCTAGTAGAAGGCCATCAAACTGATTGCAGGCTGAAAAACGTGATGTACAAGGAAAGGCTGAGGGAGCTGGATTTGTTCAGCCTGGAGAAGAGGACACTAATAGGAGGATATTAATGCTGTCATCCACTAATGAAAATGCTGGTTATGAATAATTGGGAAAAAGACCTGTCTTAGAGGTGCATATTGAAAGGAAAAAAGGTAAGTTGCAAGTTGTGGCATGGGATATTCCCATTGATACCTGTAAAAAAAATCACCAGTGGCTAAATGTAGGCATTGGTTGCTGAAATAGGTGGTAGAATATACATCCCCAGAGAAATTTCAAGTTTTGACTAGACAAGGGCCTGAGCAACTGATATATCTTTGTAGGTAGCCTGTGTTGAGCAGTGGTTTGGATTAAGAGGCCTTGAGTGATCATTATGTGCATTATCCTTCTTTGTGACTGAAATTGTGTTCCGGCTTTGTTTGGTATTATTTTCCTCCACTACACTTTTCTTGTCACTATTGGTTATGTACTGTTTCATCTTACTGGCTGTATTATCCTTTTTATCTGCTCCCCAGACCATGTCAATTTGTACTGTTTCATATTTTTTTTACACATTTTTTTTCCTACCAAATTTAGAATATGATGTGTAGTTTACATCAAGAGTGTATATTCCCCATAGCAGTTTGTTGACCATGAATGTTTGCAGTTTGCACAGTTCCTGAATATTCTCTGTAGATTCACACATTCTAATAATCTGCATAAATCCCTGACAGAAAAACAAAGCAAAAAAAAAAAAAAAAAAAAAAAAAAAAAAAAAAGGATAGTGTTCTAAATTTACTTTCCTTTAGTTTAAAGCTATTGTCCCTTGTCCTATCAGTACACTCCCTGACAAAGAGTCCCTCCCCAGCTTTCCTGTCGCCCCCCTTCGGTACTGGAAGGCCGCTGTAGGTTCTCCCTGGAGCCTTTCCAGGCTGAACAACCCCAACTCCCTCAGCCTGTCTTCATAGGAGAGGTATTCCTGCCCTCTGATTGTCCTCATCCTCATGGTCCTCCTCTGGATTTGTTCTAATAATTCCATGTCCTTCTTGTGCTGGGGGCCCCAGAACTGAACGCAGTGCTCCAGGTGGGGTCTCACAAGAGCAGAGCGGAGGGGAAGAATCACTTCTTTTGCCCTGCAGACTGTGCTACTTCTGATGCAGCCCAGGATATGGCTGGCTTTCTGGGCTGCAAGTGCACATTACCAGCTTCTCATCAACTAAAGTTGCCTTCTTGCATGATCCAAGGCAAGTCAGGAATTGGAAAGGAAATTTGATTATGCAAGTTAATGTTCTTCCTCACTTTTTTAACAATAGGGGTTTGCTGTTCCTTTTTTTCTTTTTTCTCTTTTTCTCTTTCTCCAGTGGTGACAGATTTTCAAGTGTAGAAGCTGGGCCTATATTTCTGTAATGTGAAGCATCTTGCATGCTTGGGAAATTTGAATTAACATCTGATAAGAAGAAAAAAATATAATTGCCCTTACTGACAAAAGCCTACTTAATATTTTCCTATATGTAAGGACAGAAGATTGCAACTTTTCTTACCTGCAGAGTTTTCCACAACTCTTTCTTAAAGCTATAACATCAGCCTTGTTATACTAACTTATTGTTCCATGGATAATCACCTTGTGTAATGTCTTGTGTAATCATCTAATCATATAAAAGACAAAATTAATGCAGAAGTTTCCTTAAGAGACTTTTTAAATGTAAAATTGATAGTCTCCATGGAAATGTAGCCCAATGCAGGTTTTTTCCTCTGAACCTCCTACTCTAGTGACACTTTTAATATGTGCTAATTATGCACATTCAGTCTTCTATTGCTAAGTAGTAGGTAAATGCTAATTACTGTTTGTTTGTTGGAGAGCTAAGTTCACTACGGACAATCCCAAAACCTCTTAAATTCTATGAAACATATGAATGCTGAAATTCATTTGGAAGAGAAGCTGGAAAGCAGAACCTCTCTTCCTCTCTTCATTTTTATAGAGGTATATAAAATATAGCTATTAAAATGTAAATTACATGCAGAACTATTTTAATGGAAAGAAAGACAAACAAAGAGTTATATTGTTTAAAATGTTAATAGTTTTGACATGCTGTATTTGTTCCAGAATAACCTTAATTTGGGAAAAGGGTTTACTTGGTCATGTTCCCAGTTTCAGAGTAAAGCTATAACCCTTGTGCCATATTAGTTTCATCTCAGACTTCAACATTTTTCATCTACATCCGTAAATGCAAAGATACATCTTTGCACCTTTGAGATAGGATAACTCATGCAATTCAAGAGTGTTTTATATACTCTTTAAGGATATTGCATACCAGTATACTGTGAAGAGATTAGCTAACAGATTAAATTTTGTCCTGGAAACTAACCTTAGGTTATTGATAAGAACTTAACAAAATAAATAATTTAATTTACTAAAAGATGACTGGACCACACTTTTTTATATATATATGTGAACAGAAAGCATCAGATTTTAGCTGACATTAACTCCTTAAAAAAAAAAAAAAAGACATATTTGTCACATGCTGCAACAATATTTACTCATGCAATGGAAAATACACCTTACAGTGAAGACTGGTGGTGAGTGGTGAGGATTATGTTATGCTGTGCTATCATGTTGAAAATCACAGACAGTAGTTCCTTCTGAGAACTTCCCAAATAGTGTGAACATGTTTTTGGTCATGCTTGCTTGTTTGATTAAGTGAACGAAGTATGTACCTCTGCCTCATGCTTCATGTAGTGGCCAAGTGCTCTACTAAGGAACATACAGAGGAAAATCTACCGACTCATTCTCCTTCTGTGTGTCAGACACTGCCAATTAGTGCATTATAAATTCAATATTACATTGTAAATTATATCAGCAATGATGCCAAAAGCCTTGTTGATTTTGTTGCTCTAAAAAAAGCCTAGGAAAAGTTGCAAAACTGAAGAGAAGCAGCGTCTTAATGGGAGGCTCTGGAAGAGGTAAGTGTAACGAAAGCACACCAAAACATTTCAGAGAGTTTGTGCATGAATTTGTCTATGTGGTGATGATATGAAAATATTAAACTTAAATCCTTGCAGTTAAAGCCGCTAAGTCCTTCCTTCTACAATTTCTTTTCAGTCAAGACCAGGTATATTTGTCCTGATGTGGTTAGGAATCAACTTATATTGATTGAAACAAGAAACAGAGCATGCCAAGAGAGGTAACATCTAGCAGGGAAGAAAGGCAAGTACAGGGAAGACCTAAGATAATGTGATTTTATAGGACAGAGCAATCACACAGGCAGTCATTTAAAGCTGACATGGCCTATACAAAATAGCCTTTCAATAAAACCAAACTGAAATTTTATTTTGAACTATCAAGACAGAAGGTTAATCTTTTCCCTCTTTTGAAAAAATCCTAGCAGATTTTCTTATGCCTTCTGGTGAGAAAATATTTTGCTTGAAGTTGTGTGACAAGTTCTCATCAGTGTTTTGGCACAGAAAAATTACTCTGTATGGATATTTTAATTAAAATAGTCGATTGAAAATGCTGTTCAGCACTTTTTACTACAGGTGGGTCTGTGATATTAAGTATTTGTTGCTTTCAGAGGTAACAAAGATCCGTGATAACACCATAATTAACACTGTGCCTTGTTCTAATACATGAAAAATATTTCAGTGGTAAAGAAACCCCTTTTTAAAAGCTAGACTAGTGAAGGAAAAAAAAAAAAAAAGGATATTAGAAAGGAATAAAGGAATGAAAGGAATTGGAGCAATTTCTGCCCCAGAGAAAAGGAAAAGATAGATATGAAAAATATTATCACAATTTCTTTTTCAGGCCTCCACTTAATCACATACTGCTTAATCTTTTCCCTCCCTGTAGTATGTCAGACATTATTGGGTGGGTACACTTTGGATTTTTAAACACTTTCCAAGTTGTACACTAATCCCACTAAGTACTGGAGCAGATGTACCATTTGCCTGTTCCCATATATCAATAATTTATAACAGAACTCTCCACCATATCTTCCAGCATCAGAAATTATTGGAAAAAAAAAAACAGATTTCAAAACACTTTTCACTGTATTTTTCTTTAGTAATACATTTACCCAGGACCCACGGTAATATCATCCACTCGACGATGGTTGGTGGTGGTCCCTGCAAACCCACATTTGGCCTGTCGATGTGTTGAGAGGCAAGCAGCAGCAGGAACAGGAAAGTCAAGTAGGATGCAGTATGGCAGATAAATTTGATAAATGGCTTTCTGATGAACAGCCCTAATGGGCTTTTGGGAGCTATCAGGTAGCACACAGAGAAGACAGGGAAAAGAAGTCCTATCACAACGCAGGTCAACATCTTCACAGCCCAGTGTCGCCTCCTCCATCCAGGGAACTCATCATACCAACGGGATGCAAGCAGCTGCTGGCAGTTAGGTTGGGCAACAAACTGCAGAGAGAAGAAGGGAGACCGTTATTTCTTTATTATCATTATGAAGTTAATTCCATGCTACAAGTTAATTCCGTGTTACAATATTTAACTTCTGGATAGAGATTAAAAAAAAAAAAAAAAAAAAATCCACAGCCTTCGCATGCCCATTCATGGTGATAATAACAGCAAAGCAGGGCTGGGTCAGCCTTCCCTTCCTTCAATGTAAAAAATATGCTAGAACCCCATATCCTCCCAAGATTCACTTTTCACAGTAAAGCTGGACTTCCCCATGTTATAGTACACAGGGAGCGAAAGAACTGTAAACCACAGATACTTAAAAACCTGTTTTCAAATTCAAAAACATATTTACAAAGATTGCTTCCATTATTTAAATAACAAAACTTGTGGAGAACAGTTAGAACACCAGGTGAAAGACACTATGAAAATGAAAAACATGATATTTCTTACCAAAGCACAAATAAGATCTGTAAACAGAAAAAATGAATTCAACAGCCAAAAATGAACTATTCTCAGTATGTTCCCTGCTAATTCTTTAGAAATCAAGTTTACATACTTTTATACTAGACAAAGTTCCTACAGATATATTACACAATGCTTGCACAATATGAACTAAGCACTAGCATTCCACAGTACTTCACTAAACCTTGTCAGGCTATATTCCTATTTTGTACATTATTTTATGGTCTGTCTATTCTCTATGATATAGTTTCAGTTTCTAAAATATAATTCTTAAAATTTATTTTCAACAAAAATAAATCTATCAGTAAATATTTTGTTTTAGCTATTTTTTCTCTATAAGTATACTCAAGCCTTTTATGTCATATTTTTATTTGATCACTAGTTCCTATTTTCCCTAATGCTTTCTTTTTTAAAAGGGGACATACAGTAGTAGCATGCTAGACTTGACATAAGAAATATAGAATAAAAGCAACATATGCACAAAAGAGAACCAGAGTTGTATTCTTTTACTTTTTATTTTCTATTTTTAAATAAAATTTGCAAAATAAACTTTTTCCTTCTTACATTACATGCATGCATACATACATACATACATATATTGGATTAAATCAGAAGACTTAATAAAGCTATGTAGGAAATTCTTTATCTTATTAAATAATAAAAGTGTTAATTTACACAATATATTTTTATATTTGAGTCCTACTTAAATGCACTTAGTTTTGAATTTTACATGATTTTGGCCACACTTATAACCAGAGAAGCCAAGTTCTTTTTGATGAGTAATGGGCAACTTAAAGAGTTTCTGAAATTATTGGGAATCCTACTAGGAGAAAATGTTATTTAGACTGGAATGAAATGAGAGTCAGCATGCATCTTTCTATATACGTCTGGATCTTGTCAGTAATGTTAATGTGAGCCAAATTAAGACCTGGTATATGTTAATGAAATGCCAGTGTCCTTAGTAGAGACATATTTGCCTACCAGACACCAGTACTGAAACTGCCTGTTGTGAAAGATAATCTACTCAAACCATAACCATCTTGAAAATAGCCTTAAAAAAGAATAACAGAGTGTTCTCTTCTGTTGGGAAAAATGCATTCACAAGGTTTCAAGGTGTTTATTTCAAGATACAAATGCCTAGAATAATACTGCATATAATCAGAATAGACAGTTTCTAAGTTATGTGTTGCCAACTTTTTAATGGGGGTCTCCCTACAAAACATCTCACCTCAGCTTGCTTGGGTAGACACAAATTATTGTTTTGCTTGACTAGTAAAAATAATATGACTTTTGGATTAATTTCTGAGTACAGTACTCTCTCTTCCTTCCAAGTGTGTCAGATCCATATTTATTTCCCCTTCTCCACCTTCTTCGTAATGTACCCCTAATACAAATCCTCTCACCTTCTAAAAGTAGTTCCTTAGTCTTGCCTCTGTCCCCTTCTCAAGATCTTTAAGCCACCCTCATTATTTTGGGCACCCAAGTGAAGGAATAACAATATCCTCAAAGGATATTGGTGGATGCAGGGGGCATACTCCTTGACATTTTATTATTATTATTATTAATAATAATATTTTTTTTTCCTATGTCCACCAAGTACTGGGCTGCTCTGAGACAGTGTAGACCAGAATTGATGCAGAAGTATCTCTTGTCATGAAGAGAAAGATGGCTGTCGACAACACCATCAGGAAGATGCTGTACACTGTTGGCAGTAGCTGCTTAGTCCTAACATCTATACCAATTATAATGCAAAATATCCGGTGTTAATAAAGGAAAGGAGGTATTATTGCAACATTTCTCAGCAGACATAACAAATTTTTGCTGCTTCCTAATATCCATATAATTCTATTTTTTCAGTAAATTATCTCTCATAGTATTCTTCAACTCCTGATTGTTACCAAAGTGACATGACAATTTACGCACCGCTCAGATCCTCTGACAATAAGGGAAAACTAACTTATATTATACATTTTTTGTGGCTAGAGTTAGGCTGACTACCATTGGCAATGTACTTTAAATGAATTAACAAATAGAAAACAAATATAAAGGGAATAATTGGATGGTATGGACCAAGCATATAAAATACCATGTCATCACTTTATGAACTGCACATGTAAGGAAGCAGTTCTAGTAGTGTGGGCAAGGGACTATAATAGAACTGACAACACAATGTCTACAGATGATATATTCAATTTCTGGGAGATCCAGATAGCTAGTTTCATGCTGTCACTTTTATTGAATAACACTGTTGGCAATGTTAGTGAACAATGTCCTAAAGCAGCAAAACTCTTCACTGCAGTCTTTTCATTATGGTTCTGAGCTCCATTGGCCATATATATGTATATATATATATATATATATACATATATATGTATATATATATATATATATATATATACACTATGAACTATTCTAAAGTGTCTTCAGGTATCTGGAAAATTAACCTAAATATCTTGCTGACACTTCTTTTAGAGTTATTTTCTGCTTTGTTTATCATGGAATTGCATAACATTTTTTAAAATGTCCATATTAGTTTCCACATTTGACTAGTGGCTCCATGTTTTGTGCTGAAGGCACTGTCACCATGTGTGGCAAAAGTTGTTGAGTAGTGATAACTACATTTACTATATTAGCTGAAGAATGTGGCACATTCTTAAATGGAGGACAGTTGTTCAGGCACCCAGATGGCAGCAGTCAGTGCTGAACCTACTGGCTTTTTTCTCAATTTCCCAGAGAGGGGGAACTTGTTACCACACACTGCGTCTCCTTTCTTGTCCTTGGGGACATGTCTCCTCCCAAGCAAATGAAGGGAAGATGATGTGTTCCCACGCTTTGTTCTCATGTGTTTGAGCACATCATATAGGAACTGGGAGCTGGAAGATCTTCCCGGGCCCCACTGTGTAAATGCTGCCTGTATAGGCTGTCTCAGAGATATTACTCATATGTTGCATATGGTTATATAGGTCAATTTTATTAGTGATCGTGAATGAGTATTCCAGTTGACATTTTAATTAATTCAGTAAAAAAATCTTATTAAAAAAAAAAAAAAAGCTTACATCAGATTTATACTCTAACTATTGCACACTCTTCCATTAGAAAGGACTGAGAGATGTGGATGGAAAAAAAAAGACATGCTCCAAGCAATAAGATACTTCCTCTATAAGCGGGTTGGACCACATCTAGGATGATATAGGTCCTCTGCTGAACTGGGGGTCTAAAAAAAAAAAAGTATATATATGTATATATATATATATATATATATAAAATAAATAAATAAATAAATAAATAAATATGTTTTACACAAATATTTTATAACTAGCCAAATTAAGAGTACTCTGTGACAGTAATTTGCCAGTTCTGCATTGACTATGCCAAAATATTTTCACTGTAATATATTTTTTCTTCCTTAATTGGAGATATTACAATTCAAAGTATTTTTTGTACTCTCAGTGCTATGTTATTTGACTTTGACATTGTCTCCATATAATTAGCAATCAGCATGTTTATATTTTCACATTACAATGCCTTCCACTAGCTTCCAGCAGTTTATAATTATGTGAGGGATTTTGCTGTAATGATTATTCCTAGTTGCACAACTTTTGCTACTTCACAAAGTCTGCTTGTCTGAAAATGTTTTGGTATTCATTCTCTTCTTCATCAGCAATTATTCACAGTGCCAGCAAAAAACAGTCTGATATAAATAATAGCAGAGCCAGATTCTAATGATACCCAAGTAGATACATTGTGCATAAATTCATTTTCACTGCTTATTACATCTGATCTGTAATTTTGATATAATACATATTCTATTGTGAATGGAAATTGTGAAATAATAACGTAAGTGGTACTGTTAACTATATAAAGACTTTCTAGAAGTAATAGTTTTAATAAATATAAGGACTTTTATGAAGTAGATATCAGTCATCTTAAGTTAAGCTAGTTTTTGCCTGTAGCACTACATCATTAAGTATTCATTTCATTATATTAGGAAATATACAGAGACATTCAACAAAACATAACAGTTGTTACAGAGTGCTCATTTTTATGCTTACAAAGCAGTCTAACAAAATCTGAGGTCAAAATTAAATTCTCGTTCTGAGATTAATAGGTGTTTTAGTATATGTAACAAGTAAAAAGAATGTGATTTATCATCTAAAAATAGAAAGTTGCCAAAGAAAACTGATCTTTTTGACTTTATGTATAAGTGGCTTATGCTGTAATACAGAAAAATATCCCTGATATCATTTTCTAATGCATTAATATTAAAGAAGACACTGGGGATAGGGGAGAGATGGGGGAAGGGTGTGAAGGAAAAATAAATGGTTATCACAAAGTTTCTTATAATTTTTAAAGCCATGGGTCAGGTTCTTTGTTGTGCTGTTTTCTACTGCCATTACAGCCAAGTTGGTAGGAAAGGTTAGCACTGATGTCTTCTACTTTATCACACACATTTTGCAATGATGGTGCTCCAGTTCAACAAAAATTAAGCACAGTTACTTTTACGTTCTCTAGAATGTTTTATTTTTTCTTAGCTTACACATTTTCCCAGATATGTTATGAAAACCCATGCTCTTCTTGATATGTAACTTCAAATTTAGATGTCAAACTTCTCTCTCTACTGATAGTGAAAATTATATTTGCTTGCCAGATGACTAATGACAGATTTGAGTTCCAGTCTCATTAAGTAGATTCCTAAAGTTGGTATATATTTTTTTCTTTCTCCTTCTAGAGACATCACTACATATTCTCCTCTATATCTCCTTCCCTCCTGCTCCCCTCCCCCCCCAGCCTGTTTAATGGCCTAAGTCTATAAAGTGTATTTGTGGACTTAGGCACTTTGTGAGGACTGGTTCATCAAGTCAAATAACATTGAAATGCAATTTAAATTCTTTAACTTCCTTGACTGGATCAGCACTACATTTTCCTTTCTAAATGCTAGGAATCATTCTTTGGACTCCTTTGGCTACATTTCTACTGTTTGTTTTCTTCCTTAGGCTAGGAACCCAGGCACTCCTGTGCCAGTTGCTATGAATCTTTGATGTCCACCCTGTGCAAGCACTAGCCAACTGGAGAAGGATGTTGTTATAATGATGATTCTTCCAGGAACCAAACCTGGGTCAATTTTTCCTCAGCTCTGTCTGTAGCTTTGTCATTAATGAAACTAACCAGCTAACTCAGGATATTACCTGAAAGGGCAATCAGCTTCAGTTCAGTTCCTTTAGCAAAACAAATTGACTGCATAGATGTCTTCATAAAGATGCCTTTATACAGCTCACATGGAGAACAGCATACTATGCCAGTGTTTTCTATAGTACTTAGAATCATATAACTGTAGAATTCTTTGGGTTGGAAGGGACCTTAAAGATAATGTAATTCCACCCATCCCCCTCCCCCCCCCTCCCCATCCCCCATCATGGTCAGAGACACCTCACACTAGATCACGTTTCCCAAAGCCCCATCCAACCTGGCCTTGAACACCTCTATAGATGTGTTGCATACAACCTCTCTGGGCAACCTGTTCCAGTGCCTCACCACCCTCCACATGAAGAATTTTGTCCTTATATAAGACTTAAAACTAGTTTCTTTTAGTTTAAGGCTATTTTCCCCTGTTCTATCAGTACACTCCCTGACAGAGTCCCTCCCCAGCTTTCCTGTAGGCCCCCTTCAGTACTGGAAGGCCACTGTAGGTTCTCCCTGCAGCCTTTCCTTCTACAAGCTGAACAACCCCAACTCCCTCAGCCTGTCTTCATAGGAGAGGTGTTCCAGTCCCCTGATCATCTTCACGGTCCTCCTCTGGACTTGTTCTAATAATTCCATATCCTTCTTGTGCTGGGGCCCCCAGAACTGAATGCAGTGCTCCAGGTGGGGTCTCACAAGAGCAAAAGAGATGGGGAGACTCATATCCCTCCACCCGCTGGCCATGCTTCTTTTGTTGCAGCCCAGGATACAGTTGGCTTTCTGGGCTGAGTTCCTATCCAGTTCCTATCCTAATGTTTAACTTATGGTAAGAGAAGGAACAAAAGATAAAGAAAACATATTAGCAAAGACTGTAATGCTTCATCAAAATGATTAATGAACATTATTGTACAAACAATGATGTAGTTTTTACTTTTAACATTTTAAATTTCCTTTTTGCCACACCAACACAAGCAGAAACCTTCCATTTGATTCATCAGTACTTTTCAGTGAAATGAATCAGCACACAGAAAACTATTAAATATCTAATAAGTGAAGACTTATCTATAATTGGAATGACTCTGTTTAATTGCTTAGAAAAGGCAATAGCCATTGTAAATTGAATGCAGTTCTTAAGAACCAGCTATGCATGAATAGCCTTGTTAGACTTTCCAGTAATACAGAAAAAATAATCAGTTGTTGGGCTTGGGGATGAGCATGTAAATAGCTCAAAACTTCAGAACTAAGATGTAGGTATAATGTCTCTAGCTCCCATTCTGGGCAAGTATTAGGCTTACCACAACTCAAAATATTTCAAAAACATTTCAGAAATATTTCAAAAATATTTCAAAACATTTAAAGAACATCTGTTAATATCTACAGAGAAAATACAATATGAATTTGCTGCCATTATATCAGATTGCTATTTTTACATAGCTAGCTGGTGCATTTTCATGCATAATAATCTAAAAAAATAAGGCTGATATTTATATGCAAGGTTCTACACATGGGATGGAATAACCCTGTGCAACAGGATAGAATGGATCTGACTGTATAGAACAGACATTGCGACAGAGGAATGGAGGAAGTTGAACATTAGTGTGCCTGTGCAGTGCACACTGGGCTGCAGTAATGCAAGCAGAGCAAGCATTACTTGCAAGGAAGATGGTAATTCCCATCTATTTGGCACTTGTGAGACTACGTCTGGAATGCTGTGTTCTGTTTTGGGTCCCCCACTATGACAGAGATATGGGAAAATTTGAATAAGTCAAGCAGGGCACTCCCACGAGGTTGTGGAACTTGACTGCATGATGCACAGGGAGAAAAGAAAAGAAGTGTGTGAGCCTGAGAGGCAAATCATAGGTTTCACTTGCTGTCTTACACAAACAAAAAAGAGGTTATGGACAAAAGCAGGTTTTTTTGGGGTGTACAAAAAGAAAGGATGAGGATAGTTACAAGCTGCAGCAAGACAAATTCTAGTTGGATCTAAGGAAAACTGCTCCTACATTCCCTATGAGCACTGGATGCGAAGGAAAGATACAGATTCTCCATCCTCAGAAATATTCACAATTTGTCTGGAAAGTTCCTTAGCTACCTGGTTTAACTCTGATATTAGCCTGGTTTTGAGAAGGAGGTCAAATGAGATGAGCTTGAGAGGTATTTTTGAAGTAAGCATTTTCATGATCTGACTTATACTAAAACATTTTTAGTAAGAGCCATAGTAATTGTGTTTACAGGTTTGAATTAATATATTTAGGTTTGAATAAGTTTTCTAGGAACACAGTGTATTGCTAAGATCTTTTTCATGGTTGGTTATTACCTTTGAAAAGAGGAAGATACTTTCTGCCTGTCTGCCTGATATCACTGAACCGTATTATTGCTAAATACATAAAACCATTTCAGCTATTCCAAATGTATGCTGTAATAATATGTGCATCATGTTTAGGTAAAAAGGCATAATAGTCAAAATATTTGTTTAATTCTCTATCACTTCAATCTTATTATTTCCCAAGGTGTTTTTTTGTTTGTTTGTTTGTTTGTTTTCAGATATTTCTGACAATGTTTCCTGTTTGCACCAATAATTTTTACAAAATAAACTAACTGTTGAGAGAATAGAAAAAGAAGATAATCATTCTCCCAGTACTCATTCTAACACTGAAAAAAATGAGATTATGAACACTTTTATTCATAACTTTAGGAGACCAAAATCAATATATATTCTAAGCAACTTCATATATTTACATGGGTCACTCATAGCATAAAGTTCATGTAAGTCATTCTATCAAGTCAAATTGATTTGGGAACAAACAGGCACTTATACAAAAGATGGTCAGGAAGGAAGGAAGGAAGGAAGGAAGGAAGGAAGGAAGGAAGGAAGGAAAGAAGGAAGGAAGGAAGTCCGAACCACTCAGCAAATACCAGCAGCATCCTTGTTACACTGAAACTGTTTTTGTGTCCTGTATCATAAGGCTTCTATTACAAACTCAGAGTATGACAGAATCAGTGAGTTCACTCATATCCAGCTCATTGTACCATTTTGTCTACTTTTTATAGCTGCCAGATTGCCAGAAGGAAGAGTTACAAATTAATATACCAACCTTTCAAAATTCATGAGGGTACTGCAAATACGTTGAAAGCAACTGAAGCACGGAAAGCAGCCAGGTTCAATTCAAGAAGAATTAGCTGAGAAAGGCTCTGAGTAAGGGAAGGATAGGAAAGGGGCTAGAAAAGTTAGGTTCCTTCTCTGGATAATACTTGCTCATCTGAGAATTTCTACGGACATCACTGGAGACTGCCTTGCTCCTCCTTTGAGCAGGGTCAAACAAGTTAGAGTGACATTTTTAGCTTCATTTTCCTTTTTTGGATATTCTTTCAGATTTGAGCAGGTCATTATTTGGAAGAAAACTGACTACAGAGAAAAAAAAAAAAAAAAAAACTTTTTATTTTTATTTTCTCCATTGTCAGACTCTGCCTTTTTCTGTGAAGAATTCTTGGAGCACTGATGTATTGTCATGTCATTTGACTTAAAGATGAGCTCTTTTAATTTATTTTTTCTTCCTGTAAAAACAATGGTAATCACCTTCCATTAGTACCAGGCAAATTTCGGTTTCACTCCCTTGGTTTAGCTTATGAGGTACCATCATGCATCCTGATGTGAAAAATGGATATGAACACAAATGTTTTTGACTCCAAGCTTATGTGTTCTAGCCAAGTGATCAGAGAGCCAGCAATTGAGTCATGCTGAACTCCAAGGTTTCCCATTTTGTTTGGAACTATCTGTTTATTATATGAAGCTTGTGTGGAACTGTTCTCCCAAGATTCCCCAAATCAGTGTAAATCCTGTTTTCAGAAAGCTTGATGCTCATTTGAAGGCTTGACTGAATACAGAATTAGGGAAATGACAGAAAAATAAACACACTGACTGATTACAAAGGCATTTAGACTACATAAAACAATAAACTCCATATTTTCTCTGTAAAGTTCTCTATTAAGCTGTTGTAGGGAGGGTTGGCTTTGTAGTTTCATTAATATTCATGAAAAGAATATACATAGTCACTCAACCGACTTTTCTTTCTCTTCAAATACTTCAATGTTTTCCATCTTTAAGTTCCTCTTGTTTAATGTGGTTATGCATTTACCTAAAAAATCAGATAACCACCCAGTTCCTGCATAAAGACTCAGATGAAATGATAGGTCTTTGGCAGTGACAGTCAGTAAGCATTATTCTGAGACCATTTGCAGGAGAAATGCATGTTTCATAGTAAGTCTATAGCAGATGCATCAATTGTGTGTCAAGTGTGCACTTCATGAACTTCTGTACTTCAGAGATAGTGGTTTTCATCAGTTTATTATCTTTGCAATTCACCATTCTTCCCATTTTTGCGTTATGTGACTTCAGAAACACAGTTCTTTACAACCACCATGTGCAGCTTATGTGATTTAAACACAGAATATGAAACTTGGGAAGGGTTACAAGAAGTATAATTGCTCCAAAATTTCCTTTATGCTTATGAGCAAATTGTGGTTCAAGGAAATGTCATTCTTTTATGAACAGACCTAAGAAATACTTACTTCACCATAATGAGAAGATATCTAAAATAGCCGTTAATGAAATTCTATGTATCAGGAATCTGTCAGACTTGAGAAATAATGACAGCCCTTTGGTAGTCTTTTTATCGCTTTGAAGCCTTGTTATTTGTAGATAGCCATTGCAGTCTGGTACCTCAATGAAACATTTCTCACTGTTCTTGTACAGAAAGATGTCAGAACACTACTGTCTTCTTTCATGGTAAAGAACCAGAACAAAGGAAGGAACCAATAAGGGTGTACTTGATTTTTTACATATGCATGACTTTTAGGGATGTTCAGGCTATATTTACACCAACATATCAAACAGTGACTGAGTTTGAGCAATGGATCCCAGTCATTCACTCTACCTATTGGTCTGTTTCCAGCTTTGACCACTCCAGATGGCTTTATGCCAGTTGCCATCTGCAACTGCCCTTAGTGTCACTTGGTCTCAGGGCTAAACTATGGTCTTCTTTCATTTAACATTATAGACAAAGCCTCAGATACCACTTAGGTAAATAATATTTTACTGAACTGCATGGTGCATTTCTACATTAGACTGACATTTCTAAAGTTTTGAAGATGTTTTTTTTTGCCCAACTTCCACAGATATTCTTATGGAGATGGAGCAGAACTCATTCACTTATATTTTTAGGTAAAGAGGTATATTTTATTTAAAAATATGGGGTAAAATTACCATTTGCCAAAAGCTAGAAGTGGAGGAGACATATTGTGTATATGCACTGATATAAGCAAATGCTGTGCTATGGTCCCAGTGGGTCTGAGGGCACATTCTTCCTTAAGAAATCATGGACAATTTGTTCATTGGCAGAGAAATACACTCCATAGGCTGTTGACATTGCATGACATGCATGCCCCAGCTTCTACTCCAGAATGTCAGAAAGGATATGTTTGTAAGAAACAGCTGCTCTTTAATCCATGTGAAATACATATCACTGGTGCTCTGAAGGAATATTATCTGTTGCTTCTTTTTCACTCTCCTATCGTGTTAAGCAGATGCAATCTGATCATATGCATGAAGTCACGATTCCCTAATCTAAAATTTAATTCAAGAACAAGACATATGTTATAATTAAGAATAAAGGAAATTATTGTAGAGTAAAAGATAAGGGAATAAGGAGAAGAAAAAAATCAAGCAAAACCACAAAAACATTGGAGCTTTTATGTGATGTGTGATTTAAATTTAGATTGCACGTGCCCTTCATATCTCCTCCACTTATGCATAACATGCAGGTGCTAACAAAATCAGCCAGATGGACTTCTGTCTTGACCCACAGGCAGGCTGGGTGATGTCTTCTGAGCTAGTATCTTGCTTCTTATTTATTCTATCTCTTCAGTATCTATTCTTCTCCACAGCATCCACCCAGCAGTTGTAAATGCCTAATGCTAATAGCATCAAATTTGGTAATCAGAGAAATAAAGCTTCTTTCCTACCAACCAGCACTCTCAAATTTACTCCCTAAATACCACCTCGCTGACTCTCCTGTTAGGTCAAACCCCAGCAGATTCTGTAATGCTTCTGTTTCCAGCTTCTATCACTACACTTCAATGAAAGGAAGAGAGGATGTCAGCCAAAACAATCCATACTTGGAAACTAAACTATAATGTTAACTAAATTACATCTTAATCAACAGGGAAAAAGCAACAGCACTCAAGTTTTAACTGTAAGCTTCTTTAGTGCTTAATTTCAGAACTTCAAAGACAAGCTTTTTATTATTATTATTATTATTTATTTTTTCTGTGTATGGGTGATTTAAAAAAATCTCAACAAGGGATCTGAGACACAAACCCTTTAATTGTTCAACCTTGACAGATTGCAAGGGCAAAAACTCACCTCCTATTTTGAAGAGAAGACTGGATGGCAGATATATCTCACTCCTGTTTTGGGGATTTTTTTTTTATTATTATTTTTTTTCTGCACCCTCTGGACCTGTTCCAGAACCCAGCTTTTCCATGGAAATTCAGGGAGGACAAAAGCTAAAGGACCCACAGCTGAGAGAGCAATTGTATGGGCAGAATATTTGTATTGGTAGTGTTACAACTATGGTCAATTTACATTAATTGCAAAGAAATTAAGGCAGAAATCAAGGGAAATTTGCTGCCTTATTTGCTCTTTGAAAATTACAAGATAATGATTTTCACCTAAGAATTTTGTATTTTGAGGTAGTATCACAATAATTGTTCAACATTTGATAAAGGAAGAGTAATATACATTTGCTAAAGAGCCCATTCTTTTCCTTTTTATGTTTTGTTTTGTTTTGTTTTGTTACTGATTTTAGTTCCAATACTGTGTGTTCCACTCCTGGGGAAAAAAAAAAATAAAATCTGTAAATAAACACTTCCATATTCTCTCCTCTGATATGATAAATCATTTTGTACTGATCTACCATTTTTCTTCCTTAATCATACAAAAAATTGTATTGCTTGGTTATTTCAGATGCATTAAAATATATGTAAAGTTAAATATCCCTGGAGCACTGCTACTATATTAATAACAACAACAATGTTCTTTCTGTACTCTTAAAAGGTGCTAAGAATGAAGAAGATATAAAAATGCTCCTCTCTTTATGATTTCAGCTGAAATGTCAGGACATATACTGGTAAATACATGTAAGAAAGATTCACATGACCAGAATTCTTAATGTCACAGAAGGAGAGAGAGGCAAGTATCTGTCATCCCCTGTACAATTGATGACAGGTTCACGGAGACTTCCAAGCACATTGGCCTTAATGTATATGACTCCTTGATTTCTGTCATTGTATCATAGGATAATTCAGTTTGGAAGGGACCTCAGGAGGTCTTTTTTCCAACCTCCTCCTCAATCCATGGTCACCTATCAAACTGGGTTGCTCAGGGCTTTATCCAGTTGAATCTTGAAAACCTCCAAGGATGGAGACAGACTCTCTGCAAAACTTCTTCCACTGCCTGACTGTCTTCATGGTAAATCTTTTTTCTTTATATCCGGACTGAACTTTTCTTCTGGAAAATGATATCAATTGTTTATTGTCTTTCCACTGTGCGCTCCTGTGAAAAGCTTGGCTTCGTATATTCAATGACCTTTCTGTAGTCATCGGCAGGTCATGTTGGCTCACCTGTAGCTGTCCCTGCTCCAGGTTGAAACAACCCTGTTCCCTCAGTCCCTCCTCACAGGGGAAGTACTTCAGCCTCCCCACAGTCTCAGTAGTCCTCCTCTGGACTATCTCATGTTTATTGATGTCACTTTTGCATCCACAGCTGGATGCAGTATTCACATATGGTCCAAGGAGAGTTATTTAAAGGGGGACAAGCCAAGCACTTGCCTAAATATACTGGCTATAATCCTGTTAATACAGCCCATGTTATTATTAACCTTCTTTGCTACTGGTCCGTGCTTGGCTGGAGGTGCTCACACCTCCATCTTTGTTTTTCTGCAAAGCTGCCAATTAAGCAATCCCAAAGCCTGTGTCATTGTAGGAGCTTCTTCCTTCCCAGGTCCAGGACTTGGCATTTGTTCTTGTTGAATTTTATTAGGCTCCTGTCAGCCTCTTACTGCAGCCTCGCAACCATGTCCTTGAGGATATCAACTGGTCTCTCTAACTTGGTGTCACCTGCAAATATTTCAAGACTGGACTCCTTTATCATCTTCACTTCTCTGCTACATCTGTTGAATAAGCAAAGGGCTGGTACAGATCCTTGCAGCACTGAAGTTTTTATTCATCTTCAGGTAAAGTATGGCCCATTAAACACAAACTTTTGACTTTGACCATCCAACCAGTTTTTTACCTATCTTATTGTACTATCCAGTCTGTAACATCCTAATTCCTAAATTGGACACAACAATATAGCAAGAAATGGTGTTGAAAGTCTTGTTAATGTCAAGGTAAAGGAAATCTCTTTGGCCACAAATCTAGTTAGTATCCAAGCAAATATGTATATTCTGATTGCAAAAGTCTCAATGGAATGTTTAATTTCAAAAGCAAGCCATCTTCAAATCTATACATGTATAATTGTAAGTATTCACTAGGTTTTGTTTAACTGTCGTTTTTACACATTAATTTGCAATGATTATACCTGGAAAGATCTGTCACTGAAAATAAAAATTCTCTCCCTCCCAGATCAATTCTGCCAAGGTTTAGTACAGAGTAATGAACAATTTTTCACAGCCAGGCTAGGAAGACCTAGCCTTAAGTTATTTTAATTGAAATGACAATGGTTTCTCTTCATTCAAGTGTAATTATTCTACTTACCTTTAATGTGATTTGACTAATGTATTGAGAAAGAAATTCAAGAAAAAAAGTGAAAGAAAAGTTGGCTGTCTTTGTTTTTGTTTTTGTTTCATTACATATAAAAGCTTTTTATTTCAAGATTTTGACTTTGTTTTTGAATAAGCTCACTACTGATTTCTGGCTTTGGAAATAATGATGAAAAGATGGCTAGATACAAGAGGAGTCTTGCAGGCTGACATACTTCTAACAGCCATTACTCCCTGCAAACTTTCCATCTAATCTTGAAAATCAAGTACAATTCCCTCAAACCATAACTCTGGAATGCAGCTTTACATGATGTTTATTTCTCTACATGAAATCCAAAGTCATCATTCAATCTCTGTATATTGGTGGGAGCTCCCAAGCACTTGATTTTGGTTGGAGGAAAACGATACCTGTATGAACAGTATAAGTCCTATAAAGCTATTTTCCATGGATTCTTTGCCAGCTCCTCTGTAAGGTAGATACATAGGTTATGGTAGTTAAAGGAAATCTATATTTAATCAAAATGTGAAGAGCAGGTTCAAATATGGACAGCAGTTCAGTGAACACAGTCTTGCATGTTTCTGTTAAATTTTCTGACTCTTAATCTGTACGTAGCCAGAAACATAACATTGTTTAGGAAAGGCTGATCTGAGACTATGTTTAATCACTTTGTTAAACCAAACACAACCTGTCCAGACTGTATGAATGATACCTAAAGCAGTACAAACATTTAACATGTTCTGTCTTTACACTCCAAAGAACTCTAAAATGAGGTCTAAGTCCATGCTTAAACACATGACAGTGTATAAACAATGTAGATGAGTCTCTGTGGGAAACTCAGTTTTGTCTCTGAACTTTCTGGTTAATATAGACCCAGAAGGGAAGTTGTATCTTGGACTTCCAAACAGATTCCAGTAAATAGACACTCCAGGTTCATCTCTCCCACTTTAAGGAGCTTTCAGTTCTCAGAAGGAGAACTGAGGAGTTAAGGAGTTCTCAGAATAGAATATTAAGACTTTCACAAAATTAGCTTAAGGCTACTTACCTTCCAGAAATTTTGTTCTATCCTTCTTAAATAATTTTACCTTCTCTTTACCCTGTGTAACACATCTAGTTATCTCATGCCTCCTCTGCAATCAGTGGAAGAACCGTAGGTGGTGCCAAAAATGATTTTGTTCTTAGACAGTCTGAGTTGCTATCTGGAGATGTCTGTCTCTTCCCATCAAATATGAAGAGACCCTAGGCTAAGATGCTGACAGGTACCTTACTTAAATACCTGGTTATGTGGAAGGGCTCACAGCACCAACCAACACACTACAAAAATGGCTATTTCGGGTTTCAATATGCATGCCATAAAAAGGGGGGGAAAAAAAAAAGAGTCCAAACCTTGAACTACTTTTATTAATAACGTGTCAAAAACCTTTTTTACCTTCTGTTACATTTTCAGCTTAGCTTAATGTCAAATGCTGCATAACTGAGTCATGTCTTTTTGTGAACCCTAACAGGGCTGCTAATGAAACCTTTAAGGTTAGCTATTTAAAACAACCTCTAATTTAAATGAATACATTACCCTGCTAATTAAATATTATTATCTTTTCTTCACAGCAGGCAGTGTAAAACATTTCCTTTTTCTCTTCATCCACCTAAAAAAATAATGAGCCAGGTCTTGTACTTGAGCAACAGAGCATAGGTGCATTATCTTCACTGTGGACCTTCAGAAATTTCTGTGTTGAATATCTGCAGTGGTCTTTTCTCTTCTACAGATGCTAAGGATCTGTATGCTACTTTTTTTTTTTTTTTTTTTTTTTTTTTTTTTTTTAACATTATTCAGGAATGAAGCACAGTCAGAGAAAAAAAAAAAGTGTATGATATGATAAAGAATATACTATTCAGTTCAGCTCTGTTCAGCTCTGGTTTCATTTCTTCTCATATACATTCACCTATTCACTTTTGATTTTTCCCTGTTCTTCAAAATTTTCTGCAAAATACTTCCTTATCAACTTCTTTCTTATTTGCAAGTGCTCACTAACACCAAGCCTATTGCCTCTGGCAAAAGAGTTTTCACTTTCTTAAAATCTTTCCTCAGAACATCTTATCTTATTGAGAGGTCTTAATTCTTTCATGTGTTGTACCATTTGATGTGCCCAAACGTATCCAAGACATCTGCATAAGACGCATACCTGATATAGGAAAAGTGTGGGTTATCATAAAAAAAAAACAAAACAAAACAAAACAGTGTTAATCTGTTGAGCCCCTGACACACCTTCTAGTAGTGAGTGTAAAAGACTGGATGAGTCCACAATCTCAGCTATTTGTTCTGGGTTTGCTAAGCATTTACGTGGGCAGAAAGAAAATCAAACCCAAAGCGCTTACATATCAGATAAACAAACTACTTTTTGAGTATGTCTGCAGAGCACAACTTGCAGCAGATAACTTTCTAAATTGTCTATTTCCATTACTGTGAAGCCAAATGTACTGTAAAAAGGAAAAGAACATTGAAAAAAAAAATGTTTTCAGTTGTCTCCCCTGTTTATTCTGGTTCAATACACTTTTGCACTGGTTTTAAGTTGTATCCATCCGATAATCTAGCACTATATAAAGTGAAACTACCAGGAAATCTGAAGCAACACAGAAAAAAAAAAAGAAAGACAGTTATGTTTTATATTAATTAATGATAGCAATAAAATAAAACTTATTTCTTTAAGCAACAAAACTATCAAGCTTTGCACAATCTTCTTTTAACAACCCAGATGTTTTTTCCCAATTCTTCCTTCAGTCCCCAAATCAGTACTTAGCAGATATTGATGCATTGTTTTCCAGACAACTGAAGCAGCAAATAACATCAGCAATTTATTTCTTCTGGTGTTTTGCCCTCAAAAGGCATAATCTTTTTTTTTTTTTTTTTTTTTTTTTCTTTTTTCCAAGTTTTAAAAGTAAGTTAAAAATATTTAAGGTAAAGAAGTGAATGAGAATGTATTTTCAGAAGCAAAGAAAAATGTTCTTTCTTGTCTCAAAAACACATTCTCTTAGGCTGGTTGGTCAACTTTAAAATGTCCATAAAATATCAGTAAAGCATAAGAAATCGCAGTTCCGCAACAGCCCTAAGCAGGATCTTTATCAAGTAACACAAAGGCAGAAGCTGAGTCAGTGAGTTCCATGGGCTGGTCTAAATGTACCCTCTTTATGCTGAGGTAGGTTGGATTCAGCAGAAAAAAAGAATTATGTGATTTGTTTTGCCATTGTCATGGATACATTATACATAACAGAAGTAAAATAAAAATCTTATGAAATAAAGAAAGCGATTCCTGTTATATTATGCCCTTCACCATGAGGAGTTGCAATCACACTTGTACCGTATTTATTGCTTTCAATGTGTTACAATAGCACATACAGGACATACGATCTGCTCAGTGGGACTGACATGGAAATAGATCTTGAAGCTCTGAAGCTCTGATCTCTGGGTTGGCTATGTCCCAAAGCCCACATTGCTATCTGATCTGAAGCACCCTTGTCAGTTTCACCAGTCAAGACTGAGACAATCATAGAATCACAGAATCATAAAATAGTCCAAGTCGAAGAAATTCACAAGAATCTTCGAGTTCAACTGCTGGCTCCACACAGGACCACACAAAAACCAGGCCATGTGTCTGAGAACATTGTCCAAATGTTTCTTGAACTCTGTAAGGCTTGGTACTGTGACTACTTCCCTGTGGAGCCTGTCCCAGTGCCCAACCAACATCTTTTGGTGAAGAATATTTTCCTAACACCCACCTTGACCCTGCTCTGTTCCAGCACCATGCCATTCCCTTCCCTTGGGTCCTGTCGCTGTCCCCAGGGAGCAGAGCTCAGCACCTGCCCCTCCACTCCCCTAATGAGGGAGCTGCAGGCCGCCATGAGGCCTCCCCTCAGCCTCTCTGCTCAGGACTGAACAGACCAACTGATTTCAGCTGTTTACATCTCCCCATCTAGACCATTCACCCATCTTCATACCCCTCCTTTGGACAGTCTATAATAGCTTTATTTCCTCCTTCTATTTTGACACCTCAAGCTGTACAAAGTACTGAAGGTGAGGCCACACCAGTGGAAACTTTTCTGTGGAAACTTGGTGGAGCAAAGGGAAGCTATATGAAAAGAATGAGCGGACAGGCAAGCTTGCTTTGCTTGTCTTTTATTTTATTTTTTATTTTTTTGGTCAATAAACCTTAATGGAGGGAGACCTGCCAGGGGAAAATATCTCACCACAACAGTGTGCAGAAGTTTCAGCCAGCTAACTGGTCAAATGTGCCTTGGTTAAGCAGTCATAGGTCAATTGCTCCTAGCACAGACACGGAAAGGTTGGATCTTGGACAGGAGGAGAGAAAGCTTTCTGTGAGAAAAACATAAAAGATATGTGCGAGAAGAAGAGTTGCTTAAGAGCATTGTAGGAGCTAGGAAACAAAAAAGAAAAAACACAAAACAAAACAAAACAAAAGATACTAAGAGCTAAGAGCTGAAATAACATAAATTATTTGAAGCTTTTAGACTTTGCCAAAATCACCTGTAGAGAAGAATGGGGTGAAACATAGCTGTTGGTGCAGCTACAGTAGCATGTGTGGGGAGCACAAAGGAATAGCTGCACTAGGGAGGAGGCGGCAGCGTCAGGAAGGACTGAAGGTGACTGTGGGAGGATTAGAGGCAGCCAGCAGAAACAAATTCCTCCACAGCTCATGCTGGGGTTCATCCCTCAGCAAAACTAATGAATCTGAACTGTAGGTTAGGTGCTCCTGCAGGGGCTGGTGGAAGAACAGCAAAACCACAAGCAAGCACATGAAGGGAGAAAAGAGAGCTGTAAAATTCCTATAGGTATAGGTCTACATTCCCAATGAAATACTGCGTGCTACCTTATTTATCCACTATGTGAAAGATTTTTTGTCTCTCATATTTTGCTTCTTAAGCCAAAGCTTTATGGCTTTAAATACAAAAAAAAAAAAAAAAAAAAAAAAAGAGTTCCTGGGGCTAAATATATCCAAGGTTTCTAGGGAAGCTTGTTGGTGCATTAGTAGTGACTCCTTCAAACCATGTGCGAACTTCTGTTGCTTGCAGTCACATTCTGATAGAAAAACTGTGCATTGCTAGTTAGGGATGTGCAATACTGTTTGTTCCTGCTTAAGGCAGACATCACAGCAGCATTTCTTTGAAGGATAATGCAAAAAGGGAACTGAAATGAGAGACTGACACTGTACTTAATTAACAGCAAGTCTCCTCCTTCATGAGTTAATTATTTCTACCAAGAGTTCAAAATAAAAAGATGCTGGTGTCAGTTCATGAATAGTTTAAGTAGAACTGGGATGAGATGACTGGAACTTGTGTGCAGCATATAGCATTCAAAGGTTATTGATGCCTTCTGAGACATCATTAAAAAGTTAGTGCTGAGATTCATTTCCCCTTATGTGGGCTCTGAGCCTTCAGAATCTAAAATCTCTATTACCACAGGGTAGAAATTGCAGTTGTTGCAATCAGGTGTGTAACTTGCATGTATATTTTCAGTGTCTACTGATTGAAGGTCCCTGTTTCCTTACCCAGCTGAGAGCAGAAAGAGATGTCTTCAGAGTTAACTTAGATGTCTTATCTTGAGAAGATGGGATCTCCCTGAATGCATACACCTCTCTTTTGACTGTATATGGAATTTGCTCACATACTTTATGATTGCTTCACCATGCATTTAAAATGTAGGAAAAATTACATACCCATGTGAAACAGATGTGCTCCCACCCTGTAATTAATTTTTATTTTATTTTTTTTTCCAGCAGCAATAACTGCAGCTTCCACTGGAACACCTATACTACATTAAGTTCTGAGGTAATAGATAGCCAAATAGAATAAAACTTCAAGTATATATAGTAGATAAGCTACTTTCATAATTTCTGCTATATAACAGTCTGTGGAGTCTATATCTGTAAACACAGAGACATTTACATTATCTACAAAGCAAACATATGACCTGCTTAAGAATACCTGGCTCTTGCCTGGCCAAATGTTTATCAAACTTTTTGAATACTATGAATGTGAATCTGCAGAAATAAGTCTTTTGAAGACATGATCCTAAACCTACATACATCACTCTTCTCAGTTACAAGATTCACAGACTAAACACATCTTCCTTTGGCATTAAAAACGTCCAAATATTATCAAAGTCATATTTGTGTGTGTGTGTGTGTGTGTGTGGTTTTTCTGTCTTTTTACATGGGAATTTCTGACTGCACCTTTCCAGTCTTTTGATGAATATTCATGTAGTTACAGTGACTAGCTAACACAGGTCTCCTGTCTTTCCATTTATCTTTCAGATTAATTGTTTTTAAATATAAGGTAGTTCTTAGATGTGTCTCCAAATTCATTTCTCCTCACATACTCAATAATTCAGGCTTTTGCATCTCAAAGAATTTTAAACAGAAACACATTATAATGGCCACTAAAATTACTCAAAATCAACCTGTGGTTCTAAAGGAAAATTAACTCAGACTTTTAAACTGTATCACTGCCAGAGGAGCTGTATGGAAATTTCCAGTGTTTTCAGACATATATTGTATTACATGTTAGCTAACATTTCCAAAAGAATGACAGTTTAAACACTAGAACATATTACTTAGAACATGATAAATTTTTATTCTAGTACTTTCAAATATACTTCTCCAGCCTTGTTGAAATATTCAATTATAATAAGGAATAATTTTTGCTTTTATAATATTTATACTGTTTTGTACAATAATATGATATGTAGGATATTAGGTATAAACTTTGCTTTGTCAAAAATGGTAAAGTCCAAGTGAAGTAAGAAACAGTAGTGAAACAAAATGCTTTACTGAAACGAAGTATTTAGGCATCAATGTGAAATGACAGATTTTAAGTGATTTGACATGTTTTCATTGAAAATTTCACTGAATATGACATTATTGTGAAACATTTTCATTCCAGGGAGGCTTTATTTTACATAGAGAACTGGTTTTGTATTGAGAAGAGCATACAGTTTGTATTGTCAGTGACAAAGCTAACTTTTTCATTATCTTGTATCCTCATTTTCTTAGAAAACAAGAATTGATCCATGAAATAGGAATATTATCTTATTGTGTTTAAAATTTAATTAACCAATTAATAATTTAGTGACGTAATAATTTAGCGATATAATAATTTATAATGTATAATAATGTATAGTGATAATGATATAATAATTTAGTATATAATGTAGTATGTTATATAATGAATAATATATATGGATAGATATAAGTTATAATATAGTGATATATTAATTTGGTAATATAATAATTCAGTGCAAATAAGTGAGCAAGGTAGTATGAAGCTGATTTCCCTGAAATATTTTCCCTGAAATTCTAATTAATAAATTCTGTACATTTTTTAATCTAATTGTCTTTAACCATGCTGTTAAGACCTTGTCCCTCTCTCCCTGTTTCACTGTCTCTGCTAGTTCAGGCTCTGCAAGTACCAATGACTCAGAAATAAGCATGCTCCTGGGAACTGTGAACTTTCAGAAGACCAACAAGAGACGTTTGGAAAAATTTTAGTAATTAGACAGCTAAATCCTCACTGAAAAAAAAAAATGGTTTCAGCTCAAAAAAAAAAAAATACTGGGAAGAGAAATGAAAATTTATTAACTGTTCTATGTTTTAAATCAAACCTTTGAAAAATAATTCAGGATCAGGAAAAAATGTCCTTCTTAATCTTCAAATATTCTGTTGGTAGTTCTTGTTTTTATTTCCTATCCTGTAATGTGATAGATCTGCCTTCACATTGCTTTTGATTTCTCACTCACTCTTCTACCACAGAACTGATGTTTCTCAGTAGAACACAAAATATTTTTTATTAGAAATAAAATATATATTTTTGTATAGAAATCCTAATGGTATCAAAAAGACAAGGTGACTGTACAGTCCCAGGAAAAATGAAATTTGCAAAGGTATTTCTTACTCATTTCTGATGAGTTTTTGTTTTGTTTTGTTTTGTTTTGTTTTTCTTCAAAAAGCTGTTGCACTAGGAGCCAGAGACAAAGAAAGTGGCTTGGTTTTTTACAAACTTCTACTTACAGAGGAATAAAAAAATGGTAACAGTAAAATAAGAACGGGGAAAAAACAAACAAACAAACAAACAAAACAAACAAAAATAAGCTAGTATCTATTTATTTGGAAAGTGTTGGAGAAAAGGTTAACAGGTTAATATTCAAAATTTCATGTTTTCTCTGTGTTGGTGACTGAACGTATAATAAAAATGCAAAATGAGATAGTACTGCCAGTAATGACAACCACACCCTGCTACCATGTTTGAGTTCATACTACAACTGTTTAAATTACATTGACCAGTTAGTATTGGGCAGGCCAGGCAAGACAGAGATGTAAATTACAAGTATAAATATTCAAATTGCTCTAACAAAAGTTATTGTGAAACCAGAGGATATTGATTCACTCTATTAATCTCCCTGCTCTTTATTTCAGGTATGCGGGAAAATTAGTAAGCATTTTAGTAAACACTTCTTCCCATTTGTGTAGATATATGCATAACACCTAAACAGAACCGTAGGAGAAACAAGATAATTGAGCAGTGGGAGACAATGTGGTTTTACTGGGATTTCTCTATTACAAATTCCCAATATATGAGACACAACATGTATTTTGCAATCAGTGGCAACAATGACAGTATCTACTCCTTATTATAGACTGTTATTTTTCTCTGATATTTAATTGCACTGTTTCACTAAAGTTTTGCAATTTACTTAAGTCAGAATGACATATGAGTCATATGTATGTGACATATGAGAATAACTTTTGCTTGTGAATCATATACAGAATTGGGGATTTTCCTTCTACGTACTTGAATGGAACAATTATATCACTCAATGTTTTTATTTGCTTCAGGAAAACAAGAAACTATTTCTCATTGTTCACTGTATGGCTACAATCTAGCACAATGAAAATGTGACAGCCTTTATAAAACCAAACTGCCTTAATTGAGATAATATTATATGGTAGAGAGTTAACAAGTTGTTTGTACCCAATGCAGAGCAGTTGCATGACTTCAGGGAATCTCTTATTTGCTGCTAATTGTAACCCAGGAAATGGTAAGTGTCAGGAATGGGCACTATAAGCATTAGCAGCTTGTTTTTTCTTACAACCAACCACCATCAGTGGTGCAAAATGAACAGAAAAAAAAGTTGTACATTGGGTGTTCTGTCCCTAGTGCTATTCTGTAAAAAAGCTGCAGCTAAGTACAAAAAATGTACATGCTGATGGACACTCTGGTTCTGCCACCAAATACTTTGGAGATATTCTGCAGAGTCTTGTCAGACATCATTCTGCAGTGCAAACTTGAAACCGTACATTAATTTCAATGTTATTAATTATTAATAAAAGAAGGTAGTTGGTTTTATCACTGAACTTTTTCTTTGGGAGTACACAGCATGTTCCCTTTGACATGCCTGCATGAGTTAAGAACTGATACCCCTGAGATGTCTTTTGACAGTGTATGAAAGAGATATTCACAAACCTAGAGCAAGTGAAAAAGGACTGTAAATGAAGATTAGTACCTTTCACTGATTTTGTTTGTTTATTTGTTTATTCATTTGTTTTGAGAAGGTCCACAGATAAAGAGTTTAATAAAATCTGATTTTACTTCAGGGAGACTCACAGGGGAAGAATAGTGGTAAATAATTATAGAAATAAAAAATGTAGGTAAAATATAAAAGATCCTCTGATTTGGACTTGTTGCACTATTGTGACTATGTTACTATTGCTTTAATGTTTGCTATTACACAGAATCAATAAAGTATAATCAACTGTATTACTGCAATTTAATTAGGCAAGGGAATCAGATGTGACTATAAAAATCATTTCCCCTCAACAGTCTCTATATCAAATTAAGGAAATTCAAGCCTTGTATATATCAAGCATTTGTATTCTAGCATTTCAGTGAAAGTAGAATTTCTTAAATTCTACTATGCATTATAATGCATTAACTATGCATTATAATACAGGATTTGCATTTCAAGAAATACAAATTATAATTATTGAAAGAAATTGTAGTTTTTTGGTTTTTTTTTAAGTCTAGTATTGCATCATCTGAAAAGAATTTGCAAAGGCAGAGAACATGTTACCTAAAACATTATACTATCAAATATGAAACAACACATTTATTGAAGGAAAAGATTATTATTAGAATACTTATCATGAAGCTAGAAAACAATTCAGATATTTTTGTAGTAGTACTTCAGTGGGTCCCTACCTTCACAATACCTTCTTAACATTACTAAATTGTATTTTAAATGGACAAAAGAATTGTTACATATCACGGACTCATAGAATCATTAAGTCTGGAACAGACTTCCAAGATCATCTGGTCCAATCATCACCCTACTACCAAGTCACCCACTAGACCATGTCCCTAGGCACCATGTCCAACCTTTCCTTAAACATCCCCGGAGTCAGTAACTCCACCACCTCCCTGGGCAACCCATTCCAATGCCCAACTACTCTTTCTGAGAAGAAATGACTCCTAATCTCTAACCTAAACCTCCCCTGGTGCAACTTGAGGCCATTCCCTCTAGTTCTATCACTAGTTATCTGCGAGAAGAGGACGACTCCCAGCTCCCCACACCTTCCTTTCAGGTAGTTGTAGGGAGCAATAATTATTGTTCCTGCAAGCTTTTCTCATGTACCTAAAATATTAATGCATTTACTAATATATTTTGCAGAACAGAGATTTAATGGGGATAAACTGGTTCAACAGAACACTGAATTTTCTTAAGCATTTACCATACTTAATACGAACAAGTAATATTTGTTTATTTGTTAAAGTTTTTATTCTTGCCTATACATTTCCACATTTCTTTTTATCTTGGATGTGCAGGTTCCAAACGAGATGACAACATACATTCTGATGTGATTTCTAGCAGAGATCAAGTGAAGTTTTGGAAATCTCAGGATAATTATTTTCCTAACCCATATTTCTGTCTTGATTCTTTTGTTTCTGCATCTATTCAAAAACTTCAATATTTTTAAAAGAAATGCAGGCATTCTCCAATTCCAGCTGAATATCTGTATCAACAAACCAAATTCACGAATTTTTAACTATTATGAAAAACAGTGCTCAGGTATCTCTATTTTGGATTTTATGGAAGAAAAAAAAAAAAAGATCTGAAGCACAGCTTCAGTAGCACAGCTACTGGAGACAGTGTCTATTCAGGTGTAAAAGGAAAATAAAAGTTTATTTGGATCTGTGCTATAACAAAGCATTTCAGATTCTGATACTATTAAACCATAAAAAGTTACTCAAATTAATCTAATTAAAAATATAAGAAATCTGTAGAAGAAGAGAAAAAGATAAGCAGCAATTTGTCTCATTTAAAAGGATGTATTTCAAGCTATTATCTATCACATTACTACTACTAAATATGCTTAAATATTCTTCATCATACTCACCTCTTTTTGACGGTACTTAATTGCCAGTTTCAATCTTGCAAGATCATTGCCACTTTGTTCTTCTATCAAGCTATTATCATCTCTGTAATTAAGAATAATTTCCAATTCCCTGGAACTCCGTGTCTGATCCAGAAGATCTTTTGCAAATTGCTTGCACTGCCGCGACAGTTCCTCATATTCCGACTTAAATTCATTTTCAACTTTACTCAGTTCTTGCAACTCCCAGCTCAGCTGAAAAGCAGTAAGGAAAGGATCCTCACTGGACAAAGCAATCAAGGATGGGCTTGCCAGAGCCTTGTAGATATTGAGTCTGGATCGAGAATGCCGAAGGCTGTCCACATCTGAACTTGATACGCATTCAATGCAGTTACAGCGGACCTCATGTGGCCTGGGCACAGAGACACCTTTTTGCACAAGGAGCTTTATGATTTCATAATTGTTGGTGTGGGCAGCCAGAATAATGGGTGTGATATCTGGTGTAAATTCTGAAAATTGTTTGTCCAGAAGTATTGGTGGCACCTATAAAAAAAAACAAAAACCACAGGCCTCTAAATAGAAAAAGAACTACAGAAAATTATACTATGAATAGTTTACCAGCTTGTACCCTCTCTCATGTATCTCTGCTTCCAACTGGAGGTGAAAGAAACAGTTTAAATATAACAATTCAATTAACCAAGATAGCCTCTTTTCAGTTCATAAATTGCAATAAACAGGGTATGATTTTTCATAAAGCCTTTTTGTACGTGAACAGTCCATAGGCAGCAATTCATTAAAGCAAATGATTAGATACACAAGGAAGAGTTAGACACAAATGTTCCTGTCAAGTCTCTTAAGTCCCAGCTGTGAGCAAGATGTAAACACTTTCTGGTCTCTCCCTTGTTAATTTCAATTTTGTAAAGGAAAGAGATTCATGGAGGCATAATTATGATACTCTGAAGGAAGCAGTGAAGAGGGGGCAGGAAAGCTGGAGTAACAAAATAAAAATGGCAAGTAAATGAGAAAGAAAAGATACATTTCCTGAAGGAGAAGGTTAGAAACATGGCGTGCAGAGAAGCAAAGATACCTGTTGCAAAGGATTTACTATCTTAAGGTTCATTTCTACATTTGCATGCATAAACATACTATTTTTGTAGTAAAATGGGACAGTTGGTAACATAGGATTCCCAAAGAAGAAACATTACTGCATTTTTAATTTTCTGCTATATTATGTATTGTATCAGAAGATTGTAAGATGTTTCATTTTACGCTTTTTTCTATACTTTACAATATCTGACTCAATGCTTTTCATATATCAAGACATCTTATTAGGTTCATATAATGAAGCCAGGCAAGTGTGATTAGCCAATGGTAATTAAAAATAAAAATAAAAAAAAATATTGGCAGCATTGCTTATGGAATACCTTTGGTTCTTAGTTCAGCAACCTAGTGCAAACTCAATCTGCATCAGGGGAAAGGTGACCAATATGAATCCAAGTTCACGATCATGTATCTGGATATGTAGATTTGTCTGATGTATGTATCAGTCAGCACATAATCATGTTTCTTCCGTCTGTTTTCCTTCCATATCATTATGTTGTATGATCTACAGCATTTCTCTTTTATTACTCAATTTTAACTTCAGGACTTATTTTCTTTTTTGGTCTATTCACTACTGAGTCATATAGTTGAGGAAGAAGACTGACAAACACAACACATCTACTCCATTTCTGGATTTTCCAAGCTGAAAGTCAGAACAACGTTCAAAGTACAGAATACACAAAATCCACTTGCTAGCATTATCCAGAAATTGAAGTGCTTGCCTTGTGCATCTCTGGTCACTACTGATACATGTAAGACCTTATAGGGCAATTCTACAACACAGACTGGCAATGAGAGAAAGGACAGGTCTTCTTGCCCTTGATAGATTTGCAGTGCTGCTAGGAAATAGTATTTTTATTAGTATATCAGCACAACAAGCAGAACAGCACATGGAGAGCTACTATTCACAGTACTACTCTCTGATTTTGTAGCTGTCTTGGAAGCAGATGCACAATGTGACTTTTGTCATGGTACAAGAAATCAGTGAGGTACTTCGAGTGACAATGCTTATTTAGGAGGAGGAAAGGGGAAAACATCCAGCTAAAAGTTAGCTGAAGCCGAGTGAAGTATATGGCCACTGGAGGGATGAAAAAATATTTGAAAATAGTCTTATGACAGCAGTATTAGCTCATTGCCAAGTAGAAAAACTAAAAACATCCAAGAGAAGCTAATAAGAAACAGGTAAAGCATGTGAGAACAGTATTAGAATTAGTTGAGATGAACTACATTTTGAGTCTTAGGAGGGAAAGAAGTGGTGCAAAAAATGAAATGCACAGATCAGGCAGAAATGCAAGAGAAAAGAAAACTAGAATAAAATTAAACTGAAAACAAATAGTATTCTGTGGATCTAATCCAGAATTAAAATCATGGCTTTGATTTTAATTAAGATCATGGCTTTTTTTTTTTTTTCCTTCTCCCTCTTTCTAATGAACACACTGTGTATATTTTGTACCTTTTTTAGCTGTTCTGCATGTTAAACAACTTATGTTTGTTCAATGGGACTGCATCTACGTATAAGAACTGCTATGCATGTGGGCTGTAAAATAAGGACCTCAAGCAGTAATTAGCTGAATCAGAATTACTTTGAGAGGTGGCCATTTATTCCAGTAAAATGGGGTAGAAAGTCAAAAGCATAGATCCAGCCTTCAGGAGTATAATCGTACATCCCTAGGAAAAAAATCTCTTCCCAGCCATAGTGTATTGATGACCAGATCTGAGACAGTACATGAATTCAACAGGCAGAAACACCTCCTCCCTTCCCACGCTTTCAAATATACTTAACTGTGAAGCACTGGGTAAAGCTGGCACAGATGTTGTTTCAGGGCTGCAGGGTGTCTTGAGATAGCCCACCCACCCTCACGACCACATACAGAAGGAGCAGCCAGCTTCACGGTCCTCCCACATGTCTTATGGGGGATGTTTACAGCAGGCAGTTGTGAACCCAGCAGTTCCTGAGCAAGTTCTTTTCTGCTTTCATGTTCCATATTCTGAAGTACAAATGAAAAGTAACATCTTTGCATAGTGTGTGTATAGAATCATAGAATGGCTTAGGTTGGAAAGAAGCTTAAAGATCATATAATTTCAACCCCCTGCCATAGGCAGGGACACCACCCACTAGATCAGATTGCCCAGGACCTTATCCACACTGGTCTTTAACACCTCCAGAGATGAAACATCCACAGCTTCTCTGGGCAACGTATTCCAGGGCCTCACCATGCTCTCAGTGAAGAATTTCCTCCTAACTTCTAATCTAAATCTCCCCTCTTTTAGTTCAAAACTATTCCATGTTCTGTCATTATGTGACTGAGCAAAAAGTTGCTCTCTATCTTTGTTATAAACCCCCTTTAAGTATTGAAAAGCTGCAATAGGGTCATCCTGGATCCTTCTCTTCTCCAGGATGAACATCCCCAGCTTTCTCGGTCTTTCTTCATAGGTGAAGAAAGTTGATCAGCCCTCTGATCATCTTTGTAGCCCTCCTCTGGACCGTTTTAATATATGCACATCATTTTTGTGCTGAAGACCCCAGACCTGGACTCCAAGTAAGGCCTTACAAGGGCAGTGTAGAGCAGGAGAATCACCTCCTTTAAACTGCTGGCCACTCCGTTGTTGATGCAGCCCTGGAATGCAGTTGGCCTTCTGAACTGCAAACGTGCATTACCAGCTCATATCAAGCTTTTTGTCCACTAGAACCCCCAAGTCTTTCTCTGCAGGGCTGCTCTCAATGAGTGTTTCTCGCAGTCTGTACTCATGTCTGGGATTGCCCTGACCGAGATGAAGCACCTTGCACTTGGACGTGTTTAACCTCATTAGGTTCATATGGGCCCACTTCTTGAACTAGTCCATGTCCTTTTGGATGACATCCCTTCCTTCTGTTGTGTCAGCTTCACCACGCAGCTTGGTGTCATCTGCAAACTTGCTGAGGGTGCGCTTGGTCCTACTGTCTGTGTGACTGATAAAGTACTTAAAAATTACCACTCCCAGGACAGACCTCTGAGGGGCACCACTTGTCACCAGCCTCCACCTGGACTTGACCGGCACTCTCTGGGTGCAAGCTTCAAGCCAATTCCTTATCCACTAAATGGTCCACCCATCAAATCCATCTCTCTCCAATCCATCTCTCTCATCCAGACCAGGATGTCATGTGGGACTTTGTCAAAGACCTTACAAAAGTCCAGGTAAATGACATCGGTCACTCTTCCCATATATGTGTTCAAATATTACTCAGGAAGTAAAGAACCTGGTTGAGAATATACTAGAGTTACGTAAGGCTGGAGAGGACATTCAGATACAAGAACAAGCAGAAGGTCTCTACACTATTCCTGGTGTCAGCTATGGTCAGGACAAGAGCACAACCTGGGCATGTGACTTTTCAGAGAACCCCCTGTGTGTCCACATTGTTCTGTCAGGTCTCTCCCAGTGCTGGAAACCCACAGTTATCTGGAATCTCCAGATTAGCTACTACATGGAGCACCTTGGGCACTGGATTGTTTCATTATGCCTGTCCAGTTTGGTCTGGGACTTGAAATCCATATCTTTGTTCTCACTTGTCTGTTGCGTCCATGAGCAAAATGAGACAATTCCAATCCCCAAACCTCACTGGTTATTTCAGTCATAGATTTGTCTTGTCTGTTACATATTATATAGGGAAAAAAAAAAAAAAGAGCACACACATGCACAACACTTGTTCTGTTCTCTAAATTGCAACTGTAATCAACGTTTTTATGCTAAGAAAATGGCAGTAGAAGCTCAAAGTCTGCATTAGTAGAAGAAAGCTTTGGGCTATCATTTGGCTGAACAAACATTACTGGGAGGAATATGTTGTGCTTTGACAGCATCTGCCACAACTAGTGATATTCCCCTCTTGGCCCTGGGGTCTGAGTACCACAGCACAGAGGTGAGAGCTGGAAGGGCAGAAAGCTTAAGGATGCAAAGACATAGCTCCAAATCTCACTGACTGCTCAGGGTATTTCTGTGTCACTTAGGATGTTATTATTTTTGAACTGTCTGGCAGTACTAAACTAATACTCGTTTCCAGCCATTCCAGACTGAAGGCTATCGTAACATGTCATTAACCTCAATCTTCTCTGAAATGTTAACAGAGACAAAGCTCCAAACTGACTTGTATGTGGGGTCCTTTAACTCAAAAGCTGCTTTTTTTCTTTCTTTCTTTTTTTTCTTTTTTTTTTTTTTTTCCCTCATAGTTTATCTAAATCATTCATGTTAAAGGAACTCAGCTGATGCACACATTCTGGAATTCATACCATCACAATTTACCCAAATATAGTAGTGTGCATTAAATCATTTCAGCCTTAACTTAAAGAAACATTTAAGCTTAAAGGGCAAACCCTAAGACTGCAATTTTAATTACATCATGAGTTTAACCCCTGATCCTTCACATCCTATTTTAAGATTTCCGACTCACTTAAACCAAAGATATAAAGAAAGCCAAAGCAATAAGGTCAAATTATTCCCTCATCTGCAGCATAATTAAGTACTTATCTTTTGAAGTTTTGAGTGCTCTCAAGACACTCAGGATATTTCTGTATTTAACTGTTGATCTTGTACTTGCTCTGAAATCACCAGACTTATGAAGAATTTTACTTTCAAACTACTGAAAACAATTCTTTTTAAGTAAGCCAAAACAAATAATCAGCATTCACAGATATTAGCCACCCAATTTTAATCTTTGACAAAGCAGTCACAGAAAACATATGAATATTCCTTAAATCCTGAGAGGATGGAAAGCTACTGGGTTTTACAGTCACTGACTGTGACTGTAACTCCCCAAGGCTTAGGAGTTGTGTGAATATATGATACACCTTGCAGTTAATATATCAAGTGTGAGGCTGCCTAAACTTAGAAAGGTCAAATTATTTTTGCCTTCTTACATTTTGCTGTATTTTTTTTTTCCTACTTTAATCCTACTTCAACATTATTTATATGGCTGAGCAAAGCAGTTTGAGGATTGCATACTTGTATGCATATCTGTATGGGGATGAGAAGGAAAAAAAAACAGAAAAGAAGAAAGCATAGTTCAAAGCCTGTACTTTTCATTGCTCAAGGACATGAGCATTTTGTTGCATTCTTTTCCCCTGTGCTTGCTGTAAGTGGGAATGAGTCAGTCTGACTTAGATATCTAAGAATTTTTTAGGTACCAAGTGGAACAACCCTCTTAAATATGTGTTTAAGTTCCTTGTATGGTCTATGTGAAGAAAACTCTCTTTGCTATGACAGAAAGAGTTAATGCCAGTCAGGTCTGAGACATTTTCTGTTCCTAACAATATGATATCAAGGTAGAGAGACCAATTGCTTTGTTATGATCTGTTAGATATTCAGGAAATAGTCACTTTGGAAAGAGGAACTGAAACCCCAGGTCTGTACAAACCATATCTAGGTTTCTCGTAGCCCTCATTTCTGCAGTATTCTAACAGAAAGACTGAAAAATTAAATGCCCGTTTACATAGTTTTTAAGTGCAAGAGCTCAGAATCTATGTAAAGCAATCTATTTCCCTGGATAGCTCAGTTCCTGTTTAATTTTCTTAAGTCTTGCCTTGTTTATTTATTTACAGTTATTTTGCCTGTTGTTTGTAAAAGGGAAGCAAATCCTGCAATGACTGCAAGTAGTTAGATGAATGAATTAGTGAGCTATGTCAATCATGACAGCATGAATGAACGAATCACGGAAAAAAAGGAGGAAAAAATAAAGCAAAGGAAATACGTATATATATGACAAATAACAAAATGCATGCATATGTGTTCTGATGAAGTACCACAATATATTAGGAAATTAATATTATAAAGGTGTGTTATCAAGCTCATCAGTTATTTCATAACTCTTGCTCTGTAGCTGTTAATCAACTGAACTCCTTGAAAACGCTGAACTCTGAATTTCAGTACAGCCCACGGTATACCAGATATCTCTATGCATATACATTTATCTGATTCAGCGCCCACGGTATACCAGATATCTCTATGCATATACATTTATCTGATTCAGCCTCTATTTTTTTGAATTCTTCCCTTCATTGATTCTATATTACTATAATATCAGCTGAAACACATTATGATCATAGAAGTTATTCCACGAAGAAAAAATGAAAAAAAATCACCCTAATTCTACTCCTTTCAAATGTACCAAGCTGCTGCTGATAAACTGCTATATATATAATTTGAATAACTTGAAGATATAATCTCAAGACAATTTGAATTCAGTTGTCACACCACTAAAAGGGGCTGGATTTAGTCTATCCTGAAAGCTCTGCTGAAACTATCCTCACAAGTCTGCAAAAACTGCAGGGAGGCAATGGTGGCCAAGATGTGGTTGAAGGTTCTACTCCCCATTCCAGGGTATTCACTGTGCCTTGCACAGCTGGAATGTTGCCTGGTTACTGAGCACCACTGGCAGACAAGTGGAAGGAAGTCATCAAACTAAGGAAAAGCATAATTTCAGAACAGTGTGTGTGATACATGCCATATAACAGCCATCTGGCATATTTTCTTGCTTTCCATAGGCAGCTTCCCTGGCTTCTCTGAAAAGGATTCAACTTGTTAATTGCCCTTGGACTCATTTCATTTCCTAAACTATTTGGGGATGTAAGTACCACATGTTTTATGTGCCACTGAAATATTTTTCTTTCTTTTACAAAATCCTGTCTCTATACTTTTTTTTTTTTTTTTTTTTTTTAAATATATATATATATATATATATATACACAGACATATTCACAAAACCTCACCCTTGCTCAAAGGCTGACAACAGTCTGGGGCGGGGGGAGGGGGATATCTAGATAGCTAGATGTAAGTGTACAGCAACACATGAATGAGTACTGAAATTTTTTAGAGATATTATAACTTCTACAGAATGCATAGTTTGAATACTAATTAAACAGCTGAAATGCTCCCTATGTACATTTAGCACATAAGGTTTCATTTCAATTTGTGTCCTTTAACATTTTCACATTCAGTTCAGCTCAATGCTGTCAAGGTGTTTAATGCTCATCTTTCGCTTTTCTCTGTATTCAAACCACAAGCAAGAATGATAATAAAAATGGAGCAGTACATATGTGAGGTTAAGGGATTCTTATCTTTTTGAATCTGAAAGAAATGTTGGTTGTTAAATAATGTATGTTTAAAATATTAAGATACTGATTCTTATATAAAATATATGATGACCTCAAATTAACATTCAAAATGCTAGACTCATAAAACCATAAAATAATCCATTTGGATTAAATCATGGATTGGTTCACAGCAAAATGGAAGGAGTGACTAGCTGAAATTCTAACTATAAATCCATCTTTTGTGGTGCAATGATTTCTTTGTGTTGCAGCTTTGAGATGGACGTATCTTCTGTTAGATTTTAAATGTTGCTGTGAACAGAAAAAAATTACTTATTCAGGAGGAAAAACAGTAAATTTGATTTAAGACAATAGCAGCTGGACAATTCATATGGATGTCAGAACTCAGGTTTTGTTCGCAATTCTGCTAGTAACTCCAGGTTGCCTAGGAAGAGCATCTCTTTTCTCCTTCTTTTCCCAGCTGTATCCACTTTTTTTTGACACAGGGTATAAATGTAGTTATGAATTCATGTCAAGAAGATTTAGCAAAAAATAATTATTAAAATATCAGATTTCTGTGTGGAATTTTCTGAACAAAAAATTCTGGACTTTTTTTTTAAATTATTATTATTATATATATATTAATATTATTATTATTTTCTTGGCCACAAGGGCAAATTTCTGGCTCTTGTTTAACTTGTTGTCCACCACAACCCCCAGGACATTCTCCACAGAGCTACTTTCCAGCAGGTCAGCTCTCAACCTTTACTGGTTCATGGAGTTATCCCTCCCCAAGTGCAGAACCCTGCACTTGCCTTTGTTGAATTTCAAGAAGTTCCTCTCTTCTCATCTCTCCAGCTTGTTGACATTCTTCTAAATGGCAGCACAGTACTTTGGGGTATCAGCCACTTCTCCCAGTTTTGTATCAACAGCAAACTTGCTGAGGAGGCATTCTATCCTTTCATCCAAGTCATTAATGAATAAATTAAGTGATATTGGACCCAGTATTGAACCATGCTGGGCACTGCTTGCTAAAGGCCTTCAACTAGACTCTGTGTCACTGATCACAACCCTCTGAGACCTGCCATTCAGCCAATTATCAATCCACCTCACTGTCCACTCACCCAGCCCACACTTCTGAGTTTGCCTATGAGGATATCATGGGAGACATTTCAAAAGCCTTGCTGAAGTCCAGGTAGACAACATCAACCACTCTCCCCTCATGTATTCAGCCAGTCATTCCCCTACAGAAGGCAATCAAGTTGTTTAAGCATGATTGCCCTTTGGTGAATCCATGCTGACCACTCCTGATCACCTTGACTTCCATATGCTTACAGAAGTCCTCCAGAATGACCGTCCCATCACCTTGCCAGGGACTGAGGTGAAGCTGACTGGCCTGTAGTTCCCTGGGTCCTCCTTCCTGCCCTTTTTGAAGACTGGGGTGACATCAGCTTTCTTCCAGTCCTCAGTTATCACTCTTGATTTCCATGAAATTTCAAATATGATTGACAGTGGCCTGGTGATGATGTCCACCAACTCCCTCAAAACTCATGGATATATCCCAGCAGGACCCATGGACTTGTGGACGTCACATTTGCCTATATGATCCTCCTCAATCAAGGAAAAAAATTGCTTTCTCCAGACTTTCTCTTTGGTCTCAGGGGTTTGGGATTCCTGAGGGCTGGTCTTGGCAGTGAAGTCTGAAGCATTCAGTATCTCTGCTTTCACTCTGTTCTCTGTCACCAGTTTTCTGGTGCCATTCAGTAGCAGGCCAACATATTCCCTATTTTTTCTTTTGTTGTTGATGTATTTGAAGAAGCCCTTCTTGTTGTCCTTGACTTTCCTAGCCAGATTTAATTCCAAATTGACCTTACTTGTCACATTTCTGCATGCTCTGACAACATCCTTATATTCATCACAAGTGGCTTGTTTCTGCTTCCACATCTTGTACATCTCCTGCTTATGTTTGAGTTTTGTCAGGAGTTCCTTGTTGCAGGTCTTTTGCACCCTCTGCTCTATTTCTTGCTCATAGGAATGCACCTCTTGAGCCCGGAGTAAGAAATCCTTGAATATTAACAATCTATCTTGTATTGCTTCTAGGGCCTGATCCCATGGGATTCTTCCAAATTTATCCCTGAAAAGGGCAAAGTTAACTCTCCTGAAGTCCACGATTGCAATGTTATTGCACTGCTTCCTCCTTGCAGAATCCTGAAATACAGGATCTCATTGTCACTGCAGCCAAGGCTGCCCCAAACGTCACATCTCCATCCAGTCCTTCCTTGTTTGTTAGTACAAGGTCCATCAGAATGCCTTTCCTCATTGGCTCCTCCATCACATGTGTCAGAAAGTTATCAGTGCTTTCCAGGAACCTCCAGTATTGTTTGTGTCTTATTGTTGATCCTGCAGCAGATGTCAGGGTGGTTGAAATCCCCCATGAGAGCCAAGGCCTGTGATCTCGAGGCTGCTTTTAGCTGTCTGTAAAAGGCCTCATCTACTTCCTCCTCCTGATCAGGTGGTCTGTAGCAAATACCCACAATAGTGTCCCCATTGTTAGTCTGTCCTTTAACCCTTACCTATAAGCTCTTGACTTGCTCAACAACCACCTGGAGGCAAAGCTCCAAAAGTTCTAGATGCTCTTTCACCCAAATAGCAACTTCAGCAAGAAACACCTAACTTTAGATAGCTCAAGTTGGTTAATACTCCCATTTAGCCTGGGGATCAACAGAATTTATTTAGCAGTCTATGTTATGAATTAGCTTAAAAATGAATTAGCTTAAAATGCTAATACTAACCTGCAACCAACCATAATGCATGCCTCACAACCTGTAACAGTAGGATACAAGTTGGATATTTTTCAAAAGAACTGGGTTTATAATTCTATCCTCTTTTCCAGAATTTGAAAGAAGATATTAACAGTTTATGCTAAATATTTTATCTTTAGGATTTTTTTTTTCTGTCTCCTTTTAGTATGGCAGGGAGCTTCCAGTTTTGGTTCTCCTGAAAGCCTTTCTCAGTGTACAACATAACGTCCATAAATCTGTCCAGAGATCAGGCATATATATCTTGCTGATAATATGCATTCCTGTTCACAAGGGTTAACTCCACCCCACACACACCCCACACCCAGTTAGTTAGGATACTATGTGATATCACATCCATTTATTTTGCTGGAAATTTGCTTTCAGTTTAGCTGGGACATGACAAGGAACAGGGATGTTGCCACAGCCAATACTAAATCCATGTCACATTAAGGTGTCCTCAGTGCTTATCTTGTCATATATATAGGAATTTTTCAGTTAAATTTACAAGTCTGAGTTATTTTAATTCTATTTTATCCAAGTGTGAGCTGGGTTTTCAAAACCTTATTTTTTTTCCCTTATCAGTTACATTTAAAATACCATAAGATGTTTTTTTAGTGCTTTATCATGCTCATGATATTACAGCCAAATCAGTTTCTGTGCCTCAATAATCACAACATGGACTGATGACTTCCATTTACTGTGCCAGCCATATTGCATGAAAGGTATTGATATATTTAAAATAAAAAAATAAAAAAATACAATAACATTTAGTAATTCACTGAAAATAACATCAATTTTTTAAATAAGGATGATTTGCATCATCCCGTGATGGCCTGCTGCAGTGGGTGGATACGTTGCACTTTTTCCAGGTAACTTTTCTGATATTTAATTTGTTTTGCCTATGTGCAGATTAAGCCTATAATGACCCGTTTTATAAAATGTGGATACAGGGTATATTTTATTTATTTACTATACCTCCTGTTTTCTCTTTTAAACACCCTTTTTGCTTCAGACTTCCTTATGGGGTATATTTCCTAATTTTATGAAGCTTCTTACTTCCTCCTGCACATTCTTTACCACTTCTCAGTATAACAAAGGACACATTGACATTACTTGTATTCTGTACCCTGTTTGATGTAACTGAGTGTGATATTGACTTTTTCACACCAACGTGGTATAGTCTAGCCATTTTCTATTTGTCTTGTTTTAATTGTCCATGAAAAATTGTTGCCTTAAACATATTCAATTTCAATTTATACTTGATTATATCTGTTCTTTTATAACCTTGTACTCCTTACTGAACTATTTTATTTTTTACAAAATCATTTATCTTATTTGCCAAGATCATCCTGAATTCTATTTCTGTCTTGCAACAGTTTTGTGATGCCCTCAGTTTTATGTTGTTTACAAATTTAACATGTTCTCGCTATATTTCATCTTAAATGTCGTGAATGAATATATTGATTGGGATACACCCTTACAGAATTGCTCATTTCATCCTTCTGTTTGATTCACTCATCATGTTTTACAGAGGACTGTTGGCAACTACTATGATTGTGGTTTTCATCTTAGACCATATTTTGATTGACAGGTTCTGAAATCTTACAAAACTCAAGCTATATGATATGCTTTGCCCCAACCTACATAGCTTGCTATCTGGTGATGAATGAAAATTATATTGTTATGACAAGATTTGTTCTTGACAAATCCAGGTAGGCTGCTACTCATACTTAGGTTTTCTTCTTGATACTTACAAGGAGGATGTTTGATTACTTTCTTCAGAATCCTTCCTGCTGTGATAAAAGTATGGATTTATTTTATTGAAAAAGGGGAGTAGAGAATGGAGAGAAAATCTTGCAAAATGAATTGATGACAGTTTCCAGATGGAATCAGAGAAAAAGATATTTGAGTTGATAGATTTGGGACATGCATTTGTTGGGTGTGACTGATGAGAAAGCCTTCAGCAGTTTCTCTCTCTTTTTTTTTTTTTTTATCCTCCCTGTCTGGGAGCTGATCCAAAATACAGCCTGTACATAAGAGTGGTCATTTTCAATTAATGTTTTCCTGTGAGCATTATTAGTGGATGGATATGTCCTTCCAGCAGTCAATGTCAATATCTTGAGCAACAGTGGGAAATGACTTGAAAATAGACTCACAATAAGTGACTGTCAAGATAGTTTGAGCTTGTATCCAGCTCTGCAACTCTTACCTGCTCTCTCACTGCATATCTTTTTGAAACAAGACAAAGAAAGGGTTTATCAAGTAGGAATTCTGGACATTCCTTGAGTATTCATAATGAAAAATGACAATCAAAGAATTTTGTTTTCACTCGAGAACAGTGAAAGAAGAAGATGGAAATGGTTTGAGAGAAATAAAAAAAAAAAAAAAGAGACCTGAAAAAGAAAAAAGATCTTATTATGGAAATAATTAAAGGAGAACTCAGATTATTTCTGACACATCATAATAAAACTCATATAAGCCTCTCACAAAGTTAGCATGATGAAAAAAGCAAATATCAAAATTTCCTGAATATTCAGAAATAGACGTGGTTGAGTCCTTCCCAAGAGAATTTTCTTAAATGCATGCATAGATTCTTTTCTGAAAGGCAAAATGGTTTGTAAAGGCAAAATCATTTTAACTATGTTTATATCTGACATTCTCTCCCCAGAGGTCCTGTGTTTCTGCTTTAATTAGAAAAATTTGGTTGATGTTGCAAAGTTTTGGTAACAGGGGTGCTGCAGGGATGTCTTCTGTGAGAAGAGTCCAGAGGCTGCCCCATGTTAGATAAGAGTCATCTCCATCCAGCTCTGAAAGATACTTGGCCAAAGCTGACTAATGCTGGTTGTACATCTCTGAGAGCATATTTAAGAAAGAGGAAAACTGCTGTACAACAGCAGCTGGGAGAGGAGGGAGAAACTGTAGGAAAAAAAAATTCTGAAGACACCACGATCAATGCAGAAGGAGAGCAGGATGTGCTCCAGGTGCCAGAGCAGAAGTTCCCTTGCAGCCTGTGGAGAGGACCCTGGTGGAGCAGGGCGTCCCCCTGCAGCTCACAGAGTACCATGGTGGACCAGATCTCCACACTGCAGCCTGTAGAGGAGCCCATGGTGGAGCAAGAGGCCTGGTGTGAGCTGCTGCCTCTGGTGGACCAATGTTGGAGCAGCTTGGTACTGAAGGATGGACGCCAAGGTACAGATCCATATTGCAGCTGTTCTTGAAGAACTTCTGTCTGTGGGAAGTCCATATAGGCTCAGTTCAAGAAGTACAAAATCTTGTAGGAGAAATTCCAGTTTGGAACAGCGGAAGAAAGCAAAGATATAGGAGCAGCAGATAAAGCATTATGTCTAAGCACAGCTCCCCTTTGCCATTTCTCTGCACTGCTCAGCAGGAAGAGATAGAGGCTTGATGTGAGATGAGGGTGAACATGAGTTGAGCAGGTTTTTTAAATTTGCTTTTAGTTTCTCATTGGTCTAGTCTGTTAGTAATAGGAAATAAATTACTCTCCCTAAGTTGAGTCTGTTTAACTTGTGACAGTAATTGGTGAGCAATATCCTTATTCTTCTCTCAGTCTTTGAGCCCCTTTTCATTGTATCTTCTCCCCCAGGCCCTTTGAGGAGAGGGAGTGAGAGATAGCTGTGTATTGTAATTTCAATAGCTATCAGGATGAATCATAGAATCATTAAGGTGGGAAAAGACCTCTAAGATCATCTGGTCCAACTGTCCCCCAATGACCAATATCACCCACTAATCCATGTCCCTAAGCACTGCTTACAACCTTTCCTTGAACACCCCCAGGATCGGTGACTCCACCACTTCCCTGGGCAACTCATCCCAATACCTGAATACTCTTTCTGAGAAGAAATGTCTCCTCGTTCCCAACCTGAACCTCCCCTGGCACAACTTGAGGTCATTTCCTCTAGTCCTATCACTAGTTACCAGTGAGAAGAGGCTGACCTCCAGCTTTCCACACTTTTCTTTCAGGAAGTTGTAGAGAGCAATAAGGTCTCCCCCGAGCCTCCTCTTCTCCAGACCGAACACCCCCAGTTCCCTCAGCTGCTCCTCGCAGGACCTGTGCTCCAGGCCCTTCTCTACCTTTGTAGGTCTTCTCTGGACACACTCCAGGGCCTCGATGTCCTTCTTGTAGTGAGGGGCCCAAAAATGAACACAGTACGAGCACAGCACCAGGTGTGGCCTCAGCAGAGCAGAGTACAAGGGGACAATCACCTCCCTGGTCCTGTTGGCTACACTATTCCTGATACAAGCCAGGATGCTCTTGGCCTTCTTGGCCGTCTGGAAATACTGCTAGTCTATCTTCAGGTAAGCATCAACCAACACCCCCAGATCCTTTTCTTCTGCACAACTTTTCAGCCACTCTGCCCCAAGCCTGTAGCACTGCATGGGCTTGTTGTGATCAAAGTGCAGGACCAGGCATTTAGCCACGTTGAACCTCATCCCCCTGGCCTCTGCCCATTGATCCAACATGTCCAGGTCCCTCTGAAGGCTCTTGCTACTCTCTAGCAGATCAAGAACACCACAGAAGAAAAGCTCTTGCTCTTCCTTAGTTTTAGCCTTCACCCAAGCTGGCTCCAAAACTCAGTGGGGGAGGCAGAAGGAAACTGACTTGCTTCTCCAGGGAGGTCTTGAAAAAAATGGTAAAAAATGAGTTCTAACAGTCTGAAATGGATCCTTTGTTTATTTCCTGAATTTCACAGTTCTAGAAACAGAAAAGGTGTCCTGCTGGCTGTGGAATGAGAAATGTGGTTTTTAAAAAGGAGCTTTTGAAAAAAGAGGAATAATAGATTGGTGGCATCTTGAGAAATCAACAAACTGCTTAGGATATAAAAGTGTTTCAGAGGGAAGGGCAGGAATTAGCTAAACTTCTTTACAGCTGATTGCAATTACTTAACATTATAAATTAATTTGAGATATCTTCACAGCTGGGAAGTAAACTTCACATCTAAGAAAATTAAAAAAGGTTATACACTCAAAGAACAAATTGGGAATCAGACAAATTTGCAAAACACTTAGGGAAAAAATGTTCTATATATTTTCAAAATATTATGACAAATGAATGCAAAAGAGTATGGCAGAGACAAACCCCCATAAACCATGGAGAGGATTTAGAGAAATATTATAGTGAGAAGTTTCATAACCATGTTATTTCTGGTATGTTGCTCAGTTAGTGGTTTGTTATTTAGCAGCAGCTCTAACTTTCCAGCCATCAAACTATAAGTCTTCCGACTTTGACAGATGAAGAACAAGACTTGTTTTTGTGTAATTGAGGAGACTGAAGCTCATGCAGCCATGCTGGCATAGAAAAATTGAACTTTCTTTGAGAGGTAAAGGATTGGCAACTACATTTTATTAATGATAATTTCATCTGTGTTCATTTCCTTAATGATGGACACTTTAAGATCCTCCCCTTCTGCTCTGCTCTCGTGAGACACCACCCACAGTACTGTGTATGGCTCTGGGGCCCCTAGCACAAGAAGGATGTGGAAGTATTAGAATGAGTCCAGAGGAGGGGGCTGTAGCACTTCTCTTATTCAAAGGCTGAGAGAGTTGGGATTGTTCTGTCTGGAAAAGAGAAGGCTCCAGGGAGACATTGTGGCCTTCCAGTACCTAAAGGGGGCCTACAAGAAAGCTGGGGAGGGACTCTTTGTCAGGGAGCATACTGATAGGACGAGGAATGGCTTAAACTAAAAGAGGGTAGATTTAGATTAGATATTCGGAAGAAGTTCTTCACAATGTAGGTGTTGAGACACTGGAATAGGTTGCCCAGAGAAGCTGTGGATGCTCTATCCCTAGAGGTGTTCAAGGCCAAGTTGGATGGGGCTTTGATCAACCTGTTCTAATGGAAGATGTCCCTGCCAATGGCAGAGGGTTTGGAACTGGATGATCTTTAAGGTCCCTTCCAACACAGACCATTCTACGATTCTAATTCTATGATGCTCTAAGATGTAAAAAGTTTGTTTGTTCGTTTGCTTGTTTAAGAAAATATATTTTTACGCTATTAAGTACATGGCAGTTACAGAGAACTAATAAGCAGAGATTTTCTGTAAATTTTCAGCTGCACCTGGGCCAGTACATAGCACGAAATTAAGGTTTTGGTGGTGAATATTTCAGGTTTTCCTTTTTCCTGCCACAAGGCTTCACACATGGTGACAAGCCTGAGGACTTCGATAATATTTTAGTACCAGCCTCTACTAGCTTAATTTGAAGGAGAAATAATTTTGCATCCTGCCAGTCCAGGGTGAAGATGTAGAAGATATGGATCTTGACACTGGCATGATATGCAATTAAAAGACTTCTATCAGTACAATATGTGACATGTGAAACTTCCACCCAGAAAGTGGTTGTTAAATTGACAGGGTAAATTGGTAGTAATCTAAGAAAAATAAGCCTCTGTAATCATGTTAATGGACTCTGTCAGCCACCCCATTGTGATTTTTGAATTTGTTGTGCTGTTCCAGCTGAATGTTAACAGGAAGGAATATTAGATGTAATAAAATCCCACAAATTTCCTGAAAATGCTCTGGAGGTGGATGACTGAGGTCTTAAGAAAATTCTGGAGTGTTATCTCAACTATACTAATAAATACCAGAAAAATCACACACACCTACCAAAGAAAAATAATAAATATATATATATATAATGAGAGCACCAACTTCTTAAAAAGCTTTTATGAGTATTCATAATTAATTAAAAACAAAGGTAATTCTATCATAATGCACATGGTGATGTGAAAATCAGATTTCATAAATTTCACTTCTAATAGAACAATTTGACAAAAGGTGACCTGTGACAAGAGTGTGACAAGAGGACGACATTTATCTCCAGTTGAAAACAATTATAGTGTCTACATATGAGTTAGGCTTTTGAGCTTCCATTAAACCCAGTGCAAATCTAGGACCCAGCTCACTTGTCCCCATGTAGGTGCAATTTCAGATATTCCTGTAGGTGTCCTGTCTGACCTCCACTTGTCACTCCAGACAGGCACTGGTCTCTCAGAGGTCCTGTGTTGTATTTCCAGCCCCATATTCATCTCTGAAATGTCTCTAGAATGCCTCACATATCACTTGGTAATGACTTGTAAGCCCCTGACTTGGGCCCCTGGTCAATTCAGTCAATAAGGTCTACAGAACTATTTTTCATAGCTTAAGGTAACACTCAGATTTGGACAGCAGCATAGGTGGAAGCCAGGCCTGTCCTGAGGCAGAAGACATCTCTTCACAAAGACACGGCTCTAGTACTACATTGCACTACATTCAGGAATCTGAATCATGAGATGGACACCCTAGCCCTTACATAAATATACCTGTATACATATTGTTTATATATAATACATATCTTAATCTATCTCATCATGGACAAAACCATTAATTGTCCTCTGAGAAGCTGCTCTAGTCAGAAGAGACAGTGGATTGTTTACATTGCTTCTTGAATGTTTATGTATTTTGTTAACTTCAAAAGTTTACTTGCACAGTCAAATGAAAAGTAATTTGCTGTGTGCATTTCTAGACCTTACCTCAATCAAAGAAGGTTTTGTCTGTTGAACCTCTCAGTCCTTTTAATAGATGTATAACACTGGTGTCAGGGCTGGATTTTTAGATTTTTTTCAAGCATCAAAAGCATCAGAATCTTTAGTCAAAACTATCTGCATAGCTGTTGAGTTAACGGGAAGTAAAGGCAGGCAGGTTTGGCAAATAAATTCCAGGCATGGGGGTTTATGAAAATAGCAGTACAGGGTCTAATAACTGTAGAAGGCAGAGATTTTAGAATTTTTGTTTGTTTGTTTTATATTTGTATGCTGTACCTATTTGGATAATAAACTTGAATGAGTGTCATAAAATGGCAGTCAACAAATATAAAAAGAAGGGAAAAGAAGACAGCATTGAATAAGGGGAACTGTTGAGGAGAAATATGACTTTTCTACAGATCTCATTTTTGCATAAATCCTTTAGAGATTTTGATTTATTTTCAATTTTCTAAAGATTTTTATATATTTTAGATTTTTAATTGTTTATGGCTAATTTTCATGCATCTCCTTGCAGTAGAAAAGTGCTTTTATTTGCAGGATAAGTTAAAATAAAGAAGTGTGAAAAAACAAGTGAATAATGACATAAAATAGTTATTACAAATTGGTAACATTTAGAGTTTGGGTAGAAGTTTAGTTCACCAATTGTCTTTGAACTAAATGTATATTTGTCATCATCAAATTTTTATTTTTATTTTTATTTTTATATATTTTTTTTAAATTCTACAAACTGCTAAAATGGAGGATTAGATTATACTTTGTTTAAATTACCATTGATACTGCTACCCGCCAATAATCTAGTCTTAAGGACTATGACAGTCTGGCAATATGTATGTTGCCAATAACAAAATGGCTCATCGTTTTGTACAGTTCAAGAAACTATCACATTCCCCCATATTTTGGCATGTTTATTTTTTGTTTGTTTGTTAGTTTGTTTGACAGTGCTTTACATTTGGAATTTATGATTTAGCATTTGTTACAAGGTGATGGGTGCATATTGTAGAATACTGAAATTGCCAACAGCTCTATTTGAGGGCATCAATATCAGCTTCTGAAGTCTTTCTTTAGTGATTGTAACTTTTTTTTTTTTTTTTTCTTTTCTATACAGCCGCCCCCCTACTTCTGATGCATTAAACATGGGATATGTGAGTGTATTGCCAAGATGTAATGTCACTTGTGGCTTCTTTTTATTATTATTATTATTATTATTATTATTATTATTATTGAACTTGAAAAAAGTTCTCTCTAAAAATGAATTAAAGAACGTTATTTTTGTAAATACATATCTCCATCTCTTGTGCAATTAGTCACTGATGCCTTTATGGTACATTTCTCCTTCATTTACGTGTTTTTTTTGCATGTGCCCAGAATGTTGTATTAAAAACTGAATATGTGGATAGGCTTCTATATCAATTTCATTAATAAACTGATTTATACTTTACACAGCCTCTCCCATTCATCTCTGTCTATCAATATTTTAAAACCTGCCAGAGAATTTCAATTACTAAGATGCCACTGGAAAAATAAATAAATAAATAAATAACTCATCTACCCACTCAGAGTGGGAAGATTCGACTTTGTGTCCTCATATTCCACTTCAAGCCTATGTACTTGAAGCCTTACAAAATAGCTTCGCTTGCCTCCTCCATACTCCTTACTAGCTAGACTGTCATTAATCAGAACATTCAAAAAGGCACTTAGTTCATGAACTTTTGTGGGAGACATTTTCAAAACAAAAGTGATGCTTTAATCTCAATGGACGAAGAGCATTACAAAAGTGACTGTGACTGATATTTTCCAAAGTTACTGGAGAAACATAAGAAAAACTACAAGGCACCATGCAGTCCTCATAAAATCTTTCTTTTTCTGCCCCAGCTTCATCAAAATAAGTCCCAGTTCTGTAATTGGGTGAAAATCTGAAATAACCTTTTAAAATATCAGATCCAACATCTTTGGGTTTAAAGTCCATTGCGGGTGAGCTAGGCCTACAACCAGTACATATTCACTTGGTCCTCTCCATCATGACCTGCACTTTTACTATGAGGAGGTACAACCCCCGAACACTATGAGGTTGTGGGGCAACACAGAGCTGGGACAATGATATTATCTCATTTGGCCTGAAAGGAAAATAATGGACTGAAGCTAACTGAATGCTCTGGGTCTACTAAGAGTCTACTAAGTGGGAGATGAGGCCACATGTGGGGGATTTTTCAGGAGCCAAGAGCTCTGTCAGCTTCTGTTAAAGAAGTGTCAAATCTAGGCTGCTACCATCTCAATCAAGGAAAACGACTCTTTAGGCTCTGTGTTGCTTTCATGCTGTTTCCTGATTTTCCAACTTTAGACTTTTTATCTATTTTTGGGATACTGCCAGACTGAAGGCACTTTGCCTGAAAAGCTGCCTAGCTTTGCTGTTTGTGTCCTTTCCCAGACAGTTTAAGTGAGTGCCTGAACATCCAAGTAGCAATGGTTTAGATACTATACTGTGCAACACTCTTTACACATGCTTTTATGGGGCCAGTCCTCTCCCTAGCTGTTCTCCCACATAATTGCATTTTTCCCCAAACTAGATGGCAATGCAGCTAAAAACAAAACAAAACAAACAACCAAACAACAACAAAAAATACAAACAAAAACAAACAGATGTTGAACATATGATCAGTCTTGTTTTATTCTAATCAGAATTGCATGCAGTAGAGTCAAGTGAAACACAACTTTTATTGTCAACACCTCGTCTTCTCTTCTGCCTTCCCCCACTTCAAATAATTATCAATCAGCTAAAGACATCAAGATTTATAAAATATAACTTTAGCTTGTGACAGCACAATAATATCCCTTCAACACACCTCCCAAAAAATCTTGGGACAGCCAGCTGATACTCTGCCATAACTCTTCCTGTCCAGGAGTACACACTGGTTGCTAATACACATAAATGCCAGAGCAAGCTCTGAGGTGCTGTTCTGCATGTCACCCAAAGCAAGAAGTTAGCCAGACCCTGTTGTAGCTGTCTTCTAGCTCTTTCAACACCTAAATGTGGGACGATGGACTGGGACCTCCCAGAGTTAAGGTGCTGCCACGCCATGCCTTGGGACCCAGAATTCCAGTGTGTCCTGGATCCTCTTGTTCATACATAGCTAAATGTCCATGTCAAGCATTGTGCATGTGGCATACAGTACCGTTAGTATATGTTTGGCTGAGTTATATGGATGGATTCACATCTAGTAAGAACAATATCAGAGTTGTCATCTTCTTGCATACTTCTCATCTCACCTATCTCTGCCTGATGCTACATTCCTTGTAAAATTAAAACATATAGTCACAGTTTGCTGTCCTAACCCCCTTCACCAAAAATTAATCCCTTTAATTTCAGTCCTTTCCCTTAGTGATAAAGGATAAAACATACTATCCCTTTTATTCAGCTGCTCAGAAAAAATGCCTGTAGTCTACCATGACCAGAGAAGTTACTTGAAGAGGTCCTTAAAAACTGAGGAAGAAAGGTTGCTCACGAGTCTACCTGGAGAGAAAATCATAACTATACGTATGCTTTTTCTGAAGGAGTCTCATAATACTGTAGTGAAATCAGAAATTTGAACACAGAGCGCTGAGTGCAACCGAAATGATAGCTAACCAGATTAGTAGAAAGCATGGAAAGAAGTGGGGTGGTGGAAGATGTTTCTGTAAAGTGAATATATGTTACTTTGGGGTGGTTGGATGGACATTTCCAGGTCCACTACAGCCAATTGACATTGACAAGCCCTGCTGTAATTTTCCCAATCTTCACTAACTTGTAGTCTTGAAAGGGCAAGAAAAAATCATGAAGGTATCGAGATGCTAATTCAGGTATAAGCATCTTTTACCACTTCCCAAACACACGCCAGACTCTTTTACCTCATTTCTGGCACCAATATGCAATAGGCTCTTTGTAAAGATGCATGCTGAGTGTATTTAACTCATTCGGTAGATATGAAATTTTGGAGGTTTGGGTTTTGTTTGTTCTAATTAATCATTTTTTCCCCCTTTTGTAAATGAAACACGCATCTCACAACATTTTTTCAAAGGTGGAATTAACTGAAGCAATTCTGACAGGCATTTCCTAAGCTAGGGCTTCACAAAGTACGTATACAGAAGATAAGAAAAATTTAGTATCATGTAACTTGACAGGATACTCTCTGAAGTACTGTCCTGAATTACTCTTTCCACTTGCAATCCCCTTAAGTTTGTGAATGCTAGTCTGGCATTAGCTTGTTGTTTTTTTTTCAGACACCTGCAAAAAGTTATCTCCAGGGTGTCCACTTCTCAAAATATTGGCAGTGTCACAAGATCATTTTCTAACAGTAAGCAGGGAGGCACTACCATGTGCTTTTGCTAGGCAGGCAATGCCTGTAAACACCACAGTTATGTTCCAGTGCCCTAATTCTAGACTGTCAGGTAATATGGTACTACACAGATTCAAGTTAAATAACTATGACTTCAGTTTCACTTATGTGTTTTGTAGCATCCTCAAGAGGCTGCTGCCATCTTCCTTGAATATAAATGCATATCTAGGAAGTCAGTCACCCAGATAGAGACTGATGCCTGGGTTTGTCAACCAGCAGAGCATATTGTGTTTTAGATACAGGTATTGTATTCCTTTTTTTTTTTTTTGTGCTTCCTAACCCGCATCCCATCTGTGGATGGTGATGTATGTGGTTTAATGATATAAAAATATTTCTGACAAATACTAATTTTTAAAGAACAGTGGCCTTTTTCCCTTCTTAATTTGGCATTTGACTATCTATCAGGGTAAGCAACAAGTGTCTTGGCAGATAATTCAGGACATATGGCTTTGAAAAACTGATAATTTAAAAGTACTTGAGCAAGTTTCTTCAATTCATTCACCTTAAATTGTGTTATATTCTTTTACATACTCTGTAGCAGCTGCTGCAGCTAAAATGTGTAGAAAATATAATGCAGTTGACAAATAACCTTTTCCTTAGTTATGTTGATGTATACCATAAAAACCTCACTCAAAAACTGAATAACAGTAGGAGTCAAATACAGTTCAAAGCTATTAAATATACATGGCTCATCTGTAGTCACCAGATGGCACCAGATATATCCGTATATTGATAATCAGCTTAAAGCGACAGTAACCCTTGTGGTCATTGAAATGCAAAGCACATCACTTATGGATATTCAGTTGCTCCCAATAGCTGAGTGGTCAGTAGACTGCAGACCTTATATTAAGCTTTAACAAGATCTGATTTGTATTTTGTTTTATTTTATTTTGTTTTGTTTTGTTTTGTTTTATTTTATTTTATTTTATTTTATTTTATTTTATTTTATTTTATTTTATTTTTTGAACTAAGATGAAGATACATCTTCCAAATCTGAAGATAATGGTTGGAAATTTTTTACAAAAATGAAGGAATATACCATTATTTTAATTAAATACATTGATTTTTGGTTATAATTAGTGTCATTTCATTTCATTTTGGTTGGAAAAGACCTCTAAGATCATCAAGTCTAACCATTAATCTAGCACTGCAAAATCTACCACTAAACCATGTCTTAAACACCACGTCTACACGTCTTTTGAATGCCTTCAAGGATTCAAAACTACTCCAAACTCCAGGGACTCAACTACTTCCCTGAGCAGCCTGTTCCAATGCTTTACAACCCTTTCAGTGAAGATTTTTTTCCTAATATCCAACTTAATCCTCCCTAGTGCAACTTGAGGCCATCTTGTCTTGTCCTATTTCTTGTTGCTTGGGAGAAAAGACTGACCCCTGCCTTGCTATAGCCTCTTTCAAGGTAACTGTAGAATACGATAAGGTCTCACCTGACCCTTCTTTTCTCTAGGCTGAATAACCCCAGTTCCCTCAACTGCTTCCTAGAAGGCTTGTTCTCCAGACTCTTCACCACCTTTGTTGCCCTTCTCTGAACATACTCCAGGGACTCAATGCCCTTGTAGCTAGGGGCCCAAAACTGAACAGAGTAGTCAAGGTGCTTCTGCACCAGAGCCCAGCATGGGGAACAAATACAGATCACTTCCCTAATCCTGCTGGCCACACCATTTCTAATACAAGCTTATTTCTAGTACAGGCTGTTGGCCTTCTTGGACATTTGAGGCACTGCTGGCTCATATTCAATCAGCTAATGTCAGTTGACTATCCCCTGATAGCCAGGACTGCTGATAAATGATGTCAGGTGGCCTAGTAAGCACTTCCACCAGCTTCTTCATTACCCTTGGTTGGCCCCATAGACTTGTGTACATCTAAATGGAGTAGAAGGTCACTAACTATTTTGTCTTGAATTCTAAGGGCTTCATTCTGCTCCCTGTCCCAATCTAACAGCTCAGGGGCCTGGGCACCCAGAGAACAACTGGTCCTACTACTGAAGACTGAGGCAAAGATTTCAAATCTCTTTACAGATTTTTCTTTTTTCTTTTTAAATATTTAAATATTTTAAAGAATCAAAATTTGGAGAAAAAAATAGTTCTTTCAAAAGATATTTCAACTGTCTTAAAGAATTGTAGCTTTCTGTTGACAACAAGCAATTTATTTATTTATTTATTTATTTTTTGACTCTCTGTTATTGCTAATAAACTCTTGAATTATGTATGAAAGCCTATGCTTAAAAATCCTTTAGTTTTACGAATATTATCACATTATTGCATGAAGATGAAGCTGAAATTAGCTATACCTCATATATAGGATATTATCTCATTAATATAAATCAGTGAAAGCTAATTGATTTAACTGTAAATCATAAGTAATGCTTATTAATATTATTACTTTTTATTATATTATTCTTTGTATGCTTACAACTTTAATCACCAATAAAGTACTTGGGAATCTAAACTCTTTCTTGAGCTTGGCAGTATTTAGCACACACATTTTTCTAATTCCCTGTTCATCTGTCTCCTCTGCAAATAACTTCTCTTCAAGGAGAACAAAAATAAAAAATAAAAAAGCAAAAGGGTGAAATCTTGACCTCACTGAATCAGTGGCAAAACCCCCACTAACATCAAGGGCTGGGATTTTAGCACACATGACCAGCTTTACACAAAGGAGAAGAAAACAAACAGACAAAGATATCATGCTATTTAAAGTACGGAGTCTGAAAATGAATCGTCATCTAAACAATATGGCAAATATTTATAAATTACAAAAGTAATCAAATAAAAGTTTGAAATAGAGTTTTGAAAGGAACTTGATTCTCTAGGGAAAACGTAGCTTTCTTTCTAAATACTGAACATATAAGTTTTAGTATATAATTCTAAGCATTCAGATTTTATATCTTTAGTCCGTTTTAATGAATTTTCAGCCAGAGTGCTGCTTTTGATTATGCTAAATATTCAGTATTATCTGCTTCACTGCAGCAAAATTCTTACAACAAAAATGTAATCTATATCTGCATTGACTTCATCATGAACTGTTCCTAAAAACGAACCAATGTTATTATCTACATTTACAACACCCATAGAAATGTAGTGGCTGGTGGGGTCCCCAGTGCAAACAAAGGTGTGAACATGCAAATAATCAAAGCTTTTTTAAAGGTCATTTTTTTGCAAGCACTAGCTTGCAGGCAATATTTTCCTTTGCAATGGACAGACCTAGCCTTGTACAGACACAAATGGAGATGTTACTTTTCAAGTGATTTGTGATTATTCTTCATGTTTTACAGTAGTGGGCAGACCCTTAGCAAATGTTGTGAAAAAAGAGCTTTTGTAAAACACTTTGCCATGTTAAATGTGAGGAGGATGTAAATACTGTTATCCCACAAGGAAAGACAGGAAAAGAAAAAGAAGCAGTACTCTTCATACCATCCAGTCGTGGAGTGTGGCACTGAAATATTTTTAAGTTTGAGCCCATAGTGCTAACCTCCACTTTGGACCAACCAGTTTGTGCCTGATTTAACACTGTAATATGTACTCAACAGGCAAACCTATCTTTTGTCTTCTATAGTATGCTATAGCAGGGGCAACTTTATTGCACTATACAGGTACCTTAAAGGAGGCTGTAGTGAGGTGGGGGTTGGTCTATTTTCTCACGTGCCTGGTGACAGGACAAGGGGGAATGGGCTAAAGTTGCACCAGGGGATGTTTAGGTTGGATGTTAGGAAGAACTTTTTTATGAAAAGGGTTGTTAGGCATTGGAATAGGCTGCCCAGGGAAGTGGTTGAGTCACCATCCCTGAAAGTCTTTAAAAGATGTTTAGATGTAGAACTTAGTGATATGGTTTAGTGGAGGACTTGTTAGTGTTAGGTCAGAGGTTGGACTCGATGATTTTGAGGTCTTTTCCAACCTAGATGATTCTGTGATTCTGTGAGCTTCTACTATTTGTACTCAAGCACTGAGTCACTGTCCCCAGAGAGCAGAGCTCGGCGCCTGCCCCTCCACTCCCCTCCTGAGGAAGCTGCAGGTTGCTATGAGGCATCCCCTCAGCTTGCTGTGTTCTGAGGGGACTGAGTCTCCTCAGTCTCTCTCTTCTTTTGGCTGAACAAATGAAATGATCTGTCGCTCCTCATGTCTCCCCATTTAGACTTTTTGCCATCTTTGTTGTCCTCCTTTGGATACATTCTAATAGTTCATGTCCTTCTTATATCGTGGAGACTGCACACACCAGCCCAGACAGTCTAAAGAACAGTCTGAAATCAAGAGCGTAGTACAAGGTAAATACGCAGTCTCTCTCTACAGTCCAAAAAGTGGTTTATGCTTTTTTAAGACATGTAATTTGGAAAGGCAGCATGGATTTCTCCCCCAGTATCTCTATTTTTCTCCATTGGTAAGGGGATCCCAGGCAGCCATATAAGAGGTGGCTACTGCTCAGGGAGACAAACTCTGCTCTGCAGACGGCAGCTTCCATTACAGAGGCTGGAGAATGGTGACACAGGTGATTTAACTGACTTGGCACCGGTCTTTGCAAGGAACCTTCTGGGTTCTGGTACTTCACATAGAGAAGTCCAATTTGTTGTATTCTTATCTGTACTGTCAGTGGGGAAATAATGAAATGAGCCAAAAATAAGGTGAATCTAGTTCTCTTCCCCTTCTCTGACATAAATCTGTTGTCATATAAAGGAATTCTGCTTTTACTGTCTAGAAGATAAGGCAGACACTCACATTTGTACAAAGACCTACTACATTTCTTTCTTTCCTTAACAAAAAGATCATATAATTCATGTTATTTTATCAGCAAAAATTATACACGTACTTATCATCTGCAATTCTACCTATAGCAAGTACATAATACTGTAATTAAATTTTATTGTATGCATTATCTGAGAGATCTCTAATCACTTCAACTTATTATTCATTGAAATGCATTCATACAGTAACTGTAATATACAAAAAATGAAACAGATGAAAATAGAAGACAACATTATAACTATTTATAAGGATTCTCCTCCTGAAATAGTCTTAAGAATATCAGCATTTATGGGTTATGTCATCACCCATAAATTGAAGACAGGGCTGAAGTTCTGATTAATTGGGTCGTGTCTTACAATGAACAGAGAGATGCCTCCATTACATGGAGACATTAAAACCTCCACTGAATTTAAGAAATTCTTCACTCTGAGGGTGGTGAGGCAGTGGAACAGGTTGCCCAGAGAAGCTGTGGATGCCCCATCCCTGGAAGTGTTCAAGGCCAGGCTGGATGGGGCTTTGAGCAACCTGGTCTAGCGGGAAGGGGTTTAGAAATAGGTGGTCTTTAAGGTCCTTTCCAACCCAAACCATTGTATGATTCTATGATTCAAGGGAATCTATGATTTAAAGGATTTCCTAAATTAATTCCAATAGACCATGTCTTTACAGTGTTATTCTTTTTGGAATGATTTGCATATTTGAATGAATAAGGATTTCCCACATATATCTTTGAAATACCAGTGAAATGGCAGAATGGCCAAACAGCTGGAAAATACATCATTTCCTGATGATACCTTCATATTAGCTGGATTTGCTTCTCATCTGTTCATTTCTTTTCCTTTCTCTTTAGATGAGACTTGACACGTGACTGCATGAATATTATTTGCCTAATTCACAGAATCACAGAATGGTTGAGGTTGGAAGGGTCCTCTGGAGATCAGCTGGTCCAACTCCTCTGCCAAGCACGGTCACCTAGAGCACATTGCACAGGATTGCATCTAGGTGGGTTTTGAATATCTTCAAAGAAGGAGACTCCACAACCTCTCTGGGCAAGCTGTTCCAGCACTCTGTCACACTTACAGCAAAGAAACATTTCCTCATATTCAGCCAGAACTTCCTGTGTTTCAGTCTGTGCCTGGTGCCTCTGCCTTGTTGCTGGGCACCACTGAAAAGAGTCTGGTCCCATCCTCTTGACACCATCCCTTCAGATATTTGCATACATTGATCAGATCCCCTCTCAGTCTGCTCTTCTCCAAGCTAAACGGGTCCAGCTCTCTCAGCCTCTCTTCGTATGAGAGATATTCCAGTCCCCAAATCATCTTAGTAGCCCTCTGGTGGACCTGCTCCAGGATCTCCATTGTAGCATTGTCTATCTATGTCCCTCCTGTATTGTAGAGCCTAGAACTTGATACAGTACCACAGGTGTGGCTTTTCCAAGGCTGAATAGAGGAGAAGAATCAGTTTCCTCAACCTTCTGACAACACTCTTCTGAATACACCCCAGGATACCACTGGCCTTCTTGGCCATAAGGGCACATTGCTGGCTCATGGTTAGCTTGCTGTCCACAAGGACTCCCAGGACCTTCTCTACAGAGCTTCTTTCCAGCAGGTCAGCTCCAAACCTGTATTGGTTCATGGGGTTATTCTGCCCCACGTGCAGGACCCTGCATTTGCCTTCAGTGCAAATTCAGTGCAGATTAAAGCAAGTTTATGTAAACTCTTGCTGAAGTAGAAGAAAATATGTTTTATTTGGCTTAGAAAACAAGAGGGAGTTATGTGGCAGTCTCCAGCAGTCTTAGCTCAATCTATGCTCAGAAGGTGGCAGTCAGTGGGGAGTTACTTTTTTAAACCATGTCAGCAGTTTCACAAGCAGAACAGTTTTACCAACTTCCAGATTTCCCTGAGTGAGTTTATCCCGGTTTCAAAACTCTTGACTTGAAGAATTTTGCCTTTATTTATTTATTTATTTATTTTCACTACACTGTTCCAAAAGAGTGTTTTGAGGGTGTAAAAAGGATGCAATTGTTTTTATCCGTACTAGTTGGAAACTAAGTCTCAAGTGACAACTACCTTAAGCCAATAAACCTGTGGACATGTGCAGATTTGACTGATTGAGAGAGAGGTCTAAGAATAAATACAGTATCAAAACCATTGATTTTCTGATTTGAAATACTTGTGTGCAAGGATGACAGTTTACTTTTTGTGTGTGTGTACTCCCTTTGCAAATTCTTCTCTTTTCATCAGAGCAGACTAAAAACCTAGAACAAACCTGGTACATACCTGTTTCTCCCCACTGGGCTTCTTGTGGTTTAGCAGCAGCTCCACAGCACCAACTACTTCCTTTCGTATGGCATGCAAAAGAGCATCTCCCACATATACATTAAAACTTAAGAGCAGTTCAATTAGTTCAAGGTTCTCATTTTCAATTGCAATAAGGAGTGCAGTTCTTCCCAGAGGATCAATGCAATTAATATTGATCTTGAAATAAATTTCTGCTTCTTCTAAAGCTTTCTTCACACTGGCATAATCTCCTTTCTCCACGGCATTCAGATAGGCTTTCTCTGAATGGGACAGTTCAGATTCTGCTCGTACAATACGAAGAGGGATACGATCTCTGTAGGGAGCATTGACACTTCTTTTGTAGTAGAACTGGGCCATATTTTATGCCATTCTAATACTTTATCTCTGAAATATGAAAAGAAAGAATAAATCAATAATGTATTTTGGGGTACAGTACATCAAATTAATATTTAAAATATATAAGTATTTAAATAAGAAATAATTTAAACTAAATAATAAACTAATAAACTGATGTTGAAAATAAACATAACTTTAAGAAGTATCCAAAAAAAAAAAAGAAAAAAACCTTGTGAGATCACCAACAAAGTGTGCAAAACAAAAACATAACCATCTTGCTCAAATTTACCAAGCCAAAGCATATGTCAGCACACCATTCCCGTATATATACCCCTTAAACATGTAGTATGATGTGATATAATGCATTTTGCACCAAATGTGTAGTCCCACTTCATCCTTTATTTTTGTAGTAAATTCTGCTACCTCACGTTTGCCACAGCTTGAGAGTACACTCATACACAGTTACTGCTGCCCACTACTACAGGGCATTTATACTTTTTGAGCCTGATTGTGATAACAGTTATGTTATCACTTAGAGGCTGTTTCATCTGCCCTTCTAGAGGTACCTAGTCCTCTTTGAGATATATTAGTTACCCCACCAACACTCCATTATGACATGGGTCTTTCACATTTAGAACTTGCATACACGTCTTTGATATCCCATGCAACCCAAGTGTTACTGGTCGTTGTGTGTGGACCACTGAATGCAGACCATTTTGTCTGAATCTTTAGCTTGGGAAGAAAGAATAAGTTAGAGTTGGAATAGGTTTAGACTTCAGTTTTTCTGACTGCTCCTGAAATACCCCTTAAACTTAAATTAGTTTCTCCTGACTTATCTGGGATAGTTAGACCCAGAACCCACAGTTCAATGGAGTGCTTTCCTACTAAGATTTTGATTCAGTCTCATATGCTATAAAGAAAAACATTCATACAAAATACTTTTCCAGCCAGTACTTGCTAACATATAAATTAGAATTCAGAGCATGAAAGGAAAACAAAAGCCATATAAGATAAAGTCACAAAGACTGGTAGATAAAGATCATGGCTTTGATTCTGAGCTATTAAAATCTAAACTAGAATGAATACTGAGATGCTACAACTATAAAGCAACTCTAATGTCTTACAGTTGATAAAGCATTTAATGCCTTTTTTAGTCTGTACATTTTGTGCAAGAACTTTGCAAAAATAGTTCCTTCTAACAGGAACAATTTATCCTGACTATACCTACTACCTTAAAAAAAAAGAAAAAAAAAAAAAGAGAGAAAATGATTGACTTAAAAGAACAGAGCAGACACACACACACAAATGCTGTTCCAGTAATGGCTGAGCAGTTTCATATAACCATAGAATGGTTTGGTTCCAACCTCCCTGCCATGGGCAGGGACACTTCCCACTAGAACAAAGCCCCATCCAATCTGGCCTTGAACACTTCCAGGGATGGGGCACCCACAGATTTGCTGGGCAACCTGTTCCAGGGCCTCACCACTCATAGTAAATAATTTATTTCTAATATCTAATATAAACCTGCCCTCTTTTAGTTTAAAGACAATCCTCCTTATCCTATCAGTACACCCCCTGACAAAGAGTCCCTCCCTGGCTTTCATGTAAGCTCCTTTTAGGTACTGAAAGGCCTTGGGATTGCTCAAGCCCAGGTTCAGGACCTTGCACTTTATCTTGTTGAACTTCAGGAGGCTTGCAGAGGCCCACCTAGTTTGTTAATCAACTAAAACTATAGATTCTCATCTTGTTCTCAGTTGACAATGCAAGTTTGGTAAACACACTGACTCTTCCTCCATTTCCTTCTGTCATTAAAAATCATACAAATTTCTGTCAGAATCTAATTTGGGAAATGCAGAGTTTATTTTTACTATGTGAGGTTTCAGTTGATCAAAAATTTTCAGTAGCCATTGTGAGAAACAGTGATTCATCTGCTCCAGTCTCCATATGCAGTTCAATGAGAAGTAAGTGCAAAGGCTGTTACCAAGTTGTTTTCTTCATTTTCTGGAACAGATCAACAGCACTTGAGGCAGGTATGTAGCAGCAAAGGAGATACGTTAGAAAGAATTTCCCTCCAAATCCATGTACGGCAACTAAGCGATTGTACTACTTTGCACCCAAAATATTTCTGAATTCTGCCTTGAAGGTGATATCTGTCTGCACCATGGACTACTAGAAGTTGTACAGACAGTTGATTATGTTCTGGTAAACTCACTGTATGTAGAGCACACATCCATTGTACATTTTTATGTCCCTGGAACAGATATAGCATATTCTTATTTTTAATGCATTGTATTTAATAGTTTGTCTTTCACTCTTACTTTTTAGGTTCAAGAAGAAAAAAAAGGATGTACAAAATCACTATCACTTCCAATTTAACAAATCTAAATGTAGATGTTTACGTGTGGATATCTACTTAAAAGATAAGGTGCTACATTTCCATTACAGCTATGGAGATTTAGGGCTCCATTCCACTGCCCATAAACAGGCATCTGGTGCTGGATGCTGAAGGGCATCCTGCCTGGCTCCAGGTGCCACATCATGATGACTTAGGTCTCACATGGGGTCTCATTCCTAGTTGTCAGCTCCACAGAGAAGTTTTGGTTAATGCTATGGTTTATGAGAGTCTCTCTGATGCTTGAGAGAGGATAATTAAATGTTGTCCTAGTCAATAAATTAAGTGCAGACTAGAAGTCTATTGATACTATGCTAAAATAGACACCGACGCTTGGTCAGCTGAATAACTCCCTGATTTTTGCTGAATGTAGGATTGCACAAATATTGTTCAGTTTCTTAATATCTACAGAGATCCTCAAGACTCCTGGAGAAAAGCGAGTGACTGCAATTTGGACACCATTGTTGAAAGTTCCTGCCTCTTGAAAGAACAGGAAAGAATAGATGCATAGATGCCTACTCATTTATTGGTAGTTTAACCTGAAACTAATTTGGATCATTGAAATTGGGAATCACAGAGATGTTTATGGTAGAATAAGAGTACTGTAATTTACAGACGGGATCTATTATGATTGCATTAGTATAATTTTGTTTGTTTGCTTGCTTGTTTTTAAAAGACTGAAGAAGCTCTTATATTGCTTCATGGTAAGCCCTAAGGAAAACACTTGCTGGAATCTCTTGTGTTTACTTCTTCATGATTATCAAATGGGAAAAATTAGATTTAAGCTTAGTTTCTCTCTTACAGAAGAGACACCTTTAACAGACATTGTCATTCTCCTAAATAACTCTCTTCTGCTAGTCTTTCTTTCAAACCCAACACTCCCTGAAAGTAATCATCCTTATATGCAATTAGAAAGTAAAGATTAACTGATGATGCAATACAGTGATGGAAGATCATATATACTATAAAGGTAATAGCTCACAGGTGTTTAGAGAAGTAAAATATTTATTTTGGTTTTATCTACAGATTTGTGTGACAAATACTATGCTGTCACCTGCAAAGTTATGTATAACATCTACAAGGGCATACCATGAAAGCTGTAAGAGCTTGGAGTAGCAAGCTGAGATGAGGAATGTCTCTATTTTTTTAGAGACATTTAGAGACTCTATATTTGCCTTGAGTTCCTCTGCAGTATCAAGATTTTTAAGAAACAAGAGGTCCAGTACACCAGACCACTGACAGGGGGACAAAAGAAAATATGAAACATAAAGTCCAAAATTTAGCAAGAGTGGAGCTACAGTTTCTGCAGTCACAGAATCACAGAATTTCTAGGTTGGAAGAGACCTCAAGATCATCGAGTCCAACCTCTAACCTAACACTAACAGTCCCCACTAAACCATATCCCTAAGCTCTACATCTAAACGTCTTTTGAAGACTTCCAGGGATGGTGACTCCACCACCTCCCTGGGCAGCCTGTTCCAGTGCCTAACAACCCTTTCGGTAAAGAAGTTCTTCCTAACATCTAACCTAAAACTCCCCTGGCGCAACTTAAGCCCATTCCCCCTCGTCCTGTCACCAGGCACGTGGGAGAACAGGCCAACCCCCACCTCACTACAGCCTCCTTTAAGGTATCTGTAGAGAGCGATAAGGTCGCCCCTGAGCCTCCTCTTCTCCAGGCAGAACAAGCTCCTTCAGCCGCTCCTCATAGGACTTGTTCTCCAGGCCCCTCACCAGCTTCGTCGCCCTTCTCTGGACGCGCTCAAGCACCTCGATGTCCTTCTTGTAGCAAGGGGCCCAAAACTGAACACAGCACTCGAGGTGTGGCCTCACCAGAGCCAAGTACAGGGGGACGATCACCTCCCTAGCCCTGCTGGTCACTCTGTTTCTGATACAAGCCAGGATGCCATTGGCCTTCCTGGCCACCTGAGCACACTGCTGGCTCATATTCAGCCGACTGTCCACCATCACTCCCAGGTCCTTCTCTGCCTGGCAGCTCTCCAACCACTCATCTCCCAGCCTGTAGCTCTGCTTGGGGTTATTGCGCCCCAGGTGCAGGACCCGGCACTTGGCCTTGTTGAACTTCATGCAGTTGACCTCAGCCCATCGGTGCAGCCTATCCAGATCCTCCTGCAGAGCTTTCCTACCCTCGAGCAGATCGACACACGCACCTAACTTGGTGTCATCTGCAAACTTACTGAGGGTGCACTCAATGCCCTCGTCCAGATCATGGAAGAAGATATTAAAGAGGACCGGCCCCAGCACCGAGCCCTGGAGGACACCACTAGTGACTGGCCTCCAACTGGACTTGACTCCATTTACCACGACTCTTTGGGCCCGGCTATCCAGCCAGTTTCTAACCCAACGAAGCGTGCGCCAGTCCAAGCCAAGAGCAGCCAGTTTCTTGAGGAGAATGCTGTGGGAGACGGTGTCAAAAGCCTTGCTGAAGTCAAGGTAGACCACATCCACAGCCTTTCCCTTGTCCACCCAGCGTGTCACTTTGTCATAGAAGGAGATCAGGTTCGTCAAGCAGGATCTGCCTTCCATAAACCCATGCTGACTGGGCCTGATTGCCTGCTTGCCCTTCAAGTGCCGCATGATGACTCTCAAGAGGATCTGCTCCATGAGCTTCCCTGGTACTGAGGTCAAACTGACAGGCCTGTAGTTCCCTGGGTCTGCCCTCCGGCCCTTTTTGTAGATGGGCGTCACATTTGCTAGCCGCCAGTCAGCTGGGACCTCCCCCGATAGCCAGGACTGCTGATAAATGATGGATAGGGGCTTGGCCAGCTCCTCTGCCAGTTCTCTCAGTACCCTTGGGTGGATCCCATCCGGCCCCATCGACTTGTGCACATCCAAGTGCCGTAGCAGGTCACCAACCAGTTCTTCGTGGATGGTGAGGGCCACATCCTGCTCCCCATCCCCTTCCACCAGCTCAGGGTACTGGGTATCCAGAGAACAACCGGTATTGCCACTAAAGACTGAGGCAAAGAAGGCATTGAGCACCTCTGCCTTTTCCTCATCTCTTGTAACTAAGTTTCCCCCCGCATCCAGTAAAGGATGGAGATTCTCCTTAGTCCTCCTTTTTGTGTTGATGTATTTATAAAAGCGTTTTTTGTTATCTTTAACGGCAGTAGCCAGATTGAGCTCCAGATGAGCTTTGGCCTTCCTAATTTTGTCCCTGCACAGCCTTGCTACATCCTTATAGTCCTCCCTAGTGGCCTGCCCACTTTTCCAAAGACTATAAAACCCTCTTTTTTCTCCTAAGCTCAAGCCACAGTTCTGTGCTGAGCCAGGCTGGTCTTCTTCCCCGCTGGCTCATCTTTGGGCACATGGGAACAGACCGCTCCTGCGCCATTAAGATTTCCCTCTTGAAGAGCGCCCAGCCTTCCTGGACCCCTCTGCCCTTCAGAACCGCCTCCCAAGGAACTCCACCAACTAGTGTCCTGAGCAGCCCAAAGTCAGCCCTCCGAAAGTTCACACACCTGATACTTAATAGAGTAAAATTACTTCAGAGGAGACTTACCCTGAAAATATGAATGTAATCACCTATAAGAAACTCCTTACAAAGTCATCCAAAAGCCAATAAATTAGTCTGACAGATTGTTCCTGAGCCATACAAATACTTAGACCTGTAGGGTTCAACTTCATATTTTGGATGAATGATTTTGGTGTTGTGAATTTATTGAACTTGGTGAGCAGAACTAGAAACTGGGAGAGGATTTCAAGTCGAGGAGAGGAATTGATCTGCAATGTTGTTCTGGTCTTGCTTGTCATCCCTGTAATTGACAGGGTATGCCACATCTATAATAACTCATTAAAAATGTAGAGGAATCATTCTGAATTTAGGAAAAACATAAGACAAACTTGTAAAAAAAAATAATTATTTTGATCAATTTGGGGTAATATAGCAATATCCTTTCTCTCTCTCTCTCTTCCTTCCTTCCTTCCTTCCTTCCTTCCTTCCTTCCTTCCTTCCTTTCAAAACAAGTTCTTACAACTAACTTTGCAAGAAATTGGATGATACCATGACACCTCTAACGCAACTGATAGCACTGAAAATTACAACTGCTTTAAAAATTAATAGTATTTTGATCAGTAATCTTCTCTACTAATCCATGATCTTTTAATTCAGATAAGGGAGTTATGGCACTTTCAGTAAAAGAGCTAAAACTTAATAACTGTGCAAGTATGATGCTCACTCTTTAAGACCCTTCAAATGAAGAGATTGTATTGCATTTTGTGTTTTGCAAATACCTCAATATCTATTCTCCTTATTTATAAAACATGCACAGAATAATTTGAAATTCTGATGTCTAGCTGAAAACCCAGCTGTGGAACCTTTTAAGATTAAGATTCATGCTAGGGATTTAAAATATATATATCTATATATATCATTGCATTAGAAAAGCATTAATGAAAAGGTATTCATTTTGAAATAATCTTTACTAGGTAATTATGTCATAGCTGAAAATATATCTGTTTTAAAAGTGCATGTTTCTCCAAATAGAATTACAAACCATTAAAAAAATGAAACTAACTTTCCCACAACTAGATAAAACAAATCAGCTTCAAATAGTGCCAAATAATTTATCTTTATTCTTTTCTTTAACAGTATTTTCGATTATGCTATTCATGCTATTTGTAGAAATGATAGAACAAATATTAACACAGATATTGATTAATGTTATATTCATTATTATAAAAAGTACTCAATGACTTTCATCCCATTGGTCTAACCACGTAATATACATGTATACTCTAATACCACGTACTACATACTCTAATCTATACTCATGATATACTTTAAGAATCTCAATGAATTTTTCAAAAATAAAGTACTAAATCTAGCAAAAAATGCAGATCAACATTTGTAAAATGTTTAGCTATAGGCTAGGTAATTATAACTAACGAAATATAATGGATTAACTATAGACCACCTAAAGTCAAGCAATTTCCAGTGACAGGAGGCCATGCAGTATGCTTTAGGGCTTCTCCGGTGGCTTGAGACGTTTTTGAATGGCGCATAACCTCCAATGGAAGATTAATCTCAATTAATTTTAGGACCATAATTCATTTATTTAAATATTGACATTTATCATCATGGCATTGTCTAGAGTATGTCATGCCATATTCTACTGTTTCTACAGAAGGGCAGAGATCTCCTGCAGGTCTCATGTCACATCTGCCAGCCCTGTGTTGAAGTCCTGGCCATTTCAGATGGCCCCAAACACCCATATTCTGCCTTGGCAACTGATTCCTGCCCTCAGAGTTTAAAGCTGAGAGTAAAGCACTTCCCAAGAGTGATTTTTCTGGCCTGTTTTAGACAGATACAATAGAACAAAAAAGTCATACCCTTCTTCGTTAACATGGTTAAAAAGTAATTTAAATATAATTTCCCTTTCAAGTGTCTCATCAGCTTGATTTATGATAACTACTCTTACAGTATTGCACTATGTGACCTATAAAACCCATTTTATTGTATTGATCAGTCCTTTTTCACTTGTTTGTAGTCTCCCAGTTATTCTTAATTTCATTTTTAAACTGTTGACTAAGAAAATTAGTTTTTAAACCCTTTTCCACATAGTTTTAAAATCTTTATTTTGGAAGCAAAATTTTAAATTACATTTGTGTTTTTATCTTAAAACAAAACAAAACAAATCAAAAACAAACAAACAAAAAACAAAAGCACTCTAACACACCTTTGCATTAGTGAAATTAATTTGAGTTGGATATTGATGTAAGGAAACAAACCAGTGCCAGAGAGCATATTGAAATTCAGAAAGTAATTTCATATACACTGGTAATTATATATAGTGTGTAGTAGTCGCAGCAACAGAGTCTGTTTTTCAATGGTTTGATGCTATTTCCAGCAGGGAAAACAAAAAAAAAATAATAAAAAATATTTACAGACCTGGAATAAGTAGTAGCTTAGGGCTCAGAACAGTCCCTTTCTTTTTTAAAGAAAGAGGAACTTATTTAAATCTCTTATCAGGAGGGCCTGGTAATTACTGAGTTACTGGCTTTTCCAGTGTCCCTCCCTCTTTCAGAAAACCAGTGTTATAGGAAAATAAGCAAAATAACTATAATATTGGAAGACAAGATATTGACTGAGATATTCAGCTATCATTGTCTCACAGCAGCTGTACACATCAAAGTGTGTCTACGCACATACACGTTAACATACACACACTGTATAGTGCTCCCTGCCTTTTGCAGAAACCAGGAAAACATCATCAGTATCTGAGCAGGAGAAATTTATAAAAGGAGAAAGCCATAATACTTAATGGAAAATTGATGTGAAGTCAGTCTTATGAGAAAAGGTTTCTTCATTTACAGAAGCAGTTTCATGTAAACCTGCTCCAAACTAATATTTCACATGATTTTAGGTTGGATGTTAGGAAGAACTTATTTACAAAAAGGGTTGTTAGACATTGGAACAGGCTGCCCAGAGAAGTGGTTGAGTCACCATCCCTGGAAGTCTTTAAAAGATGTTTAGATGTAGAGCTTAGGGATATGGTTTAGTGGGGACTGTTGGCGTTAGGTCAGAGGTTGGACTCGATGATCTTGAGGTCTCTTCCAACCTAGAAATTCTGTGATTCTGTGATTCTATGATTTGACACAATTTTTCATATATTGTTGTTCCAGGGAAAAATAAAATATTCTGTAAATGTTCTGTCTTGTTTGCAAACTTAATTTTTTCTACGCTTGAAGTCTAATAATTTAAGAAAAGATTATAATAATTTTACTGATTATAGCTGATACTAATTTTACTGATTTTAAAAGAAATCACCAGAAAATACCTTCTGCTGCTATATTTTGTGTGTATACGTAAACATACTGTAAACCAAAGCTACTCAGAAGTTTCCCAATCAAAGTTAAAGCTAAGTTAATGCAATCAGAATTCCTTGGATTTTATTCAAGCTTTAGTTTTCCCTAGGTGCACAATCATATCCTCACTACTTTTCTTTTTTCTTTTCTTTTTTTTTTCTTTTTTCTCTCTTTTTTTTTTTTTTTTTTTTTCCCCCCAGGGGAATCTGAAAAACCTGCACCACCCTTCTTTACTCAGAGTATGGTGAGGCCCTGGAATAGGTTGCCCAGAGAAGCTGTGGATGCCCCATCCCTGGAAGTGTTCAAGGCCAGGTTGGATGGGGCCTTGGGCAACCTGGTCTGGTGGGAGGTGTCCCTGCCCATGGCAGGGGGTTGGAACTGGGTAGGCTTTAAGCTCTCTTCCAACCTAAACCATTTTATGATTTTATGATTCTGTAACCTTGACTTGCATTCCCTTGCGCAATGTTCTTACCCAAAAACACTACTATAGCCCACAGTGTACAGAGACAGTGTACTGTAGCCCACAGTGTACAGAGACAGCATGATTTCAAAGTGACCTACTAGCAGGCATCAAGGGCTTCCATAACAAACCACTCCTGCTGCCAGCCTCAGTGCCTGACTATTATTACCCTTCTAGAGACAGTAAGAGACACCCAGTCACACATCTCTTTCATCTCTTTCAGTTGGAAAGCTGGATTGACACAGGTGTGCTCCACAGTACATGCATATGCAACTTCTCAAGTTATCACTGTTAATGACCTTCTTTACTTCCAGCACTGATCTCTAAGTTAGACTTACTAAAGCATTATGACACTTTATAGCTTCTACTATGATGTCATCAGAAGTACTCTTCTGAATTTTTGTGCTGGGTCTGGCTGGAATGTTAACTTTCCCTGCAGCAGCCCATACAGTGCTGTGCTCTGCACTTGTAGGTGCAACACCAGTGGTATCACACCAGTGTTGTGTCTACTGCTGAGCAGTGCTGGCACAGCATCAGGACTCTCTCTAATCCTCCTAGGGGGTGGGCAAAAAGTGAGAAGAGAAACATCACCAGGGCAGCTGACCTAAACCAACCAAAGGTTGGTTTATCCCATACCATATGATGTCACACTCAGCAATAAAAGGTGGAAACAGGAAGAAGAGGGGAGGGGTGGGCTCTCATTATGAAAACATCGGTCCTCCTCCCGAACACCGGCTACATGCGTTGAGGCCCTGCTTCAAGGACGTGGTCAAGCATTGCTCATTTGTGGGAAGTAGAGAGTAATTTCTTTCCTCTGCCCTTCCACATAGCCTTCATTTGTTTTATTTGTTTGTTTTCCTCCTTTTTTTTTTTTTCCCTCCCTTTTCCCCTTTCCCCCTTTTTTTTTCCCTTTAGTTCAATTGTTTAGTTCATAATAATCTTTCTTTAATTGTTATTATTATAATTTCCCTTTAATTAAATTATACTTATTTCAACCTGTGAGTTATTCTTTGCTTTACTTCTTCCCCTCCTCATCTAAGGAGGGGGAGTGAGAGAGTGGTTGTGGTTAGCTGCCCACACTAAAACCACCACACTTTGCTTATCAGTTTGTTTTTCAGACTGGGTGAAAAAAAAAAAAAAAAAAAGTGAAACTTCAGAAGTAATTGTGGAGGTACCCTTCTCAGGAAACCAGCACAGTTATGACAAGTGAATAACTCATGGATTTATGTGTGATTTCCTGAAACTATTTTATATGCACTTTTCATGACAAAGGAGAGATTCTGACATTTGATATATTCATGAGAGCATGAAATTTTCTTTCTAAAGTAGATCTGTGACAGGCCAGCTTTAATCTGACACAGAAACCTATCTGATACACAGTAAAAATGATATTCAAAGTGAATTTTTGAAAACAAGACTACAGCTCTTATAAGCCTCAGTCCAAAAGAAACTTGAAGTTCCTTCACTTTCAGTCACCAGGACAGACTGTTTTTTGAAAAAAACAAAAGAAATGCCTTTTATGAACCCAGCATCTGTCTAAATACTTGTGTATAAATGAATGTTTAGACAGGTAAACTAAGCATATCTCTAACACTGAGGTCAACTGGATAAGCTGTGCCCATACTGTTAAACTCTCTCAGTCCCAAAATAAGACAGCTGAATAAAAACTGTTTAGTGGGAATAATTTGTGGTCCATGCTAACTTTCAAACCGTGTCTGAAAATTGCATGGGACAATGTAATTTGCTGGAGCCAAGACCATTCTTGGGACTGATAATGGAGATCCACTGTTCATATATGTCTTCCAGCACTGTTTATTATACAATTGTTATAGCTGAGAATATAATATACAGAGTCCTCTCCTGAAAGTCATTTGTCATTGCTAGTTAGCTCTATAGTCAGCTTCAGACTTGAAAACTAACAAGAACAGAAGTAGCAATCTGGACTTTAACATATAGCCATGTAATTAGGAGATAAACTGAATAGCATAATGTGGTATACATTCCTTACAAGGCTGTTGATTCATGTTGAATAGAGCTAAATCTCTTGTTTTTTCTCTGGCTTAAAGTATACTGAAACCCAAGTTGCAGTAAAGCAAAGAACATGACATAGTACACAGCTGTCAGTGGATGACGGGAGGCAGGCTGTCATGCTTTCTGCTTATGTATATTCTGGCTTCACAATCAGCAAAGCAGGACATCAGCTAAGAAGTTGTTCTTAAATTCCAGAGGTTGGGACAGAATGGTTATACAACTGATGAAATTCTACCAGTTTCTTACATTAGCAGCTTTAAAGACTGACTCCCAAGAGAATGCAATACTGACATTGAATGTGGTAAACCTTTAACATAGTGACATGGATTACTTGCTTAAATGATTTTGTGTCAATTTTGAGACAGAATGCAATTTCATAGCAATATCTTGGTTTTAAAGTATAGTGCTTTCTCTACAGATTAAGTATGCTCTGTATGTTCACTTAGTCTACACAAATAGGAGAGAACTTTAATCTCCTAGGGCTGACATCACATCAGATCTCAGTGAGAAATGACAGGTTCTTCATGTAACAGTGACATTTAAGATTAGGATTCTTATCAGCATGAGAAATACCAAAAGATCAGATTCAGGGGCTTATGGAAAAAAATACTTACTGAGAGATATTAGAAATGCCATGTACAGACCAAAGGATCATATCAGGGTAGGATGATTTGGGGCCAGGCACTTGCTATTGTGAATCTGCACGTGTTAAAAAGAGGTATTCAAGAACTCAGTTCTTCAGATACAGCGAAAACTGACCATAATTTCATTTAACTTATCAGAGAAAATACAGCTTCTCGAATTAAACAAACAAACAAACAAACAAAACATTATTAGATGATAGCAACTCTCTAGTACATAATATATTAGTTCATCTTTCCAGTTTTATGCAGACTAGAAAGAGGCATTCCTTTAAAAAACCCAACGGCACCCATGGTTACATCTTGATGATGAGTAGCAGTATGCAAATACCCTCAGGAAAGTGAGGGAATGAGCCTGAAGCCCGAACTATTTGCTCTTGCTCAGAGGAGAATATTGAAGCATACTAGCAGAACAAAGGAGAGAAAGAATTCTTTCCATGGACTGACACATACCTATTCTTTGAAATGATGGAGCATGAATGATGTAAGCCCAGGTTACATGGAGTAGGCAGACAGTTTGAGGGGGGAAGGACAGAAACGGCAGTAACACAGATAATGATCTTAATGAATTGCTGCACCATCCAGTTGAGCTGACCTCCTTGTCTGCTTGGCTGGGATTATTCTCCTGGGCAAACTCAAGGAGCTCTCCAAAATAATTTTCAAGATAAAGTACTCCAGTGTCATCTGGCTACACAGAAGGTCTTCTTCCAGAATTCCCAACAGTAGCACTGGCCTTATGCTCTGTGGGTGTGATCCTACAGTATTCTTACAGTACATCAACATTTCTCAGAAGATTTGGGGAGGGAGTTGTCCTATGCTTACAGGGTGGGTGGAGGGGTTCTCTAAACTCTTCCCAAGCATGGCAGAAGCAGCAAGTATGCAATTTCTGCTGATAATTCACACCATGGTTGGGCAGCAAGGGTGTAGATGTAAATGTTGGCTTGGGGAGGGAAGGGAAGGTGAGGCAGAACAGCTTGGAAAATATAGGGCAGGACCCTTTCTGAAGCATTGCTTGTAAGAGTTATGCTACAAGTGGGAGTGACATTTCTGTGCTTCAGAATGTGTTTACATGAAGATCCACATGTCTTTCCATGCTTCATATGAAGAAGCTCCAAGCAACATGCAGTCTGACCAGAAAAGGGAGGTTGTGGGCAGACTGCCCAAATACATTTAATAAAGACTTGCTAATAAAAACACTCCAATGGGGGTCCATTTTCAGATGTACAAGCTAAGCCACCCTGAGAAAGTTAAGAAACTTTCTAGTATTTAGGACTGATAGCAAGCCAGCTGTGAAGAGATCTGTGTACAAGTATATGTGCTCACATAAACATTTCTTTACTGGCTGCTGCCCTCAGAGTGGAATGTGTATTTTGCAGGGAGCTCTGAAAGAGACTGAACTAAAACAAAACAAAAGCTGGTAAGAAATGAAGACTAATTAGGGGAAGCTGGTCAGTCTTTGGAATTTACTGGCCTGTTTCCATTCAGACCCTTAATGGTTTTGCCTTTACACTTCTTGTTCAGAGACATATGAGTCAGTGCATTTTAGTATATTTAACTAAAAGACTTTATTAAAAAATAAAATCAGGAAAGCTTTTCACCTAAGCCTAGCTACTAATAATATCACACTAGCTCAAGCAAAAAGAATTATAAAGATAAATCAAAATCAAACTGAGATCACAGCACATCAATTAGACTTGGTAGTATGTTCTACAATCTTATTGGATAACAAAAAAAAATAAATAGTTATACAACGCTAAAAAAGTTGGTTGCCCATTGGCAATAAGCCCCAACAATGACAATAACAAAATGGTTGAAATGACTCAAATCTGTACTTTGGGTTGTTAACTACATGAGCACCAAAACCAAACTACTGTCTGGACCAAAGCCTGACAAAAATAATGATAATCCTTTTCCTTAATACATTCTATCATATATGATGACTAACCCCTTCTTGCCCTTGTAGTAATAAGGGCTTCAAAGAATAGAATATAAAACCAGAAGTCTGACAAATTCTATTTACCAGAAGTCATAAAATGACAGCTTCATGTCACTCAGAACCTTTAAATGTATAGCACAGAATATACCTTAATGAATACTTTGATGAGGTATTACATAAGGCTGCTTAAATCCAGAAGAACATTTCTTTTCAGAAAATTGTCTGCATGGCCAAATTGTGATTTATGCATTTGCATAAATGGAGGACTAAAAGTCTCCTGCTAAATGAGAACAGGAGTTAAAAATATAAAGAGTAACAATAAGAGAATTCTCATTCCCAGGAAGTGTTGAAACCAGAAAGTTTCATGTGGATTGCCTGACTCTTACAGACATGTTTAATATACTGCTGTATAGATAACCTATCTAGCAGTAATTATGTTAGCTTGGTAACAGTCAAAGTACTCTGAGTGGCCTTCAGAAAGTTTGTATTTTATTTCTTGGGTTAAAAGTCAGAAGATAGTAAGAATGTACATCATGATGTTACAACACAGAGCGTTTAAAAACAGATCACTTGAAAATCTTCACAACAAATCTAGCTAGCTAGCCGGCACTCACTTATCAGATGCTTTCTCAAATATTATGTGAAGCTTTTTATCCTAAATAATGACTCCTCTTGCAGACACATAATTATTCCAGTATGGTATTCATAGGAAAACTATTTGACAGGGATAGAGATAGGAAATAAATAATTGATGTAGAAACTTTCAATGTGGAAAATATGTCTTGCCATGATTTCCAATTAACAGTGGATTAATTCTGTACTCATTTAGGCCATGATTCCACTCATCTAGCTAAAAAAGCAATAATTCAGATCTATCCCTGGAATTAGGGAGTAGGCAGCTTCATTTTGAAGCATTTGTGGTATGTTTCCTGCACCTAGAGCCAGAAGGGGACAAGTTCATCTAAACACAAATTAGCCGAACTCGGAGCTGCAAACATTATTCTCAGCATGGGAATTCTTGCTTGGCAAGACAATCTAATAAAAGCTGAATAGAACAAGGATTTCTATGAAAACCTTAGCAAGCTTAAAGTTGGTTACCAGGAGCTCTTTGAGTCAGGCATTGGAACAGGTTGCTCAGGGAAGTGGTGGAATCACCATCCCTGGGAGTGTTCAAGGAAAGGATGGATGTGGTGCTTAGGGTCATGGTTTAGTCGGTGACATTGGTGGGAGGGTGATGGTTGGACCAGGTATCTTGGAAGTCCTTTCCAACCCTAATTATTCTAATGATTCTATGAAATATTTTCTTTCAAGAAGCTCAGAAGTTGTGGTAAAGTCACAGATGTAAGGATTAGCTCAAATATCTCAGCTGAAATCTGTCATCAGACAGGTCTAGAGAAAATCAGCACAGCTTTCTGGTCCCGAGAAGCCAGAACTAGAAGAGCAAACTGAAGCCAAACCCAGCCTCTTTATCACAGGCAACATTGTCACTTTCAGACAATCTTTACTAGAGCAGATCAGACACCGTGTTAGAAGTAGCTGGGATTGCCCAGTTTGACCCACCTTCTTCTCTGTTCCTGTTAGCAGTGGCAGACTCATCTCTCTGATGAGACAATTTCCTCAATCCTAAATAAGGTTCAGCTGTAAAGGACTGGTGTCAGGTTTATCCTCCCATACTTGCAGAGAAAGCTATCTCTTCTCTTAGACTTCAATTTGCCAGGCAGCACAAATCTGGGTCCTTTATACCTCTGGCCAGCTGCTCATGCTTCGATGCCATCTAAAATATCCCAGGGTGTCTGATCTATGACACAGCCACTTCCCTGGGTGGACATGGGTTCCCATCAGCTCTTGGTGTCAGACACCAAACACCCTGGTACCCGTAGTCATTCAAATGGCAATAAATGTTTACAAGTGGGCGATCAAATTGAATTTTCTGTCTCTTTTCACATTTGTACTATTGCTTTGTCACATAATCTTTCTCTGTGTGACCTGAAGGATGCATTTTGCTCCAAGACACACTTCCATGCCCTCTTGGACAATTATTTTAATATTTCCATATCTCATGCTTAGATATTTTGCTTAATACAGTTCTAGATCTTAATCTTAAATTTGCTGATAACTCATGTTCTTTTCTTCCTCAGATGTTTTCTGTCAACGAGCTTCCACTTTATGGGAAAAGAAAAAAAATATATTCTTCTATAAGTCTGTGTATTAATTTTGTGTTTTGTTCTGCTAGATAAATTAGACTAAACTTTTGTACTTTGCTTCCTGCAGTAGTGAAATAACTGGTCTCAAGGGAAAAGGAAAAGAAGCCTCTTGATGAATGTATTTAATTCTGTGGCAAAACATATATATAAGTTTTGCTACTTATTTTTTTTTTTTTCTTTCACCCTTGCAGTAATCATTTTCCTCCCCAGTGCTTGACTTTTAGTCAGTTTTCTCTACTTATATGCATCACATACTTCTCTGGCTCTGTTAGTACTCAGTAAGTCTTTGACTCTGTGACCTCATGTAGTTATGAATGTCAAATGTTCCCTGTGAACTGCATGAACTTTCTTCTTGAAAACTTTGTTCTAAATATACCTGTCATCATTTTTCTTTATCGAGCAAGATAGGTAAAACATAAATATGAGAAAGTATTCTGTTCTTTGAGTTTTAAAATCTTTTTTTCTTCCAGTATATCAGGTTTGTCAGTGAACAAAATCAGACATCAATCATCAAGAGAAGTTTATAGTGTTTACTGTTTTTCAAGTCAATAAAATGAAACCATCTCATAGTAGTGGAATATAAGGGGTGTGGTGGTTTTACCGTACTGGGCAGCTAAACCCCACAACCGCTCTCTCACTCCCCCTCCTTTAGATGAGGAGGGGGAGAAGTAAAGCAAAGAACAACTCACGGGTTGAGAAAAGGATAATTTAATTAAAGGGAAATAATTATAATAATTAACTAAAGACTACCATGAACTAAACAATTTAACTAAAATGAAGGCTATATGGAAGTGCAGAGGAAAGAAATTACTCTCTACTTCCCACAAATGAGCGATGATTGACCACGTCCTTGAAGCAAGTCCTCAACGCACGCAGCCGGTGTTCGAGAGGAGGACCGACGTCTTCCAAACGAGAGCCCACGCCTCCCCTCTTCTTCCTGTTTCCACCTTTTATTGCTGAGTGTGACATCACATGGTATGGAATATCCCTTTGATTGGTTTAGGCCAGCTGCCCTAGTGAAGTTTCTCTCCTCACCTTTTGCCCACCCCCTAGGAGGGTTAGAGAAAGGCCTAATACTGTGCCACTGCTGCTCAGCAGCAGACACAACACTGGTGTGATAACACTGCTGTTCCAGCTACAAGTACAGAGTACGGCACTGTATGGGCTACTGCTGGGAAAATTAACATTCCAGCCAGACCCAATACAGGGGTCAGTACTGTAGATAAACATGTTAAGTAGTGCTGCACCTAGATTCAACTTACCTAAACTTAGATACATTTCTAGAGTTGCTTATCTGGAATGTATTTATCTTGTAATCCTTCTAAAGTTAATGGAGAAAGAAAATGAGAGGCCCGCTGCAAGCAATTCAGTTAAATCCACATTTTTTTCTTTTGATGGGTAGGTTTGAACATCATAGGCTTGAACATCTTCATGGTAAGATGTTTCTTAAGCAAATATGTTCAAAACATTCATTTTGAAAATAAATTGTAAATATGACCTGGCATTTTGTCAAAACTAAAGGAAGATGATGGAAGATATGTCCCTGCCTTGATTAGGGACATCTCCTCTTATGTGGGATAGTGCCTTTCACTATTTTAAATCGGGTAAAGCAATGACCTAACTAAGTCTAAGGTCTGAGATTATCAGAGTTTGGAAAATATTTCACTTTACAGAAAACCTACTTCCTATTCTAATTCCCTTCTAAATATGTATGCATATAGTAGCAGTGATGGCCTACAACATAACTTGTGTCATACATCCTCTTTCAGATACTATGCTAAACCAACATTCCAAACCATTGGGGAGCACTGGAAATCTCCTAAAATACCTTGAAAGAACAAAGAAGATCACCTATGTTAAAAGGATATATATGTACAATATACAGGAAGTAATACCCACTTTTCCTTTAAATTAGTTTTCTAAGAGGGAAAATTGACCCTAAGGTACATAAAGGTGAAAATACAAACAATTAAACATCACTGTGCAAGTGAATCCTGTATTTTTTATTGTCCCCAGCATGCTAACATTGCACAGTAAACATACTGAATGTAGGAATTATTTCAAATTCAGTTACTAGTAACAAAGTTTCCATTTACAAATAACTTTTTCTTCTAAAGATGAGAGTCTGGTAACCAAAGCTGATCATAATTCACATAAACCAAATGAAAAACTGCTAGTAAAAACAAAAAGGCTATTTGTAACACTGCTATATACTTCTAAGAAATCTATCCTGAAAGTAGTTAGTTTCTTATTCTAGAATATCTTCTTCTAGAATATCATTGCACAACACATTTGCTTAAAAACTTAATTTCAAGTCTAAATTTGCTCATAGCCACTTTTTCTTCTTCAAGCACCTGCTTTTAAAGAAACTTTTCTAACTCCCCAACTTCATGATGCATTTGTAGAAAACAATAATATCTTTGACGCTGACTGAATTTCTGAGTCACTCTGGGATTCATTTTAAATGAAGGATTAAAGTTATCTTTAGAAGCAATAGATAGGTTACCTGCACTGTCATTTTCCATTTAGGAAGGAATTCAACTTTATCTCTGTCTTCAGGAAATAAGAAAAAAATGAAATAATGCTATTTTAGTACTGAACTTATGAAACAAACTTATTCCTGTGAGCAAGGAACAAAGTAATATTACTAATATAAAAGAAAACCATTTGATGTAGCTATAAAAAACAGTGAGTTTGTAAAGGCAATATATGTTTAGACACAATCTACAGCATTTCTTCTCACTTATTAGATTGCTATGTTAATATAAGAGTAGGCCAATGTTATGAATTATATGCACACTGTTCCAAAACACGGGTTTAAACATTCATTTGAGCACATTTTACCATGATTTAAAAACCAAAATCAATCAAACAAACAAACAAAAAAAACATACATTCATCAGGTTCCATCCAAGTTGATCCAGACTTGCAGAAAATTGTATTTTATAAAATCAGAACACATCTCAGTGTTTACACATAGATTTTGGAATACAAGTTTATCAACATTCAATAAGTTGGCTTCAGGTTCCAGTGCAGCACAGAAGACAAAAACCTAGGCCAAGATGAATTTGAGTTGCCATGAAAAGTTGCTAAAGTAAAAGAGAGTTGCTAAAGTAAAAGCCACAAAGAAAATTGTCCATGAAGTTGGTACGAGGGGACATATAAGGAACTGATGAAACAAAAACAAGTATTCAGGACACATATATAGGGAGAACAGCAGAGCACAAATAAAACAGCAAAGAAAATGCTGAAAAATTAATGATGACTGTTATGATTTCCATGCTCATGGGGTGCATTAACTAAATGAAGAACACATTATTCTGGTTTGGCAATAACATTTTCCCTGAAAGCACAGCTAGTGCATTTTATCTCAGAAACATACACTCCAGCCATCACTTCCATATCACCAAACTGTCTCCTGGTGTCCTCGGCAGGGATCTCCACCAGTCCTTGCTGGTCTGTGCTTCCCCACTGTAGTGGGTTACGTGACAAGGGTTTTGGTAGCAAGGGGCTGCAGGGGAGGCTTCTGTGAGAAGAATCCAGAAGCTGCCTAATGTTAGATAAGGGCCAGTTTCAGTCGGCTCCAAAATGACCTGCTGCTGCCCAGAGCTGAGACAATAAATGAGGTTGTTTGCACCTCTCTGAGAGCAGATTTAAGAAAGGGAAAAAAAAAATGCTGTGCAACAGCAGCTGGGAGACTGGGTAGTGAGATCCAGCCCTGCAGTCCCCAGGGTCAGTGCAGCAGGAGGGCAGGAGGTGCTCCAGGCATGGAGCAGAAGATCCCCTGAGGCCTGTGGAGAGGCCCCTGGTGGAACAGGCTGTCCCCCTGCAGCCCATGTGTCCCACACGGAGCAGATCTCCATGCTGCAGCCCCCCCATGGGCGGAGGAGCCCCCGGTGGAGCAGGTGGATGTGGCCTGGAGGAGGATGCAGCCCATGGAGAGCCTCAGCAGGAGCAGGCCCTGGGCCACAGCTGCAGCCCGTGGAGAGGAGCCCACGCAGGAGCAGTTTGCTCTGGGGAGAGCTGCCGCCCACCTGTAGGGAACCTGGGCTGGAGCAGTTTGCTCCTGGGGGATGGACCCCATGGTATGGAGCCATGTGGGTGAAGTTCTTGAAGAGCTGCTGCCTGTGGGCAGCCCCTGCAGGTTCAGTTCAGGAAGGATGGCATCCCGTGGGAGGGACCCCACATGGAGGAGGGGCAGAGAGTGACCGTGAAGGAGTGGCAGAGATTAAGCGTCAGGGACTGACCGCAGCCCCCACTCCCTGTTCCCCTGTGCTGCGTTGGGGCAGGAGGTAGAAGAAAGTGGATGGGGGGGAAGATGTCTTTAGTTTGTTTTCTTTGTTTCTTTAGCTTGCTAGTAATAATTTTCTCCAGTCTCTCTGAGTCGGTCTTGCTTGTGATGATAATCGTTGAGCAATTGTCCTTTTATCAACCGTTGAGCCCTTTCTCATCATATTTTCTCCTTTTTTGAGGAAGGGGAGTGAGAGAGCAGTTGTGGAGCTCAGCTGCCCATCTGAGTAAAACCACCACACTCACATGGCACACATGGCCACTGGGCAAGCCACAGCCAACTAAAAGGAGTGCTAAACAGTTCTGTAATGGGTTAGTGTACCAATGCTCTAGCCAACGCTGGTGGTTTCTATTTGAGGAAATCTAAAATTATGTAACGACATTCTTTCCATTGAGAGCTACAGTTCCAGATGTGCAATAGCCCTTGAGAAATGATAAAGAACTGTTAACCTGTCATCTACCATAAAAAAGTTTATACTGTTTTACGAGGACCCCGAGGGGAAAAGAGGTCGATTATCTTTAAATCACCCCATTTAAAGTGAAGGCTTGTGGATGTAAATAAAATTCCCTTTGGGAAAGATTAATAAATGAAAAATTCAAAGTAATATTTTTACAGCAGGAAAAAATGCGAGGCTATCAGATGCCTAGGATAGCATGTTCATGGAGTACACGTTCCTCAGTCCTCTATACTCATTACTTGGAACAAGGGGGGAAACAAAATTACCATTGGTACATGGTCTTCTTGAGTGCTTATTCAACTCTGGTTGAGGAAGTAAATTTTGGAAGAGGTTTTAATGTCACTCACAGTAACCACTCATGGCAAAAATCATCAACTTTGTTTTTCAGAGGTCAAACTGTTTCTAGAATAATTACACTCAGAGCTGCTTAGTTAGTGAGACAAGTGGGACTAATTCAAAGGTAGTATAATTTAAACTTCGGTGCAGAGTAGTTCCATTCCTTATTGCACAGTGGCATGTCAGGGAGAACTTAATCAACCTAATTTTATAAAAACATAAGGTCAACCCCAAGGCAGAAAAAACAGCTGGCAATAAAACTCTTCTCTTCTGAGACACAATTTTTCTGTTTGACTGAATGAGGGTAGCTTGATTCTGCAAATTGTGGAGATCAGTAAGAGTAGAAAATATTCACCATTTTTAGCAGTGGCTTACCAACTGGCAGGACTGGGCCATACATGAAATTGTAACACACACACACACAATGGGCAGTGGAAGAAGCAACAGAATGTATCCATCTTAATACAGTAAATTACACAGAACTGAGAATCACACCTACTGCCAGGGATCCTAAAAGTATACTCATATTTATTTACAAGAAGCAACCAACTGTTTGAATGAGAGCTATGTCAAAGTGCTGCATATATATGACAATCATTTACTGGCAAGTTCTTGTCGTTTTGCTTCAGGCAGTCTCATCTCTTTAGACTACTTCTTTTTGGAGGGTAAAACTGTGGGTGGGATTCGGCTCAGGGTTAAGACACCTACGTTAACCGTCTAAATGTAGACACAAACATTTGAGCTAAGTCCCTGAATGACCTCTGTTGTTGGATAGCCAGGATTGGTTTAATTTTACTAACAAAGAGTCTAACAACCTTTAACATATCTTTGAGATATGTCTGAGTCACTCCTGGGGACTAGCCAAAAAGAGTATATGCTTCTTTGGCCACAGGTAGTAGGCAGACAAGATGACATTTCAGATGGCACTAGACACCTATCTTTAGGCCACGTAACAACAACCTTAGCAGGATTAGGAGAGCATGCAACATTGTTCAACTCATCTTGGGTAAGCTGCAACACTCTCAAGGCTACACTGTCACGTAAGATGCTCATATACACCTCCATACAGACACTGTGTAGATCTGGAACCAAATCTCACATGCTGAGCAGAATTCAGTGAATTTTCAACACGTCTGAAAAGTGGTGTGTAGAGGCATAAGATGATACATTAGGCTGTCAGAGATGTCCACAAGTGAGTAAGAGGTATGAAACAAACCCAGTGGGAGACCCATGCCCTTCTGGAGAGACAGGCAAGACATGTTTCTGCCTCACGCACACCTGCAGTGTGGTTCTGCCTGAGAACCAATGCTGCTGGTAAGCAGTCCCAAGCCTCAGATCAGCAGTGCAAGCTCTAGTTCACAGATTCTCCACATGGCTGCCCAGAGTCACCTCAACTTAATAGTTGTTAGACATAAAATGTCAGTAGAGAAAGAACACTGAACTGGGTAAGGAGAAAGTCATGACAGGAAAGACACAGTCTGCCTCCCCAGCAGGTATGCTCTGCCAGGTTACTCATTAAGAAGAGCCAAGGAATACACTGAGTGTAGATGTCCACTGGGGAGAGAGGAATACACATGATGCACAGCAAGGCAGTTGCAATGCCAGGGGTGTTACTGTCAAAACTGTTCCCTGGCTGTGCAGTCTATAAAGTGCCTTAGAGCAGAAGGCTGGAAAGGAGCATGTCTCTTTCTCCTGTAGTGCTAAAACGCTAGAAAATATTGACAATTCAAAGAAGATGCTGGCAACATACTGGTGAGAGATGCTTGTGCATCTGTACTTCATTGCATGAGCTAGTTTACCGTACACTTGTTGCTTCTAATAATGAAGTCAAGAATGTCTCCCATTAAATCTATATCTGATGAGAAAATGAAGACAAGATGCATTAGCAGTTATCACTTGGCACATATAGAGCTGTTGCAGGCACTTTGGGGGCAATTAAAGTTTTTGCCTTGACACAAAGTGCTAGCAGGCAACAGGGTGTCATCATCCCACAGTTTGGTACCTTGTTACTCCACATTTGAGCAGACGTCAGAGCCCTTCTGGGCTGCCATCTGGTTGCTTCTGATCTATGATACTTGGCTCACTATTTGCCCCATTAGAGATATACACTGCTAGGATTAAATCAGAGACGGCAAGATTTCCTAATAATTTTCATAGAAACATGATTTTCATACCACATTAGAAAGGCAAAACACCACAGAATATAAATGATGAATACATATGCAAGTATTTCAACACCAGAGGAAAAAGTTTCACAGTCCAACACAGGTCACTATTCAAAACGCTTTTGAGATATTTAGCTGATATTATATTCTGCTAACTTTTACCCTCTTACTTCTAATTATAATCACAATGACCTACTTAAACAAATTTTATTAACTGCCTGTTTATTGACAACCATTCCACCTAGCTATTTCTATCTATGACATCTATTAACTAGAAAGATTTAGAATACACTGGTTATATGTGTGCCTTTTGCTACGGGACAATGAGCAATGATTTTTAGTGTGTTCACAACTTGTTGCTGTAATATTTTCAGAGGTAACAACATAAGATGACTTCAACATCATGTGACACCTCTGAAGCAAGAGCTTTTATCCTTACCTTTTCCTTCACACTTCATTTAACTTCTTGTTTTATTCACACCTCTCCTCCAAAATAAATAAATAAATAGATAGATAAAACAACCCAGACTAAACCAAAAATAGTAAGTGTAAGGAAATCAGCCATCTTGAGAAAGCTGTTAACAGCCGATCTACCAAACTTCAGTTTGTGTCAGGTGAGAAGGTAGAAGTGAAGAACTGAATTGGCTATTGACCAGCTCTGCTTCTCCCTTACAAGTCCAGGCTTATTTGATGAGAGAAGCTGAGCAATTGCTAACACAACTAAACATTGCAATCTTGCTTTTAACTGTGGAAAGCAATCAAGCCTTATCAAGAGCAACCACCAAAGAGGAAGCAGGAGCAGGTGTATACCTGTGCCTGACATGACAAGAACCTGTTGTCTTGGCTATATTCAGAAAACCACGTGCTACCACAGATCCACATGTGACAGAACCAGGGATAAAGAAAGGCACCAGTTTGCGTTCTGAGAATTGCTTTATGCTCCTTAAAAGCATCTGCATGCCTTTAGTGGGTCACAACAGTGCACTAGAAATTGTTATTTTTTCTTTTTGTGAGATGCAGTGGAAAAGATACTCTAACACTGCACCTGCCTCAGCAATTAATGTAATGCAATAGTACCAGATATCTGGAGTGACACAGAAGGTTCTGAGAACCCTCTGTTTCTAGGGACTTACCCAACACGAGCTCTGTCTCAGTGCTATTAACTGAAGCAGCAGCTGGGATGCACTAGGCATATGCTTGGAGTGCATGCTTTAGCTTTGGGTAATTGGGAAGGAATCTAATTCTCATGCCACTAGCTGCTCTGCAGTATCAAACAAAGCATGGTAGGAGAAGGAAAATGACAAAATTCACTTAAATAATACGTTTTTGATATGATAGCACACTGATGTAGATGCAGTTACAGTAGCTGAATTCATTATTTTCAGAATTGAAACTATAGCACTGATATAAATTGCTCTGATAATTAAATATGCACGAAAGTTCCCCATCTCACTGGTACTTGAGTGTATTATGGGTTATTTTCATGGGTTCTAGAGGCTTGTACACACAATTGGATATGTTTTAAAGAAACACTCAGCTTGATCAATAGAAGGCTTGAATTATATGACAGAATTATCCTGTATTTCATGAATAGATTCCTTACTATGTGCATAGAAAAACACATCTTTCAGGATGGGGTCTCAAAGTGACAGCACTGCAAAAAGACACGGCAAAGGAGAACAGATGCCTGTAAATCCCACTTTTCGTTGGAAAGACAGTTGCCACCCTCATTTACTGATCTAGAGGAAATTGTTCTACTTCAGGTAAGACCCAGGGTCAGAAACTCTTTATTAAAGGTAAGACCATCTAATCTGTTTTTCAGACAAATGGGTTGGCATCACTGCTTTCAAACCAGAAAGAGATGTTATTCTTGGTTTTTATGAAATTGTTCAGTGCTTATAGCACTGGGCCAAATAATGCAGGAATATCCTGCAATGGTTTAAACTTGTGTCTCTTAATGGCAGTGTTGCAATGAAGGATCATATCTTTCAGTGTTCCTTCTGAATTGAACCATTGAAGAAGAGATTCAAAACTGACTAGGCTAGAGACAAGGGATGAGAGTGTGATGCCAAAGACAAGTGCTTATGGCACTTGGAAGAGTCAGCCTTTGGTTCTACATTCAGGACTGATTGGTACTAAAGGGTCAGGAGGTAAAATAAAAAGAAGAACCTCTTAACCCAGACTTGCCTTTTACCAGGCACAATGGTAGAATTACAGCAGAATGCTAATAGGAATACATTCATATTCTACTCATAGAGGAAATTAACTGATACAGTAGCTTGATTTGCACAATAAACTACTCAGTTATAACTAGGTTTAGCAAAGTCTTGCTCTGCCAGTATGTAATCTTAATTTTGAACAGCATTGAAAAGAGTTTGGATTTATGCTTTCTATGCACTGTGCAGTACAGATTAAGAAAGTAGAATATAATCAAGTAATAGAATATAATTGCTAAACAAAGAAAAGGCATTCTGTTTTGGATGGCAATGCACACTTTTTCAATTATATTCATTAAACTCTGCCCAAGGTTTTGTACTGACTCCCAGAACAAGTCAAGAGTGATTTGTCTCTAGCTACGTTTATTTTCTGTTCCTTCTTGATTGAAAATAAATCTCTGCAGGTGTTTTGTTGTTGTTTTTGTTTCTCATTAGTTTGTTTTTAAGTTTATAAACGTATTATATGCAATGGAACAACACAGGCAGAAATGTTCTAGGCATACTAAAAGATTCATTGGCTTTAATAACTATTCTTCAGAAATTCTGCATATCAACTTTGATAGTGAAATATTGATCCAGATGGTAAGACAAGGAAAACTATTTTATGCTTAGAATACCTCCAGAAAAGCCTTCTAGGAACAGTAATTGAGGGATTCCATCGCTTATGTTCAGTTGCAGACTGGAACCAACTCTAGAAAAATCTAGAAAACCATAAAATTCATGAATTAATTACCTCATGGCATTTTAAATCTAGAAGTAAATTGTTTTGTTTCCTGCTACATTGATTCTAAATAAATATACTTTGTATATTTTTTCTTAAGATAATGTTCTTCCCATACCATCTACGAATGCCTGTATGCAGCTACATTGTATTGTGATACTATTTCTAGTTATTGCTAAAAATATCTAAAAATGGCTCCTTGTATGATGCAACTTTGTTGTTTTTTAAGGTTTGGATCAGTAGACATGGATGTATTCTAAATCACAGGGATCGTATGGATCAAATACATTTTCATCATGAATGTTTCCTCTAAAATACGTTTATATGACTTGAATCTTCTACTAGCATAGTTTTCAAAATGAAGTTGGAAGATGATGGAGGAAGAGGATGTTGCCAAGTAAAAGGAATGGAAGATGTTTCTTGCTGCTTAAACAATCTATAAAGTGGATCTGGCTATATCATTTTTAATAGATGGAGATATGCAGAATAATGAAACTGCAAGGATTATTCCATCAAACTTGTAATACAACATAAAAATGGGGCTGTTATATTACATCAAGTTAATACATTACAAATAAATACTGTTCCTGTAAGACCATCACTGTCAATCCCAAACAGATAGGTCAATTGCCAAGTTCAAAATTCTACACTTTGTCAGCCAACAGGTGAATATTTCTAAGTCCTCCATTATGACCTTGTAAATCAAGAAAAGGTGTAACTAAAATAAGCTGTTCTTAACTACAGTTTCCACAGTGGACAAAATGGAAAAAAAAAACAAACAAACAAACAAACAAAAAAACACCTTCCCCATATCCACTTTCTTCTAACTCTTCTCCCCTGAGCAGTACAGAGGAACAGGGAATGAGGGCTGTGGTCAGTCCCTAACATTTCATCTCCACCTTTCCTTCACGGTCACTCTCTGCCCCTGCTCCACGTGGGGTCCCTCCCACAGGATGCCATCTTTCCCAAATGGAGCCTTAACCACAGGCAACAGCTCCCCAAGAACTGCTCCCACATGGCTCTGTACCACGGGGTCCATCCATCCCCCAGGAGCAAACTGCTCCAGCACGGGTCCCCCACGGGTGGGCGGCAGCTCCTCCCAGCCCCCCTGCTCCTGTGTGGGCTCCTCTCCACGGGCTGCAGCTCCGGCCCGGGGCCTGCTCCTGCGGGCACTCTCCATGGCCTCTTCAAGGCCACATCCACCTGCTCCACCAGGGGCTCCTCCACAGGCTGCAGTGTTTAGATCTGCTCCGTTTGGGACCCATGGGCTGCAGGGGGACAGTCTGCTCCCCCAGGGGCCTCTCCACAGGCCTCAGGGGAACTGCTGCTGCATGCCTGGAGCACCTCCTGCCCTCCTGCTGCACTGACCTTGGGGGTTGCAGGGATGGTTCTCACCCCTCTCTACCAGCTGCTTTTGTGCAGCAGATTCTTAAATCTGCTCTTGCAGAGGCCCAACCATCATTGCTTATTGGCTCAGTTCTCATCATCATCAGCAGGTCACTTTGAAGCTGGCTGAAACTGGGTCTGAATGTGGGGCAACTTCTGGAGTCTTCTTACAGAGGCTACCCCTGCAGTCCCCTTGCTATGCAAGTCTAAGCCCTTGCCACATAAACCCTATACATATACATATACATATTTAGTGTGTTTATGTATATAGTGTGTGTGTGTATATATATATGTAGTGTTATTGGAATACCTAGAAACTAACAGCTGAAATGCAAACTACCATAACGGTAGTTAAAAGTTACTTTGCAAAAGTTACTTTTGCAAAAGTTACTTTGAATTGCATGATGATGCATGAAAAAGGAGACAGAACCATAAATGCCTGGTATCACATACCATACCAAAAACTTATTGGAAAAAAAGAAATGAGATTTTTCTGTAGTGTTCCTGATCCTTGGCCATTATTTCACACTGCAAGTGCACCCAGAACTGTACATTTTAAGAGTATACCAAACTATTTCAGCTTGAGTGAGAGGATACAGGTGAAGAAACTCATCTAATCATCATACAATTACAATGAAATGACTATCAGTTTTAAAATGAATTGTATGAGGAACATACTGGAGTGACTAATTCAAGTCTCTAGCGGGTTCTCAAAACAGACACAGAACAGGGCAATTGTGAAATCCTCCCTGGGTCCTGATACTATGCCTTCAGTCTCATCAAGACAAACAGCCAGTTTCATCTTTGCCCACGACAGCAAGAGCATAATTTCTAACTGCATGTAAACTGCTGGGGAGGAATTCCTCCCACCTAAGTTTAGTTATCTAAATTTAGTTGTCTACAGTAGGCTTAGTCAAATTTAGTGGATTAACTTAGGGGAGTCCTCCTTTATACTCAGTGTAGTGAAACAGGCTGCTACACGGGGAGATTCCTCATGCATGTCTTAGATACTTTCCTTAGGATCAGATTAATTCTTTCTGCATGTCTTGAGGACTACATGGTGGGCTGAAATTGATTTGCTTCAATTTAGACATACCTAAATGAAGTAGGAAGACTCTTATCTGGTCATTTGGAAGATGGATTTATCTCCTAAACTCCTTTCATTTGGGCCACAGATGAGTGATGAAAGGCAGGAGGAGAAGGCCTAATAAATATTAAATTGTGTTTTGGATAGATGGCTATTTAGGTGCATAGTAAACATTTTTTTTTTTTATAGATTTAGAATTGATTTGCTCTGTGGAAGTCATGTTAACTTTTATAGCAATGATACTTTTAAAAATATTGTGACATGCCTAATTTTAACATATTATTTGTAATTTAAACCTTAATTAAAATAGGTCTTTGTTTAATTTATGTTTCTGAGAAGTTACTCTGAAGCTTGACATGCTTAGGGACATTGTTTAGTGGTGGACTTGGTAGTGTTATGTGATGGTTGAACTTGATGATCTTATGGCTTTTTTCCAACCTAAATGATTCTGTAATTCTATGATTATCAGTTTTGGGAAACTATATTATTATATATTTAAGAAAACTTTCTTTTATTTTTAATCTCTTATGAAATAATTTTATACTAACTTCTTTGACCCCAAACCGTGTAGTCCTTTATATACTTGGTATATAAGAGAAATGATGATCCATGAATATGTTTTTTGTTCATTTATTAAATGAACACAATGTCCCTAGTACAGTGTGTAACTTAAAATTATTAGGTCACCATATGTCAATGCCAGACACATTGAAGAACTCATAACTAAAGTGGTATGATTCTTGGATTTTAAATCTTTCATTCATGCCAGTGTGTGAAGGTCAGATGTTGATGTTTGAGTTGGTTAAGGACCGTGGAATGTTTTGTTTCTCAGCTGAGAATATTCTTCCCAAGTGGCTGCAGGGCTTGTTCCTGGGCCTAAATTGAGACTCAAAACATTCCATGACCCTTCACCTTGCAAACTGAAACATCAACATCTGCCTCACATAACACCACTTGAGAAAGAGTATATATGGGCTGAGACATCACTAGAACTATTCTTGCACATTGCTTAGGAAAAGCCATCCTCAAGCCAGGGCAGTAGTTGTAAATAATTGGATAAAACCTACCCCTCCTCCCAAAACAAGCAAACAAAAAAACAGTGTATACATTTATTGTTAGGATTTTCAGCTGGTAAAACTCTGAAAGAGAAAATTTAAGGAGATGTTAGCTTCTGTATATATATATTTTTAATTATTTTATTTTTTGTAACTAATTTGGTCATACGAATAACCAGAAGGAAGAATTATCCAGAGTTTCTGCTGTAATTGAATGTGCACTTCAGCTTTAAAAATGTGGAGGTGGGAAACTCTAATTTACTACCTTTAATTTAATAACTTTCTGTTGAGTTTCTCCAGAACCCTTATCTTCCTAGAGACAGAACAAATAAACTGCTACTAGAAAGGAATCGTTCAGTAGCATTTATACCACTGTTTCCTATTTTTAATAATGATATTCATCATTAGGCTTTGTACTTCAGATGGTTGCTTATGTACAAAAGTATTTCTTTTCTATTTTTGGATCTGATCCTTCACCACTAAGCATTTCATTCCCACACAACAGCCTTAAAGAGACACTAAAGCCACACAGAAGACTACAAAATAAATAAATAAATAAATGAAAATCTTTAGAAATAAGTGCCTTTGCGGCATGTACGCAAATTATATCTGCCATGTAACAGAACTTCACCAGCTCTGATAAATCACAGTTTCTTTCTTGTCGTTCTATAAAAAGATCAAGGTCAATCAGATGACACCCTGAGAGTATGCCGTGAAAATGGTTGCTTATTACCTAATCCACTAAAAATTTCACGTTTGTTTTTAAGCACAGGAAGCTCTTCCACACAGACAGTCATTTTGTTGTGACTACCTCTTTTTCACCTACCTTTATTAAATCAAGACACAACACCTTTCATTTTATGATGAGCTTCTGAATATAGTTCATGTTTGAACATGTTCAGCAATGAATTGGAATCAGGCAATAATCATGATGAGTCTGAACTGAAACAAAGGAAATGTGTTCATGCATGAAGTTGTCACCATTTCAGGTGTGCATATCAGTCATGAGCATATCAGGAGACCTGCAGAGAAGGAAGCAGGTGATCCAGTACAATGTCTTGAAAAGTTCAAATACCAACATCCAGGAAAACCAATTGCAGAAAAGTGACAGAGAAGTGTGCAATCCACAGAAGACTGGAGAATGAGTGGAGAAATAAAATCTTCACTATCAGGAAATAAGACAAAGGTTTAGGAGGAAAGATCTAGAGCCATCACTAACTTCCCTTAGATCTAGAGCCATCACTAACTTCCCATGCACTCTGGATAGAAACATGCTAAGTGAAGACTGGAAAGTGGAAAAAGTCTCGCATTTCAGGGGACTGCATCTGAAATAATTTCAGTACTTCCATAAATGACATAATCTATGCTAAAAAAAAACACTCAACCATTGCCATAGCATTTTTGTAAGTATAGGTGTGTTTGCTGATGACTATAGCTTTTCTCATCCAGTTAAATCACATAAATATGCAAGGAAAATAGTTCAATAGACATCTCTCAAAATTAAGCAAGAAGTCTATGAAATGACTGAAGGCTTATCTACCCTCTGTGTTTCTATCCCTTCCTATTAATTAAATGTTTTCTTCCCTTTCTTTGGATCATGTCAAAATTCTTAACTTCTCATCTCTGTGTTTTAGAGACTTTGTATTTAATAATCTTTTCTAAGATTATTAATAAAACAAACAAACAAACAAACAAACAACAGCAACATACACTCACTAGATACACTATGTCCTCTCCAAAAGTACATTTCTGAATGCAGTCTTGAAAATAGGATCTTAAACTAAAATCACTGATTACTGGCACAACCTTAATTGCTAAGTATTATAGGAAACGAGGCTGAAACGATTATTAAAATGATTATTAAATGATCCCTAGATTTATTTGTAAATATTCAGAATATATTAACACAGAGGATCAAATATGATATCTTTACATACAGTTATAATAGCTGATTTTTGACGTGATTCTTATATTTAAAGTAAAACTGACAAACTGACAAAACCATAGTAACCATAAAAGGTCACTAATAAGGCAAAACCTTAGTGACCATAAATGTTTGTCTCACAAGGTGAGAATCAAATGGTGTTTATTCTTTGCTACAAGGTCTTTTGAATAAACTATACAATAAATGTTGATACAGGAAGTGCACTGGAAGGGGAACACAGTTGAGTTGGAATTAAGAGCTTTTTTTTTTTTTTCAGAACGACGAACTTCTTGTATCAAGTCACACCTGAGATAGCATCTCCATACCCATTTTTTCTCAAGACCCATCATAACTGTCCAAAGAAAATAATACACATAACTGAGATTACTTTAGTAAATTGAAGAGCCATATTTCATGATATTTCTCTATAAAGATAAGACTCCTTTTTTTTTTTTTTTTTTTTTTTTTTTTTCCCTGTTTAATCCTGTATATTAGCAAATGTAAAACAGATTATACTGCTCATAATTTTTATGACATCAGGTGTTTTTCAGCTTGACCTTTGAGGTGTGCTTATTATTATGATTTGATCAAATTCAGTTTTGAGATCAGTAGCCTTACTGATAATGACAAGTTATTTCATCACCTTCCACTGATATGAATGTGAACATACTCCTGCTTGTAGAAGAAAGTTTATGGAAAAAAGCTTTTGACAAACAAATTCTATTCTACTTATATATAGTTGTATTCAATATATTACTTTCAATCTAAGAAAAATACCCAAATTTGAGAAAAAAAATCAAATTCCTGTTCACACAGATCTAAGGGTAAGATACTAGGGTATAAGCTGCTACTGCCACGTACTACAGTCCAGATATACTGTATTTATATACATGAAGAGCTGCAGTAGTAGTTCTTACAAACTACGTCTATTTCAGTAGGACAACAGAGATTGAGAAAGTTACTTGGAGTAAACAATAACCTGAGAGCTAGATGGTGTAGAATTATTTAATTAAAGTTGGAGTAATAATCTCCTCTTTGCTGATTTCCTTTCTATGGAAGAAGTGAAATGCAGCAATTTTCATCTGAAATAAATTACACTCCCCGTAGCCCTTCTGAATGAAAACAGTGTGCTGTGTTAATATTTGAAAACATAACCTACACCTGTCTTTCATATCTGCTCAGAAAGTGTGTTAATAAAAGCAATGCTGATGGCCTTAGGGTGGGTCTAGTCCTTCATTGATGATAGGGAGCATCTAGTGACCCTGTGCTGAGTGGTGTGAATGCTAGCACATGGTTGCACAGCCCTTTCCCAGCACTCACATCAGTGCCTGTTTAATATAAGTACGTCACATGAGCAATGTTTGGACACACATCTCCATGCCCCTGTATTTTCTTAAGAGCTGTTTGTTCTGGACTTATTTGCTGTTAATGTATTAATGCGGAGCTTCACTGTCTGATGTGAAAATGTAGCTCATTATCAACTGGTGCAGAAACCTGTTGACCTTCCGCAGAAATGGCAAAAAGGACCCTTACTTTTGTGTTTTCAACACAACACCAGCTTGTGGAGACTGTAACAAAGAAACCATGTTGTCATATCAGCCAATAAAAATAAGCTTCCTCCTTGGTATTTTCTCCTCCTTCTGCTTCACAGTATTTAAAAATTAATCTTTCAGTAGGTAACTTGTTTTTAAATTTTCCAGTGTTGCCACTTGTCCCACTTTAGCTCCAACTAGGGAATATTACTGCAGACAGAGCTCCAAAAATCATTTAATTTAACCCTGCCGAGAGCAGAGGGAGAGCTTATAACTGTTAAATGACACTAGTTAATCTCCACTCTCTTCCCCAGGGCAGAAACAACCCAAGGAAGTGTTCAGGAAAATAAAGTTAATGTGAACAGACTGTCTGTGTAGTTTCTTTCACCTTTCCTTTGCTCTCTCTCTGGCTCTTCAAGCCAGAGCCAAAGAGCCATCAGCACTGCATTTCTTTGAAAACTTATGCAAATTTTGATCAATGTGCACTCAGTTTGTCCTTCATTAATCTGTTTATCTATTATCTATTACTTAACACAAAGTAATTTTGTGGGAAAAATTAATCATATGTAAAGTTCATGCCAGAGGCGGTGCCTTCACCCCCTCTGCCTAGAAAGCCTGCTTGAAATGCACAATACTTGCGATAGTTAGTTAGTCAGAGTGCACTATTTGGGCCTTGTTTTCTCTGCAGATTTTATGTCAATAATTCATAACACAAAGTACATTAAAATTTTGTCATCATTATATCAATAGTACAAACAGCTAATGAACATGCTAATCAGTTCTTAAAATTTACAGACTATTCTGAAATGTGCTGCCAAAAGAAATATGAGCTGAAATCATAGAACCATAGAATGTCTCAGGTTGGAAGGGACCTTAAGTATGATCTAGTTTCAACCCCTATGCCACAGGGAGGGACTCCACTGACTAGATCAGGTTGCTCACATACTCATCTAACCTGATCTAACACCTCCAGGGATGGAGCATCCACAGCCTCCCTGGGCAACCTCTGGGCAGGTTGAGGTAAGCCAGAGATAATTCTGATGGAGGTCCATAGTGGTCAAGCTGAAATACTGACAAGTTCTTTCAGTTTGGGGTTATTATTTACTGACAGGCTAAAGCTCTGCTGAAGTTCAAAACGACATTTTACTGTGGAGTTCAAAATTTCAAAACCGGGCTTTGTTCCAAGTGAAATTTTTTTTCAATATTCTTCAGGAAGTTAAAGTGCCAGGAGATAAAAGTATGGGGAGAAAGAATAGGTTGATTAATCAAAAGCAAAGAAAAATGTTACAATATTGACATAAATAGTGCATTTAAATAAATTGAAAATAAAATGAAAAATCAAATAACAGCTTCTTGAAACATTGTTCTAAAAATATCAAATCTGACGATTTAACATTGTGAGAATATTTTTCTGCCCCTGAAGTTTTCATACAAAATACAATTCTAATATAAACCGTTCTGGTGTATGTTGAACAAAATTTTAATGTCTTCATTTTTACCACCTTCAAGTTTTACTAGCTTTGATTTACACTGAGCAGCAACTCATGAGTCTCATTAACAGAATGGATTATGTTCATTACTTTCTGCTTCATAGTTCAGAAGCAGTGATGTAAGTTGTTTTATCTTTTCATTTGTTAAATACACATTACTAAATCTGTAGACACTGAACAAAATATAACATCAACAATAATTAGTAGAGATGCTCTTACTGTATAACAGGTCTGTATTCCTACTGGGATATATATATTTAAATACTTATAAATATATATATATATATATATATATATATATATATATATATATATATATATTCTATTTCCTATTAAAAGTGTTGATATTTTTATTATAGAGTACAGATTTAAAAACAAAAATCAATTGCAATTATCTTATAAAAGACTGAAATAGGTCCAAGTCTCTGTAACATTAAACAGACTTTTGGATCAAAATGTAAGGTTAAATGTATGGTATATGTAGCACTTTATGTGATTTATTTAAGAGAATCATTGAACCATAGAATCTTAGAATCCTAGAATTATAAACTATTCCAAGTAGGAAAGGACCCACAATGACCACGGGGATCCTGGCTCCACACAGGACCACCCAAAAATCAGATCATATGTCCGAGAACATTGCCCATATGTTTCTTGAACTCCAGTGGGCTCAGTGTTGTGAACACTGCCCTGGGCAGCCTGTCCCAGTGCCCGACCCCTCTCTCGGTGAAAAACCTTCTCCTAACCCCCAGCCTGACCCTCCCCTGTCCCAGCTCCATGCCTTTCCCTCGGGTCCTGTCGCTGTCCCCAGAGAGCAGAGCTGGGCGCCTGCCCCTCCGCTCCCCTTGTGAGGGAGCTGCAGGCCGTCATGAGGCCTCCCCTCAGCCTGCTCTGCTCTGGGCTGAACAAACCAGCCCCTCCTCATACTTGCCCTTCAGACCCTTCACTATCTTCATAGCCCTCCTCTGGACACTCTCTAATAGATTTATGCCCTCCTTACACCATGGCACCCAGAGCTGCACGCAGTGCTGGAGGTGAGGCCGCACAGCACAGAGCAGAGTAGGACAATCCCTTCCCTCTCCCGGCTGGCAGTGCTGGGCCTGGTGCACCCCAGGGTACGGTAGGTCCTCCTGGCTGCCAGGGCATGCTCCTGGCTCGTGTTCAGCTTGTCATCAACCAGAACCCCCAGATCCTTTTCTGCCGGGCTGCTCTCCAGACTCTCATCTCCAAGTCTGTGAATATATCCAGGTCTGCCCCTTCCTAGGTGCAGAATCTGGCACTTGCTCTTGTTAAAGTCCATGTGGTCAGTGATTTCCCAGCCCTCTAATTTGTCACAATCTCTCTGCAAAGCCTCTCTACCACTAAAAGAGTCAACAGCTCCTACTAATTTAGCATCTTTTGCAAACACAGTATGCATTTGAATCCTGCGCCAGTAACATTTATAAAAACATTAAAGAGAACTGGCCTTAAATTTGAGCCCTAGGGAGCCCCACTACTGACTGGCCACCAGCCTGATGTAACCACTGTTGCTATAATCCTTTGAGCCTGACCTGTTAGCCAATTGTTCAGTCATTGTATTGTATTTTTCTGGGTGTATGCTGGGTTTTCTGTCCAGAAGGATACTGTGAGAAACAGTAGCAAAAGGTTTGCTGAAATCCAGAAAGATTACATCAACTGGTTTCCCTTGGCCTACTATATATAGAATCTATTAATTCACATGGACACCAAATCATATTAAAAGAAATTTCTATCATATAACAGGAATGTAGTCTGAGTACATATTTCTGTAGAAATATTCCATTATAAATGAAAGTTAGCTAATAAAACCCTCTGATTTGTGTGTGCATGCTTGCTTAGGAGGGACTCCACATTGAGATTCAGGGTTCTTTATATAAAATATGCAAATGGAATCCATAAAAAATTCAGGTGATCTGCATAAAGCACCCTAAGGCAAGGTCCATTACACCTTAATGGAATTAGAAATGTGAGGGGAAAAAAAAAAATAGAAGAGATCCCATGTGCCCATGTTTAACTGCTTGAAATAAATCCAGAATGCTGATGCATTTCCTGAGGTAGATATTTTGCACAGGTAGAGACCTTCATGAAGGAGACAGAATTTGCAAGAGCCTAGGATACATCATAACAGGCACAATAGAAGTATCATTAAAGAATCTCCATAGAACCAAAAACGTAAGTTAAAGCCTTATTCAGCTGTTTGACGATCCTCACAGTGCTTAACTATGCTAGCCTGCCACCATTCCTGCTGTCTGTGAAGATCTGTCAATGGTCCTTTGTTGCTCACAGCAAAATGCTTTCAGAGGTGATGTACCACACTGCCATGAGACCCAGTAGCCTCTGTCTTACTGAGGACTACAGGGAGGATGCCCTCTAGTTTTGAGGGGATTTTGCTGTTGGTGGACTATCCCACTCATATGTTCTAAAGAGCTTGAATCAACCCATTTGCAACCTTCTCCTGTGTCCTGTTATACAAGGATGGGGACAGAAGGATAAAGACAGAGCTGAGGACCCAGTTTCCTCCCTTGGGCCAGACACAACTTGTGTCACACTACTTTTCCACTTTCTGGGCAGATTTGTGAAGAAGAATTGTGTATGTCTTCCTCTCTGGGCATCTTGACCTCTACAGTTAATATGATGTTTTGGTGTTTTGTGTCTTGTCTACAGAGGTGGATAAGAGAATAAGCTTCAACCATACTAAGCCTCGTACTGAGGTAACAGAATGCCATAATTTATATATATATATATATATATATATATATATATCTTCCATTTGGGCAAGATATGCAATCAGACTGCCTGGAAAAGGTCCTATGCAAATCTTATAAGGTTGCACTGGCAGAAGCTCTAATACCCCATAACATGTACTGTAAAAGGACTAAAATGGAACAGATCTCAAACCCTGCCAAATATGATGGCAACTTCAAATAGCAGACATTTACATGTTTTTTGAGCAACTTAAAATTCCTATGATGGGAATAATGAAGCAGTTCTGCCCACAAGGCACAGAGCCCTGTTGCTTGGGATAACACACTCTTCACAGAAGCTGTGCCTCATCAGAAGCAATCTTGCCTTACTGCTGTACAAGAGACTTCTCATCAGGCAATGGAGCACTCAGGTGCCACACACCTCAAATTAATTTACAGATGAGTTTTACTATCTGCAAAATGCTGAACAGCTTGCACTGTGTTCACACAGTATTACTGGCAGTCTGGGTATGAAGATTACTTCCAAAGGCTGAATTTTTTTGTTTGGTTGTGTGGTTTTGCTTTGCTTGGTTAAAATTTACTTCATTTGTGCCTTGGTTTTCCTTGCCTGAAGGATACATGAGGCTGGGTTACAATTCACATTGCAAATCAGCTATATCAAAGTAGCGATAATAAATAGTCTCAGTCTATTCAGAAGTCTTTTGACAGGGAAAATGTCAGTGAAAGGCAAAGGTTTTCTCTACTAATTATTGTTAAAAGTATCATAGTTAAACATTATTTAACTCTAAAAATTAATTAGGAATGACACATTTTTATACTCCATATCAAGAACTAATCACAGGAAAAATCAAATCAAGAAATATTGAATAAAAACTGCTATGTTTTCCTTAATTTATTATAATACCAAGAGATTGCAGCTGAAATGGAGGCAAGATCCTGTAATATTTTGAAACTCCTAATATATTTATTGGAACACTTTAATTACTGACATTAGAACAGGCACAAGTTAGATGCTTTGAAAGAGAAACCTGTACTTTTTTTTTTTTTCCTATTCTCTTAATTATTTTTAAAGTAAATTACTTTTTGTGACATATGGCACTGACATTCAAATATCATAGCATATTGAAGCAACATGACAGTAATGACTTCAAAGTACAGTCACTGCAAGATGTACAGCTAGAGAGCTTCTACCACTTATGTTGTATATTACTTGGGAAAATATGATAAATAATAAAGCCTTCCTTGCTGTTCTCCTGAGCCCATATACTGACTCAGCCCAAAACTGGCAGTACACAAGGCAGGACTTCTCCAGCTATGTTGGTTCCTCTCATAAGCAGGATGCTGCCTTTTGTAAGGAAATGAAGAATGTGAGAGTGTCTGATTCAGTAATTTATCCTTTTAGGGATTATTTAGTATAAAAGAAACAAGAAATAACACATGAAGTGATAAATTAAACATTCAGGCAAACAAAACAGAGAAGCAGGTGACAAAGGTGACAATAAAGACCAGAACTCATTAGTCACTGACTGATAGGCCATTAAAAATTACTCAGGCACAAAGTCAAAGAGGGTCAACCCTGAAGAGGGTTATCCCCAACTTTGTAACTCATAAGAAGAAAAAGACTAACATGAAAAACATTATTATGGGATATTTTATGGTACTATGTGATTTTTTTTTATTATGGGCTGGAGGAGAAAAGAGTGAGGAAAAGGTGAGGGTCATGGCTGAGCAGAGAGAAACAAGCATGAAAAATAAAATAGGAGGGAACAATCAAAGGAGCTGGTCATGTGTAAACAAGGCTGGACAGCACGCCTGAGAGCCCATGCTTGTGGGGGTGATTGTGGGGGTGCCTGGGAATCTGGGCAGTGATGGGGTGTGTGTTCTCACTAGTGAACTTCAAGCTTGATCAGCTGTCAAGGAAGAACAAGACTGGACTACCTGTACAATGTGTATGTGAGCTCTGGTAGCGTTAAGTGTGAGTGCTGTTGAAGTCTGTGCACTGTCTGTGACAGTTGGCATGGCTAGCAGTTATTGCCCTCTGTGTACAGTTGTGTGTGCCTCTGGGATACACACTCAGCCTGATTGAACCTGCACATGGGAAATCAGCAACTGTGGGACCAGGATGCAGATGGACTATGATGGATTTCAATTTAGGTGTGGGACATAATGTATTTCCCACCATTTTCCCAAATGCTAAATGTATTTATTTTATTTTATTTTTTTTTAATAAAAAATATCCTCCAAGCAGAGATAGAAGCTCCTTGATTCAGAAAACACTTTGGCATCTACTTAAATCTCAGTGGGATTTAAAGGGCTTTGCCCTACACAGCCATTATAAGTATTTGTGAATGCACAGGACACTAATATAAATGACACAGAACATTTGGATTATAAAAACCTTTGCATCTTCCCTTAAGTCACACCACTTTACATGAAGCAAAATTCTAAGGAAACCATTATTCTAGATCATTTTGCTAACCTATATTTACTTATATCACTCCCTGAACACTGTATCCTGAAAAGCAAAAACATACAAACAAACAAACCAAAAGAAAAACACACCACCACCACCAACAACAACAAGAAAACACTCATCACCAAAACAAAACAAAACAAAACAAAAGATCTAGGTCAAACTGAGGTAATGCATTCCAGAATTAAGCCATACATTTCTGGATTTCAAGATTGGGTTTCTGTATTTCGTAATTGGACTTCAAGAAAAGTGTGTGATATTTTCAGAGCATAAATGCCAGGTGATAAAAAAAAAGGAGAATTTATTTCTGAACATGCAAAAATTTCCATTGCATTTAAAATGTAAGCAATGTAGCTGATTAAAAGGCATAAAATGTGTAGTCAGTGCATTTAACTTTGACCTCTCTAACAACAACAGTAAAATTATTGAATTTTTTGCTTACAGATCAGTTTATCACACTTTCTTTTTTTCCCTTCCCTAAGACATTAAAAGTTCACTGTGCTATCTCAGTGTTAGCTAAACCCTAAACTCATGCTTAGGAATTGCAAATATTTTATTTCCAGAATAATGCTGCATACCACCTTCACCTCCATTCAAAGATACAAAAAGACATAAATTTCGCAACACTGAATAAAGAGAACTCATGTATGCAGCTCGATATTACAGACTATATATATGCACTCATATATAGTCACAGCTCTTCTTGCATCAGTGAAAATTTGATCATGCTTATATAACATGCTTAGAAGGGTCTCCTAGAAGTGGAACAAAAGACATCAGAATAGCTGTACTTGTGTTCAGTTACCTGGTGAGCAAGGCATTGGGCTGGAATTCAAGATATCAGTGAGATTGGGGTGAGTCACATTGCCCGGTGACTCACAGAATTAGGATTATGAAACTGGTTTACCACGGGACAAGTGCTGCATGCAGAAGAACTATTACTGTCATTCCTGTCAAGGGAACAGTGTCTAATACTGCCCTTATTTAACTTAATGAACAAATTGCAAATTGATATGGCTCAAAACTCAAACTAAAGTCAACATTCACAAGTTGGAATGAATCTGGGATGAAGCCACTGAGCCTACTTGTATATGCATCCAAACTGCACATAGGCTGCTGGACTGGCTCAACAATGCTGTTTTTACCCAATTTCCAAGAAATATTTTAAATATTTAAACTTTTAAAATAATATCTACTAAAATTCCTTTTAGAGAATGCCTGCACAACGAGAAAAATGTAGAAAATTTCTAAATCTCCATTTGCTCTCAGATTTCTTTTGAAATATATATGTACAGGTAGCAATTACTTTAAATATATCATTTTTAAAACATTCAAAATTTTCTTCACTTTTATTCTATTTTATATTTATTCATTTCCAATTAGCTGTGACATCAACAGAAAAATAATTCTAAGTACAGTGAAGGAAAGGGTGAAGAATCATCATAACTAAGAGTATTTTTAAAATGTTTTTTAAAAAAAATCTGTCTTTAGCAACACAGATGGAGTAGCAGGCATACTTATTGTAAATGTACTTCTTGTGGTCAGTTAGCACTGCTTCTGTTCCTTGATTAAGTAAACTTAGCCCATGTAGTCAGGAATGTCTATAAAGAACAAGTTTTAAACCCTGTCATACAAAATTTTTGTGGAAACTGAGCTGAATTGTCATTTGAAAAAAATAGTAGTGAATAAACACCTTCTGGGGAAAAAAAATAATAATAAATCTCATCAGATTAAAATATTTTTTTCTTATTAAAGCAATCAAAATAGTACTAAGTCTTGACTGATACTACTGATACTAGATCAGACCACAAATATCCATCCTGCATCTGTCTACGTGATAGTTAGAAAATAATGTATATACAGGTTGTTTTTCTTTCTGGTATATCTCAGAGTACTTTGCAAATGTTTACAAGAGTACTTTACAATTGTTAACAAAAGGAAGCTTGACACAAAACTAATCCCTTCTCTAAAATCATTTGGATGCTATCAAATACAAGGGCCAGCACTTTCCTTAAGAAATTATTTAGGAAAAATTTCATTAGATTAGCTATGACAAGCTCTCAAGATCTTTTTTTTTTTTTTTTTTTTCCCTGCAGAAGTAGTTCCACCTACATACTACAATGTTTATTATTCTGTTCACTGCTAAAAGTCTAGTGCAGTCTCTGGTTTGGAAGGAAGTACTGACAATATTTTTTGATATATAACTCTTAGTTCTTAATTTTTCCTACTGTACACTAAACGTACTATGATAAAACTAAAGCATGACTTTTCCTTTAGGTACTTTTTCTTCTAACAGTCAGATAGGTGAAATGTGCAGTTCAACAATACTCATCTGCAATTGTATGTCCCTTATTAAAACATGATCTTTTTTTTTCTTTTTTTCCCAAGGCAGTAGTTATTAGCTACCTACAGCTTGTAAATGCATAGCTGGATGATTAGAATGAAGTACGACCTCATCTCTCTTAACATAAGCAGTCCATTTCAGGTAGGATGACTTACTACCGTGTTCTGTTATTGCTATGACTCCTGTTTTGTCCTGCCTTCTTCCTCCTTTTTCTCTTCTAGTTAACATTTACGATAAGTATAAACAGACCACACTTGGCAACTGCAAGATCCAGATGCCTTGCTTGGGAATGTATTTCCAATGTCTGCCTTTGAGGTTTGTACCTTCATTAGCTATGCTTCTAGCAATGCTGATGGAGTACAGAGGTCTATCTGAGCTGGCTCATAGGACTTTCTCTCTTCTCCTGCTTCTCTCTGACTCATTTCTGAGTCTCAGGTTAGAACATTTATCTTAATTCTTATATACAAAATAATAATTTCTGTTGATAATTACCTCTAAAGTGTATGTATAAAACTTCTCATACCAAGCAGCCTTCAAATGGAAATATGCTTAGTTTTTACTTTACGCACAATTAAAATTCTGGATGACTATTTCTTTATTCATCTTTGTAGAACTAAAAAACAAAAACAGAACAACAAAAAGCCTAAAACAATGTAGCCAATCACTGACCAATTCCTGTCTTATAATGTGTTATTGTTGACAATAATCATGTCATTAGGAAATATCATTCTTCAGGGTAAGTAATGTATGTTTTGGATCATGGCAGATAAATACAATGACATCAGGGAGAGAAGGGATTAAACTGGTTAATCAGAAGTGAGATCTTTTAATTGTAGAGCCACTAAGATCTAATGTAAAGATTTTGAACTATTAGCATGAGTTTAATAGGCCAAGCTTTAGATTAGTCTGGGGCTCAGCAGAGCCCTAAATGGAGTGTGTAGCTCTTATCACAGTAGAAATTATGAATTTTGGTGAATGATCACAGACATTTTAAACGATGAAGGAACAACATTCTCTTCAAGCAACTTATATTCACTGGAAGAGAAAGCAAAGATATGGAGTCTAATAGACTTTTCTAGGTAAATCAAGATTTTATAAAATACCAATCTCTAATGCATGAGTTGCACAGAGAGAGTTTAACATCACCTTAAGCTATAAAGGAGCTGACCTTTAGATAGCACACCTGTTGTCTTCGGTCCAGGAAGCTGAAGAGCACAATATTGTCTCTTATTATGTATACTGAAAGAAAAGAATATCATATCTATGCTGACCTACAGTACAGAGGTGATTATATGCCTACCCCAAAGCTCTTGAGACAGGTCCAGTTATGTTTTATTGGCACTTTTGCTTTGTGACACAGTGAAGAAATCAAAGGATTACAATGTGCATAAACAATTCTGCCAGAAGACCAACGGCATCAGCTTGAAGTAAAAAGAACAAAATCTAGGTAGGCACTTTTTTTGTTTGTTTGTTTGCTTTTTGGGGGAGTGTTTGTTTGTTGTTTTGCATTCATATAGTTTGCCTTTTCCTAAATGAAGATTTGCTGTCATATTTTACACTTTTATTGAGATGATTTTAATCAAACATGGTACAAATTGCAGTGAGAACTGAAGAGTTTTCATAGGGAGAATTAAAAAGGTGAAATTATATGTTGGACAACTACCAACATATTGGCTCATTCATGAGTTTAACCAAGAAGATACTAAGTGTTAGATCATCTGATTTAAGGCTAATTGCAGTAAACAGTGATCCATGAGAGCCAAAGGAACCGTAGCAAGTGAAGGAAACCCAATAACCCATCTGAACCTGTCTGGTTCCTAAAACCCTCAAAGGGGAGCAATTTGACCTGCTGCTGTGAAACTCATCCAGAAGAGTCAAAGCAGAAAACTCTCTCCATAAGTCCATGCAAACAAGAGGAGTTTATCACCTACAAGGCATAGAACTTCTTGTGAGATTCAGGGAGAAGAAATTGTTAGGATTGTGTAAAACTTATTGCAGAATGCTCCAAGGAGTTGAGACGTGTACAAAATTTATTATGGTATGTTTAGAAGAAGGATCAAAAGGAGGGGAAGAGAGAGATTACAGTGGATTGGGAAGAAATAAATATGTGAAAATAGACAATGGGATAAGAAGGGTTGGTCAAGTTCAGACAGGTTGCTGGTCAGCACACTTGTTTGACTAAAGCCTGCACTTGATTGCTGTGGTGTACCTCACCTTCTCATTAAATTCTATTCTTCAACACCTTCTGCATGGGTGTGCTGTCTACTCTGAGTGGTTGTGAGTTAACACTTGCAAACTTCAGACTCACTAGCAGGCAAGGAAGTTATGAAGTCTGAGTAGCAGCACTTGGAGGGGAACCATGAACTTCAGGAGCAGGTGTCAACATCAGGGAAAGATGGGATCTGGAGCCAGCTACTGGCTACATTGAGTGCCTAAGGTCAGCAACCAAAGGGAACCACATAGAGATGAGGAACAGGACCAGAAATTCTGCAGTAATCCTGCTTTTATGTGAATATAGTTTATAAGCACTGGTAGAGGTGTTATGTTCTGCCTGTGTTGATCTGTGTGGCCATATCTTCTTTTTGTGCATATGTTTGCACATGCATCTTTAGGGAATACATGGGTTGGATTGGACATGTGGACATGTAACTGCAGCCTTCGATCCATTAGGATGGGGCAAGAGTAATCCCTTTGGGTACAGTAATCAAAGTTGGTCACATATAACAGTAAGGATTTTTAATTACTCATGTCCAGCAGAGAAAACCAAGGGACCTCAAAGATGCTGTACATGTCTCCATTTTTATTTTCACCATTTTTTCTTGAGTCAAATATGACTAAACCTTATCTGTATGGTTCTGCAACCCTGTCAAGATTTTTAGCAAAAGTAGGACGGAGCCGTTGCAGACTGAACCTTTTTCTTTCTGAAAGAGTAATGCAAATGTTCCAAAGCTTTGCATGGAGAAATGTTATCAACCAGAATGATCTATGTCAAAAAGATCAAGATGTGGGGCACAACTGGAATCAAGTGAATCCCAGATCAAAACACATCAGAAGCATAATAAGCTTTGCCATGCAGCCATTGAGAAAAGAACTCTGCAACACAACAGGAAATGAAAAGTGCAGTCAACTTTTTTTTTTTTTTTTCTTTTTTCTTTTTTTTCAGATTATATAGCAGTGACTGGAGTTATAGACTTCACGGATTTTCTGAACTACAAGATTATCATCCCTAAGGCTATGCCATAGATGCATGTGATAGAATCATACTACCTTTATATTTTCTGTAGCTAAAAACTGGATTATAAGGCAGGATGTGGAAGGTAGACAGTGAAACATTTATAAGGTCAGTGGTATTTCTCACAATTTGGAAATGTCTCAGCCACAGGTTTTCTGTGGGGAAGCCTACTCAGCTTTCCGTGTACTTTGGCTGTTCATATATTGTGCTGTCAAACACAGATGACACCTCACAGTGTTAGGGAATAGACAACACTCAGACAGGCACAAAATCTTCAGACATTTCCCTGATGAAAATCAAAATTTCTCTAGCTCATGGCTGGGTTATGTTTCTGTCAATGCCGACTGAGTAGGAACTTGACTACGAATGCATCTCAGCAGTACTGTAATATCAATTCTAATTTTTCAGGTAGACATGACAAAAATGAGATTGAATGATGACTCCTTTCCCCTCAATGGACAACTGGAAAGACAAATGAGGTATTCTGTTAACTTTTTATTAAATGATCTCCAATTTATTTTCCTTGGATTTCTTGAAGAGGAACACATGTACTGAAATTACATTTCCATGAGTGAATGTAACTTTGTGATACATGTAATTAGAGCATAAAAGACAGAAGAGAACTGCAGTTTCTGAATGGCTCAGTGGGTAGTCTCCCTGCTTTTATTTTCAGTATTAAGTGACTCAGTAAATTCCTATTCTCTTAAATTCTACAGTTTCACAGGCCTGGCTGTTATGTGTTTTTAACAAACTCAGAATTACAAGATCAGCTGGGTGGAGAGTCATTAGAGTGCAAAAACAGTAAAAGCTCAACTGAATAATGGAAGTTTTTATGCAATTTGCATTTGATCCATATGCTACAGTGAGTAATAAGCAGAATTTTAACAAATGTATGGGAATTAAAAGGCCTAATTACTGATATTAACAAGCATTTCCAAAAGATAATGATTCAGATTTTACAAAGCCGTTTGATCTGTATTTCAAATAGAAGAATAAAATTTATGCTCCCAGCATTGAAATAGACTTCCATAAACAAAATAGCAGATATTTTATAAATCTTCTTTTCTTGTCTAAGCTTAAATGAGTCATGACCAGTTACATTCCCATGTGTCTCAGCTACCTCTGCCAAGTTGGTTCCAGGGAAAAAAAAAAAAAAAAAGTATTCTGTTACTCTTGTTTTATAAGATGGGGAAAGGCAAAGAATTTGCAGTCATGGTTCCAGAAAGATAAGATTAATTTTCTCTAATTAATATGTCCATTTTCTGTCAAAAAGAATTTGCTTCACTTATACTAATGGAAATATATATTTTTCTTTCATTTCAGAGTGGCACAAAGGATTGAACATGCATTTTTAGTGTCCTCCTCTCAAAAAATAGTCAGCAGAACTGAAAAACGTTCAGAGAAGGGCAACAGAATAATTAAACTTACAGAAAAGCTTCCAAAAGTTGAATGACTAAGTTAAGTTTGAAATCTTTTTTTTTTTTTTTTTTTTTTTTTTTAAAGTTTGAAAAAATGTGAAAGACTAACGGTGGGTGTAATATCGATATGTGTAATTATGGGTGTCAAGAAGAGGACAAACATGGATTAAATGTTCACTATCTTTTTCAAGTATGAGATGTAAAAGCAATCGAATGAAGGCAGTACGCACCAGGTTCAAGAAAAACAAGAGCTGATGAATTTTCTCATTGTGACCTGAGGGATTAATTGCTGAAGGATTGTGAAAATGTTAAAAGTGTATATGGCTTACACAGAAGACTGAATAAATTTGTGAAACAAAAATCCAAAAAAGATTACAAAACATATAGAAACCATATCTGTCAAAGACCCTAATCCGTGGTTAGAGTCTGGGAGAGCACTATAAGAAATGATGCTGTACACATTTTGTCTTACTGTACTCCTGTCCAGAACTATGCTTTTTTCCCACTGTCAAACACAACTACTAGGCTTAAATGGGATTAGGTAGAGTCAGTAAGGATGTAACTGTGTTAACATTAATTGAAAAAAAATCCCATTAACTTCAACATAAGTTATTTCCTTCATTTCAGTGAATCAGTTATTATCTTCCAGGCTTTACTTCACCAAAGATTTCAAGTTCACCGCTACATTGCACAAGTAATGAGATTTATATACCCTATACAGGGGAAATCAACACTGCCTTTTAGTAAAAGTAACAAGAGTTTTTCAAGCACACAGAAAAACACAAATTAATCCAGAATGGTTTATGCTTGAAATGGGACTCTTACACTTTGAATTTATTTCATGTGAAAAAAAGAATTGTTTCTTTTTTTCAGTTTCATCTACCTGTTCAAGTAGAACATATTCATTTTAAGAGATTTTTTACAACTCTTTCTTTCTTTGGAGTTTTTCTTACTTGACTTCCAAGACTTGATGTAGATCTTGGTCTGTGTTGCTTCTTACAACACAGCTAGAGGATGTTTTGAGACCTAAATACCTTTAAGAATTTTGTATCACCCAAATATGTAATTCCTTTACTTCTCAAAAGCTGCAAGGCATGCTACAGTTCAGCAATTCCATCCACGTTTATTGGGCTTATGTGGAAGGGTTTTGGTAACAAGGGAACTGCTGGAGTGGCCTCTGTAAGAAGAGCCCAGAAATTACCCCATGTCAGAGCCAGCTCCAAAAGGGACCCAGCACCGGCCAGATCTGAGCCAGTAAGTGACTTTGTTAGCACCTCTGTGAGATTTAAGAAAGGATGAAATAAATAAATAAATAAATGCTGTGCATCAGCAGCTGGAGGAGAAGAGTGAGTTGACAGATATGCAAAACATTTCAGCCATCACCCAGGTGAACACATTGTCACCTGGCTGTTCCAATGCTGGAATAACAGGGCCAGTTGCCAGGACTTAGAGGATGGAGAAGCCAAGCAGCTGGGATCCCTCTCTAGGGAAGTGACCATTGACAAAGTGATTGAGAAAGGGACACCAGTCCTCCGACTCTGGAGGCACCTCCTGTTAGGCATGAAGGACTGGTAACACTTCGAGGGAGATGTTATATGTTGCCCAGTGTACCACCATGGAGAAATATATCCAGTGCCTGAGTAAGATAGCTGTGCTGGAGGTGATTTATAGTGAAATGGATGACAAGCAGGTATCCAAAGATCCAGTCATGTGGTCTACATGGTGGAAGTTTGTACAGAGCAGACCAGTGGCAGCAATGGACTGGAAAGATGAAGAGGAACCAACAGTGGACGTAGTGGTCAGCCAATTCTTTCAATACGAATATCTCCTTTCTCTGTTATGGGCCTGCAGCTCAGTTGTGGAGAAACTGTCCCAACGGGTTCAGCAGCTTGAAGAGCATAGATTTTCCTCCTCACCTATATGGACCAGTACCTCAGCTATGAGGTACCTCAGAGACAGTGCTTTTCTGCTCAAGGGAAAGGATACTGTGGATGCACACCACATTGCACCCTGTGGTTTTATTTGAGTGGCCATAAGGAGGACATGAGGAAGTGGAATGGCAAACACACTTTGAGCCTAGAAGCTTGGGTATGTGAACTGCAAGGAAAAATAGCAGCCAAAAAGTGTTCTTCTAGGAAAATTACTGCTCCAGTTTCTATTGGGAAGCTTTCCAGAAGGAGCAGAAGGGCTCATCTTACTATTGACCCTTAGGAAGGGACTTCTGTTTCACATTTGAAAGAATTAAATGATGGTCAGGACTATGGTCAGGATTAGAGGGACCCTGCCTCTGGACAGGCAGAAGAAAGGGACAACCAGATTTATTGGACTGTGTGGATATGATGACCTGGCACATCAGACCCACAGGAGTACAAGGCTCTAGTGGACAAATTGTGAGAAATAATTTGTGTTTTTGCAGTGGAAAATTCCACTAAACTTGTATATTCAAAAGTGATTATGCAGGCATAACAGTGGTATAACAGTGGGAAGTATGTTAAATAGATAAGGGGAAGGTCCCATTGTCCCAAAATAAGTAGTACTCAGCCAATTAGGAAACAGGGGGAGAATCAATTGTTGGGTAATACAGAATATAAGGCTATGATATACTTTTGCTGGGTGCTCCTTCTTGCAGGATGCCTGCCATTACAATTGTGAGTAAAAATGCTACTTCACTGAGATGCTCTCCTGAGCCTGTGTTATGGGCTACAGATTGTTTCTCACAACCTGCACATAGAGTACCCTAATGTCAACAAGTTACCAAGAGGCAGAACCCCTCTGTATTTCTAGAGTGGGGCCTAAGAGTGCCTACATGAAAGCTGGAGAGAGGCTCTTTATCAGGGAGTGTAGTGATAAGGCAGGGAGAGATGGCTTTAAACTAAAAGGGGGTAAATTTAAATTAGATATAAGGAAGAAATTTTTTACCATGAGGGTGGTGAGGCACTGGAACATGTTGCCCAGAGAAGTTGTGGATGCCCCATCCCTGGAAGTGTTCAAGGCCAGATCGGATGTTTTTGTTTTTTTAGCAACCTGGTCTAGCGGAAGGTGTCCTTGCCCATGGCAGGGGGTTGGAATTGGATGATCTTTAAGGTCCTTTCCAACTCAAACCATTCTGTGAGTCTATGATTCTAAGGGTGACAAAGGGATCCCAACAGCTGTCAGTATTGGAGGCCAAAGTGAGCCTAAATAGGAATGAGTGGCAAAATCACCCCATTATGTCTGGCTCAGAGGCAGTTTGAAGAGAATAAAGCCATTCAGCTGGCTCTAAAAGCTGCCAAAAGATAAAAGTGGCCAGTGTTCTATCTTTATACTGACACATAGATGGTGGTAAATGCCCAGTGGGGGTGGCTACAGCAGTGGAAGTGAAATAATTGGCAGCAAAACGTTAAACCCAATGGGCTGCTGTATTGTGGCAAGACATTGCTGCCTGAGTGGAAAGCATTGATGTAAAAATATGAAATACATATGTTCACATTTCCAAGAACGGTGCTACTGAAGAACATCAGCATAAGAAGCAGGTGGAGCTGACCTGAAAGAGGCTGCAGCCCATGGAAATCCCTCACAGGAGCAGACTCCAGGACAGAGCAGTAGCTTTTTGAGGAGGAGCCCACGGTGGAGCAGGAGATCTGATGGAAGCTGCTGCCTATGGGGGACCCATGCTGGAATAGTCCATTCCTGACAGATGGACCCTGTAGTACTGGAGCCATGTTGGAGCAGTTCTTGAAGAGCTGCTGCCTGTGGGCAGCCCCTGCAGGTTCAGTTTGGGAAGGACAGCATCCCGTGGAAGGGACCTCATGTGGAGCAGGAGCGAAGAGTGACCATGAAGAAGTGGCAGAGACAAAGTGTCAGGGACTGATCGCAGCCCCCATTCCTTGTTCCCTTGTGCTGCCTAGGGCGAGGAGGAAGTAGAAGAGGATTGATGAGGGGGGGAAGGTGTTTTAAGTTTACTTTTATTCTGTTATCAATAGATAATAAATTACATTTATCTTCCTATGCTGAGTCTCTTTTGCCCATGATGGTAATTGGCAAGTCATCTCCCTGTATGGTGGTCTCAATCCATGAGCCTTTCTTTCATCATATTTTCTCTCCCTGTTCTTTTGAGGAGTGAAAACAAGAGAGCAGTATGGTGGAGCTTAGCTGCCCATCAGTGTGAAACCACTACACCATGATACTACATATCTGACTTTTGGTGTCACTCATATAATGTTATTCAAGGCTGTAGTGATATTATTGTATTTGTCTTCTTTTGCTTTCCCAGGCAATCTTAAATACATTCTTGTCTACCCTTTTATTTCTTTAATGTGAAATCTCCAAGATGATATATGGTAACATGTTCCATCCTCAAATGCCAACACTCCAGTAAGCCAGCCTGACCCACCATTCATATTATCTTTCAATCTTTATTGCTTCTAAAATATCAAAGGCCTTGGGACTACTCAGCAGTTGAAGTAACGTAACAGCTGAAGTCACTGGCAAAGCAAACTTTGACTTAGCTGGGTAAGAGATTACTCACAGTGCATGGAATAAATTTTTGTAAGACTGTGGTTAAGGAAATGATAAATTAATTCATGAATCTATGATTTCTGTTTAAATGTGACAGATGTTATAGATCAGAAAACTATGAAGACATGCATGATGTATATAACAATACTGCTACATTACAATTGCAGTTGAATAGTTCTGGAACATCCTAAAATCTACTGATTAATAGTAGATTACTACTAGTAATCTAAAATTACTACTACCTATTTCGATATCATATACACTAGCAAATGATAGAACTAGCGTTTTTCTTTGTTTTTTTTTTTTTTTTTTTTTTTTTTGACTCACTGTGGTCTGGCTTTTGTGTTACCACTCAATCTTTTAATCTTCTACTTCAAGCCATCTCTTTCCTCTTCAACAAACCACTTATTTTCTACTCTTAAAACCTCTTCCAAATCTCTTCAGTATTTTTCTGTTCCCTGGCATGCTTCCTCCTATTCTTTGTGCTTTATTTATACAGTCTCTTAATCGTTTGGAATTGAACAGCTGTTAAACCTTCTTTTAAGTTAGTCTTAATTACTACCACTTTCTATTTTCATTTCTAATCTATTTTATAACTGTAATCCTGTATCAATTAATTTCCAATTTATATATATATAATGTGATGTAGAAATTCTGGAAATTTCCTCTTCTTGTTTTTAGCATTATAGAACACTTGAGGATGCTTGCATTTATTTCTATTATTTCAGTCATGTTTCTGACAAATACTGAAACCTAGAAAGACAATGGAGGAAGATGGGAGAAGTGAAGATGACAGTTGCCACACTTCGCAACTTCAGACCTCTGATTAGGAACAGATTCATTGTAAGAACTCTGGAGATATTAAGCTAAGATAACTTAAGATTTGTCACTCACTGAGGGACTTCCAGAGGTTGTTTCAGCCTCTAGTATATTTGGAGATGATGATTTGTCCCTGGAGAGTGATATTCAGTTTCTTTGCACCAGCATTCGAGGTTTATTTAGACAGATGAAGGAAGAATCCAAGTGCCCTCAATGTCTGTTTGTGTTCCAACAACACTGGGACAGAGCTCTTGTGTTTTGTTTTATGAGACACAGGACGATTATTATAATGATTAAAAATTGAATATATGATTGTGAACAATAAGGCGAAAAGTGATACAATATTAAAGGAGAGAAAACACTCCGAAAATATGAATGAAAATCATATCATCTTCCCTAATAATGATGAAAAGAGCCTTCTTTATAGACCTGAGCAAAGGTCAGTCTGTGTTTTACCTATGTTATTCAGAACAGCTGCAACTGACTTCCCTTGAATCAGCAGTTCTGTTTTGCAAACTACTTTTGGCTATCATTTCTGTTTCTGATCTGGCAGCCCAAGCCAAATCTTTACATTTTACTCATTTATTTTTTTTTAGTATTAGCTATTACTCTCACTTGAAGTTACCAGTTCCACTGTATAAATTATTAGCTAGCAAAGGAAATACTGTCTATGGATGATAGATATTAATGAGTAAGAAATCATTTAACCTTTCTGTGCCACAGTTCAGAAAACTTTTAAATATTTTTTAAAGCATATGAGATCAAGATCTGAAAAGTAATTGCTATGGATGAGTCTGTAACTAACTCCAACAGTGTTATATAGAGAAGTCAGAGGAATTGTCTGTTTTTGTCCTCTTCAGCCCTTTACACTCAATTACTCCGTGCAGCTACTTCACAGACCCATGCAAAAAGAATGCTGCTTATTTGCTTATTCAGTGTTCTGTAGATAGGTGAATACAGGGATGTTCAAGAAGTCCAAGTCAACAAGTTGGATTGGTGATTTATTAGATATTTCAAGTAACTGCTTGTCTGAACAAATTGACAAGGACCATACTCAGGTGCATGTCACAGGGGGATTGAAATTATTGGGCCAGGCTGTCATTTTCTATTTTGGCTTAGATGATACACACTGCTTACTCTAAAATTCCTTTTCTCATTGTATTCTGAATCCTCCTCCTCTATTCCATTACAGTTCTTACAGAAGATCAGAAAACACAGCTCCCAGGCATCTGCCATTGCAACACCTCTGTGAAACAACCAGCAGGATGCTGAAGGATCAACTACTTTTTCCTTTTGTATCATGCACACTGTTGTCTCCAATCTCAGAAGCAGGATTCTGAGGAAGATTGAAGCTGCATAGCATGAGAGTATCCTGTCTGCTTTCAAAACTTTTCCTTAACAGCTGCCCTGTTCAGTTCATGTTAGGATTAAAAATGTTGTTGCTAGATTTACATGGATGTGATTAATAGATTGCTGTGTTTTTAAATGGATGAGTTATTATTTTTACATAAAAGTCTAGAAAAAAATCCTTCTTGATAATAAAAAAAAAATGAAAAATACTGGCTCCATCTTAGTCAAGCTGTTTTTGCTACCAGATTTAGGAAAAACATTCCCTAGTAGAAGCTGTGACTGTTAGCACAGTGTCAGGGCTCGTCAGCTCCATGCCCAGAAGTTGCTGGCTGTTAAAGAAGCCTCTGTCTCCTGGGAGTTTCTGAACTTGTAAGGAAAGGAAATGTCTCTGGACCACTATTAATTTTCCATACCCTGGTAGGTTGCCACTATAGTTAAATTTACAGCCTTTTTTTGCTCGTGGGGGCAATTAAGCTACAGTTGGCCAAGAACTTAAACACTTATCATTCAAATCATATGAGCCAGTGCAGAGAGAGTTAAATATTCCCAGCCAACAAAATGCAGATAACTTCCTGTATATGCACACACAAGACAGAGAGATACTTTAATAGGTTATGTTATGGACCTCAGCATAGACCTTCTCTTACACTTGCAGGAGCAAAATTAACTTTTAACGCGTCCCAGTAAAAGGCAAGCACATAGTGCAGATAAATATCTATGTATATGTAAACTTATGTATGTGTTTTTCTGTTATGTGTATATATATAGGCATATGTGTATACTGTACAAATGTACATGCACATACATATATATCTAAAAACATATTTTGTCACAGAATACAACTTGGACATCCATAAATCTATAAATCTTTCAGATGATCAATGTATACACTATAGTTTCCTTCAAAATACTCAAACTATAAACATAATTTCTTGTATTTCCTATAAAATATTCCATTCCTAATGAAATCCCCACGTTGGAAATTAATTTTATTGTAATGTTTCAAGCTATTACTATGTAAAGTTATTGAGATATCACAAGGCATAAAGCAAAGTTGGGGAAACTGAACAAAAATCTTGATGATTCCTACATTACATAGCACCTGGTTTCATAATTGACATAAATAGATAAAACGTTAAATGAAAACTGTGTTTCCTTATGTTCATTGAAATATATGTCATTTACTGGAATTATGAATAACAGCTTGAAGGTATTGAATATGTAAGAGTACATTAGAGTTTTGCTTATAATAGAGACTTCCAAGACTGATTTGTTGCTTTGATGTGCCATAATCTTGAACTGGCAACCAGTTTTCTAGTGATGCTAACAAAAACTGTTCGGAATGGTTCCTGAATGTTCTAGAAACCACAAAAAAAAACAAAAAACAAAAAACAAAAAAAAAAAAAAACTTGTTTTAAAAATTACAGATGTCATCATCTGTTTAATTTGGTTTCATAAAATTAATTTACCAACAACAGAAAAATTCAGGGATTCTTATAATCAGATAGTGTGAGATTTTAGTTCTTGTCATCTTGTCAACTATGTCTGTATATGTAAAGAGAAGATTCACTGCTTTCTTTCTTCCCTTCAGTAAAAGATTAAATGTGAACTGCAAAAGGAAAAAAGAAAAAAAAAAAAAAAAAGAATTTAGATAGAGAATAAAATGACAGAATGGTTGCAAGCCCTTGCCACATTACACACAGTAGCTGTGTGGGTTGCAACCATGGGTGGTAACAATGACAGCAAATAGATGAGTGTTTTAGGCCTACATGTTTTTCTAAAACACTCTACAGCAGGAAGTTTTTAGAGTAGGTTCTCCCCAACTTGTAATTGCATTGGCTGCATTGGAATGGAGAATGAGACTCAATTTATTTTTAATAAACTGATGAATTATTGAGAAGAAACAAGAAGCTGCCAGAGCATTATAGTTCTCTTGGAACCAAGGGGGCAAATTTTTGAAATAACATCTTCTGTCTAAACCAATGCATGTATGACTGATGAAAAGACACAATAGTTTCATTTTGTATTTCATAGACTTTCACAATAGGGAGCTAGAATTTCAAAGGAATTTTACTATTATCATAATTTTAATTAACCTGTGGTTTTCATATTCTCCACCCCAAACAGTGCACACAGTTGCAATTTAGAGCAAACAAGTATGCAAATAAATAGAAGAGCAGGTAGTTTGTGGGATTTTAGGAAACTTTATGATATGCAAAAGCTGCTTTTTTTTTTTTTTTTTTTTTTTGAATATGGCAACTTTGGCTATAAAACGGGCTTGTTAAATCGCAGCTACCCATACAATAAAAGTGAAAATAATAGGAGTTTTCTCAGACATTTGTGATAAAGGAATGGAAAAAAATGCCAAAACAAAAACAATTAAAAAAAAAAAATCATATCTCTGTGAACCAAAGTAATCTTTCCAAAGAAAAATGACAACATTAAGACTAGAAACATCTTTACCATAATTACATTACATGTAAAGTTCTTAAATTTATGCTGGATTCTCCATAATGGATTAGTATAGTACTAATATTTTCCTTGTTATAATATAGAGAATATTCACCTAATCTTTCAAATTATACCACTTAAGCCTACATTCAGTCAACTGTCTCATACTGAGGAAAGGAATGAAGTGAACACTTAACAAGAAGCACCCTATGAAGCACTGTTATCAGTAGAATACCAAGACTTCTTTAAACTTCCTTGAATCAAGACTTTAATTGCAAAACACATGGAACATTTTATTTCTTTAAAATAAAATCTGTTGCATGCTGACCATAAAGCTTAACTATTTTGAGCTGTTGACTCATGTAGGTAATTCTTATTGTAAAATTTGTTTTTAAGAGAAAGGTTTAAGGAAAGTGTTAAAATAAAAGTAAACATTGAGTTAAGCAAGAAAGAACTAATGGAAGATGACTGAAGTGTCATTTTGTCCTAGAGTACTTGTTTACCAAACACGTATATTTCCATAAGGCAATCAAGCCTTGAAAGATGTCTATTATCTATCTACCAATGGGAATATCATGGAGAATATGATCAGAGATGACCTATTTGAATGTGCTAGTGTCTCAACTGTCTTCACTGTTTTGTTGTGTTTTTTTTTTTTTTTTTTTTTTTTTTAATTGTTATTATTAATTTATTTATTTTATATATATATGACGGCTTTGAAATGAAAACTGTTTTGTCTATTATTGTTTTGAAATGTCAAGTTATTTCTGTCTTCCATGAAGTCTCATTCATGCACTTGCTACTTTGTCCAAAGTAAGTAAAACCTCAAAACAAGTGTAGTTGTATGTTACTGCTGAGGAGCAATGATTACCACAATAATGTTACCACATCAGCAATGATTATTCCTGAATGTAAGGACCCTGAAATGTAGACTTCAGGTAGTGCAGAATACTCTGTGCAAGGTTACTGGTTCCCTGGGTGTTATTAGCATTGTATTGAAGAATTACAGATGCTTTGAGGACTGACCAGATAAAAAGGTCCTTGCACATATCTCATCGGACAGACACTGCAGGCACACACATGGGTACTGTCGTCCTAATGGCTTGGATGGCCGGTTACATCCCAGAGTCTTGTGCTTGGTGACACTAAAGCCAAAATGAAATCCACTTCAGTGTCACTAAGAATTCAACTACAGTTTCTGGACTTAATATAATGAATGAGTGGGTGGGAAATAAGGGGTAAGGGCAAAAGATCAAAGGCACGTCAGTAAGAAGACATCAGTAAAACAATGTGGTGCTTCACCAATTGCCCTAACAAGGAAACAGAATGTGATGAGAGTAACGTCCCTTCAAAAAAATACAATGAAAGGGAGGATTAAAAGGCTTTCATCCAGACCCTATCTCATGCTTGGACATTTTTTGCATTATTAAAACCTAAAAGGATAGATCTTTGTCTTCAGTTAACCCACAGGAATTCTTCAAATAGAGGAAAGTTCCCAATGGGCCTGAAGCCAGCAGAGGCAGTTGTGAAAAGCAGGTGGTTCCTAGTAAGTGGGTGAAGAGGAAGCATTTTGGCAATGAGCAATAAATCCTTCTTTTATCCTAACCCACCCCTACAAAATTCAGTGTGTCTGTTAGATCAGACTGTGCAAGCTCTCAGGTAGGACAAATACCTGACCACTGAAATGCAATCCAGCTCACCAAGAATCCTCTACTTTGTCCCTGTGGACAAAGGCACTCTCAGAAAAGGGGAGATTCAAACCTTTGGTCAGAGCCCTTGTTTTAAATATTGTGGAAGAAACAAATCCTCATACAAGAGATTATTATTATTATTATTATTATTATTAAAAAGTAATAAGTTTAAGGAAGTTTATACATTATACATTAAGATAGTGCATTATACATTATACATTAAGATAGTTTAGTGATAAATGTACTTAATCATCTCAAATCAGTTCCGTATTTGGTACAACTGGCTTCAGTCCATAAACAAATATGTTCAAAGTTAATATCTCTAAGTTAAACAGTCATAAATAAAATGTTTTTATGTGAGTGTGTAGACCAAAATGCACTTTTGTAATTGCTCTGCACAAGAAAAAAAAAAAAAAAAAAAGGAGAAAAGGAGTAATTATAGCACAGGACTAAGTACAAACTAAGGACTAAGTACCTATGCCATCAACTTGCAACATGTGACCTCAGTGCCTTGTGTGTTAGCTTCCTGATCAATTTTTAAAATACTAATATATTCTTTATACTATCGTTATGAAGCTTTATTAATCATTATGTGCCATTAAGAAGTACTTTGATCAAAAACATTTTAAGAAAAAAGGTGAAATTAGTATTTACTAGTGTAGGAATCCCAAAACCAGACATACAAAGTTAGTTTGTCATCTCAATCCTCCTTAGTAATGGGAAGAAATGCACTGCCCTGCACGGGACAATTAACCTTCTTCAAGACAGGTCACATCAATCACCCTACAAAGTTACTAATTTCCTTCCACAGACTACAAAGTTTGTCATGTTTAATGTATAGGTACACTAGGTATAGGTACAGTAAAGGAGGCCGTAGCAAGGTGGGGATTGATCTATTCTCGCACGTGCCTAGTGACAGGATGAGGGAGAATGGGCTAAAGTTGTGCCAGGGGAGGTTTAGGTTGGATATTAGGAAGAACTTCTTTACTGAAAGGGAGCTTAGTGATATGGTTTAGTGGAGGACTTGTTAGTGTTAGGTCAGAGGTTGGACTAGGTGATCTTGGAGGTCTCTTCCAACCTAGACAATTCTGTGATTCTGTGATTCTGTTAAAGTGTCTAAATACATTCAAAGACAAGCAGTTATTGTTTTTGGAATGTCAACTTTGTAGTTAAGATGTGTAAGGAAAACTAGAGAGCAATCTGTAGGCAACTTGGTTTTGGTTTCATTCATGGCCAAAATCCCTTCTGTATGGTATCTACTAGATAGTTAAAGCCACCATAGTGAAAGTGTATGCGTTTGAAACTGGTGGCAGTAGTTTTTGCAGCTATGAATGTACTATAAAACAAAATTAAAATAAATAAATAAATAAATAAATAAATAAATAAATAAATAAATAAAAAACCTCACCATGCCAGCACAAAATTCAAGGGATTTACTGCAGGTCCAATCACTTTATGTCATTACCATAAAAAATGAAATGTAAACATCTCTCCCAATTTAAAATAAAATGTTCTCAGTATAAGCAAAACACAAATGGGATATTTTAGTTATTTTTCAGTAAAAGATAAGCAGGGTATATGCATCAGTCAGCGCTGAAGCATAACAAGAGGGTTTATTTTGAAGTGTTTTGCTAATAACAAACATATCTACACGAACAGAGATTCAAACAATGATATCATCTCTGAAAGATAGTTTTCATTGTAATTATGTATTCATTTCACTATGGTTCATTGTAGAAATAGCAATGTTGAGAACATTTGAGAAGAATCTGTCCTTGCTTTCCTTTGCTCTGCAGAAGCAGAATGTGCTCTCTGGAAGAGAGACATCTTGCACTCACAGGAAGCAGGCTGTGAGCACGCAGAACTGTGTGTTCTCCCTTTACAAAGGTCCAGTTGACACTCCCATTTCCCTTGGCACAGCTACAAGATGTATTTCAGATACTTAACCAAACCACAGATTCTTAAAAACTCTGGGAACAGACAACAGGATATTTGTATTAATTTACCATGGTAGAGTCATCTAGTTGATGCTAAGATGTCTGCATCTGTACCATGAAGGTCAGTAGGACCTTGAGATACTTCAGAATTAAAGACACTTATTTTCTGGCACCTCTGAATGTGGGTTTTATTTTCCTTTGATACCATTAGGGAAAAAATCATCTCACCTAAATTTAGCTGTATGAAATCCAACATCAGCAACAATATATACCTGCAGAGAGCAATTCCTTCCACTCTATTATAGGTGTATGAATTAGATGGACTAGTTTGTCCACTGGCAGTTTCTGTATCTCTCCAGTGACTATACAAGGAACATAGATGGTTGGTTTACAACTGGCAATCAAATTCATAGTGGCTAGGTGAAATGAATCCAACATTTGTTGCAAAAAAAAACCCTTTTAGCACTTTTCAAGACTTGCCAGTAAAGATATTTTTGACATAGATCACAATATACAAATTCACTGGGGCTAATCTTAAATCAGACATAAAATGACCCTGTATCTTCTGCTAAAACCCTATTGTCAATTCCTTTACTCAAAAAATAAATTGATTGTTTGTACTTTTTAAAACGGAGAAAAACATATTTAAAGAATTTCAGTTTTTCAAACAAATGTAATGTTTTAATTCAGAAAACAATGTAATTTTCCTTGGAAATAAATTTGGCGCTCTCCCTTCTTAGTCCAGTACATTTAGGTCTGACATTAGACTGCCAGTCTGCTAAAGACAGTCTCTATACTGTGGAATACTGCAGTTTTAATCTTCAAAAAATTGTCCTTTAGTATTCTCCTGATTTATGGCAACACAAAAGGAACACAGGCAAAAGTCTGTCCATTAATCTAATGAAGAGAGGACTGCATTGATTTTCCTAGGATTGCTAACTTCCTGTGATGTGATCAGGTACTTTGATTAAATGATGGTTAAAGTGAGCAAATTGAATTCTCAGTCAATCCAACACAGAAACTACCATAGGAAGGTCCTTACTGGCAGACTGCCCACATCTCGTAAGGAGCTCCCAGACTCTCAGGCCAGGCCAGCTTCACATATATTTTCGGGAGGGTAAATGCAGAGTTGCACTGATACTCCTCTTGTGCTTTATGGCCTGGGTTAGTAATCATACCTGATACTTGGCCATCACAAAGAGTATCACTGTCTCTCTTGGCTGTTTCTACCTCTTTATGATGGACATGAGACCAGACATCAAGCCAAAAAGTGACAGAAGCTTTAGGATGTTATTGCCAGTTTGCATAAGATGATGTTTTGAAGAATCCTCTGTAAGGAAAAGGGGTTGCAGAGGTGGCAACCTTCCAGAAGTGTACATCCAACAGTCATAAATTCACACTATTTACATGTTGTTTCAAAGTTAGCATAGCAGTTTGGTGTATGTATGTGCGTGTCTTTTATTTTTCACCTGCATTTTATCTTGCTTATAGCAATCTTCATGCTGTACTATCACAGTACACCCTACACAGCTGGGATTCAACTAACCCAGCTTAAGAAGGCAGGTTTCTATCTCATATCTGCATAGTGAGCAAAGAAAGACAGACACTCCTGGAGGATGTTTTTTCTGTTCCAAAGATGTCGAAGTACAGAGGATGGTTTACTCTTGTCTTCTGCCTTTCTTTCTCCAGAAGAGAAAGGATTCCGTAGCCAACACAGAGGTATTTCATGTCAATTCAGGCATCAGTTCAGGTTATCAGAAGTAACCACAAAAGGCTGGCCTGTGTGGTACATGACCTATAAGACACTGGTGTCCTCCTAGAATAAGGGGCAGTCGGCAGTCAGTGAACATACCTTAAATCAACTAAAAGGATAGGATGTACTGCCGTATCAGCAACTGAAAAGCACACTACATGACTAGCTGGCATAAGGACACAAGGAGCAAGAGCCCATAGAACTGTTTTTCCAGTCTGATCTTAGGTGTGAGTGTAGCTGACACAAATTTTACATTTGTCTGAGCCAGTAGGGATGTATTTCTGTTTCTTAAAACTCATATTAGAAGGAACCACATTAAAAAAATAAAAAATAAAAATAAAATAAAACACAAACAAACAAAACAAACAAAACAAACAAACAAAAAAACCTTTTACATCGGGCACATGCATGGAAAACAAGCACGTTTGAGGTAGGACTGGAAGAGTGCAAGGGCACCACCGCAAGGCTTGGCTGCTCACCAACCATATATGCACAACTGATAGGATGGGGCCTTTGCCTTCTTGGGCAGTATGTGGGAAGTATCCATGGAATAACCCATAACATTTGTTTCAGAAAATCCCAGGAGGAAGTCTTTCTCCATCTATTGTTTTCCTCTCTACCTGTTACATAAAATACCAGATAATATTATTACAAAATACCAGATTTATTACCAATATTACACAATATTATTACCATAATATTCAAATGGTTCATCTGACATGCATATGTATGAGAGGAGCTCTTCAGATGAGTGTATCCAGAACAGGCTCAATCAATGATCAAGCAATTGCGCAAGTTGCCATAGACTTTACAGGTCGAATTTGACTCCCTGATACATGTAAAATTCACCCAAACTGAAGTAGCTTTTCCTGTCCTCCTTCAGCCCACAATCACTGAAAAAATAGCTTAGCTGTAAAAAAATTATAATTTTTATTGAAGGTTCCTTTCAATTCTTGTCCCACACCAGTCACTACCTATTTTAGAAATAAGTGGTTGAGAATAAAACAGAAGATTAAAAAATAAAATAAAAAGGAGGAAAAAAATCCCTGAAAAAAAAAAAAAAAAAGAATTATTTATTTTAAAAGGTGCATTATATATTTATTGTTTCTTCAGCACACTTTTAATTCAACACATCTTTTAATTCCTTTGTAAACTTCACTGTGCAAAGCAATTACCATTGCTCTTTACCATTTTCAAAGTCTATTTGACAGAGAGTTAATGCACCTGTGAATGATTTTTGCATGGATATCTGTTACAAAAAGAAGACTCAATTTGCTCAGCCTTTCTCTTTTTTTCACTGTATAAACTAAAATAATTAATATCTTTTTAATCAGGTGAATTTATTTTCCAGCAGCAAATCTCAACAGGCATGAAGATCCTGGCACCCTTGTTGCTGGTGTTATGTTATGCCCCAGTACTTAAAATCAGAGTAAGGGAACATCTCTGTCTTTTATCTTCCTCAGTGGAATCAAGGCTTCTTAAGCAGATAGTTCCTGGAATTTTGTTTGTTGAAACAAACATGGTAATGGAAAACTGGAGTTTTATCTTCAACGTAAATTCAGTAATTTAATATATTATGCTTGATAAAATAACCAAACTATAACCCGATACACCTTAAAACTGAACAGAAATGGTAATGGTAAATCTGACACACATAAAGCCATTAAATATCTCAGCAGAACAATGCTTTCTATATTTTTATCTGCTTTTTCTTGAAATAGGTTATGTCTTTTCTTCCTGCTTCTATGTTACCTTTCCATAAGAGAAGTCATGCTGACTTACTCATCATTTTCAAAAGGAATACAGTCCTTTTTAGCACTGATTACCAGAATCACCAATGTAGCAGAGCAGGCAGAGATGCTACACAAGATTTTCCCTGTTGATTTTGCCCCCTCACTGCAATGAATCATGTCCCAGAAAAAAAATGACAGATCAAACAGTGTACTGGCATGGAGAAAGGTCTCAGGTGTTAGGAGGTTCTGTCATGCTCATTTTTGCTTGTAACCTAAGGCAAAATACAAAATACAAAAATATGTATGTGTATACACAAAGCTGAAAACTAATCTCTTAATAGTTTTCTCTACATGTGTCCTCCAGTATAAACTTTCCAAACTGAGGTAATGCAAATCCACTTCCATTGATCAGGACCCAGTATTTGTAGTGGGCATACTCAAAAAGAAGCAAAATCATACCAGATCTGGAGTGACCTCAACTGACTCAAATTTCAACTAGCAGTATTTGGTTCTAAATAAGATGAGATAAGAAGAAATGAGATTTTTTTCTGGAGCTATTTTCAGTGCATCAACTACTATATATAGTGTCAGAATAAGTGGCCGAAGTTAAATTTAAAAGACAGGCATATTTATGCTTTGCTGTTTCCTAATATAGCCTCATCTGTTCCAAAGTCTGAACAACAGAAGAGAAACAAAAACTGTAGTAAAGAACATCATCCTTGTGCAAGCAAAAACAACTTTTTTTTTTTTTTTTTTTTTTTCAGTATAGAAGGTAACACCAAAATTAAGACATAAGAGTGTCATGAAAGTTTCAGACGTTTTCATATTAAAGGACTATTCCCAAGTCCTGCCTGAAGAAGTGGTATAAACTCAGGTCCTCTGTAAATCCAGAATTTGTTATTCCAAGACAGTTGTAAAGTAGTCTCACTCATGCTTGGCTTCTCTGTATGTAAAATTCTTGCTTATGTGAATGAGGTAAAATCATAGAAAATTCTACATATTTCCATATGTAACCTTGCTAAGCTATCTGGGTCTGGGTTTTGAAAAAGAAGCTTAAACATTGAAACGTGCTATGTCACTGCAGTACAATTACATTTCAAATTTTAAGTAAATTGTGTTGAAAAGTGCTTTAATGTTGGCATTAATTAAGCACGTAGGACTTAAAAAAGACTATTTCCCATTCTGTGCTTGCTGTATGCTACAGAAAATCTATACATGATCAGATTCTTGTAAAAAGAAATATTCCTTTCTTAAATGAAATCAAGATGCAATTTCCATTTAATCATCTTTTCACCCATTTTTTCAGAAGTGCCTGTTCTGAAGAAAGGCAGAGACTGGAAAGTGGGTTTATTTACTTTCACCTAAAAGGTGTTTTAGAACTGGAAGAGCCATCTCACTTTTGAGGCATGCTTCAATAAATGTAATTTTTGGTTGCCATGCTAACAGGAAATCACTCAACAGAGTCCAGTAAAACAAAAGTGTATAAATGACATTTCCTTGTGAAAATGGGGAAATATATTAGATTAACAAGACTGCAGGTTTCTCCAATAGCAGCGATTTTTGCAAATCTGCCTTTTTGTAGAGTGTAATTTTCTGTCAGCATTCATGGCTCCAGGACATCAACTGCTTCTTTCCAACAAGACTACGGCCTCTGTCCTGTCTCTCCAACAGCGAGCACCTTGCAAACGTAAACCTAACGCACGGATGAATCCCACCAGGAGCTTTATCACGCTCCTCTCCTATCTACCTCGCATTTCTCCATCCTCCAGGCAGGAGGTCCTTCCCGGCAGGACCTCAACCTTTCCAGGAGGCTCCCTGCGGGCTGCACCGCGGCTCTCTGCGGGGAGCAAGGTCCCCTCGGGGGGGCGGGAGCCTCCCATTGCAGCCTCACTTGCTTTTTGACCGAATAGGGGACAAATGCGGGACTTTGTTCCCCTGTGAGCCGCCGGGGAGCCGTCCCCTGCCCTCTCCCTGCCCGGCATCCTCCGGCCCCTGGGAGCTCAGCTGTCCTGCAGGTGTCACACTTCACCCAGCCACCGAGGAATGCCGCTTCCCACGGTAGCAGCTGCGAGGCAAAAAAATACCTTTATTATGTACAGGGGAAAGAAAAGGGTCCTAATTCTTCTTGGACTGTGATCATGGAGGTGCGCAATGTCATTCAGTGCTTGTGCCAGCGCAAAAGTTAGCTCAGACCGTCCTGGGGAGTTTTATTTATTTATTTATTTATTTATGGTAGAAGGACAAGAAGGGAATTAAAGATTCAGAAGGAAAATATAGCAAAGTTAATGAGAACTTACTTGGTTTAGGTGTATGCGTTGACAACAGGCATCTTCCTTCAACAGCTTTAACAGGTCACATTTTCCCTCGGCAGTACCCTTCTCAATCCTTTTTGTAAGTTAAATCCCTTTAAGAGGTGTTCGTTTTAGTTCACTGGCTCTCGTCCGCCTCAGGCACTTTTCCCCATTTTATTTTTTATTATTATTATTATTATTATTTTTACTTTATTTTCTTCATCTTTTGCCCCACGCTCAGACGCTCGGATCCACGCCCACGAGTTAGAGGGTCTCCATCACCCCCAGCCCAGGGGACCGCGCCAGCCGCCGGGCACCGGTGCAACAGATGAGAGGCAGCTTCAACCCTGGCTCCTCAGTGTGGCATCTCCTCATCGCCTCGGAGAACCTCATGCTGCTTACAAAAAGTCCCCGCTCCTTCCGACGCGACTCTTCCTTCCCCCCCCCGGGGCGCAGCTCTGCGAGGCGTGGGGCGGGAGATAAGGCGCAGGAATGAAGACGAGAAGACCACGGAGAGGCAAGCACCGGGGCTTTTCCTCCTCGGCGCTCTCTCCTCGGCCGGCGGCACCGTTTGCCTCCGGGGGACCCCTCCCGCCGCCGCCGCCGCCCCCGCGGCGCTGCCCCCGCCGGCCCCCGGCGCCCGCACCCGCGCCCCCCCGCGGCCGCACCGCGCTCCTGCGCACCCCCCCCGGCCCCGCTTCTCGGCGGAGCCCTGGCTGCTCTCACCCCGAAGCGTCCCCCCGGGGGATTGAGGAGAGGGAAAAGGGCCATCAGAAGGTGGGGGCGTCATGGGTGAGCCGAGGAAAGCACCGTGCCGGGCGGTGTATCTGCAAACTTTGCTCTCGCATCTTTGGGGAAGACCTGGACCGCTCCGAGCAGGGCTGTCGCCGAGCTGCTGCCCTGCCCGGATGGGTCCCTGCTCTTTTCCCTGCCCCGGCACCACTGGGTCCGGCTGGCCAAGAGTCGCGCTTGAGGCTTTAGGGACCGAGCCGGAGCCAAGATTCACAATAGCAGAGCGGAGGGAGGGAGGCTAGGTACCATTTCCTCACTTTTCTTTTCCCTAAAATTAGGACATACACGAGCTTAGAAATGGTACGAAAAAGACGCAGGGTGTTGAGCCAGTTTCCGAAATAGCACGACCAAAAAAAAAAAAAAACAAAAACCCAAAAAACATATATATATATATGTATATGTATTTATTTATTTATTTGGGACCTTTTCGGGGGCTCGGTGCCCGTGTTGGGGTCAGGCATGGAGCATGGCAGGCACCTGCTGCCCCACAGGTGCAGGGTCCTGCCCCTAGCCTGGAGCTCCTGCCGCCCCCCAGCCCTGCCTGCACCGCCCCGGCCTCCGGCCCGACACTGTTGTTGTCCGTAGGGACTACACCACCACCAAGCACTGCTTCTGAGTTTTCCGAGTTTGCCCGAAGCCCTGGGAGGCTATCTTCCACCCCCAGGCTCCCGGGAACAGCAGGGGTTGCGGGGGAGGAGGAGAGGGAAATAAGCACAGGGGAGCAGAGAGAAGGAGACAGGGCAAGGCTGTCCAAGGAGGGGAGGAGGAATGCAAAACAATGCGAAATGCATCACCCCACATCTCTAGCAGAGACCTGAGCATACTGAGACGTGAAACGCTTGATGAAGCAGGCAAGCGCACACGCCTGGAAATGCCATTACAGCAAGCGTTAAGGAACTGCCAGATACACCGCTTTCAATGGCAGCTATTTGTACAAGCACCAGACCTCCACGGGCAGCAGAGAAAAAGGAAGTGATGATGCAGCCACTCTGCATCACTGCTCAGCAGGAGCTGAGCGGTGAAAATGCCAGATTAATTCTGCTCTGGGACTGTCACGGTTGCAGCACTGAGCCTCTGTACCTCCTGGGTGAACCACTGTGATACATATTTTAGACATGCCCCAAATTAGTTACTGTTAAGATTTCGGCAGAACATAGCGCCTTTGGGGAGCCCCGCAGAAAACAGCCTGGTGCCACTGAGCAGTGCAGTGCGCAATCCAGACACGCTGTAACAGGTCTCTCTGCCTGGCTCTTCCTGAGAGATGTTAATTGCACTCATGAGATCAACTCGTGTTGATTCAAGTACAGATCAAATGGCAAAAGCAGCTGCTCTGGTAAGCTGATCCACTCATTCTAGTACACACTCATGCATATAAGTGTATATCTCTCTATATATACACAGACACGTAGTCGTACGCCTGAAATCCATGCAAAGATAAGAAGAGAGTAGAGGTACTCCATAGAGACAATGACAATCTGCACTGAAGTACAGAAAAGGCTATACCACTATATTGCATTGGAACTGCTACTCAGAGCTGATCTAGATATTGTATTTGTACACCTTGTGCATGAATTCTTCATCTGCTATCAGCAGTAGTGACGGTAGACTGCACTACTACACACTGGAATTGTAGACAAAACTTTCAGAGGTTTTTGATGCTCACTTTCAAGAACAGAGCATTTTTTCCCCATGCATTTCCTTATTAGATCTTGAGAAGCAAAGTTCTATTTTGAGTGTATCGTGTTTAATTTATCACTAGCAAATACCTCTATAATTAACAGTATTTCCTATGCCTTTTTATGTGTATCATGACATTGTTTCTTTTTGGGGTGAATGCAACATGGCACTATCAATGTGCTTTATGGTTTCTGGCATTTTACATATGATAACCCATTAGCAGTCTCCTGTGGGTCTTGCCAGTGCTTATAATTCCCAATTAAATTAATGTTCAGATAAAATCTCTGTGGTCTTACTCAGAAGAAAACAACGTAAATAGAATTTTATCTCTGATTCAGGACAGTGGGGTCTGGATCTTTGCAATGTCCTGAATGTATGCTAGTATATTTTATTCCCAGCATGTAGCTAGACGCCAAATGTTTCTCAGCAGTAGGTACTGTGTCAGGGAGAGAGTGGTATAGGGAGAAAATTAAACATACTGTGAAATGTGTAACACATACTGCGGCTGTAGAAGTTATGCTGTAACAGCATGTCTGGGCCTTCCGTTATCTGTGCACAGTGTCACACCAAATTAGGTTTCCCTTGGGATGTGCATTTCTACCACTCCCGTTACACCACTTTCCTAAGAACACCTACTGATGCGTGCCCACTAGTTGACCATTTGCAGTTGAGCTAAATTTTATGTGTCTGCAATAACAGCCATGCTGCTTTTTCCCCCTTCTTTCTGCAGTTTGTGCAAATATTACTAGGGTGTATTTTATTTCATGAACCACTAGACACAGGGGGAAAAAAAAAAAAAAAAAAAGAGGAAGCTTGAAAAATAAGAGAAAGCTGCAAATTTAGCAAATGATAATTGATTTAGCCTTGCAATATCATTGTTTATAGGTAAGAATATCTGCAGCAGGTGTGAGACAGGATGACTTTATCAAAACCAGTGAAGCTGAATCAGCTTACCGAAGACATAGCTCATTATTTTTACATCTGTAAGGAAAGAAAAAGCACAGCAGAAATGCTAGGCAGGTTTGCTCAGTACCAGGTAAAAAGTACTGCTAACATTCTTCTTGCTCAGATTCTTTTCTTTTTGTATCAATGAAAGCTTTTCTTAATATCAGCATGAAAGTGTAAAGGATCATTTTTACTAAGATGAAAATTTATATACATTAGAAAAAAAAATTATGGCAAGTATTTGAAATAATCTAGTCAATTAATTAAAAATTTATTTTATTTTTTATTAATTTAGGATGTTGGAGGAAGATTTCCTCAGGTTTCTATTGTTTACATATGATTTTAAGTATGCTTCTACTGATATATTACACATTAGAAATAATGTAACTTGAAATCACAAAATACAATAATATGTCTTGTTGCAGCTTAGAATTTTTTTCTACATTTGTTTTGGAGACTACATTGTTAGAAAAAATACAGATTATCATTTTTTCACTGTATAACTCTAATTTATGAAATCTGTAACAAGTTAGTTCAATTAGTTCTATTGTTACAGGCCATGCAGTTCTCCCAGCCTGAACTTTTTGCAAGTGGTAAATTGTTCTTGCCAGCCCACACCAGGCATTCCATACTCTTCAGTCTTTTCCTTCCACATAACTCAGTGTATTGCCATTTATGTACTTTAGTCAAAACTAAAGTTTCCAAGACCAAAGACTTGAGAAAAAGAGATTCTGTTTATTGAATGATTGAAGAACATGGAAAAAAAAATAAAAGGAAAAAAAGTGAAAGGAATGGAGAGAGGAGAAAAATAAACAAACAAACAAACAAAAAAAAAATGCAGCATAAATGCTTCATTTTTAATTAAGCATTTATTGGGAATGTTTGGGGTATAAAATGTTCTTGTGATAACAGAGAAAAGGGCCATGAGAGAAAGTGATAGGAACATGTGAAGGGAAGGATAAGTAAAAGGTGAGATGTTGATCTGGGGATGAGAATAAATAGTCCTTAAAGCACTTAAGTCTTTAAAGTCCTTAAAGCAGGCAAGTATCGATCTCAGCAGTACAATGACATAATTTAAATTTTTGGTGTTTTTCAAAGCTGTTAAGCTTTTGTCCTCCATGATTATTCTCAGATATCTGTGCTTTCCAGTAAACACTTATATTCTTTCAGAAGACCCAGCTGTTGCCTTTTTGATCTATTTATTTATTTTTGACACAGTCTTTTAGTAGTTTTAGTAAAACACAGATCTAATGGAACAAATCCAGTGCTAGATTGGGATTCAGCTCCAGACTAGAGACATCATTATTTAGGTGTACATATTTGAACTAATGAGCATTTTACGCTCCCTCTATAGTCAGTAGAACTCTATTCAATACAGTTAAGGGATCATAGAAAAGTTCATCTTTGAATATGGATTATGACTTGAAGATATGCTGAATAGTCTAAGCATCATACTGAAAAGGAGAAGACACCAAAATAGAGGTGTCTCATGCTGTCTGAGGTTCCCAAGGCTCTACAAGACATCTGCAGTCTATAGGACATCTGCAGGCAAATAGGATTTGTTTCACCTTGTTTTAATAAGAACTTGTCTTACAGGTGATCTGTACCTTTTTTGAGGTTAGATCGGATGCTCTGTGGCCTCTCACAGGGCATTGGACACCCAGGCACAGGCGCCTGAATCCACACTGAGTTCCTCTTGGCTCTAGTAGGAGATCAGACCCCTATCTCACATGTGAATGTCAGCATTACAGATACATAAAATCAGACGTATGAATCCTTATAATTACATGACAAAGCATTAAGACAGTGATGGAAAAGGTAATTTTGTTGAAAAGGAATAGAAAACAAACCTAAGCAATGATCACAGAATCACAGAATTGAAGAGGTTGGAAGGGACCTTGAGAGATCATTGGGTCCACCCCTCCCCTGCAGGTTCCTTAGAGCAGGCTGCCCAGGTAGGCGTCCAGATGGGCCTTAAATATCTCCAAAGAAGAAGACTCCACAACCTCCCTGGGCAGCCTGTCCCAGTGCTCCGTGACCCTCACTGTGAAGAAATTCTTTCGCATGTTGATGCGGAACTTCCTGTGTTCTATCTTGTGACCATTACTCCTTGTCCTGTTCCTGGACGGGGGGACATCCTTTTCTCATTTTCTGAAAAAGTTTAATCCTTTACCTATGGTTATGAGGATGATAACATGGTAAATGGTTTGAAATTGTGGAAACAAATGGGATATTTCAACTGGGAGATAAAGGGAATCAAGAAACAGAATTCCAGGGCAGCTAGCCAAACATTTTAGGTATCTCTAAGAGTATGGGGAATAAACAGAAAGAATGAGATGCCTTGCTGCACAAACAAAGCTATAACTTAATTGGCAAGACAGAGACTTTTTAGGATAAATCAAAGGATTGGAGTGTTGATATAGAAGGATACAGGCTGTTCAGGAAAGAAAGGCAGGAGAAAAAAAAAAAAAAAAAAAGACAACATTACATTACCAGGAACGTGTTTAGGATCTTCTGAAAGAAATGACATATGACAAGTTTCTAGACAGAGAATGAACAGGATTTCAAAAGAGATGTTTAGCCAAATTTAACTCAAATTATCAATTTGAGAGAACTCATTGAACACCTTTAGCAATCAAAAAAAAAAAAAAGTAATGGAACCTTCTCTGGAAACTTTTTGGAGATGTGGCTTTGCATCTTCAATACTTGGAGTGTATTGAACTAGGCTTTATTCTGTCTTAATGGAGAGAAACAACTGAAAATGCAGGTGGGTGCCCTTCAGACAAATCTGATAATAGTGACTTTGAAATAATAGCAATAAGCAGTGGAGTAATTACAATGTACTTAAAAAAAAAAAAAAAAAAGGGGATAAAAATAGTAATAAAATATACATATATATATTTTTAAAGGCAATAACTGCAAAAATGCCATAGGCTTTCAGAATATATTAGCAAGAACTAATGAGTAGTTATGATACTTGAAAAATTGTTGTTCTGCTCTACCTAAGCATCACTTTACATCAGCTTTGGACTTCATGTTTGATAGTGGTGTTAAAAAATAAATAAATAAAAGCAGAGGCCTGGTCACCTTTCAGAAATGTTTCAATGTATTTGGCTTGTTCTGTGTAAGAAAAGATGCCTTTAAATTATATTTATATAATTACATAGTTTATAGTTGTTTAAAAATAGTTGTAAAAAGACAGCTAGCGTATTCACCAGACAGAGGAGTAAAGTAATCAACTTTGGATTTTAGCAAGGAAAATCTAAGCTTAATCATAAGTAGGATGTTTCAGACTATAAAAAAGAATTAAACAGTGGAAGATTTCACTTCAGGAAATGGTGGAATCTTTATTTTTGACACTCGTGAGCCTTTTCCTGGGAGTAGCTGTTTTTCCTATTTTAGGATTCTCTAAGTGGCCATAATGAGAGATTTTTCTCCAAAGCTTACTGTACCCCTTTTTTTATATGACATTTTGGGAAACTGAGTTTTCATGCTTTTAAAAGACACATGCAGCCAATCTGTTTGCACCCTCAGATGCCATTTGAACAGTGTGACTCAAATTTGGAAGCATATGTAGCTTAAGAGAGCAAGTAAAGTTTCTGTCCTGGCCTTTATGTATGAAAATGGTGAATTTTGTCCTTCAGATAGCTTTCATGTGATTCTAATAGGACACTAACGCATGTAAATGCAGGTTGTGCCCATTGTGTTCTAGGACAATAGGACTTTAAATGAGGATTTATATGCCTAACCGTAGGTCACTTTTGATTCCTTAGTGTATTGTGGAGGTCCACACAGGGCCAGCAGATGTAGTCCCAGTCTGACAGCAGATCTGCACCCACCCAGAAAAGCAACTGGGATATCCCACCAACCAGGTGTTCCACTGTTCTTTCTTAGCATTCTTAGTTTTTCACTTCTTTTTTTTTTTTTTCTCTTTTTTCTTTTTTTTTTTTTTTTTCAACTAACATTTTTATATTTTTCTTTGACTTCTATTTGTAAGAGATATTGATACTAAACTGTTTTAAAAGCAAATCATAGACTAATTACCCTAACTTTAATAAATATATATATAAGCATTAACCCCACATGATTCTTCTGCTTCTCTCTCCATCAGACAAAGAAATCTATCAGTAATGCTTTTAATGCATCAAAAAGGGACACATTTTTAGAAATGTATGGCTTTTACAGTATACTAATGATCTGTCTGAAGAATAACAACAGTTCAGCTTGGTGGTGGGATGTGTTGAAGGTATGTAAAACCTGAGACATAGAATATAAAATTAAGTCATTTGCAGAAGGACACTAGAACAAGAAGGGGAAGGAAGATATTCAGGCTTGAAATATCCGTTCTGTTCCTACCTTGTAAATGCTTCTTTTTTTTTTTTTTTTTTTTTTTTTTTGTATTTTTTTTTTATATTCATTTTTCTTACCTGTGATGTGGCTATAATATATATATATATATATATATATTTTTTTTTTTTTTTCTATCAGAACATTATTATTGTGCACTCAGTATCTAGGAAGAAATCATAAATGTCTGTAAAGCCATTAAACCCCCCGTAAATAGCAACAATGGTAACAACAAGAGATTTACCCACGGTGGATGCTGAACTGATTCTGCATTTTAGATAACAGAAGTTAATCTTTGTTTCAGATGTTTTCATGAATGTAAAACACTGAGAGAAGATTATTTCTGTGTATAAAATATTTCTGATATTCAGTCTTGCTATGTATACTGAGACACTCTGCTAGTTAAGCTTACTAATTATGTGTGTGTGTGTATAAATATATATATATACACACATTTATTTATTTATTTATATTATGGCAGGTCATATTAGTGAGCTTAGAAAAGTCAGAAGGTATCAGGAAGGTAGCTAGATCTTTTATGCTTATATATAGCTAGGCAGAGATAACCCAAAAGAGGATTAACTCATGTTTTTATTATTATCATTTTAGAGTACTTCGGTAGGTTTTTCAATATTTTTTGTGTGTTTTTGTGTGTGACAGAAGAATACCAAATGCTCTTGTTGGATTTTAAATTGCTTAATGCAGTATTTAGCTACATTTTTGGTATATATTCTCCAAGTAGTGTTAAACCCAGAAAGAAATTTACTTAGTATTTGATTATGAGTAACAGAAAAGCAAGGTAATTAGTTGCATAGATTTTCAGAATGCTGCTTAATGAGTAATCCAGAGAGAGAGAACTTCTATTTTTCCTGCATTAAATGGATACCATTATTTTCCACTGCGTTTCTAGTGTGTTTTGCCCATAATTATTAGCTCAAGAGAAGTTACAGAAGCTGGGCAGGGGGAAAGGAAGATCAAGCATTCAGAAAGTATGGGAGTATTAATATAGCCATGAGGGGTACAGTTTCTAGGTGTGTGTTTTCCATGGTATGATTTACCATCAATAAAAGACCGATAGATGGTGCTATAGAGACAATTTGCAATTACTGCACAGATGTGCAAGGTGCACATCATTTTATTCATACACATCTGCGTAAGGTAGGAAATAGGCTCAAACAAAGGAATAGGCTCAAACAAAGAATTGATTCTACTCTTCTCTCTGTTTTTGTTTTTTTGTTTTTTTTTACACACCCTTTTCTTACACAAACTTTTGCCTTATAGAGTTTCCTGCTCAATTCTAAGCCAAAGAACAGAAATCATCTATGATCTTGTTGAGAAATATGTATCATGTGTGTGTATGTATCTAGGTATTTTCATTTTTATTTAAGCTTTCCATCATTTTATTTCAGTTTTGTACTCACTGTAAACTGATCATAGATCTTAATTTGGTATGCTTTGGTGAAAGTCTGTGGTATAGGATGTCATCTCTCTGTGTTTTGTATAGGTGTGTCTTAGTGCTCAGAGCTTTTTGCACAGAGTTCTTGTCACTTAATCAGCAACAGTGGGAGCAAGGGGTGGCAGCTTTGCTGTGTCTGTTTGCTGCTTCTGGTCACTGCTGCTCTTGCTGCAGGAAGGCTGACTGATGTAGACAAGAAGAATATATATTCCATCAATGCTATGGTGGGATTGCTACTGGGGATCAAGAAAATAGAGATGTACGACAGGCAAACTGTCATCTCCATGAGATCCTGAAGCCTCTGTATCTCAGGATAGTTTGGTACTTAATGTGATGCTCAGATCCTGCCTTCATGGGTGCCTAGTTTGTACGCAGTTCCTAGGACCTCTAGTGAGATCCACCTAACCAGATGTTAAACATCTACAGTACTGATGTCTGCATGAGACACTTCCTTGCATATGCAGACAAAATATTTCGACAATATATTTTCATAGAGGTGAACCTTGCCATAGGACTGCCTGTTTTTCTTCAATGACTACAAAAATAGAACACCACTTTTAGCCATCATATAAACATCTGCAATGAATCCCGTCCTTGTACACCAAAGAAACACAACTGAGCATGGTCCTTTGGAAAAGGACATGTAAGAAAAGTTGCAACTTGGAAAGTGGAATTTATAAAAATGATATCCATAGTGTATAGAGTAAACTGGAGTTGCATTACCTCAGATGAAGTCTTTAAGTCAAGATTAATTTTGTTTGATAAGTAATTAATCCTTCTTTTTATAGACATCATGTGGTTCATAAGCGTGTGGGGGATTGGTCTCTTCTGCATCATCCATAAAACTATACCGTAACTGGGAGCTGATATTAGTAAAGACTTCATCAGACAGCAGTGGTTTGTGTCTCCTGGTCCTGTAACCTAAACATGATTGGATGATGAAGGTATACTACATCTCCAAGTAAGAAAATTTAGATGTGTCAGTAATGGAGATGGGATAAGTAATTAAGAGAGATACCATGAGGAAGCAACTGAATTTAATGGCACCATTTTTCAGCTGAAGATATCTATGAGGCAACAGGATATGATATTCATATCTTTTTGACCTGTACTATCTTGTTCTACTCTCAGTGGTGTACTCTTAATGGAGTTACTGGATTGCCTTTCTCAGAGTATTAAGACTCTGTAATCACTGTTACTCAGACATCAGGGATAGAAATGAGCAAAATGGTGAAATGATTATTTCATCTCTTTGACATTAATTACTTGTTCAAAATCCTCTCTTTAATGTTTTTATACAACTCCAGTTCACTCAAGGTCAGTAATGAGTATCTAGATTTTGTAAATACTCTGCAGTATACTCTCAAATCCACTAAATTTCTGAAAATTTCTGAGTACAAATATGTTAACTAGAATTATTAAGGAGATAAGCACACAAAAGAAGAAGATGTAGTTAAATACATTTTTAATATTAGAATGAGAGATAATGAGGATGTGTTTACAGTAATCTTCCAACTTTACTCATAATGCTTCTCTAGGGTAGCAAAATATTTGAAGCAGCTGTTTGGATAATTTGGATTAGAGTTGAAAGTCTATTTAGAAGGCAACTATTTGTAAGTTATACACGTTGCTGTAGAAGAATGGTAATAAATAAGCGTACTCACTGAACAAAGGATATTTATTGCAATAGATTAGTCTGTGCTTATATAAACTAGCACAACACTTTTATTAATAATGACTTGTAAGAGATAATCCTTGACTTTTATCCAGTAGGAGTTAATGGAAAAAGAACTTGGAGACATGGTTTTATAAAACAACAACAAAAACTGAATATGAATATCCAAAAGCTTTATCATTAACTGCCTTCTTGACCATTGGAGACACCATATCCATTGTCAGAAATAATATATTGCTGTAACTCTCATTGAGATTTTATACTCTGCACTACTATCCAAATTCCTTGCTTAAATATATAAAATATAATTTAATGGCTTGCAAGAAGTCTTTTTTTTTTTCTTTTTTTCTTTTTCCTCCTAGATAATTTTGTGGGTGGAAATACTTCTATGTAATTATATCATTTATGCAATTGATTGCCATTATTTTCAAGAATTTTAGGTTTATTATGCATGTTAAAATTTATGAATAGTTTTCCAAACTTAAAACATGACTTGAACTACAGGAAAAAAAAAAATCAGAGATCTTGTGACTATTAGTTAATCTTCTTTCTTTGTAGTGATTTCTGTAACAACTTTCAGTCTACAGAGACCTTTCCCTCTGCTAAAATTTTGTATTTGTTATCAGTTAGTTTTAATGTATAAACTGTTTCATCTGTCACTCTAGAAAAAACTTCCTATGGACTAGCTACTTTCATATCTCACACATGAATGAAGAACATTTTTCCTGCTTTGGCTCCTAAACAACAGTTCCCAAAATAGTCAATACCAGCCATATAAAATGCTGAATATCAAAATGATTAAAAAGTAAATCTGACACTTATGTCTTGTTCCTATCTAGAAAAAAAAATATATATATATATATATATATATATATGTTTTATTTAGAGGCAATAAATCTTTTAAAAATAACCTTCTGCATGTTTAATCTTAACAGGTTACTGTTAGTGAAAAGACGTCATGAAATTAAATGTATAATTCTTTCTTCTAGATGAGTTTGCCCAAAGCTCCATCCAACCTGGCCTTAAACATTTCCAGGGATGTGGCATTCACAAATATGATCAAACATGTTCAATACAGGGCTAGTGACAAGGGAGAGATCAGAACACAGCCGTATGTAATCTCAGTCCAAAATTACAGCAACAGTAATTATATACAGAATTTTTCCAGCTTTGTTATACAGATAATCAGCTTGCTACAGGACTGGCAACTGGGTTTTCCTATAATTCTTTATATCTTTTTTTTTTTTTTTCCTAAATGGGGAAAGAGGATCAAGAACATTAAGGTCTGACGTATCCATGATTTGTCATCTTTCTTCTGTCAGCTGACCATATTTAATCCTGACTACAGTTAATGAAAGAGTTAATATAACATCAAAGACTGTTCTCAACTTTGAAACCTTGTTCCTTTCCTTTCCTTTCCTTTCCTTTCCTTTCCTTTCCTTTCCTTTCCTTTCCTTTCCTTTCCTTTCCTTTCCTTTCCTTTCCTTTCCTTTCCTTTCCTTTCCTTTCCTTTCCTTTCCTTTCCTTTCCTTTCCTTTCCTTTCCTTTCCTTTCCTTTCCTTTCCTTTCCTTTCCTTTCCTTTCCTTTCCTTTCCTTTCCTTTCCTTTCCTTTCCTTTCCTTTCCTTTCCTTTCCTTTTCATTATTATCTGTGACAATGTATTACTAGAAACTTACTCCATAAACAGGGTTTTCCAAAGAGAAAAAACAACAACCTTATTTAGAGAAGTTTTTACAGAAAAGAGATATGGAAAAAAAGGGACTGACATGACTAACATTTATTTTTGAAATGGCTTTCTTTAATATAAACAGTTTGTGATGGTTACTTGCTAGCCAAGCTTAAAGGGTCAGACAAACGCGTATTTCATTAGTATTTTCTTACTAGTCATAAATTTTCAAACTGAAAGCAGTTTAATTCCCTGAGGTCATCCTAGAAACACTTCTTAGTATATCTGGCATGTTACATGAGATATGTGTAATTCTTCTAACGAAGACAGTGCTTCATTGACTCTTCAGAGCTAGAATTGAAGCTTGCGGATCCTCCAAATTAGGTTACAGTCAAACTTCTTTTGGTAAAATTATACGTGCAGAGTAAAAATAAAGGCATAACACCATTTCCTTTCAATAAAAAAGTTTTTTAAAAGCATGTATAGTTAGGTTATTCTTGGACTTTGGAGAAATCCTGCAGGAGAGAAGGAGGGAGAAACCCTCTTCATGGAGTTCAGCCTTACATTTCACAGTTCTTTGTTCTGCCAGTCTCAACCATGTGAGAAGACAGCGCCAATGCCAGATACAGATAGCACTGGTTTTAATTTTTGCTATTAGACAGGAAACAGACCTCCTATCATGGTGAAAAAGTGCCCTTTATGGGTGACGTTGCTCACTTTGTCACTGTGTTGCAGCTACAGAAGAGGGCTGCTGGAGCCAGGAGGAGAGAAGCATCCCTGAGAGGCACAGTGATGATGGAGGAATAGAGAAATGCACTCCGTTCTGTTTCAGCTTCAACGAGCAAGTTCTTCAAAATAAAAAAGCAGCTGGACAATTTTGCTGCTAGAGGAAAGGACCATTAAAAAGTGAGGATGCTCAACCTTAGGCTCTGCATTAGAATCTCTGTAAGTCCTGAAGCACAACAGGCTTAGTGACTGCCAAGTCTCACTGGAGAGGAACTTTCTGGAGCTTCCAGAAGGAGCAGAAGTTCTGTGTCAGGGTACCTAATGCATGTTATCAGCACTCTTCTCATCCTAAGCCAAACACAGCATTCTACCAGCTACTAGGAAGAAAATTAACTCTGTCCTAACTGAAACCAGGACAATCCTAAACAGAACTTCCCATCCCTGAAACATTCCTGACAGAAGCTTGTGCAACACTGTTTTTCAGATAGAAATACCCCAGTCCTGCTACCTAAATCAATCTAGTGCTTGACTATCAGTATTGAAAGAGAGCTTTCCTGAAGCCTAGGCTAATTCCTCATTTTGTAATGTTAACTACTTAATTCAGATTCTATAGAAAGACTTTATCCAATTCATTATGGCAACTCTCACGTGCACGCTTAAAACTGTTTTACATATTTCTTCTTGATTTTATTTTCTCTAAATGGCCAATACAAGTACTTTGGGCCATGTATTTTTATTACTGACCATTTCTATACAAATAAATATTCATCTCTCCTATCTGAACAAGCTGTGCACTTCTATATTAATGTTAAAACATTGACTTATATCTTCATTTTATTTTTGATTTGTTTATCTTACATCGATCTGCAACCATCTGAGATATTAAGAACTGTCTTTCATCTTCTTTCAGAGTGACATTTCTCATTCAGAGTGACACTGCATCTGCTCAAAGACATGGATAGTAGTAGTAGCTCTACTGTCTTGTAATCTTGCAAAGACTTTGCCAGTGATTGTTCAAGCATGAGACAGTAAGAGTCAAAAGGCTGGATGGGTCTGAACAACTTTTCATAACATTTTGGTGTCTTGTAAAACAACACATACCCACAGAAGTTGTGCCAACTCAGTGGGGTGAGCTTTTCCATCCATAATCAGCAGAGATTTACTGACTGCAGGTGCCCATCCAAACTACATTTATCTACTAAAAATAGCAGAATATCACCCCTCCCTTTTTTTTTTTTCTTGCATATTGCGTCAGAGTTTCCCTCTTTCCCTCTTTTTCTCACTTCTAATTCTAAAAATAAAATAAAATAAAATAATGATAATAAAAAACAATAAATAAAAAAGAACCACACACATGAACTGTGGAGAGTGTTTGATTCTTTAGCACAAGAAGAAAGAGAGAAAACTATTCTAGAAGCATAAAATATTTTATTAAAAATCCTTCTAGGGACACTAAATCACACACATATGCTTAAACTTCCCTGCTATTTCATTCTGTGTTCAAACATTATATAGAAATCTCTTTTAAGGAAGAAGAATGCTTTTTTTCATTGGTATTGTCTCACACAATTTAATGGGCTTGTACTAAAAGATCAAAAGCTGTTTAGATGTGCAAATTTTTCACCAGGAGCAGAAACAATAATTCTGAAAGTCAGACTCAGTTGACCTTCATAGGTGTACTCCAATAATACTCTTTAATTTTGGTACTTTGTTTGACATATTGCTTTGAAGAATTACTTTCAGATATATTTCAGAAATGTTTTTCACAGCTACTGAAGCTCATGGGAAGGTTTGGAAGAAGCTTGCTTCATCCAGAATTGCCTTGCATGGAAAGTTAACCCTATGCTGTGAACCCTCTTTAGAAAAATAAATAAATAAATAAATATATTACATATTTCTAAGCAACAAATGGTCTCAGTCACCATCTGCTTCACCTTGCCAGCTTAAGTGAAGAGATAAATATCCTGTAATAGCAGGACATGATCCAGACTCTGAAACATTGGCAATTTTCTGTCTATCCTCTGTAAAAGCATGTCACTAATGAAAAATAAATCTATCTTGGAAAATAACAGAGGAGCTGAAGGAAAAAATGTATGATTTTCCTTCCTGTGATTAATGTCTCTTCATGTAATAAAGAGACAGTATTTCAATTCTAGCATTTTGTCAGATGTATTGGTGTCTCACCTGTAATATTCTACTTAATGTAATAAATGAATATGCTTGTTGGTTTTTACCTCTTTTTTCTTCATTAATCTTCATTAGACAGTCTCTAACCCATGCTCTAGGAGGACCCAGGACATTTATGAGTGTGTTTCACAGACTGGTACCCAATCTGTATGAAGATGTGGGTGACATTCAAGGATTTGTAAATGTCTTGTTCAGCAGTTAGCCCTATTAACAACAATTAGCCCCTAAAAATGTAGTTTTTGTAAGGTGTGTGTCATTGTTATCATATTATGTCATTAGTGATGCACAGGGAGCATCTATATTTTTTTAAACAGAGGTCATCACCACAGCAGCTCGGCATTTAGTGGCAAACATAAAACATAGTATGATATGTTATTTCTTTGAGTTCTGTTTTAGTTCTGATTTGACTGGTTGGTTTTGTGTATTTTTTTTTTTCCATTTTAAAGCATAGAAAATAATTGGAGTGCTGTACTACAATGCTATTTATAAGTCAAGAAACAGAAGTGGGATTTGAATGTTCAGAGTTGTGACCTAGGTGGGTCAAGCACATGCACAAGCACAAACCTTGTTGTGATAATGTTGGAAAGGAGGGGAGGGAGATGGAGATGATGTCTCCACACCCATCCTGCCATAGTAGGTTTTGCTGTGAGCAGAACACTCAAAAAGAAACTCCAGCATAAAACAATGCTAATGCTATATGGACAATCTGTGAACAAAGGCCAGGAGTACAATAGAGAGAAGTGTTTTGACAGTGCAGAAATACCCAGAGTATCACAGATAACACATACCATGTGTTTCCTCTTAACTGTTTTTAAAATAGTCACTTACAGAGTGGCACAATGAATATAACCATGATGGAAAATATACTTAAAAAAAAAAAAAAAAAGTCATGGAGTGAGCTTGGACCCAGGACCTTACCAGTCCACACAGTTCAGTTTTAGCTCATTCTCTGACTATATTTTGGACCCACTAATTAGCTGCAGCACAAATGACAGAATAGTTCACTGAGTAATTTACCAAAGTTCATTTTGCTTGTTTAATTTTGTCATCTACTTGCATGGAGGTGCCTGTTGTAAGGAGAGTATGTTGATCTATGACATCAATCTGTGGTGAATAAATGTATTACCATGCAAGAATGAACATAGTTTGGCTATGATAATAATGTTTCTAAGCTGTGCTGTGTGTATTTGGTGGTAATCATTTTCTCAAATGCATTTGCGCTGTTCTTTTTTGGACTTGGTTATTGCTGAGATTCCTTGTAGCACCATATATTTGAGGTTTTTGTTATGCTAATTTATTGCAATTCAGAGCAAGGATATTGATTGTTTATTTCTTTATAGATGACTTTTTTTTTATTATTATTATTATTTATTTCTGTGGGGATAATACTGTTGTTCACTTAGCAAATATGCTCATAAATAAAGTCATGCAAATGCCTCATTATCCTAAGAAGGAACGTTATAACACTTCAGAGAGCCAACAGTTCACATTATCTATTTCATGTTGAAGTCACCAATATCCTTAGCAAGATACTTGCATAGATTTATTTTTACATAAGTAGCCTTTGCTCTCATGAAAATAATTACGAACATTTTAAAACACATATTTATTTATGATTTACTGTGCTTTTATATCCCACTTTGTGTGGCTTAATGATCAAATTTTATACATTTACAATATTTGATTTATGTTTTAACTTTTAACATTAAAGTATTTTAGAGCTGGACTTCAGAAGTTAATACATTAAGTGGGTTATTGCATGTATTAGTACAGAATTCTGTTAAATCATCAATACATCATAAAACTACCACGCTTATTTTAACTTTGTAAGATAGGAAGCTATTTTTCTCATTCTTTTCTCTATGTACCTTATTTTCACTATTTCTTGTTTCTTTCTTTCTACTGTAGGCACTTCTGGTTTGAGAAGCAGTAAGCACACAGGAACACAAACACACAGATGCAAAATTGGAACCATTGTGTTGCTTTATTTAAATAGAAATAACTCAACATCTCCATTTAAAATAAGAGATTTTTGACCTATCTCTCAGTAAAATATATTTATTTATTTATTTATTTATTTTAACAGAATGCATTTATGTAGGATTCATGCAAGTGTCAGAATGGACTGAAAAATATAATTGCTCAGAACTACAGAATTATTGTGTATAGAAACTACAGAGCTTTTTATAAAATTAAAAAAAAAAAATCAGCAGAACGTAACTGGTGTTAAGGGGTGACAGGGTGTCATTTTTTTTCATTACAGTGATACCACTGCCATCACCTCTATCTTTCATGAAGAATTATAACTATTTATCAGAGGATGCTTAAACCTCTCAATATAAAAACTAAGAACTTGGTATGCTTCTGGCAGTCACTGCCTATCTGTCTAGTGCAGGTGGCTAAATGTAGCAGCATGGCCAGTGGTCAGCTTCAGCTCTTGTCACAAGCATGTGATCTTACTAGGGCCACCAAAGTCCGGTTCCACAGACCTTTTGGCCTCATAACCTGTGAATTTAGGAAGCAATGACAGTTTGAAAATAGCAATGAAAAACAAGAATAAAACAAATTGAAAGACTATGCAGGCAATCTAGCAAGTCAGTAAAAATAGTTTTATTGAGGCCACTGAGAAAGTTGATGAAAGACCTCCTAACCACAAATATATACTTAATTATGAGAAGCATACTGAAATGCCTCCTATTATAAAGCTAATAGAAACCTGTAAGCATGGTACTAACAAAGCTTATTTGTCTGACACTTTATTACATAAATGTAAGTGAAGACCTTTCACTCAACCGTTGTAGAGAACATAATCCAATCACTTAATAATTTATTTAGTTCAGCACATTCAGAGGCCAAACATCATGACAGAAACTTGAAAAGAATCAGTGATCATCAACTGGCCCCAGGCAAAATGTATAGAACAAAATAGGGCTGTCTGGCAGGCAATATCACTCCCTAGGGAAATTGTAACAACTACAGCAAATACCATATTAAGAAAGAAAAAAATAATAATAATATCAGTGATAAAATAAGCATTGATAAAACCAATTCATACTAAACAATTAAGTTTTATAAGGAAGTGTTGCTTGGTTATTTTAACAACACCTTAAATTTACACCTTAAATTTATTAATTTAAATATACATTGGGTATACATTTTAAAATAAATTGACAGGAAATTATGTCTCAGCTAAAGAGTTAGGTAGCCTGGTCAAGAATAAATCAGTTAACAGCACAATGAGAAAGACATTCTAAGTGATAGCTGTGATTATATAAGCAATGAATTTTGGGGGGTTATTATTATTATTATTATTTTAAGTTAGCTTGCAGTTTTGTAGAATTGCAATGGACAGCTCTTTTCTTCTGACACTGAGCTTTTCAAATTTTTCTGAAGATAAAAATAGCATTAGTGATGACTAATAGAGCAAGAGTAGGAATAATGAGAGAGGACTGCAGGTCTAAAAGACTGTTAACTATGGTAGCTGTGATAAGGATTATGTTTCTTTGAACCACATTCACAGACAGGAATATTCCTGTTCAAAGAAGTTTTTACAATTTTGTTCATCCAGAATAATGAACTATGTCGATGTGAGACAGCATCATACACTATCAAACCACAGTTGGATCCAAAATAGTAAGAATGAACCCCAAATACCCTACACATATTTAGAATCAAGCTCTTGAAACAACGAATTAAACCTGACAACGACATCAGAGTGACCATAACTTTTCTCTAGACAATTTATGTCCAAATTATTAGAATTCTTCCACAGACAGTTCTACAACATGAAATATGTTTGGCCTGCCTGCTCTTTGGACATCAGGTTGTTTTCTAATAGATATATTTGTGACATTGACCCAAATGGTCAATGGGTTACATCCAGCATGTTAGCTGTGTTTACAGGTTGTTGATTGATGATGCTTTTTATTCTGGTACAGGTATAGAAGGGCCACACTAAGCAAGGAAGTATTGCCCCAAATACTGCTGGTGAAGATTTCATTTAAATAGTCTCCAAAACCACGTTACTAAAGAATTTTGCATTATATCTTGCAAAATACTGGGACTACATGTTTTGCTGTTGCAAAGGGCAAGAACCTCTGTAGAAATTACTTTCTGGTTCAGTACCTCTTTGAAGAAAGAAACGTAAAATCTTTCCTTACAACATCTATGACTGTAACTATTTCTTTTGGTCTTCTACCCATTTATGCCTAAAAGAAGTATGGAAATAATGAGTGAAGGAAAATGCATCCATTTCTTAAGTATGACTTTAATCTTTGTTTTTGAAAGCAGTTGCTTATCTCCATTCTTCTTGTTTATTAAAATTGTAAACATTACTGAACACAGATGTTCTTTTTATTTTTATTTCATGTGTAGTGAAAAATCCTGGAATAAAATAAAAGAAGAGTAAGTAATTAATAAGAACTCTTTCATTTGCAAGAAAAAAAAAGAATACACCATAGTCTATTTCACTTTTAGTAAAAATAATAAAATAAAATAAAATAAAATAAAATAAAATAAAATAAAATAAAATAAAATAAAATAAATAAAATAAAATAAAATAAAATAAAATAAAATAAAATAAAATAAAATAAAATAAAATAAAATAAAATAAAATAAAATAAAATAATTGTTTTTATTTATTAACAAATTACGTACTTCTGGAAAAGAATTCACATAGATAAAATGTTTCTCACCTTCAAGATAGAGATGTCTGTATTAAAATCAGGAAACAGATAGTCATTAAACATCAAATAACATCTGTACCCAGCTGATTTAGGCAGGAAGAATCTCACATTCAACTGAACCTCAAAGATATCTGCAACATGTAAAATGTAATTATCCAACACAAATTTCCACCAAGAGTCAGGTCTATTGTCCTGTTGCTACAAACAATTCTACTAATTGGTGTTTTTTTAACAGTGCTTCAAGAACACTAGTTAAGTGCTTATGTGGAAAGATAATTTCTTCTCTTGAAGCCTCTTTGCACACCCTCCTTTCAGGGATTTGTATTCATTGGTAAGATCTCCAGGCTGAACAGTCCCAGATCTCTCAGTTTCTGCTGATAGGAAAGATGCTCCAATCCCTTCATCATCTTTCTGGCCATTCACTGAACTCTTTCCATGTCTTTCTTGTACTGGGAGCTCAGAACTGGACACAGTACTCCATGTACGGCTATACCAATGCTAAGTAGAAGGGAAAGATCACCTCCCTTTACCTGCTGGCAATACTTTGCCTCAGAATACCATTAGCCTTCTTACTGGTAAAGGCACATTGATAGTTCATCAGGTCCTTTTTGGCAAAGCAGTATAGAAAGTGGCAGAAATTTCACAGTAAATGTGAGAACAGAGTCACTTTGAGAATAAGACTGTAACAATAATATCAAAGTGAGGAATTAGAGTGATCATAAGAATAAAACTAGTTCTTTTTTATTTCTGGGACCACACCTCATCTAAAGGATGAGGATCCAGACAATACTTACAACAAACCTGGAAAAATGTGGTTTCTTAGTGTGGTCCTTCAAAACATTTTTCTGACTCTGTTGTATATGTGACATTGTATACAGTATACAAAATTGTCATTCTTCTGTTTTTTTAAGACAAGAGTTCCTTCATTCCACACAACAGGAATCAATATTTACATTAGTGTGTGATCAGTAACAATCATATGGGGCCTTTTGCTTTCTCATTTACTGTAAGACAGCTGGTGAGATTTTGGAGCGACCTGTTACAAGATAGAATAAATTGTGTGGCCATAGTAGAAAAATTTACACCACTACTGTTAAAAGCAATTTTGAGTTGTCCAGAAAAAAAAACTGTAGTGTTCCAAGAACCACTGTTGGTATTCCCCAGAAAAGATAATGGTGAAGGTAGACTGCTCTACTCACTACAAGATAAACTTTTCCTGAATTGCACGTAGTCCCACAGATAAAGAGGACGCATGCAGTGGTCAGAGGTGAGGGTACTCAAATGTACACAGTATTCTTTACTAGTGGGTGAAAACACAAAGATCCGTGAATAAAGATTCCTTGACAAAATAAAACTAAAACCAAAAGCACCATCACCAAAGACAACAACAAAACATATCCAAATATGCTTGGGTGAGTTTCTGAAGAACAAATAGGACAATGTCCAAGGGAAAAAACACAGACAATGCATGACACCTAAATTATGCTAACTATAATCCCCTTCTCTGCTCCCCACCCCTGTTTTTACAGCACTAACAAAGCCAATGGAAAACATATGTAGATTGGCAGAAGTTAGTTCTGACGAAGGTTTTGAAAACTTCAGTAGTCATTATCAGAGCTGCATGACAATCTTCAAGTGGCTTGCTGAACTCCATGTAAGCATTTTCTTTTGTTTCTTATACTCACTCTGGGAGTTCTGGCTTCATAAAACTCTTAACACTCAAAGCAAAACATTGGGCTAACGTGTTATGTTCCCATGCAAAACTGTAGAGCTTTGTATGGTTTCCAATGGAAACTGCAATGTCTCCCCAGCATATCCTCCCCTGGTATCAGCAGGTGTCATGTTTTGTGCATTATTTAAATCACATTGGAAGGTTGTAGTTAGGAGCCAGCAAGAGTATGGAGAAAGGGAACAAAAGAATTTCAGTAACTTATCAAAACTGATATTTCAACTTATATACAGAAGAAAAAACCTGAAGTCTTTCAATAACAATTGGCAAGTCAGTGGCTTAATATAGATCAACAAAGCACACCTTGTTATAACCTGTCACTAACAGAAACACTCTTACTATAGTGGTGAAAATTACAATGACTTCATCTTATTGACTGTGGTGGATAACATTAGACATTCTATTCCTAATTTTACAGCCAAATGATAGAAATATAACCCAAAATTGGTGATAAAAGTATATATCAGTATCACAGATAATGCCTCATAAATCTAATGCTTTTCTCAATCTGATTATTTTACAAAATAATTTAATTCAGGACTTCTCTATGGAGAAGTTTGCAGTGCTGCAGAAATACTCAGCTGGAAATTCTGACTACAAATTAAAACCCTAAAACAATTTGAAAATATTAAATTGGGAATATGCAAAATACAGGAACTCACTGCCTCATCCAGACAAAACTATTGCCAGATGTGAAAAGCTTCATATCCCAAAGAAATGGCATCTGTCGGTTCCAGTAGCCAATGGAACGGAGGAGGAAGTTACTTATAACATTGAGGAAAGAAATTGTCAAAACTCAAGGTGGTATACCAGCCTGCTGGCACATCACTTCTAAAACATACTGGGTAGGAAACTCCTGAATCTGAGAATGGAGATCATGATGATGGTACCCGTAAGACACTCTAGAACAGATTAACAAAAAGAGGGGTGTTTATACATTTAATTTTGATGTGTTTGCAGTCCATCTCAAAAGGTATTTTTTTCTTAAGGGTGCCTGAAACTCATGTACTATTACCTGATTATGATTGATTATTATTTAGATCTTGGGCTGGCTCAGAGCACAGAAAGATACATTAAAAACAGAGAGGTAAATTGCATGGCATATCAACAAAAGACTGTCATTCGGTCTTGATTTTGTTTGCTCACTGTGAAGGGGTTGTATTTGGGAGAGAGGGAAGTGCCAAACTCTTCGCTGCTTCTGTGTTCCTCTGTGCTGCTGGCAAGCAGTCATAGTGAATGGCTTTGCCAAGTTCCTCACTGATGGGTAAAATCCAAAGTCCAGTTACTACTTATGAGCTAGCATTTAACTGAAGACCTTGAGTTCTACCACTAAAAACATCTAGTTACATGTTGCCAGGTGTAGGAAACAAAGAAAAGTTACTTCAAGAGCTAGAATAAGATTATGTGATGCATCATTGAACAGTCAGTATTTCCCAGTTAACACTGTGGTGAAGAAGGCCAAGAAAAGAACAAATCCTGAAGCACTGCAATGGTTATTTTGTTTCTTATCAGGAAATCATGCGTGGTCCTCTTTTCACTCATATTGGGAATAAACAAAATGAATGTTTCTCAGATCTCCATGAATGTGTTTATATTTACCTACAAAAAGAGAGCCAGAATAAATATTCATAACACTGGTGAAAGAGTATACCTTCTGCATTTAATTAGGATTGAACCCAGGTCAAAATGATGTTCTGTTTCCTGCTCATGTTATGTCTTATCAGGAGCAACACCACTTACCTAGCTGATTACATTAGCATGAATCGATGCAAGTAATTTGACATTTGGGTCCTCATTTCTTAGTCTGTGAAAATAATTTGATGTTGAAGCTCATTATATACAGGACCATGTAGGGCTAGGGAGAGCTGCAAGAGGACCTGCAGTTCATCCTGTTTTGTAAGACAGAATCAAGTATATCTCGCATATGATAGCCTTCCAAATATTTGCTTAATTAGTTGTTGAAAATCCTGTTTGATAGGAATTTGCACATCTGATACAGTGTGCTTTAGTGCTATACCTAACCTTAAATTAGAAAGAATTTTAATAATTTCATTATTCTTTTTTCAAAATCAGATTTTCTGCAACATAAGTTTTGTACAACTCATCTTGCCCTGAAGGAAAATGGGGGTAGAATAACCAGTGAATTCTTTTCAAAGACATGTTTGTGTCACCTCTTCTGGTTGTTTTTCCAAGTCACACAAAAATGCAACCCACCCATGCTCTGCTCATTTATTTTTTTTTTTTCTCACTTCTCCTTCAGCCTCCTAACTCTTCCTAACTTCTTTAAAGTTTTAAAGGTGCGGAACTGTTCTCATCAAAACATAACTAAGGAGTTTCTATCTCTTACATATAACGCATTCATCAGTGTGCTTCAAAATGATAGATAAGGTTTTTTTGTTTGTTCATTTTTTTTATAATTCATTATGTCAATGACTCATTTTTCACCTGTGATCTGGACCAAGATGCATTTTAATGGTAACTGTATCTAGCTAGTTTCCACCCCCTTTGTATTCTTGTCTTTGAATTTTATTTCTCTTTTGATTTTTGTGGAAAAAAATTATTAGGCAAAATTTGTGGGAAGAGGGGTTTCACAGTGTGTTCTAGCCAACTCCTGTCCTGGCATCCTGGGGACCTAAATTCTGAAGTTCAGGAACACATTTCCCCAGTACTCTCTCCAGAGGTAGCCTGTGAAACTCTCTTGGTAGACTCTTTCAATATGACTGAAGTATTTTACTGGTCTTTGAACATGATCTTTCAGTTAGTACTTACCTTACAATATCACTGCATCCAATTCATAGTTCTCCATTTTGTTTAAAGGAGTAAAATCTAGGAGATAGTAAAGCCTTACTCAAGGTACATCTATCACATCATTTATGTGTCTCCTACCTGATGGTTTAAAAGTTATGTTAAAGAAGAAAAATATATATAATTGGTATAAGAATTGATAGTAAATTCTCATTCTCATTTACTATCTTTTGTATGAGATGTATTTCAATATTTACAATTTTAAAATTGCATGATTTGAGCATGACAGAGAACTGGAACAGGCTGCCCAGGGAGGTTGTGGAGTCTCCTTCTCTGGAGATATTCAAGGCTTGTCTGGATGCCTACCTCAGCAGCCTGCTCTAAAGAACGTGATTTGGCAGGGGGGTTGAACCTGATGATCTTTCAAGGTCCATTCCAACCCCTTCAATTCCATGATTCTGTGATTTGTTGCAGGATCCCTTTTGAGACTGATTCTTGTCTACCTCATATATAACTTCCTAGATCACTATTTTATATCTTTTTAAAATACTTAATGGGATCGTCCAATATTTTGATCCAGTTATTCAGGATCTGTTGCTAAGGACACTTTGTTCTGAATCCTGCAATATATGTCTTCATAGAATCATAGAATGATTTGGATTAGAAGGGATCTTAAAGTTCACCTAGTTCCAACCCCTCTCCTCCCCCCTGACTTGGGCAGGGACACCTCCCACTACACCAGATTGCTCAAAGCCCCATCCAACCTAGACTTGAACACTTCCAGGGATGGGGCATATACAGATTCTCTGGGCAACCTGTTCTAGTGCCTCACCACCCTTTGAGTAAATAATTTCTTCCTTATATTTAATCTAAATCTACACTTCTGGGGTTTAAAACTGTTACTTGTCCTATCACTACATACCCTGACAAAGAGTCCCTCCCCAACTTTCTTGTAGGCCCCCTTTAGGCACTGGAAGACTGCAATGAGGTCTCCCTGGAGTCTTCTTTTCTGCAGGATGAACAACCCCAACTGCCTCAGCCTGTCTTCAACGGAGGAGAAGTGCTCCAGCTCTTTGATTATCTTTGTGGCCCTCCTATGGACTCATTCTTATATGTCCATGTCTTTCTTGTTGGGGCTTGAGGCTGGGGAGCCTTGAGGGCTCCCCCGTGAGCCTGGGGACCCCAGAGCTGAATGTAGTACTTGTGTTGTCGACAACTCTAGATACTCTTAAATATTGTCTTTTTGGTTTAACCTGTGACTCTGTTCTTAATTTTAATTGTGCTGAATATATGGCTATCATTAACCTTTTTACAGTCTTGAAACAAGGTAAACAACCACAAAGGCAAAGAAAAATTCATTCTTCTATGTGTCGATAATTTATTGTCTTACTAAAAAATAGGCCTAAACTGTTCTGCCTTTTCTAAAGTCATTTAATATTTCTCAATTCTATCAAAATAACTAAAAAATATATGAAAATATGTTCTTAATAGTTTTCATTCTCATAAGTAAATAAAATAATAAGAATTATTTAGTACTGCAAATAAAATATTTAGATTGAATTGAAGTTAATTTTGTAATTATTAATTTTGTGAAAATAGAAAATGTTGCTAGGGGAAGTCTTTTGTAGGCTATTTAAAAATAAGTTTTTTATTTATTTACTTATTTTTTAAAGTCTTGATACATGAAAACTGTGACCACATACAACTGTTATGTCCTGTGCCTCTCACAAAAGGGGAGAAGCTAAACAAGGTATTTCATGTCCTTCAGGATTTGTGACAGCACAGCTGAGGGTGTAGAATGAGCTGGAAATAATTTGTCATGGGAAGGGGTTTCAGAGGAGTGTGAAAAGGAACAATTTGCTGGTTCTGCTACTGTAAAAATAGTCTGTATAACTGCAGCTTTCAAAGTGATTCTTCCATGTTTTCTCCTGGCATGTTACATATACACTTTGTAGTGAGAAAAAAAGATAAATCATACTGGAAATCATGTTTTGATAACAGACTTGCATAAGTTTTAATGAGGAAGAAGAAGAGGAAGAGGAAGGGGAAGAGAGGAAGAGGGGAAGAGGAAGAGGAAGAGCACAACAGAATTCATGTAATTGAATAAAAAGTTAATTATTTCATTTTAGAAATGCTTCTGTCATAGAAGTTCTCATATGATTTCTTGATATCATCATTTTCTCCTTCTTGTATTCCCCAGGCAGACTCAGACTTCATTGATTTACTTGAGATAGAAGTCCCAGGAACAGGCAATAGTGCATTACAGGAATATGTATTCTGGCCAGAGACTCTGTCATATGGAGGATGATAATATCAGAAAGCATGTGAACTACTTTTACTATCAGGATTGGGTAAAAGCTGTTGTAATGTTTCAATATTAAAATATCTGTTTTCAAATTTTCAAATATTTTAATCACTTGACTTTTCAATTAAATATAAACAGTTGTGAGGGAAAAAAAAAAAAAAATCCATGTCTGTTTAAACAAAATATCTAAGTTTGAATGCTTTATCCATACAGGAATGAATGAATCCCAAACACTTATAAAGTGCAAGTAGCAAAGTTTTATTTATATCAATCTAACCCTGATTTTGAGTCTACATAAAATGGGATCAATACATAGTAAAACTCTATTATAGCTTGAGGGGTGCTAGCTGGGGAGCTGTCTCTGAGTCTGATTTTACAAACCTGATAAAAGACAGCTCATGGCAAAATCACTGGTGGGAAAGGAGAGACAAAATACAAGATCCCCCATCTCTACTTTGATGGAAAATATTCTGAGTTTCTACTACCCTATGTATTACTTAGCATTTTAGACATACACCAAAAATCTGTTTTACTGGTGGTCCTCCACAAAGGAGGATAATAATGACAAAGAACAGTTCCCAGCAAAAGAAGAGCCTTATAATTTAAAATTGATGGAACAGAATCACTAACCGTGTCTACACGGTTTGAGCAGCAAGCAGGCAGAAAAAGGTAGATATGCATAGATCTACTTTGATTTTTTATGAGTCTGCAAACTATGTAATTTGCACATCCTCAAAACTATTAGAATAGCAAGAAAAAAAATATATTTTATTTCCAATATTATTTAAACAGATGTCATCCAGAAACTTGACTGTCAGAGACAACCTCAAGGGTTTCTGATACTGCTGACAGCAGACTATGACCCATCCAATAAAATGAGCAGCTTTAATGGTAATTTCCATCTAGTCTGATAGTACTGTCTTAGTGCTGTCAGAGTGTATTTACATTATTCAAGCTCTCAGAAACACAGTCTAACAAGGAAACAAGAAAATAAATAATTTCTTCATGTGCCTCTTAGCAGTAGCAGTAACACTAGAATTAGCAAGGTAGTTCCTAGAGGTCAAAGCTAGATTCTTTAATAATATCTAAAGAAGCAATTATCTCTGTCTTGAAGGCTCAGAAATTTTATTCACGTATATTGTAATTTGTCCTAACAATGCCAGCTTTAAGATAGGTAGCATGGGAAACAATAGTAATAGTAATGTTCACTATTGATTTCAAAATACACTAGTGACCTGGGCACATGCACAGGGTGTGCCTTGCTATGCATCTGGAGATTTCACTGAAGCCTGTGACATCATGCCTGAATTAAAGCTATCTGGACCTGGCCACAGGTGAATAAATAGAATGGATGGAGAGAATACAAGAATAAGTATTAACTCACCAGCCTGACGAATTTAATCATAGGAAACATAACTAGATTTTATCCTTTTGCTGGACATCTTGGCAGAAGAGTACTTCAGGGAAGGACATAGGGAGGATAATGAGGCAATATGATTGCATGCAGCTGGATTTGTTATTCAGACAAAGTCTTTTTTTGGACTGCTACCATCCATAGGAGACCCATATGCAACAACACAGAAAATATATTTTTTAAAAGATTAAATAAGCAAGCATGGCAAATCTAATATTTGTAACACTGAAGTTTCAAATTATATTTAAAGCAAACTACATTTTTTTTTCCGCTTATAACATATTATAGGTAGTCAATGTTCTCAGTGCGACTTTCTGTCTTGTGTGGAGAACTAGCAGTAAACATATGCAATGCCTTAAAATCTTATTCTGGGCATACAATAGAACTAAATGTACGTTTCATTGCCAGAAGAGAAATATCATGATTCACTGCCCCTCGTCATTTCTGAGAAGTACAAATATAAGTCTGATCTCATCAACTACATCTCTGAATCAAACATGTTGCTAAAGCCTCTGATATTTGTTTTATTCTCTACATTCAGTTTCCTCTGAGACAGATTTATGCAGTTTTCTTCTAAATTTTAACCAGTCTGGGTATAAAAAAAAATCCATAACAAAATGCTTAAAAATGGAGACTATCCCTTCACTATAATTTAATCCATTGAAAGATTTACCCTTTACACAGCATGATACTTTGTTATTATACTACTACTCTTTACGTGTATTTTCCCCTATGAACTGTTGAGCAGCCTATTGTAGATTTATCACATCTCCCAGATGCACTGAAAAATAAATTTGGAGAATGCAGTCGGGCCTATCTTTTATTCATAGCAGGTGTTGGCTCACTAGCACTTTTAAATTTAGTCCCTCTTGACTATGAGAACAAAATGTTTCCAATTGGCCTGGTTCTGGCTCTAAAAGTACTGTTTACATCCGAGATGGTAGATAAGACAAAGGGATTTTACGACTTTAAAGTAAAATGAATGGCTTTAAGAGGTTTCAGGATAATATCTTTTAAGACAATACCCATACATCAATGGCCCAGTGATGGGCAAATTATTGAGTACAGACAGTCATATTTCTTATCCCATTAAAGCATTCAAGATTTCAAAAACATTCACATTTTTCACCCAGGTTAAACCAAAACAAACAAACAAACAAACAAACAAACAAAAATACACAAACAAACAAACAAACAAACAAAAAAACACAAAAACACATCCAAGTTCTCCACATATAATAGAGAAAAATTCAGTCCCAAATTGTCAAACCCCTGTGGTCATGGCATTTTGCATTCTACATTCTCCATCATCTTTTATTATTAGATTAGTTGGTCTGCTGGGGTAGGTCTTCCTCTCTTCTGTAAACATTTCCAGGAGAAGATCTCCCTGTCCCCATCTTGGATTCAACTTTTGATCTGTCACTGCTTTATCACCAGAAAACATAGAACAGAAAACACTGAAATAAATTCCTGACTGTATATTGTAAAGCAAACGGGACCAGAGTGTGGGTCCCGCTTTGGTCTGTGGTAGGATCTGGCCTGCTCCCATGCCAGTTAGCACTGTCTCAATCTCACATATTTTGCCTGGAAATCATGGGCAATGAAGAATTACTTGGACATGTCTCCTGCTGACAGGGCTCACATGGGATCCCAACAATCAATAAAGATAAAAGACGACAAAACAGGTGAAAAGAAATGTTGTAAATTTACAGGATGGCTTTTCCACATGGATACACTCTTACTTCTACACAGGTTAATTTTTAGGTCACACAGTTTGCCCTACCTTTTTCACAACATATGGCCTCTTCTTTTGGAGTGTCAGTCTAATTAAAAAGGAAACCTATTGTGTCACTGTGGCCAGAGGGAAGGTTTAGTTAGGTTTGATCAGTTTCATGGTTGTCTACTTATCTGTTAACAGAAAACACAAGCACATACAAAAATGCTTTGGGAAACGAAGATTTAGTGATGCTCTGGCCCAGCACATGCATATTGCTATCCACCTGTTTCAAGGAGAAGCCAATGGGAAAAATTCTTCCCAGAGGAGCTGTGAGTATGGTGATACAAGTGATACCTCATTTCAGCCTCTGACTGGAAAATATGAAGAAAGTTAATGGAGAAAATCTGTAGAAGCACTTGGAGAAAGAAACTGACGTAATACTAAATATAACCACTTTTGATGTTTTTGAGGAATTAGTTGAATTTGGGCCTTGTTCTTTCTTCATCTGTACACGTTTACTTACTCTCCACCAAAGCAGAAGAAATATCTGAGAAAGACAAAGCTTTAGCCCAGCATCTAGTCTCTAGTCCAGAAAGGTGTCTGTAAAAGACAAACTGATGTAGGCTAAACTGTTTTAGTTTTTTCTTGGTTCTTTGGGAGTCACAAACTTTATCACAGGTGGAAAGCAAACATCACTGACATCAGTGATGGAAAAAATGAAGGTGTTAGCAACAAAACACAATTAGTCAGAAACCCAGTTCCCCAGTTTTGCAAAGGAAAATTTTATACAGGGCAGAAAAGGCTATACATGTATCAATCTGAGGCATACCTTGTCTTTGTGCAAAAAGTCCATAGTTTCATCATTCATCTCAGGAAAAAAAAAAAAGAAAAAAAAATTTTGGATTTGTTTCATTGGTTAAAAGGAGTTGAAAGTTAGATTCACTCTCCCAACAGCATAGCACATTATATTATACTGCTATATAATAGTACTCTGATAATGTTATAACCTGTAATATATTGTATAACAGTATGATGTTATAGCTCTGAATTTAGTGTACTAAGTAATCTCAGCTTTAAATTTCACTGACTCATATTTACCTCCACAGATTTTCCAATGATCTCTGAGAAGCTAATGTAATCTTGATTCCATGCTGAGTTTGTCTTGAAAGCTAGGTTAGAGATACTGACTAATGCATACCATAACAGACTCTGAAATTGTGGTCCATTACAGTAAAAAATGTGATGGTTCCTCTTTCATCATATTTTAAGGATGGTGAGATGTTAGCAGAGTATACACATAGACACTGAAACTATGAAAAGCTTTCACTTCTGTAATACAGATATGATTTTAAAGTCCAATATTTGCAAGCTTTTGCATAGCTTGAACAGTTTCAAACAGGATTTATCTGGATTTACATTTGCACGTTATTTTTCTGATAGCTATAATGCATTATTTTTTTTAATTGCATTTTAACTATTAATGCAAGGTATCATCATGATGAATGAAAATGTGATGTAGAGCCCAAAATGAAAAAAAACAAAAATATGGATAGAAAAATATGTTGTTTTCATTTTAACTAGTAAATGCAGACACATGCATAATAGTGTTCAACTAAATGTAGACTAATACTTTCAGCCAAGCTGAAAGGTTTAGTCTTGGAAGATGCTCTTATAATAAATGGATATACATGTACATGAGGAAGGCTAGCAGAACAGAGACCATGATCAAATTAAAAAACACTAGACTTAATAATGTTTGAAAAACCTTTTGAACATATGTTCTTTCTTCTTCTTTATGGATGTTTGAAGTAAGTCAGTACTTTAACACTATAATTGCAACATTCCACTATTTTGTTTCAAAATGTAATTATTAAAACACCAAACTGATTTTCTTCCATCTGTAACTTAATACAATCAAATTTTACAGATTAACTCACTTTTCTACCACAGTTACATTTCAATCAGTCTAATTAAGTCATGATAAATTCTTATATTTAATGATACGATAACATTAGAAATATTTTTCTCTTAAAATGAATCTTGTTTATAGTTGTTTTCAATAGCCAACATTTAGAGTTGATTTTAATAAAAACGGAGTTGTTCTAATAAAGAATATTTAGAGTTGTTTTTAATAGTCAAATCTTATTTAGTGAATACAAATGTGTCTTCCTTAGAATTTTACAAATAAATCATTTCCTCTAAGTTTAACATTCAAACATTCAAATAATCAAATTATTCATGGTTATATCAGATTTATTTTCTCACATCCTGGCAGAACAGGCTAAGAGGTTGAGGAGTGATTTATCATTGTGAATTAATTTAACATCAGAAGATGTAGTATCAGATTGTTTGAGCTTCAAATATAAATGAAGGATTAAAAAGACTGAGTCATAATACAGTTTATTGTTAAATGTAAAATCAAAGACTGTAGTTTAGATATCTAGTAGATTGTCTTGCCTTTCATGTTTGAAATGAATATGGAAAAATATTTCTTAGAAAAAGATAACTGATATGAAATTTGGTTAATTAACATTTTGAACACACTTTTGCATGCAATATTAAAAGTAATAATAATAACATTTTAGAAAGTAGTACTATATTACCTTAACTCAGTCCGTGTATTGATTGGCTATTGACTTGTACAAACATAGTTGTGAAGTTTTTATTGACAGTTTTGAGTATTTACAAGCACTGAAGCAAACATTTCAAAGAATAAATATTTTATTTCATCAAGTGAAACAATTGGAAAAATAGATTTTTTTTCTTCATCACAAAACTCCTTCTTTGGGTTTTAAATGGTAAAACAAAACAAAACAAAACAAAATCAAAGCTACTTACAGTTTGAAAAACATTGGTCTGATTCTAACCGAAATATATTACGAAAAAAAAAAAAAAAAAAGGGGGGCAAGAAAAGGTGATTGATACAAATAGAGCAACAGCAACAATCTGAGAATTGACCATATAGCTAGCCCCTCTGGTCAGCTGGGGAATCTGTCTAATTATCACACAAAGCTCAGTGAAGCGAAATGGTAAGTACAAATGGTACAACAAAAATTATAACATGAGACCAAATTACTGTTCCTGCTTATAATACTCATATGAGTAATGAACTTTAGCTCTATGATGTCTTTTGAAGTTCTAGAGGATCAGAACTGAGGGAAAAAATTTTGAACAGACACTCAAAAATGTTCTCCCATAGGAATGGGGGTTCTGTCTGTAATCAGTCTCAGTGAATTCATTCTGAAACTTGCATATTGCTTGTTCATCCACACTGTTATTCTGAGGTCTTTTGATGTCAGAATAAAATTTATAAACTTCTGTACTGAGACAGCATGGGTTCGATGAATCCTGAAGTTTGTTTACTGGGAAATGAGTGTTTGTTCTATGGTTATGAAATTGAGATGATCAAATCTGCCATGGATCAGTCCAAAGAAATGTAGTTATTATGAAGTAAATGATGCTAAAAGGCTGTTTCAGATGTAAAATCACAGAGAATCACAGAATAGTTTAGGTTGGAAGGGACCTGGTCCACCCACCTTCCTGCTCAAGCAGGAATACCTACGGCACATTGCCGAGGCAGCTTTTAAATATCTCCAAAGAGGGAGACTCCAAAACTTCTCAGGGCAACCTGTACCAGTGCTCTTTCATACTTAATATAAAAAGTTTCCTGATGTTCAGACAGAGCCTCCTGTGTTTCAGTTTGTGCACATTGCATCTTGTACTGTCTCTGTGTAACACTGAAAACAACCTGTCTCCCTCATCCTTACATCCTCTCTTCAATTATTTATAGACACCAATGAGATCCCCTCTGAGCCTCCTCTCCTCAAAATTAAGCAATCCAAGAACACACTGAAGTCTCCTCATAGGAGAGATGCTCTTCATCGTCTTAGTGGCACTTTGCTGGAATCTCCAGTAGCTTCATGCCTCTTGTGTACTGGGGGAGTCCAGAACTGGGCACAGTACTGGACTGGGCAGGTGTTCCTAGTGATGACTAGAGGGGAAGGATCACCTCCCTACCCTCACCTCCTCTTAAAGGAGAGGTAGCACTTTCCCAATGCAGCCCAGGATACCTTTGGCTTTTTTTTACTGTAATGGCACATGTTCAACTGGCTTACATTCAACTTGGTGTCCACCTGGACCCTTTGTTCTTTTTCTACAAAGCAACATTCCAGCTGGGTGGCCCCAGCATGCACTGGTACCTGTTTTTGGTTTGGTTGTTGTTGTTTGCTCTTTCTTGTTTTTGTTTGTTTATTTGTTTTGGTTTTGTTTTCCCCCAGTTGCAGGATTTTGCACTTCCCTTATTAAACTGTGTAAGGTTCCTGACAGCCCATTTCCCCAGCCTGTCAAGTTCCATCTAAATGAAAGAATGAACCTAGTGTATCTGACACTCTTCCTTTTTTCTTTTCTTTTCTTTTTTCTTTTTGTTTTGTTTTGTTTTGTTTTGTTTGTTTTTCATAAGTGAACTTGCTGTGGGTACACTCTGCTCATCATCCAGATCATTAATGCAGGTATTGAACAGAATTGGACCCAGTATTGACCCTTGGGTTACTTCACTTGTTACTAGCCTCCAGCAAAACTCTGTGCCACTGATCAGCACTTTCTGAATTTGGCCATTCATCCAGTTTTGAATCCACCTTTATTGTTTTCTAGGACAGTTGAAGTCTTCAGATTTGTTCCATGTGCTACAAGCTGTCTTCAGGCAAATTATTTGTAAAAGATCAGCTAACTGGATTGCTGCTTACACCTATTTAGAGATTTTTTCAGAATGTTACATGATTTCCTGCCATATGCTTTCAAAAGCAAAACCACTTCTAACTAATATGATATGACTCTGATTCATTTCTGTCTCCCTTTACTGCAAGCCATATAATATTATTGCTCAAAATAAAAGAGGAAAACAAGAGGTTATTTAATATAAAAAATAAACATTTAATATTTAAAAAATAAAACTTTTAGTTCGTGGCCCCACAGTAACCCTAATAAATTTATTCTCTGATTCTCATCTCTTTCCTGCACATTCAGCGAGTAAAGAGGCTGGATTTGGATGAAAGCAAAGTCACAAAATTCTCTATATTTGATTAAAATAATTATTTCTGACATTGTAGTGAATTTAATCAACTGATGGAGGGATCTAGTGATTGTCAGAGCTACTTCCAGGTGAAGAATAAAATATTTATCTGGAAGAACAGGTGTGGAGAGATGGGAAGGAGATCCATGTCTTCCATGGAATGGGATACTACGTCAGAGCCTTAATGAGCCTTGAGAGTCACATTAGGCTGACAGCCAGTGATCAGCTTAGCCAAACTGTGGGTATATGTGCACAACATTTTGAGAGCAGTGGTAGATGTGAAAAAGGCAGATTAATTATTTAAGCAAAACAGAAGGGACACAAAAATCTTAAATAATAAATATATAAATAAATAAATATTGAAACTGTTTTTGAGAAATATAAGTTGTAACATTCTCTACAGTACCAAGAAAATAATGTTTTATTATGTTTTATTTCTGGGAACAATCTTCCAAAGGAGAGACCCTCATTGTTTTGCTTTTTGGATCATCAAGTCCAACTCCTGGCACCGCACAGGTCTGCCCAAAAGTTTAGACCATGTGACTAAGTACACAGTCCAATCGCTTTTTAAATTCAGACAGGCTTGGTGCATTGACTACTTCACTGGGGAGCCAATGCAACCACCCTCTAGGTGAAGAACCTCTTTCTGATGTCAAGCTTAAACTTCCCCTGCCTCAGCTTAACACCATTCCAACGGGTCCTAGCACTGGTGTTTACAGAGAATAGGTCACCTGCCTCTCCACTCCCCCTCGCAAGGAGGTTGTAGACCACAATGAGGTCTCCCCTCAGCCTCCTCTTCTCCAGGCTGAACAAGCCCAGTGACATCAGCCACTCCTTATATGTCTTCCCCTCTAGGCCCTTCACCATCTTCGTCGTCCTGGGTGTAAAGGAACATCTGTGAAGGTGTAAAGTCTGTCTCAAGATCAAATATGTGACTTAATTTGATGTATATGATTTAAAAGAAGTGTTTCATTTACTTGTAGGAGCTCATAAAACTTAGTAGAACTGATTTGAGTCTATTTTTAAAATAATATTTTTTGAGATTGTGTTTTTTTCTTTTTTTTTTTTTTTTTTTTTTTGTTTTCCTCATTCAAAAGCAGCTAGTCCTTTGTATCTGTAGGATTTATTTTCAAATGTAGACAAAACAGACAAAGAGGAAAGGGGGTAACAAAATAAGCCATATAAAATATATCCCCCCAAAAAAGAGGAACATAGCAAAGATATCTTCTGCAGTATAAATTATTAAAGCCAAAATGGCAACTGGTCTGGCCAGACTTACTAGAAATGTGAAAGCTTAGAGAGACTCCAGTTGACAGAAATCCCTGCAAGGCACAGCAACAAATATGCAGGGAGCTGTCAGTGCTGTGTAAATTACGACTACTCATTTTTATCCGAAGAAAAAGCATAGAAATTGATGATGTATTTACAGCAGAGTCACAGTAACTGGAACAAATCTTTGTATAAAAATCTGGAATAATCTTTTTTTTTTAACAGTGTCAATCTAGAGTTTACACCACTGAGGAAAGTATAACTACTAAAGTACAGGGTCATTAGGAAGCAGATTGAGCTCAAAGTATGTCTAATGGAGGCAGTTTTCCTCTTTTGTTTTTGTGTCCAATTGCTTTTGTCTGTCTTATTGATTCCCACTATCAGAAATTGTAACCTGTTTAACACTTAAAACTGGACCAGTTGTCCTTATTTTTGGTAGTGTCTTTTAGCTCATGAGCCTTCAGAACAAATGCTGTACACTATATTTGACATTCACCATTGTGCTTTGTCCCTTGCTGTCCCATATTAACGTTCTGTAGTCTTTTCATTTCTCCTTAAATTGGAACTGAAAAAAATGTATTTTTTTTTTTCCTTCTTCATTTAGTATTGTCTGCTGATTAAGGGGAGTATGATGGCTTTTTCATTGAGTAACAGTCTGTGCAGAATTTGTCCTGACAAGAGGAATGCCAGTTTTTCTCTGACACTAATAAATTGTCTTTGGCTGTGATAGATGATGACTCTTAAGGGTAATGGATTATAGCCTGTAAAGCCAATTCTTTTGATATATTTAGGCATTTTATTTGAGTCTATAGAAACTTGAGAAATGCTATCATTTTAAATTACAGATTTGGTGTGAACTTTAAACCCTGAATATTTTAAGAGTAACAGAACCTAAAACATGGGGTCTGATAGTATTCTTCTAGTTCTTTCCGTGAAAAGACAATAAATAACACTCTATCCAGGCAGGCATGGAAAACCAGGGCTGAACAGAATCCACTGCTCAAGTCTTACAGATCTCTGTTGGCTAAGGAAGAGCCTTCTTTGATTTTTCATATCATCTGAGATTATTTCAGTGCAAGGCAAAGCAGCAGACCAGTTCATACACAGAGCCATATAAACATACATCTTGCTCATTTTTTTCCTGGATCTCTCATTTTGCAGAAGGTGGGTTAAAGGACATTTTTTCAGGGATCCATGTAGTGGCCTGTCCTTATATCAATATCATAACTGGTGGGTGCCAGTTGACCACAATACCTATGTCTTGTGGTCAGAACAATGTAGTTTATTGGTACCATTGGTAAGCAGTTTTCTTACTTCTTTTTTGGGGGGATATCAAGCTAGTATTACACTCAAAGTCTTGGTTTGAAGAAAAGAAACACACCTCATGTAAAGTCAAGAATTTATTGTTAGTATAACTAAAATCAGTCAGATAAGAATCATTATTAGTCCAGAAGTAATTGTTGTAGAAAATATATATCTATGCAGAAAAAGTTCCTGAAATTGTAATAATTCTGTTAAACTTGTTTTAAATCATTTCTTATTTTCTACCCTTTTTCCTGTTCTCACCCATCCTCTGGATATTGACACTGGTAGTTTCATCCTGGTGCTGGTCACACAGGTGTTACAGGTAGTGTTTAGCAGCTGGCATCCTTCGGTCAGTGGAAGCTCATGTTGATCATTTCTTCTTCCTCATTCTAGGATCCATGCAGGCCTATTTTTATATTTGCTAACATGCTTCTTTCTACACTTTGATCTTTCTTCTCTGGTCTGCAATGCTGTTACATAAGAATTTATTATGCACATTGCCTGTTACACTTTATATATACTACTTCTTTGTTCTGTTAACTCTAAAACCTGTTTTGTCAAACTCCAGTCTCACATTTCTGTAGCTGATCACTGATGAGCAATGAAGTGTCCAGTGCCAACATGTGCTCCATGTCTTACTATCCCATTTCTGCACTCCTCCATTCTGCATCGTGTGTATCCAATTTTCAAAATCTCTGCTATCATATCAGGCCTGTATTTCTTCATACCACAGATGAAAATCCTGATCTGCAGATTTGGGGAAAAAAACAAATATCTGTCACTACCATGGTGTTGCAACCTCAGAATCCACCTTGGAACAACAGCGGTACTAACTTGTGGTGTCAGGAGAAGGTGTCAGTAGTTCCACAAAATGTGTATATCCCCAGGCGTTCCTTTTGTTAAAGGAGAGCGATATGGAAGACAGGGTCTCTGTCATCAGAATTCAGAGGTATATGCAGCAGCATGTCCCCTCTTACACACTGTCCCCTCTTACACACTGATATCACAAGCCAGGTGATGCCCAAATTGCCAGATAGAGTGGAGCCAACATGGGCTAGATCAAAACAGAAGGATATAAATGTGAAATATCCTGCACAGAAACAGCAGAATGCCTTGGATCTAGATTTTAGCATTTCCACACCCTGGAAATAGAGGTGGAAAAAGTATTTCTGTCTTTTCAACAGAAAACATTCAATTGTGGTAAAAGAACTGAGAAAAATCCTAAGGGTTCTTAGTTTTGCATGTCTCTACTCTTTGGAGAGGGTAACACAGTTGAAAGAAGATAGCATGGAGTGTCAAGATATATTAAAAAAATGTTTTGTTTTGTTTTTCTGGAAAAATTCACAGTGCTGTTTACTAAAAAAATGGATGACACAATACATTGTAGGCTACTGACAAGCTCATGAACCTGACTTTTGTTGTGAAACATTTTTATTTCAAAGAATAAAAATCAGAGCACAGCAAGCACACATATTTAGCCTACCTCAGCAAAGAAACACTTTGAAAGAAACACTAACAGGGAGTGTTAAAGGAAGTTAAATAACAGTGTCAGATTGCTACAAAAAACACTAGTTTCATGCTGGAAGTTTTTCTGGATCAAAGTAAAGAATTTGAACTCACATTTTTCTTAATTTAAGATCATTATATAGAAAGCAAAACAGCTTCAATAAAGGTTAAAACAAACAAACAAACAAACAAACTTGATCACCAGGTAGAGCAGTAAAAATAAAGACTGGTAGACTGGTTGTGGCTGAAGCTTCTGGAAAGTTCTACTGAAATTTTCTGAATTTTCTGTTTATACTTTGTCTTTCCCTTCTGCTTTGCTTTCCTTTGTCTTTTCATCCTTGTTCCCCAAAGAATCTTCCTTCTCTGACAACAATTTAAAGAAGGGAACATTTACCTTGAATCAAGGAATCGTAGGAACTGAGAGTTATGAAAGATTTAGGCAGGGAAAAGGTTTTTTAAATTTTAATTTGAAGTGAGAACATTAAAAAAATAATAATTATACATATGCTTATCAACTAAGACTGGGGAAATCTATTTTTTTCTATCAGAATTTTGTTTCATAACACATTCTAATTTCATTGGTCTTATTCCAGTTCAGAATGTTAATGTTAATGTTAATGTTAATGTTAATGTTAATGTTAATGTTAATAATAATAATAATAATAATAATAATAATAATAATAATAATAATAATAATTTAATTGAATGATTTCCCACTGAAACAGGAATTTAGTTCTCTCCTATATCTCCATTGGTTTCATTTCTATTTTTTTTTAAATAACTGTAAACAAGAAGAAATAAAAATTGAAACAAAAAGGGGTAATAAACAGGGGATACAAAAAAAAAAAAAAAAAAAAAAAGAATAGCATATTTTCTATATTATTTATCTTTATTATTCCTGGTATTCTAGTCCAGGTATTATTGTGAAAGCCAGTAACAAATATCAGTGCACTAACAGATTTGAAAAATAACTAGAAAAAGAAATGCTTACACACATTCTGCCTAGGTCTTAGGGAAAGGGTCAATATCATCAACATTATCTGGTGAAATTCTCTTGTACAAATTTTAAGTTTCTAACTCTTATTTTCTCCTTTTTACTCATATGTAACTTCTTTTATACTCTGAAGTATAAAAACTTCCCCTATAAAATTAAAAAATATATATATTCATATTTTGTAGATGCAATTTTTAACATTAGCATAGATCAAGGTTACTTTGATCATTTGGTCCTGTTTTGAGACTTGAATGTACAAAATTTTAGCACCTAACAGTCTACACATTCAATTTTTCCAAGTTAATTCTTTAAGCTGTTGAATTCTTATAAGTAATTGAGTTAACCATTTAGGCAGAGTGTTAAGTGTGCCAGTCAGCTGTTATAACTGATGATATACTCTGCTAGGTAGATCACTTCCAGACAAATGCTGTTATGAAAATGGTCACTGAGATGTGGGAGGACGTGGAAAGGACACTATTGCTAGGCAGAGGCTTGATTAGCTTAAAATAATGAATAATAAGTTCTGATTCCATGACTTTCCAATGGGTGACTGTATTAAGGCAAACAGCACTTTCAGAGTACTGTACATGTTAGCATAAATTAGGAATGAAATCCTGTTCTTTAATACAAAGATAGACCCAAGAGAAACATTTTTTAAATCCAGATTCAATGTGACAATGTTCCTAGCCTGGATACCCCTGTGAAGAAATGCAGGGATCTTGCTATGATCACTCAAGATCCAGTTTTTGAAGTGTTGGGCTTGTTGACAGAGGGACAGCTGAACAAGTTTGCTTCTCAGGTCCTTGGGTCACTTCTTGTGAAATAACTCCATGATTGCCACAGTCTGGAGTGTAGAATTTCAAAATTTTTGCTCTTTAACTTTGAAAAACTGTACAATTTTGACTGTAAAATTCAACAACAGAGTAACTTCTTCAGTAACAATTTGACTGTCTTTGCAACAGTGCCAGAAGGTTGGATTACAAACCCAGTGTAAATCATCCTTGCTGCTATGTTAGAGCTATTCTTATGTATCTCCTGAGTTAGGGACCTGGCATTTTGCACTGCTATTTTTATATGTCATGTAGTATGTGACGGATCTTCTGTTCTTCAGAATATATATGCAGTGCATTGGATCATGTACAATATACAGTAACATGAAAATTGTATTCATTAGGAAATTTGGCACAGATTGAGACTGCTTTGAAGTCTCGTTCTGTAACAAATCTTGCATAAACTCTCTGGTTCAGATCTTGATTACTTATTAATAGTACTTTCCCTCTAAGAGAGATATGCACTATTCCAGTCTGGATGATGTTTTACCATAAAGAAGGTATTGAAGCACCATACTGCTAGCTGCATGTCACAGGGTTTGCAAACATAGCATAAAATAAATAAACAATGTAAACAGAATACAATTGTCAAAAGTAAGGAATGCAATTTAGAAACACTGTATAGAGAAAATGAGACCTAGTCATTTGTTGCCTCAGTTATTCAAATCTTATTCCTAATATTTACTTACAACATAAGTGTTGCCCAATGAGACAGACATCCCAATACATTGATTGCTCTGCAGAAGTAACCCTAACTGACCATATAATTGTAGCGATTTTATTCAATGCTTATGATGTACAGAGTTAGAGATAGTAAGAAAAATCTATCTAAACCTAATTTGGCAGAAAATTCTAGTTCATTGAGCCTGAAATGTTTACTTTCTAACATGTCAGTTTGAAATATTTTGGTCTGGATACCTGATGTACTACCTTATAAAAAATGTGTGTTTTCAGAGTTCCTAGACCTGCATTAAGTAATTTGGCACATCTGCTTTGGAAATGAAGATGAATTGTTTTAAGACCCTAAAAGCAGTGTGTTCCTAAACCTACAACAGCCTGTCTGCCAGAACAACAGGGTTCATGACTCTGGGTTATCTATGTTTTATTCTAGGACTGACAGTTTTAGGATAATGAAGCATACCTGAAAAAACATGGTTGAATGGTGACCTTAACTAAAGTCAGACGCTTGAACTAGTAGGGATTCTGGAACTGCTTCAAACTCAAAGTTTCCTAGGAAAAATGTTGTTTTCTCTCTCTCATCTCTCCCTCCCTCCCCTCTCTCCTCCCCATTTCAATTTAACTGCTTCTGTTCTCAGCTGTTAAAGAAGTTCAGTGAATGTGGACTGTGCAACAAGCTGTGTGTTAGGAATGGATGCAAAGGTATATGCTAAAACATACTCCTGTTGTTTTTGTTTCTTACCTGGTATAATGAGACAATTTCCCATGATGGCAACGTTTAACTTTTTTATCTGGTGTTAGTTTTCAGGATAAAAACGTCCATGAAAAGATAAAAGAGCTGCTATTTGACATAGCTTACATAGCATAGTGATTCCTAGGAAGTAGTTACAAAGAGGACCTGCTGCTTGGCTGAGGGGCTATCATTTGCTTTGGCTAGTATGACTTGCAGAGTGATAAAAGTGACAGTTCTGGATGCAAAGTCTTGGTTCCTGGTTGAACTCTGTATTTTTGGATCATTAGAAAGCATTTTTTCAACTAACATACTTAAGAAAAAGCACTCCTAACAAACAATACAGACTGATATGAACTCTGCTATGGGATGATCACAATCTGTCTCCTGAACTGTACATAAAGTTCCCAGATCCCAGAACATCTGATATTTTCTGTACTGCTTTTGTAATATAACAGCTTAAATGGAAGATAAAAGAAGCCAATAAGTTTCAATTATACTATGCCAAACTGAAATACCAAAACACCAGTCCTAAACTATGAAAGCCTTCCTGTGTCCAATTAACAACTGCTCAGTGGATTGGGCATGAGATAGAGAGAAACAAAGGTGGTTTCCCACAAGGGTGGGAAGGGTATTTTTTTGTTTGTTTGTCACATTAGCCAGCTTGATGAGGTTGTTTGCAGGTTGGCTGAAACATGAATACTGATACCTCCAGCTCCCTTTTCAGGAAGGCTGTAAGGCTGTGGGTGAATGGTTCTGATTTGAGCCCATTTTTATGGGGGAGGAAACGAGCTAAGAAATATTTGGGATGTTTTGAGGTAATGTTTTAATGTACAATTATGTTGGCACCACATGAAGAAAGATACTGAGTAACTCTTTCCTTGTAGGTTACTACATACCTACCGGTTTTCAGCCACCTACACCTTTACTGATGCACAGGATGAGAATTTGTAATGTGTCCGTAAAACATGTTGCTATTCCACTTTTCCCTCTCCCTCTCTCCTTCTTTTTTTCCGTCCCCCAGTGTCTTCTCTTGTTTAACTACCTCTAGTTAAGAAGTTAGAAAAGAAACGGCAAGCATCTAGAAGGAGGAACTGAAATTATCTTTCTAGTTTTCATGCATGATAAATTAAGAAAAGTGGTTCATTTTTTAATAAACAAAGAAGAAAAAAACTGATGTAAAATAAATGTACCACAGAGATCCTTGGAAATTCATGACTGTATCTGGACAGATAGATAATTAAGTTTTATGGGGCCTTCATTTTTTAACATCTGAAGTGTGGGTGGACTTGAGGAAACAAAACATTAAAGCTCAGTTTTACATATATTTTGTTGTCTTTGCACATGTCTCTATTTCCTGTGGTGCCAGCCATCTGTCCAGCCCCATGTGTTTGATAGGACAAGTCATGGTATACGACAAGGATCTTGGGTACCACTGCATCTAGTCCAAATACCAAACTCTGAGTTCTACATGTAATTCTCTTTTACTTTTACTTTGATATGTAATTCTCTTTTACTTTGATACATGTTTTAAGTCTGGGTGTCAAGTCAAATACAAAACATTCCTTTAAGAATAGCATGCCTTGATAACAATTCTTTAAATAAAACAAATAGATAGTATTAAGGTGCCAGCCATTCAGCTGAAGCTAAAAAAAAAAAAAAAAGTAGCCTGTGTGAAAGGTATAAAGTGCTTCTCCATAAGGTTTCATAGGCCATTTGAAGGTTGAGATACTGGCTGTTGGTATATTTATTTATTTACTACCAACATTAGGTAGAGGCTGTAACATACAGTATTAAACAGTAATTAATGTACTGTAATGTACAGTAATTAAACAGTATAGCCTGCACAGAAAGATGCCTTAGCAAGTCTATAAAGAAAATCAGAGATATAAAACATGAAAACAAGAGATTTTGCAACACTATCCAACCTTGAATGAGTTAACCATATCATATATAGCATACACTGGGGATTGAGTTCTGTTTTTTTTGCTTAAAAGTCTTTTGAAAATGAATCAGAAACAAAAGTTTTTGAAAATACTTTTATATATTCATTGCTTATTTCCAACATTTGTCATTTTCAAAACGTGGATGGTGCTGGATCTGAACGATGCCCAAAGGGTGAGAAAGAAGAGTGTATTCAGAACACCAGAGGTGATGATATAGAGTCTGATTCTGCTGCATACATCCTGTATGATGCTGGACAGGTGACTGAACTTCTGATGTTAATACTTTTGAAAAGTTTTTTAAAAAAGTAACATTATTTACATCTCATAGGTCAACTACCTTCATTCACTAATTGTGGTGGTTTTACCGTGCTGGGCAGCTAAACCCCACAACCGCTCTCTCACTCCCCCTTCTTTAGATGAGGAGGGGGAGAAGTAAAGCAAAGAACAACTCACGGGTTGAGATAAGGATAATTTAATTAAAGGGAAATAATTATAATAATTAAATAAAGATTATTATGAACTAAACAATTTAACTAAGGGGAAATAAAAAGGGAGAGGGGAAAATGGAGGGGAAAAGGGAAAAATAAAAAGAAGGGAGGAAAACAAACAAATAAAATAAATGAAGGCTATATGGAAGTGCAGAGGAAAGAAATTACTCTCTACTTCCCACAAATGAGCGATGATTGACCACGTCCTTGAAGCAAGGCCTCAACGCACGTAGCCGGTGTTCGAGAGGAGGACTGATGTTTTCCCAACGAGAGCCCACCCCTCCTCTCTTCTTCCTGTTTCCACCTTTTATTGCTAAGTGTGACATCACATGGTATGGAATATCCCTTTGATTGGTTTAGTTCAGCTGCCCTAGTGATGTTTCTCTCCTCACTTTTTGCCCACCCCCTGGGAGGGTTAGAGAAAGGCTCGATGCTGTGCCAGCACTGCTCAGCAGTAGACACAACACTGGTGTGATACCACTGCTGTTCCAGCTACAAGTACAGAGTACGGCACTGTATGGGCTGCTGCCGGGAAAGTTAACGTTCCAGCCAGACCCAGTACACTAATGTTTACAAAACAATATATATTTGAGGCTTCCCAGCAGAGAAATCAATCTGATTTTTTTGAGACATCATCTATGAGATCTCACCAGCTTTTCATTCAACTTCCATTTTTTAAAATAAGTATCTCATCTTAGTTTTAAGCTTTCAGAGGCAGAATACACTGGAAGTTATTATAAATTGTCTCAGTGAATCATTAGACTGAAAGACGAAAAACACCTCTCTATCTAAGCAATCCTTTGTCTAGGCTTAGCTTCTAGTATGGATTGGGTTTTGTTATAACTTTGTCAGCTAGAGTGAAGATTGAAGTAGCCATTATCTATGTTTTACTTTCTGTGTAGGTACTTAAGGGAAGTCTTTATTAGTCTATAGTTTTTGATAATCTAAATTGCTTCAGCTCCCAGGATGCTTTTACAAGGCAAGATTTTTGATTTCATAGTCTCTAGGCTACCAACATCCCTCATAAACTGCAATAAGTGTGTGGGTATACAGTGACAGCTACAGCTTTGTCATTACAAAGGAAAAGTAACCATGCAGGACCTGCTTGGGACACCACATCGATCTTCTGAAATTCTGGAAGGGATTTAACTGCCACTCCTCTGTCACTCCAGAGTCCTCTCCAGTAGCACTGCCAAACAGCAGTTCTGTTAATAACACCTATTTTCAAAATCTTTAACTCCCACTAACAGAATAATTAAAAAAAAAAAAAAAAAAAAAAAAAAAACTTCATTTGCTTCCTTTCAGCAGACAAAACAATCCATTTGTTCAAACCTGGGGAATCTATCCTCTTCCTTGGCATTTGTTGTTTTCCAATACAGTGTTATCAGCAGTTTTTAGTAGTGATTTTGCTTTATTCTCTGTTTTTTGTAAAGAAGTAGATGGTTTATAAAACTAAGAATCAACCCTTACAGATCTTTCTGCTCTCTCAGAAATACAGTTGGCTGGTTCTTTAATTACCTTTGAGATCTTTCATGACTATTTTTAATGTCTGCATATGGTGCATCATACTAATTTCAGGTCATTATAGTTCTTAATCGAAATATCAAACAATACTGAGTCATGAGCACAAAAAAAAAAAAAAAAGTGAGGTATGTTACATTAGTGTCCATTACCTTTATTAACCAAACAGGGATCATTAAAAGAGCAAACTAGTTGGAAAAGATCTAATGGTTTTCCATAAATGATTAATCATTCCCTTAATTACTCATTAACAGAGTGTCATCCATTCCCACATTTACTGATGTTGGTCAGATGGGTCTATTTTTATTTTGAGCAACACTGTGAGTGCAACATTAACCTTTTCCAGTCTTTATGGTATTACAAGAATTGTTTCAAATCAATATTCTATAACAAGAGAACTCTGTAATCAAACCTTTTAAAATTCATCAATGGAATTTTAAAATGCTTTATTAGTTGCTGTCTAATATTGTCCTAAGTTGTGGTTGGCATTTCTGGGAAATTTCTGAAAATTTAGATTTTATTTTATTTTTAACATAGTTACTGGTTAACCCTCCTTTGTCATATTGAGAAAAGTCCAAAGAGAATGAAGACAGAAGAAAACAAAGTAGGAAGAGAATTTTCCTCTGGAGAATAGAGGACAAGGAATGATGCTGTCCTATTTGAAAAAGTTAAGTGGAAGTGCCCTGTCAGTAAAGATGTACGTACTCAAAATAAAATTAGAATCTGTTGTGGATTAGAATTAAAAGTACAGCATGAATTTAATGATGAAATTGTAGTGATAAAAATTGAGTCATGCTGAGAAAAAGAATGGAGTTCACGTAGCACAACTCCAGCAGTGGTAAATGGCTAAACTAGCCATTTACTCTTTCTTTATAGTTACCAGGAAAATGTAATATGATCTAGAGTACGATTCATCCCATATAGTACTCAACAACTGAGGATGTCTCAGATGTCTTTTGTGGGTGCCCATCTGTCTCCGGGAAATCCAGAGAAATTAAATAAAACTGGGTGACTAACATTTATCTGGCTAAAGACAGGGGAGATGAAATCTATCCAGCAGGACTGATCCAAGAAGTTATGTACCAGGAGAGGAAATAAATAAATAAAAATCTTCCTTTCTGTACAAAAATATAATCATCAGACAATTCTTTCCAACTGAGATCAGAGGTTAGTGAAACAGGACAAGAGTGACAGTTCTAAATGCAATTTTCACTTCAAACTTTTTTTTTTTTCTAATTGCTTTTTTCATAGAAAGCAACTCTTAGAGAAATGACAATTATTGTAAGGTACTTTGCTTTAATTGAAACAAATCATCTCTACTACATAAAATATGAAAACTTTTATAATCATTTTATGACTGTTTGATTGTATAACTATGTCAGCCCTTTTATTAAAAGAAAAGCAATACTCATTTAAAACTATTAACTTGAATTTATATGGTAGATGTAACTTGTGTATGATAGTTCACTCATAAAGAAATTTATTTTTTCTAGTTTATAAGTACTAAATCTAGCCTGTAGGTGCTTAGTCAAAGAGAGATTGTCCCTCAGGAAAAATAAATAAGTAAATACAAAGTTACTGCTGAAAAGCAGAATTTTGACTCTGTTTTTTTCTGGCAAGATGGAGAGTGCGATCCTGTTTCCCAGACTGACTTGCTCTCTGCCTTCTCTGCCTCATCAAGCCTTGTCTTGTTTTCTAAAAGGGCGAAGAGAACAAGACTGCACTCATTTCACACCCAATAAAGAGATGACATGCTGCTTGGTTAATTATGGCCACTTCCATGCCACTATCAACAATTCAGAGCACCTGTGAAGAGGACTGGAGTACATCTTTATGCCTCCCACTTGATTAACATATTCACCTGATTCAGAGAACAGTCTGAATTTTACTTTGAGTGTTCATTAATGTGAGGAATGTTTTAACAATTCGTGTCCATAAAGAACAATTCTGTTTGAATCCTGTCTGCCTCTGGGTCCTGCACTGGCAATTTAATTCTTGAACCACAGATGCAGTGTGTCCCAGTCTCCCCCTCATTCTAGTCAATTTATCACGTCTTCAGAAAACACTCCTTAAATTTATGAACCTGTTTGCTTTTGTTATTCTGGACTTCTATTTCTAACAGTTACAACCTTTTTTCCTGTCTTCTTCGAGATTAACTTAACACTGCTATAGATGTGTCTGTGAATGGCTGGGAAAGAATATTTTAATTACTCATGAAGCGTCAAATAAGAAAGCTGTTTGTGTTTGATGTCTGGGAGTTTCAGAACAACTGATAACAACTAGTGACTGTTATGGGATACTATGCGGATCTTTGGTGTCTGGCCAGGGGGCCAAGAGATTAAGAGGAAGGAAAAAGAAGCTGAAGGATGGTTGGGAGACAAGACCTGCAGAAAGTGTTCTATAAACTTGGAATAGTGCCGAGTGAGTACAAAGGTGAGAGGAAGACTACGAGCCTTCAGCATGAAAGACCCCTAGAGACCCCCAGAGGAGACTGATGCGCATGCTCCAGTAGGAGGGACTGGACCCCGGAAGCTAATTATAATAATCTATTTTTTTAGAAGTAGTAATGAATATGTATTAGTCTAGGAGCATAAAAATCAGCTGCTTGATGTAACTGGTGTGCGTCCTGGTGGAGCGGAGACTCCCGGTGCACCCAGCGCTGTTTGCTTACCTCTATTCCTTTATATTCTTTTAATAAATCCTATTTTTTTATTTATTCCTAATTTGAATCCTGAGCCATTTATAACAATTAACAAGGAGTGAATTTCCCCTTAGCCACGTTGACTCTCCTTCCTCCCCCCACTCAAAAAAAAAAAAAAATAATAATAATTATAAAGCACCTTTGGGGCAGAGAGGAAACTGTGGATCTTTAAATACCTCAATGCTATTATACATCATACACATTAGCCAATGACAGACAATATTTCAGCAGCAGGGAAATGGTGAATGAGACTTTGTCTGCGAAAACAGATGGTCCCTGACAGTTCTCTGGAAGAACTCATCAGCCCCACCAGAAGATCATGTCATCTAGACTAAAAGAAAATCAGATTATGCTTATAAAACACTGACTGCCTAACTTCCTAAAATAATGTTACATGGTGAAAAATAATATTTTGCATTCATTGTGCAGGAAAGGGCTGGAGAACCAGCTACAGTGATATAATATATCCTATGGAAACTATAGGTAGTGGAACAGTCTGGAGAAAGCCTTTTATTATTATTAAAAAAAAAAAAAAAAGGAAAGTGCATTTAGATATGGATACTTATACATAAATATAGATTATCTCCTTTGACTGTGGACTGTGTGAATGGCATAAATACATAGCTGTATACATGTGTAAACACACCAAAAAAATACACTTCAGCAAAAAGGTAAGGACTTGACTGTCTTATTCTGTAGTCATTTATTGCTGTTTAAAATGTTCTGTTTTATCCAAGATACCTGTTTACAGATGGCACGTATGTACAGGCCACTTAAAACTTTCTGAAGCTTTAACCAGAACTTGGTAACTATCCCCACAGTGCCAAAAATGACAGTAGACACTTATGGTTATATGTCTGAATCACACCCTACATACTGCAGCGAGGGATGTAGACTGCCACATTACTGTTTTATGCATGAACCTTGTGCCATACGTCCTCACAACCAAAACACAGTAAATAGTGGAGATTTTCTGTTTGTTTATATTTTTCTCCTGTTCCCAACAGTTTTTCTTTATTATTGAGATTAGGTTCTCTGTCACTAATTTCATCTGGTTGAAGTGTTCTGTGATTTGTTACTTTTACTTCTGAGTCATTCTGTTTCCAATGTGACTTGTTCACTAAATGAAGTGTGTGAAGAAACATAGCATAAAGCAATAAATCTATCTGGCTTCGAAACTGGCTTTGTTGTTCAAGGCTGAAAGTGAAAGAACATTGAGTTTATTTTTACTAATCAATGCGAAGTGACTGTCAACTTATTAATTAAAATCTACATAGAATCTGTGAGAAACTAGGTCTGACACCCCCCACACCCCCCAAAGCAAAAATATATATTAAAAATATATATCTTACAAAGGAAACACATAAAATAACTCAAGGACTCCTCAATGATCTGCTTTAGTACTGTAGTACTTTGGTACTTTCTATTGTATACTTTTATTCAAGAGTAAGCATATAGTCATCCAGTACACAATTTCTGCATTGAAAGATTACTGGATAACTAATTCCCAACTAATGCTTTGCATCCAGAAGCATCAAACTCTAGGGTTTTCTTCTGGAACAAAAATGAAAGTACAGAGATGAGAAAGTCTAACACAGTACAAGCTGTAGAACACAGCAACTACTCTTACCTTCTGACTCCTTTTAATTGAGTACAATTGTAATAAATTATTATTCATAATCTACTTTCTGAAAACTATTCTGGAGTATTACTTTCTATTTTATTGGGGATTATATTCTATTTTGAAACACAACAATCTAAATATTATGAGAAAGTAGATACCAAAGAATTCATCTTTCCCATGATGCTCAGATTAATGTTGAAGAAAGAAAGGGAGGGAAGAGAGCTGTTTTACTTGGAAGCTTCCTACAAGAGCTAATGCTTTTCAGTAATTGAGTCATATTCTGCAGAAAATCACACAGAGGGGTCATTGCCACAGTGAATCAAAAAGACTAAGGAGATAAAAATATGACTACGCTATTTTTTCATTCAGGTCTGTTTTTGTTTTCTTTTTTTTTTTTTTAATTATTATTAATATTATTCCTTACTTTTAAAGGAGTAATTGAACACAGAGAGTGTTGTTTTTTATTATTATTATTTATTTTATCTCTTTTCCTCAAGACAGAATATAAAATTGTGAGAATTCTTCTTTCTAAATGGGCCACCTCTAAAATTTAAAGTTCTTAATTTACTCACATAAGCAGTACAGGTTATGAAATGGGTTACAAGACTATTTCAGAAGATATATCACTAGATTAGCCCAAGTATGTATCCAGGTTTGCACTATGTGTAAGGCAACATCACTGCAGTTTACAGGTCATAAACATACAGAAAATGAGGTTGTAGAGAGGAATTAAGGGATTCACCCAAATACAGTCACAGGATGTGTCAATACAAGTAAATTAAATGTGGCTGACAATATATTCAGGTGAAATGACATTTATCAGAATCAACTCATTCAAACAGATTTGACAGCAGTTAGATCATAAAATCATTAAGGTTGGAAAAGACCTCCAAGATCATTTGGTCTGACCCTCACCCTACCACCAATGTAATCCACTAACCCACATCCCTAAGCACTAGGAACAACTTTTCCTTAAACACCATAACACCAATGCCTTTAGATTCACACTCATTCACAGTCCTAGTCCGGAACTGCTCATCATATCACTGAACCTCTGTTTTGACTCAAAGTCCAAAACCCATGGTTGTCCGCATTGCCCAGCTCTTGGAATACCATCACAAAAGTCCCTTCATGGGTTAGTTAAGTATCCATCATCCCTAATTCCTTTTAGCACTTCTACATGCAGTTTTCAGATAGAAAAGAAGAAACTGGGGATCATTACGTAGGAAATGAGTCCGAACCACAAAATAGTCTTCCCCCTGCTCACTGCCTGTTGAGCAACTGCTAATGGCAAGATGTTTATTTTGGTTCTGGATCATTGCTGGAACACCTTTCAAAGCCATTAAGTTAGCCTTCAGAGGTTACTAGAAAGGCAGAAATGGATTGATATTAGTAACGAAGAGCATTTTGTGAAGACTTCCTTTCTTTTTACTAAATAATGAGGTTAGTTGTCACACTTTTAAATTATTCAAATTTCACGTAGCAATATATTAATTGCTTTAATTTGCAGCCTAAAAGGGAGGCAGTGTTATGCTTACACATGAGAAATGACAGTGATTGATATATCTTGGGGAGAACTGTAGCTTTCCAACAATTTTCTAATCTTTCCTTAAATTCTGTATTTTACTTGACTGTAAGAAAAAAAAAAAAAAACAGGTCTATGCTGTTTGGCTGCTTTCTTAATTGCTTATTTTCTCCTTCCAAATTCAGGAATATGCTGACCTACTTTTCTGATCTGATAATCTAAATTATCTGCAACTTTTTTTTTTTTTTTTTTTTGATAACTTGCCAGTCACTGTGTTTTATATCTCAATAACTAAACAAGGGAGTTAAGGTGGGTGTTTTTTAATGTCTGCTCTGCTGATGATAGTGGAGATGTCTTTAGCTTATATTACCTGTAGCATACCAACTATAACTATATGATTATGGCACACAACAGTGTGTAAAAACTGATTTCTCGCTCCCACTTCAGCTGTGGAGATCTATAGCTGGGCTAATTGTTTTATCAATATGCCTATATTCCTATGCTTTAGGAAGAGATTAATTACACCCTGATAACGCTTATTTCTCTCCACTTTCAGCATGACTGCATCACTTCTGAGATAGGCTTTTACATGATAAACATAAGCATCATATATTTTCCTACTTCATATATTTCTTAAAATGGAAGTATAATGCACACATACATGTATGTTGTTGAAACAAGAGGTACCAGTAGTTTCCAAAGCAAGTTGCCATTGTTTGTCTCCAAGATTTTGCCAAAACTGTGGCTTCATCTCCTGACTGTGCTAGCAAAGAAGTGCAAGAATGTGTCTGGAAATAGAGAATTACATTTCCCAGATTGTATGCATGCTTAACAACTGCCTTGTTTCTGTTTTGCAGTCTTTTGTCTGACTTTGTTGCTACAGGCTCCCATAAATATACTCTCTAAGCCTGAGTATTTCTTAACTTCACATCCTCAATTTTGAAGTGTCCAATTTATGAGCTTTGTGCACTGCAGAAACAATTGAGTCTCCAAAGCATACATAAAAATTCTGCAACAAAGACAAAAGCTTTAACTGTAGTGCTCCAAGAGAACCTCCATAAGCTATACCTCAAAGAAAGGCCAGCCCGAGGTGCAAATTTGTTACTTTTTAGCAATTCTTCTTTACATATTGGTACTCACTCATCTAACAGCTAGTTTGAGATGGATCTGTTATTAGCACAGTTTCTGATATTCTCATATGCTATGAAGAGAAAATTAAATCCTTTTGCCTCAATATGTATTGAACACCACAAATGACTAGATTTTATTATTATTATTATTGTTATTCAGATATTTTCAAGACAGTGGACAGGACCATTAAAAAGAAGAAAAACATCAACAACCCACAATTATCTCTTTCTCTCAACTGCCCCAAGTATTAAGTTACTTTACTTTAAAGATGTTATTACTTCATGCTAATGCCATCACATGAGGGCTTTCTAAATATTGGTCTTTCTTCTTTTCAAAGGAAAAGCAAATAAATTACTGATAATCATTTTGAGAAAGAAAGGCAGAAGAACAAAAACATCTGCTTCTTTAGTGATCAGTCATGTTTAATGCTCAGTGCATCATCAACCGTTTTTTGTTTCTGTTTTAAATGACCATTTCTGTCTGAAACTTCTTACATTCCATAGAAAGTGTTCTCATTCTCATATTTAGCAAGATTAGTTTCTATCGTAGGTTATGAGATTGATCATTTCATCAAAGTTCATTCAGATCCTAATATTTTGGTTAGTATTAAATTTACATGGGTTTATGCAATATATTTTTATTCCAAAGAAAATACAACACATTTTTGAGATGAGAACTGCAGGAGAAGAGGACAATATCACAGGATTTTGTGAAACCCTCTTGACTCAGCCTTAGAGAAGTCACTTCTGCAACTGGATTTTTTTTGGCAGGGTCCTCCTTGGTTTCAAAAGGAACATCTAAATTTACGGCCTGTCTATGTAAGGGTAGTGCCACTCCTCTGTTTACAAATCTCTAATTGTGGCCTATATCCCTCAAACACTCTTAGACAAGTCATTTGTTTTTGTGAATTCCTTCAGACTATGTATAAGCTGAAAAGGTTTCACTGAGACAAAGGAAAGTTGAAATACATTTCACACTTCTAGCCTTTCTTACAAGAGCTTAGTAGATTTCTATTTGTTTATTTACTGAAGTGGGAACTATATAGGCAATATAAAATATAATGTAATTGCCCGTAGGAAAAAAAAATCTCACTGAAAAACAGTTAAATTTCAGAAGCATAGGAAATGTTTATTGTGTTGTATTCAGACCCACTACTATCAAACGTCCTTTATATCTAAAAGCTATTCATTATATTATTATTAATATAATGAATAAATGAAATCAGAATAAACCACATTTTGACACCTCAAACACTTCATGGAATAACTGCTTTCATATTTAAGTACTTTTACATATTCTATTTGTTGAGCTGACTAGATTTCCACATGTATTTAAACACTGACAACAACCTCTCTAATGTACATCAACCTTGCTTGTGAGCACTGAAATAATATAAACCTGGAATTTAATTAAAATTCCTGTTATGAAGCTATCTCCCTAAATATCTTTTCTTCTGTCTGACAGATATTTAACTTTCAACTTATTTGGTTTGGATCTCACAGCAGAGCTTTCTTCTTTTCAAGGAAAAAAAATCAAATAAGAATTAAATCCTCTCCTTCTGTTTCCTGACGAAAACATACTGCTGCTAATGCTTTTAATGCATGTTTTTTCGTCTTATCAGCAGTTTTTAAGCACACACAAAAAAACACCCTTGTGAGTCAACCCTTTCACCACGTTGAACCTAGTGTCAAAGTCAAACTGAAAGAACCAGCTACAAATATCTTAATCTCTGTTTAAAACAAGTTGCATTGAGTGCTTTGCATTACACTTGTGGAAAAGCACATCTAAAGCTTCAAATTTTGATGGCTAAAAGACTCATTTTTTTTTCCGAATTTCACACGTGAACTAACTCAGGCTCCACTGATATGTGTTACACTACTGTGTTAACGCTATTCCTTACCTGTAATAGATATTGTAATTTGTTTATCTTATCAGTGAGTTTACTCCAAGAAAATGTATGTCTTGCTATACGTGAAATTTAATTTCCTGTTATAAATAAAAACTTAATTTCATACCTTAAAAAAAAAAAAAAAGTTATAGGTCACAAGTATTCATAGCATTAATCTTTGCTATTAAAAAATTATATTTCTTCTTGCTTGAGACAGTTTGGGGTTTCTGACTGAAGAAGAAAAAAAACAACACACTCTTTTACTAGCGTTAATTTATTCAAAAAATAGAAGCTAAATTTGTCAGCCTCTGATAAGCCCTAATTAATGATCACTTCAAAATCAAGCTCTGTTAGAGACATTGGGCAGAATCCTATTTTTTCTTTCCAAAGGTGCACCTGCATCTTGTTAGAATGTGTTAACGACTTTTTTTTTTATTTTTATAGATAATTAGGTAGCTCTGTCCACCTGTTGAATAACTGTAGATTTATCATCAGCATCATAGCCTATTTACCATTTTAAGTATTTTTTTTTTTCAGCAAAAGCTGAAAAGTTACACCACTAATTTGACATGAAAATAGATTATTTTTTTTTCTAGCAGGTTTTTCCCCTTCCCATGAGTTACAGAAATGACTGGAAAATTGAGTACCTTAAGAAAATTCAATACACAGGTGTATAGATGAGCCCCCGGTGGAGCAGGTGGCTGTGGCTCATGGAGAGCCCCTGCAGAAACAGGGATCTGGGGGTATCAGAATCCCATGGGAGGGACCCCACACTTGAGCAGGGGCAGAGAGTGACCCTGAAGGAGTGGTGGAGATGAAACATTAGGGGCTGACCCCAGCATTAGGGACTGATTCCCTGTTCTCCTGCTCCACTTGGGGGGAGTTGGTAGATGAGGGTGAATGGGGGAAGTGTTTTTAGTTTGCATTTAGTTTCTCATTATGTTTGTCTGATAGTGGTAGGCAATAAATTATATTAATCTCCCTGGGCTGAGTCTGTTTTGCTTGTGACATTAATTGGTAATTGAACTCCCTGTCCTTATCTCAACCCTTGAGCCCTTTCCATCATATTTTCTCCCCATCTTCCTTTATGGAAGGGCAGTGAGAGAACATTTGTGGTGTATTGTAGCTGCCCAGCAGGGTGAAACCATCACATGAGTTCATCTCCATCATCCCTCCTTTCCAGTCAGTGTGGCCCTTTAACCAGCTCCTACCATCATTTCCTGATCCTTTTTCTAGTTCTTTCAAGAGGAGAATCTCCTAAGAGCCATCCACTGCCTTGGTTCCCTTGTAATGCTATCTGAAGATGTCATAAAAACAAAAAACAAAAAACAAACAAAAAACAAACAACATCAAAATATCTCTTTTTTAATTTATTTTTATTTATTTTTTATTTTTTTATGTCATTTTTTTTTTTGGTCTTAAGCCAATATATTGAAAAAGTGTATTAGAGAAAAAAGAATAATCTTTATGAGGTTATGTTATATTGTGATGTGAGGTGGACAGGAACATAGTAGGAGACCCAAAAGAAAAGCTGTGCTATAACCCACCGTGCTGTTTTTGCAGTTGCATTGTAATCACTGTGCATACAAAAGGCTTTCTTTCCTAATATTTGGAGAAATCACCTGGTGGTGATAAAAATCTAGATAAAGATGAATAGAGACATTTTATTTTAGCTTCTGCTCCAGTGGTAACACTAGCCTGGCTGTTAGTATAATTGTCAACTGAAAAAATAAGGAAACAGTTTTTGTTTTTGTTTTTCAGCATAACTTATTTTAGTGTATATCCTGCATTAAAAATGGAAAGGAAAATCCATAAAAAACATTTTTGGACACCTGTTTGAACAAGTTAGTAATAATATTTTGATCTGTAGCTATAATTCCTGTAAGATTAACCACTTGTTACGTGCTCACTTCCAATATAAATGTTGACAGACTGAATAAACAGGTGCCTGTCATTTCTGTGACTGGTTTTGTTCTTCATGGAATGCCTCTTCCTAAGCTTTGTGTGAGGATCAACTGACATTGAATGGGGGAAAAAAATATGTTTCAGATATTATTTTAAATGCAGAATTCAAAACATAATTACTGAATAAAATCTCACATTTTAAAAGAGGTCATTTTATGACATTTTGCTTTATTCATGACAAGACAGGAAAAATAATTAAGATATTATAATACTACTTTTATATTATAATACTACTTTACAATTTAGTGATATTTTGCATGCTGAATTTTTGAATACCTAAACTAACTCAATCAGTTTTGGTTTGCATGGTCCAAATTATACACTGTATTTAGGAAGTTTATCTACTTTATGATTTATGAATTTAAATAAGGACTGGTTGACCAAAATTAAAGATGTACAACATGACTGAAAAAGAAGAAAAGTTAAAAATGAAATGAAGGGGAAAAATTATTCAGATGGTGACCCTACTGCTGAACCTACTTTATTTTTTATTTTTTCAGTAAGTACATGCAATTCTTTTCACAGTTTTTGCCTTTATAAATAATAATTTACTTCTTAAATCACTAGAGCTGCTAAAATGTACACACAAAAATAAATTTTGATAGTAATTTTCTTAAGTGAGGTAGGTCAAAGAAGAAAAAAGATGCCATGTAAAATGATTTGAGAAGAAGGATACAGAGCAGGGTAAGATCCATGGGTTTTAGAAAGGAACAGACAAAAAAAGGTTCATGGTAACTTCATGTGAGGAAGGAGGAAGATCCTGTTATTTTGTTTACCCTCACTGCATTTTTTTTTTCCAGTGTTTCTCTGATTTCAGTTTTCATTCTTGCAAATTTTGTAGGATATAGGTGATAAGGTTTAGGTATCTGGGAAGGGGGATTGCATCTGCAGGAAGAGTCCAGGGGCTGCCCCATACTGGACACAATCAGTTCAAGATAGATCCCTAATAGAACCACTGCAGGACACATCTGAGCCCATCAGCCAAGTTGATGGCACTGCTGGGAAGGTGTATTTAAGAAAGGGCAAAACACTAGATAACACTTCTTTTGGAACTGTGTTTCTGTTTCAATTTATCTCATAGGTTATCCATCTAATACATCACTGATGTTGGCATTTCTGTGCAAGTCTTTTTTCTATATTAAAAGGTATTAAATGTTTTTATCCCAAAATGCATTGTATTATATTCTAGCAATGCTATAAGAACTAGTAGAATGGGCTGTGCACTGAGATCTCCTCACACTCTCCTTTCCTGCAGAAGAAATAAACAGTTTCCTATTTAAAATTGGACCTGGCAGAAGACCCTATTCATGTGTGGAGAAAGGACAGGCTAAAAAATGCACTCTTTTTTCCAGAGGCTGAAAATGTCTGAAGTTGAGCATAGGCTTTGAGATAAACCTAAATTTGTTGAACTGTGAAAAGGGATAACTTGTTCCCACTGAGCTCTATGGCTAGACCTCTCCTGGCATGCATGACAGTCACTGAAGTCTGCACGCCCTGATTCAGTGCAGTTCAGTGCTCTCCTGTGATGCCCAGCTGGATGTGTGTGGAGCCCTTCCTATGTTACCAAGTGCATGTATGGGTACCATTGCTTCACCAAGAGACTGTATATTTTGCTGGCTTTGTTTGCATTTCATTTGCAAGCAATGCTGTGAGAATCAAAATCAAAGAAGCTTAGTTTTCTACATATTTGTTATGCAGAGATGAGATCCTCTGCCTGTGTGACCTCTGGTGGTTCATACAACTGTTCTGTCATGGGGACCTTAATAGAAACTCCTTTCTCTACCCAGCATGTTCACATAAAACTGGTATCTTTGAGAGCTTTATCTGTCTGTCTTTGAAACATATTAACTTTGAAACATAACTTTGTTGAAACATATTTTCCATGACTTTATATTTAGATAATCTTTGGATAAAAAGGGCCTGGTTTCTAAAATAAGTAAGAATGTGAAACTCATCTAAGAATCACAGACCCCTGATCGTGGTGAAAAAAAAAGTCTCCAGAACAATTGAAACTAACATAGCTTGGGCTCCAATGGTTTTGTATCTTATAGTTAAATTAGCTCTTATCTGCAAAGGTTGCGGATTTGGATCAAAGCTTTCATTGTAGCTGGAGTCATTATCTTTCCAAGTAGAATACTGAGTACAGAATGTAGTTGATCTCAGACATTACGTCTGCTTTAGCTGGGTTACAAACCTCTATACAGCTTCAAATTTCTGTAAAAGATTTAGAAGCTTTAGACTTTCCTCTATGAAATTCAGTTGAAATTTACAACAGACTCAACAGTCAAGGTGAAAGGTGAAAAGACAGATAGACTAATACACTCTTCTATAGATAAACAGCATGACTGTTTAGGTGTCGTTTCCTTGGAACACTCAGCTGAAAGGTGTACACACACACAAATGTTCACATACAGTCACTGGACCTGCTGTAGCAAGTCCTACCACAATATTTAGCAGATAGTTACCAACAGCATAATATTCCTGTTACCTGTGCAAACTTGTTCCTCTTGTCTGAGGTCACTCTGCTGGACATGTTGTTTTTATGTCAGTAAAAGGTCTGATGTAGTGGGCATTCTCAGATTCCCTCTGCTATTATTCAGACTCTCACTGAGAGCCTATAGGATAAGAAAATAACTGTTCCCCTGAGATATTTTAAAGCTCAAAGTCTTTTTGATTTATTTAATAACTTTGTGTCACTTGTCAGTCTTCAATCACCTCTCTTCTTATCCAAAATGTGGGTGATAAACAGGCAGAATTCTCACGTTGTGACAGACAAGGAATTTGATTACCCTCCATTGGCCAAGCTTCCAATATAAAATTAAATATTTTTCATTGCTGAAAATGAAAGCACTTAGAAAATATGAATGATGTAAGCAGATCATGAAAATGCACTGGAGACATTGAACAATTCCTGAAATTCTAGAAGAAATTCCCTAAAACTTGCATATAAAATTATTAATGAAAATATTATGAGCCTGACATGCTTCGTGTGCAGAAGCTTCCAGTACAATGGCTTTGAGCTGTGTCATTTTATGTGGGAAGGGAAGGGAAGGGAAGGGAAGGGAAGGGAAGGGAAGGGAAGGGAAGGGAAGGGAAGGGAAGGGAAGGGAAGGGAAGGGAAGGGAAGGGAAGGGAAGGGAAGGGAAGGGAAGGGAAGGGAAGGGAAGGGAAGGGAAGGGAAGGGAAGGGAAGGGAAGGGAAGGGAAGGGAAGGGAAACATTGCATTAAGCCAGTAGGCATGAAGGGTGAATACATCTGTTATAGAAGAGAGACTGTCACAGTGTATTGGGTTGACACATGCTTGGGTTTACAAGGAACTGGTAGTAAAGAGGCTGAAAGGGCAGCTTCAGTAATAAGAGATCTGGGGCAGCCTTGTGCTGGACACAACTTGTTCCAACTGGCTCCAAAATGAATCCACCACTAGCCAAAGTTAAGCCAATCAGTGATGTTTGGTGGTGCCACTGTAATAACATGTTTAAGAAATGGTGAAAAAAAAATTGCTGTGTAGCAGCTGGGAGAGAGAGGAATGAGAAAATGTGAGAGAACTAGCCCTGCAGACCCCTGCAGAGATCAGTGCAGCAGGAGGGCAGGAGGTGCTCCAGGCCTGCAGCAAAAGTTCTGCTGTGGCCTGTAGAGAGGCCCATGGTGAAACAGGCTGTCTCCCTGCAACCCATGAAGGACCACACTGGAGCAGATCTCCACATTGGAGCCCATGGAAAATCCCATACCAGAACAGATGGATGTGTCCTGAAGAAAACTGCAGCCTATAGAGGTGATCCCACAGTGGAGCAGGTTACCCAGCAGGAGCTGCAGCTCATGGGGGGACCCATGCTGGAACAGTCCTTTCCTGAAAGACCGTACCCCATGACCTGGACACATGCTGGAGAAGTTCTTGAAGAACTGCAACCCGTGAGAAGGATCCATGTAGGAGCAGTGCTGCTCATGAAGGATTGCAACTCATGGGAGGGACCCCATGCTGGAGCAGGGGAAAAGTGTGAGGAGAAAAAAGCAACGGAGAGGAGCCCCCAACCTCCATCCCTCTGTGCCACTTAGGATGTGGAGAAAGTAGAAGAGACAGGATCAAAGCAGGGAAATTGAGCCTGGAAAATATGTGGGGCCGGAAGAAGGTGTTTTTACTTTTGCCTTTGCTTCTCAACATCCTACTCTATTTTAATTCACAAAAAATTAAATTAATTCTCCCCAAGTGGAGTCTGTTTTGCCTGCAATGGTAAATGGTAAGATATGTCCCTGCTTTTTTCTTGACCTGTGAGTTTTTCCATCTTATTTTCTCCCCTGTCCTGTTGTGGAGGGAAAGTGAGAAAGCAGGTAGGTGGGAGTCTGGCAGCAATTCAGGGTCAGACCCACCACACACAGCAAACAAGGAGTTGGTGGAATAAGCAAGCTTTGATCACTTCCTCCTCTTAAAGAAACATTGCTGTACTTTGGTTTTCTTCATTTCACTGCTCAGACCTGTACATTTACAGAGTTAGGGAATATAGTGCATCCAGCAAATGCTGAGGTTTCCCAAAGAAAAAAATGCTTTCGGTTACTGTGAACTCCTCAAAGCCAGGTGTCTAAACTGTGACCTCTATCAAGAACACTTGGATTGATGTTTAAGGACAAATTACAGTGACAGAGAAAATAAGGTAGCTGCATATCCATAGAATCTGTAGTGGTTATATCCCACTAGGAGGGAAGTGAAATCCTTCCAGTTAAACCAGCTGGGTGCAGTTTTGAAGTGTGATCTCAAACAGAAATGCTGGCAAAGGCAAATTTTGCAAGTAGAACTGTAGGAATAACTCTCATTCATGGTGAATGTAATCTCAAGGAAAACAAAACTGAAAAAAAAAAAATGCCAAATAGAAGTGTATATAAAAATCAAGCCATATATATATATATATTTATTTATTCTATAAATGTTATAATTTTTGTCACTGAAGTAAGAAACATCCTAAACTGCTGACATTGATGCACTCTTAGGAATCTTTCTAGGAAGCCGTGTCTGCTCCTTTCAAAACATAACCAAAGCTGGGATCCTTGGCTGTTGCCTGTTTACCACTTAATTCCCAGTCATCTTTGTCTCCTGCCTACCCTGACTGCTGCAGTACTTAGTGATCTAGCATGAGAAGAGTCATACTTCTTTACCTGATTACTGTCGGCAAAAGCTTTTCAACAGTATTTTATTCCAGATTTTGGACACACTTAAATGTTTCCCAATACAGAAGTATATGAGAAAAAAAAAAAAAAAAAAAAAAAAAGGAAGGAGGGAGCAGGAGTTCTACGACATTCACAACACTTGTTTTTTTTTAAATTGTTTTTGTTGGTTTGCAGCAAAAGTGAGTCCTTGTTACCTCACAACTACTCTTTAGGTGCACCCAACTCTTCCTATGCAAAGCTGTTTCTAATCAAACAGCCTACTTTACTGCATAGAGTTATTACGTCCAATATGCAAAAGATACTTCATTAACAAAGCTTAGCCTGTTGCTGGTCATTTTTGCAATATTACATTTTCAGCTTTCCATTGCATACACAAAGAATTATATCTTTTTATTATTATTATTTTTACAAGTAAATTTTAATAGGGGAAATGCTATCATATTATTTTTCAGGTAAAAAATAAATAAATAATAATAAAAAAAACAGACAGAGTTCTGATAGTTTGCCCAATATTATTGACTGTGATGAAAGTGAAATGAATCTTTGTGATTCCTCATCCACATTTTATTCTCCAAGAGTTAAATTAAATACTTAACCAGAAAGGAACTATGTTAACAGCTGGCTCCTACCCCAATCTTAGTGAGAGATTTGCCATTCATTTTAATGGAGAAACTGCTGTCCTTTTCACAAAGAAGGCCAATGGTATTCAGGATTGCATTAGGAAGTGTATTGCCAGAAGGCTGAGGGGGATGATCCTTCCCCTCTATTCAGCACTGGAGAGGCCACTCCTGGAGTGCTGTGTCCAGTCTGGGGCTCCTCAGTTAACGAGAGTTAACTGGAGAGAGTCCTTCAAAGGGCCACAAAGATGATGGAGCATCTCTTCTATGAGAGGCTGAGAAAGCTAGCACTGTTCAGCTGGGATCTTGCCAATTAATATAAATACCTGAAAGGAGGGTGTAAAGTTGATGAAGTCAGGCTCTTTTCAGTAGTGCCTAGTGACAGGACAAGAGGTAGTGGGACACAAGAAGTTCTGTCTGAACACTAGGAAGCATTTCTTTTCTGTGCAGGTGACTGAGCATTGGCATTGGTTGCCCAGAGACATTGTGGAGTGTCTTCACTGGAGATCTTCATCTAGATATGGTTGAGCAGAGGGGCTGGACCAGATGACCTCCAGAGGTCTCTTCCAACCCCAGCAATTCTGTGAATCTGTCAGCTGCTCAGAGGTTGAACAATCTTGATCTCTTGGATAAGCACTATTTCTGAATGCGTATTGTGTTTGGCTGGGTTAGAGTTGGCTTTCTCCACAGCAGCCCATGTGGTGCTGTGCTCTACACTTGTAGCTGTAACAACCCTGATATTGTACCCATGTTTTGTCTGTTGCCAAGCATTGCTGGCACAGCACCAAGACTACCTCCAAAATCCCCAGAAAACAGTAGGCTGGGTGTGGGAAAGAGGAGGTAAGGGGACATACCCAGGGTAGTTGACCTAAACCAAACAAAGGGGTTTTCCATACCATATAATGTCACACTCAACAGTAAAAGTGGGAAAGGTGGAAAGAGAAAAGAGGACTCCTGTTAGGAAAACATATGTCTTCCCAAACAATCACTGCATGCATTGAGGCCCTGCTTCTCAAGACATGGCTGAATATTTCTTAGTGATGGGAAATAAAGAATGATCTTTTTCTCTCCCTTTGCTTCCATGTGGCCTTTGCTTGTTTCTCTCTTTCTTTTCCCTTTAATTAATTTATCCTTATCTCAATCCATGAGCCTTTTTCTTTCCCATCATACTTTCTTCTTCCTCTGCCTCACCATAAAAAAAGTGGTATGTGATTAGTAAAAATATGTGTGTATCTGCTAAGTAAGGTGTGGTAAGACTATTTGTTAATGGAAGAAGTAGAGTATTTGTAGCTTTCACTCCAGTAATGTGTTTCATCTCAACTTTCAGGACATTTTTCAAGATAGATAAACAGATTTCTGCATGACAGCATCTTCAAATTTACCAGTGCTGTAACATGAATAATCTTTAGGCCCCTGAAAATGCAAATCTTTAAAGATTTGAAAATCATACGGAAAAATAATCATAAGCTAGTCAAATATTTTACTTATTTTTGTTCTCTTATTTCAAATACAATAACAGCTCTTACCTTCTCAGTCAGACTTCTAGCTCTGCTTCATTAGAGAAAAACTCTTGCCTATTGCCATTATGGGATCTGTTCTTATTGCCTGCTAATCGGGTTCTGACATAAATTGTGCATAAGTAATCATAATTGTAGCCATAACTATCATTTATCCTTAACCAGGGGAGTTCAGAAACACCTTCTCTAGCATTCACAAGTCATAATTTTGTTTCTCTACAGGTGTTGAAGTCACTCACCCCAGTTTCATAATTTTGAGCAAATGGAATTTTTGTTTTGTTCTCATGCACGTGTGCATGAAAAATATAAATCAGCTTTTGCAGATGATCAAAATGACCATTTTTGTAAACTTATGAAAATGGGAAATATTGGGGTAAACTGTTAAAGATATATGGGGAAAATTATCCATGTGTCAGAGGCCATTGTACCATTGGGAAAAGAGCATGTATTTTTCATTGGCTACAAATGACAACCGGTTCCCAACCCTGTGAATTCTTAACTGTGTTAACCTGCATTTTTAAGATGCTCTCAGATCACCAGGGGCAAGAAAGAGTTGCATTACAGTGAATTCATAGTGCCAACTAATTAGAAATCAATGCCTGACTGAATAGAAGTTCCCTCTGTCAAATTTAGATTCAGTCAGTTCTGTTGGCTGAGTGAATTTTGAAGAGCACGAAAGTGAAGGAAGTGAAGTGAACAGCTTCCCCAGGGGCCTTCCTGGCCATTCTGGTAGGTATGGATTCTGGTAGGTATGGCCAGGTTTAGGTACCTAAACTTGTCTGACTATTGCTTGCCGTGCTGTCAGTTCTCCACGGGATTGCTCTGAGTCCACTGGTCAAACAAAATTTTTTTCTGTTTCTCTGGAAAACATCCTTCAGTAGAACAAGGGGGTTCTTTGAAGAATGTGGGATGTTATCTTTCCTGAAATAGTGGAAAACAACATGTCTTAAGCTCAGCTTTGTGTTGTTTTTTTTTTTTTTTTTTTCATAACACTTTTTTCTATTATTAAAACAAACAAACAAAAAACAAAACAAAACAAACAAACAAACAAACAAAAAAAAAAACAGAGAGAGATTTTCAGCACAGACCTCATTTAGATATGGACAGTTAAACTCCAAAGGTGTCCTCTCAAAATGCTAAAATACTTTCAAATCTTGAAGCTTTTTCTGACTCTTTATTATTTCCATGTACTGCAATATGGTAACAAGGGAACATACTGGGGAGAGGATGGCTTTGGGAAGCTGCAAAATAGTGTTTTAAAGGTATGTCCAAAGCTAAAAGGTATGAGTCTGATTCACAAACTAACTGCTCAAAATGAACATGAAGATAAAGTGTGGTTAACTCAGTTTTATGGCTGGAGAGATGCTGGACATATTGTTGAACTTAATATTTTTCATTATAATGTGATCAGTATTTCTATGTCTCCATAGATGTTAAAAGATACCGACATTCTAGTATTGCAACCTCAAATACATTTTGAATAGGAAAGGTAAAAGCTGAGCTTTCTGTTAATTTCCAGCTGTTCTTCCCTATTCTGCTGCCAGTATAATCCCAAAGCTCATGAAACCCTCCTCATGAGTCATTAATTTATACAGATACTTTTTATTTGCCCAGTCCCACCAAATGAGCAGCAGTTTGGCTTGTGAAGCTGTTAGCATTTGTATTGAGTGCCTCATAGACTGAGGCCAAGAGAGAGTTATAGGAACTATATAACCAGAGATGACATGTTGGAAATATGTACAGGAATGGCTCAAGAATCTGTCTATCTGTTAGAAGAAGAATCACTCAGTGTATGCTCTGAATGTACTGGATTGCTATACAAAACTTGTTTTGTTTCACATCCTAAATTTTTACTTGCCCTCTGTGTTCAATTTATTTCTGATCAATAATTCATTCAAGTAATTAGTTATGAATCTTTATTAGTATAAGCATATTGGCTAAGCTACAAGGCAAGCAATTAGTGTGGAGTATGAGTTGAAATGAGGAAGAAAAGTACTATTCAAGTCAAAAAGCTAAATGTGCTCATACATACCTGATAAGAAACCCATGAAGGTAAACTAATGAACAGATAAGCGTCAGCTTATCTGACGGGATATTAGAAATGTCAGATTTTCTATGTAATTTTGCATATATAACCTCAACTCAAAATAGACGCATCTGAAATATCACTGGGACTCTTGAGAATTAATCTAATTTTCTTTCCAACATGTGGCTTAGCAATACATATAATTTTCACTGTTCTTAGAAAGTGTTTTTGTTTGTTTGTTTGTTTGTTTGTTTTTTCTTAACCAGCTAGACAGATGTACAAGAACTATGGAAGGGTCATTGTTTGCATTTCCAAACAGATCACATCTGTTTATGTCTCCTTGCTATGTCTCTCTTTGGAATAACTCAGGATGAGAGTGAAGGGAATTGGACATGGCAGTTACAGTAGCTGCTTGGTTAGCTACTTTGCAAATGGTTGCAAACACAGGCACTCATCATTGCTAAGGAAACATAAGAGATACTCTCCTTGCTAAGTTCTTGGAAAATCACTCTCAGGCACTAAATGCTGGCGACCTTCACAGTATGAAACAGAATGAAAAAATAGCAATTCTCTTTTCTCCACAGCCTTTTCACCCATGTGGATCTCAGCCCTCAAGTGTACAACTGCACATAAGAGCCCTGCACTAGAGGTCTGCAGGCAACGTCAGTAGTTTCCTTAGCAACAGGAGCCATGTGCAAGCTTTCAGAACTGCTCTTCCTACACCAGGTTTCCCTAGCAGCAAGAAGAGCGTTTAGAAAGAAAGAAAAGAAAAAAAAAGAGAGACAGACAGACCCAACGCATGGGTGAAATTCACCAGTTCACCTGTGTGGTCCATGCTGTAAAAATAAAAACAAAATATTAAATAAAAATAAAAATATGTTGTGCTTATTGAAAAAAACTTTTTTGCACATCTGTATGGGGCCAGGCTTTCTTCTGCTGAGGCTTGCAGAAAAGACATGGATGCAGCCATATGCGCCTGGCCCAGAAGAGCTTCACGGTGTCATGGCTGCCTGTATGACAGAGCCCCAGCCCAAGAGATGCTCTTACCTGCACCAGCAGCTGTTTGGGTGGACATGGTTAGCCTGGCAAGAAGTTTGTACGCAGACTAAGGAGTTGTCACCCAGAGCTCGCCAGAGAGGTCAGGAGAACTTCTTAATTTGATAACATCACTAAATTTAACTAAGTTTCTGTAGAAGGAGATGGCTTGTCACAAGCCATCCTCTGCTCACAACTGTTTAGAAAGAAAGGTTCAGGAAGAAATTTAGGAAAAAAAAGTGCATGCGCTGGCAGTTGTTTTTCACAAGCAGCACAGGTTGCAGTGTGTGATTCACTGTGTAAATAACCAGGAAAATCCACCTCTGTGGCAAGGCAGATTGTTCTATACTAACTATTCTATTCTAACTGGATTGTTCTATACTACCCAGAATTGGGAACAGTAGTATCAGGTCAGCTAGCCTAAAAATTTTGCATATTTCTACACCAGACTGCATCTGCACTGTAAACTTCTTCAGAGTTATTTTTCATGTTATGATTTCAAGCACATTAAATTTCAATTTATTTAGAATATAAAATAAACACATTCCATCATGTAGCTACCAGATAATGAGGTTTTTAATTTTATTTCTCAAGTAAAACACAAAATAGAAAATTTATTCTTTGTATTATGACTTAGGGTGACAGTACTGTCTGAAACCACAAGTGATGAGGCACCCTGTAACAAAGAATAATGGAAGAAAGCTTGATGACTAAGGACACAAAAGATTTTTCTGGCAGCAGTTTCTTTCATCTATACAGAAGTTCACTGCCTTTAGGGGAAGATATAGAGGCATCTGTTTTTATAGATAAAGGATAATATAAATTACTATTATATATATTACTTATGTGTATATACAAATTCAATGTTCAAATAATCTCTTATTTATCTTATTCTAAATAGAATATTAAAGTGAGCTTAGAAATTTTTGTAAACACATATATTCCAGAAATCATGAGATCATTCTAACTAATCTATTTAGAAGTTACAACAAATTTGTTAGGAGACCTTACTGTTGTTTTTTGATTAACTCAATCTTGTTCTCACTGAATCCAGTGGACATGAAGATCATTAGTTCCCTCAGACTCACACCAAAGATTTCTTTGATAGCTATTCTAAATTTTCCATTTGCCCCTCAATAGTGAATTTCCACTCTAGGATGTTGCTACCCTCTTCCTTGTCACTTGTGCTCAAGTGATTCCTCATGCTCAGATCTCCATGAATATTTCAGATGCTTGAAAAGACACCTGAGGCTAACAGCTGCAGAAGTAATATTGCTAATCAGAGATGACAGAGCTTAGCTACTATCACTGAGATCCTAGTTCTGTCAATCACTACATCTGCCTGAACAATCTGGGATCCACACTCCTAAAAAAGGTGTGGTCTTGATTAGATCTGTTCAGCAATTTGCTTTTCAAAGTAATTTTGTGTAAGTGCATGTATTGTCTGCTGAAATACACTTTTTTGTCTCTGATTTTGTTGGCCTAAATTGTTGCACAATACTATTACTACTAATGATTTCCATAAGCCCTGCAAATGTTGTTGCATTTCAGGTCCTGTCAGAGTCCTGGAGCTATCAGACAGCTAGGCTGGGAAGCCTATTTACAGCAAAGCTTTGACAATGCTTTCAGAGACTCTTGTGGAAATTAAAAATAAAATAAAATAAAATAAAATAAAATAAAATAAAATAAAATAAAATAAAATAAAATAAAATAAAATAAAATAAAATAAAATAAAATAAAATAAAATAAAATAATAAAATAAAATCTTATGATACTATCTCCTGTTTAGGTATCTCTAGTTTAAATTGGTTTTATGTTTTGTCCTTTTGAAAAACTAATAGGAAGGCAGTGTTGGCAGCATATAAAGCAATTTGTCTTCAGGGTTCCATGATCACAGAAACATAGTTTATATGCACCGTGGTGTAAAGATTATTTTCATAACCAATAGAACTTGTGAGTAGGACTTCGAACATATTGTCACTCAGGAAGAATTATCAAAAAATCAAAGTTAGTGACAGAATTTCTATTTCACATAACATAGGTAAAAAAGAATTAAAGCACAATAATTCTGCAGTAGAATTATGATGTCTGAAAACAGTCAAGAATATCTTCAATTACCTTGTAGAGTCAGGTGTTTTCTTCTTTCAGACTCTTTTAAATTGTTTGAACTACTGTAAAAGCTGTACAGCTTCAGACTAATGTTTGAACAGAGAGGTGATAAAACCTAAACATACACAGTGCTATGTTAACTTCCCTAAGTATGAAAATGACATTCTGGATAGATAAAGAACAAAACAATTATAGGTAGCAAAATGCTAAGGTAGCAATTCAGATGTATGCAACAAATAGACAAGTTTTATTAATATTTTGAGTATAATAAGCTTACTGAAGTATTGCATGTTGTTTTTGTTTGGTTGGTTTAATTGTCAAAGTTTGGGGTGAAATCAGGAGTAACACCACAAGGAACAATTCAGAGACCTAACAAGTTGAGTTGTTCTCCTTAGGAAGCAGTGTTCCACTGCTAATCCTGGTAATTCATCTTTTCATCTCTACAGGACAATAAATTAATGACTGTAGTGTTTCCTTATCTACTGGCTGGCTTTGTTGACAAATCTTACTTTCCTAGTGGCTGGATAAACTTAAAAGGTTTTTCCACCCCCCATTTATTTATTTATTTATTTATTTTGGTGGGAATTTCTATTGCCAGCATCACTGTGTGACAAGCTGGCTAGCTGTTTTACTATATGGTATTATTCCAGACAGCAACAGTAAAATAAACAGGGTTTTACAGAATTAAGGTAATAATGTATGGCTCTAAAACTAGTTTAGGCATGTCTGCACCACAGAAATATCACCTAACACCAGGCCTTCATTTTTTACTGCTCTTAGAATCATTTGTTAGTTCCATTCCAGTACTAACCAGAAACACTGAGATAGACTTTACAATCCTATCTGATTACCTTAACAATCAACTACTGCCACCTCCAAATGTATATTACAAGAAGTGGTCACTTAGTAGAAATATCTATGTGTTTATAGCAGTGCACTTACAGAACAGAAACTGATCCATAAGTTGTGCAAGACATGTGTCATATGTTATGCAAGACTCGCGAGACTAGAGCTTGGTTTGAAAGAAAATTACCAGGTCAATGACCTGGATGATGGAACAGAGTACACCCCCAGCAAGTCTGTGGATTACACAACATTGCGGGGAGTGTCTGATACCCCTGAGGGCTGTGCAGCCATTGAGAAAGACCTGGACAGGCTGGGAAGTTGTGCAGTGAGGAACATCACAAAGTTCAACAAAGGCAAGTGGAGAGTCCTTTGCCTAAGGAGAAATAACCCCAAGCACCAGTATATGCTGGGGACTGCTGCTGGAATGCAGCTCTGCAGAGAAGGACCTGGGAGTCCTGGTGGACATCAGGCTGACCATGAGCCAGCAATGTGCCCTTGTGGCCAAGAAGGCCAATGGTGTCCTGGACTGCATTAGGAAGAATGTTTCCATCAGGTCAAGGAAGGTGATCCTTCCCTTCTCCTCAGTCCTGGTGAGGCCACACCTGGAGTATTGTGTTCAGTTCTGGGCTCCCCAGTACAAGAGGGATGTAGATAGGCAATGATATAATAGAACTCCTGAATAGAGTCCAGTGGAGGGCTGCTAAGACGATAAGGGAACATCTGTCATATGAGGAGAAGCTGAGAGAGCTGGGCCTGTTTCTCTTGGAGAAGAGAAAACTGAGGGGATCTTAGCAATGTGTATAAATATCTGAAGGAAGGGTATCAAGAGGACTGGGCCAGACTGTTTGAAGTTGTGCCCAGAGAAAGGACAAGAGGCAAGAGACATAAACTGAAACGAATTTCCAGCTGAATAGGAGAAAACACTTCTTTACCATGCAGATGATAGAGCACTGGAACAGGTTACCCAGAGAAGCTGTGGAGTCTCCTTTTCTGGAGATATTCAAAACCTGCCTGGATACAACCTGTGAAATGTGTTCTAGGTGACCATGCTTGGCAGGGGGATTGTACTAGATGATCTCCAGAAGTCCCTTCCAACCTCAATCAATCTGTGATTCTGTGATTTAAAGATGTTATTCAATTATTTGACATCTATGCCATGCTAAATCTTGAGTCTTTTAAGGCAAACCTGTCTAAGCAACACTTGCCAACAATGTGGGGAAGATCTGTAGTACTATTCATTAAAAAGGGTGTCAGATTGTTACTACTGGCAATTTTCTACTGCATATAAGACTAAAGCATTTGGATTTATATTTCCAAGCTGAATATCTTTGCTCCATCCTGGTATTTTCAGACAGATGTCTTAATCATTCAGGAGATAAATAAGTTAAATACTATCTGGAGATAAATAAATGAAATAGATCAATACACTGTACATGAGGGAACTCCATGGATGCTTAACTTCAGCTCTGCTACCTCAGATGAATATGTCACAGAATCCTATTTTTTTTTTTAATTTATTTTCTTTATTTATTTTCTTTTATTGTTTTTATTATTTTTCTTTCCTTCCCCCACTAACTGGAAAACCATACAGGATCTTGCCTGTCTAAAACTGGTATACACAACCCTCTTTTTTTTTTTTTTTTTTTTTTTTTTCCTTGTCTGTGTCAATATTGTCCTTAGCTTTAACAAATTTTCTCTTTCCTCTGGTGTTTATTTTCCCAATGTATTTACAGAGAGCAATCATACCCCTTTCAGACTGTATTTTCAGAAGGCTAAAGAAGGTAAGCTTTTTTTGTCTTCTCTGAAATTGTTGGCTCATAACAAAAAACCTGCACAGATGAACACCTTCAAATAATTCATATCTAAATAAATAATTCATTTTAAAACATTGATTTATTCATGAAACAATAAAAAAATGATTATTAACTTATTAAAGTTGTCTAATCTTATATAAATGGGAATGCTTCCAAATCTCAGATCTGGGTGTGCATCGCAAACATATGTTAGATTGATATTGAGGCTAGACCATGGTATAATCAACCACAGAATGGAAATGTATTGATCTAACCCTATACTTAATGATGTATGTACTTAACGATGATATACTTGACCCTATACTTTTTAATGTCTTGTGAAAGTGAACACTGAATTATCTATGGATACCTTACAAAAGACTGCAAAGTTATAAAGTCAAACGTTGCAGCATACTTAATATTAGGCAGGAGGAAGTTCAGTAAGAACATTCCTATTTGCTGAGCCTCAAACATTCTTTCAAAATCAAGCTCATCAAGCTTTAGCCAAAGATCTCCATTGCAAACAGAGAAGAATGTCAGTTTCTCACTGAAAACTGAAAATTTAGGAAAAAACATTTTGTTCTGATTTAAATCAAAAGTATATTTCAAAACACAGAAATGCAGCTGTGATCACAGAGAATGCAAACCCAAGATAGAATTGATTACAGACTCTACAAACACTTCTATTTCATTCTTTTAATTTCTAATGTTCATTCTCAGTGGTTTTTGTTTGTTCATTTGTTTGTTATCAAAGTTATGAACATACACATACAGCTGAATTCATCTCACTATTCTGGCAAACAAGATGAAGGATCCCTTGTTATCAATTGTATACAGATAAACCAGTGGAAGACTGGTGATAGGATCCAAGGAGATGGCTTGAAGCTGTGACAGGGGCAGTTCAGGCTGGATATCAGGAAAAGGTTCTTCACCAAGAGGGTGTTTGGGCACTGGAACAGGCTCCCCAGGGAAGCGATTACAGCACCAAGCCTGCTGGAGTTCAAGAAGTATTTGTGCAATACTCTCAGACACATGGCCTGATATTTTGGGTGGTCCTCTGGGGACCCAGGAGCTGAACTCAATGATCTTAGTGTGTCCCTTGCAACTCGGGATATTATGTGATTCTATGATTTCTTTTAAAGAATTTCATATTTATATAAGGCAAGCAAAGGATGAAGAAACAAGTAGAAGTATTTAGGTAGAGAACTGTACTTCCAACACCTGTTCTAGTTCCTAAAGTTCCTAACACAGACTTCAGTATCTATATGGTTTCAGGAAAGAAAGACTCACATATTTTCCAAATCTCATTCTTCATGCTATCAGTAGATTCAAGTAGCACCCACATACTGATCATAACTGAAAAACAAGCAAACAAACAAACAAACAAACAAAAAAAACACCAACTAACCAACCAACCAACCAACCAAAAATATTGAAATACTGAGGTCTGAATATGTCCCTAGTGAATTTGTTAACAAACATGCTTCACAAGAACTGCTGTTTTTACAAAAGGATTAAAATAGACTCCTACATTGTCTTCCTTTTTTTTTTTTTTTTTTTACAGGCCAATCAATGACTTATTCTCATAGCTGGGAAATAAAAAATAAAAATAAATAATTAATAATAATAATAATAATAATAATAATAATAATAATTAAAAACAGGAAAGGTGTCAAAGGCATGTTTAGTGATGGAGTTGGAATATTTCTCAGTTGTGCTTCTCAGGACCACTTTAAGAATTCAAGGCTGTCAAAGTCTCAGAAACCTTAAACAAATGATTAGGGGAATAAGGGGAATAATAGGCATGATAGAAGCAGAGAGAAGAAACATTTGTTGCCTAAACTAAGCTTAGCTGTAAAAGTCCCAACCATTCTACAATATCATCTTGCTACCTTGCAGTCTGGTAGATTTGCGGGACTTCAGCAGGTCTGTAGAAGAGTCATCATGACGGGGGTGGGAAGACGTAGCAAGCCTCTTAGTAGAAGCATGGTGTGTTGTGGTTGGTTTGCTATTTGTTTTCAAGCAAACATATGACTGACAGGAAAAATATGAACTCATCCCTCTGCTCATTTCTGGTAGCTCTGTTGCTGAGTTTTAGCCTACTTTGGGTTGTCTCCAGAGAGGCTGCTGATATCAAGGACTTAACTTCAATCCAACCCTGTGCTGAAGTACTTGGCTCAGCTATGAAAGTCAGGCAGAACAGAGAATGCGCCTAAGAGGGTCTGTGGGTTTGACCCTTGAAAAATACTATTATGGGTCTGGCAGCAGAAAAGGGCTGTAGAGGGAACAGTCCTCAGTGCTAGCCTCTGCCGTAGCCTGAGCCATGACAACTGATCTAGAAGAAACAGGAATATGATATGCCAACCATGGTCCACCTTCATCATGGGGATCTTTCTGAGGGACTGAACAATAACCGAGGGATGATTTAACCACATTGAAAAGCCCTGGAGAATCTGTTGTCTGCTTCAAAAGGAATATTTATAGTTCAAGGATATCTGCTTGCCAGGGCTCAGAAATGTGTGAACACATAGAGAAGAGGAAAGGTACACCAAGGGTATCTGCTGGCAACTCTGGGGACTTCCCACAACCATGGGGAACAAAGCGGTTTAAAGCTCGCTTATTTATTTATTTATTTATTTATTTATTTATTTATTTATTTATTTATTTATCTTTGTGCTGAGGTATCTAAGCTAGAGCCTTGAGTAAAAAAAAAATAAGCAGAAAAAGTGGATTTTCAATAAGGTCTCAGTCTTTCCAGGCAGTGCAGGAGGATGACAGGAAAGTGACAGGATATCAAGAAGAGTCTATGGCAGGAGAAGTAGAGAGCATTTGTATCTCAAATATTTGTTCTAATTATAGAATGAAATAGGGAATGTGGGAGGCATTCACAGCTTCTGGTAGAAGCAGGTGGGCAGAGCAGGAGGCTTCTTCATTTTACTAAGTCTGTGAAATGAAGGTTTAAAACAGGAGTTGGAGTGGGAAGCACCACTGGGGAGGACAAAAAAAGAAACAATTTATTGTAGGGTTGCTTTATAACACGGTCACTGTTTCTAAAGTATATTGGAGTGGAAAACTTCTCAGCAGAGAATTGATGATTTGAGTCAAACTCCCTGTGGTATTGTGAATGTACAGATTCATTTTAAGAAGTAACAGATCAGTGGAGCTGCTTCAGATTGTTGACACTCCTTATTAACTGTATTAATTCACTAAAAACACAGTCGTTATGTGATGAAATAGACATTACAAAGGGTTTTCCTTTTCTTTTTCCTTTTCTTTTTTTTCTCTTTCTCTTTCTTTTTCTTTTTCTTTTTCTTTTTCTTTTTCTTTTTCTTTTTCTTTTTCTTTTTCTTTTTCTTTTTCTTTTTCTTTTTCTTTTTCTTTTTCTTTTTCTTTTTCTTTTTCTTTTTCTTTTAATTTTTCTTTTTCTTTTTCTTTCTTTTTCTTTCTTTTTCTTTTTCTTTTTCTTTTTTTTTTTTTCCTGTTCCTGTTCCTTTTTCTCCTGAAGTTATTTAACTTATGTCCTAGAATTTATCTTACAAAGATGGATTGTTTTGGACTTACTGAATGCCAAGTAAAGCCCATGAAAATACTCACTGATAATAGACACCTAAGAAATACCCTCCTGGATACTTTTTCTGCTTTTTGATGGGCTTTTTTTTGTTATCAAGGGATTTTTTTTTTTTCCTTACAAATTATCTATTAATTGTTTTTAGTAAAAATCCTCATACAAGAGTAGCAGGTTTGAATACAGTAATATAAAACTAAGAGCTACAAGGATTTTTAAGAGCTCTCAGAAGAAAAAAAATGTTTCTATTTATTTAAGAAAACATTTCTTAAAATTAAGAAAAAGTTTATGTTTACTTAAATATGAACCTCATTCTCACAGTGACTCTTTCATTGAATTGTGCTCTTGGTAACTGGAAACATGTAAATATGACCAAAGAATGACAAGAATGAGGGACACTTCCTAAGGAAGTAATGGCAAAATAGCCAATGTAAATTCTCTTTATATTTGCTGTATTTGTCTCTGGTATTCTTAATAAGGTGTTTTTTGTTTGTTTGTTTGTTTGTTTGTTTGTTTGTTTGTTTGTTTGTTTTAATAAAGATCCACTCAGGTTTACAGTCTTGAGTCCTGCCACACTTCTTGGCAGTCAGTGTGTGGTGTAATCAAAGAAATCCAGACCTTTGGGGAATGGAGTACTGAGAAATGTTTCACTTGGTTTGAAAGAAAGTGACACTGGAAAAGACAGTTATGCTATGGATAAAAAGTTTATTAGATTTGATGTATCAGTTCTTTGTGTGGATAATTAGCTGTGTTGACTCAAAATGAACACATTTCTATTTAATTTCTCCGGCAGTACAATCAGACTTGCTTGTGCACAAAAAAGGACATTTTTGCATTCTATTTAAAATGTCTGAGAATCTTTCCTTGCTAGTATAATGTTAATACCAAAAAGAAGACTGGTGCCTAAAACTCTACAGGAAAGGTTTTACTATAAGAAAATTGTCCACAGATTTGTGAGTTCCTCCCCAAAAGAATGTTCCTCTTTAGAGAGTAGTCAGTATTTTTTTAACTTATCATATGAATCAAAGTCAATTTCCTTTACTGAGGCTTGACAAGGCAAATTCCTATGTAGGGAATGTTTTATTTCCCTAGGAAAGCAGAAGGACACATGAAGAGTGGTCTGATCTGAAACACTCTCTGAATGCTAAGAAGAGGTTCTTTTGCATGGAAAGCCAGATTGTGGACAAAAATATGTGGAACTAGCTCAGGGATACAGTTATATGCTTCTTTGCAAGTTGATTGTAAATAATGATAAATAATGGCAAGTTTTAATCTGCAAATGGTGACTATTAAGCTATTTGTTTGTTTCCTATTCAACTTTTTCCTATACAACTTTTCAGTGTACACATAGAACCAATGTGCAAGGCTCCATGGGCTGGAGACACCAATACTGTGTGTTGTAGAGGTAAGAAAAATGCTGACAGGGATTATTGCCTGATTATACAGGAAGATCTGTTACATTTCTTGCACCAGGTACCATGCTAAGCCCTCTACAGCATTCCTTTAGCCACTATTAATATAAGCAGAATATATAAGCAGAATAAACAAGGAAAACACATTCTTGACTGCAAGATGTACTTAAGAAAGTAAAATAAACTTACAGCAACTATTACCTATCTGTTATATCAGTCAGAGGTTTCTAACCTGCAATTTACTTATTTGCCAAGAACATATGGGATATAACAGAATCAATAGGTATCCCAATAGACAGAAATGGCCTTCCTCAAAGGGAAATTTGGTCCCCTGGCAAAGGACTGCTGAAGAATAAGTTCAGTGTGAAAGATACTAAAATCATAAACAAATAGCTCATCCATTCTGTTGAATCATCAGGACTGATATAATGTAGTTCACAGATGCTGAGCTCACTTGTTAGCACACACACTTCCATGTATCTGTTCATTCTGGTTCTAATTTCCATACTTTAAAGAAAATAGAAGTTTAATTCACCTTGAAGGTTTGCATCTAGCTTTTCTTCTTAATGTTTAAGCTGTTCCATTAGGAAAATCTTTGTGTCTTGTAAGGACTTTATTTTTTTTTTTTTCAGATATACTGAAAGGTTTTTCAGACCTGAATCCTCAGAAATAGTTAGATCTAACTGGCAGAGCCCAGCATGAATCAGTTACGTAATGCTTTGGACAGTCTGAATCTCAGCCCTTTCTGTGATACAATTTTCCAGAGCTGCAGCAAAAAGTAATAATCACTCACCAAAAGTAAATTCTGCTGGCAGAGCAGAAAGAACAGTAAAACAATCAGGAGGTAAGCATCCATTCTAGTGTTAACATTGACTACTCTTATAAGAATGAAAAATATATTTCAATTCTCTCTTATGAATGAGATGCAATGTAGAAAGTATTGACAATGCATTGTGAATAACTGGCAATGTAGAAAGTAATGATATGTCTGAAAGGCCTGTTTTACGTACATTAGTCTTTTTTATGTTTTAGTTTATTTTTAGGTGACTTTCTGTGAAAGTGCTATCATTATATTTCTTATATTTGCCGTTTCATCATGAAGACATTGTTTCAGGAAATGGCAAATACATTGTTCTGTCACTACACGTCTAATGTCCTCATATGAGTCTTATCATGAAGTCTATGTGTATATTGTATTTCTTCAATCACTATGTATTTATTAAAGTTCAGTTTGTGAACACATGCTAGCATTCTATCAGTCAGTATGTAATGGAAGACAAAAGTAAATATTTTGTCAGTATCCACATTTTTTTAGGAAAAAAAATGAGATGTTGAGATCTGTGAGATGAGGGATTTGAAAAAGGATGGGTATGGATCAAGAATACAGTAAGAAATGTAGATTCAGTTCTCTTATTGTTAGACACCATAAAGAGATGTGATACTTAGGAATTTGCTTCCTGTTTGATGTCTAAATAGTGAATAATAATAATAATAATAATAATAATAATAATAAACCCAAGAAGATGTAGAAAGTAAGCCATAACTTTGCTATAAGGATGTTACAATTAGATTAGATCAGAAGCAAAAATAGATAAAGTGGAAGCAAAACCACATAAAGTGGAATGCCAGATAACAGGAGAGAGGACCTTTAAACAGTACTTAAATATACCTGTGAAGATACACAGTATTTAGTAGCATTTCCAGTGTTTGTTGTTTGAAAAGGTCCTTGAGAATATTGTGACTATTAATGCTTCCTGATTTATGCTGTGAAGATGATTACTTTTTCAGTCATGTGGCTGGTATGGTATCAAGTCTCTTTCAGTCCCTCAGTTAAAGCAATCACCCCTCATTCCATTTCAAGATGTTAACTATTATCTCTAGTCATCCCCTGCTGACAGCCCCTATTTCCTATGTATTACATTTTACAAGCTCAACTCATGCTCTTTTGTTTCTTCTTGCCCTCGTTAGTATCTATAAATAGTATCATATAAATTCATCTGAAGTTATGAGGCCTGTAAGAGACTAAGAGAAGCAGATAGGAAGCAAAATAACTAAAAAACTAACTAACTAACTAACTAACTAAATAATAAAAAATAGTTTTGGGATGGAAAAGTTTGGTTCCAAAATGATAAAAACACATAAACACATGTATATTACTATCTTAGTCATTCACCTGCTCATACTTTGTAAGTATGTCAGGCCAATAATAGTTTAATATGTGGGTTAATAATACTGCATTACTCAGAAGTGAAATGTTTAAATCTGCATTTTATTTTATTTTTTTAATCACAAGCATTAACTTCAATATTGACTTTCAGATACATGACTGAACTTCTAGTTTACTGTGAGAAAGCTTAAACTTCACTTGCCAAAGTGTTTTCACAGCTGTCCGTCTCTGTCATACTGATCATTGTGGTCTCTCTGTACTTTCCCTATCCAAGTGCATCAATCTATGGCCCTCTATTGTCTTCTAGTGAAGTCCTGAGCTCTTGTGAACAGAAAGTTCTTCTGGTTTTTATTTATGATGTTTTACTTGGAACAACAAAGTCCTGCTATAAAGTCTGAGTTCTGAGATCCTGCTTATGCTTCCTAATACTTCATCATTGTTAGGACACAATTTAATTAAGATTAATTTTTACATAAGAGTAACAAGAAGTAATGAATGGTTGTTTCTTCTTGTTTTTGTTGTCAGAAAGCCTGAAGTACTTTTTTATGGTCATTGAGAGACCACAGATCTTTATTCTTGATTATTCTAGATATGTTCAGAGATCATCACTGTAATATTACAAATGTGTTTTTTTTTTTATTTTTTATTTTAATAAATATCGCATTATTTACTTGTAAAGTGAGTAGCATTGAATTCTGTTTTGATGACTTCAGGAATAAAACCTGAATGGTTACATCTTTGCATGTGACAGTGGCTCTAGTGAGTAGCCTAGAAAGATGTATTTCCTGACAGCTACAGTGTGTGCACATGGGCATGTGTGTACATATGACGTATTTGTGTGTATGTGTGTGCACTTGAATATGTGCATATTCTCGCACACAATTCTCGTACATATGTGTGAGAATTGTCTTTGTCTTCACATAAACAAGGTGTCCTGGTGAGTTATAAGAACCCTGGAAAAAGCAATTCTGATCAGACATTGGTAGATTACCCATCATTTCAAAGGAACTAGAAGAACTTTCAAACACCTTATTTCTCTTTTTGCAATTATCTAATGGTATTAATATATTTACTGTCTTTCCTGAAAGAACAAGTTGATTCAGTTAAATTTCACTTTGTCACATGCTTCAAGGAGAAAAGAAAAAAAAAAAAAAAATTCAGCAAAATTTTCTTTCTTTGCTAAAGGAAGAAAACAGAGGTTGGTTGACTATTGCTCCCTGATTCCCTGCCCAGCTCTGACTCATCACAGAATCACAGAATCACAGAATTTCATGTGTTACACCAGCCTGGGCTGTTTGATTAAGGACAATTCTCTCCTTTTTGAAAATAAGCAGTCTCTGCTCTGTGTACATTATTTCTTTTCATTCATTATAAACAAAAATTGAGCTTTGCAGGATGGTGTAAAAACCCAAAAATCTGAGAACCAGGCTTCAGACAGGTTATGTAAAACCTCATTCTTTCATTGCAGATTGTGTCATAAAACCTCTTTACCCTGTGTAGACTTGTGCAGACTACTTCAAAGTTATAGTTGATTTGAAACTTCTGCTGAGAGGTTACCTAAGCATAAATAGCATGAAGAAAAATCTCTGAGGGTGCATTTTCAGCATGATAGGAGAGGTAATCATTCTGATCCTATTAACACCTAACAGGATTGTTTATAAAACCTTTCCCCTATCTACTATTTGCTTTAAAACTGCCTAAAGGTTTCCCTTTAAATCAGAAGACTTAATCAGAAGACTCACCAAAAAAAAAAAAAAAAAAAACCAAAAACAAACAAAAAAAAAACATCTTAGCCATGGTTTGTAAAAAGTGTAGCTCATGGACCTAAGAAGTCTGTGAACACAGGGAAATATTTACCCATGTTGCCAAAACTTATGTGGAACTAATAATTCTATCACTAATTCTATCACTGGAACTCATATGGCCAACTTCATAAGTGATCAAGAGAACAAAGTGAGTGGGGTGCCACAAGGACTGAACTTAGAGAATGATCTGTTTTAAAGATTATTAAATACATTGTTTTTGTTTGTCCTGTATATGTACTAAGACCAGCACATAGCCAACAAGCTAGGTTGTCAGAGTTATGTGTGCTTGATGACATTCATTCAAGAGCTTGCTGACACTGTAGTCATACTATTTGCTTTCTATTTCTGCTTATTTTTAGTTTGATTGACTGGTTGGTTGTTTTTTTTTTTGTCTGTTTTTGCCATTACTTTGTACATGTTGACACAATAGCTCAAGATAAAATTTCAAGCATTTGATGCTTAAACAGATTCAAAACACAGTGAAATGGGATTCATCTACCCCATTCTATAGCATACCATATCATTGTCTTGTATTACATCTTTTAAAGTAATTCTTTTGGACAAAACATTTAAAGATGCTTTTTTATCTGGCTGGCAGACACTTTGTGAGTTTTAACCCTACTCAACCTGCTTCATACTGAACCTGCAATAAATCCGATTCATAAGACCATTTTATTCTAGGTTCGTCCTGTTTCAATTCATAAAAAGACATAACATGAGGAACTGAAAAGAGACATAAAAATTAAGTTAAGGCTGGAAAAATACAATTAGAAACTAAAAGATCTAAAACTACTTTTCCTAGAGAACTGAGAAGTTATTTGATTATAGCATATAAACACTTTAAAAGGATAAATTACCTTTATCTCAGCTCTTTAACCCATTAGGGAGAGACATATGAAATCAAAACACAAACAGGTTTTGGTTTTGCAGGGTTCCCTCCCAGGGAGGGAGTGCAGGCTCCCTCCCTGGGCTTTTCAAGAACTGCCTGGAGAAAGCCTTTACAGCCTTGTCTGATCCCAGGGCTGACCCTGCTTTGGGCAGAGGGCTGGATGTATTAGGAAGAACTTCTTTACTGAAAAGGTTGTTAGGCATTGGAATGGGCTGCCCAGAGAAGTAGTTGAGTCAACATCCCTGGAGTTGACTTTTTGGGAAGTAGAGCTTTAGTCAACTGCACTACAGAGGTTCAGTAGAAAGCTATGCAAAATGAAGCAGTCCCTGCTATGCAGAGAAATACTGAAATATTGTCCATTCTGTTATAAAATTTTTCATCTGAATTTAATCTCAGCAAATATACTTAACATAATAGATTATACAGACAGCATATACATCTGTGTTAGTTGTTCATGGCACTTTTAATTGTAGCTAGTGAGATGAATAAGAACTTCTGTTGTAGAATTATCTGTTCCAAAAGACATCTGTCTTTGGTCAGGGAAACCATAATCTAAAACAACATATTTCTCTACTGACTACAAAGAGAAGCTTGGTTGACTAGTTCAGTCTAAAGTTAGGTGATACAAATCCCATTTGTACCTTCACTGATAATAATTGTGTATGTGATTAGGGGCTCCAAAATACTGGAAGTCTCATTCAGGGGACTCAAACTCATCTATTACAAAGCACCAGAAAATATGCTGTTAAAAATGATTCTGCACCTGCTGATCTGGATCAAAGTAAGCCTTTAATTCTATATTCTTCCTTTTACGGAAATGCTTTGAAAAACAAAGTGGTCTTTTGGTTTTATATACCAAGAATCCAGGTATTGTGTGAGTGTTAAAAATACCAATAAACAATTAGAGTTGTATAAATCAAATATATTTTAATACTGTTTCCATTTAATTTTTTATGTCTGATTTTCTTCTTAGCATTGGGAAGAAAGTAATCGTGTCTTCATTGCTGTTGACTACAGATACCCTCCTAATTACACAACATTTTGAAAAAGTGCACGGTATTTCTGATACAGTTTTAATGTTGAGTAGTTGCTGCAACCATAATCATTCTGTAACAGTTCTTTGTGGGCACCAAGGGAGGTTTCATGATCTTACCTTCCTACTGCTAGAAAATATCAGCATCTGTTAGGTACATAATGAGCTGATCCTTCAAGTGAATGTAAATTTCTTTTCTTTTGATAAACTAAAGGATTGGATCAGCTCTTCAGCTGATATAGATATAACATGTTTATCCAATATTCAAGACTTTATGATTTAAGGAAAGATTATATAACCCTTATTCTGAATTTTAATATAATTTATACAGATTTATTCATGTGAGTAGTCTCAATGACTTCAGCAGATGTATTAAATAATCTGGATGAAAACCTGTCTTGCACACATATTTGAAAGTTGTTTGTTAAGAATGTCATATGCTGTTAAATATTTATATTCACCTTTTATTCTATATTTAATAACTTAATTTATAAAATTTTAGAGGATTTTTCACCTGCCTCTGAGATTAGCAGGTTACCTTCATGAATGATGACCTAATGATACCCTACATAACTCAAGATCACATCCAAAGTTCTGGAAGCTGCTTAGACATGACAGTAACTTTTTTCTCCAACCCCAGCAAAAGCCATGTATGAATTCAGGATACTCAGCACTACTTAGAATTGAGACCATACATAAATTTAAACTGTTCCTCCTTTGGTTAAGTGACAAACACCTTCTTCAACACCTTTCAAAAATAAGGAGATGAAAACAACAAAATCTGTTGCTCATAAATCTAGATCATTGGAGTGTTCACAAGTACCCAGAATCCTGTTCAAAACCTTAAGGTACTTTTTCATTTCAAATATACAAAACCCTTAAGAAATACTGACATCTGCTGTCAGTATGGGTCTGGAATCACCCTGGTATGAGCTTTTGGATAAGTTACTACATTTTCTATCTTAGATGACCCCATGAGTTTCTCTGTGCATCAGGTATCTATGGTATTGTTACTTCCTGAAGTAAAATATGCAAGCTGCAGATGAAGTCAGAGTGATTTGGGGAAGCAGATTTTTTTTTTTTTCCTTTGGCATTGGTTTAAGTCTAACTGAATGTGGCTAATGATCAGAAGTGATTTTGTTGTGATTGTCAGTTACAGGCTTGTATAAACAGATTTTGTAGTTTGGATTTCATAGTCTCTATGTAGCCTGAAGTAAAAATTCACTCTGCCAAATCCATAACTGGAAGTTATCTCTGAGAAACCTGCATAAGAGAATAAACCTGCAGATTTCTCTAGGTTTTATAAAAATATAAGTTAAAAAATAATAATACAAAACAAAACAAATAACAAAATTAAGAAAAGAATAAAATAAAATAAAATAAAATAAAATAAAATAAAATAAAATAAAATAAAATAAAATAAAATAAAATAAAATAAAATAAAATAAAATAAAATAAAATAAAATAAAAAATAAAATAAAATAAAATAGAATAGGTGGTACTGTCAGGACTCCACCAAAAAAAAAAAAAAAAGACTCTAATATTCAAGAATTTATACATTAAATTGCTTACATATAAGTAAGAAATGCTCTGAATCTTGTGAAGTACAAAACTTTTATGTTTTAGTTTTTAGTTTAAAACTTGTTTTAATGTTTTCTTTACATGCTTCCTGTGGACTTCAGTTTTGGGCAGCTTGGTCAAACATGTAATAAAATGTTAGCTAGGATTTCCTGGTACTGGGGTAAAATAGATCGCCCTAGAAAGCATCTCAAGGTGCCCGTGACAGAGCTGAGAATCTCTTGCTGGATATGCCTAGTGGTTTTGTTTGTTTGGTCGGTTGGTTATTTTTTGTCTGTTTCCATTAGCTTTATGCTATCAATGCCTAAAACTAAATGAAATTAATTTTGAATGAAAAATCTCACTGTAGCTCAGTAATCTGAATATGTAAACGCTTCTAAATGTGGAAACCTCATTCTTTGGGACTTTCTAGGTAAGTATCTCACAAACAGGAATATTTCTAATTGGTTACTCCTTTGCCTATTATTTAGGCATCATGCATTTGTAGTATTCAAAAATATTCCTGAAGAGGTTTGGTTTTCTAAAATCCAAGTTATTTGACAGCTCTTCATGTATTCATGTCAAATATAACTGCCTTGTTGCCTTACACGTCATAAATGCAATACATTTCTTTTTGAAAGACAATCATGTGAGAGCAGATTCACGTGTATTGGCAGTGGTGATATTTTTTATTATACTGTAAGTATTTCAGACAATTTTGATGAGAACACAGAAGGGCAGAACAGATGTCAAACATGAAATAGTTGTACGGTTTTGAAGGATCATGAAATCATGAACATCTATCTGATTGACCTTCATTTTTTTTTAATGTTTGAAAAATACCAAGTGTTATAATCTTACTATGGCTCTCAGTTAAAGGAATTGTAGGTACATCCTAGGTTTAAAAAAAAAAAAAAAAAAAAAAAAGGTAAAAATAATGCAAGATTTGAATGTAGAGAAGATAAATGTAGAGCCTCTGAGCTATGTTGATCTCTGTCCATTCTTCCAACAGTAAATACAATAAATCATCTTTCAAAACATATTGGAATTGTAGTTTGATAAATGCTGCTAATAGATCTGACATTATTTGTGTTACACTATTTTACTTGGGAGAAGGATTGACTATATTAAAAAATAGATCAATAAATCAGAGGTTACTGCAGCACTTTGTAACATGTGGAGTGGAATATTTGAAAAAGATGATGTATTATTTTTGTTTGTTTATTTGTTTGTTTGTCTGTTTTAAAAAAAGCTTTTGATCTTCCTTTTTCTTTCTTTCAGAAGTAAGGATGACACAAAATACTGCTTCTCAAACTAAATTCTGATTGGTGTTAGCAAGAAAAAAAAAAAGAAAAAAAAAAAAGAAACAGCTGAAAAGTATGCTGGAAACTTCTACCACTGACTGTGTCACCTTGGAAAATCTCCACTTTCTAACTTTCTATGTCTCCCTTGTGCTCATTGCATGTCTTCATGTAAGAAGTTCAGTTCTGGCCCATAGCCTTCTCCCTGAAGACAGAGACTTCTGCGATTGACTAGTGATTCAATCTTCACATACTGTTTGAAGGGCTCTCAAATTTAGACCTCTTTGCTTATGTTTTAGAAAACACCATTCTCTCAGGCCTAGATAGAAGATCTTAAAGGAAGATGGAGGAAAAATATACTGGGAAGATAATTAAGTTATCATGAAAAAAAATAAATAATAATAATTAAAAAAAAGGACGATCTCAGAGCGGTGTGCAGAAGCAGTTGAGAACCCTATCACAGTAAGAAATTCCCACCGCTTTAGAGCTTTTAGTATTAGCTCACTGAGGAAAGATGAGAATTCTCTGAAATTGACTTGTTCCACTGTCTTAGAAAGGTGTTTTCCATTACATTTTTCTCCACTTGTTTTGAGGTCTATATCTTCTATTATATAGGCAGCTAAGATAATTCCATATATATCCATGTTCTTCAATTATGCATTTCACTTGCTGAGAACCATGATAAAGAAATGGACAGCAATGTCAAAGATATCTATTCAGAGAATAAAAGTGGGAGAAAAATCTTTTCTTTCTAGTCTGGGGAGAAAAAAAAAAAAAAAAGAAAAAGAAAAAAGAAAGAGGTAAAGAAAAGAATTATATTTAAGTGGGATAAAAAAAAAAAAAGTGTATGGTTGAAAAGAGTGAATTGACGAGAAAGGTGAGAACAGATAAACAACTATATTATAAACATTGTGGGAAAAAAAAAAAAAAAGAGAGAGAGAGAGAGAGAGATTAGTGTTAAGGGGTAAAGAAACTTTCCTGTGTGCTAGAAATAGTAGTATACACATTCAGATTATTAGAATGATACTTTCAGTGTCTTTCACTCATTTCCAGGAGCAGCTGAGTAGTTTAGCACACAGAGAACTGTTAGTCTGTCTTGATGCCCTTGCTCTTTTTTGGAGGTTAAAAATATTTCTTCAGGAGCCTTGTCCCACTCTGTGGTCATGAACACAATTTCTTTAGCAGTATAGAGATAGGCAATCCATCTTGTTCTGAAGAGCACATATGTCTTAAAGTCATTGTATTTCTCAGAAAGTCCTGAAATATTTTTATCTATCACAGGTAGACAGGTAAGAAATTGTCCAGCAGAGAAGTTCCCAGAGAAGCAACCAAATAGCCACTTCACACACAGTAATCTGCTGTGCCAAACAGCATCAAAAAGAGCTGCAGCTTCCAGCAAATCATGCTGAGGGAGAAATGGTGTGCTGGCTCTGGTATAAAGGCTATGGATACATGAAGAAGCAGTCCTAGAGTCAGAGAAAGACCCTCTTCTACCCAAATAAAATAAAATGTGACTGTCTTTCCTTCTTATAATTCCAGAGCTTAATTTATTTCTAACCTTTGAAATTCAGCTCTCATGCTGAGCTCTAGGAGTAGGGGAACACACGAGACCACTTTTTCCTTTATTCTTTCTAACTAAACTTCACCTGCAGTTTTCACCAGCTCTTTCACATAGTCATAAAGGGAGGCTGAGTCAAAGACTTAAATGCATTTCATTCTTCACAGCATGTAAAGTATGAGATTAGAAAGAAAAGGACCTATTTGAGGTCAGAGTTTTCTGAGGAAAACAACATTTACTCTCAACCCACAAAAGATCTTGATTTTGATTGACTTAATTTGAACCCCTAAGGTTCTGGGGGAGAAGGAGATTTCAGTTTCCTTTGTTTTGTTTTGGGGGGTTTAAAGAGCTAGTTCCCACAGAGTAATTTTGAACATTACAGAGAAAAAGTTAAAAAGCCTAATTCAAATACTGTTTGTTCCATAATGAAAACATTTTAGCATTCAAAGTTCAATCAGCTCTATGCTTTAAAAGTGTTTTCTAAAGTGAATATTTACAAGAGCTAAAAAAACATGTTTCTCTTCGTATTTGCACCAGAATTTTCCTATTCACTTGAGTGAATTTACTGCCTATATATGTAGGAATAAATAAGAAAATAATTTGACTTCAGATGTTAACTTTAGATTACAAAATCTTGCATTTCACAGCCTCTTAAATCCCCCCATAAAAGTACAATAGGATAAGTAGATAGCTAGGCACTGGGATAAAATATGATTCAAATGTTCTGTAATGCTCGAAAGAAAGTTAGGCAAGAAGCTCCATGTACTCCTTGCTCTGTTTGTCTAGAATTAAACAGATCAACTCAAAACAGTTAATACTTTACGTGTTAGACAAGGCTGATGGCAAGCAAATAAGGAGAAAACGACCTTGCTCACAATGCTCAAGACTTTATGGTCTTATTGTCCCCAGATTTCATCTTTCTCATCATTCAGGAACATATAGGCGATATAGTGATCAGTAAATGCTGGAACATTAGGGATCAGATGATAAAATTAATTGGAATTTGACCTCCCCTCAGGATCTGGCTTTGTTTCAATATACAAGTATTCTGCATACATGGCATCACACCCATGCTTTTAACTGCTGTACTTACAGCGCTGTACTTACAGCTTGTGGTGTCTATTTATTTCAAGCTACAAGTACTCAGGTTTAGTTAGTTTATTCCTCTGTTCACTCATGCCTCTCAGCAGGCTTAACTGTGAGTTCACAAATGAGAATTACACAGTCAGACTGCACATCTTCCCTCTTCTTCTGTCAAGATCTCCCCAGATGACCTTGCACCTCCAGTCATTTGAGTTCGGATACATGAGACATAGTAAGACACACATCAGGGTAAATTTTATGTTCTCTGTTCAGTCTTTGAGACTCTAGCAAAATTCTGTACCGAGATTTCTTTTCATATTTTTCTGTTACCTTCCCAAAATAAACTAAATTCTGTAAAGAAATGGAAGAGAATAAGGTATAGACGATATAGTTTCAGACAGGAAGTGAACAACTGCCTGGGAGATTCAACTGTTGTATCTTCCATGTAATTGTATGTGCTTAGAGATTTTCTCTATAAAATAAAGTCCATTTATCTGAATATAAAGAATAGACTTTCTAGGTAGATCTGTCTGATTTTGAACTATTATATTTATGGGAATTGCATTCTGTCATTCATGACTTCCAATATCTGGTATAGTGTTAAAGACAAATTGTAATGGGAGATTTCAAATTACATGTCACTTTACAAATTAGAAACAGCATGAGTTGGCCAAGGGCTCCTATGCCATGACTGAAAGAGCTCCCAGTCAAAGGATTGTGAAAGAATAAGAGCAGCTGAGTGCTAAGTCAAATTGCATTTGACAACATATCCATCTATTCTCTTACTTCAGTTCTTCAAATACAATGAACTAGGACAAATCTTGATGCAAATGAAATCAAGGCAGCACTGAGAACATCCCACAGGTGATGAAGACTTGGGAATTCCCTGCTGGGAATCTAATAAGGAACTGAGTCCAGCAGAGCCTTAAAGACTAGCAATTTCTCTATGAGAATCATGGGCTGGAGGGCTCAAAATTAGCATGGTCAGAGACTGCCTTTTGGATTAAGCAGTGAGAGTTTTACCTGTCACATCTGCTTCTCATTTATATCACTCAGGAGATTTCCAGCCTATAGCTCTACTGATAGAAAGGACCATATAAAAGTATGAGTATGCTCTAAAGTGCATCAGACGTGCCCAAATATTTTTATTTATTTATTTATTTATTTTAATGATAGCTTTCTCTATCTGGGCTGTGGCAACACCTCTTACACCTAGGAATAGTGTAATGTGGTAACACTTGAAAATTACGCACTTCTTTGGAAATATAAACCTGCTGTCCACTCAGTAGGAATAGAATGGGAACTATGAGATCCAGGCTGCCTTAATCTTTCACAGTAGCCTGAACGGTTCTCTACACTGAGGTCCATATCAATGAATAGTATTAGATTTCTATTATTTAGGAAAGGCAAGACAATAATTAAGAGTGAAAATTTGGCCTATGTGTTTACTTGGAGCCACTGAGAAGATATTCATCTTAGGAGGTAGACGTTCTATTAAGTCTGGAAGTAAAATAATGTAGAACTCTACCGAAATGACACAGAAGCTAGGGGTTGATTTCCCTTTCTAGGTCTGCCAAGTGATTTTACATATTTTTTTTAAATGCATGTATATATGCATTATATATATATATATAAACATATAGTATATATATGCATTTTTATATAGGATATGTGAACTGATTTCAATTGTGCAAGGGAGTAAAATGAAGAAGACACTTGTGGTAGGTTGGAATCATGTTATTAATAATGTTACTTCATCATACGTATATTCTCTGAGGTATGGTATTGGAAAAGAAAAGAAGGGAAATAAAAATATAAAAAGTATCCCAAGACGATTATTAACATGGGCAACACAAGATGCATCACACTGAAGAACTTCTTTTCATTTTAATTTTCCTTTTGGGGAAGAAAGAAAGCCGTCACTTCATTCACTTTAAATAAATTAATTTTTATTTTAAACCATGACCATACAGATTTAACTATACTGATGAATATCAGTTTAGGTCAGCTCCTTTCTGAAAAAGGCAGTTCACTAAGTGGAAATGCATCATCGCTTATGCAAAACTTATCCAAAAGGATGCTTTTGAAGAGGTTGGACCTCAGAAGATGGTGTCCTAGAGTCAGAAAATGACTAATAAATTTAAATTAAAAACAGTTTGCAGTATGCACTGTCCATATTGCCTTAAAATACAGTTATAAGTCTTGGTGGAAAACAGCATGAAATTGCAGTCATACATCTATGCAAATATTAAGGTTTTACTCTTGAATATTATCTCCAAGATGGAAAGATTGTTCCTCTTTGTAGTGCAAATAGTGCAAAACACACTACTTAGTAAGCATTGGCTATTAGGATAGTACTGAAAAATGTACAGTAAGAGAAAGAGAAATTCATTTATGGAAAGGCAAGTCATTTTTAGAACTTTTAACATAATTTCTTGTATATATACAACATTCTTATATCTATTGGTTTAGAAGGAGGAGAAAAAAAAAGAAAGATCGACAAATTGCTAAGAAGGGTTTAGAGCATATAACTTTTGGAACTTCTGGAACTTTTTAGTGTTGTTGTAGCAGGCAGTAGAGCAAAAGCATGTGTCTTCTAGGCTGGAATCAAAGCATATGAACAGTACAAGTAAACTTCATCCTTTTCTCCTGTGTTGTGTTTGCTGTGCACATAAATGCTGGACATTCCCATGAGTGAGTAAGCATCCCCTGAATAGCCTATGCCAGGAACCTGGTCACTCCTAAGATGGGGGAGACATTCATTAATGTTACTGCTCTGAAGAGGAGGGAAGAAAAACACATAAATCTTTGTTTCCCAATGATCTGGGAACATGAGCAAACCAGAATAAAAAAAGAATGATGAATTACTTTCAGCACACTTTATAAAGAGTCCCTTCGTTTTGTTAAAATACATGTAATTAAATAGTTACTGAAATTTGTATATGTGCAAATATTTTGAAAGATGCTTCTGCATAAAAGATAGGTACTGTTCTTATCAACAATTTCCACTAGGTAGTCTAAATTGAAAGAAACATAAAGTTGTGGCATAGTGTCTTTTCAGATATAAGAAATTTTCTGCTGGTGTACACATTAAAAAGCTAGTGGTACGGTAACAACGGTATTATTTATGACTTGAGGATTTCTAAATTAACCAATGTATTCAAATTTAGGTTTTTAAATAGTCATCTCTTCAAGGAAATATTTACACCCAAAGGGTTGAGAAATACCTACATGTATATCAGACATTTATTTATCACCAGCATTTACGCTACCCAATTACTTCTCAGGAATAAAAACTCCACCAACAACAAAAAAACAGTATAATAGGATACGTGCCTGAGTCAACACTTTCAAAACTGAATATGTATAGTTATGGATCTCTTTTTATATTTCAGCATCTCAGTAGTGGTGGCTTACTTTTATATATCATGAGTGTATTGTCACTTCCAATAAAATACAATAAAATTCCAGACCACTTATTTAGTTGATTATGAGTCAGTAGAGAAATCTATGTCACCCAATCTTGAACACAGGATGAACTGATTTTAAAACATGTTTATCATCTCATATTATTTGGTAGCTAGTCAGGCTAAAGACCTGCATTTATGACAGAATTTCTATTCTATTAACTCTGCCTACCCATCAAAATGGGGGGGAGAGGGAGACATTAGTTATACGGATTTTAAATTTCAACAGAAAAAAATGTGGGTGATTGAATGGAAAAGGTGTTCTACAGAGAGTACAATATGAGCAGAATGTTTGGGGAGTTTAGGGAATCTCTAGCCCTAAAAATTAGAGAGATTTCTATCAGAAATGGTTTAGGCATATCCTGAGGGATTGGACTGGATTACGTGGATCACATACATTCCCATTCTACAAGTAGCAAAACAAATATTTGAAGTTGGAATAAGAGTAGAGTCTTCTAGTTTGTTCCACAAGACCAGATAAAGTAGCACAGGTATAATAATTTTCTATTATATAATGGTTTCACTTGGAAATCATTACATTTATGAATAAACATTTCATGTTTCATGACATGTTTATGTTTTTAGATAAGTCTTACAAAGGAGGCTGGTAGAGGCGAAGGTCTACCCAAATACAGGGAAATAAAAAAATCTATAGCTATAAATTATATAATATATATAGGAACATATATATAAAGGAATAATATATATATGAATATATATATAATATATAAAGGAAAAAAAAAAAAAGGGAAAGGAAAAAAAAAAAAAGGAAAATGAAGAGAAATTGCTTATAAGAGAATAATTTATTAATCATTTTTGGCAACCACTTCTTGGAAAAGTGATCCACATCTGAACTTGTGATTATGCCCATTTCCAAAAACTGAGTTTGGAAAAATATAGATTATGTGGCTTATCCCTGCCATATTTGACCCATTTGTGACCCTTGTCAGCAGTTGCTCTGGAAACATCTTTTCTCTACATTGCCTCCAGCAGCTGCCAGTGGAACAGACTGAGAACTTCCCAGCAGAACAGCTTCTAGTCTGTGAAGTGTAGGGACAAAAGAAGAGAAAAGTAATAAATCATCTGTGATTTTTTTTTTTTTTTCAGAATAATTAAACAACTCTTTTTTTCTTTGTACTGCGGAGCTCTGTTCCCTCCATTTAATGTGAAATAATTCTCTCTTCTCTTCCAAACCTTGGACAATACTGACATGAGCTGTGTATGATAGCTCTAAGAGCCTGAGAAATTCCCCTATGTCCTGTACTTGAGTCATGACCTGCAGGTAGTCAGAAACACACTCCCAGTTGTTTTGTCTTGCAGTTGTGGCTTGGATGATTAGTGAGAATTGATAACTCACTGTCATCCATGGTGATGAAAAGGAAACTGTCTGTAAGACCACTGTGCCATTAATTTATTTCCATTGGTTTCACAGAAACAAAAAGCAGAAAATCCAGCCAGAAAGCACCTGACCTGTGATATTTGCCTATGAGAGCTTCTCCTCCTTCAATGGATTTGTAATCTTGCAATTACATAGCTGTGAGGAATTTTTAATTGGTTGTCACAACTGACCTGCATTTATCATGAATACTCTGGTTGAGCATACCAGCTTTCAAGCTTCCCTACAACTCAGTGCTCTGGATCTCATCAGTAATGACAAGCAATTAGAAAAGGTTCATTTAAGAAAGTTAAATAATTTCACTTTTTTTAATTGAGTTGTATTGTTAAGACACAAATCTGACATATCTCCAGTTTCTTCTCTTTCTCCTAAGCATCTCCCAATTCAGGGAATAACTAAAGGATGGGTGGGGTAAGAATAACTTGAAGTAACAGAAGAAAACAGCTTTTTAAAAAATATGTTCTGTTTCAAATTACCCTTATCAGTGCTCAAGACATTCTCACATTCATGTGGGTCTCAAAGGAGCACACTATCAGCATATAGCATGAGAGAGATGATCCTAGCATTGCAGATTTTATTTAGTGGAGGAAAAAAGGGGTGAGGGGGGAAACTGAGACACAGACTGGCAACATGACCTACCTGAGTCATTGCTTATGTCAGTAGTATACATCATTTCTGTGTCAGTGGCCTAAAAATGTTTATATTAATTACATCTGATATTGACAAAATTTTACTCCTATCATTTGACTTTAGCTGAAGGGTCTCAAGTGCTTTTTCACTCAATATAATAGAGATATAGCGGTAAGAGGAAACAGTTATCCAAGAGGTGTCAAAAACAACTAATCCTTAAAAATGACAATAACTCAATTTTCAAACAAACAGCATGGTTTCTTGCTTGATTTTTTCATTTACCTATTTCAAGGATTTGAAACTTACACATTTAGAAAAATGCATTTCTGAAATGCTTAAACGTACTAAATAAGCACCTTTTCCAGCCTGACATGTGAACACTATTTCTATGAATCAGGACAAAAAATCAAGCTTGGTCTCTATGAATAGTAAGTTAAGTATATATATCAGTTTTATAGCAGATTTCTTTGTATTCTTTATGGTTTGAATCTCTCATATAAAAACATATAATAGATCTTATTCTTTAGTTTGTATTTGACAGCATATATTCTCACAATTCCTTTATTCTTTGGCTCTAGATACGGAATTTAGAGTTGTGATTCATTGTCAAATTCATTATTTTGTGCTTTGTAGTGTAATGGTGTAGAATTTACATCAATACATTTATTACATTGCCTGCACTGTATTTTCATCTTATTATGTATTTCAGACTATTTTTATGTACGAATTTTGTACATAAAACCTTTAACAATTTTATTGTGTGTGTGTGCTTTCTTATTTGACAAGGTTTTCTAATGACATCTTCCACTTAGGTGTTTGAAAGTGATTTTAAGGAAGAAGTGGTTTATTTATACTCAAAAATGTAGCACTTCGCATTTAAAAAACAAACAAACAAACAAAAAAAAAAGACTTTTGAGCTGTATACTTTTTTTTAATTTGGCTTTAATTTTGGGCTACCTACCAACTGCTGGTTATAGTGCAACATCTATTTTCTAAACCTCTAAACCACGTAAGTCAATTATATATTAAACTAAAATGTCATAATTAATTTAAAAAGAACCTATTCAGACATTGTGACTTGTACACCCTAGCATGTAAGTAAAGGTTGGAATTGCCATTGTGTTTGCACTGTGTTCTGCAACTAGGGATGAACAATATTGTCTTTGATTAAACTCCATCGGATAGTTTTAGCATTAACATCTTATCAAGATACCATTACCCAATGATATTTCACAGAAGAGAAAGAAAATAACTCCTTATAAATAAAGAAGGCTCTAGATTATGTTGCTGTGGGAAAGGCTGATGATTAATGGCTGTTGTTAAGACATACTCATCACCTGTATATAGTCCATCTTTATGAGATTCTTCCAGTTGATCTTGAAGTCAAACCACCTGCACATACTCACAACCAAAGCTATTTGTGACATACGGCTAATACATTTCCAGACACTAGCAATAGAAGAGGTTCCCCAGCAGGCAGGCGAGAGTGAGCCTGGGGGATAATTCAGCAGCATTTGTACATCAGCAATAATTTATCAAATCCTAATGGTGCTTTTTCTTGATACATATGAATCAACATGTCAGCTTGGAAATGTTTTACTGCTTTTTGTCATTAGAGTTTTCTGTTTGTGACACAGGGATTATTTGCTCACATATGTATCAGATATGACTAGGCTAATAGATACCCTATGCCTCTAACAATATACAAGGCCCTCACACTATGACTCAACTGATTTTGCAGATGAATAAACAAACAAACAAGCAAACAAACAAAAAAATAAATAATAATAATAAAATGTATTCATAGATACTTGTACATTCAGTAGTCCTATCTGCAAGAAAATCTGTTCTATCTCCTCTTTCTCATAAATAATCTTACCCATCATGCATTGAGATTCTCAGGAAATGTGAGCTGGTGAGAAAGTAATTCTTCCTCCTACAGAAAATTCACTGCTTTACTGAAGTCATGGTGTTCCAAAAAAAAAAAAAAAAAATAAGCCTATGTGGTACACACTCCAGAGTAATAACTGCCTGGGTACTGAGAATCACATTAGCCATTGTATCTCCCCCTGCTATGCAGCCTGAGTGGCAAAAGAAACATAAAACTCAGCACATCAGAGCACAGGACTCAGTAAGGATAAGAAAACTATCTTTGCAGTAATTGTGATGCTGAAAAAGGTGCCTGTTGCACGCATATGTGTAGAACAACACTATGCAGACTAACCGAAGCTTCTTTTAAACCCATACACAATAAAATGTACTAATAAAATGTAATGCTATAAGATAATAAAGACAGTATTGCCATGCTTATAGCTTAACAAGCATTATGCTAACTGGGCTTTATGTTCATTTTGCAAGGCTCCAGTCTTGGAGTGTTACACTAGTTACCAATTTCTTACAAGAAAATGCTGTGGGAAGGGGACCATGATACCAGATGTTTCTTGCTCAGATGTAGAGTTTAAGCCTGAGATACGAGCAAAAGCCTCAAAAATATTGACACGAGTTGAAAGGAGACACCTGACAATTGCAGTTTGCTAATGGTCAACTAGACATTGAAAATTTAATTAGACATTGAAAAAGCACATCCATAAGAAATGGGGAGAAGGACTAAGTCTTTTAAAAAATAATAATAATAATAAAATAATAAAATAATAAAAATAATATATATACACATATGCATATGTATATATGCATATATGTATATGTATATATGTATATGTATATTTAAAGCAGCAACTAAGCAAGGGAAATAAAATAGTGCACATTAGAATGAGGTCCCTGTTGTGACTGGGGAAAATGGCTCCCTCTGCCCTTGCGCCAAGTATCAAATAGCAGATAGCCCAGGGTGATAGCCAAAGACTGGGAACACTCGAGAAATCAAACATCTTACAAAAGGACAAGATCTAGAGTTTGAGAGGGTGAGTGGAACTGAGAACTCAACCATGTTTCTACTTCAGTTCTGGCTTCCCCTATTGATGAACTCTTGAACCTGATCACCTAGATCTAAGCAACTAAGATCATCAAGGACGTCAGCCATAAGACCTAACAATACAGAATTAGATTCAAGGTGGTATAAGCTTTGATTATTAAGCACTGACTGCTTACATATTGGTAATGACTAAAAGGTGAGTGAGAACTATTAGCATTAGAGTGTGGTGTTTATTTCAGTCTTGAAGCTAAAAAGCCTTTATTCTAAGTTTTTAAAACTGTCCTGATTTATCAGTCTTCTAATAAGTTCCATCACGGTCACCTCATGTTCCTTAGCAGATACATAAATACATGTATATCACAGAATCACAGAATTGTCTAGGTTGAAAGAGACCTCCAAGATCACCTAGTCCAACCTCTGACCTAACACTAACAAGTCCTCCACTAAACCGTATCACTAAGTTCAACATTTAAAAGTTTTTTAAAGACCTCCAGGGATGGTGACTCCACCACTTCCCTGGGCAGCCCATTCCAATGCCTAACAACCCTCTCGGTAAAGAAGTTCTTCCTAAGATCCAACCTAAATCACCCCTGGTGCAACTTTAGCCTGTTCCCCCTCATCCTGTCACCAGGCACGTGGGAGAATAGACCAAACCCCACCTCGCTACAGCCTCCTTTAATGTACTTATAGAGAGCATATGCATTCATCTATATCCAACTGCAACAGGTTAATCCCCATGAGCTACAGTCAAAATGATATTTTTTAATGTTCTGTTTCAATGAACAGAGAGATGGGCATGTTTGATCATCAACTTGTAAGGATATCTTGTCATTGAAAAATTGTCCTCAGGAAACATTTATAAATAAATACAATGCTTGGCTCAGCCATTCGTAAGTGAAAGAAAGGGAAAATAATGATGGCTTTTCAGAAAACACTGTGCTTTTTTATTTTTATTTTTTTTTAGGGGCGTGTTTGTTTTTGTTTTGCATAAATTTGTATGGCATGTTCATATATATTTGTGTTGTATATTATGAGACATTGAGATTTTCTTTAAATCTATTGTTTTAGATTTGCAGTTAAGCTTTATAAGCACTAAGAAAATCATTTATTCATTCATTCATTCATTCATCTCATAAACTTCACGGTGTAGCAGTACAACACCAGAAAAGGGCACCCAGAAGTAATTAAAATATTTGAATTACATTCTTCATACTCATCTGCCATCATCTATTATCACTTCTGTATCTGAAGTACTTTGTGAAACGTCCATTGCCATCCAGATGTTTGATAGGCTGAATGCTTAAGAAATAGTGAACTACTTTAAAAATACTTTTGTAATGTTTACATGGAGTGACAATGGAAGAAAGGAAAAAAAGGAAATAGATGTGCAAGTTAGAGATGAAAGCTCTTATTTTCACCATCTAAAATTGTTGCTGTATTTACCCAAACATACACTTTTGAGAAGATAAAGCTTTATGTTTTTCAGATATTTTATGGTTTGTTTGTCGTGTTAAGTAGTCTAGTATTCATAACTGTGGCATGCTCAGACTAGTATTTTATTACTTCTCTCATACAGATAGGTGCAGATTTACTTAGTTTTAAATGTCAGTGAAGTAGTTGTCTTTCTAAATGTCATGAATTCCCTGTACAGTCAAGAGAGAGGCAAAATGAGAATAAAAGTAATTCCATTCTAAATTAAAAGTTTAAAACAAGTCAGATAACCAGAAGCTTTCATGAGTTTATTTCTCTGTATTTGAAGAATCATGATAAGTCTGATAACTATGCTGCAAGTAAGTTTGTCCAAATGTAGGTGGTATGATTCTTAACCCACCTGACAGCACAAGCACACCTTAACTATGCTAAGTTAACCTGCAACCTATTTCTCCTTTTATGCACACTGCAGAGTCGCTGATTTCCATCATTATTTAATCTACAATGCTTCCGCTGGCTTCTTCTACATTTTGTTGCATTTTTTCTGCTCTCTCAGTTGCTGGCTTAAATTAAATATTTAATGTGCTGTAACACATATAAAAGTTGGATGTCCAAAATGGAGCTAGTGGTTTGGTCTGTATCAATTGTATATTGTTTATTAACAAATTAAGCCTATGAAAGCTGATATGAAAGATGAATAGATCTGTCAGTGCAGCTGTACTGAAGTCTAGGGTGGAGAGGCACTTTGAAATCAAACTGATTGTTTCTTTATTTATTTACAAAGGAAATGATACAGCCATGTTGTATGCATTGACCATTATCTCTGAAGATTGTCACTGGAAGAATTAGGACCCTGAGTAAAAGACCTAAAACAAAGTGTGTTGAACTTCTTGCGCTCGTTTTGCAAGTCAAATTCAACAGAGACAGTGTTCTTTGAGGTGTCAGCATGACTAAGGAAGAAAAAATTCCATTGAGAAGAATGGTTGACATGAAACAGCATGCTGTTTTTATGGTTCTGTTAAGCAGATACCAGGTTAACCAAAACAAAGCTACAAATCAATTCTTGAAATTAAAGCCCGGATAAAACAGGGAGCTCAAGACTCATAATTGTTAAGGTGAACACACCTACGGGGGCATTCTGTGGTTCTCTACAGTTAATTGGATATTACTGCCTTAGAACCAGTAGGGGGGCACTGATTTTCTGGCCCAAGTTGTGATAGTTAAAAGTGTGAGGAAACATTTGAGTTGCCTTGGTTTTCACCCTTGAACTTTTCTTGTGGAACTTGAAGTCTACTTTCTTCCTTTTCAAATGGGTTATATTTTTAAAACCTGACCTGAAATGTAACAGCTGCTTTTTTCCAGGTGTTACAGCACTCAAACAAGATGGGAAAAGCAGCATTCTTTCTGCTCTCAAATATTTTTAATCTGAGTTTCTTACCTCCTCTCTGTCTGATCCCTTCACCAGTCTACCTTGTCCAGGAGCATTTACCTTACTTTTCTCTGAAACGGTGATAATATTTAAAAATATGTATTGGGACAAAGAAATTAACATTTGGAAACATTTGTCAGTGATGGTGAAAACATCTTGGGTTCATTTTCTAGCTTGATGGATTCAGAGACATTTTATGAAGCAGACACCATGGAGTAAGCATGAGTTAAGTGCTCAATGTCAAAGACATTAAATTCAAACTAGGCAACTCTGTACATATACAGAAGCAGAATATGGTGTCAGATGATTATGTGATGTTCAAAACCAGACAATAATATAAGCATCTCTAGGGTTAAGCAGATGCTGATCAGCAGTTCTCAGGATTACGAGAGGCCTAAATTCTGCCAAGTCTTACTTAAGGCACATAACTCCTTTTTTTGGGGATCTATCTCTTAGCTTCATCCAGATTTCTTTCAAAAATGATTTATTTATAGCTGTCCATTAGGATTTAGGACATACTGAATAAACACCAAGTCACTTGGATTGACATATGCTACATATTTTCCCACTTTGACTTGGAGAGAAGAGAACAAGACATAGTTTACAATAACTTTAGAGAAGTTGCAGGCAAAGGAGTATTTATGGCATGTGCAGGCAAAATTCCTGATGAGTTTTTTGTTGTTGTTGTTTGCTTGTTTGTTCATTTTTCTATGCATTTCACATGTCTAATTAGAGGGAAATGAACTATTATGCCAGTTTCTAAGAAATTGTTCCCAGGAATTTTTAAATGTCACAGAAATCAGCTTTATATACACTTGAAAAACACTGAACTTAAAAATAGCCATATATATTCAGATCTGTAATGTGGAAAATATTACTGTTGTTTTGTTACCTTTTATTATGGTAAAGCGTTTGATTCTTCTGGTTTAAATATCCCTTGCATTATACGTATCTAGAAAAGCTCAATATTATTGTGGCTCATGGCAGATAGAATGTTCTGTTTTGAAACCAAATGGTTGATTTTCACAATCCATACTTAAAAAATTTATATTTACACATATTATAAATAATTAAATTTATAAGACTTTCAGATTTTCAAATTTAAATACATTAGTCTTCATTTTATAAAATCCAGATAAATATTATGCCTATTAGATTTGTCATGAGACAAGAGGAATCTCATCTATAATACAAATCTCTCCTCTTTCCCACCTCCTCAAGCCTTGCTGGAGCATCCTTTAATTCAATTAATTTTTAATCTCAGCCTTGATAATATGGATTACAAATAAACATTTAAAATTACAACTTATTTTCACTTTTTTTTTTTTTTTTTTAATGAGCTACCTTTTTTTAGATGATAGAATCTCTTTAAGACTGCCTCTACACATGGAACATGCTCTGTCTCGTAGTTAGACCCATTCCAGAGCATGCAAATAAAACACAGCTGTTCCACATTGTGAAGTAATCATAGACAGAGGTGACAGGTATGATGTCAACACAAAGCTGGGATGCCATTAATCTTTACAAAGAAGTCAAAACCATTTAGAAAAAAATACACAGATAAAATAATGGAATGTAATCAAGTAATAAAGAAATTATTTGTATAGCAGAAACTACAGAAAACATCACAATGCTCTTGAATGAATATGAGATACTTGCCATCTAATTTCTGCCTTATGTATTGTTTGTTTGTACAAAGCAAACTCTTTCAGCTGCGATACAGTCCATAGTAATTTCTTTAGTAACCTTCCTTACTGTACAATGTGTTTTTTGTTGTTTTTTTTTTTCAACTTCATAGAAATTCAGTTCTGTGTTATTTTTCACCCACCATTCCCCAGTAACTACACAGCAACATGCTCTTAGTAGCTCTGTTCGTAAGTGAAATACAAATCTCATAATTGCACTCCAGCTCTGCTTCCCTTGTACTTCTCCTTTATGGATCTTAACATTTTACTGAAGTGGTTATCAGCATTTTTAATTTTACACTGAAGAAAGAATATCCATGTTTATACAGTTTCTCTTGATTTTACTAACCTATGCTTTTTCTATATGGACCATACTATTCTCTAAGTTACATCTAATACATAAAAACTGTTTGTTGTTGTTGTTGCTGCTGTTGTTGTTTTTTTCTAAAATTACCTAAAAACTAATATTGAAAAGCAGTCATGCATTATCTGATTAAGCACTCCTCGATACCAGTGTTAAAACACTTATTTCAGAATTCAGAGGGAACAAAGTTAGAGCAAACAATATTGTTAGAGCACAACAATATTTTAGCCTCATTTTTCTTCAACACACTCTACTGAGGAACAAGGTATTTTTAATAATAAAATAACAAAATTATTTCCTGATCTCTCCAGGAAATGAATGTATGAATAAATGAATGAATGAATACATAAATAAATAATAGTGAGGTTAACTGCTTCCAGGTAATTTCTGAAGCTTTGTAGAACCTTCCAGGAGGTACTTTATTACAGAGATTATTTCCTTGTAATCTTAATGCATCCCTATGCACTGTTTCACATTCTTCATATATATCTGAATCACAACATATAGCAGTAAAATGACCTACTACAATCTAAAATGATTGTCTTTCATGGGATGTTTGGACTGTGTGTCAAAAATGTTTAATCATATGGCATATACAGAATAAACATTGGACTGTACCTTTGAGATATAAAATAGAGGAGATGAAAGACTTGCTGTATCCAAATGTATAGAGTGTAACAACAGCCAATTAGTGAATCATGAAATACAAACTTTCATGATTCATACAGAACAATTGCATTTCAAAGAAGTATTTGTGTAAAGCATTGCATAGGACTTCTATTTATATATATTGCTTTAATTTCTGCAGGCTATTTACAGATGCTTTTTCTCATGCTGGTGTGTGTTTGTTTAAACATCCTTTTCTCAGTAAGATGTTTTAAATCAAATTTGGTGTCAAAGCGAGATTCAGATCCCATTGTATAGCACTTTTTTCCGCATATTACACTCATTTCCATTTCATCCAGATTAAGGAAGCCTAAAAGCATGGCTATTTACAGGCAACATATTTTCAAGAATCTAGAGACTATGCTCAATGGACTTGTGTGATTTTTCTGGTGTCTAAATTCTGAACAATGATTCAAACCAGATTTCACCAAAAGCTGTATTTTTTTTCCATATACATATTCATTTTAATCTCATTTTAATCAAAATGTCTACTGATTTGTTAAAAATTTAGTACTTGTCTCAGTAAGTCTAAATTGTGTGTGTGTGTGTGGGGGGGGGGGAGGTATGGGAGTGTTAACAATTTGCAAAATCACTTTCCTTAACTTGTTCCAAGCAATTTTATGGGTCAGATGGTCATCTGATGAAAATGGACATTGAGAATGCATTCCACATAATTCAAGTCACAAATGTTCTGTGATTCTTATTTCTTGCAGAACCATGGAAAACACTTGCTCATCTGCTATCTCTTTAAATAGAACCAGTAGCTGTCTGAATCACAAGGCTGTCTTCTAATTTCATAATAAACTGGAAAAAAAAAATGAGGAAAAAAAGTTATTTGGTTTGATAAAATATTTTTTAATGATGTATATTTCCAGGAGACATTAAATATTTTAGGTTTCTTTTCTTTAAAAAAGTAAAATAAATAATGAGGTAAAAAATAAATAATATAGTAAAAAAATAATAATACAGTAAAATAAAAAATATAATGAACCCTTTTTTATCCAGAAAAAAAAAAAAAAAGTTAAGAATTGGAACAAGATATTCTAACATTACAATATTTTCTCAATTTTCAGGATGATTTTATGAATATTAGCACTCCCATATATTAAGACCAAGCATATAATAAAGTAAAGCTCTGGGAGAATTCATGCTGTCTTTTTTCTTTTTTTTTTTTCTTTTTCTTTTTCTTTTTCTTTTTCTTTTTCTTTTTCTTTTTCTTTTTCTTTTTCTTTTTCTTTTTCTTTTCTTTTTCTTTTTCTTTTTCTTTTTCTTTTTTTCTTTTTCTTTTCTCCTCCTCCTCCTCCTCCTCCTGCTCCTCTTTCTTGTTATGGTTTTTCCTAAATCCATCATCCTTACATGCCAGGATTCTTCTTTTAAACTTTCATCGTTGTTCTGACCAAGCATCTTACACAATCTTTGTCAGACAAAAGCAGCAAGAGCATATTATACACTGAGGCAGAATAAGAACAGGCATACAGAGAACATCAATGCTAGCCAAAAACCTTGGGGATTAAAATATCAATTATAATGAAACAAACAAACAAACAAATGAAAACATACACACAAACCCTATGATTCATTAGAGCTTCAGGGCTTATTCTGGAAACAGATGCTTGGCTAGACAGGAAGAAACAGAAGCATTGGGAGGGCAGAGAGGGAAATTTAAGGACATTCAGAAAACCAACCCTGATTCATCTCTCACTTTGACATGTATCAGAAACACTTCTCTATAGGTGAAAGAGCCATCTCAGTGAAATCTGCCTGATATCAGTGTGATCTTGTCTTCTGGATTTGTAAAACACATGTAAACTCCAAACCCTGTAGAAGCAAAATACATCATTACTTCTCTGCAAATATATATATATTTATATATACTATAATATATATATATATATATATTTTTTTTTTAAGAGAATTCCAGCAATTTCTCTGTTAAAGAGGGTCTACAGATCTGATAAGATTTGTACAAGATCAGTTTCTGTTAAAATAATCTCTATTCTGCTAGGAACTTAAAGACTGAATTAAGAACATAAATTCTGCCTTTAAGGATTGAAAATCCTTGTCTAGAAGGAAGATTGATCAAAACACTGGACCTTAAGCATGACAGGGCAGGAAAAGCAGCTCTATAGATTCTTTTTCTTCAGAGCTGAATGTATTCAGTAATTTAAAAAGAAATATGTAATTTTGTTTTATTTTTTACCAAGAATATGGCTGTCCTAAGGAGTCAGGATGATTACACAATGGTATTTTTAGTGAGATATGTCTTTTTTTGTCAAATAATTATGGTTTTATGAAAAAAAAAAAAAAGTTATCCTTAAGGATTTCATAATTTTTAAGCATTCTTATGAACATAAGGCTTGTCTGAACTGGGGAACTGCTTTATTGTTTTTAATTTAAAAATACAGTAGCTGCACAATTAAATAAAAGAAAAAAAAAAAGTTTGAAAATTTGGAATTTACATACTCCAAAAAAAAATATTGGAATTTATATACTCTAAGAATTCTTGAAACTGTTTTTTACTTTCCTTCCTTCCTTCCTTCCTTCCTTCCTTCCTTCCTTCCTTCCTTCCTTCCTTCCTTCCTTCCTTCCTTCCTTCCTTCCTTCCTTCCTTCCTTCCTTCCTTCTTTCCTTCCTTCCTTCCTTCCTTCCTTCCTTCCTTCCTTCCTTCCTTCCTTCCTTCCTTCCTTCCTTCCTTCCTTCCTTCCTTCCTTCCTTCCTTCCTTCCTTCCTTCCTTCCTTTCCTTCTTTCTTCCTTTTTCTATTCAGGTTTTCTTTTAACTATATTTGAGTTTAGCAATCAGTGAGTAGGCTCCCTAGTTACCAGATAGCTCTATGTAATAGATGCATCTTATAATATGAAATTATTTTCATATTAGACCTGAAGCCGAGTTCACTTGAAACAAAAGGGATGTTTACCTTTGATTTTGACACTTTCTAGCTCTATCTTTTTTTTTTCTGTAGACACACACCCAGCAATCTAATAAACCACACAAATGCATTACTATCCTCAACTATTTGATGTCTTCCTACTTTGGAATAGATTGATTATTTATAAAGGCATTCAGTTAATTACATACATCAGGCTCATGTTTCACATGTCTAATACTTCATTATTTAATTTGGAAAAATTCAGCAATACTGATGACTGGGTAGACAGGAAGGAAAATGGGATGCATGGCATGGTGTGGCCGGAACCAGAACAAGTCATGTTTTTTTTTTTTTTATTTGTTACGTGCTGCGTTTTTCTGTTCCTCTTGCATGTCAGATCAGTCTCAGAATATGTCAGAAAGCAACATGAGACAGTTCATTTTCAGGATATGCAAGATCACCAGCAACAGAATGTATTGTCAATGGCATTGTCACTGGAAGCCTTCTACTTTTCATTCAGTATTCATTAAATTACATTCAATAGTTCACCAAATAGAAGTAAATTTAACTTATAGTTGGTAATAGGAAAGCATATGTCCTTGTGTGCACATGAGCACATGTTTAAAGCAGAAACAGAACCTGAAGAAAAAGATATGTGACAGTGCTTATTTCATAACATAATGTTTATTTGGGGATAATTAATTTTATTATATCAGAAATTGGGATTGATTCATTTATTTAAGACAGAACAGCAAAAAATAATGTATTCACATTGCAAATATTTATGTAGTCTGATGTAGTATGATATAATGTGTTTCATGTCCACCTTATTTTATATAGGCTTTGTTCAAGTCTATGTTGTGCTGTTACCAGATGTATTTGGTATTTTAAATACTTCAGGCCTTATTTATTAACATGTATATATTGAATTTTCATAAAGTAGGAATAAACTTTCCATTGCTATAGTTCTAAAAATGATATGACATTACTAGTAAAGTAGTATACTAAGCAAAATGTAACATGGAGAAAGTTTGAGACATAATATCTGAATGCACTGTACAATGGCGTGGTTATCTGTATATATTTTCATTATCCACATTGTTTGCAAATAGTATGAAGCAGAGCTAAAATTTATTTATTAGCCCTTAATTACATGTTTTCTCTGGAAGCCCACTGAACACTTATTTGAGTTTACTGAAGCTGTAATTCTGCTTCCAGTTCTACATCTAATTCCAATGTAGAGACATAATTGGAAGAAACATAATTTTACCTGGGGTTTGTTGTGGTGTAGATTCTCAAACTACCTGACCTGACTAAAGCCCAGACCTTCAGTCAATATGGAATCAATATGAAATGCAGTGTCTCTACCTCAGTGAAACAAAGCATGGGCCCTAGTCCGTAATCTTCCGTACTGCCTAATACTGCAAATGCTGTTTTATTGGTACCTGCTACAGTCTTCCTAACTTAGTAGGAGGGAGGAAGGATATATGGAAAGTCTTTATTTTTTACTTTTTTAAATTAATTTCCCTTTTTAGTTGTTGTACTTTCATTGTACTAAAAAGATATTCTGAACCTCATCTTTTCCAAAACTCATTGGCTTTCTGATGTCCTGACTACCTAGGGGCTGTGACACTTGTACAATGACTGAACAAGAGAGGCCATGAACTGGAGTAGTAGATTCCAAACCACAATCCTTAGATCTGGAATGGGAGAGGTGGGACATAAAGAGGGACATAAACTGGGATTCTCAGCAACAAAGAGACTGCACTAGGACAGCATGGTAGGGGAGGAAAAGAGCTAGCAATGGAAAAAATGCGGAGCTAAGCTTCCATAACTCTGTCTCCTAAGATTTAATCTTTCTCTTTGAAGAACAGTGGGGAACTCCCTGATGATTTGTTTTATTTATTTATTTATTTACTTTTTGTGAGTAGAGATCATAGTGGTTAGGGCACCTCCTTAGAAAATGGGATCCCTGCAACTTATGACCATGTCTGTTTACAAGCATGGAGTTTACATAGTTATCATGATGTGTACCTTGTCCACCATGGGCTAGGGACCAGCAGCAGCAGGGCTCCTCTTCAAGGAAAGGTGAAGAACTGAGGACCAACGAGGCAGACAGGGCCCACAGCCAAGGGCCCTGTCCTGTGGTACCCAAACAAGTGGAACAGAGTGTGTTCAGGGATGGGAACAAAGAACAGCCAATGGCCCTAACTGCCAGACAAGGCTGAGCTGATGGGAATGCATGGTCAGTGTGATGCAAAAAAGGGCGCAGGCATCCCTACAAAGCAGCTCAGCTAAGGACTATGACTGAGCTCAGTGCTCAGTACTGAGCCCAGATGGAGCCCAATGTCTCTTGAGCCCCCAAAGAACATTCTTTTGTCTCTTTCTCCCATAGCTCTTTCCCAGCAGCTGGACAAAGGTTACAGCTACACCATGCATCCACAGTCAAAGTCTTAGAGGTAAGAAGACTGCAGAACATGTTGATTCACTCATGTTTTGGGGAATCACTTGATGTGAGTAGCCACTATTCCTTCTGTTCTGTCTCTCTGCAGCTAAAACTTAATAAATAAGAACCATGTAACAATGAGGAAATCAATGCAATTTTGAGGCACTCAGCAAATATTTTGGACTGTCACAACACAATGAATTGGGACTCTATTACCTTCCCTCTCTGACATGCATTCCAGTGCAAAGCCCTGTACAGAGCTCTAATCACTAAGGTTTAACATTAAAAGTCTAAGCATTGCCATCCCTTTCTCTGTTGGTTTGTACTGAGGAGAGGAAGAGGTGAGGAACCCTACATCCTTAATAGAAAGACATCTACAGAGACAGCTGGCAGAACACTGGCACTGCGGATATAGAGGGTAGAAATGCTGTATAGGTCACTAAGGGTCTTCCTGAAACATCTTCCTCAATTTCAACAGCTAAATTCAGCCATTGCAACACTGAGTATGACCGAGAAAACTTAACTGCAGACTTGAACACGTGTAAATCTCTCAATGTTGCTTAAGGTTAGTTAAGCATTTGGGACAATTCTGTTTCTAAGTATCCTGCAAAATAATAATTGTGTTTCTGATTTCTAGGTATTATGATGTATCTCACATGACCACTTGTATTTAGGTCTTCTGTGTGTAACAACACCAGTTCACTGTGTTTGAGGTCCCACTACAGACCAATAGGACAGACTATCTTTCCTTGAAAAATCTGTCTGTGAATTAATAGACAGTGGAAAACACTGAGATGCTTACATCCTAACTGACATTTAAAACACAAAACAGCTGTATGTGTAGTTATGTAGATAGCATATAATTACCTGACAAAAAGATAGTTTTAAAAAAGTTGTTTTGTACCAATGAATATTTTTTTTACTAACATATACTTAGCCAAACCACCAGACTGAAGGCCAAATCAGTGCTGAGATATCGCTGTTACTAAAAACACCACTGAGAGGCAAGTGAAATACAAAATACCTAAATCCTAAACCAGAACAAATTGTTTATTAAGGGAAGATTCTAACTTTTATCTAAATGTTCATAAAAGTTCTTACCTGAACATCCTTCAGTATTTTTGATACCCAGTAAGCACAAAATATTTTCCTTCCCCTAATTCAGTTTCTTTGATTAAAAAAAATATTAAAAAAATCTGTTCTGAAGCCCAGGCTGACAGATGTTTGACCATGGCTTTCTAGTAAGTCTGCTCTGTATTCTCCATGGTGCTTGGTTTGGTGATGTGCTAGGTTTTAAATAATTCTGATTCTGTAAAGATTGATTACCACCAATGGAGAAGTTCTGACAACCACTGGTTCACCAGTATTGCAAGGCTGGAGGCTGGTCTTTGTTTTGGTTCACTAAATGTTAACACTAAAACACCAAAATGATATCTTGAAGACAAATGTAAAAATCACCTGCCATGAGAAAACTATTTAATTGATAACATTTTGCAAGACTAATTTGGAAAGAATATAAATTTTAGGAACTAATTCATGTGGTCCTGAAATGCTTAATCAGTATAAGAAGCTGTTTATAATCGGAAAGACCTATCTGTAACATATGCATGAGATTTCAAAAAGTATTTATATAGATTATGTTTACATGCAGGGGAATATTTTGTGAGAAGCAGACCTCAAAGAGAATTTCTAGCCTCATCTGTAAGAAAAAATAAAACATCAGACATATACTATCTTCAGATATATTCTTTGAATATTGTGCTTGCATTTGTACTATATATTTCCAGTGCTGAAAATTAATTAGTCACAGCTTTTAACTAAATAAGTTAGCTGCTACTCATGATTTCAAAAAGCCTGTGTTACCCAAAATACTTATTTATATTAATTAGAGATGGAAAAGACATGTTAAGGAACAACTTTATTTAAATTTAATATAATATTAAATCAAATTCATCATCATATAGGAAAAGTAACATGTATAAATAATTATTGAATTTGAAATTATTTGTAAGCTCGTATTCTACTGGTCTGATATTTCATGTACACTTTACTTGTGTGTGTCACATGCATGGAAATATACTTTGAATAAGAATGCATGATTGCACATTACTTTCACTATTTTAATGCATCTAAGTTAAATATTAACATGAATCGTACATTCATAAGACAAGAGTGGTTTAAGCTTTTAACCTGATGGATGGTATGGAGGGGCTCTTAGTTTGATTTGTATTGCTATTTTTTCAGATGTTCTCATGTTACTATTATCAAATCTGTGATTCCCAAAAGGTGCTGCACAAGACCAGTTCCTGAAACTGAAGCTCCAGATCCAGGAGAGAAATCAGGGATTTACTCTAAATGGAAGCTGTCACAGGCAAATTCCTAAAATTGTTTTGGAACCTTAAAAAAATAATACCAATAATAGGAACTTTTCCTATCTGATTTCCCAGCACTTTTACGTATGCTAATATAAGCATGAAATGGAAAGGTTCCTGGATAATTGTGTGCCATTTATTCACATCACTTCATGGTACCACACATCAGCTGCTGTTTTCCACTAAATCCTACCTGCAGCAACATCTCTCTATGGCCCTAAATAATGGATTGCAGCTGCAGTGAAGCTTAAATGTCCAGCCAAGTCAGTTTATGAACATACCAGTAGCTTCTGAAAAATGACAGTCTTCTCATGATTGTAACACTTTTCTTGCTATTGCAGTTTACTATGTTTTCAACTACTATCAGTAATTTTATTTTTTCTTTCTATAGAAAAATTAATCATATTAATTGTATGGCAAACAAAAGTCTAAAACACCATAAAGGAATGATTTACAGTATGCCTCTCATTTTTCTCCTTGTTCTATCCAGCCACCCTCCATGATAAATTAATTAGCATACATAGGTTTCTATATCCATTTTTGCTTTGATGTATAGCTTATTAATGTATGATTTGGTTCAAGAGTACTGTCAGGGAGTTTAATAGATCTTTTAAATCTTGTCTGGTTGTCTGCAAATCGAGCTTCCGGTTGTCTATGAAGAAATGTTCTTAGCATCAGACTTCAAACAAGTCAAGATGTAGAACCATTCAATTTCTTATGAGGTGTAGAACCCTGCAAACAGTGAAATGATTTTGTACATGATCAAGAAAGTTATCCTGCAGCTGATTTTCAATAGAGCTTTAACAGGTGGTGTATGTCTTTAAGAAGTCCTAGAATCTAAAGTCAAGACATTAATTTTTAATATTTATTTAATAAAATGACTAAATTTAATAAATAAATCATCAGGTAAAATGCTAGTTGTCAACAACATGCCACCAAGATGCAATGTTTTTTGTTGTTGGAGCACTTGATATCTTTGATGTCTTGAAAGAATTTCTGTCACTTTGTAACCTGAAATTTTTGGTAGCTGACAGCTGGAAAGAACATCACCATTTTCTATATAATTGTTTTGCAACAGTCTACCCCCAGAAAAATGATTTCATATTGACAAGACCCAACTTTACAAGATATATTACATTAAAATATGCTTGGCAAGCTTCTTTAAAAAATAAAATAATAATAATAATAATAATAAAATAATCTATCCAGAGATAAGAGGAATAAAATTCATCACTAAATGGAAAAAGATACTGTATTCCATGTCAGGGAAGAACAACCATGCATATATTACATATGATAGATGCTAAAATTAAGCACTGGCAGTATAGTTGTCTACAATGAGAAAAAGATGCCCTTAAAAGGAGGGAATCATTTCTTCCTAAAATGGACACTAAAAGGAACCAGAGCAATCTACTTCAACTTCCTGTAGACAATAAATAGTAAACTTAGACAAGATTTTTAAAAGCTAGGATAGAAGCAGACTGAAGACAGATGGAATAGCCACAGTGTCCATTGTTCTTTTGCCTGAAAAACAAGTAAAAGTCTAGTGGCTTAGAGGATGGAGACTGACATTTTCAAAGGAGACTCAAGGTTCTCAAGAGATTCCTAGATTTTATGACAGTGCTACTGATCTAATACTGATCTAATAATTACTAGATCTAATCCTGCCTTGCCCAAAATGGAAACTGAGTACACCGGTCCCATAGCATAGTATTTGCAAAGGAGCCTAAGACATTAGCAGAAAACTTTCCTAGTCAACTTTCTACCACTGAAGTGATAAGTTCTACCACTTATCATTTCAGTGGTAGAAAAAGCATTTCATAGGAAAAATGACTTTGCACAAATCCTGAACCAAAGCCTACTCCAATCAGTGAGATTCTCTTTCCATTGTGGTCAGTTTTTCAAAATCTCTCACAATTTTGGAGATTCAGTTTCACAGAAGTGAAAGACTTAAGTATTCTTAAGGGTATCTCTTCATATAAATGAAATGCTTCTTTTCAACCAATACACAATATATTTAGACACAGATTTAAAAAAATTAATAAATTAATTAAAAATATCACTCAAATTTGCTATCATGAATTTTAATGACTAAAATACATTTTCATGTAAAATGTCAAAGGATTTAGGACTGCAAATACTCTGTTGGTCTCTGGCCCTCATATGTTTTATTACATGTGTAATTATAAAATGAGTACAACTACTATAAAGGTTAACGTACCTAATTGAAATGGGAAACAAGACTGCAAATCCAGATGATTCTGCTTCAGGAAAGATCAGCTTAAAACGTTAAAAAGAAAAGCACAAAGCCCTTGCATGTCTGAGACTGATGCAATGTGGTGCTCTTCGAAAGCAAAATATTTACCCTTTCTAAGTGGTGTTTAAGCCCAAGACATCATTTGCCAGAATTTCACAGTATTTGGAGAGAGCTGACAAGACAAGAAATTTTATAAATATAATTTCTCACTGATGGGAAATATACCAGCAGGGTTCAAGGCAGACAATGCCACCAGGAGTGTGATTTCTTGAGAAAGAAGAGTTGGTCACAGTAAGGCTAGGTATATCAAAAGCTACATTAGAAATCCTAAAACTTAAGGCATCCAAATCCCTCTTCTCTCCAACCCATTACCCAACGTTACAGTGGTAAATGCTGCAGATATCTAGGTTGGATTTTACAGTTAATATTTAGGGGTTGGGAGGAGAAAAGTCATTCACAAGGCCTTAGATTAAAGCCTGAAATCTTATGATGTGCAGTCATCTTATCAGAGATCACTGACTCAGTTTTTAAAACATGCAGTCTGTGGGCTTTCTGGCTCTCACTTGTATACATATGTCTAAGTGGGTGAAGTCAGTACTTAGGGACTTTCAATGAGTCTCTCCCTTTCTCAGTATTCTTCTTTGGTACTCAGCTGATTCATAAGCAGGGAATCAGGACTTCAGTTTCTTAAAAATGATCTATGTGTCTTCTAGACCTGATTTAAGTCAGTGCATAAATCCCTTGTAAAGGAATAGTAACAGTTTTGCTTCAGTTGTAACTGCTGACGAATCTATAGATAACTCAAAAGAGCTTTGAATCATCACCTGGTTGTCTCTCCTTTACCTGACTTTAAAACTACTTTTATAAGAATAGATCCATATAGACATACATAACTGCCAAAATAAATATCCCCCCGCCCCCCCCCCCCCAAAAAAAAAAAAGTTTCTCTGAGTAATTAATAATGTATCTCATGTTCCAGAACTTTTCTGAATTTATCACCATCATAAGTCTCTAAGTCCAAGCAATACCTTTAGTGTGTGCTTGCTCTTATTATGATTACCTGTAAAGTTACATGATCTTTTAAAACACTGTTTTTTTCAAGTTCCAGGAAAAAATTCACACACAGTGTGGAATTGCCTACAGATATGCATTGTTAGATTAGTGATATGCATTTTTAGATTAGCGATGTACAGTAATATTATACAAGCCTTCTAGCTTTATACAACCTTCTACCTATTATACAAATTCCTTCTAGCTTTACACGGGGAACTTGCAAGTGTTCTATAGATGGAAGATGCAGATGTCAGATTTGAAAAGGTCCTTCTATATTTATGGCTTACTGTATCATTGTTTTTTTTGTCTGTACAGACTGTATAGAAACAGTCTTGGTGACATCCAAACAAAATGCAGAGTACCAAATATTGTTGTACATTTTATTCACAGGGATGTTAGTGTGGAAACAGGTCTTAATTTCCTCCAAGTTTTATACCTTAAACCTGTATTTGGGTGTGTCTGCTAATTTCAAACTATTTCTAAGATCCATAAAAGATCACTAAGAACCAATCTCAGTGTCAGTATGCTAGCATTTGCTTTGGAAGGAGAAAAGTGTAGGGGCCTAGAAATCAAATATGGCTAAAACCAAATCAAGGTTCTAAGTGAATATTTCCTTGATCCTATGCAAAGCTGTATATCACTGTTTGTAATGGTACGCAAATGGACAGTGGAAATGTGGAATGGAATGGAATGGAATGGAATGGAATGGAATGGAATGGAATGGAATGGAATGGAATGGAAAAGAATAGGTTTATTTCATTTGAAAGGGACCTTCAAGTTTTATCTAGTTCAACTGCCTGACCACTTCAGGGCTATTCGAAAGTTAAAACATATTAATGAGTGCATAGTCCAAATGCCTCTTGAACACTGATAGGCATGGGGTATCAATCACCTCACAAGGAAGCCCATTCCATTATTTGACCATGCTCATGGTAAAGAATTTTTTCCTAATGTTCAGTCTGGACCTCTCCTGATGCAGCTTTGTGCCATTCCCACATATTCTGTCACTGATTATGAGGTAGAAGAGTTTGGCACCTCCTTCTCCATTTCACCCCTTCAGGAAGTTGGAGACAGGAATGCTTCATAGGGCAGGGCAAATTAAGGCATGTGAATGTAAAGGCTAGAGGTGTAAAGTGCTTCCTATCCGTGAGCTATGTTGCACTGTACAGAGATGACTTAAGCCTGCATACAACCTGTCTAACTAAGAAGGCGCCTCAGTTAACAGCAAGATTTCCTTTGTGTATACAGCTCTTTCTGCTTGCTCAGTCTTATCTCTTCTAGGGAGACAAATAGTACAAGCCGAGAAAAAAAAAAATAAATAAATATTTTGACAAAATGGCTTGTAAAGCTTTCCACAAATCTTCAGCTGGTCCTTAATACTGATATGAACAAGCAGAGTTTCTCAGTTTGAAAATAAAAATAAAAAGTATTTTCTATTTTCCAAAAGCAATGTTTCTTGTTTTGCTAGAGTTCTTTTGATCTATATATCTTTCTTCCAGTTCAGTACACCAAAGCCAATGATTTCAGAAAAGATAGAAACACACTCTGCAGGTTCTATTTACTAAATAAGGAACAAAGAGAAGAGGAAGATTTGCCAAAGCCAGCTTTGTCTTGGTTCTGATCCTAAATGAATTTATCAAACTTAAGGAAACTCCCTCAGCTCTGGAGAGAAAATCCCAAAGCATCAATATGAAATATTGGTTTTGATCTTACAAGAAAAACACACTGTCTGTAGAAGATTACAGGTACGGAGTTCAGAATCAAGAGGTACATAAAGTAAATTTTGGACAAACTGTACATGGGCCGGTTTGAACTCTAGCATTCACCCATAACTGAAGGAAAGGTGCAACATGAATTATTTTTTAACTTTTGAGGGACTTTAATTGGATGCAGGAAGCTGTAGATACTGCAGAAGATAGTGTTATCTACACAAAATAAAAGTAATCTATTCTCTCTTTAGAGTTATGTGGTGTCGTCAGGATATATAAGTTATCAGAAATAACATTTTCTTATTATTCAGCAGCACAGTCAGACTTCTTAAGGTAAGTAGACATTAATAAGATAGCTGCATATAGGAGGATGTTGGAAAGATAAACCATAAAGGATTAGATCCACAACAGCGTTGAAGTGGAATTTAGATGTGTAAATCCAGGAGTTAGATTCTCTAACACCACAGATTCTATTTTTGTATCCAGTTAAGTTCCCCAAAGTCCTTCCCTCAAAACCCTCCCAGGGAGTTCAGTATACAAATAACAAGCCTCTAGGAATGTGCCTCTAGAACATCCTAGAAATGTGAAGTAATGGAAAAGTGAATCTGTCCTGATTGTGGGTGCTTCTTTCCCTTTCCTACTGAACCTGCTACACAGTGAGTGGCAGAAGAAAAGATTTGTTGTGCCAGACAAACAGAGTAAGAGGGATCTTTGTTTTCTTGGAAGGCAAGTAGGACACTACTGCACCAGAGAGAGGAAACATAATGTTAGTCTCTGTTAAGCAAACCTTTATTTATTTATTTATTTATTTATTTATTTATTTATTTGCTTACTTTCTATTAATAGAAAACAGTACAAGATTCATAGATATTTCCCTAAATATTAATAAGATTACTGCTGTCATGGAATTATAAATTTTACAGTACTCTTCCTTCTCAGATTCAAAACTATTAATATCCTACAGTTCCACTTGTTCTGTATAGAAACACAAAGCACACAGTGATTTCCTGTAACAAATTTGTGGTCATTTTGGAAAAGAGCAGTTATGCTGACCATTTGTTAGTTTGTTTGGTTTTAGAACCCTTTTGTCCCATGGGGGCAAAGCAGATGGAAATGTGAACAAAAATATGAAACACCTCTACAGAAAAGCACACCCAGTTGCATATCTGCAACAAAGACATCAAAGGCTTAGACCATCTCATTTAGCTGTTCTATTTGCTGCTGCCTTCTCGTTCACTCAGCCTTCTGAAAATGTGAAAGGGCTCATTTTTTCTTGTTTGTAGTCTCCTTCTTCATTGGCTGAAGTAGCACTGACAGTCATCTGGGGCTGGTTCTGTGCATTATGTCCCCTTTCTCTTTCTCACAATGCAAAACTGAAGGAGATAAAACAGTGAGTCATTAGGAGCAGATCCTGCCAGCTGTTTCTTACCTGAGCAGTAGTCTTTGGTTGTGAGTAGAACTGTGCATTACAAAACCATTACAAAAACAAAAACAAAAACAAAAACAAAAAAAACAAAAAAAAAAAAAAACAACCCGTTTTCAGACAATATTTTAACCATTTAGGCTGCTTACCAGAAGGAAAAAAAAAAATCACAATTCAACCTGTGTGAGTGCCTGTGTACCTGTATGTTCTACTTACCTCTGTCCAGTTTCAGCCAAATCTGACTCTTTAGGAAAGGTCTCACAGTCACTACAAGTTTCATCATGAGCATAGGCAACTGTATAGAAAAAGACTGTGTATAGTGTGGCAGAGAGAAAGGCACAGCTGGAAATCTTTCCTTGTCCTACACTGGATCCCCAGCCCTCAGAACAGGATAATCCCAACGGCTGACAGTATTAGACAACCAAAAAGCCAAACTCCGCACACAAACAAGCCAAGCTTTGAGAATTCTGTTCATGTATGAGTTTGTTAACCTTCTTTTTGCTAAAGCCCTGTCCAAACTAAGAAAATGATGTACCACCTAATTATGGTTAACTAATATATTAATATATATTATATATATTTGTTAATATATTTACCAGCCTTAGTGGTATTAAAAGAAAAAAAAAAAAAAAAAAAAGGAGTAATAAGCACTAGCTAACAGTTTGGAAATAAGTGTTACTTCCCTATCAATCATTTCCCTAATCTGGACAAAGCCTAACTAAATGATACTCTATACTATACAGTGACCAGTTGAAAGCCTGCAATTTTATACCAGTCCTAAAGGCCTGATATGACTATTTTCAGCCTAACTTGTCTGAAAACAAGTAGTGTAGAGAGGTGAATTTCCTCCAGTGGGGAGATTTCTTTCAGAATATGAATGGTTTGAATGGCAATGCAGTCTATTTCTACATTAGCAGATATAAACATTTTGCACCAAAAATATGTTTTTTGGCCGGTCTGTAAACTACAAGTCACCCAGGCTATTGTAACTACATTAACTATGTCTGTTAGGGCTGTCTGGAAAGACAGCATTTCTGAGAAGTATCATGCAAGTTTCTCAGATGATAAAAATCAACAGAGAACCCTGAGCCCTCAGAGAGCTATGTGCAGTTCAAGTTGTAGCTCTGGTCCACAGCAAATAGCAAATCACATCCTTTTTTTATGCATATGTCACACCTTCAGATCTCACCAGTCCAATCAGTATTCATAAGTATGGTGTTGTTCTGTTCCAGCATAGCAAAACTGCAGTTCCATAACTTGCTAATCCACACTTAGCCTAGAACATGAATGAGTATGCAATAATCCTGTCTCCTGACATATCAAATGTGCATACAATAAACCATTCTAAGTGGCATGTCCTGCACTTGGAGCACAACAACCACATGCAACGCTACAGGCTGGGGAAAGAGAGGCTGGAAAGCTGCCCATCAGAAAGTATCCTAGGGGTACTGGTCAATAGCTGGCTGAATATGAACCAGAAGCATGCTCAGGGGGGCAAGAAAGCCAACAGCATCCAGGCTTGTATAAAAAGCAGTGTGGCCAGCAGAACTAAGAAAGTGATTGTCCCCTTGTACTTAGTTCTGGTGAGGCTGCACCTCGACTACTGTGTTCAGTTTGGGGCCCTTCATTACAAGAAGAACATTGAGGTGATGGAGTGTGTCCAAAGAAGGGCAATGATGCTGGTGAAAGGTCTAGAGAACAAGTCTTATGAGGATCAGCTGAGGGAACTAGGGTTCTTTAGCTTGGAGAAAAGGAGGCTCAGGGGCGACCTTATCTCTCTCTATGATTACCTCAAAGAAGATTGTAGGGAGGTGGGGGTCAGTCTCTTCCAAACAACAAGAAATAGGACAAGGGGAAATGGCTTCAAGTTGTGCCAGGGGAGGTTTATGTTGGATATTTGGAAAAAAAATTATTTACAGAAAGGGCTGCAGCATTGGAACAGGCTACTCAGAGAAGTACTTCAGTCATCATCCCTGGAGGTATTCAAAAGACATGTAGAAGTGGTGCTTAAGGACATGATTTAGTGGTAGACTTGGCAGTGTTAGTTTAATGGTTGGACTTCATGATCTTAAAGGTCTATTCCAACCTAAATGATTCTTTGACTCTGATTTCTCCACTACTGTTGGAAACTGTTCAGAAACCTATGCAGAATGAAATACTACTTGTCCTTCTGCTTCACCCATAAAGTCAACAGAGACTGGGAAAATATGCAGGTGACCACATATATCTGTCTGGACTGGTTAACCTGTCTACCATGAGATCTGAGACACATCACATTTGGTCATCTCCACTATAAACACTGTTCAAAAACTTAATTATCCCCTTCAAGCCAAGTTAAAAGATGTACTCAGTATGACGACAAAAGTGAGAGGCTCCTCTAGGAAAGAGAAAGTTTTAACTGTGTCCTTAGCATGTATGGGTAGAGAATTGCAAGAAAAGATTCAAATGCTTGATCAGACAAGGGTGATAGTGAGAGAACACCCAGATCATGGTTAGAAACAACAGGGAGCTCCTTGGTGTCCTCTGAAAACCTCTGAAGAAATATAAAAATTTTGGAGTTCTACACAGAATAAGTAGGGCAAGAACTAATACTTAGAATATCAATGAAGTTCTCTCATGGAGAAGCAGAAAGAGACTGGGGAGTGTTGGTTCATGTGGGTTACACTGTAACAGACTGTAATGTCCTGAGACGCAGGACATAAGGTCAAGAGCAACAAGGGTGTATTTAATGTAGTAACCATGGAGCTGGAATGCAAAGGATTAAGTTACGTGCAAGACAAAGCAACAAGGGTAAGTGGTGGTCCACTGCCAGGGATCTTCCTCTGTTCTGTCCTTTCTACATGTGGTACTGGCAGAATTATGATTACTGTGATGACATCCAGGATGCAGGCAGCCAATGGAAGAGGAAAGCAAGAGAAAAAATGAATCAGTCAATTACTTCTCATATAACAGGATGGCATTTCATGTTAGCACTAAAATTCATGACATATTACAAAGCCACACAGTGATTTCCAAAGTACTGTGACCTATCACAGATGCAAAGAGCTTACAACCTAGCACAAAAATAGAACACCCAACTAGGATAAGCTGTTCAAAAGTTACTGCTGAGATTAATACTAGAAAGAAGTTAGTTTAAAGGAGGAATGTGTGAAAGAGATGTGGTAGTCTTGCAGGTCAAAACAGATGTTATTAGGCTATTATAACAGACTCCACAGCATAAGCACTAAAACAAATGATAGCAGCAAAATCTTGGTTAAGGAAACGAATCTGGCATAGAGCAGGAAAGAAGATAGAGGACAGAAAAAGGGCTTGTCAATTACGATGTAGCACAGAGGCATGGGGATTTCTGTAAATTGGTGGATATATATATGTGGTAGGGCTGGATATGGATTGATCTATTTATTTCTTTTATCTGACCATAAAGACAAGTGATGACATGAGGGATCTTTAAGGAGAAGCTCTTCCATGAAAGCCACTTATGGCTTTTTGGCAAGTGATAAACCAATTGGTAAGGGCCTTGAAGTATGTCTATTTTTCATGTCACTTAAGTGGCCCTTAAACTGCAAAAACTAGCCCATATGACCATCATACACCTTGTTCCTGAAAGGTTGTTGTATAAGATTCAGATATAGACTTGAATATTCTTTTGAGGAGTGATTTTGAAATTGCAGTTATATTTGTTTGTATATCTATCTCAGCAACCTTGCTATATCCCAAACATTACAGTGGTACAAAAATGAGTTGCTTTTGCACAGATCCTACATAACTCAGAGTATTTAACTGCCATCAGATCAATCATGTTTTTGTGTGTCTGGCCTTTTTTTCAAGCATTATTCATTTGTCATGAACCTCTCTGTCAAGATATTTTGATAGGGCAAAAATGCAGTCAATGTTTTTCAGGCATGCCTTGTTTTATGTGGATCAATTTACATTCTGAGCAAGTGTCAGATAAAAATTCATGCATTCGTATTTCAAAAGATATCAAGTGTTTTGAATGCTAAACAGAGCTGAACTTTTCTGATAGCTGGCTACTTTGTTTTGTTCTTTGTTCCTCACAGCAGAAGCTAGCACAAAAGTCATGAAAACTTTACGGTCTAAGCAGTCAGATTGTTTCACCACATTGCACATAAGAGTTTGGAAACATGGAATGAAAATGAGTTCTTTTAAAGGCAGAATGTAGGAACAATGAATATGAATTGATTCATCAGAAAATAATATATATATATATATATATAAATATATATATATATATATATATGCTCACAGACAGAGGCAGGTACTTGTGAAAGATGGACATCTGACACCAATTGTTCAAAACTGTAGTTTCCCCAGTTGAATATTTGATAGTAGAATATGATTTAACAGGGTTGGGCTTACTGTGCCAGAAGTTAAAAAGAGGGTTATTTTATATGTATTGAGGCAACAGACTGCCATCATTCCTACCATGCCAATCTCTAGTACAGGCTCACATTAGCATATTTGACCCAATAGCTGTCAGTTGTGAACAGACAGGACAAAAAGCAAGATCCTAATTTAATAAGGTATCTAGAATGTAAGCAAGCAGCATGAGTTATACCAAAAAATATTAGAAATCCAGCTCCCACAGTGCACATCATTAGCATTCCCTCCCTCCTTCCCCTCCCCCTCCCACCCCCAAGCAAGAATAATTCTGACATGAGCAGTTTTGAGGCCATATATGGAGCTCTGAAGATAGGTTCCCAGATCCCGTCTCTGCATCATGAACAAGGATACTTATCTTAAAGCAACTGTGAAGAATGGCACCCAGAGCCATCAGCCTCTTTTCTGTTGCAACGAGAGGTCAGCAGCTCATACAGTGCATTTACAGCATGGCTATTAAATATATATATATAAAATCAGTGTCCATTTACTTTAAATCGGCTGAAAACTATAGTAGTTCAAACTGAAAACTATATTATAGTAGTTCAGATTGAAAACTATAGTAGCTCAGCTATAGCTTCAAAACTGGTTTATCCAACCCTGTAACAAAAGTGATAAGACGTGTGAAACACAGAGCTGTACCAGTCATCCGCAGCTGTAAACACAGAAACTGCATCTCTCATGGTCTCTCCATCTGAGAGAGTAAATACATGATTCAAGCTTCTGAAGGTCTGTATAAAACTGGTAGGAACTAATCCTTGCAACACCTACATTCAGCAATGATCATAACTGATGTGAATTTATCATGGCTTGCCTTACAATAGAAATAGAAATGAACAAATAAATGGAGAAGAGTACAGTGACTGGAGTTAAAAGGAAAACATTTTTAAATAAAGAATCAGATTAAATGTTAATCTGTTTTCCTGCTGAATCCCAAACCTGTTTCTGCCCTTGGTATATCTCTCTGTAGCATTCTGCTACAACCACCTATATAATCTTGGTATTCCCATTTTTCTACCTCCTTCTGTCTCAACAACAGAGGCTCTGCAAGCCAATACCCAGCAGCTCAACTCAAACTTGAAAACATTAGACATGCTGGGAGGGCAAGGGTGTGGGGAGGGAAGACAGAGGGAAGATAAACACATGAGGAAAGCTTCCTCACAGTAACACCTGTGAGGCTTTCTCCCAAGGACTGCAGGGTTTCTTTCATCCTCCCTCCAGCACACCAGCCTTTCAAATGCCAATGCATGCTGCTAGAGACAAGCCAAAGCTGTCAGACCCTGAAGAAACAAGCATGCTATCCCTGGTTGTTTAATGTGCCCTGTGACACTCAGCTGGCCCCTACACCAAAGAAAGGGAGGCAGACATGACTAGTTTGGATTTTATTTTCCTCTGGTGTCCCCTCAATGGACATCATCTGTTCAGCAGTGGCAACATCCCAACTCTCTGAGCAGGCTCTGCATGGGGTCATTCTCTGTACAAACTGCAGTCACCCTCTTGTCTAGGAACATGACTCCTGAGAGGTGTGGAGGGGACCACAACCACGGAGCACAGCTGAAAGGGTCTTGTGGATGTCCAGCAGCCTCTCCATGAGCCAGATGGGGAGCAAAAATTCTGGGTCAAGATCAGGGCCAGGGACAGCAGTCGGGGTCAGATGCCATCCACTGATGGACCAGCAAGCCCACAGTGCCAAGGCAGACCTAGTGGAAAGCTGGGGAGCCAAACCAGTAGGTCTTGGTCAACATCAAGGAGGAAGGAGACTGGGTGAAGGCACATCTGCTGCACAGTCAGTCTCTGGTCATGCCACATCTCCTTAGCCTAAAAGCAGCTCCCAAGGGAAAGGAGGTGCATGCTACCAATTCAGCCATGCCCCACAAGAGCTTCCAGGCAAGGAGCTGACCCTGCACTCACTCTGCTCAGCTCCTTAGTTCAGCCAGAGAAACTCCTAGGTGGAGAAAGTGTTCAGAGTTCCAGCACCTGCTGCCTGGAGACATAAATCCATTTCGTTTTTGGCTAGCTCACAAGAAAGCACAGGGTAAAACATCTGCCTACAAATCACTCACAACTGCAGTGTGTGCCAGTGCTGCTCTCTCTGGGAAGGCTCTGGGGAGGGAAGGTTGGAGTCAGAGGCAGAGGGAAAGATCATCACAATGCTATGAGAAACTGTGGCTTTTTTCTTCTGCTGTTGTCCTTAACTTTTGCTTATTCTGAGGGGGAATATGCATGTGTTTGTATAAAAATATGTAGCCTCTTCTTTCCCTGTTGGTAAGAGAGAACATTACAGACAATGCTGGACATCCTTCTGCTGACAGGGGATTGGGATGATTTTTCTTGATTTAAAAATTAAATTAAAGCCTGTCTCCACCCATTAAAATCAATTTAAGTCCTTCCCTTTGCCACACATACTACGATTGCATCCTGTGAGTTATAATTGTTCTCTTAATTACACTGTGTGCATAAAAAAAAAAAAAAAAAACAAAGAGTAAATGGAAAATTAAACTTTGTCTTACCTTCTCTGAATAGATCAGATCTCTTAATAAGTGTTACTGAACAGAGGATTTAGGAAAAACTACATGCAAAATCACAGGACCACTAATCATAACACAATTAAAAACAATAACTCTCCTGCCCTTGATGTTCCCCAGATAAGCATGTGAAATATGATGGTAGCTTCCAGCCTTTTGAATTTTTGAAATCTTTGAGGAATTTCAGCTCTTCTGATTTGGAAAGGATACAAGTCAGACACTACCTGCTTAGAGTATTCTTCATTTTGCATTAAAACAGTCAATCAAACAAACAAACAAAAAAACTTCCAGCATAAAAGTATTCTATAAACAGTCACGGTAGAGCAAACCTTTTAAATTGTTGCCTATTAGTAGTGTTGCTGCTTGCAAGATATCAATTGATTACTGGCCGCATAACTCACTGGCAGACAGTCAAAAGTAGTCCTTTGACAAGTGATTCATTTAATGACTAGGAAGATGTTCAGACAACCCAAACAGACTGTATTAATATGCTGCCAATAATGCAGTCCTTTTAACAACAAATAAATAAATAAATAGATAAATAACATGCAATGTAGAAATTTCTCTATCAATTTGGTTTCTTTTGTTTTACATCTGAAGAGACAAAGCAATGTCAATTAATTCTTTACCATGGCTGTTTTGAGAGAACATTATTTTTACAGAGGAATTGTTAACATAGAAGAAGGAAACAATGGAAATTTGAAAAATCTGATATTGAGTGATGTGAGGCCTGGAAGAATCTGTGTGATACACACACTTCAACATCATACATTATTAATAAAGAATTACAACCATTCAATTCATTGAAATACAACTGAATATTTAAAAAAAATGAAAATATACTCCATGAAAACTGTGTTTCCTCAGATATATTTTTTTCTCTATGCTTTATACAACACATTGTCTTGGGGCAAATGTTTTTATCTTGTGCTTAGAGTTCATAAATAAAATTTCCATCTACCTTTCCGTGTTCTCCTAAGAACAAGCTTCACTTTACCAATTAGATTCTTGTCTCAGAAGTGTCCAGGATGTGAAAAATAATTTGGACCACTGATGGTACATGACAGCCCCAAAATGATAATGTTTTATACTTAAATGTTCTCAATAGCTTTAAAGCTTTACAGCACTTATACATTATAAAATCTGGTGGCAAAACTCAGAAATTTCAGACTTGCTGAACTCTGCTTACTTGCCTTGAAATATGTTTGAACATAAGACATCATTACAGCAGTGAGCACCTGAACTTAGGATAACACTTGATATCCCCAGACCAAAGCCTGAGAAGAAGACCAGGTCTCAAAACAATTGCACCGTCCAAAAGCCTGAACAAATGTCTTCTCTTCCTGGCTTGGAAATTATTGAATCTTTATTTAGTGGAAGTTTAGATTTTGTAATTTCCTCCTTTGCAAGGAGATTTTAAGGACAGCTGCACAAGTCCCCAGAATCTCTTTCTCCCTTGTTCTGGTGAATATGAAGAACAAGAAGAAATGCATACAGTTTACAAAAAGTTGACTGCTGCACCTCTCATAGCCTGCACAGATTGTTTCTTGTTTAGGATTAACAGTGTTGAGATCATCAAGGTAGTGAAGGAAAAGGCAGGATGTTTACATCTCCTGCTGCAAACAAAGCTTTACTATAAAAATTGAGAGGGTGGAAAGAAAAAGAAAAAGAAAAAGAAAAAGAAAAAGAAAAAGAAAAAGAAAAAGAAAAAGAAAAAGAAAAAGAAAAAGAAAAGAAAAGGAAAAGGAAAAGGAAAAGGAAAAGGAAAAGGAAAAGGAAAAGGAAAAGGAAAGGAAAGGAAAGGAAAGGAAAGGAAAGGAAAGGAAAGGAAAGGAAAGGAAAGGAAAGGAAAGGAAAGGAAAGGAAAGGAAAGAGGAAAGGAAAGGAAAGGAAAGGAAAGGAAAGGAAAGGAAAGGAAAGGAAAGGAAAGGAAAGAAAGGAAAGGAAAGGAAAGGAAAGGAAAGGAAAGGAAAGGAAAGGAAAGGAAAGGAAAGGAAAGGAAAGGAAAGGAAAGGAAAGGAAAGGAAAGGAAAGGAAAGGAAAGGAAAGGAAAGGAAAGGAAAGGAAAGGAAAGGAAAGGAAAGGAAAGGAAAGGAAAGGAAAGGAAAGGAAAAAGAAAAGGGGGGGGGGGGAAGAGCGGGTTATAGATCACAGTGACCAGGATACCTGGCTTCTATTCACCCAGCATTTTGTTCACACATAAAGTTTATGGCTGTAGCTAATAAAAAGAAATTGTGGCAACAACTTGTTATTAAACTGTATTTTATTTTTCAAATGTATACACCTTGAGAGTCCTGCCAGCAACCAGATTAATAACATCATAATCACAGAGGATCATCCAAAATGTATGATTTTGTTCAACCAATTTCTACGGAAACAGAATTATACAGTAATAGCATTTTGTGTAGTGTTTTTTCACATGCCCTCAATTTTCCGCATAAGTCTTACCAAAAGTGGTTGTTTTCTCATAGCAAGCCCTGGAGTTCCACATATATGGGCAACAGTAGAGATATCTTCACAAACAAACGTAATTATTCTCAGAAAGGAATGATGAGGGGAAAAAAAAATGCTACACTTTGGAGACAGACCTTCTGTTGCAGATTTTTCTTTATGGAAATAAAGCTTTACAGGCTTAAACTCTCTTTAGTGTACACCTGTATAGATTCTCTCCCAGAGTGACTGATGCTCAGCTAAACAGTCAGCAAACACTCCCCTTCTCCTGGAAGGGAAAAGCCTGCTTGGGAGCAGGCAGACAGTCTAGGCAAGCTTCTCCTTCTCTGATGAGCTGAGTTGCTGCCAGCTGAGCATCTTGTAAGGCAAGCCGTGGTGTGCTGGTGCAATCCTCTCCTGTGGAGGCTTTGCATGTATCTAGTGTGCCTCTTTCTTTGAGCTGCATATCTCAAAGCAATCTCTGAAGCTGAGATGAAGACTGGATGTAGCAGGAACTGGATGGAAAAACACCTTTTGGGGGGGTAGACATATAATCACCAATACTCATATGAATTAAAAAATGGTCCATTTCTGGAACAAGCAGTTTCTCTGTCTACTGCTGTAGTTGTTGCATGAGGACTATCGGCCTGGTGGTTTGCAAAATGAGATGAATCATCATAACTTTGAGATTGCAGTGGAGTCCCTATCAGTGGAATATCTTGTTTCAGGCGACAATGACAAAAAAACAACCCCATTTTCCCCCCCTCCTTTTCATCCCTGCCAGCATGCTGTGCTTGTTTCCCTTACCACAGACATAGCTATTGTGTACACAAGGTCTCAGAGAAATGTAAAATGTTTTTCCTTTTATAGGCATTTTAGAATTGCAGAGCTTGGCTAAACACAGTCTCTCCCTGATGAAAAGCCTTCTAACTGCCAAAATTGACTAGACTGGGCAGATGACTACATCTTCATCCACTTAGAAGGCAGCAGTCTTACTGTGGGGTGGCTCATGCCTAATTGCTAGAGTAACTAACAATATTTTCCCTCTGCCTTCAAGCACTTTTGAGACGTAAGACTGAGAAATATATATAATTTCTTTTCTTCTCTCTGTTTTCTGCTTTAAACCTTGAATTTTATTCTGCATCTATGAAATTTACCCTGTTTTCAATGCAGTTCCCTCTATTCAGAAACAGGTTATGTTCATCCACAGGATCCTGAAATTTTAACAGTCCTGAGTATTTAAGGACCAGTAGCCTTCCTTAAGTCACTGCATTAACAGGCAATCTTTACACAGCCAGAGAAGAGCTACCAGAAGAACTAAGGCAGACAGGGAGTCAATGTGAGTGGTAAGCCTCATCTACTAGGCACAAACAAGGACCTGCTGCACAAACAGACCAAGGCTCACTGCACATGCCTAATAAATTGCTCACTTCCTCAGAATGTCATATCTTAATGGACATGCAAACAGATGTGTAAGAGATGGAGCCACAAAGGACTCTGTTTACAAGAACAAGTTTGTCAAATACTGCTTCTTTCCAAATGAGAGCAATTGTTGAAAGGACTTTAGTTTTTATCTCTTTCTTCATAGATGCCCAGTTCTTAGAAGTAATATTTCTAGTAGTCTACCAGTTTTTATAAGCATGATATATTAGAAATAAAAGCATGGCGCTTGAGTGACGGAAAATATGTTTTGATAGTCATCACAGTCACAGTCTTCAGGGCAAAAAATGTGGCTGAACTATTTCTTTCTCCACTGTGGAAGAGCAAGTGCTGAGCCTTGTATTTTTTGCACAGCCAACTTTTATATTACTCATGAATATATTGATATTTTTCAGCTCAGCACTTTTGTCCTTGCAGAAAAGTATCCAATACCGGACATCTCTCTAGGATGATATAAGCCAGCAACCTTCAACTTAATAGGACCTTTCAGATTCAAATCAGTTGAGTATACTATTGATTTGTCAATTCGCTCTTAAATGCTTAGATTTCATTTATCAATTTCAGGATAAATCTCTGAACTGTGAGGTATACCTACAACGGCACCTTGCTCTTTCCTCAGATTTCATAGCTGAAAATGGCTGAAAAGAAAAATGCATAGTAGCAATAAACTGTTGATATCATACCCGCTTCTCTTTATCTGTAATTAGAAGGATTTACTGTCTTTACCACAAATTTTTCTTGTTAAGTGAAGTCCTGGACTGGCTTGTGAACATGCTCAGGTCTGAAACACAAACTAGTATTTTTGCTGAAATCAGATAGATTGGCAGCACTATTCCATGCACTGAGAAACATTTTGTGAAATCACAATTTCCAATTGATATTTTATCCATATTATTGCTTTTGTAAATCAATTCAGTTTGAACTCACAGTTGAATATTTCATCTTTCTATTTTTCTTGCACCTCTTACTTTGCATTAAATATAACTGTGTAGTATAGCTATGATTTTTAGTTGTCAGATAAACAGGACACAAAATTTGATGCAACCAGCAGTGTCTTTTGTAGACATGTATACATCTTGTTTCATAATACTCAGCAACACAAACAGAAAGAATACGCTGAAGTAAGGAGGCATGCTTTGTCCTCTTGTTTCAAGGCTATTCAATAATATATACTCAGAATTCCACCTTCTGTAAAGAAAACCTGTTAAAGACAAGGGTGTGCATATATGTGATATATGTGATACATGTGTGTGTAAAAAACTTTACTCTTTCTAGAGAAATCATTTCCCATAACTTATTTGAACATTGGAATAAATCATCATATAAAGTCATTAACAAAAGATGTAATTCTGAGAGTTTAGAGAGTTTAATCTGTATGACATATAAAGCATATGGTAAATGTCAAGATATGATTAAGTACTTTCCTGTTTTTCTACTTCAGAAAAAAAATATGATTTAATATTTATATTGAGACATTTTGTATGCAACATTTCTAGGTTTTCCTCTAAATGAAAAACAATTATTTTGTTTTTGAAAAACCATAGCTGCTAATGGTATAATTTGATCAACAGCAGAAGTCCACCAAGAAACAGAATTTCAAATGCATAATTTACAAAGCAGAGGAGCAGAGGAGCACAAACCTCATCTGTTTATATGTGCAACCACCTTATTTTGGGGTAAATGAGCATTTTGTTTGAAACACAATTTAGATCACTACAGTATTGGTAAGCTATGTAGGTAAGAGTCATAGTGAAATGTAACAGTATTGAAGACAATACCTCTTTATATTTCTGTGGAATTAAAAGTGTGAAATCTATTCAATCTTCTTTTTCTAGTCACTTGCTTATAAATTCAATCCAAACAGTCTTTTTCCATCTCTGTACATGGACAGACAATGACAAGCAGAAATGCCACAGACCTATAAAAAAATGTACACAAGTTTTCCTGCATTATCTATTTGGCCTTAATTTTTCATATCATTGCTGTTCCCACTATCCAAACGTGGCTTTTTTTTTTCAGCAGAGTGAAATACAGTCTGATGTCATTTCTCAATTTGCCTTCAATCCAAAAACTTTGGATTAGAAAATGCAATTGATTTTAAAATGCATATTCAGAGACTGTCTCTGAGTGAAGAAATTACTTTTTTGTCCCTGATGTTTTCACATTGACATAGCTGCCTCATATGGATACACAGCAACATCTCTCCAGCTTTGGTATGCATCTAGTGTAGAGCACCATGTATGGCTTGTTGTTAAAGAAGTCCTAATAGAAGGCAAATCTGTGCTACTGAGATATCACAAGTGTCCATGTCTAACAGAGCTGAGAGAGGCATCTACCACAGGATCTCAGATGTATGACTGGGTACTCAGTTGAGGTGCTGGGGCCGGTCCTCTTTAACATCTTCATCAATGATCTGGATGACGGCATTGAGTGCACCCTCAGTAAGTTTGCAGATGACACCAAGCTAGGTGCGTGTGTCAATCTGCTCGAGGGTAGGAAAGCTCTGCAGGAGGATCTGGATAGGCTGCACCAATGGGCTGAGGTCAACTGTATGAAGTTCAACAAGGCCAAGTGCCGGGTCCTGCACCTGGGGCGCAATAACCCCAAGCAGAGCTACAGGCTGGGAGAGGAATGGTTGGAGAGCTGCCAGGCAGAGAAGGACCTGGGAGTGATGGTGGACAGTCGGCTGAATATGAGCCAGCAGTGTGCTCAGGTGGCCAAGAAGGCCAACGGCATCCTGGCTTGTATCAGAAACACTGTGACCAGCAGGGCTAGGGAGGTGATCGTCCCCCTGTACTCAGCTCTGGTGAGGCCGCACCTCGAGTACTGTGTTCAGTTTTGGGCCCCTCGCTACAAGAAGGACATCGAGGTGCTTGAGCGGGTCCAAAGAAGGGCGGCGAAGCTGGTGAGGGGCCTGGAGAGCAAGTCCTATGAGGAGCGGCTGAAGGAGCTGGGCTTGTTCAGCCTAGAGAAGAGGAGGCTCAGGGGTGACCTTATTGCTCTGTATAAGTACATTAAAGGAGGCTGTAGCGAGGTGGGGGTTGGCCTGTTCTCCCATGTGCCTGGTGACAGGACGAGGGGGAATGGGCTAAAGTTACGCCAGGGGAGTTTTAGGTTAGATGTTAGGAAGAATTTCTTTACTGAAAGGGTTGTTAGGCACTGGAACGGGCTGCCCAGGGAGGTGGTGGAGTCACCATCCCTGGAAGTCTTCAAAAGACATTTAGATGTAGAACTTAGGGATATGGTTTAGTGGGTACTGTTAGTGTTAGGTTAGAGGTTGGACTCGATGATCTTGAGGTCTCTTCCAACCTAGAGATTCTGTGATTCTGTGGTATGGATAACAGGTGCCTTCCTCACGATTCATGAAGCTTCATGTCTCATGTCTATAGAGAGGACTACATGCTTAACAGAGAAATGATGTGTGTGGTACTTTCTAAAATATTTAAAAGATGCAAAGGTTTCAATTGGAATTGGGTCCTTTTTGTGCAACTGGTACAAAAGTTGCTAATATCTTTATGACAGCGCTTTCAGAGACCATCTTGAATTAAGTTTAATTCCAGTCCAAAAGACATCCTGTCGATATCAGGCAGAGTAGCAGGGCAGGTCAACTTTTCCTTTTGGAAACCCTCTTATTAGGTGAAGAAGAATTCCCTTTCTTCCTCCAGACACATGGAAAAATGATAAGATACAGGGCTGATTCTTCACTTGATTCACCTGAAGATGACACTGAATGGTCCTGTAGGATTTTATCAGACATGTTATATTTATTTCCTTGCTGATTCCCATTTGTTTAGCAAAAGCTGTTGGAGCATACCTTCCCTTCTGTAGAAAAAGACAAAGGTCCCAGGAGAGTTGATAGGAGGAACATAGGTAATGGCCCATCTATGGGGCAGGAGATGTTCTTTCTTTCTAATTCCTTGCTTTTCCCCTTGAAGAAAGGAAGAGTCTTTACCAGAGCAACAATATGTTCCCTACATTTCTCTGCACTACAGTGTCCCTCCCCTTCTTGGTTAGGCTATGATTTCATACTGTTTCAATAACACCTTAACCCCATATTAATGTGTACCAGTGGGTACAGGTCAAGCACAAACCTGAACTTATCGCTTGCAATGATGACTGGAGTTCAACACAGATGTAGAAGTTATACTAGACGGTCAGGTAAATTAGGAAGCTGATAGAAATTTATTCTTTTAATATTACTCCATGTCTTCTACAGGGACCCATGAGAGAATGAGAAACTATGAAACCTGAATAAAATAAATAGGACTGTATTCTAATTAGAGAGGTGTTATTAACCTTATAATATATTTTAAAACTTTGTTTACATGCATGTCTTTTTTTGGCAGCTTTTTCTCTCTGTTTTGATGTTTTCCAGTATCTGCAGCCTCTTTTCTTTTAGACAATTTAGCAACTTTTTATCAACATTTGCTGCCTCAAATACAATTATTGGCACTCACATGCAGCAAACACTCAAGTTAGATTTTAGAAGCATGAATGGTTATGTGAGCATTGATATCATGTGAAGGTTAAACCTAGCACTCTCTTCAAAACAACAGGTTGTCTGAACTCAACCAGCAGTTACTAGGACAAGATAGTTTATTAATCTTTTGTAGGACTTGTAACAAACTTTCTGATAGCTTTTCAGATTTTCTTAGTATCTAGGAAAAGACGAAAACCAACTAAAGGCTAAGGTTTAAAAACCTCTCTTTCGTTTAAGGTGAGTCAGTCACCCCAACCATGAAATTTCTTCTTCCACTGCTTGTCTGACATTAAAATAAAGTCTCACCTTTTTCAGGGACTTTTTGAGTCTTTTCTTAAACATTACACTGTATATGTAAATAGCAAGACATCTGCTCCATAAGTAGCTAGCAACATGTACAACAGAATGAGTGTACCTAACTAGGCAAAGCAATCCCATGAACCCCGGGTTTCACTATAAATCATCCTTTCATCTTGTTTAAACCCTATATGATTTTCTATTAGGTTTCTAAGTCTCCAGAAACAGACACAGATACCTAGCTTTATATCTTTTCAGCACTTTGGCTGAAAGATGCTTCCTTTGCATCATTTCACAGCAGCTTTTCCAGTTTTAATTCTTGGGATGCGCAGGTCTCCCAATCACCAAGTGATAAGACAAAAGGAAATGGCCTTAAGTTGTGCCAGGGGAGTTTTAGTTGGTTATTAAGAGAAATTTACTCACTGAAAGGGTTATGAAGCATTGGAACAGGCTGCGCAGAGAAGTAGTTGAGTCACCATCCCTGGAGGTCTTCAAGAAATGTGTAGATGTGGTGCTTAGTGACATGGTTTAACAATGAACTTGGCGGTGCTAGGTTAAAGGTTGGACCACATGATCTTAGAGGCCTTTTCTGACCTAAACAATTCTGTGATTCTCTGACTCTAGGTCACAGCAGCTCTGGTGTGCTCAGGGTCTCGTCTCACAGCAAAGCATCAAGGAACTAATTTCCCCAGCACTGGCAAGAGAAAAGTGTCTGGGTTGAGGTGGGCTAAGAGTCAGGCTTCTGCTCTCTTGGAAAGGGTTTGAACCTACCTGTAAGGAGAAGAGCTTCACCCCTAAGAGTAAACACTAGACACCACTTCCTCCATTTCCACCTCTAAGTTGAAATACAAGGCCTGTAATTCCAGTAGAAAACTCATGGATTTTGCAGCTCAAGAGACTTCCTGCAGCTCATTGTTAGACTTTCACATCCATGAAAATGCCAGTTTTTGAGCTCATTTATCATACCGACGCATCTTGCTGAGTGGTGACCTGTACACTGAGATATGATTTAGTGGGTGCCATTCATAAAGCATGCAACAGACTGCAGTAAAGGAAGCCCCTGAGCTAGCTGAAACTAGAACTACTAAAGCCACACAGAAAAACACAGCTCTATGCTCTGTTTACGTAGGAGACATGTTTGCAGGTCCACAGATACACTGTTTTAACTATACAGTAAAAAATAAATAAAAAAAAATAAAAATAAAAAAAACTACCTGAGCAATATTAATATAAATAAAAATAATAAATAAATATAAAATTTACATGCCCTTTACTTTTTAGAAAGGAAAATCATCAGAGAATCACAGAATGGTTTGGGTTGGAAGGGACCTTAAAGATCATTATTTCCAAGACCCTGCCATGGGCAGGGATACCTCTCACCAGACCAGGTTGCTCAAAGCCCCATCCAGCCTGGCCTTGAACACCTCCAGAAATGGGGCATCTACAGCTTGTCTGTGTAATCTGTTCCAGTGCTTCACTAGCCTCACAGTGAAGAATGTTTTTCCTAATGCCTAGTCAAAACTTATTGTTTTTTTTTAGTTTAAAGCCATTCCCGTTTGTCCTATCACTATGCTCCCTGACAAAGTCCCTCTCCAGCTTTCCTGTAGGTCCTCTTTAAGTACCAGAAAGCTGCTGTAAGGTCTCCCCAGAGTCTTCTCCAGGCTGAACAACCCCAACTCCCTCCACCTCTCTTCACAAGTACTCCATCCCTCTGAGAGCTCATCACAAAATCATTGTGAATACTTGAATGAACTCTCATTTGTGAAAGGTAACTTTGGTCACAAGAGCTGTCATAACTACTCAAAAATGTTCTTTTTAATTTTTGCAAATTTAATTTTTCATGAACAATTACAAAGAAAACAATACATCTTAATTCATTACTTGCTTATGGATAAAACTTGTAATATAGTGCTTCTTATAGTAAGTTCATAGTATAGTGAATTTACATTATAGTCAATTCCAAAAAAGGTTCTTCTGTATCTTATACAAGGATATCCAAATGTGAGCAGCACAGACTGAGCTGATCAAATGTTAGTTATTTTATTTTGTTTCGAAATTCTTATTAAAGTAATGTGAAATTCATTAAATATGTTGCATAAGTAGTCGTGGTAGATAAAAATGCTTTATTATTTTTATTTTTATTTTTATTTTTATTTTATTTTTATTTTTATTTTTATTTTTATTTTTATTTTTATTTTTATTTTTATTTTTATTTTTATTTTTATTTTGTTGTTTTTATACCAGCAAGAAAACATCTGTCTTGAGATATGTGGTCAAAACTATGAACAATTTAAAAATTCATTGATTTTGTATAAAGTTCATTCCTGTGATTGCATTTTATCTGGCTCATAGATTTAAAGCCAGAAGACCCATTATAACAGTCTAAACTGTTTCTCTGTCATAAAATCATAAATTAATAACTTTTCACTCACTGAGTATAGCAACTTGTGATTGAACTAAAACCTAGATTTTTAAAAGCCTATGTGAGATAATTTTATGATTTCCTCTGATAATGCACCACATCCCTCAGTAAATGTTTCCAATGGTTAATTACACACATATCTGTTATTTCTAGACTGAAGTTGCCTCTGTTTCATTTCCAGACACCGGGTCTAGACTTCATTCTAATTTTTAAGATCAAGACTCCAAGAATTCAATACATTTTGCTTAAAGGTTTTGCAGTTGAAATCTCATTTAGCAAATAGCATTGAAAAGATTTGTACTGGTTCTGGCTGGGTTGGAGTTACCTTTCCCCACAGCAGCCCATGTAGTAGCGTGCTCTGCACCTGTAACTGGAATAGCCCTGATATTGCACCTGTGTTTTGTCTATTGCTGAGCAGGGCTGGCGCAGCACCAAAACTCTCCCCAAACCCCCCAGACCCAGTAGGCTGGGGATGGGCAAGAGGCAGGGAAGAGAAATCACCAGGGCAGCTGACCTAAAACAACCAAAGGGATATTCCATATCACATGGTGTCACACTCAGCAATAAAAAGTGGGAAAGGGGAAGGAAAAGGGGAGGCTCTCATTATGAAAATTTCTGTCCTCCCAGGCAAATACTGTGTGTTTGGAGGCTCTGCTTCCCAAGATGTGGCTGAATATTACTCATGGATGGGAAGTAGAGAATGATTGTTTTATCTCTCTTTGCTTCTATGTGGCCTTTGGCTGGTTGTTTTTTTTATTGTTGGTTGTTTGTTTTTCCGATTCGTTTCCCTTTAATTAATTATCTCCACACATGAGCCTTTATCTTTCCCATCATAATTATTCCCCTCCTCTCCCTTTGGGGAGGGGGAGTGAGACAGCAGTTGTGATGGAGGTTAGCTGTCTATCAGAGTGAACACACCACACTGCCCTCCTGAAATTTATTCACTCGGACTGTCAACGTGGCTTATACCCATGATCTAACAATGTTATCATTTTAATCTAATTTTCCAGACTATTTATACACTGATGTACATTTCTTTTTTTTTTTTTTTTTTTCTTCAACATTGCCCCATTTTGCGACACAGCTTATATATTTCAATATAGAGATAAGGAATTGAATTTATTTTTTACTTTTGTTGTATTGTTGATAATATAATATGTAGTCTTGTGTTAAGACTTATCTGAGGAACCAGCTGTTTTATTAAGCAATGCAAATCTTAAAATACAGCTTATTTTAAACAATTAAAATTATCCAATTTTAACTAGAGAAGTGAGTAAATACAGAACTTTCTGGATACTCAAATGTGGAACCCAATATTATTGTTTTCTTGAGAGCAATTTAATGAAAGAAATCTGTCTCATTCACTTTGACAACATTCCAATCATGATAACATTTATAACAGTTTAACATTTTAGTTTCATTCCCCTATTCCATATCAGACTACTTCGAAATAATCCCCAACAAACAGTATTAGGTACCCTAATGAATTAAAACAAAAACAAAAAAACAAACAAACAAACAAACAAAAAACTGATTTCAAACTTTTTCCCAACACAATTTTTGTTTGTGGTATTTATATTTCTTATGGAAATTAAATAAATAAATAAATATTATCTCTTTTAAACCAGACTGTTGTTTCTCTCCCTCAGCCCTGTGTATGCGTCCTGCACAACCACTTTATACATTTTCAGTACTTTTTATACATTCAGAAGAAATATTTACCCTTTTAAAATAAATAATTAAAATATCTTTTCCTGTATGCAGTATGTCATAGTCTTTTTGGTTTTGTTCATTTTGAAGAGATGGCATTTCTTACATCTTTACATTTAACTAGTATGTGATTATATTTTAAAACACTCAATGATGTTTTCATTGTCTTGTCTGAGGACTTATCACTGTTATCCTTTAAATTGTATTTGGTCCTTATAGAACCATTATTATTAGCATTACACACTGTTCTTCAGACAGTCAGAGAAGGACGATGGTCCAAAAAGTAATCTAAGACTTGGGCCACGTATGCATTGTTCCGAGGAGCAGCCTTGGCTGGATGTATTACAGGCTTAAGTGACATCTCCTTCGCTGCCTTTGAAAAGCCAAGTGAGTATTCCTCTGCCTCACCTGAATTTGCTCATGCAAACCAAGCACAACCCATTAGTACCCACACCTACATAATGGTCAGTCTCTACCTAGTTCCTCCATCCACCCTGTAGGAAGAAAATCTCCTAGTATTTCCAGGTAACAGAACACATTTAAACCCATCTAAGTGTCTGCAAAGGTCAGAATGACTACATCAGCATGGGCATGTTTGGCAATGGACTGAGTACTTACCCAAACACTTTCTCCTAAGAAGCCTTCAGGCTTGGCCTGACATCCACACAATTTACTATGACTCAGGCTGATATACATGGACAGACTGTTTACGAAGTTGTTTCCATGTGTTTGTCACAAGCAGCTGGGGATGTGAGAACTTTCTTTAGGGCATCACCTCATCGAATGATCCTCACATTATTCCAAAGTACCAAAAGCTATTATTTCTATCTAGGACAAGTTTAAGAACAACACAATCACCAGGGGAAAATACCTTTTGGCTGTCATGGAGGAGTCTGAAACTGGGTGCTCTTACCTGGGAACTAGCTCTATACTAGCAGCAACCAGACATAAAGATTCTTCAAAATGTAGACAATATCAAGAAAGTCTTTTCTGCTAGGGTGTTCATACATTTTTAAAAGTTACTGATGCATGCATCATCCTGAACAGCATTGAATGCTATTACATACAGTACATGCTGTTTGCCCGGGTTAGCTGGACTGAGTCCTCTACCCAGGCACCCAGATGGCTGAACTGCAGGAGATACGGAACAATCCACCCCCTAAACAGAAGAGCTTAAAGGTTGAGCAAAAACCTTCCTAAGGCTTGTGAAGCTTTTCCTGGCCACCACCTTTGTTTGCAAGATTCTTCTAAAACAGGGGTCCTTTTCTGTTGAAAACTGCGGAGCTGAATTTGGAGACAATACAGGGAACATGGTTTTCTTCAGTTTCATGTCTGAGCAAAATATGGTGAATAATCATTTCAGTTATCTCCAAGCCTGAACACCTCCAATTTCAAGCAGAACAAGAGATAACTGTCAGAATCTTCTCATGTCCAGGGTATCATCCAAACCTATATTACTGTCTACACCTTAAACAAATGATTTTGGAAGACCAGTGTCAGAGAGGCATAGATTGAAACCCTGGATTATCTATGTTCCTTTCTCTCTGGCTCAGTGTGTGTGTCTCTCAGTGTCCATTTCTTCTGAGAAATGAACTTTTCACAGAGTAAGGCATGGTAAAGATAAGATAAGGGTGATCTAGGCTGTGGAGAATATGGGGGACAAGACTGCTGAGTGGGGCAGGGGCAGGTGAGTCCAGAGCTATCCTCTGTTAGGCACCTCCAAGTCAAAGGCATGCCACGGAGAACCAAATCAGACTGGTCTGATGTGTGGTCACAGACCAAGCAAGATCACAGAATCACAGAATCATCTAGGTTGGAAAAGACCTCCAAGATCACCTAGTCCAAACGCTGACCTAACACTAAGAACTCCACTAAACCATATCCCTAAACTCTACATCTAAACGTCTTTTAAAGACCTCCAGGGATGGTGACTCAACCACTTCCCTGGGCAGCCCATTCCAATGCTTAACAACCCTTTCAGTACAGATGTTCTTCCTAATATCCAACTAAACCTCCTCTGGAATAACTTTAGCCCATTCCTCCTCATCCTGTCACCAGGCACATGGAAAAATAGACCAACTCCCACCTCGCTACAGCCTTCTTTAAGGTACCTGTAGAGTGCAATAATGTCACCCCTGAACATCCTTTTCTCCAGGCTGAACAATCCCAGCTCCCTCAGCTTCTCTTTGTAAGATTTGTTCTCCAGACCCCTCACCAGCTTCATTGCCCTTCTCTGAACTCTCTCGAGCACCTCCATGTCCTTCTTGTAGCAAGAGGCCCAAAACTGAACACAGTACTCAAGGTGCAGCCTCACCAAAGCCGAGTACAGGGGGACAATCACTTCCCTAGACCTGCTGGTCAAACTGCTTCTTATACAAGCCAGGATGCTGTTGGCCTTCTCGGCCACCTGAGCACACTGCTGGCTCATATTCAGCTGACTATCAACCATCACTCCAAGGTCCTTCTCTGCCAGGAAGCTTTCCAACCACTCATCTCCCAGCCTGTAGCTCTGTTTGGGGTTATTGCGCCCCAGGTGGAGGACCTGACACTTGGCCTTGTTGAACTTCACACATTTGGCCTCAGCCCATCAGTCCAGCCTATCCAGATCCTCCTGTAGAGCTTTCCTACCCTGGAGCAGATTGACACATGCACCTAACTTGGTGTTGTTGGCAAACTTACTGAGGGTGCATTCGATCCCCTCATCCAGATCATCGATAAAGATAGTAAAGAGAACTGCCCCTGTAGAGAGCCCTGGGGGACACCACTAGTGACCAGCCTCCAACTGGATTAAACTCCTTTCACCACGACTCTTTGGGCCCGGCCACCTAGCCAATTTCTAACCCAATGAAGTGTACACCAGTCCAAGCCAATAGCAACCAGTTTCTTGAGGAGAATGCTGTGGGAAACGGTGTCAGCTGCCTTACTGAAGTCAAGGTAGACCACATCCACAGCCTTTCCCTCATCCACCAAGTGCGTCACTTTGTCATAGAAGGAGATCAGGCTCATCAAGCAGGACCTTTCATAAACCTATGCTGACTGCGCCTGATTGCCTGGTTGCCCTGCAAGTGCCACGTGATGACACTCAAGATAATCTGCTCCATGAGCTTCCCTGGAACTGAGGCCAAACTAAGAGGTCTATAGTTTCCCAGGTCTACCTTCCGGCCCTTCTTGTAGATGGGCGTCACATTTGCTAGCCACCAGTCGACTGGAACTGCCCTGGATAGCCAGGACAGTTGATAAATGATGGAAAGCAGCTTGGCCAGTTCTTCCACCAGTTCTCTCAGTAACCAGCAGTCCTGGAGTTCAGGAGCTCTGCAAAGGCCATACTCCATATTTGCCCTCAGAAGTATGCTGAAATCACACCTCAGCACTATATGGAAAACCACGAACCACACTGCGAGGTCAGGGGGCTGAAAAATTTAAAAAGAAAATGAGGTGCTCTGTGCCTCAGGTAATATTTTGTGCACAAATAAAAATCACTTTTTTTTTTTTTTTTTTTTTTTTGTAGGACTAGGGACAATATGTTAGGGTGGTATCCAGGATACATCCATATGTACCCTGGCAAACTCTTCCTTCAACATGGATTTTTGTCTTTGATTTACACATAAATATCATTAGTGTACTATATTTTAATCGTAAGAACATATTTACTTATTTAACAATGAGAAGCAAGAGTACATCTATAACTCACTGGATGAGATAAAAGCATCAAAGTTACCAAAGCTGATAAAAACCTATATAACCTGTTTTTCCATGTTTACCAAAAGCCCCCAAAGAGACTAGATCTTACCTGCATAAATAACATTATAGAACTGTAGAATCATAGTCATAGAATACCCTGAGCTGGAAGGGACACACAAGCATCATTGGATGCAGTACCTGGCTCTACACAGGACCATCCAGAAATCAGACCATAAGTCTGAGATCATCATCCAAACACTCCTTGAACTTCAGTTGGCTCTGTGCCATGACCATTGTCCTGGGGAGTCTGTCCCAGTGTATGACTACCCTCTGGGTGCAGAACCTTTCCCTAACACCCAGCCTGTCCCAGCTCCATGCCGTTCCCTCAGGTCCTTTCGCTGTCCCCAGAGAGCAGAGCTCAGCGCCTGCCCCTCCGCTCCCCTCATGAGGGAGCTGCAGGCCGCCATGAGGCCTCCCCTCAGCCTGCTCTGCTCTGGGCAGAGACCTCGGCCACTCCTCATACGTCTTCCCCTACAGACCTTTCACCATCTCCATAGCCTTCTATTGGATGTTCTCTCTAATAGTTTTATGTCCTTATGTTGTGGCACCCAAAGCCCTTTGAGTAAAGGTCACTAAAGTTGTTGCAGTTGCACTCACTTTTATGCTGTCAAGACTTTGTCAGAATCATAAACATTTCTGGCCAAACATCTGGCAGACTTTCTTCTGATCTTGGTGAAAGTTAGTCACACCAAGAGCTACTCCACAGCTGATCACACCTCTTTCCTTCGCTAATAGCTTCTAATTCAATCAACTCTTACAAAGAACAGATGAACTGACACAGGGTGCTGGGCGTTATTCTTCCACCTCCACACCAGACACATATGCTCTGACCTGTCACCGGAAAAAAAAAAACAAAATATATATATATATATATATATATATATATATATATATACGTGTGCGTTTGAGTTTCTCAAACAAACAGAAAACAAGTGGATGCACAGTCTTGACAAAGTATTCTTCAGTAAGATATAAGATATAACTTTAAGTTTAGTATTAAGAAATAAGACTACGATGAATTTGGAAGTCTCAAAATTACTATATTTGACAGCAAAGAAAACAAAATAAATGAATAAAATACCTTTTGTTTGGAAAAGTAATAATTGTAGAATATAAAGTCTCTGGTGTTTTTTTTTAATCATAGACTTCAGCTTCAGCCAAAAAAAAAGTGCTGATGCCATAGTATGATGATTTTCTTCTTCAATCTTATCTCTTTTGAAACAGAGACGATTTGATGTTTGGATTCTAATGTAAATGTCTCTATCAAAGGACATTTTATAGCTGTGTGGTTTTTTCATTAACTTTGGTGGAATTGTTCCCAATTTATAGTGGTGTGAGCTAAACTCAAACTGGGATTTAAGGCCATTCTTACTTAAAAAAAAAAAAAAAAAATGTAGTTTTACCTCCTTCCCAGTTTTCCATTTCTCCCTAGCTCTTTTTCCCATTTAAGGCTATGTTGGAAGCAGAGTACCATAATAATAAAAACAGTAGAATTGTTAAAAATAATAAAAATAAAAAAATCATGTAGATTAGCAGGTGACAGTAGTATCAAATATTTATTTGTTTGGAGTAGGTTTCTAATTTTTTTTTATTAATTTTTGCACCTAATAAGTGAACTATTTAACCAAGACAAGAGTTTCTTACCTATAAAGCTAACCATGAAATAGGAGAGAACTGGTGTTTTTACCAAAGGGATTTGTGGAGTGGATTTTAAGAAGAATAAAAAAAGATAATAGCGTAAACACTATTGCTAGAAATCTGTCAGATTTGCTCTGACGATCAGCTGAAGGCCATAATCATATGGGAAAGAAAGCATTGCCTAAATCTACAGGGACTATTATTTCATTTATCTGTCTGTTAAATCATGGATGGGAAAATATCCAGGGTCAAAGACTCCAATGCTGTTTCTAACAAACTAGGAACCCCTGCTGAGCAAATTCTCAGTGTCACCAACCTCTTTCAGAGATTGCTAGCCTGAGCACCCTCCCTGTGTTTTTCCTTAGGCTTTTGTATTTTCCCATGTTGGCATATTTGTTGTTTTGTTGTTGTTGTTGTTGTTGTTGTTTTGTTTTGTTTGTTTGTTTTGTTTTGTTTTTTTGGTTTGGTTTGGTTTGGTTTGGTTTGGTTTGGTTTGGTTTGGTTTGGTTTGGTTTGGTTTGGTTTGTTCGTTTGTTTTCTCTTGAATCCTACAGCTACAAACAATCCCCTCTCAACAATAATTTTTCTGTCTTCCCCCCAGAGACTAAGCCATTGCCCCTCCTGTGTCACTGGGAGTCAAACTTTTCCAGTAGCGCCATAATAGTACCAATAGTGCTAGACCTTTTTTCCTTGGTGCATGGGCAGTGAAACCTTGGAGAAAGAAAAGAGGCTTGCAGCAGTGGCCACAGAGAAGTGTACTGGCGATATCTGCTATCTGTGACAAAAGAGAAGAAAAAAAAAAAAAAAGCCTTACAGATTCTGAAATCAGAGCCACTGCCCTTAGGAAGAAATAAAGTGACTCCTTTCTCAAAGGAATAGAGAAATCTGTCTGCCAAACAGATCTGTCACCATGGGAGATGTTTTACATCACAGAAGCCCACATCTGACAGGGTACTAAGGCCCATTTGCCAAATTATCAAACACTATTTATTCATGTTGACACTAATGATACTGTCAGAAGTATTCCCTGGCAGATAGATGAAAAGTGATTCTGCAAGCATTGCTGAGCTACAGATATCGGGACAGATAATTTCATTAAACTGGGAACTGGTAGATAAACCTCATAGAAAATCAGTTTAAGAGGCAAAGGACTTCATGAAGAACTGCCAGTTCCTCAGAAAAATGATACCAAGGACACAAATATAAATTTAATTTGGTGGAGAACTTATCCAGGAACTCTTCATTGTCCTCAAACACAATTTGAGGAAATTGGCCATATGACTTATTGATGCTCCTTCAAACTTACCTGCCTTTGAAACTACTTTTTCTCTTTCTTTGGACTGTAAGGGATTCATCACAATCTGAATCAGATAACTTAAAAAGGTCACATGAACTAGCATATTTCTCAATGATGTCTATGAAAGATTCCCAGGGTGCCTAAGTGGTGACATCCCCTGTAGATAACTAAAATGATGCGGGATGAATCTCGCTCATTGTGTCATGTTCCTACTTCATACATTTACTGAATCCTAATAAATTCTGTCATTTTGGAACACGTAAGCAGTAACTTTATGACTCATTTAAGATTTACTTACACAAAATAGTATAACTACAATACTATGGCTGTTTCATTTACCAAAAAAGGCTTAAGGTTTCTTGTTGAGAACATCATCAGAAAAGAGAAAACAGCTATCCCAATAACTATTCATAGACTGACTGCTTCATTATTAAAATAACATTTTATTTAGGTGATAGTAGGAATCTCAGAAAATTTCAGGAAGTGTTGGGAAAAAAAAAAAAAAAAAAAAAGAATGCAGATTTCACATAAGATAATAGTTTTCATGAGATAATAGCAAAAGTAAGGATATAAGGAAAACCTGAACCAGGAATATTTTCAAGCTTGTGGCCTCAATTTGGACATCTCCTTATATGACTTAAAGCTCAAAAGGGGAAAATACCTACAGCACTTACATGTTTAAGTAAGAGCTGTGAGTGCTCACAACATTCCTTGGTCTACCTACTATTTGCTGCCAAAGCTTGAGTTTTTGTATATATCTTTAGGCAGAATGTAAGAAAATAGTTATATTCTGAGAATCTTTTTTTAATTATCATTTCCAACCAATGAAGAGAGCACATATATTACAAATCAAAATTAAAAGCATATTCTGAATATTTTCAAAAAACATCACTGCAATTAAAATGGGATGTAAAGCGCTTTGCTATATTTTCATCATGCTTCAACATATAAAAATTATTTCTTCTTACATGAAGTTTCAACCAAAGAGGAAATTCAGGACACTGAATTGTCTTTTTCAGAATATAAATTTTGCTGACAACTGGTTATTACTTTTCCCTCATTTCCTTATCTTTTCACAGCATGAATATTCCTAGCACTGTCTCCAACACATTCCTCTCACAAGTACTGTCAGAGCTTGATTTAAGAAAGGAAGGCTCTTTTCAATTCCATTGCCCAGAATAATACCAAGCTCTTTTTCACTACAAAATACACTGTGTGGGAATGCAGCTGCTTCATCTTGTAGCAGAAAGCAAGTGTTTAGTTGCAAGACTACAACTAGTATCATTGCCTTAGTATTATAAAATGGTTTAGGTTGGAAGGGACCTTAAAGACCGCCTAATTCCAATCCCCCTGCAATGGGCAGGGACACCTTCTACTAGATCAGGTTACTCAAAACCCCATCCAACCTGATCTTACTTCCAGGGATCGGGCAGAATGTCCCAAGCTGAGTCTTCCTTCTCTCAATGGTACATTTACATGTACCCTGTGTCTTTTAAATGGCTTTACATGAAAGCTTGCTCAATAAAGAAGATCAAGGAGACAAATAACATTCTACAAACATGCCTGTTGAAAAGCCTTTTCTGATGTCTTATCTTTGCATCTGCCCATAAAGCAGGGCAGAAGGCCTTTACTAGTCATGGGGTGAAGGGATGTAGGGCACAGCTTGCAGATTGCTGTGATTTCACTTTCTTTTTTCCTTAAATGTTAACATAATTTTGGACTGCCAAGACATATACAGTTATGATACTGATCCTCTTATAAAGTTTTATTTCTTTATTACATATTAGAATAGAGACAAGGGAAATACAAACAAAGTTCAATAAACCAAGATAAAGAGAAGCTAAGGAGATAACAGGTCATGGACTGTTTGCATCAGGTCCTATCAGTGTTCTTGATAGTTGTATAGTCCTATTTAAAATCATAAACAATTTAGTTTGTCAACAAATATATATTTTTTTCCTGCTTCAAGCCTGTAAAGAAACCAAAAAAGATAAATTCAAGAGCAGACTGAAATTATCTTATTTGGAGTAGTAGACAAACACTTTATTGTATGTTTCTAACCACCCATGGAAAACATTTCTAGCTCCTATTTAAGCCATTAGACCACCCTCTTAAATCATAGCCCCCTCCACTTCAGCCAGTGCTTCCTACAGTAAGACCAGTAAGTCTTTTTTTGATTGAATCATGCTTTGTGTTTAACTAATGCAAAACTTCCAGAAAGACATTTAGTTTTAATTTAAAAAAGCAAGAGATATGCCAATTCCCTTACAGCTTCTTCCAAAGCTTAATCACTGTCATTGCTTGAAACTCAGAATTTGTCTGTCTTTTGTTTTCTGCTGGCAGCTGCTGCATTACGGAGGTACTGTGGATGGTAGTCAGTAAGCCTAATTGCACCCTAGGGAGGTTGTCTCCCTGGACTCCATCTCTAAGCAGAGATGGGGCCCTCCTGGGAGCAGTTCAGAGCAACAGAATATAGGTGTCTGTTTTGATTATCCCCAGGAGATTCTTATCTTTCTACACAGACTGAAGAAAGGTCCTTAAGAAGCAAAGTCCTTGTGTGTGAGTTAACTTGTGCAAATATCACACCCTGGAGCTCCGTATATTTTTCCATGGAAGTGCATAGACTCTGTAATCAGATTATCTATAGGTCCACTTTTTAATGAGCTTTACAGGTTGAATTTCCTTCTCTCAAATCTAGGTACTATTTATTTGTCTTTTCATTTAAATTTTTAATTGTATGAGTATCAAAAATACATGTCTGTCATCGTTTTGGCTGGGATAGAGTTACTTTTTTTCATGGAGGCTCATACAATGCTGTGTTTTGGATTTTTGTTGAAGATAGTGTTGATAACACACCAATGTTTCAGTTGTTGCAGAGCTGTGCTCCCACAGAGCCAGGACTGTTCTGTTCCTTGTGCTGCCCTGCCCATGGGGAGACTGGGGGTGCACCAGGAGCCAGGAGTGGACACAGCCAGGACAGGTGGCCCAAACTAGCCAGAGGAATGTCCCATACCACATGGCATCATGCTCAGCAATAAAGCTAGGAGGAAAAAGGAGGAAGGAGGGGACATTGGGAGTGATGGCATTTGTCTTCCCAATAAACCATTACATGTGATGAGCCCTGTTTACCTGGGAGTGGCTGAAAACCTGCCTGCTGATGGCAAGTAGAGAATGAATTTCTTGTTCCATATGTGGTTTTTGCTTTACCTAATTCAACCCATGAGTTATTGTATTTTTACCTTTCCAGTTCTCTCTCTTGTCCTACCTGGAGAGAGTGAAGCCTGCTGGGGCTTCACCACAACAATATCCATCTCGTCAAATGATCTCATTAATGATGTTATTTATATGAAACACTATCAAGGCTGTACAAAGAGACAGACTCAATGCTTCTTATTAAATTCCTACTCAAAACTTCCTGTCTAAGCATGTAGAGGACTCAAAGTCAATTTATATTTTTAGGGATATTTTGCTTCAACAGAGATGGGTAAAAATATCTTTCCTTCTCTGTTGACCTCAAATTTCTTTTAGAGAGAGCAGGCACAGTCAGGGCAGACCTCGTGAACTTTGAGGTCTGAAGAAAGGAAACATGTGCAAATAAACCCTCCCATACAAATCCTTTGTGCATTTTAAAATCCTTGTTTTTTGCTACAGTAATGACTGCCAGTCAAGATTTTCCACATAGTTAATCTGAATCTCCACTATGGTAAATTATATCAGTTATTTCATTTCACGTTCAATGAATGTGGAGAAGAACTGAGCACCATTTCCTGCTAAAAAATTATTTTGAAGTAAGTTGTGTATTCTCCATTAGCACTCTCTTTTCCAAACCCAACAAATTCTTTTTATTTATTTATTTATTTATTTATTTATTTATTTATATTTAATGTATTTATTTCACAGAATCACAGAACTGTAGGGGTTGGAAAGAACCCTGAAAGATCATCAGGTCTAACCCCCTGCGAAAGCAGGTTCCTCAGAGCAGGCTGCCCAGGTAGGCATCCAGACAGGCCTTGAATATCTCCAGAGAAGGAGACTCCATAACCTCCTGAGGCAGCCTGTTCCAATGCTCCGTCACCCTCACCATGAAGAAGTTATTTCGCATGTCAGTGCGGAACTTCCTGTGCTCTAACTTGCAGCCATTGCCCCTTGTCCTATCCCCACAAACCACTGAGAAGAAGTTGGCTACATCCTTCTGTCCCCCACCTCTCAGATATTTATATACATTGAGGAGATCCCCTCTCAGTCTTCTCTTCTCCAGGCTGAACAGTCTCAGGTCTCTCAGTCTTTCTTCATAGGGAAGCTGCTCCAGGCCCCGTAACATCTTTGTGGTCCTCCACTGAACTCTTTCCAGGAGATCCCTGTCTTTCTTGTACCGGGGAGCCCAGAACTGGACACAGTACTCTAGGTGAGGCCTGACCGTAGCAGAACAGAGGGTAAGGATCACCTCCCTTGACCTGCTGGCCACGCTCCTTTTAATGCATGTAAGGAGCGTAGCCAGCATATTTATTTATTTATCCTATTTTTATTTATTTATTTAGTTAGTTAGTTAGTTAGTTAGTTAGTTAGTTAGTTAGTTACTTTTCTAGTTTCCGTCCTTTGGATGGTTGTTTCACCTGATATCCTGTTTGTTGTTGACCAAGTACAGTGCCCAAAGGTGGACAGAGTGTTCCTCATAAATCCTCACTGGTACATTTGAACTGAAATGATTCCTTCACACAGTTTACATTGTTGTTATCTCCTAGATTTACATATGATTTTTTTTTTTTTTTTGGGGGGGGGGTGACAGAGGGTTGTTTTTGCTTTCTACAGGAGCATTATGTTTCTGACTCTTATTCAATTTGTGGTAATTATTATTCCCAGATCCTTTTCTGCAGTAATGTTGCTGAGACAATGAGTCCCCATTTTCTATTTATGCATTCCATTTCTCCTTTCTTACACGAAGTGCCTTGCTTTTCTCTGTACTGCTTTACTCTTGTTGATATCAAACCATCTCTCTAATTTAGCACAGACATTTGAATTCTCATCCTATCTTTGAGTACTTGTGAGGCACAGAGTCATCTATAAATTTTACAAATCACTTCTAATGAGAGGTCAAAGTCATTAACAGAACTATTCAGTAATACCAGACCAAGACAGACCTCTCTGGTACTTACTGGAAATGTAATTTTTGTCTGTCAGTGAACAGCTGGTAAACAGTCTTTGACTATGGTGAAAAATATCCTATATCTGATGTGCTTTTTAGAAAAAAACATCCATTTCACTTTACTAGAGATTTCAGCAAACAGATCTATATAACAGAAAGAAAAGGAATGAGATACCATAAATAGTATAAGGAAATAAGAATATAAATTTGTAACATTTGTTATGTTTTGTTCTTATTTTACTGCAGAAATTCATTTTTCTATTAAAAGCAGTGAAAAAAAAAATCTGAAAACAATTTTCTAAGGAATAGTTACAAATGTGTTTTCCGTTTACTACAGCATGATGGAAAAAACAACACTGTTCCAGAAAGAACAGAGCTGTTATTAACATGACCTCTATCATATCTATGTAGAAGAATTCTTTTCAAAATCCATTTTTATCAAATGTTGTGAGTATGTTCAGCCATTAGTTCTAGCCACTTCTTGTTCTTGTCTGCTGTGCAGGCTGTCAGAGTACCAAGAAATTTAAATACTAGTTTTTCCAAAGCAGACATGCATCTCTGGAGAGAATGGAGATGGCATTACTGTTAACATTGTTTCTTACTGGATTATGGTGTGTGTTTTTTTTGTTTTGAGTGTTTTTTTATTCTTGCTTCAGCATGTAAAATAAATACAACATTGCAGGAATAATAGATCATGTTTGCTTAAATGTAAAATACACAGTTAATCTAGCTTTCTTGTGAAAAGATTAAGAGCTGTATTATAAACAAAAATCTGATAAATTACTGTAATGTTCTTTATGGTGGATTTTGGGAAATGATTATCATCATAATGAAGAGGTCAAACCTTGAAGAAGTTTTGTTTAAGCAGATCATTGTGTCTTTTGTTTGACAATTAAGTGCCATTCCAGTAGCTTTTTGTTGATATTGGTTGTTGTTTTGTCTGTTGTGTTGTTTTTAGTTCTGCGCTGTTTTACTAAAAGTTCAGTGACACAACTTTCTGTTGGCAACAGAAAGATTGTCCTGCCCGTGTGTACAGTTGTGTCCTGGGAAGGTGGTATCTGATAAAACTCATGAGCAAACCTGCTTGAAAGTCTGTGATAATTTACCAATGTGATAAGTCTAAAACATTATTTAACACAGAGCTGATACATCATTAATCCACTGTCTTAAACTATCATAATAATGGTTACTGCTCTATATTACTGCTAATTAATAATATATAGGCAGGTTTTAAAAAATACACATAGTAAGTAGTCAACTATAAATTATCCTCTTTGATCGATTTTCTAATTTGAAAAACAAAGACAAATCACACTGACATCATTATGATTTTAAGAATTTCATGTAAAAGCAAATTATTTGCCACCAGAGAAAGGTTATTTTTGAATCTGAAATATACGTTATAATAATAATAATGCACTTAGTTTTAATAAAACATTTTATTAACTCATTTCAGCTAGTTGCAAAGATCAGCTTCAATATTAACACATAATTATAGTATATGCTAGATGAATGCCATCCTCTTTAATTAATTACCATAGAGATGGCCTTATTATAATCTGTGATAAAGAGTTCATTCATTTTTGAAGAGCTACGTGTTTCCATTAAATGTGAATCAAGAAGACTTTAAAGTAAATAATTAAAAGGTGAGGTGCCCTTTTACAGAGACGTTCAGGAAAAATGGAAGAATAAAAGTCTACCTGAAATGAAATGATGGAATTTATCTGAGGAGCAGATCCTAATTTTAACACTTCGATGATGCCAAGCCTTCCTGTACAGAGAAACAAATTTTATTGTCTTTTATCATTTCCCCAAAAAATGCTGATCAGTACAGGTTCTTTTGCTCATTGTCCTCTTTGGAAAAGTATGATGCTCAAGATTTCTTTAAAAGTGCAGGTTAGACTTGGTGAAAGGACACAGAAAGAAGCAATTCTTAGTTAAAACACTTACTGCATTCTTCATATGAAGAGCTTTACCAATATTTATATGCATAGGACTCACTTCTGAAAGTCTTGGACTACAGTACCCTCTCCACTTCTGTTGTCACTATGCATGAAAACATTTCTTTACTCACTGACAGTAGGCATATACCAGGTATGTAGCTTAGGCAGAAAGTGCTAACATAAAAAGACTTCATGGAAAGTGGCTACTGGAATGTCATTACATATGTTTGGTAACTTTCAAGTCATACTACTCAATATCTAGCATCACAGATTAATGCTCAATGGAACTATAACTTGTGGTTTTAATGCCGCAGAAAAAGCAAGCAAGTCTAACAACTTTTCTCACAGTAGTACAGTAATAAAAGTTACTTATCATACCTACACTATTCTGCTAAAATAGTCAAGTCCATATTCTTTAGTCCAATTTCCTCTCATCAGTGGAAGATATGAAAAACGAATTACTTGGGAGTTAACTTCTCAGGCAATATGTGACTTCCATGTTTGGGGTCTGAGTTCAGTGATTTTTAGGAGATTTAGGCATCAGAAGAAGCAGATACAAAGTTTTTAGAAGCACCTGCCATTACAGATTGCTTAAAAGCTGTAGTGAGTACCTGAGCATGTGGCTTGTTTTTCAGAACCCATGAAATGGCTTACTGAAGTGAACTGGAGAGAGCAATTGGGTGTCTACACATTGATAATAGGATAACAGGATCATAGAATACTTCAGGTTGAAATTTCAGGAGGTCTCTAATCCAACTTTCTACTGTGATCAGACCAGATTGGTCAGAGCTTTTTCCAGCTGGATCTTGGACCCCTTCAAGTAGAGACTGCATGACCTCTCCAGGAAACCTATTTTCCTGCCTTACCATTCTCATGGGGAAAAAGCTTCTCCTCAACTCAGTTTAACTTATTTTCTTCTGAATATATATTTTTAAGCTTGTCTATTGTCTCTTGTCCACCCACCCTCACTTCCCTGTGAAGAACATGGCTTCATTTCAATAAAACACTGGGCTGTTAAGATCCCCATCATCATGTTTTCTTGAGGCTGAATGATCAAAGCTCATTCTTTCTGCAGGACAAATCTTTGAGACTGCAACCATCATAGTGGCCTTCTGTTGAACTCAGTTCAGTTGCAGTCTTTCTTGTACTGAAGTGCCAAAAAATGGATGGCTTACTAGGTGTATAATTTCAAAAATGTATGCCTGAAAACAACTTTTTCAGCCACATAGCCATGGTATTTTCCAGTTCACAACACTAGAGCTGGCCTATGTGGTGCAAATGTGCCTATGCCCAAAATGCCACAATGCCTATTTCTAATCAAGTCAACATTGTATACGATAGTTTCTGTGGAAAGCCATGTTCCCCAGCTCTGGGTGAACTTCAGCAGCATTTGGAACAAACCTATGAATTAAAGCATTCAGTGGTACAGAAATGTTTACAACAAAGCTGGGCAGTGGAGAGAAATAACTAAACATAATTCAGAGAAAGAGAGGCAAACCAGTCTCCTTCAAAAGCCTGTTTCTTTTTAAGTAGAAATAGAAAGCCAAAAAAAAGAAGACTGTGTACCCAGGAAGTACTGTACTGCCTGTAGTTGTATTGTACTGTGCACTTCACTGGTGATTTGGGTGAACATTCAGTCAGAAGTAATTCATTTGAATACATGCTTAAAGATGTCTAAAAGCTATGGTGTATAGTTAAATTATAAAGGATGAAATAAGTGATCAAAATTACTTGCATTTACAAATGACACTGTATTCTGTGCTCAGAAATAAAAGCACTCAGCACTTGGATTCTGAGCAAGCTGTTAACTTTTCTTCACCCTTATAAAATGCACACCAGACCTCCCTTCTTCCGGCATGGAAAATTCAGAGTTAGAGGATTTCTATAGCTATATTTATACATCCATTGTACAGAATGAGCACTCACTTTTTTGGTTGTTTTTTTTTTTTTTTTTTTTTTTTTTTTTTTTTTTTCCCCTACTGAAAAGCAAACAAGCAAAGGGCAATATACAAAAACTATAGCAATATGTTACACTGAAATGCTACCACCCTAAGAAAAAAAATAAAATAAATTGCTGCTGAGGAATAACGAGGCACTCTCTGCCTGATTCTTCAGACTCACTTGGCAGACAAGAGCTCCACATCTATTCCCTCTGTTTTGTAGGTAACGAAATTATAAACTCCATTCCTGTCTGATCATCCTGAAGTATTCTCTTGGCCTAAGGAGAATGAAGGTGGCTGTACAAAGACAGTGAGCACCCACTTTTATACTAAAAAGAAGCAGAAAAACTGTTTGGGATATAGTTTCTCAACAACTTGAAAATAACAATTTTTATTACAGCACTTTTTTTTTTTCAGAGAGGATATTTCATTTTTTCAGCAAAGCAGAGATTCTCTTGGTAATGTTGGTAAAACAGGAACAAGAGCCAGCTTAAGGAAGGATAAGAACATTATTATCAGGTGTTTTACCAGCATCTTTCATGCATTTCTTTAAGGAGCCATGTATGTACAATGCCTGCAAGAAAATAAACAGGGACCTATGCATGAATCAGAATATGCTGCCAGCTGAATAGGTGTTGACCAACTTTTTCTTGAATATAAAGTATAGAATTTTTTTGTAACTTTTAGAAAGATCTTACAGTTTGGAATAAAACATGGCCATATATATCCTCCTCAGAGGTCCTAGGGACTAGGACCAATACTACTGTATTGGTTTACATGCCAAGGGTTTAGCAGCAGTGGGGCTGCAGGGGTGGGTGCAGGGGTGGGTTCTGACTCAGAAGCTGCCCCATGTCAGATCAGAGCCAGCTCCAGCCTGCCCCAAAAGAGACCCACCACTGGCCAGTCAAACCAGTGCTGGTGGGTCTCTGTAAGATCAAATTTCAGAAAAAGAAAAAGCTGCTGCACAATGGCAGCTGGGAGAGAAGAGTGAGAAGCAGCCCTGCAGACCCCAAAGTCAGTGTAGCAGGAGGTGTTCCAGGCCCACAGAGAGCAGCAATTCCCCTGTGGCCTGTGGAGAGGCCCCTGGTGGAGCAGGCTGTCCCCCTGCAGCCCCTGGGTCCCACATGGAGCAGATCTCCACACTGCAGCCCGTGGAGGAGCCCCAGTGGAGCAGGCGGATGTGGCCTGGAGGAGGCTGCAGCCCATGGAGAGCCCCCGCAGGAGCAGGAGTCTGGGTGTGCCAAAATCTCATAGGAGGGACCCCACACTGGAGTAGGGGCAGAGAGTGAGCATGAAAGAGTGGCAGAGACAAAGCGTCAGGGACTGACCAAAGCACCCATTCCCTGTTCCCCTGAGCTGCCTGGTGGGACGATGTAGAGGAGGGTGAATGGGGGAAGGACTTTTTAGTTTGCTTTTAGTTTCTCACTGTTCTGGTCCACTAGTGATAGGCAATCAATTACATTAACCTTCCTATGCTGAGTCTGTTTTGCCTGTAATTATAATTTTTGAGTGTCCCTGTGCTTATCTCAACCCTTGAGCCCTTTCCATTGTAATTTCTCCCCTTTTGCTTTAGAGGAGGGAGAGTGAGAGAAACATTGTGGTAGAGTTCAGATGCCCAGCAGGGTAAAACAACCACACCTTCGATCAGAATTTTAAGCAGTATAATTGGAGTCCTAAGCAAGTTTTAATAGTTGGTTTCTCTTTATTTTAGTATCTATTTTCTCTCTTAGTGTTTTATTTTTTTTTATCATCAAGGTGTCATTAGTCAGTAGATTATTATTGTTATGGACTAAAAATTTACCCAGATAATTATGATGATGCTTAGGAATTCATGTCATGGAGGGGGAGTATGTGTTTTACAGTAGTGTATAACCCATTCACTTTGGTGTTAGAGGAATCCAAAACGTTTAAAATTCAGAGTAGCCTGCAGTGTGCTTCTCAAGGGTAGATGACTGTCTACCTGGAGACCAAGACAGAATCAGGACAGGTAAAAGAAGGTGGGGAAAGGTGTCCTTGTGTTCTTCAAGGACAAAACTAATCTTCAACAGTGTGACTCCAATGGAGTGATCCTTGCAGAGCATTTGTCCACAAATGACCAGAATTGGATCAACCTTACTTATCCACTTTGTATGTAAGTACACGTTCACCAGCACTCCAGCACTGCAATTTGTTAATATTTCTAGAAGCCACCAAAAGTTAAACTGAATTACAATTAGGAATAAATGCTGACTTCACATTGGTTGACTTTACATTTATATTCATGTTATTAGGATTTAATGAACCAATATTTGTATACATGCAAAGATGCAAAGTCAGGTAAGGATTAAAGGTAGATAATAAGCATGAGGAATTAAAATAATGTTCTTAAAAAATAATAAAAAATAATTAAAAAAAAAAAAAGTTTTAAGAAGCCTTATTGTGCAAACACACTTGCGTGCAAAGTCCAGGGAGAATGGTTAGGATGTTGAAACACAGAACGCCCACCACTATTAGTATGAACAGATTTAAGATCTAGGCTTCCCAATGAAATTTTAATTGAGAGATGAATTAAAATGAGTTCATCTGATTTAGATCTCTATAACTGAGTAATGACTGAGCTTCAGAGACATCAGTTGTCTTCTTCACTTCATTAAACTGATGAGCATGCAAAGTCTTCAGTGCTCCAGCTGAGGCTCCTAAAGGCAGGTTAGCTAGAAAATTGTTCAGATTCTCTGATAATAAGAGTTTAACAACTGAGCTATCAATTATACTAAGACTGCAGGAGGTCAGTCCTTGACATAAAGCATTACAGTTCATGGCATTCTAGGCAAATTGTACAAGTTTCTTTTTATACAGCTGAAAGGAATGAGAAATACAAGTGTAAAAACAACATTTTAACCATGAAACAACAAAGTATGGATTTATATTCATTCTATAAATGATTTAGGAGCAAATCTCTTGTTGCTGTCAAGGAACACTGGACTCTATAAAATTCAATAACTTGTTCTTGTGAAGGATTTTTATTAAATCCAGCTGATCTCTGTGAGGTACACCTATTAAGATTTTAATATCAAGATCTTTAGCAGCAATCATTATGTCCATTGTGAAGTTCCTGAATTTTCATCAGATTTCTGTTCGTTTTGAACTTTCTCATATTACAACAATTCTATGCTATGGTGGATACATACAAAAAAGTATGTCTCATGTTTTGGTTTGTTTATCAAACACCAATAGCAAGAATCCTCTTGAGAACAAGAAATCTTCTATCATTTTTGGCAAACTCTGGATATTACTTTGGAAGCTGTGATGTTGAAAAATCCCAAGCAGTATAATTGAATGTCTAATACATTCTCTCTTCTTTGCATGAGGACAATAACTGTATTTTAATGTACAGTGGGCAGATATTATTGTTATGTAGACATGATCAACTCTTCTATTAGTTGTGTTGCATACTCACAGTTCTTTAGTGGGTAGAAAGGAAAATCTCCTGATTCATCCAAATATATGAAAAACAGTATCTGCTGCAACTCACAGAGGAGTCACAAAGTGTTACTTCAAGAAACACGGATGAACTTCTATGGAGTAAAATAATGCTAGGTAACATATTAACCACCTACTAAGGTATTTGTGATCTTTTTTTTCAGATAAGTAATCAAAAGTTCATTCAGAATTTTTTTTTTTTTCATTCAGATGTGGGACATCTAACATTAATATTTTAAAATGGAGTTATTCTTAATCCATTGATTTTCATTAAAAAGATTGTCTGTAAATTCCATTTCTTCAATTTCTGTAGTATCAGACCATTCACTCACAGAATCTGTTCCTGCTGAACTTTTTCAGTCCCTGATGATCTGAAAGGACAAATAATGTCTTGAAAACTCTAAATGAAAAGTATCCTAGATTTCTCCATGTCTGTCTCTCGATCAGTAAGGGAAAAAAAGTCCTTTCCTTCTAACATTTTCAGTAAGGAGACAGTTCACTTTCCTGGTTTTAGTTATTCTGTGTTATTATACTGAACTATACAGTAAACCTATTTGATCTAATTTGTTCACATTTTGAAGACTGAAAGAAACATTTTCTTGAAGTTCATTTGCAAAACTATGATAAGCAGCCTTTTTGGTTGAGAAGAGATTTGAAACTGGAGCCATTTTAATAGGAAAGAGAGCACACAAACTTAATAAACCAGCTGTATGAATCAGTTTGCTGGTAATGTCATAAAACAGCTAGACAGAAATGTTCTCAAATAGGTCTTAAGCACCCACAGGAGAAATAAAGCTTCTGTATTTGAAGCAAATGGTCCCCAAGTCTCTGGAAAAATGTGCAATAGAGAAAGCAGGAACAGGGACTCTTAGGTGGAGAGGTGAAAAAATGTATTTGATTGATACTTCTGACTTTTTCCAGCTTTTAAACACAAATCTACAATGTACACATAATATCTATATATGTGACTGTGTGCAAGAATGCATACACAGACATAGATAACACACTGGTGTGCTAAAGGCTGCCAAAAGAACTAAATGAAGTCGGGAAAACTTAAGATAATATTGGTGATATAATTAATTTAAAACATGCTAACTGCAATGTTAACAAAATAATGTTTTTTACTGGAGACAGTAACTTCTGCATTTATTTTAGCTTGCTTTACAAAATGATTTTTCTTACAGTTATGCCTGTCTTTGCCAATATCGAAAGACCATTCTCCAAGTAATGTTTCTCAGAGAATTAGCCTTTCTTAGAGAAATAAATATCGTGCTGCTTATTCCATTAACAGGCACATGCATGGCAGGCACTTTTGTAATGCTAAGTTGATATGTGTAAAGTGCACATTTATAAACACTGAACATACACTGATCATGTTTTAATTAATCCTTGAAAGTAAGATGAAAATTTTTAAAGTGTACCTTGCATTCTGCCATCAATAAACAAGGATAACTCCAGCAGGCATCCATCCCATGAAAGCTAATAAATTCCAGGTGCAACTAGAAGAAACCCTTTTCTCCCTTAGTTTCACTGAGATTTAGGCTTTCCCTTTGACAAAAGGGAAGGTTTCCATTTACAAATTTACACCATAAGAGTCTTTCCTGGCACCGCAGTCATAGAACTGATTATGGGTAGACAGATATTTGAAAGAGCATGAAAAAGAGAAACACAGTCTTTTTTAATTTAATATTTGGTAAATGTTGGCTTACCCACCTGTTTATTTGGAAGGAACAATGCTGTTCTGATGTTTTATTAAAACTCTCCTTTGCTAAGCTGCCAACAAAAGTCTTGTCAATATGCTCTGACCACTCTAGCTTGCTGTGCCCCAGTTTTAACACTGCAGTTAATTGTTTTTGTATACTGTGGTCACTCTGTATTCTATTGCCATTGCTTATGTGAAACATCGGTGCAAAGGATCTACAACTGAAAAATGGTGCCAAGGTTATGAGTGGCATACAGTATATAGTCTAACTTTTTGTAGACAATTTCCCTCCCATCTGCCTTCAGGATCAGTTATAGGTTGTATTGACAGAGACCTCTCCTAAAACGCCTGATGCACAGAGGCTGTACTTAGTCAAGGTGAGCCTTACTTTATGTCGCTATCCTACTGATGGATGTTGACAGTGGGAGTACTTTGCCTCTTCCATCAGGACCAGAAATATCTGACTGAAAAGTGGATAGGAGAGAAGGAAACTGACTTAAGCCTCAGGTAGATGAGAAAAAGTTTTCTAGCTCTACTCCTAGGGTTGTTTTGTTCAAGAGAAAAATATGAGATGGTGCGTAAGTCAACATGCTTTTTTACATCACCACTTAGTATCTGAACCTTCTAGAGAACGTACTAAAATAAAGAGGTTTTGGCCCAGGACATGCAGAACTTTCTTTGTTTTCATTTCCTAGAAATCACAGAAAATAAGACTGGAATGGTATCTTGGAAGCATTACCTAGACTACCTCTTCATGACAACTCATAATTAACAACAATTAAAACATTTTGGACATCTGTTCAATGGTGGTTAGATCATGGTGATAAAGTCTTTGTTCTGTTGTATAGTGTCTAACTTAAACTTGACCCTGGTGGGAAAAATGTTTGTTTTGTTAGCCTGAGAGTATTTTGTTTAATTTTATTGATTTGCTTTTTGTTGACTGTTTATGATTGGTATTTTTATGATTCCAAGTCAAAACATAAAATCTACAACTACAAATAGCCCCACCAAGCCTTGAAAGACTTTTTTTTTTTCCAGTTTGTTTTGAAACCTTTTTAGTGTAATTGCCAAAAGCCTTTGGATGGGGTCAGTTTAGTGAATAGATTGCCAAAAGAAAAATCATTTCTGTGGAGAGAGATTGTTCCTTTGCTGGAAAAGGGCTTCCTGTCAACAAATTCCTATCCATCACAGAGAGAGCTATCATCTTCATGTAATTAACATTGCAAATGAATCAGCAAACAATCAGTCAGTGATATCTCCCCAAAACATGCAACGTTCACTGAAGACACCTCTGCACAGAAGAAGCACTGAGGCAAATAGTTCAGTCATTTGTATCATGAAATGCATTAATTTCTGTAAGTATAAGCAGTCTTTGTTTCTCCATGCCTGGACTTTTGGGGTGACAGCACCATGGCCTTGTTCTCTCAGATTTTATATGTTGTGTTAAGGGGTAAATGAACATTATAATATGATAGTATGAAATGATCTAAACAGTGTATTTTCCACATCATGTTAATAGGAACCATTTTATTATATATTTCCTTTTGGAATTGTTCTGACCAGCTTTCACAGTTCAGAATGAAAGATTAAGAGCAGTAAAACAAATAAATCTTTACAGTCACCTACAGAGAGATTTTTTTCAAGGTTTTTCTTAAACCAGAAAAGAAAGCTGTTAAACCAATGGGAAGGACTCCACCTAACTGAATTTCTGAGTGTTGTCCTCTGCAGGAATTAATATATATCTATTTATTTCAGAGATTGGGAAAAGAAAGGAAAGAAAGGAAGGAAGGAAGGAAGGAAGGAAGGAAGGAAGGAAGGAAGGAAGGAAGGAAGGAAGGAAGGAAGGAAGGAAGGAAGGAAGGAAGGAAGGAAGGAAGGAAGGAAGGAAGGAAGGAAGGAAGGAAGGAAGGAAGGAAGGAAGGAAGGAAGGAAGAAAACTCAAGCCAGGCTCAAACAAGTCTGGAAAAAAATAAAATATATAGTTCAGATAGTTCAGATTGAATAAACCCTTTTACTTGGCCCGTGCTTTAATCTTTTTTAGGTATTTTTAAGAAAGACAGAGAATTACATTCAAAGAAAGCTGACATCACAAAATATTTTATACTGCCTGCATTGGGAACACATAAAAAGAGTTAGAAAACATGATTCCTATCTCAGGAAAGAGCAAAATCTACTGTGCTATTAGTGATAGGCAGTGAGAGCAAGGTCACAATCTCTTGAGTTTTGGAGAATTGTACCCTAATCCCTTCTCATTTATATTTTGCTGTGTTTATTATGAATTAAAGTCTGTTTTGGATCAGCCAAATAGCCAAAACAAAATAGAGGCAGATAAAAGAAAAATTGCGGTATCTTGTTTGGAGCTCAACTTGTCTAATTCCACTTAACAAGGAATACTTCAGAAAATCTTTTTTGAGGTACAGTTTCTGTGGACAGATAGCTTTATCATATTATTTTAAACAATACTTTAAGAAAAAAAAATGAAATAGATATCATTTCAAGTGGTACTGTCCTGGATTTCTGCAACACGTGCTCCTACATTTCGAGCTAGGCCTGGTTCTAACTCTACTTAAACAAATAAGATGTGAAGAGAGCATTTTATCTATCAATTTGGGCCTTTTCATCCTTCTTGAAGCTGTTTAGAAGTTTTTGGTATTTAATTTCAGAATGTCTATTCCAAATAATATTTTTATGTTGTTGGGAGTGACAGCCATGTTATTATTTGATTAGTTACTCAAATTCCCATTTATCAGTTCATTTTTATTAAAAAAGAGATGGTACCTCTGGCCAAAGTTGAATTCCCTAACACTGTGCTGAGCCACCTCCTTCACACATGATGTCTAACCTGAAACTACCTATACTTTTTTTCATAGATGTAACACTCTGAGAAGTGACCACAACCTTAATTTTCTCTTGTGTGGGAGGTAGGACTCCACAAAACATTGATGCTCCAATATTCTTTCTCTCTCTACCCTACTGTGATAAAGGTCTACAGTCTCAACCAAACCATTTAGACAAGGCATTACTTACCATATAAAAATAAAATAAAACAAAATAAAACAATAAAAATGTATTTTAAAATCAAGTCCACATGAGTAACTGTGTTTGATGGGGAGGCTCACCTTTGTCAGTTTCTGTTCTTTTGCACACAGGGGCCACTTGATAGCTGACTCCTCTTCTGCAAAGAGCCTTTCAGCTGGGGAGATCTTTTTGATCTCCTTGTACCCAGCCAGCAGAACAGTTGAGTCCTGTGGCTTGGAAATATGCCATTTCACTTGCCTTCCTGAGGTTTGTTGTGTGATTGCTTATCTATATAGCTTCCAGGCTTGTTTTTCCCAATGCACCCTATTAAGCTAGATTGCATTCACATCAGAAAGTTTCTAAACCAATGTGTTCATATCTCTGAAAAGGTCAAAAGCAGGCTTCCTAAGAACTGTTGCACGTCAGTATTCTTAGATTATGGCATAATATTTGGGTCTATCATATTTAGATAAACAATAGCTGTAACTTTAATGGTTGTTTAAAATAATTATTTATTTAGAGCATTTTAACTGATGTATACAACTTTTTCATATAAACCTCAAAAATAAATGTTAGACCTTGTAACATCTTTTTGTTTAGGAAGATGCAATGCACAGTAATGCAACAATTTCTTGAATAAGCAAACAGTTGCCAAGTTACCAGAGAGTGTTTTCTTAAGATTTTTTTAAATAAGTTGGTACTTTTGTGGATTAATGTGTTTTGAGCAATTGATTGAATAAACAGTGAAGTTTCTCATTAATCTTTTGATAATGATGGAATTTCATGACAACATCATTGGAAATATGAAACTCTACTGTTAGGGAATAAACCACCTGTCTTCCCCTCTTGAAGATCAACCACTTTCAGCCAATACCTTTGGCATGCTAAGTTTTGTTGTTTTGTTTTGTTTTGTTTTGTTTTGTTTTGTTTTTACAATATTTAGGAAATTTCTTAATTCTAATATTATTATTATTAACCACTTTTAGGGTTCAGTGAATATTCTATACTTGTACAGTACTGTCCAGCTCTTTTTTTTTTTATTTATTTTTATTTTTCCAAAATAATATGAATCAGTCTCTTGTGGTGAAAAAATTACACAGTAATATATGTCTTATGTTTTGTGTTTGTTTCTTTTTGCTTTTTTGAGTTTTTTTTTTTTTGGAACGTTTCCTCAGTCTTTTCAATTTTTCATTTTTCTTAGAGAAGGATTGGAAGACAGCTTTGCTGCTTTTCAAGGCACACCTCCTCTGCCAAATCTGAGAGGCAGGGTAAGGCTCTAACACCAGGTATCTGTTCATCCACACTATTAGTTCTTAGCTTTCTTCTCCAGATTTATTCTGGACCACAGTAGAAAGTCTTGCTTTGGTAAGGTTCACTTGTTGTTAAGTTCAGAAGTTCAAACAAGCATTTTCCCCGAGGCTGTGCTTGTTTTCACTCCCTCCATCTCACACAGCCTCCCAAAACTATTTCCAAAGGCTTGGAGGTGACTAGGCTATAGCCATCTGATCTTGTTCTTTTACTGCTTCAGAAGATGTTAGCTACTGGATGGACTGTTTATAAATTCCCGACTTACAAATATTTGCCCATAAATGTAATAAGCATGAGGACCACAGCAGTCAGTAAAACTATTTGCGTGAATGAGTGCTGTTCAGTAATAGTTGCAGAACTGTAGTGCAGATCTGAAAGCTGCAATACCTCACACATTATTGAACATTATTGAGGTTAAGGCCATCAGAATCATCATGATAAGCAGTTTTAGTGACAGTGTAAGGAAGAAAGCAAAACACTGCAACTTCTAATAAAAATGCTTCTTTGAATGTATTCACAGAGAATAAAATTTGAATATGAACCTTTAGCTGAAACTCATGTAAAAATGAGCAAAATTTTCCTGTTTTTTTTTTTCTTCAAAGTAAAAGTCTCCAACTTATATTTGAATTTACCTAGTAACAGATGATGCAAAACCCCCTCTGCAATATCATGATTGCATGTTTTTTCAGCTAAAATATATACATATATTTTATTTATTTATTTATTTGTTTTGCCATGGGAATAAGTCAAATTATGTCATTAATGACTTTTTCTTTTCTATGAATTTAATCTTTTCTGCATTCTTTGTTCAACATGTAAAAAATAAAATCAAGGACTTTTATGTGTATTTGTAGAAGACTGATAGAAGAGCAGATGCCAACAAATGACATTTTCTTTTCTTTAATCACCTTCAGTCCTGTTGCTGAAACAAAAAGACAGTCTGATGGAGTCATTAATTATTGCTATAAATGAATGTCAGGTTGTCCACTTCATGCATAAATGAAGATTTTCAATTTCCCAAAATGTTTTCCTTATAATATATTGAATATATAGAGAAAAACATATCCAACAATTGTACTGCTTTGTCAACTTACTATTTATTTTGGTCAGTTGTCTTATCTTTGGAAAATCTTGAATTTCCAGAGTTTCTTCCAAATACAGAACGTGCAGGGTAAATTTCTTAACATCAGTGCAGCTCTAAAATTTCTATATTTCAGATACCCTCCCTTTGTCTGGTAGTTAAATACTCCACGGGAAGTCTTCAGTTTTTAATATTCTGAAAAAATAAAATAAAATAAAAAAATAAATACTGACTATGGGTGATGATACAGTGGCACATTTGTGAAGAAGAGCTAGGAAACAATAAATCATTTTGTTATTTAAAGGAAGAGTCATTGAAAAAAAGTAAGAATATCTCCAAACAACTGTGAGATGAAAACAATTCCTATTCAGCCCAGTCCCCTCCAAAGACAAAGGGACTGTTTGCACATGAGGAGGCAGACCTACTGATGAGGATAGAGAAGTGTGTCCATGTAACTTAGGTGTCTGAGTTTTACTGTCAACTTCTTGTACTGACAAGTGTTCCTGCTTTTTTCCTAGCAATAATAATAACAATAATAATAACAGTAATAATGTGCCATAGTCAATTTGTAGGTTGTAGCACTGATATCACTGATATACCATAACTTGCTGTTTTTCTGCCCAACTCCTTTTTTTGTTGTTTTTAATTATTATTATTATTATTATTAAGATCTGAAGTAACGTATGTAAAGATTATGGAGATAAGGCTTTCTTGATAGTGAGTAAAGAGGAAGCTTTGTAAGTGTCTAAGTTCTGTCCTAAATCACCCTGAAAGCCTTTACTCATGCAGAAATTAATAACATTTTTCTTTCTTTCTTTTTCCCTTTGTCTTATAATGAAGGAGGGAGCCAGACTGATTAGATGATCATGAATTTAACAGGCATTAAAAACAGCATGTCTAACATTATCACTTCTTATTCCGTGAGTAATGAGTGTCAGAACAAAAATGACTCATTCAAATTTCCTTTATTTAAAGTTAACGCTTTTGAAAGGTTTTATCCACTACAACCAGTTGCTGTGCACACAAGATGCAGTGCTGAGTTATGAACACTATGGGAAAAAAAAAATAAAAATGAAAGAGAGAGAACTACTTTCAGCTTTCTGTCTGGGAAATAAGGGTCTGGATCACCTCAGTCAGAGCAAAGTAGCCAACACCTCAAGTCAGTGATCCAGTCACCACACTGCTGAACTGATGATAAAGCAAACCAACTACCGCACACATCAGTGTACCTCTCCTCCCCAGACTCTTGATTTTGTTGTTGAAAAATAAAGTATTGTCTGTGCTGTGCTTGTGCAGCAGCTGAGAGGATGTTCTGAGATCTTTCTCAGATCTCAGAATCTTATATCTTAGAACTTACTAAAAAGTAAGTGCCTCCAACTCTAAACAGGACATCGTTTTGCCAACTTGAAATTCCAAATTTTGCATGTACATATCTTAACCCTGATAAAATTCCACAGAGGTATCCAATTATTTGGGGTTTCTAGTGCTCCAGTTACTAGAAGGATAAGGCAGTTCAGTAAAGAAGAGGGAAAAAAAATATCTTAATCTCTTTAAGATCTATGTTTTTACTCATGGACTTTTAGTTTCAAAATATGGATTAAATTTAAAACAGTAACCTATGGCTTGTTTGAATATACTTCTTGGCCACATGAGCACACTGCTGGCTCATATTCAACTGGCTATCCCAGCAACCCCAGGTCTTTTTCTTCTGGGCAACTTTCCAGCCACTCTTCCCAAAGCCTACATGACTGCATGGGGTTGTGACCTAGGTGAAGGACCTGGCACTTAGCCTAGCTGAGACTCATACAGTTGGACTTGGCCCATTGATCTAGGGTATCCAGGTCCCTCTGCAGGGTCTTCCTATCCTCAAGCAGATCAACACTCCCACACAGCTTGGTGGTGTCTGCAAACTTACAGAGGGTGCACTTGATCCCTTTGAGTCCAGATCATTGATAAAGACATTAAACAAAACTAGCTTCAATACTGAATTCTGGAGAATGCCACTTGTAACTGGCCACCAACCAGATTTAATTCCATTCATAATGACTTTTCTTGTCAAAAAATGGCCATCCAGCCATTTTTTTGCCAAGTGAACTGTACATCCAACCAAGTCATGAGCAGCCAGTTTCTCCAGGAGAAGACTGTAGGAAAAAGTGTTGAATGTTAAAGTCCAAGTAAACAACATCAACATCTCTTATGCCATAATACGTCAGAGTTTGTTTAGTAGGAATCACACAGTGCCACGCTATTTGCAGCATGCTATCTAGCACCATGCTATCTGCATGTGATGACTACCACTCAAAGTGGAAAAAAAAAAAAAAAAAAAAAAGGATTTTTATTTCATTATATATATATCAAGGTTTGTCAAAGCAGTGAAGGACTTTGTACAAAGATACAATAACAAAACTTCTATATGCTTTCCCATTTCATATTGTCTAGAGGATTTTCATTATTAAATAAATTGGGAAAAGTATAGGAAAGTGAATAAAAATAGCCACAATACAAGAAGAAACCTGAGTCTTTTATAAAGTTACTATGGTTTGTCAGAGATCAACAACAATAGAAAAGAACATAACGTAAAAAGTGTTTCAAAAATTATTTTGACTGAGGCTAACATATATAAGAAAAATATCTTCACTGCTCTTCAGGTCAGGAAAGTGACAGAAGCTGAGAATATAATGTAACAAAGCTCCACAACAATGGCAAATTCATTTGCTGACTTAAGAAAAAGACTTAGTGAAGTTCTTAATAGGTTGATGATATCTGAATGCAAACATATTAGGAACTGTCTCAAAATGATTTTGAATGAGGCCAGTATGTATTAGAAAAATGTCCTCACTGCTCTTCAGGTCAGGAAAGTTAAGCAGGTGATATATGGATTTTCTAATCAGTGATTTGCAGACCATCTGTAAGAATGAGTAAAACTTTTCACATCAGAAAGCTGGAAGTACAAAAACATGTTAGTGAGCCTAATATGGCCAAGTGCCCTGAATAGTTAACTTATGTGAAGTGGAAAATGAGACAACATGGACAGAATTTTTAATATTGTTAGACATTATTCAGTAGAAACATCCAGTTGCATTTCCTATTTTCTGTTAGAACCACAGGCTGTAATGGCTTTGTCTATATTCATGTAATAAACAGTGTCCAGGAACATTTCCAGACAGTAGTACATGATCTGCAACACTGCCAAACTGCTGAAATATTCCCTGGTGTGATTTTGGCACATACCAGCTAGTGCTCCCCCTAACAATTCCCAGGTGTGATATTAAAGTAAAGGGTACTGCAGGGGTCTTTCCCAAAGATCCTTTTGCATGTGGCTACTCTGTTTTGGAGATCGAAGGAGGTTAAAACTCTTCTCTGCCAACCAGTGCCTGGGAACACTCCCAGGCACTGGTTGGCAGAGAAGAGTTGTAACCTCCTGGGAGTGTTCCCAGGCACATGTAGTTTGCTGGTGTAAATTACAAGTCATATGTCAGCCACTGAAAGACTATTGGGCTGGTTTGCCTTGTGGTATCACTGATGCAAAATGGAAATAACCCAACTGACAATAAATTAAATTTTAAAATGGTAAAAGTGATAAGGAAGTGAAGTTCCAGATTCGTATGACACCCAATAGCATTTAAATTGAACTGTTTGTGAGGAACAGTATAAATATTGTTTCACAGTATCATGAGACAGAATAGTCTGCAGAGAAGCTAAGAATCCGGCTAGGAGATACTTTCACATAAAGTAATTTACTGGGGAAAATCACAAGATTTATTATTATTGATGGCTCATATAATAGATCCTTAATTCACATATTACACATTATTACTGTGCATATGTTACATATATATTTACATATAAAGTCTAGCTCAGAAGATAATGTCCCCTTTGTTACCATTGAGGAATTATTGACAGGAAGCTGAAATCATTTAGAGAAAATATATCCCTGCAAGTTAATCTAAATACACTTTGGAAAGGAAAAATAAAATACTAAATAAAGACAATATTTAAATAAAAACTGTCAGTAAAAAAAAAAAAAATAAATAAAATAAAGAATCCATGAGCAGAAAGCAAAGGGATCCTAATGTTGCCTTACCCAACAAGTTAAGCTAATATAGCCACTGAAATTGTTACTGGATGTCTGCATGATTTAGTGGTGGAAGCAGGATTTAGCCTTGCAAGAGACTTGCTTCATGTTTCCTGTGGTTAGTGTATATGAACTATATATAAATGTGACCCACGAAGTTTGCTTGGCAATTATTTGGCTTCAGCTTTCTCGCAAACATATGGGAGTTTATTTTGGAAGGCTGCTTTTATACATTTTTTTTCCTGCTAATCTTGGGATCAGCCTTCCTACTGATTTAGAAAGGTGGGCTCCATGCACATCTTAAATGATTGTCTCTGTTGAGTCAGTGTCCATTTCTCTAATCTCAGGAGCTGTGTCCTGACCTGGCTTATGTCTATATAGTTAAACTCTCTTTCTGCCCTGAAAATATGATGGCCTAACCCATCCTGCCTATCAAGAAGGGCCTGTGGTGCATGCTGCCTCCAGAACTGTGGGGCATACATGTAACTGAACTGCAATATTTGCCTGGGAGAAGACTCACTGATAGAACTGCAACAAGGAGTACACTAGTAACTAAACAGTGGGTGACTGAGGGATGGTGTGTGAGCCTGGATTCTGGTGTGATTTATGTTCCCTCTAAGGATGCAATACCGTTGTCCTGATGACTTTTGGACTTTTCAAGTCATGCTGCCTTGCTTTTGTCTGCATTTTTGAACATCAAGAAGTGCTGTACCAGCAGACAGGACTTAAACTGACGTGAAGAATCTTCTTTTCATTTTACCAGAAAAAGAGGCATATAGAGGGAGAGCAATCATGGCCTTAATGGAAGTTAGAAAATATGTTGAAGTTAACAGGGCTTTTAATGGAAAGAGATATCAAAAGTGCCAGTCTCAAAGAAATCGAGTAGAAAGAATTCAGCTGTGCACATTTATTGCATTTCTTTAAGCCTTTTATCTTGACAACATCAAAGAGAGTATCAATATATTTATCAGTTCTTGACCCAGTATACTATAAGAAAAACTAACTAAAGAAATGCTTTCAATGAAACAGAATAATTTGAAAGTGCCTAGAAACATAAGATATCTTCCAGATGATAATATTTTTGCATGCTCAGGGTCAAGTCAGAGTTCTTGATCCTTGTGCAAAATCACATATCTGTTAGAGCTCAAAAGATATCAAAATACTCTATGAACAGCAGTGAAATTATAATTCCAAAGGAGCTGATACAGTTACTGTTTCCTTTTCTTTTTCTTTCATCAATCATTACTACTGATTCTATGTTAAAAAAAAAAAAAAAATGTTTCTTGGATGATTCAAGCTGTTTCTGGTTTATTTCTGTAAATATATGTATATACATATCACTGTATGTAGTTACATATACATACATGTATCTAAAATTTAGTAGCTGTTTATATGTTTATAAACATAGTACTTTATGTGTATCTTGATTTTAATGACACCCTAGAGTCCTGAGTAATATAAAAAGTTTCTGATAGACTGATGCCATAATGAGGAGATAATAAAAAATAAATAAAAATAATAATTAAAAAAAAAAAAAAGAATAATTTTTCAGTTTCAGTATAAGATACTTCTGACATTAGGTAAACCTCTGTCAATTACTTTGACTTCCTCAGAAGACAGGTTTTTTATGATGAACTTCTCATATTGTGCTGTTCTTATGATTAACTGCCTCACTTCAAACACTAAATTTGATCATATAGGCAGTTATCATCAGTTATGTAGGATAGCTATGATGACAAATATTAGGAAGAAAACATAATAAATAAATAAATAAATAAAAATCTAATTCAAAAAGACTTTGAATATTATTCAACTACTAGACCCAGCTAAATGGCCATTTTTTCCACAAATTATCAGGCAGAAAAGGAAGCAGAACTGAAAATTCGATGTCAAAGAAACACTTGCAGTATATGCATCCCTGGTGACCACAATCTTTTTGGCAGTTTGTCTGAGATTTTTTAAAAAGCTATCATTTGTGCTATCTGAAAAACTTCCTTAATGAGGCAGCAGAAATTATGTCTCATAACAGCCCATTTTCAAAGGTTCAATTAATCTCTTGCTTTCAGACCCTGCCATACAAGGGTGAATGTTCCCAGAAATTATACGGCTTAATAACATTCATACCCCTAATCATGAAATAAATATTAGCTCACCAACACATGACTTAATATAGTTATTATATGGACCAAAGATTAGTGCTCTCAGCTGATACATTTAACTGTGTAAATGAGACATTTTCAGTTACTAAACCAAATGTTAGTGAAGACACATACAGTAATAAACAGAGAGTGAAGATACATAAAAAAATGTATGCACAAAAACACATGTACTTACTAGCCAGTTGTGAGGAAACACCGAAATTACTGAGGGTTGTTTGTACCTGAAATTACTTTAAACAGATAAAGTATCTATTTGTTAGATATAAATATTTTTCTTTTTGGCATCTAATCTAAAATTCAAAATCATAATTATCTTGCTTTGCTACAGTTTTCCAAACCTTACACAATATTTCAGATTTTCAGCAGACTCATTCTTCCTACAATGAATGTGTAGCTCATTTCATACAAGTCCAGTATATTTCCCCAGGAATATAATTTGTCCTTAATTGCAATCAAATCTTAAACTGTTCAAACCCTGAGTAGATGCTGAAACAAGCTTTTGAGGTATAGTCTTTACTGGAAAGCTTATGATAATTACCTGAAGCTTTAAGCTATGACAGAGCTGTTTTGTATCATGATTTAGTCTAATTACAAAGTAAAAACTGACCCAAAGCATATATTCATATATTATGCCAATTTACACAATTAATGGAGAGATTTTAAAACATTACAGGTTGATTTTTAAATGCTTTATTCCAGTAGGTTAAAGAGTATCTGAGAGAAAGCCAAAATATGGAAACCAATCTTGTGTTTCGTCTAAGAAATTAGTGTTTTAACTATAATAAAAACAAGTGTTATTTCCTGTAGCTGAGAGCTGGGAGAACTAAAGTGAACTTCCCCCAGATTTTCTACTATTTAAATCTGAATATTTAGGTCAGTAGGCAGAAAGTCAATGTATCACTTTTCTCAGATATTTTGTGGGTTGCATTTTAATATTATATTTATCTAACATAAATGCCTATTAGTTAATATTGCAATATATTCCCATATAGTAAATATTTCTATGATACTCTTACCATACTTTGTCCCTTTCCTCTACCTGAGAAGTATATTTCACATTTATCTGTGAGAATACAATTCCTGCTTGTGGCTTACAAGAGTCTAAAAAGAGTAATGTAAGAAATAAATAGCTATAACTACTGCTGCTCAATTATTTGACTTGACTCAACTGGCATAACTGAGATATCTCCCTACTAGAACTGACACATATGCTCAGAGACCTTCATATACTTAGTATGCAAAGTATAAGGTGAACACATAAACATTCCTATGCTAGAAACATTGCTTTGGGAATAAGGTTGTTGAGAAAAAGTACTGGGATCCATACAGCTATCCCCTCCAGCACCACTAATCACTAATCAGTCACTATTTCATGTTACTCATTCATGGAGAGAAAACTGAAGAAAACAAAGAACATATCATTGGAGGAATTTTTTTTTTTTTTTGAACTCATTTTGAGATATTGAGAGCACAAATATTCATTGCTAAAAACAAACAAACAAACAAACAAAAAAGGCTGAAAAAGCAGAGAATGGTATCTTCAGCAAGGTGTAGTAATTTATTCCTGTCTTTCAAGATGCCTAAAAAACAATTACTAGTTTTGGTGGTGGTGGTGTTTTTTGTTTGTTTGTTTTTATCTTTTTGTTTTGTTTTGTTTTGTTTCCTAAGAAAAACAAAGCTGGATGAGTGTGGATAAAAGGCAGTCAGAAAGGCCAGCTTTATTTGACATATGGTCTATTGTGCATGAATTTATTTACTTATGTTGTTACCTGCTTTTGTGGTAAAGTGCAGTCTGAAGAGACTGGGCATGGAAAGAACATCCCTGCCATAACAATACTGCCCACTCTTCTGGTGCTGCTACTGGTACCTCTTAGGACAGAGTCTGGGCCTTCTCAACAATCATCTGAAACACATTTGACAAATTGTCATCGGTGTTGTTATCTTTGAACTTGCATAAAAACAATTACAATTTACTGTAGGCTTTTTGATTGTATTTCTCTTGTGAATAACAAATCATTATTGGAAATTAGTTTTACCAGATTATTAGGTTTAAATTTATGTTTAATTTAATGGTCATCTTTTTTATTATTATATTTTTTAATCTAATTTAAATCATCTTTTATTTTTACTTTGCCAGAGTGAATAAAAAGGATGGGCTTAATAAGGATTTAGTCCAGGTAAGGGCCTATATCAAGATTTGACTATTAAGAAACCTATACTCTAAAATACTTGTTCCATAGTTATAAAAATCATTACTAGGTAAAGTAGTGAAGTTCACCTATTGCAAATGGGATGAATGTGGTTCTGTGATTCACTGATGAGGCACTGTGTACCAGATTCAGACACTCTTGCTGCCAAAGGAAATGTGTGCTGTAGCAGTGTCTGAGTGTTGAATTTGACCTGTGCATTGGCATTTAAGAGCTGAGTTCACCCAAGAATATAAGTTCTTTTCATGTCTTTCAAACACTACATTTCTTACGTTGTGTAATTATGTCGGTTGGTTGTTTTGTTGCAGTTCCATATGACTCTTTCCTCTTACTGTATGTTATAATTTTCTCACTGAATTCTTGATCTAATTCTCATTCAAGTCTCTCATACTTCCTAATACTAATAAGAAAACCAATAAAATAATACTTTGTATGGTCACAATGGTTGTGGCTGTTTGCTGCTGAACACAGACATAATTTTCTATGACCCTTGGTGGAGATGCAAACTCCAAGAAAACCAAAACAACCTGTCAGAGGTGTAAACATGCCTACAATTGATAAAAGAAACTCTACTTTGAAAGATCATAAATAATCTCATTTATGCCTAAGAACTCCTGAAGAAGTCACACTAAAGGTACACTTTTTCTTCTCAAAGAAATTACAGGGTTTATGCTATTTATTTAAAAAAAAAAAAAAAAAAAGTGATAACTAGATCATCAAGCAGAACAAAAACAGGGAAGTAAGGAAGACAGAGCTCTGAAAGACCAGATTCTCATCCAAGTGACTAAGTGACCTTTTCTTTGATCATGTTCTCTAAATATATCACAGATTAATCCTTTGTGAGACATTAGAAAATCTTTTTTGTTGTTGTTGTTATTATTGCAGTCTTAATGTTAGCCTCCCTCCCTTCCCCCCCCCTCTTTTTTTTTTCTTTTATAATTTGGGGGTGAAATGCGATGTATGTGAAATACACTGATTTTCCAAAACAGCCTGGCAAGCACAGAAGCTATTCCTTTTGGAGAATCTGTGGGGAACTAGCTGCTTCCACTTTGGCACTTACAGTCATCTCTTTCCATGTGAAAAATAAATAATAATTTAAAATTCCTAATTTTTAGGAACTACAGCTACTGAGCTGTAGTGATCTGTAACCATAAGGGCCTGCACTAACAATGCAGTAGCTTAAAGACAACCTTGGAGCAGGAATGTGCCACTGGAAGCAACTCCACCTGTGTTCTTACACACCTGCTGCACATCTAGGTAAATACTTCTGTTTCTCATCCATGTGGAGATGTTTTAATACTTTATTCCATATATTCTAGAGCAACCTTGCAAAGTTAGAAATTAGAATCCCAACATGTGGTATACTAACAAGATTTAACCATAACCCTTTCCTTTCTCCTTTCTCCAGCCTTCTTCATTCTGACTTATCTTGCTGTGAGGTAGACCCAGACAGTGAGGAAGCTGCTCTTGGGTGCATTCTGTCTTCTTGCAACAAGAGAAAAGCAAAACCTTGCTCTGCTTGCTGTTGGTTTCCAGGTGAGCAAGTCTGCTTTTCCTTCTGTCTGTGCTAAAGGAACAGAAGAGTCTACAGGCTGTCTGCATTAATTGGATCTCCTGGTTTGCGGGCTCATAGAACTCATCATGCACCTCATATGATAAATCTAATGCAATTTCATATGCAGTGTAAAGGTCTTTTGCAGTGAAATTCTTGCAGACTTTTATTAAATGATTTCTCCTACAAATTCTCCTAATGTTTCAGTTCTTTTAATATACCAGGCTTAATGCAATAAACATCAAAAGAATAATTTGAAATTTCTCCTCAAACAGAAAGATTGGATTCACTGTGAAAATTACAAACCTGATTATACAACCTTTATCAGGAATAGTCCTGCATTTAAACACAGGTCTGGGGGGATAGGAGTTGTTTGTTTGTTTCAGATAACTATAACTTCAAAATAGGAAAAATAAATGCTTGAGTATTAACATTAACTTGTAATTGTACCAGAAATTAAAATCATCAGAAAGTAATTGGAATTGGATGAAAAGGACAAAAACAGTCATGAGCTTCTTTGTGGTCCTTTCTGGGTCAAGATCCCAGCCAGTGCAATCCAGTATGGGTCCTCAGAATCAGTTTGGGGTTTTGGGTCAATCAGCATTGTTCTGTATAATAGAATGCAAAGAGAACTGAGTTAAAAGGTTTATGTCAAACGGTCCTACAACTTTAAGTACCCCTTCTCATAGCACATGCTGAGAGATCTATAGTAACATTTAGAGAAAAATGTGTCTGGACATTTTGATTAAAAATCTCATACCAGTGACTTTGGCAACATCTCTTTAAATGAATATTTGGCTGAGGTTGGCTCGAACAGGAGCTGAGATGGGAGAACAAAGAAAATGTAATCCAGTTTAGTCAAATGCAAGCTGGAGAGGAGACCTTACTACCTCTCCAAAGATCTGTTTTATCTAAGCACATTCTTTAGCAAAAAGCCATTCAATTTTGGCCTTCCACCTTGCCATTGTTAGAGTGAAAACAACTTATTGCCTTCAAGTATACCTTATATTTCTGGTAGCATCAGCAATACACCAGATAAAGTCTCGGTCATCCAACAGCTGTAATTTCCAAAAAGGCCTGCTGAAACATTATGTATTTAGATAGCTATTTTCTGGAGGGGGAAAAATAAAAATAAATAAAAAAAATAACTTTTTCACCTGTATTTCTATTATTTATATGAATAATATTTTCTATTATTTAGGAGTTATATTGTACTTATACAATATCTGGATTTATCTATGTATTATAGTTAGTATTGTGATGAATTATGACCTAAGTAAGCTGGGTGAACATAATCAGAGGTAGACATAAACAAAACAAGAAATCCATGTGTTTCTATCTGAAATTGACTTATATTTTACAAGAAATGCATTACCTTACCCACTGACCCCTATGAAAAGCTGGAAGTATATGTAAGCATTCTGACAGAGAGCACTTCAATTTGTAGCCCCAGGCAATGATCTTATATATCATGTATATATTACCGTTAAAAAGCAGGCATATGGAAAAGCAACATTAGAAATTAATCTAAAATATTGTTTTCAAAGCTAGGAATATCAGTTCTCTGTGAAGCTAACCTGAAATACTAGTCTAAAGTCATTAGAAATAACAGATTTTATAATGCAAAAACATACAGAAGAATATGCACCAGAAACTCAAATATGTAATATGCTAAAATATAATGGCTTGTCTGCCTGCTATAATAGGATTAATGATTTGATTGAGAAATTCTGTTCTGTTAGTCTTTGCAGTCCCTTATAATAATTTGCAGTCTAATAGAAGTGACTTTTACTAAACTTTGACTGAACCACAATTTATCACACAACTTACTGTAATATTTGAAACCATTGTCACTATGAAAAAAAAAAATGTTCCCTTTTCTCACTTTCTGTACAGTTTTTGTCCTTTGGTTCACCATAAGAAAAAGCAACTTTCAAGAATATGTTTTCATTCCAAAGCAGCCAAACCATGGGTAATTTTACTTCTTCATAACTTATTTTAGAATATAATTAGACTTTTCTCCTCTTTAAATCCAATCCTTCTGCAAGGCAAATTATTAGTAGTGTTCTGACTTGAACTGGCAATTTATTCTTTTTAAAACGATGTTATGAATAAGTTCTCAGACCCATCTATTTCTTCCTATAAACAATTTTAGCTGTTCAGGATATTATTCCTTCATGGGATAAATTTCTGCTAGTTTGTTCTACAAGACTTCCTGAAGTACTTGGAGGTAAATACAACCAGCCAAATATATATTTGCAATGAATCAATGTTGAAGTTGGTGCCCGTGTCACTGTTTTCACTTAGAATAATGAAGCTGTACTGAATTGAATTTCTGAATGGATCTGCTGTAAGAATAAATTGGTGTGCAAAGGAACCACTAGCCTTCCATAAGACATTAAGCAGGAGGGCATTATATGACCTCCAACCCCCAAAGGCCACATGGAACTGAATTAGTGACTGCTGCTGTAGATATCTTCAAACTGCATGCATGTGGGGAATGTTTGGTTCCAGACGCCTTAAGCCACCTTTTGTGTAGTTGTAGGCATCATCTTAGAACTACCTACCTGCTTCCATGGTACTAAATTATTTGCAAAGGTAGATACAGCTGATGTACAACTCCTGATAAACTGGGCCTGTATTTTAATGTAAATATGAATATGAACTGCAAGGAAATAGTCATTTAAAATGATAAATCAGAATAGTATCTTATGAACAGGTGCAAATATATGGCTCAGTCCTCAGGCTCTTGGTTAAGGTGATGCTTTTTAATTACTTTAAGCATAATGGTAATGGTAATGGTAATGCTAATAATAATAATAATAATAAAGGTCCCTTCTCCACTAGGGCTTGAGTTCATTTTCTAGGAAGAATGTCTGGGAGATTTTGGAGAAAAAGATAGGCTAAATGCCTCTAGACAGCCCTAGAGTTTAGGCCTCAGAACTTACTGAAAACATAAAGAAGGGGCAATTTCAAGTGTACTTTGAATGTATTCCATTTGGTGAGTAATTTTTAAACCCTTGTAGCAAGTGGGTTTCAAAATGTAACATGTAGTTCTCCGCTAATTACAGCTTGAAGATATTTGGCTGTACTCCCTCCAGATTAGGTTTTTGGCTCTCTTTTCTAACTCAGGAAGAGATTTAATGCTGCTTGCTGGTTCTGCTGTAATATGTAAAGCCCCAATTGCACCATGCATTCCCTTGTCATGTTGTCTTTGTTTTCTGTTTCTATTAAGTGAATGTTGATGTTTTTCAGAAACCAGAGAAAACCACATGCTAATATGTGCTCTGGTATTTCCAGAAGAGGCAGCTCTCTTGGTGTAGCTTACTGCCTCCTCTGACATCTACACAGGGGATGCTGCATGGCTGAAACATTGCAGGTATTCTCAACTAATCTGCATCTCTACTCAGGATCCAGAGATGTCTTACCTCTGCTGCCCCAGGCAGCATCCCTGGGAAAAAATGTGCTCTTTGCCATCAGGAAGGAACATAAAAAATGACATTCACTGTGAATTATATTCACTGTACAGTATATGTATTTCATCTGAATATGTCTCTTCATTACAGGTGACCTTAAAGTAGTTATGTAACCAAAACAACACTATAGTAGAGCATAGTTACTATCAAAGCTTGACAGGAAATTAAGAAAAAAGTAATTGATTGATTGGAGCCAGAGGAATGAGGGAAATATTTGGGGGAAGAGGGTAGCGGGGGAGGGGAGGGGAATGCAAAGAGTTGGTATTTTGTTTTGTGTTGTTTCTGTAACAACAGTTGCAAAATTAAATGGTCATACTAATGCTTACCCCGTTATATGGAAATACATTTTGGAAAAAGAAAAAAAAATAGTTTTTAGGTAACAATAGTTTTTAGGTAACATTTTTCTAATAATAAGGCATGGCCTGTCAATATGAATAAATACCAAAAAATACAAGAACAAAGTCAGCTGAAGTAATGAATGACCAACCTATGCAAAAAGAAACTCTGTGTAAGTCCCATGCAAAGCTCAAATGCCAAGAAAAAACGCGTAGAGGCCTGGATTACACGGAGAAGTATGGAATGTACATAAGGTCACACAGCAAAGGAAAAGATTTAATAGAAAGATTTTGTGTAAATAACTGATATTTTTCCCACCCTGTTTTCCATCATTTTCTTTATCAAGATGTCATTATCTGTGCTTTAATCCAAGAATTCACTGGTTAGGAAAGGCAAACCCAGCAAAATAAGTGGCAGTTTTTGTTACTTTTTTTTTTTTTTTTTTTGTCTGTTCTTTAATAGAAAGTAAAACTAAACATGGCTCTACTTTTCCCCACAATCTTTTAGACCTAATTTGACAGTGTTCACTCTCTACCATTAGCCGCTTTGCCTGAAAATAACGCTGCTAGAAGAATGGAAGTTTTAATTTTATACATTTTGGTGTTTACATACCAAAATTACTTCAGAAGTGTAAATTGCCTTAAAACGGTCTATTCTGTATTTAGGATCATCAAAGATAAAGATGGTAAAATATAATTCACCATTTTTGCTGCATATTTGCCCTTATACAGATTGTGAGCTTTACCAATTTGTTTGCTACTGAAAATTCATTACAAATCAATGACCTACTGAAAATGAAGTCCCAGCTTATCGATATCTTGTAAGCAACATACCTAAAATTTTGTATTGAGGTTGTGATAGTCATTATCAATACTGAGGCTGTACAGATGGTCAGCTAAATCTCATGGCACTGCTTGCAATCTCCAGTCAAAAAATTTAATGGGGTTTAATGGGGTTGACATGGGCCAAATATTCACTTACCATTACCAAGTATATTTACAAAGCCTCCATTCATTTGAAAGCAGTAGCTGAATTCTGGAAAATGTAATATCAAAACAAGATCTTTCAAAGAAAAAGGTTTCAGGTCTGGTTGTATCTCTGATTATGCATTAACCTGTTTCAGAGAAATTATTTCCAGACTTATTAGGACTGGATCTTTTTTATTTTATTTTATTTTATTTTATTTTAATTTCTTTATTTCTATGCTCTTTATTCAGAAGATTTTTGTATGAGTTTCTAAAATGTTAATATGCTTCAGTGTGAGTCAACTGTGAGATAATAACATCTATGTATTTTCTAGCCTTCACAGGGCCAGGCATTCAGCAAATAGCTAGCCAGTGAATCAAATTCAAGTAATCAGATCCCTGTCTGTCCACAACAACAGGCTTTGTCTGCTGTTTTTTGTTTTGTTTTGTTTTCCTTTTTTTCTTTTTTTTTTTCTTTTTTTTTTTTTTTGTGGATTGTTAACATTTGTGTATTTAAATTAACATGCACTTTTGTGAATACATAGAGGAAAATTTAGCTGTTTGAATAGGCACAAAACCTTATGGTTCTGGAATTAGAAATATGAATATTTCCAGGACATCTTGTATATCAACATTTTTGTAATACTTCCACAGTACCATATGTTTTCTGTGGTTTTGTCCAGTTTAATTTCTCAGTTTGCAAGTGGTAAAACTTCAGCTTCCTCTCCGGAGAAATAAAGCAAATCTTATTCCAAGTAGAGCTGGCCATTACCTTTTTCTTTTCCTTCAGAATTTAAATTTACCAACCAATTGCTTGTTCTGCTTATATTTCTCCTCACCCTTTTGAAGCAAATAGGTTTAAAAGCTCCCACAAAATGGAAAAGTATTTCCTTTTCTCCACATAACAGGTATAATGTGTGGAGAAGTCCAGTGAAGGACTTCTCAAAGTCAGAATTAAAAGCACAGGAGCAAGACAATGGAGCTCCTTTCTTCAGTGATAATCCTGCTTTCCCTTGTTTACAGCACCCCTAAGTTTCTCCTTGCTCCATTTTACTAGCACATATGTCCATCATACGTTTCATTATTGTAACCCAAAATATCATCTTCATCTCTTGTCTCCTCCCTGAGCACTCAGACAACTGAAAGAGATGAATAGGGCAGATGAAGAGTACTACTGTGCTTTTTCAGAGAAACTGCTCAAAGATCCAAGGTTAAAAAAAATTGAACTTGCAACTGAAAGAGTGGGAGGAAGATGAATACAGAGCCAATTAAAGCCTGCACAAAATAGATAAGAACATCAAAAAGCATCTGTCTCCTCAAACTCTAGCATTTGATGCAATGATGTTCATTTTCAAAGCAGTACACAAACATTAATTATTCCTCACAATACATCAGTGAGATAAACAAGAATCAGTTAATGCTAGCCAATGAGGTAGGAAGGAAGAGAAAATATTTTTTTTTACAATTATATTGGGACAAAAGGTCATATTGAGGGGAAATTAAAACTTCATGAACAAATAAAGAGATCAGTGAAACTAGTGATGATTATAACTGGACAAAGATGCTGAATTTTGGTCACTAGAAATTGAGTTTCTAATCTGAGCTTGCCAGCCTGGAGTACCTTAAAAGTCCTTGGAGAAAAATGGTGACCTCCAAGTGTGGTTCACCCCACATAGATTTCTATATCTAAGCAGCTCTGGTGGAGTTCCTAACTCTTTTTGGCTATGAGTAAAACCTGGAAATTCAACTCTTACAAAAGAGATATCGGTGGCCAATTCAGATACTTATGAGTTATCTGACCCACCAGTATAACTTGACTGATACAGTCAATGGGGCTGCGAGAGGATCCTGCTCAGCCTAAAGAAAATACCCATGGTGAAATTCATCTGTCTGAGCACAGTGCATCACCTTGGAACATCCCATCTGGCCTCCAACTGATGCTCCAGAAGGATGTGAGCTTCATTTATGTCCTTCATCATATCTAGTCTGTGTAGGACTTGTTGTAAAGTCACCATTCCAGTGAGGTAGCTCAGATGAAGTCAGGTGGGTCTTGATATGAACCCCATTTCTGATTTTGCATGATTAAATAAGGAGACACAAGTCCATCCCTTTGTATCCATCCATCCTTGCCTTTCTTCTCCTTCACTGAAAGCTCTCTGGAAAGGACTTTGTTCTATTATGTGTTTGCTCAGAGTATATAGTACAGCATGGCTCTTACCAATGCCTAGGACTCTCAGTACAGCAGTACAATTATGAAAAAGAATTTTCTTTGGAGAATAATAATAAATCTTTTTTTTTTTTTCTCTGAATAAGTATGAAATGACAGATGCATTGGGGAAAAGGAAGAAAGAAATGTGAATGTGGCAAGATTGTAGTTATGCAGAGCATAATGGAGTGTAAATGGTAACCTGTATAGTTTTGAGAATACTTTTAGGTCAAACATTACTTTTGCCTTTAAAAGGGAAATAAAAATCCATTTCTTAATAACTAGAAACTACCATTACAAAAATGAAACAACAAACAAACCTACTGAAATCCTGAAAACTGCTCAAATTTTTATATTAATCCATATGAATTATTGTCATTGCTAATTATTCACATTGCTATAAATTGACTCTGCTGAAGAACACCTTATATCGAACACAGTATTACAGTCACAGGGTCACTACACTGTATCTCTGGAATTTTCTTTATATGCAGGGAAAATTCAGACTCAGTCTGACATTTTTTCCCCAATTTATTTGAGCTCACTTAGGCTTGGAATACCTTTGTGTGGTAAACCTCATTGTTTAATTCTTTTGGATTAAGCTAGTTAAAATGTGGCATAATAATAGTCTAGTGTATGGCTGTCCAACAGCAATATTTTTCATGCCTGTAAATTCTGTACAGAATTGCTGGATATATTTGCAATGAAGCCCAAATGTTCAATAAAAAATCTAGTTAATTCATCATATTCATGCCTTACAGAAAAGAGCAAGCCAATGCCCAGATAGTCTCTGAATACATAATAAACCAAAATGAACATTTAAACCTAGAGTTTTCACTTTGCATTTTTGTATTTTTTTTTTCTGTTTCATTACTTATTTATTGAAAACCTCTCCTGAACTCTCATTACTGACTTATCTGAATCATCAACTTATAGGCTGAGTCATTCCATTAATTTGGGCTTGATAACATTCAGCCAAATTTACAGACAGTAAAACATATTTGTAGGCAAATTACCAGGAAAGAAATAAGAAAAAAAAAAAAAAAAAAAAAAAAAAAAAAAAAACACTATTAGACAAACCCTAGTCCTAATAACTATAATTAGGCACCCTGTGGTTGTCTAAATTTTGTGCATTTTGATTCCAGTACAGTCTTTATTACTGAATGAAAGAACTGGTGTTATAACATTAGGAGATAGATCACTTTCTAACTTACTTCTTTTCTTCCAAAAGATTCTAAGGTTCTTGTTAAAACCTACCCTATTCAGGAGAGTTTTGCTGTTATGTGTTGAGATGAAGCGTGACATTGAAAATGCAGTGGAGGGTAGGAAAACTTGCCTCTCAGGGAGACATTGCTCTGCAGTTCTGCTGATCTCCAAGTTCAGAGCTCAGCACGCTTTAATCAGAGGTGACTTTGAACCTTTGCATGAGCTGGAACCTGTTAAGATATTGCCTCTCCTCTTTCTCTTCCTGCGCAGCCCATCATATCCTGGTCAAACTGTGGCTGGATGTGATTTTAAGTATGCATGCTGGAGGTTGCTGAGCTGCATCCTAACAGAATCACTCTGTGTGAAAAGGCATGCCTACATGCAACAACATAACTCAATAAGGAAATATTTGAGAAAGCACCAAACATTCAGGCAAGTCTATGTGGCCCAGTGCAATTATTCACAGTCCAAGTTTCAGAAGCTGTGAAGCCACATCAGCCTGATGCTGAGCTTTCATCTGGCACTAGAGCTGTTCCATGCAATAAACTGCTTCTGGGACCATCTCTAGTTGAAAACATTTTTTTTTTTTTCATTTATTTTTCTCGTGGGTTTATTATTTGTCTGGATTAGTTGTTTGTTTGTTTGATTGGTTGTTGTTGTTGTTGTTTGGCTGACTTGCATGACTGGCTAAATTGCATGGCCAATTTAGGCAAGAAGGCAAACCCTGAATGTATAGGATATATATAATGGAAGAAAGTACATTTGAGATGTAGTTAGTGATTACAAGGACCGGGACTCAGCTTAGGCTGCCATGGCAGTCCATTGCAATTAAAGCATCTAGCTCATACTTCTGAGAAAGGCTTCTCACAGGTGTCCTAGGTGTTTTCCCACAGAGCTGAATAGCTGAAAATTCTTTGGGTAGACACAAAGAATTGACCTCCTTGTGAGACTGCCATATAGATATGTGACATAAGCCAATGAAAATAAAGGCTTCATCTTCACATACTTGAAAAGATGGTAAAGGGAATGCAAGGATCATTAACTGGTGAAACCTATTCACAAGACAGATAATTTTCAGCATATTTCTTCTAGTCTTCAGTCCTACACAGCTGCAGTGGCGATACCTTCAGAAACATGCCCTCCACTCAGTACAGTAACTGGATGGATTTTATACATGCACCTTGCAAAAAGAAAAAGTTGTTTTTATGGGGTCAAAGTAACAGATGTACTTTATGCATTCAGTTCAAGATATCCAGTGTCTGGAGAAAAAAAAAAAATGGACAAAATGAGTGAAAATATTGGATATTATCTTCTCTTTATATGTGAACATTCCTACTTAGTTAACTGGTCCACACCATTATCCTGAGTATTTATGTAATTGACATGTATCACTGGGCAAGGGCAATGCTTATCCAAATGTCTGTCTTCAAAGAGTCTCTTTCTCTGGTCCAGCTGGGATGCAGTTGACTTTCCCCACAACAGTCTGTATGCTGTGCTTTACACTTGTAGTAAATGAGACCTTCATAGCCATTCTTCTGAACCTGGTTTACACACCTTGCCATTGAAATCATTCTTGTAATGTAGAAATCTGCATTCTTCAGAATGGAATTTGAGATAATTTAGTCATGACTCAGAACTGGTAACTTTTCAATCATTCATCTTTTACTACTGAAATACATGCATTTTTTTCCTACATAATAGCATAGATTAGGAGTGGTGGGGTTTTGAGGTGGTTGTTTTTCTCCTTATGTTTCGCTCTTGTGTAACATCATGTTTGTGTATGCATGCTTATGCAACTATGTATTCATGTGTTTTTGTGGATATGCTGCAGCTACTGTCCTATGTCCTTTTATTATATTCCTAAGAATGTCTTTTTGAAGAATGGTGAAACCAAAAATAATTGTTTTTTACTATAATTTATGCCTCTATTTCATAAACAAATATCTAATCCTTGTCATTATTGAAATTATTAATTACAATATTTACTACCATCCATTAAACTCTTAAACTTTCTCAGGCCTGAAATTTCTTTCAAGCAACGTTTGCTAAATCCCCTTTAGTCACCTTTTTATTCCTCTAAAAATGTCTTGTATTAAATCCACTCTTCTCCTATTACCTTTTTAATTGCCCACAAAACACTGTATCAAATACTTCATTAGAGATCAATTAACACATGTCCTCTGATCAATACGCTCTTAGTCAGAACTACAAAACAAAAAGCAGAAAACAAGCAAGCAAACTATCCACTTGATCATTTTTAGACACTGGGAAGAAAAATTAATAAGAGGATGCCATTTCCTCTAAAATTAGTTTTTCATCACCTACACATTTTTCCACATACCTATCTCCTGCACATTTTAATTGTGATACTGACTGGAATAAAGCATTTTGTTTGAGTCCCATGAAGTGGCAGTGATGTCAGAAGCAATTACAGTTAAGATTCCAGTTGCTTCTATTCCTGACCCCACATCTAGAGTAAGGTGGCCTGCATATTTGTAAGCAGCCACAACTTCACATCATTTTCATTGAATAAATTTTGCCATTGGAGACAGGCAGGATTGTTAAATTGAACTTCAGTAGTGAACAAACTATGAACCGTCTATGGACATGCATAAATTGTCTCCTTCCCTTACCCTCATCTACAAAGAAGAGTCAAGGTCTCGGTGAATATTTTCTGGTATGTATAATGTTTGAGATACCAGTGTTTGAATGTTGGACCTAAGATGAAATAAGGATTTTATATATATTAGTTATATATATATATAATACATAATACATAATATATATAATATAGACATATATAAAATTTATATTACATATTATATATTATATACATATATAAATGTATATATATATATTTATATAAATATATAATAAATATTCCTAGAATGATATGTTTATTTGCGGGTTTTAAGATACAGAAAATGGAAACACTTCCTAGGCCATTCTTAGATTATAGATAAACCTCATCTGTCCTCCCATGCTCCTCAGGGAAACCAAGGAAATTTATCACAAATAATTGTTATCACAATGCATTTTAATTTCACTCAGTTTGCTTCAGTTTCAAGACTATTTACATGATGAAAGTGGCATTCTGAGACTGGCAGAGAAGAAACTAGAACTCTTTCCTTAGTCATTTCATAACTTTAAGTGAATGGTCTAGACTTGGTCTTAAATTTTATTGCACTGCATTGCCTTTAGAAAGGTAAAACATGGTAGAAAAAAAAAACAGCTATTATAAAATAAATATTTGTATTTACAGAGAAAAATGTACCACTATGCTAAAACTGTGATCCTGATCATGGATTTTGGAAAATTTCTGGTCTATGTGTTAATAAATCTACAAATAAAAACAATTATCATAGAATTTACAAAGGTTTTCATTTAGATTTGTATGTAGTTTCCTTAATAACTTTACATCGAGAACTTAAATTATTATGTACACTTCTTCATTACTTCTTAAGAATTAAGGCTGTAAAAGTAAACAAAAATTCATCTCATAACTGCAGATTGTTCCTGCATTCACATGCTTGCCAATGCCCTCCCCAAGTGAAATAATTATTTTGATCCCCACATTTTAGACAATCAAATTCAAAATCACTTCTGACTTTGAAGCTTCTGTACAGATTCCTTAGGTTCTCTTCTCCTGGTTACATTTCAGGTATTGTTTTCTAATTTACAGTTGGAAAATTATTGTGCTGGTTTTATTGAAGTACTTTGTCAAAATAACTTTTTCCAAGCTACTTCAAATACCATTTCATTTTGGTGTACCTTAAAACATTACATTTCCCTAATACAAATTTGACTCCAGGATCCATAAAGTAGATGACTATTGTCTCAGATTAGTCTTATTATCTTGTTTGCCTGATAAAGAGGTCACACTGCAGAGAAGTATCTAAAGCATACATAAGCAATCAAGAGCAATTCCATTACTGTGCATAAAAAAAAAGTAAAAGATAAAGCTGGTCTTTCTCATCAATGCACAGAAAACTAGATTAGAGAAAATGAGACATATGTCAATTAGCTTAGGAATGAGTTTCCTTCCCACCATTTGGCATCCACAGCCTAATTACTCAAACATATTCTCAGAGCAAATCCAGGAAATGTAAAGAGTAACTGACATATTATTTTACGTGCTAATTAGTCTTTTTGTACATCATTAAAATGGTTCTGAAGCCAATCTGCTTAAACAACTGTACGCCTCAATAACAAGAAAGAAAATAAACATAATTATTACAAAGTTCTCTTCTTCACATCTCAAAAGGCAGCAGGTGTTTTGGGCCATCATCTGGTAGCAGATTCCTCAGACATGTCTAGCCATGGCTGTCTTCAGTGTTGGCACACTCTGGACAGAACAATCTTTTTCTTGTCCTCTTCTGGCACCAAGACATAGCCTCATCTCATTTAAAAGAAAAAAAAAAAAAAAAAAAAAACTTCTCTTTTTTTAGAGTATAAATCAAATCCACTCATAAAGTAAATCACCTAAATTCCTCTAATATAACACCTCTGGCACCTTGTCACTAATATAGAGTCCAGTAGATTAAATCAAGGGTGGATTTCATTATAAGTAAAAAGAAGTAAGCATCCTTGGTGCCCTATGCATGCAGAGAGGCTGTGCAGCTCTGCACAGGGCTGTGGCTGTGTTCAGAGCTGACCGAAGAGTCATGCCATCCCAAGCAAGGGAATAAACCGGATGGCTTAGCTTAGTGCATGAAATTGTCCAGAGGCTCTCCAGGAGGTGACCTGGCACTGTACGACCCCTCATTCCTGTCCATCTCTGGTCTACATCCAAGTGGCCATGTGAGGTGGCCATGGTAAAGCCTGAGACAACCCAGCCCTACAGATGCCACTGGGGACACCAGCCATGAAGAGAAGTTATGGGGAATCACCACAGACCAAGCATGGCCAGTCTCTCCTCCCATTCCCATATAGGTCTCTTCTTTCCCAGTTCAGACAAGCAAAGTCTCCCTGTATCCCTTCCTCTGCTCTGCTGCTTTCTCATGGCAGCTGCCTCACAGCTTTTGGCCCTGGTGACATTAAGGAAGAGAAATTCCCCAGCAGAAGCCCTGGTTTGGTAACAAGGTAGAGAGAGGACCTTACACCCAAAAACACACTGACCCAAGGTACTCTGGAGATCTCTGTGCCTGCCTCCTATGTGCCAACATGTCAGCCTCTCATACATACATATGTAATCACAAACACATGACCTCTGATGGACTACTCATGTTTCTTCACATATCGCGTATTTCTAAACTGTGTTTCTAAGAAGGTTTTTTATATTGTCTACACAGATGATAAAGACTTGCAGCAGATGATCCTCTCTAAACCAAAGAAGTAGGACTGAGATAACACTTTCACACTTATTAACAGAAGATGTCAGATTTGGCATACCACAGCCCATTCTGTCCTGTTGTTCCAGTCTTTGGTGAGTACCATGCTGACATACTGCGGTTACAGACCACAAGGTCCCCAGATCTAAATTCACCACTTTTGGCTATTGAATATTTTTTATAGAATGACATTTTGTAGTTGAACTATCTTTCACTGGACTTTAGTGCTTACATAATTTACTTTGAAGTTAACGGACAAGGAAAGAATGGACTCCAAGGAAAACATATTCCACTGAATAAAGCATGTACTTAAAGCTGTGTGCATGAGCATTTCAAGATTCTTACTTAAATTCTTTATTCATTTATCTCACTGGAATAGAATAGAATAGAATAGAATAGAATAGAATAGAATAGAATAGAATAGAATAGAATTGGAAAGAACCTTCAAAGATGCTGTAGTTCAACTGCCTGACCACTTCAGACCTACTCAAAAGTTAAAGCATATTAATGAAAGCATTATTCAAATGCAAATGCATCTTGAACACTGACAGTCATGCGACAACAGCCACCTCCCTGATAAGCCTGTTCCAGTGTTTGACCACTCTCACTGTAAAGAAATTTTCCCAATATTCAGTCTCAACCTCCCCTTGGAAAAGCTTTGTGCCTTTCCCACACGTCCTGTCATCATTTCCCAGGGAGAAGAGATCATCACCTCCCTCTCTGCTTCCCATCTCATATGTCTTTTTTTTGTTTGTTTGTTTGTTTTAAAACTTCATAGGAAGACATATTTTGTGCTGAATGAGGACCATGGCCTTTGCTGCATGAGAGGGAATTAATTTTGAAATACCTTTAATTATTACTGTGGTCAGAATATGAGGTTGCTAACTCAGCAGAGGCAAAAACAGTAGTGCAGAACATTTGTCTGTTCTGGAGGTAATGTGATTTATAGACACTTAGGTGCCAGACCTGGCTTGGAAGTGGCCCTAAAGAGCATGAATTTCTCAGCAAGAGATGTCACATAGTAGTGAATTTACCCTCACTTCACACAATGCCAATATTTTGCTTGGGTGAAAATAAAAGCTTCTGTTTACAGCTATGTAACCTGGAGACAGTGGTTAGATGGGTGTAGTCACCAGGAGGTGACATGCTAAACAATGTTACCATCAGTAACACTAAAGGTAAAGATTATAACTGATATCCAAAGGATCACTTCCCTTGACCTGTTAGCAAATCTCTTCCTAAATGTAACTCAGGAGGCTGTTGCCGTTGTTTGCCATGATGGCACACTTCTGCCTCTTGTTCGGCGGGTCCACCAGAATCCCCAAGTCCTTCTCTGCAAAGATATTTTTTTTTTCCAGGTGGGCATCCTTACTTGGTGGAATAAAACTAAAAAAAAATAAAACATAGTTTTATTATTTAAGTTACCCTTTGAGTATAGAAAACTCATCCACTAGTGATGCTTGTCCCTGTGCCTTATATAGTAGCCAAGAGAGGGAATATGTAGCAACATGAAAAGATACAGGAGCATATGCCACATGAGATAGGTATTATGGCAAATATGGAAGTTTTAAGTGCTCCCATTTGTCCTATTTTTCCCCATCTCTCTCAATAAATGTGTCTTCTGATGGAATAATTTCCTCTAAGACAGGAGAAAACGAGGCCAAGCTGTGCACAAACTGAGTCTCAGAAGACCCTCTATAACCTTCACTAGAAGTGACCTTACACAATGCAAGTTGAAAATGTTCCTTCAGCTGAACACTGTGGCACAGTGCGGCCAACAAACATTTGTAGAAGACTGCAAAAATTAGCATGAACGGAGCCCACGGAAGGGAGGTCTGCTTCTGGACACTTTATGGTTACATTAAACAGCTGAGGACCTCTCATGTTCCAGGATGTCTGATGTTCCTCATTACAATAGTAGAAATCTCTCATTCTCCTCGTGACTGCTTCAGCTAATGCAAAAGCAGGAGCAGTATTTGTATTACTCCTTGACTTTTCCCAAGGTTACTGCATTGGAGAGCTTCTATCCAGCAGTGCTTGTAGAGTAAAGGCAGCTGCCAGGTGTCTAGCTGTTGTGCTAGTAGGAATTAAGGCAGAGGGGATTAAGGAAATTAAGGCACAGGAATGCTTATCTGGTGTGGTCCAAGTGGATTTAGGGTTGCAGTAAGGATACAGGCACTCTGTTGGAAATAAAATGATGCCAGCTGCAAGCACCGCTCGGTACCAATGTACTACTGTATGAAGGTGGTACCCTGGTTCCTGCACCAGAGAGGCTGCTCGCCACTCTCAGTCATGGCAGAGAACATGTACAGAACATTCCTGCAAACAGTTGCACAACTGCAAACAGCTGCAGGAATGTGCTGTACACATTCTCTTTTTCAACAGAGGGTTTCTAAACCTGATTCACATTGTTGTTTTGACAAAACATAGATGGGAAAACACTCAACCTCACATTCAAAGAGAGGGAAATGTTACAACTGCCTCTGAATGTGTGATGACCAAATATTATCTGGGAGATAATATTTGATGATCCCAGCATCTTATGAGCTCTGTTGTGTCTCTGAGTCTTGTCATGAAGTGAATGAACAGTTCATTCTTTGCTGTTTTATAAATCAAGTTTCCTAAATTTATAGGATTTGTATTTTGGTTTTGCCTCCAAACTTGAGAAGTTAAAGACAGACAACTTGATACAAAAAGGAAGATGCTTCATCTCTACTGTGGCACAATGGAAATCCATAAGCCCAGGATATTCCAGAGTGCTTTTTATCTGAATGTTTTGTATACAAAATTGAATAAACTGACAACAGATCAGTTCTGATTTTACAAGCCTCTCGTCATTTTAAAATGAGCTTTCTTTTTAATGTAACTTTATTTTTAATCTGCACTAGGAATAATTTACTCTAAAAGCAGTGCTGGATCATTTCTCTACTTTCTTATTTACTGTCTGAATTAACCGTCATCTTTAATCAATTACTGTGAGCATTTCTTCCTATTAGTTTTCACCAGAAAAGTACCTGAGGATTTAATAGCCCTAAGGCAGTCTTTTGATTTCTGACAAAGCAAAACTGAACTAAATTCACCCAACTGATCCTGTTAATGTCAAAACAGGGACAGCTTTTTCTATCACTAATCTGGTTTTAATTTCTGAAGATGTTTGCAAATTTGGAAGCCTCAGCTTTACAAACATCAGAACATTTATTTATTTATTTATTGTTCTTCTAAGTTTTGCCTTTGAAAATAAATCATTGCTATTATAATAGTCTCTGTTAAAAATAACTTTCTTAATTTTTTTGTATTGAAGAAACTCTATTAAGTTTTGTTTTGTTTTGTTTTATTTTTTCCAATTGCTGTATCTTGGGGACAGGTTATTTTTTTAAGATGTTGAAAATAAACTGGGAAACAAGAATGGATTTTAAATTGACTTTCTGCTATTACATTATTGAATCATTGCATTTACAGAAGACACACTCTGGAACTGTAATAGCAATTTACGATATTAATTGCCAGCAATGGATACATATATTACTAAAAAGAGAGAGCTTCTTGAAAATATACTTTGATAAAACTCATTGTTGACAAAACAAAGACACTGGAGGGAAAACTATAAGTTGCAGGAAAATATTCATGCACTCAAGGGCCTATGCAGTTCTAGTTCCAACAAAGTGAGAATGAGAAGAAATGAAAATCTGATCCACTGAAACCACTACCATTTGCATTGACTTCCATAAGACCAGGTTCCTATTTATTTTAAAAGCTAGAGTATGTAATCACGGGTTAATCTTCCAGCCATTGAAAGGTTATTTCTGTCTTGACAGAATAGATGCAAGTTCATTTCATATCTCTGAGCCTGTTAGCAGCAGACCAATACAGTTTTTTTACAGCAGTTATGATTTTGATTTTCTAGGAGGCAGAATTGCATGCATTGTTTTTGTTTATCTGTTGATACTTTCACATAGGAACAATCTGATTCTGAAACAGGATGTGTGTGGAGGAAAGATTCATCCTCACCAGTGAAGATGAATTCTTTTCTTATTTATTTATTAGTTTCTATAAAGTCCCTTTCCTTGGTCATTTCCAAGCTGTCTGGTAGACATAGGGGTTATAGGAAGCTTCAGAGATACCCAAAATATCCCCAAACAACCACAAAGAAACAAAGAAGCAAACAATAACAAAAAAGGCATGAATTTAACTTCCACTAAGGATTACTGTTCATCACCTGTCTGTATCTACATACTAAATCCTGGATGGTTACTTCACTCTGGACTTGATTGTAATGTGGTTGAATAAACAGCACGGAGAGGAACAGGTGAAGTGCCGTAAGTGTTCCCTGTCACATGGATGAAAACATGAAAGCAAATGGGGCAGTTCCATTGGGAAAGGCTGGCACTTACCATCTGTCCCACTATCCTTCCCCCTCTTTCCTTGGTGAATCTGATAGGGCAGGATGATTTGTTGTGTACAAACACAGAACAAAAAGTCTGCTCTGAAGACTCTACATTGTTTTAGTTTGTGCTTTTTCTTTCTTCTTTTTTTTTTTTTTTTCATTTTTTAATAGATAATTCAATATGCTCTCAATTGGTTAAAACACAATTGTTGATCTTTATTGTCTTCCATTTGCCATATCATTTAAGAGGAATTAACTTTGCTTCTGTTTTTCAATTTTTAATCCTTGACCATTTTTCTGAATTGTTTAATATGTGGAATAAGTCCTTCATTGCCTCATCAGTTTTTATAACACATTCACTTTTTGCAAACATTAAAAAATGTCAGTAAACTGCTTTATTTTTCATCTGGGAAATCAAATGGAAAATTTATTCCTGACATTTTTCTTTTTAAAGACAGCTAACAGGATGAATGCATACTGGAGCAGAAAGTATCTCATTGATTACCCAGTCTGAGTTGTGGCAAAAGACAAAACAGAACATTTCACAAGCCATTCTTGCACAGAAATCTATGGTACCAACCTTCAGTGCATGACTCAGTGTTACCTTGCTGCTTAAAAAGCCCTACAACAAATATGAGAAGTATCTGCTGGCCACTGGTATGATGCAATAATGATGCTGCCCATAGTATATTGTTTGCACACATGAGCAAGCAAGGACCTCTTAATCTAGACTATATATAGTAGTAATTTGAGTGTTTACATAAATCACATACTGTACTTTTGTTACTCAGCCAAGGGGGACATGAAACTTAATACCATGAACTAATTCATCCTGAGCAAATTCCAGTAAGGTAATGAATTAAGGCATAGTTTAAATAAGATATGTCTCAGTTAGGCTGGTTCCTAGGCTACTGTAGGCTTTCCTTTGGGTTCTCATACTTGCTATCTCCCCATCAGAGAGAGAGCTCCATCATGTCACAGCTACCTGGCATATTCTTAGTACCACATCTTAGAAGAAGGAATGGTCTTGGAGGTGTTTCTCAACTAGCTAGACATGGGTGACCTCTTCATTTAATTTTCTGTCTGGTGAAGAGAAATGGTCATTTGAACGCCATGAGATGAAACTGTCTCAGCCCCTACTATTCCAGCTTCTAGCCATATCTTTCTAAAGCATTTTCTTTTAAGATTTTCTAGTATGTTTCCAGACACTGCATATCAAAGACTTTAGGTAAGACTATATAAAGATTGACAGAGTATGTAGAGCTTCTCAATCATAATCAAATCAGTGTTTAACTCAATTCCCAATAAACTAAATAGACTATGAAAATTGTTTAGGCTTCACATTCTACTAACGAACTATTAGGAGCACTCCAAGATAAATATTATTTTCAAGTTTTCTATGAAATACATCATGATTTCCCCCCTTGAAATCTATCTTGAAATCCAATAAATATATATATATATATATAAAAACATTTATTAATAAAAAAAAAAATCTTGCAAGCCCTTGGGGTAAAAAAAAAAAAAAAAAAAAAAAAAAAATCAGCATTAAACATATATACGATAGATTTTTTTTCATATGCAATAATAATAATAAAAAAGTTTCTATTTATTTATTAAATAATTTATTTTATATAATGTGAGATCTTAAAAAGAGATTTTGGCAGCTTCATCTGAAAGAATGACAAGATTTCACACATTTCTCTTTAGCATTTGCAGTTTTAGATTTGCACTGAACTGAAGTGCTTAATTTTCTGCATTCAAAAGAGACATTTCTGGAACCAGAAAACACTTCCTGTTCATGTATTTCCTGTTAAACTAGGCCCTGAAGACCGTTTAACCCTTTCTAAGATATTGACCTTTTGCAGCAATATTCTTGGCAAGAAAACTTAACTAGGAACAAAAAAGGTCTTTCTTTAATTTACATGCTTGCAGAAATCTCAGAAGTGCATCTCAAATCCAGCATTTTTAAGAGACAGATGTACAATGGGAGGAATTCCTGAAGGTTCACTGCACATATGTTGTGTCAGCTGAATAAAGAGAAAAGGTAGTATAAAAGTTGAATACTTATAAAATGTCAATTCTATATGTCAAAACTTCAGAGAAACAGTTGCAAAGAAACAAATGAAGGTTATACTGTAGCACTCATGAAAAATGTCAGAAGACTGTTGTTTCTCCTATCTGAGTAGATGAACTGTTCGTTCTGGTGAGCAATGATGGTCAACATTTAAAAGCTATGTTATACTTTTCACATTAAAAAAAATGGATGAAAAATGCAATGTAGAAACTCATTTATGTATCTCTCTTTTTCTTTACAACTGTTAACTTCCCCCCCCACACACACACATACACCAAATAAATAAATAAATAAATAAATAAATAAATAAATAAATAAATAAATGCACTCAAGGAAAAGCAGTACCAGCAGCTCTGAAAACTGTGGAACCAGGTCCAATACTGACTAAAATGTAAGGTGAAGTAATTGTAACAAAATTTTCTCTATTCAATTTATACTAAAGGAGACTGTTCTTGCAAAGATTACTTTAGACAAACACTTCTTCCTTTAGTTTACTTTGCTAAGGATAACATCCTAATTGCATTGCATTTACTTAAAGAATTGGAAAAAAAAAATCAAAGCAAATATTTTTGTAGGAGAACATGTTTGTAGCTCTGTTAAGTATGCTGTAGTGTCAGGCTAGCAGCTGTTGAGACATTTTGTCTGGTGAACCAAAGGAACACAGGAGCAGACAAAAGTAGAAAACAACTGGGATCATCCATGTGTGGTATAGTGGTAAGCGCCTTCAGCACTCATGTTCTCCTGTTCACTTTCACTGGTATTAGCTTGACATTTAAGGCACTGTTATTGCTGATGTGATGTTGAAACCTCTCAAGCAGACAGAAGAACTTGGGTTTCTAGTATGCTCACTGATTTCTCAGATAAATGAGCTTTTGTAGACAAGGAAGGCATTCCTTCATCTGCACATGCATTTTAAAAATTAAACCCTGTTGTTGCCCACTCATGAGTCTAATCAAAGCAAACAAAAATAAAATAAAAATAAAAATAAAAATAAAAAATAAAAATAATAAAAAAGCTTCAGATGCTTACCTCAAGGAATGAACATGAGTTGTGAGCCCTAAGCAGGAACAGGTGCCCCCTAGTACTATAAGATGCCAAAGTCCTAACAAACAATAAGATTGAAGGCACAAATGTTTCTTTTGTTTTCTTTTGTTTTGTTTACTCAGAAAATTAAGTTCATATGATCATATTTTGGTTCAGCTTAGAAAATCCACAAAATCATAGGATCTTCCTGGAGTGGGAATGTGTTCCAGAAAATCTGATCCTAAGTGATATAATATTGGACCAAGGTATGAAGCAGAAAATAAACATTAAAAAGAATAAACCCAAAGTTGATAAAAATGTACAATATCTAGTACATTGTAACACACTGTGTTTAATATCCCATAATGTTATAACAGCCCCCTCCCCATCCCCCCTAACAACAAACAAACAAACAAACAAACAAACAAAAAAAAAAAAAAACCTGCTGAAAATAAAAGTAGCTTTAGCTGTACGACTGTAGGAACGATGCAATTTCCCAGTTCTTTACTCTTAAAAGACTGCAGAGATACTTGTAATTTTGTTTGTATCAGGCTACCAAAACATGGATAAATTTTCATATTTATTGATTTTTTCTTGTTTCTCATCCATCTGATTAGAACAACAGAAAACCAACCATACGAGCAAGGACTTTTGTAGGGAGTATTTGTGAGGAGGAAACAAGTGCTAAAGCACCAAATTGCATGCCTTATCTCATTTCCTAATGAATCATTAAAAGCAAATAAGCAGTAAAGCACCAAATTGCATTTGTTATATCATTTCCTAATTTTTATTTTTAAGTTTCATTTCTATTCACTTGGTCCAAATATTTCCTGACATCACACAAACAAAAGTTGAAATTACTTGTTAAAGTTCTTACAGAATCCTTATTGACAAACAATAATAACATATATAAACAAAATATATATAATTATATATGTATAATATATATATATTATTTATATAATATATATATATATTATATATAAACAATAATAGGTTTAAAATTGCTAATAGCACTAATCTAATGGAAGATAAGATAAACCCTTCATTTTTCATTCAAATTATCTTAAAGTATCCTCTTCTGATATCTTCATCCCTTTCTGAATCCACTTGGAACGTAATTGTGAATGTTCGTATAAAACTCTTACCTTTTGAACATCAGGAATCAGTCTTGAACTTTATGATGAGTAGCTACTCAAGTAGGACTTATGACATCAAGTGAGTTCATGGCAACAATATGGTATCAGGATCTTGACAGAAATTTGGCTGTCTATGAAGAAAATCGTCATCCAAAGTGCTTAGACATCACTTTTCTACACTGGGTTCACAACAAAGAATTTGCAAGTAAATCTTTCTTTTTTTCCTTCCTTCCTTCCTTCCTTCCTTCCTTCCTTCCTTCCTTCCTTCCTTCCTTCCTTCCTTCCTTCCTTCCTTCCTTCCTTCCTTCCTTCCTTCCTTCCTTCCTTCCTTCCTTCCTTTCTTTTTCTTTCTTCCTTTCTTTCTTCCTTTCTTTCTTCCTTTCTTTCTTCCTTTCTTTCTTCCTTTCTTCCTTTCTTTCCTTCTTTCTTTGCCTTTCCTTTCCTTCTGTCTTTATTTCTTCTTGCTTTTCTTGCTTTCTTGTTTCTTTCAATCCAAAACAAAGTTCTCTAATTTTCTTTGTGGAAATATTTAAAAGAAAATAAACTATTTGCACTGTTTTGTTTTACTTTGTTATTCAGTTCTCTTGTTGTGAATAGTATTTCTTACTAATGCCTGTAAGGAATTTCCTTTTCCTTAAACGTAGGTTTCCTGTGTTCCATAGAAATGTATCAGATAATGTTAGTACATGTACTTCACTTACACCTTTAAAGTAAAGCTCAGTTTAACAGCAAATGTATGCTATCTAGTCTGTTAGCCTGTCCCTGATTTTCAGCTTAAAACATGAATGCCTATGTGTTTATTTTTAAGGCAAACGTGCTTAACTGGTGTAAATATATATATATATATATATATATATATATACATATATATTTATATAAAACATCCTAAAGTAGAAAGTGATTCCAGTTTTGTGTGATGTGGTTTCTAGGTTTCTACAATACTTCCAACAGTGAAAAGTGTTACTTACAACCTGCAGATTTGATCGAGAGTAATTTTATATTGATCATTAATTAAAATGGAGAACACACAGTCTCGTACTTGACAACAACTTAATATCAGTTGTGCTTTGGCATGAGTCCCTCACTGTAGATGCCCATCTCTCTCCTGACAAGTGGAAGCAGGGACAACCAGCTTAGACTACTCATCTAGCTTTTAAACATCCAATTGTAGCAGAGATGATGCCACCCTTAGAAATGTACAAATCTATCTTATAGCTAACTTAAAAAGCAAGGAACAAAGCACTTTTAAAAACTATATCCATTCACAGTTTCTGAACACAGTTTGTATTTCAAGTAGCATCCATGTAAGAATATCAGCTGCTTATCTCTGATGCTTATTGATAGAAATAGGCCTGATTAAAAAACAAAAAAAAAACACTAGGACACAAAACAGTGATCACCCAGTTCAGGAAAAGTGGTCCATGAATAAGGATAGAATTCAAGGCACCACTGTGATGTCTAAAAGTACTGTCAAGTTCACACTGCTGCAATGCAGTACAGAAACAGGACAATGAGAATGGGAAATTTATCATTGCCTTGTTTCAGTAAATGTTAGCAAACAGAAAAAAAAAATCAATTTCTCATCAGACACAGTTGCCATAGTAAACATCTATGGAAAAATAATAAGCAATGATTAAACAGAGCAAGTCAACTTTAGTATAATTAAATTATTTGCAGAGATAGGTTCGCTGTTTGTAACATTAGAAATGTAATTGCAAAGAAATTAACTCCAGGGCTGGTTACCAAGCTGTATGAAATTATTTTTAATTGAAATTTAAATTGTCAGAAACATATTCAGATTTTTTAATCTCCTTCTGCACGTTCAACTAATTTGACCTAAAACAACATTCAGGGATAGTGGCACTTCTTTTTCACTATTCTTGTAATACATAATAGTTTTTGGTTACATAACAGTTTACAGTAAGGAATCAGGATTTTAGGAATCATGCTGTGGTATAGTATTTTTGTGTTATTTTGGAGAACACATAATTTATAAATTATGAACCAGAATTTATGTTATGGTTATTAGTAGTTGTAGGTTTGTATAATATGTCTTGTATCATCTAGTCCTATTTTCTAACACAATATCCATGGATTCTGTCAAAGATCTACATGTAGAACTTCATGTTGTTTTTAAAGAAAGGGCATAAGAATGACTACACTGGGCCACAAATGTCATTTTCTCACTATTTTTATCCAAGAATAGCCAACGATGTGTACAGAAAACCATAGGAAATATATATTTTGTCCAAGATGACTAGTGAACTTTGATACTGAGATTAGTTTGAGCATTATGGAAAAACTGTCCACAAAATGGTATTATCATTCCTAGTTTAATACTCTTCTCTGGCCCATAAATAGATACTAATATGAGCAGGGCAATTCAACTTACCTATTTTAGACATGTACTTTTACATGAGACAATTTATGAATGTCCCTTTCTCTTCACTGATTAAAAAATGAATAAAAATGGTGAATTGATAATCAATATATGCTAAATTAATGTATCGTTAATATAAGTCTTTACCCTGTACCTTAAGCTTTGCTTCCCTTCCTTCTTTACCAAAAGGGTTGTTAGGCATTGGAATGGGCTGCCCAGGGAAGTGGTTCAGTGGTTCATCCCTGGAGGTCTTTAAACAATATTTAGATGTAGAGCTTAAGGATATGGTTTAATGGAGGACTAGTTAGTGTTAGGTCAGATGTTGGACTAGGTAATCTTGGAGGTCTCTTGCAACCTGGATGATTCTGTGATTCGGTGATTCTATGATTTGACCACCTAAAGTCTTGTTAATATTGATTACATGTTGTGACAAGAAGAAAATCACAGAATCATAGAATATCCTGAGTTGGAAGGGACCCAGGAGGATCATCAAGTCCAACTCACAGCACCACACAGGTATATCTAAAAATTCAGACCAAATGACTAAGTGCACAGTCTAAATGCTTCTTAAACTCCAACAGGCTTGCTGCAGTGACTGCTTCCCTGGATAGCCTGTTCCAGTGATCTGGAACAAAAAAAAAATTTTTTTTTTTTTTCCAGTGATCTGGAACAAAAGAAATCTGTGGGTTTGTTGCCTTCTTGACATATAAGAGATTTTCTTTAAAAGTATTTTGTGATTGCAAAGCATAATGAGAATGGAGGCCATAACTGCCAAATATTTCAGGAAAAAAAAAAAAATCCCCCTAAAGTAATAGTAACTGGTAAATTAAACTGCCTCCCAAGCAGGCCAGGCAAGAAAAGGCAAGACATTAAAGCAAAAGGGGGAAAAGAGGGGACGTACAGTGGAAAAGGTGTAGGGTAAGAGAGACAGTTGGAGGTAAAGCATTAGCAAACCAGGAACACACTTGGATGGGGCTGATGCTTCAAGGAGGTAACTGGAATTCCCGAACTGACCAACAATGCACTGCTTCTTCAAGGACCTACTGAACTAAGACAGTGAAGTGAATTCTGGAAATTCTGTGCAGTAATAATAATTAAAACAAAATGATCTATAGCATTTTTATTAACTCTACCTATCAAATTCCATACCAAACAAAAAGCGAAAAGAAGGAGCTTCATATCATGCATGTCCAAAATCTTTGCCAATAAGTAGCTCACAAGCATTTCTGGACACCTAACTTAGCAGTTCCTTTTACTCTTATGCAACTCCATTTCTTTCTTGAGACATCTTTTACTAAGCAAAATTAAATCCTACTAGTTATCTTAGACTGCAAAATTCTCTCCATAATTCAAACTGCAAACTTGCATCTGATGTAATACTCTTTCTAACTTAATGAACCATGTTCATATAGATTCAATGGATGAAGTCTCTCTGAAGACTTGTAGAGAGGGACTCCTCTCGCTAAATCTTACTGCCTAATTAATCCAAAACCATGGTGATTTGCTTCTAACAGTTGCCATCAAATTTAATCTTTTTTATGTCATTGTGATAGGAAACGGAAAGCAAGGGACACACAAATGGAAATGGAAAAAATTGCAGGAGACAAGGTAGGAAAAAAGGCTACAGAAGTGAACAGGGAAGAGGCTGTTGTGCAGGAGGATAAAAAACTGTCACAGATAATGTTCCTAGGAGCATGTCCCCTTTGAATAAAATAAAAATGATAAGGAAGTAAGTGCTTGTCTCCATTCAACACATATATTTGGGCAGGGATGAAAAGGGATGTTTTCTGCTTCTTTTCCACCTCTGCAGGTATACATTTCAAAGCACAACCAAGACTTTAAAAGACAGCACAGGAACAACCTTTCAATATTGATGCTGAAGAGTATTTATAGCTGACCTGGAAAAAGAAAGCTTTAAGGAAAAAAAAATACACAATTTTCTGTAGCGTATTCCACCTTGAGGAGATTGCAAGAACAATTGTTAAGCAATTGCTAAGCTTAATTTTTTTGGCTTTGAAACTTTGGCCTGATGGTATTTCAAGACAAGGTCAAGAAGTTATGTCTGGCAAATCTTAAAGTAACAAGTTGCCATGACACCAAAGGTGTTTCCTGAAATTGACTGGGAAGAGAAAAAATACTACATGGTTGCAAGTATCACTGGGAAAGGAATATATATATATATATATATATATATATAATATATATATATAATATATATATTTATTTTTTTTTCAAAAAAAAATGCAAACTGAGTTGCATTTTAGATGCAGAGAACAGAGAAACTATTATAAAAGAAGATAAAACTAAAATTGGGGATTCAGCTCCAAATACTGTGTACATTATATGGGAAAATCCTATGTGGGGAACAACTTTTCACAAATTTCATCCAGGACTGGAACTTGGTGCTTTCATTAAGAAATTCCTTAAGCAAGAAAGATTTTAAGTAGTCTTCCAGGGTGTGAACTTCCACTCTCCCTAAAAGCCCTCTTGTGAATAACTTGTCTGGGAGAGCTCCCTTCTGAACAAGCCCAGCTGCTCTAGCTCCTTTTGTCATAAAGCTCCCCTTTGCAATCAAAATATTTTGAGAGACAGTCAGGATTTAAGGAAAACTGACTTAGCATGAAATGGTCAAGGGACTTTGATAGCCTCTCACAGAACAACCAGCAACACCACAGTATTAGATGAAATGCAATCCCACAAGCAGACATTGTGATTTTGGATAAGCCTTTTGAAAAACACTTTTTTCATTGAGTAGTACCTAACACAAATATCTTTCTCCAACTGATTTCTTATACAGAGGATGATGTACCTCAAAAATACAGGAAATATATATATATATATATATACACACATATATATAACATATATATATATACATCTGTTCTTAATGAGGCCAGTGAGACAGCAATAGAACTGGAAATGCCACTTGAATATTCTTGTACAAGAAAACAAAACAAAACAAAACAAAAAACAAGGGGGGGTTGGGAGAGGGAGAGGGAATAACAGGCAATTACATGAGCCAAAGCTTAAATCTGAAAAGGACTTTTTTTTTTCCAACATTTGCTAAATACATTAGCCTGAGCAACTCACTCCATTTCAATATACATGGAAATTGCTCACTGATGTCAAATTATGAAGTAATTTTATGTTATTTTCTTTTATTTTATGGATGAATAGATTCATATGAAGTCTGAGAATTACTCCTGAACAAAAGTACTGTTTGTGATTTCTACTTGCTCTTACTTTCCCTAGCAAAATAATAAGAACTGCTAGAAAATACATTGGATATTTTATTTAATTTCATTCAGCAAAGTGGTCAAGATTTAAAATTAAATAGACAGTATAGTGGGGAAAGTGATGAAGACCAGTCATTCTCTCAGAAAACCTTGAATTATCAATATACAACAACAATTTAAAATAGGCAATTATGTTTGAAAAACAAATCTAGAAAAGATACACAGAAATGTTAAGTTCTGTGCAATTTGAGATTATCATTCCAACTCTATAAATTTATCTATATATAAAATTAGAGATCCTGCTATTATTTTCCCTTGGGAGGTGAGTGGGGCTTATGGGTTTTTCTAAAAAACACTTCAGTCTGTATTCTCTTATTTCTCTTTTCCAGAATTACTTGAATAAGAAACATATTTACTCTTGGGTCCCTCAACAGCCACATCCACTTTCTGGCATTGCTCTTGTTCTGGAGGTATCTCACACTTTTGACTAACATTGGATCCAAGTGTGAATCTACTCCTACTCTAATCATTTAAATTAGAAATTAGGTGGGATGATTATAAATCAAAACTCTTCCTTATTTTCTTTGTGTTATTACACCCTTGTCACCTAGCAGATAGTCAAAGTGTTGAGTCTTGCAGGTTGTTTGTGTATTTAGGAATATTTGGAGATAGGTCAGGTATGTCCTTGATGCAGTTTTGTCTGCTCAGAAATAGCGCAAAAAAATGTGTTTTTCAGGACATTTTGGTGAGAATAAAGCAACAGCAGACAGTTTCTTCTCTCACAGATCCAAGCTCTTTTCAGAAGGGCTCCACCAAAGCACAATCCCTTTTGTTTGTTTGTTGTTATTTCAAGTCACCCTACAACTGATTATCACCATCACATTTTAGAAGGATAAATTGGTTTCCTCAATGCCAAAGATCTTTTGTTGCAGAGTAGGGCTTTTGTTCAACTCCGAACAAAATTTGCTCTGAAATCCAGATGGCCACCATTGGGCAGAAGGTCTCTGAGGCTTTTATTTAAGCTATGAACCGTCAATTACATTTAACCGTGGAAAAGTCAGTATTACTGAAATCTAAATAACATCTAAGCATAGGCACATCTTTCAAAAAATTGAAGGTCACAGAACTTCTTCATATACTTTCAATTAACCTTTTCTCTATTTTCTCTCCCTTTGCATTAATTCTTTAAAGGAGAATTGATTGAGGAAATACTTCCTTAAAAAAAGTGATTCATTTAATTTATTATGCATTGAGTTGAAAGGTGAATATCACTAATAAACACTTCCTTAAGCTTTGGTATTTAACTTCCCTAACTTTTTTTCTCTTATGTTTAGAAACTCGTGTTCATTTTGAGAGTAGACCACACAAACATTTTCTCTATTCATGTAAATCCAAATCTCATACTGGGAAATGCACTTTTCCCTGCTAAAATCATGCTTGTCAAAGCCATTTTGTAATTTCATTAAAAAAAAAAAAAAAAAAAGTTAACTGGTGTTTTTATTGAGGTGGGGGGAAGTGCTTAGTGCACCATCATCTTTTCAGAGGGTGGGGGGTGGGAAGGTACTTGCAGCAAAGAAGTTCAAATGTATAGCACAACTAAGCACAGAAATTGATGGAAATCAAATTCACCATGGAATATATGGTGACCCGCCATAAAACACCTTCATGAGCTGGAATGCCATGCATATCATTATTTGATCATTGTCAAGAGACTTACATATATATCTCTCTCATCTGTCCCTCTTCTTCCCAATGCCATATGTCAAATATTTTCAGAACAGAGCCTTTCACCCATTCTATTTACCTATTTTCTAATAATAGCTGTTCAGTATTTACTTTCCAAGATGTCAAAGTAATGAAAGAGATTGTTTATTGTTAAACCTTTCTTTGCCTATTATTGATCTCTTCTTCTAGCTAAAGAAATAGTAGTTTTCAATAAGAGAAGCTGCCATGGATCCCCAAAAGGAAAAAATACTGGCCAGCAGAATCCAACTGAGGTTACATTGTGCTAATATGCTAGAATGTGCAGTATGCTACTGTAAGATTATGATTCATATAGATCAATGCAGACTGCAAACCCCTAGAGGAGATGCCCTCAATATAGAAAGGAAATATAACTAAACAAGCACCTTCCCTGAATTAAAGATAAGACACAGTTTTTGGGTTACCAATTTAAACAGCTAATTAAATCAATCCTTTCAAGTGGCATGGATTAATCTTGCACATGGATTAATCTAACTGGGTTGTATGTTATAACTTTCTCCCTCTTCCCATCTTCTTGTATCTTGCACATTACATCTTGTTTCTAAAGACCTTTTAAGTACTTCAGGGCAGAAACCGATGCTGCTGTGAGACACAAGGTCTGCTTAGCTGACCTACTTAGTACAATCACTGTTAGGCAAGTGAGCGTTCCCCTGAAAGATCCAGCATTGAACAATGCTGAAAACTATCAAAGAAGATTTGCTTCTTTTCTTATAATAGGTCCACATGTTCCTAACATGCCTGGTACCTTACGGATGGTATGTATGTCATGTTTAATGTATTCTAAAAGGCATTTTTTCTGTGCAACCCTTCGGGTGCAATTACATAAAGCCAATACACACAAGACTAGTATATAAAGCAATTCATAACCATTTTATACCCCCGGGTAGGACTACATATGGATCCTCCTTTTCAAAATCCTTAGATTTTGTCATAAATATAAGTGGTTTTGACAGGAAATAAATGCTCAAGCCTGCCCTTTTTTTGACCTGAGTGTCTCTTGTAGGGCTCCATATTCATGCTGTACATAAATAAATAAAACTAACGATGCACAAGAGAAAAAATGAATTCTAGAAACTGTTCTATATATAAGCTGGTTGGGGGGAATCTGTTGCTAAATTCAGGCTGAATTACCTGTTCTCCCCGAAAATAGCCATAATTTATTCTTCTGCTTTCTTCCATTTCAGCTCAGGAGATTTTGCATGTCATCAATCAGTATCTTAAAATCAGTTATTTTATTCACCCTGAGATCATGTAAAGATCATTTTGTTCTCCAAAAGGAAACAAACAAACAAAACCATTCTGTTAATGATTTTTTTCTGTCCCTCTGATGTCACTGACAAGTTATTAATCAAATCTCATACAAGTTGTAGAGATAAATTACTTTTTAATATGGAGGATGTGTGGTAAAAACAGATAAGATCTCCACACAAACATTTTGTCAAGACATTTTGTCAAGAGCTTTTTTTTTTTTTTTTTTTTAACTATTTACTAGTCTGATAGTGTCATCACCCAGAAAGTTACATCTTCCTTATATTCTTTGACCACAGGGACTATTCCACTAGAGAGAAAAATCTTAAACTGTTTTCATTTAAGTTAAAATCCAATATTTGGATTTATGTTGAATCACTCAAGCTATAGGGGTGCCTCAAAGTAATACGGTTCCTGGGTATCATCCCTCTGGCCTGATTCTCTACCACTTAATAGGATTGTATTGTCATCTCCCTTGCATTGCCCAGCGCAACCCCTGGATCTGCTGTGACCTTCCTGACTGCTTACCTGTGTGCTCTGGGTAATGAAGGTATACGTGGGAACTGAAATGACCAAGGTTGCTAGCCTGGATAGCTCTTACCAAGCATAGAAGACCTTATCTATCCCTTCAGATAATGTGGAAGATGAGTATGATATTGCTAAGCAAACGGATAACTTAGCGTTATGATATTCAATGCAGCAAAGTATCCACTAAGTTCATCTGCTCTCTGTTGTATAGGTCTGTGTTTCACACCATGTTCATTCACTTCAGATTTTCTGGTAGAGAAATAAATCTATTGTATCTGTTCATCAAATACATCTATTTTTCTTTACGAGAAATCCTCATGTTTGCAGAGTTAAATTAAGTTTTGTTGTTGTTGTTGTTGTTTTGCTTTGTTTTTTGGTGTTTATTTATTTTCGTTTGTCTTTTTTTCTCTTCATTAGTGAATTAATTTTCAGACAAGATCAAAAGCTTCCTCTGCCTTTTGAAATAAATCGATAAGTACTGTTGAAACATCCATGAAATTACATATTTTATCACATTAGTATAAAAACAGCTCATCATGTTTAAATATGAAGAAATCCAGATCTGCCACTTACTCTAAGGTAATGCAGTTTGCAATTGGCTGTTTTTAAAAGCTGAGGAACACAAAATGCAGCTCTTTAGATGTAACATTATGAACAACAAGTTTGGCAGCAGAGTGTCCAGGATTTCTGACACTAAGCAAATTTGATCAGGTCATATATAGCTACAGGAATTAGTGGAGAGCTGCATGATTAGACTTGTAAAGGAGTGCGAAATTAAAGTTATTACATGCATCTTGTGCACTTGTTACAAGTAGGTGAATTTCTTCATCTTTTCTGTTGATTGCTATAACTGCATAGAACATCACCTGAACTGGCCTTTGTTTTTATGGATACTTTTTCCCTTTTTGGTTGGCACAAGAGAAATACAGAGGTGACACAAACACTGTTCAGTTGGGTGGGATTCACCTCACCTAGCTTTAGATATTGCAGATGTGTATGTTTACATCTCAACTACTAACAGAAGACTCAATCTCTAATCAACAGAGGAAAAAAAGAGCACTTAAGGTGCTATTCTTTATGTTGCCAGTCTTTGTACTTCAAAGCTACTGTACTAGCAGACAGCTCTCCAAGTTCAGAGGGCAGGCCACCATGCAGAAAACCCCATCAAAAGTAGTAAGAGTAGAATAAGGGCAACTAGCAAGCCCTCTAGCTTGTCTTCAAAAGTATTAAGTTAAATGTTAATTCTTATTACCTGTTTCATGACCATAAGTAATGATGGTATTGCTAATATGCAGCCAGCTGCTAACACTTCAAATACAACTCTTTAGCAGTATATGTGTTGTAGGGAAACAGTAGGGTCTTTTATTATACTGAATATCAGTGGATAAACAGACAAGCTTTCAGGCAAGCAAGTCTTATTCCAGCTGTCTTTCAGACTTGACGTACAAGAAGTGAATTCCAAGCAAAGCATAAGCAAAAAACAATTGTTCTAAGTTTAACTTCATTATGTTAAATTTGTATTCACATTTTAGCACTTCAGTAAGTATTTGACAGCTTGTGAGATGGTAGGTGAGTGCAGAGGAGGCTGAGAAATAGGTAATGCCTTTAACCATGTTAGCAGGAGAGCTGAGAAAATTCACAGTCAAAACAGCCTTACGGGTCCCAAAACACCGGTGCATGATGTAAAGTAGCCTTAGGTTCCCACACTGGAACTTGTTTTACATGTCAGACCCAGGTGGACTCAGCTGTGAAGCTCAGCTCATAATAGGGATTACAAATTTTCAAGTCTGACTGAGGGGATATTTGAATGTAAACTCAAGTTTTGAACGGTGTCAATAGCAAGTGCACTGAGGCTTCAGCCTAGGCTTCTGATCAACACTGGCTCACCAAACCCTAGATCCACCTTTCAGCAACAGCCAAGTGTACATGTATACATACAAAGTAAAAAAGACAGGATTTACACCTTTAAAAATAGTAGTGTATTTGAAGAAATTAGATCAATCAGAAATGTTATCCATTTTATCAAGGATAGTTTCACATTTTAATTAAACATGGATAAATTATTTCCCTGAATAATTAAGTACTTTCATGTATTTAACTCTAGAGCATTTGAAGCATGCAGTTCCATCACAGAAATGTAGTAATTATTTATTCTATACTGGTATAACCTAAATAGATAATGACTGGTGACCTACTTAGATACATGGGTAAAACTGAATAAAAAAAAATATATTCAGATTTAAAAAGACAAAGTACACATGAAACCACACTCCCACTCTTATAAATTTAAAGTAGCAATTTAAAATAGTAAAATTTAAACTCACAAATGGCCTTTCCTGATATGCTTATCTGGTAGTATTAAGGATAAGGAGGCTGCCTTACATTCTGCCCTTTTGATCGTGTTGCAATAGAATTGAAATATCCTGAGTTGAAAGGGACCCACAACGATCACCAAGTCCAACTCCTGGCTCCACACAGGACAACCCCAAAATCAAACCATATGCCTCAGAGCATTGTCCTAACACTTCTTGAACTCTGGCAGGCTTGGTGCTGTGACCATTGCCCTGGGGAGCCTGTCCCAGTGCCCGATCCCCCTCTCGGTGAGAACCTTCTCCTAACCCCCAGCCTGACCCTCCCCTGTCCCAGCTCCATGCTGTTCCCTCGGGTCCTGTCACTGTCCCCAGAGAGCAGAGCTCAGCGCCTGCCCCTCCACTCCCCTCGTGAGGGAGCTGCAGGCTGCCATGAGGCCTCCCCTCAGCCTGCTCTGCTCGGGGCTGAGCAAACCAAGGGACCTCAAGCTGCTCCTCATACGTCTTCCCCTACGGACCCTTCACCATCATTGTAGCCCTCCTTTTGACACTCTGTAATAGTTTTATGTCCTTCTTATATTGTGGTGCCCAAAACTGCAGACAGTACAGGCCTCACCTTGAGGTGAGACCGCACAGCGCAGGACAGAGCGGGACAATCCCTTCCCTCACCCGGCCGACAGCGCTGGGCCTGATGCACCCCAGGATATGGTTGGCCCTTTTGTCTACCAGGGCACACTTCTGGCTCATATTCAACATGTGATCAACCAAAACCCCCAGATCCCTTTCTACAGGGCTGAACTCCAGCCTCTTGTCCCCCAGTCTGTACGTATAGACAGGGTTGCCCTCTCCCAGGTGAAGAATCTGGCACTTTTGCTAAATTTCATGCAACCCTCTAATCTGTCAACATCTCTCTGCAAGGCCTCTGTACACTCAAGTGAGTCAAGCTCCTCCTAATTTTCTCTCATCCGCAAACTCACTTATATATACTTTCAAGTATACATTCAATTCCTATATCCTAGTCAATTATGAAACATAAAAGAAAGCATTAAACACCTCTGCTTTGTCCATCTCCCTATTTGTGAGGTGACTATCCTCATCAAGTAACGGGCCAATATTTTCTCATCCTCCTTTTGCTCTTAATGTATATATATTTTAATTTATTGTCCCACAGAGTACTGGCCAGTATAAACTCTAATTGAGTTTGGTCATATAAATTTTCCCCCTACAATGGCAAACAGCATCTGTATAGTCCTCCCATATTATCCAACCTTGCTTCCAGTAGCTATATGCTTTCTTTTTCCACCTTTCCTAAGCTATAGAAGAAAGTCTCTTCTTAGCAAAGCCGACCTTCTACCTTGCCTGCTTGAATTCCGACATTTTGGAATTGCCCATTCCTGTGCTCTTAAGAGATGGTACGTAAAATTTGACTGGCACTGATGGACCCCAATTTCTTCAAAAGTGGTTTCCAGAGGACCTTACTAACCAGTTCCCTGAGCAGCCTGATGTCTGCTCTCCCCACATCCAGGGTTGAAGTTTTGGTGACAGTTTTCCTCCTATCACTAAAGGCTGTAAACTGAAAATGGACACTATGGCCAAGACAGTCACAAAGCATCACTTCACCCATGTTGTTTTTACGAACAATAAATCTAGGAGGGCACCTTTCCTAGTCAGTTCCCTTAGCATCTGTACCAAAAAGTTATCAAGAAGACATTTTAGGAATCTCCTGGACCTGTTTGTATCAGCTGTGTGATATTTCCAGTTCACATCTGGTAAGTTGAAGTCACCTGTAAAAACAAGGATGATCCAGAGTCATCTCTTAGTTCTAAGGAACTTCTTCCTTAAGAAGAATAATTCATCAATGTCATCATTCAGTGTGGGTCATCTATAGTAGACTCCCACAATGACATCCACTTTATTTGGTGGTCCCTTAATCCTTACCCAGAGGATCTCAACTGTGTCATCTCTAACTGTGAGCTCTGTATAGTCCAGACCCTCCATTACATACAGCATCACTCCCCTGCCTCACTTGTTCTCCATAGGTTTTCTATGAATGTCTTAATAGGGACATAACTGCACTTTATCAGGTTCCCTCACAGATTCAGTTTCCAATTTTTTTACTCTGGAAATACATATATTTGCATAGTAGTCCTTTGCTTATTTATAAAAAAAAAAAAAAAGCTCAAAGCTCATAGAATAGAAATTTTACCTTTCAAAATTACAAGTGCCAAGGAGATGAGATGCACAGTGGATCATTGTATCCATACTTACACAGTAATACAAATAAATAGTAATATAACAATTATATTACTATGTACATTTTCAAGTATTCAAGGGACTCAGTATAATTCTTAGAACTTAATCACTCAGGAATGTAATCATAAATACACATCTCTACAGCAGAAAGCATTAAAAAGACAAACCACCTTCTGGGTAAGTGTTATGAGATAGTGGAAGAAAGCCGCAATGTTCCTAATTGATACCAGAATGGAAAAGCTTTTAAGAAATATAATTATGCCAGTACTGGTCACATCTTTCTTGTCATGATGGAATTCTAAAGCATTCTTTTCAGGGCTATTTGTCTTTATAGAAAGACAGTCAGTTTCATTTCAGATGGAAGGCACAGAAAACTAATAGCTTAGTTTTAAAACATTAAGTAAGAGAAAAACACTACTACATTAGTATGATCAGCATTAATGAACAAAACATATTTATCATAATTGAAGTTACTGCTAAGCTCAAAAATAAATATCTTGCTTGCATATATAGAGTAATCATGACTAAGAAATAAACCGTAGACACACTTTTATGATAGATTTATTTTTAAAACTTTCAAAGAACAGGAATGCTGAAGAACAATATGTGAGTTTAGAAGTGATCAAGTCTATCTGGTCAAGAGACTCTGTTGCAGTGCTTGGAGATTTAGTGTGGATACATACAATCAGGTAGCTGTTTCTCCTTCAAAAATTTTTGAGATCATACAATGCAAAAGGTTCAAATGACTTGTGAAAGAGGTGTCCTACGCATCTACCACATTGAAACCAAGGTACTATTCTATCCAAAATATATTATCAATTCCAAATGTGTCAGAATTCTATATAGAACTGATTGTAAGTTGCATTCCTTCAACAATAAGGGTCTTATTACTGACTCTCCATGATGTATTTTAAAAGATTATGCACTAAAGTAAAACACTATAACAATTCAGAGATTTTTTATACTTGCTGAAATTTTTATAGGAACGTTCCATTCTTAGCAGCAACCAAGGCAATGAATCTGCCTCAGGCTACCTGGCAAGGGGAATGTAGAGTTTTTCTTTTTAAAAAGCTTACACTGCTCTAGACAGCTTCTCATTAACAGAGTAAGTATCTTTTTATGGTTTGGCTGAATTTAAGATTAAGGCTTGCAGACAATGTCTAAGGATACCTATGCAGTCAGTAGCCTCTCCATCCCCAGTAAGTGGAGGTTCCATAAAGGAAGGACATTACTGTATATTAATGCTTCTTTCAAATGACTACATCTCTGAGGTAAGGTTTCAAGCATGTTGACCTTTTACTGTCATATGGACAGAGTGATGCTAAATTCCCTGTAAATAATCCTGTAGAAGGATTATCATTCCTAGATGACACATGACACAAGACCTGGGTATCCTGGAGGATATAAGCAATGTCACGGAAACAAGACAAGGAAACAAGTGATATCCAGCTCATTGTATTGCATAGATTACAGAAGATGAATTTCTCTCCACTTCCTACAGACATCTGGAATGTGGAACTGAATTACTGAATTACTACTTTTTTCTGTGTAGAGAGATACAGGCACTTCTGGGGAATTTGCCTCATTATAAGGTGAACATTTGAAATTGATCTTTAGCAGGGAACGTAGTGATAGGAAAAAAAGGTAATGGATTTAAACTAATAGAGGGTAGATTTAGACTAGATATAAGGAAGAAATACATTATGCTGAGAATGAAGAGACAGGTTGTCCAGAGAAGCTGTGGATACCCCATCCTTGGAAGTGTTCAAGGCCAGATGGATGGGGCTTTGAGCAACTTGGTCTAGTGGAAGGTATCCCTGCCCATAGCAGGGGTATTGAAACTAGATGACCTTTAAGGTCCCTCACACTCAAACTATTCTATGTGTCCTGGTTTCAGTTAGCACAGAATTAATTTTCTTCCTAGTAGCTGGTGGAATGCTGTGTTTTGGCTTAGGATGAGAAGAGTGCTGATAACACCCCGATGCTTTAATTGTTGCAGAGCAGTGCTTATACTAAGCCAAGGACATCTCAGCCTTTTGCTCTGTCCTGCCAACGGGCAGGCTGGGGGTGCAGTAAGAGCTGGGAGGGGACAGACCCAGGACAGGTGACCCAAACTAGCCAAAGGGGTATTCCATACCATCTGACGTCATGCTAAACAATATATAGGGGTGGCTAGCTGGGGGGAGGGGGCCGGACTGCTCGGGGTTAGGCTGGGCATCGGTCAGCGAGTGGTGAGCAATTGCATTGTGCATCACTTGTTTGTACATACTATTATTACTTTCCTATTATCACCATTGTATTATTATTGTTATTATTTTATTATTATTTTGTTATTATTATTTTCCTGTCTTATTAAACTGTCTTTATCTCAACTCACGGGCTTCACTTTCCATTTCTCTCCCCCGTCCCAGAGAGGGAGGGGGGAGGGTGAGCGAACGGCTGCGTGGTGTTTAGCTGCCGGCCGGGTTAAACCACGACACTATGATTCTATGATCTGAGGAATCATGTCCTGAAAATGCCAATTTGTCTCCTCTGTCAACAAGGATCCCTGGTTCAGGTATAGCATCTACATTGAGACAAGATAAAACACACTGAATTTTTTCAGCCTCAGAGCACTGACCACATGTCAGAGCTCTGTCTGGGCGACTGCCTAGGCCAGTGAGCTGCAGCACCATCTGATGAAATACCTAGCTTTTGCAGCACAGTATTGAAAGATTTCACATCAGAATGGAAAGAATCTATGAACTCACACAGGATAACTGCCAGGTAAGTCAATAGTGTACTGTTCCCAATGACTCTGTGGAATTTCTCATCTTTTCAGTGGTGAAGGCATATCTGTAGGTTAGTAACACGAGGGATGAGACCATCTTGTATACCCTCATGTCTGAAGTATCATCAATAACCCCTCTAATGGACAAAAGAGGGAAATTAGCATTTTCAGGGCACAGTTCGTCTCTTACCTTCTAAATTAGGCTATATTAGGGCTAGAAAATTGTTGTTCTGATTTGACTATAATTGGAGTTTGAGTTGGTAGCTCAGATGTTGGCATCCAGTCTGTAGACATAATTGGATCAGATGGATTCCATGCAAATTTTGAGTGGAAGGACCTTGAGTGGGAGGAAACTTTTGACCTGAAGTCAAAGGTTTTAACATGCAGCAGGGGAGAAATCTCAGTATTTAAGGAAAAAGGTATGATAAAGAGAGAATTAGAAAAGCAAACAAACAAACAACAAAACTCCTGTTCGATCCCTTAATTCTGAGAACATCCTTCTTCTAATATATGCATCTTCCTTGAGATGAAATGTAAAGAATGGCAATGACAGCTTACTTCCAGTGATGGAGATGTGAATGTTTATAAAACTAAGAAAAATAATGTTGAGTTTATCAACATGAAACAGAAGTGTGCAGTTACTGAAGCAGAGAGTTTCTCTTTTGTTGATTTTTGGAAAACAGATAGCTGTACCTTTAAAAATCCCCATAGCTAATCCACCGAAATAAGGTTTGGAGCAATATATGAGTTTTACAACCTTTGCTACGAGGAACACATTGAACTTTATTGAAAACTCAATAAGTGTACTCAGTAAATGCATGACTGGGAACTACTAGAAACTACTCAATCAATATCAAAGACAATATCTTAAAATCAGCCCTGTTTTAAGCCATAAAATTGAGTAGATTAAGCTGCAGAATAAACTCCAAAGAGATAACAACAAGCTTTAGATTCCTGATATCAAGGTGGACAGCATTTTAATATCATTTCATGGTCACAGTGACCAGGCCCATGCATTCATAAGCCCAAGAATGTGGTTTAACCCTGTACAATTGTACTATGATCGTTACTTTAGTTTGCTTAAATCCAAGCAAGTGATTTCAGGGTGACACAGTGAGAATGAAATAAGATATGGATGGACCCCATGAAGTGACTTGCATTCCAGTGTCTTAGTATTAGACAGGTAAATAAAATTCAAATACCATATGTAGCAAATGCAGTTAAGATTGGTCTCAGAATACCTATTCTAGTGTTATGCTGAAGCATGACAAAATGTAAAAGAAAGGTTAAAATATTTTGAAATGGAGCACAAAGAGCTATATTAGAGGGATGCGAACCTTTAGCAATGTGAGATAGAAAACTGACAGCTTGTTTAGAAACCAGCTGTATATCAGCTAAAAGCTATCTTATTAAGAATAAATGTTCTAAAATTTCATGGCAAAAGAGGAAAAATTTATTTGGGGAGTATTCCCAGGTATAGGCTTAAGGGCTTTAAAATCAGTTATGGAGATAATAAAAGGATTAACAATACTGAAAAGACAAAAAACAAAAATAAAAAAAAAAAAAAAAAAACTGTTGTGGTGGTGTTTTTTTTTTTTTTTTTTGGAAATTCAATTTTCCATTGATTCATTTTTTTTATCAATTCATAAATCTTTGTCATCACAAACATTATCCATACTGACTATGTTTGAGGCTTAAGATGGGAATTACAGTTCAGTCCACCCATATGTGCCTTTTCAATGTAGAAGAAACCAATCAGCTTATTTGATAAATAAACTCGGGAGAGTATGTCAACAATATTCTACCTGCTATGAGGCTATAACAGAATCAGCACTGAGGTACAAAATAGTTAGCTTGTTTACATTCTTATACATCCACTGATTGACAACCACTATTAAGAATAAAGAACTTTTCCATGGAGACAGGAAACTGAAATACTTCAGTCACTTACATTTTTGTCACCTAATTTTCTTCATCATATTGTACTTCTACTTAATTACTAATAGTTTTTCAATAGAACTGCAATCCCAGATTTCATTTTCGGCATATAAATGGATAATACTATTTGCAATACTCTCATGGTACCATAGGATAAGAATGTTATCAGATTTTGAGGGAATTACCTTCTGCACTTTCATATCTAGTAGTATAATTCATCTTGGAATGCCATTGGGATAATCACAAAGCAAAAGGAACTCTTTAACATAAGATTAAAGAGCAGCATTGATGCTGTTAGAAAACGTATGATGAAGAGCCACTCCAGAGGCTTAAGAAATTCAGATGGTTGGCTTAATTACTTAATTACTGATAATTAAAATTTTTAAGACAGTGAGCTGCTTTGCACACTAGCCAACCCTGTTGGGGTTGCAGTCATTTGCAATTGTTTTAGCAATAGTAACAGGAAAGTAATTCTTCCCCTGCTTCAAGGAGGACACATGGCTATTGTAGTAAAAACATTTCAAGGAAGCACATGCAGTCCCTGGCATATGGAGGAGAAATAGATTAAAAAAAAAAACAGCCTGATTTGCTATATCACACAGCTCTGTTGCCTCAGCTGCAGTCAGTTATACACAGAGAAAGGGAGAAAATACAGGGTTAAGATCACAGCCCATGACAAACAACGTGTAATGCTCTACAACACTCAGCAATCCTGAACCTGTGTATTCAAGAATACAAAAAAAATCAGGCTTGTAATGAGCTATTACACTAGTGTAAGGAAGAGAAGTCTTCCTCCTCCTATTTGTCTTTTTGATCATTTATAAGGCAATACTGAGATTCTAGCTCATAATCTGTGTAATGCTCTAAAACAGCTAAGGGAATGGTTATAGAGGAAAAAGGCAAGCACCAGTCACCTCAGGCCTAAAATTAAAAATCTGTCTGCAACCAGTTCTGCTAACTGCCCTTCAACTGTCAGTAGGAGTTGCTTCAATAACGTGTCAGGTGTCTCCCAGTTGCTACCACTATACTCTTCACTGTTGCTGCATGTGAATGTAGGACTGTGCATGATGCATGAACTCATTACAGTTTTTAATTGCTTTTTTACCTCTCTACATTTGCTGAAAAGTTTGTTTCCAAAAACGGCAGTGTGTAGGAACTTCCAATGTTATTTTTTCCTGTTTCAAAATGTAGGGAAAATGTTAAAGGTAGGCTTGGAAGGTCCCTTCCTTTAGGGCCTCAAGCACGGAGATATCTCTGTGGCTTTCTAATAATTTTAGTTGATGAAGGACTAATTTCAGTTATAGTCAGAGATGAGCAATCTCAAACAGATGAAGGATCAATTCCAATATTTCAGTGTTAACATTCTCCTGGGTTAAGAATATTTTCTAATTATTTCAGACACAATGCTGAGGGTGGGGGGCAGTATCTCTGTCGTTTATGATAATGACTACTCTGAATTTAGAATTTGTTTGCCAAAGGCATGTTGCTGATTTTCTTTCTTCTCATCCTTTGCCCATATTTTGCTAAGACAGGTTTGGCATAGATATGATTAGAATGTCCCCTGCTCACTTAAAATGATGACACTTGTTTCTATTGCACCACCCATGGGAAAATAATTTTCTGAAGTAATAAAATTTAGTAGACAAGATATTTTTCAAGGAACTATTCCTAGCAAATGGCAAACAATTATATGTCTTCGATATGGACTTGAGAATATTGCTATGCTGTATTTCACATTGGTAGAAAGAGGCAAAGATGTGCTTCAGAGTGACTGCAAAATTAAATGTCTTGTATAACATGCCTGTAGTCTTTTAAAATGCCATTTTCATTCTTGGTATGAAAATCAATCTTGGTATGATTCATCAAGGCCTGCAGCTTATTATTCACTGTATTGATCATTGTATGGTTTGCTTTGTTCCTAAAATAAATAAATAAATAAAATAAAATAAAATAAAATAAAATAAAATAAAATAAAATAAAATAAAATAAAATAAAATAAAATAAAATAGGTTAGTATTGTATTTAGGGAAACTTTGTGTATCTGGCCACAACATTTATATTTTTGTGGGAAGAATGAGATCATTCTGCAGAACATGAACATATTTTTTCTTCAACTTCCATGAATAAAATTAGTTATCTCTCACCCTGGATCCATAGAGTGATGTCTATGAGGGACAAATACTGAAGGCAATTGTTTTCCTTCTGAAGATCCAGGTGAACAAATGTATCAGCAGGCTGAAAGCACAATTTCTGCCTTTATCACATAAGGGGAAAAAAAAAAAAAAAAGATGAGGGGCAGAAATAATGAACTGTACCAGATATGAGGCAACTTTAGAGAAGAACAGTTCACTGGTATGTTTTCCTTGATAGCAAGCATTGCTTAAGAAGTTTTCCATTAAGTAGCACTAAAGTCACTAAGGTAACTGAAAAACTCACCTATGTTTATTGCTTAAACAGCACAAGTTGCAATTGTTTGATAACATACATTGATAAACAATTTTCTAAATAAATTGCATTGTAATTAATTGTTCAAAAAATTGTGTACATCTTGAACTTATGACAATGGTTTTTATTCTAATTTTCTTATCTGCAAGTCAAGAAATCTTTTACTGAAATATTCCAAAGATTTCAGTCTTAAAAAATAAACTTCATTTTTAATGATCCCAAGAAAGAACCAAAATCCTAAGATGTTTTCTTTGGCACCAGCCTTTAGGATGAGTGAGGAGATTTTTTAGGATGAGTGAGGAGTTTCCCCGACCACGCTGAACCATATGAAAACAAGGAGATGGCTTTAAATCACTTCATACCCTTCTAACACTGGAGTTTGCTTAACAGTGAGCAGGCACTGATCAAAGAAGGAAGAATGTTTGCCCACATTATATTGTCTACAGTTATTGTAAAGAATATTTGGAGAGTTGAGACTATTGTCAGTTGGACAGTCTCCTTTTATGAGACAAGTATGATCCTCATCTACAGGAATTGGATAAGGAGAAATTTGTTCTGGGAAGGAGATTTGCCGCATATGAGAGAAGTATTCTCTAAAGCTGCTGTGGTACAGGCAATCGCCAACCAACAATATCAAATTTATACTTGTCTTTGTGTCCCTGTAATAATGCAAACAGATTTAAAGATTTAAGCATCTAACTCTATCAAGATGGCAAAGCCCAAGATGAATCCCATTAAAGTTGCAGAAGATTGCTCAATTCTGATCAGTGACCAGATTTTTAGATGTCAAAATCTCTTTTGCTGAAAGTCTGTTATAAGCACAGAGTTCCTCAGATTTCTTGTTGTCCTGTTTTCAGCTGCGATAGAGTTGAGTTAATTTTCTTCACTGTAGCTGATACAGCGCTGTATTTTGGATTTAGGAAAAAAATAATTTTGGTAAGACACCAATGTTTTAGTTGCTGCAGAGCAGTGCTTGCACTAAGTCAAGGACTTTTTGAATTCTCATACCACCCTACCTGTCTGGGGAGGGACACAGGGAGCTGTGAGGGGACCCAGCCAGGACAGCTGACCCATATCATATGCTCAGCAATAAAGCTGATAAAGCTGGGAGGAGTTAGCCAGAAGGGGCTACCAGTTCCCAGAAACAGGCTGGGCATCGGTCATCATTACGTTATGCATCACTTCTTTTGTGTATTCTTTCATTGCTTCTTTTTTTCCCCTTTTCTTTCCTAATAAACTGCTGTTATCTCAACCCCTTTTCCTTTTTTTTTTTTTTTCTTCCCCTCCCCTGATACCCCACCCCTCTTTGAGGCTACCACAACATTTGTCCACTCGACTTCTAAGTAAAATGAAACAATTATATAGTAGCAATTCCTTTGTGATACTTTTGCAGGTTTTACTTTTTTGGTTGACTGAAGTACTTGGAAATGCAGAGAATGTGGAAATCTGCAGCACTAGAGATTAGCTGAACACTCTATAGCTGCAAAATCATGAGTAGTTTGTACTTGGGTGGCAATTTAGGTCAGAAATATTTCTTGCCTTGAGTAGGAAGCTCTCAAACAGAAATTTGTTCAGTGATTGGTATGATTTTAATGAATTAAATAAATTGCAACTTGCTAACTCATAATATGAACAACTGGGTATGAAGGGTATAACTAATAATTGAATGCCTGTTTTGAAAATTACATACCGACATTAAAATAGACAAAGACTGATATTGATCTTTGTCTTTCATAAAATATAACCATAAGTAAGTAATAGTGAATAATAACAAATAAATAATTTCCCCAGAGTAACTGGACAATTCTGTGCTGTGAATCATGATTTAATCTCATTTCATAATACAAGTATTCACAAGTAACTGTGAGGTGCTTAGGTTAGATTTTGTTATGTTATTCTGTAAATTATACAAAATCATCTCTATAATTTAGTTAGTGATAGAAAATCACTTGATACAATGCATTTAAATAGCCAGTCATAGCATACTCTGTCTTGTGAATTTATTTCTTCTTCTTTGTTTATGCATAGGCATTTTACATAAACAAAGTGTATATTAATTGAATTATATTAATTAAAATACAGCCAGACTGATTCTTATATGCCACCTTGTGGAAAATCAATGAAATTTTCTTATCCAGCACTTGATACTGGACCATCTTAACTCACAAAGAATCATTGGAAGTTACAAAAATAGCTATGAGAAAGAGGGATACAGTATTTCTGCACTAGAATATAGTTGCTGATAATACATTTGCATAACATCTATTAGCTACAAGTACCGAATGGAAAAAATGCCATGTATTGCTGTCTGACTCTTCCTCCCAGAATATTTTCACTGTGGATTTCTTTAAATGTGGCCAAAACACACTTCACAGATGAAACAGTTACAAGGTGTCATTCATAACCAAAAGCCATAGAAGAAAATATGTAAATCTAGTTAATAAGAGAAGGTTTTCAAAAATAAAGTTTTGAATGCAGTGTTTTAAAATCATCGTACTTCTATTATCATCTCACTTGATATGATATCTTTTATCATATTTGTATATCTCCACCACAATATATGGTTAATGCTCAAGCACAATATTTTGGTAAAACATTTAACATGCATCCTTTACAGTTTAGTCAATAGAAGATTTCACTATTAAACTTTAAAAGTATTCACCATATTAAAACCCAGGTTCCACGAGACAAATCACAATGATTTCAGCAGAGGCAATGTCTGACCTGTTATATTGGCTATATATAATCAATATAGAGTATTGATTTTTTTTTCCAGTTTTATTTTCTCCATCAGTTTGTGATACCTTCTCCACTTGAACTTCTTTGACTAGATCAGTGCATGAAAATGTGATATTTAAAACTGAAGAACTGAGATATTTAAAACCATTTCTTAATTTTCAAGTGTCTGTGATAATGCTGACATTTAAAAAGTCTAGAAAAAAATGCAGAAAAAATATTCTTTGCTTTTCAAGCAAGTTTTGGTCAGAGACATAAGGTACAGAATTTTGTGTTTCAAAAGCTGTTTAAAATAAATTGATGGCATTGCTTGTCACATGGTTACTCACAAACACACCTGATGTCATCCTAGACAGGAGTTAACAAGACAACAGCTAAAATAGACATCTTGTTGGTCCTTTAAAAGATGCTAAGGCAAATAATAGAGATCATCATAGCAGTGACTCACGCTGAGATCAGAAAATAACGTGCTACCATGTCAGCTAAAAAGACCACCAAGTTCTTGTATTGCACCCCAGGTGGCTCCAGTGAAACTAATGGGATCATTCTGAGATGAATCAGAACAATTTACTGGCTCAAACAGTGTTTAATCCTGTCAATTCTTCCAGCTACCTTCCAAACTAACACTGCGTTACTTCTCCCACTCCATAAGCCATTTTTTCCTAATTATATGTATTTAGAAGACTTGGTGCATGCCTTATGTACTGAGTATTAAGTAGATAAATTATGGCAAAATTATGGGAGCTTTTTTATTTCTCAGTAAAAATTACATAAATTTAAATTGAAATATATCTGATGTACATGCATTTTCCTACCTTTCTTGGTATGTTCAGAGAAAAGATATGAATTTCCCTATGAACCTTCAATTGCTGAAGGTGGGGGGGCAGTTATGTGGGTTTTTTTTACTTGCATTTTTCATAACAATACATTGCCAAAAATATTCCAGTCTCCTAAGGACTATAATGAAAGGCTATGTGTAGGTTAATGGATTATATTGAAAATCCAGTGTGTTGAAATGTGAAAGAAGGGTGTGTGGTTTTTCTCTTTCAGTTTCTTCACATCTTTTATTTTCTCTGAATCAAATGGCTCACTAATGCATTTAGAGCTCTTTCCTGTTGAAAACAGCTGTGGCTCTAGCTGTGAAACAGTCCAACCTACTCAACACAAGAGTTGCCCTTCTCCCACATCCTACACGGAGCTGCTACTACCCTTTCTTTCCCAGACAGCCTGTCTCATCTGACTGACTGTACGCAGAAGCTTGAAAGAGTTTGGGGCCCTTTTTTTGGCCTTCTTCACTAGAAAGAGAAATCATAATTTAACAGAAATTACTGAATGGTTGAGATTGACAGGGAGCTCTGGAGGTGAACTGGTCAAACCCCTACTCAGGCAGGGACACCCAGAGCAGGTGATTTCACCCAGAGCTGGTGAAATCTCCAGGGAGGAGACCCCACAGCCTCTCTGGGCAACCCATGCCAGAGCTTAGTCATCAGATCTGAATTTAAAGCTCAGTCACATTTAAAGCTCCCCCAGAAGCTCTGAAAATTCAGAAGAACAAATCTTCCTTTCTTCAGTTCTTGTGTTTCTTAGCACAGAATCTAAACTTTTGCAAATCAGGAGAACTTCTGAGGAAACTGAAGAGGGTAAAGGCAGTACTTAAATGCCAGCAAAATACTGATAAAGACAAGGAAATCCTTTTCTGGAGGGGTAATGCACTAGTCCAAATGCATGGACTGCATGACCTGTTTGTTACAGAGGGCCCTCATTTCTTCCAAAGCAGCTGCACGTTACTTCATCATTACCATATAAGTTGTTTTAAGTAGACTCAGACCCAGTGTTTCTGAGGAGCCTTTCTTGTGAAATCAGATGACAATATAAACTACAGAGAGTGTATATTCTTATAAGGCTAAGAAATTGGATATCCCTTCTCAAGATGTTATCCTGACTATACCTTGATGTGGCTGGTAAGATTTGTATGGAGAAAAGCAGGACTAATGTTTAAAACACAATTGCAATGTTCATAGACACTAATAATCAAAGCAGAAAACGAAGGATTGAACAATATTTATATACATACAGTGAAATGCCCATGAAAGCAAATGATTATTTTCTAAGTGATGTGGAACCTTCAACTTAATCATTTGAAGTATTATATATACTTTTGTTTTGTTTTGTTTTGTTTTGTTTTTCCATTCTGTATGTCTTTGTGTCCAGGATTTACAGTGTTTAGACGTGAAAGCAGACTAAATTCCCACAAACACCTACTTGAAACTTCTCCCTTGCAATCTCTTTAAAACAGATTGACAAACACTGTATTTGCCTTCCAAAACATGGTTACAAAACAGATCATCACTGCAATGCTTCTCAGTGAGGCACCTGCCTGCTTAGATACTCTACTCTTCTCACTAACAGAGAATCACCTAATGAAGAAACTGCCTGGCCATGTGCTGGGCATACTTCTTCCTAAATCCAAGCTTTTTCAAAGGAATACTGTATATTGGGGACCTGGGATCAAATCTGAAAAGGACAACACTATTAAAACCTAAAAACATCCAAAATGCAATGCTATCCAGATACTGAGATCTTTCTTGGGTTCTGCCAGACTATTTGCCCTAACGTACTCTCTCATTGCATGGCCACAAAGTTGGAAGGGCCACAGTATAACATAACTAGGTACAATTCATTATGAAAGGTATCACAGGTTTGTGAACAATGGCATGTCAGAATGGTTTCAATAAATCCCCTAGCAAGGAAGGTAATATCCTGAAACTTGGGAGATGGGAATTTTCAAAAGACTGGAAGCAACATCTCAATGATTTGCAGGAAATCAAATCTTGGCCAGATCTGAAATGGCAGGTGGGGATTCAGCTGCCCTCTCCTCTCCCCATAATCACTTGCAAAGAAATGAACTGCAGCTACAATGTTTTAAGCCCAGGTATCTGTTTATAGAATAGAAATGGATCTGACCACTGCAAATGTCTTACTAAAACACACTCTGCACACTCTACTCACACACACTTTGGATGCTGAGTAATTAATTGCTATTTGAAGTCCCACTATCATGCTTAACTGCAGGAACTAAGCAGAACATTAAATTGCTCAAGTAAAGACACTGTTGGGGATTCCAGACAGGACTGTAAAATAAAATAGTTAATGATTAAAATGCAGGAAAAGCAAACAAACAAAAAAGAATAGCTGGTAAAATTAATCTCAAGGCCTGCTCACAAGAAGTGTTCTCCCATGAACTTCAGTAATTTAGTTTAGCATGCTAAAATGACCCATATATATATATGTGAGCTTTCTGGTGAAAAATTAATATAATTACAGGGAACCTACTAACATCCTTCAACATGCGGAGCTGTTATAAAGAGGTTTGCTGAAATCCCAGTTATTGTTTGAACTACTTGGACTACTTTCCCCACACTAACCAGAAGGTTGATTATTCCCCTGTTCTTTTTGGTTTTCCCCGTGTAACAATCTTCAAGAAAACAAAAACAGGCTCCTTATATAAAATGGTTACATTTATATGCAGTTTTTATTGTTCTATAAACAGCAGTTTTATACCAATCATTCTTGGTGCTGTTATTCTTATTCTTGGAAATAACAGCCTCACAAATTTTCACTTTCATTAGGATAGACAACTCCAGTACCCATTACTTAAGCAATAGTCCCCCATAGAATATATTCAATGGGGCTAAACGTATTCCCAGGGTTTAGCAACACAGCAAGATTAGCAGGCAAGGGAAGGAATTTCCTCCACCTTGAAATGTGACTTATAATGTGTTTCCTCAGTTCGTAACAGGTTTGTGTATATTACTTCCATCAACATGTTTTGGAAGAAGATGCTTGAACAAAACACCTTTTTTATTATTTTTTATTATTTTTTATGATTCAGTATCTGAACTTTCCTACTATGCTATGGCTTTTTGAAACAAGTGATTTAAATCTTCTGTCATAAAAAAGTCTTTTAAATATTCAAAACTTACTTTTCCTTTGATCCAGCCAAATATTTCTCCCCTAAAAATCACGGTTGCTAAGACATATATGTCTGAAACACACATATTCATGCTGCTTCCCCTTAGTCTATATTCTTTATTGCACTAGTTTCCAGGGAGCCAAACAGAATCTGAACCCATTTTGCTGTAGAAGCTATTTTATTTTCTTCCTTATTCGCTCTAATCCTCAAGTCTTTTATTCTCTTCTGCCACTCAACTGTAATTCCAGTCTGCATAATACCCTCTATGTTATCTTGTTATTATAGGCAGCAATGTGAATTTATCACAAAGAACCTTGCATTTTATATTTCACTAACATATGCTAGATTTTTTGATTTCTAGAATAACGTGGCTATGGCTGTGACAAATATTGTGCTATTCATATAGAAAATATTCCTTTTCTATTACCAACATAGTTTATTTTTTGTGTCATTAATACCAGTGGCAAAAGTAGGCTCTGTGGTTCTCTCTGTTGCTGTTTCATCATGACAATTCATTTGCAGTAAAACAAATCTATTCCAGTCATGCTTGGAGGTTTTTGACCTACGTATACTTTTGCAAAGAATTCAGTTCAGTAGATCAAAGGCTTTCTCAGAAGTAAAATAAAAAGAGTTCTTGGTTCCTTTGAACAGGGAGATTTTAATTTTTTTAGTTGAACGTTTTGTGGGATAAATCTAGTGGATTAGGTCAGAGAGGACTTGAACCACATAAATTCTTGACAGAGACTATGATATAAGCAGGGTAATACCTTGGAGATGTTTAACAATGGAGACAAGAAACTTGAATTTCAGTCCATAAATAAATAAATAAATAAATAAAGAGTTGTGTATAAATTTGTTTCATTATTAAGCATTTTATTTTATTATTAATCAATTTATTTTGACTTTGATGTTAAAAAATAAAATAAATAAAATAAAATAAAATAAAATAAAATAAAATAATAAAATAAAATAAAATAAAATAAAATAAAATAAAATAAAATAAAATAAAATAAAATAAAATAAAATAAAATAAAATGAGGACAAGTAAACCAGTAAAGAAAAGCTTATCTGTTTGGCTAAACCTTGGACAGTCATATCACAGAATCACAGAACAGTTGAAGTTGGACAAGATGGCTGGAGGTCATCTGGCACAAAGCCCACTCAGAGCAGGATCACCTAGCTCAAAGAGCCCATGGCCTTGCTCCATTCAGTTTTAGGCATCTCTAAGGACGGACATTTCTCAGGCTCTGTGGATTATCTGTGCCAGTGTTTGATCACCCTCATGCTGTTGTTTGTTTTCTTTTGCTTAATATGCTATCGGATTTCCCTTACTGCAACTCGTGGGTATTGCCTCTTGATGTGTAGCCATGCTCTTCTGAGTAATCTCACTCCACCTTCATTAAACCCTCCGATTAGGTAGCTGTAGCTACTCACCTCAAGGCTGAACAAACTCTTTCGAAATTCCTAGGAAATATTGTAAGTAACAGTTGTCTCAGGATTTGAAGAATGGGATTAGGATTTTTCTGCTTATTATATCAATTGATATTCATATGATAGTTGTTAACAGGTAAGTAAAAGATGCTTTACAATCTTTATTTCTGAATTTAATTTAACTGTAATTTTAAGCAAATACCTACAGTTAAATTCAGTGAAATTAATTTAATATTCTACTCCTCAGCATCTTCATTACTGATGATACATAAAACTGAAAAAGAAACAAGTAATGTTCTTGAATGGAGTGCAGGTCACAGGCTGAGCTTATAAAGCAGCTTAGTTCTGATAGGAATGTGCCTTTTAATGTAAAATAATTTGCGAATATGAAATAACTCAGAGACAATGCTTGTAACAAAAATTGGTTTCACTGCATTGCAGAGATGTTGTGTTTATGTGCACTCTCCACAATGCAACAAAACAATAATTTGTGTTATAATTGATCATTCAGCACATGCTTGTAAATCTGATCTGCTTATAAATATCAGATTTGTTAATATTTGTGGGTTAAAGGAAACAAAGATGTGATAGCAGCACAAAATTGCAACCAATGTAACATGTTCTAGTAATAACTTTGACCTTCTACATTAGTAAATAGCTACCAAAAATAGGGATTCTGTTTTGTCTAGCATTATTTGATTCAAAATGTTGCATCTTACATGTAGCTTGAGGTGTGTTATCACCAAAATTAATAAGGCTATTTTATTTTTATTATGGTAATATACTTCATTTGTTCTCAGCTCCTAACACTTTTGATTGCTATTTCATTTCATGAATAAATAACCTTTCTAATTTGAATGACCCCTAAATTTTCTTCACTTATATTTCAATGAATGTTTCCACAGGAATGCAGGATTTAAATGCAGTCAGATGAATTAACATCCATTTATATTCTGTCACACCAATACATTTATACAAATAAATGTGTTGCTGTGGGTTTGAAAGAAATCATAGTCCCCTTATGCAAATAACTTGGAAAAAATAAACCACTAGGAAAAAATTAGGTTTTTCATTTAACCTAACAAATTCAGCACTGCCAGTGGGGAGGAAGAAATAAAAAATGAAAAAATGAGCAAGCAGTATCTGCAATTTGGAAATGTAGAAATATTAAAAAAAAAATAAAAAATCTGTAGAGAATGATTTACCATTCAGCCCAGAGTTTTCCTCAGATCTGAGTTAAACTAAGGCAATGGGAGAATGGGAGAAAAGCTGGAAAGCTGGGACAGTTAACAGTCTTTTCTTGCTTTTAACACATTAGAAGAGCACCTGGAGGCCCTCATATGAACTAATCAGTTGAACAACCCCAACTTTAAGAAATTCACTGAGAGACAAGCTTAACTATCCACACTCCATACTATCACCAGAGCAGTAGTACCCGGAGGGCATGGGATTTTAGAGAGCACTGCATCCACATTTGTCTTCCTATCACAAAATCACACACAAGAGCAGGATAGGTACATGACAAATGCATGCTTTCTACGTCAAACTGGACTACGAAGTTGTATGCAAAGTCATTTCAAATTTCTCTGTCATTAAAAGAAATAAATAAAAAGGCCAAACAATATTACAGCTTTCAGGACTGACAGTGTCAGACTTCTCGAACAACTCCAAGTCTTGTCTCAGAGGAATTTCCTGATTCATAATGAGCAGCTCCGGTATTAGTGTCAATCTTATTCCTTAGGCAACTTTGCTTAGAAGGGCTGCAGACATAAAATAACAAATGAATTTCAGTAAAACTAAGCCCTATCTGTGTATTTGCTATATTCCACTGCCCTATCCCAGTTTCTCTTCTCCACTTTCATTCCTTGTTAGTATTCCCCAGCTCAGGGAAATATAACTGAAAATGATTATTGATTTTTTTTTTTTAACACCAAAATGCCATATCATTATCATATTTTGACATTTTCTTGATAAATGAGTTGTCAGTGCTAACAAGACAGTGCTATTTAACCTTCTGTGTGCACAGAAAGACTATGAGCTGCTGCTGAATATCTCAAAGGCCAAGCAGCTGGGCAAGAAGAAAGCAGCCCATGACTCAGCGAGACCACATTGGGACAGACAAGGCAGAGATACCAAACCTCTGTACAAGAAACAAGAAAACAAGGTTGAGGAAAATGGTCTTATCTTTTAAGGACTTCTATGGATACTCAAAATGTTTTCTCTTTTACGGTTCAATATGCAGGGAAAGAGAAAACAGTTCTGATATCATTCATGATATTTCTGATGATAGTTCTGATGTCATTCATGATATCAACACAGTTCTCATATAATTAGTAACTGTATTGATCATACTAAATTTGATACTTTCTTGCTTCTTATCTGGGTTGCCCATACCCTACTTTCCAAAAAACTTGGGACACAGGCAAAAAGGGCTGTCTATCATGGTTTGTACAAGACAAAGATATTAGACAATTCAAGGAAATACGTAGAAGGAAAGGCTGTTAAAATCCATGGTCAAAACATCCTGTTGTATTCCTTTGTGCCAGCATGATCAAGCAGAACTCACATCCAGAATTATGCCTTTTCCATCTGTGTTCAGCCTCTCTTTGCGGGTGAAACACAATGGAATTTGTGTCTCTGACACTTGCAGTTGCATCATAACTTTTTGTCTACCATGACCCATTTCTTTGTGACAACCACCTTGTCACTCCTGACAATTGACTGAGGCTGCTGATTTTCAATCAGAGATCATTCAAGTATTTTACATGCACAACTTTCAATCTCTCATTGTAAATCAATTTTCAGTTTGGTTTTTAGAGCTAGGTTCCTAGCTAATTTACATGCCAACAGTAAAATAAACTGCGTGCATGGCTCCAACCATCCGATGGTCCCATTCCTTTGCAGTTACACAAAAATTGCATCACATTCTTGCCAAGGTCAGTGAGTCCTTGGGAAAGCAGCCAGTGAAACAGGGCCTGGCAAGAGGAAGAGACTTTTCCTACTCTACTACAGAACAAAAAGATGGAAGCAGAGCTCCTCTGCTGCATGTTCACCACTGTAGCTTACAACAAAAAGCCTGATCCTGATTACACTTTTAAAATACTTAGCACTTTGGGCTTTTGCTTATTTTCTCAATGAATAACTACACTGCATCATCTTCCACTCTGGAACAAAGTTCTGGATGTGCCTCTTCTACTTCCATGGCAGATATAGGACATTACACACAATAAGCCTATTTTGTTCTGATTTTATTTAGGCAATACACTGTTTTTCATTAGAAATTTTAAGAAAAAAAAAAAACAAACAAACAACAAAAAAAAAAAAACATATCTCTGAAGCAGAATTCAAGCTGCAAGGTTGTTATGCAACAGCTAGCTGATTTACCCGGTCTGGGTGTTTAAATATGCATTGGCTAAAACAATCTCTAACACTGGTAGGTGGGAAAAGGCTGTTTTTTGGAAAGGGTCTAGGGAAACGAATTAGGCCCAAACACAATTCCATGTCTTGTGTCTTCATTCTCATTTGTTTTCTGTTCATAACAGAGTAGGATGTGTTTCTTCAAGAAGCATTTGCTTCTTCAGCTGGTATGCTTTATACTGATGTTCTGCTCCTCCGACTACTAGAGAAGTTGTAAAATCAAAACCTGTGCATAAACTTTGTATCACAAGGTACATGCCTACTTTAATTACTTTTCCATATGCTAAGAATACCTGAAGGGTGATTAATATAATTTGGTTTCATATAAAGTCAAGTTAATGAAAAATAATAACTTTCTCAGGCTTTCCACCTGGAGAATATAAATCCTTACTAATAAAAAGAAAAAAGCTTTTATTTCAGAGTAGGATTACTAAACTGAATAAAAACTATAGTAGTTAAATATATATCAGAATCCATTTACACATGAACAAACTTATAAATCCTAAATAAAACTCGAATATGTAGCTGCATGTGGATTTTTAATATTGTCACATAAAAAAAAAAAAAAAAGGAACTTGACTCACTTGACTCCTTGTACTTTCTGTTAGACTACTAGGATGAATTTAATTTCTAAATGCAGATATCTTACACCCAGTTCTCTGAATATATATATTTAACAGTGAAGATTCAGTTTCTTAATGTTTGATGGTTAAGAAAGGACTTTAATTTTCACTTTCCATTCTTCTTTACTTCTTATTCAGCCCTCTTCACTTAGAGGGAAGGTCTGAAACTGGAACACCCACATTTATTATTATTATTGTGCTGTACAATATCAGTAGTATCCAGGGAACAACCATACACACAACATAACTGGAAAGACAGAAACTGGAAAGGCAATATCAGTAGCCATAATTAAGGTGTTTTTTTGTAATAACAGTAAGCCATTAAATGTAAATATTTGGATTTTTATTTTTTTTTTTTTTAATCTATAAAACATGCAGATAGGCTATGAAATGATCTCTTTTGCTAATTAGTTTGGAAGTCCATTAATCTGATGTACATGTATCATGAAAGGAGAATTTGATAACAAGACCCAATACTCTCCATGTCACATCCAGTCTGCATTGCTAAGCTGCATTGCTGAGCCACTGAACAAAAATTGCGTGGAGTACACAGATACCAGGCACAGATACCTGCCTGTAGTGAGTAATTAAAATCAGGTATTTTGACTTATTTTCAGGAAAACATTTCAAATAGTGCAGATGAATCTTACTTCAGAAAAGTTGTCTTTTCTCTAGTGGCATGACCAATAGAGAGATGATATGTTCAGACATTATGCCAGAGCCTAGACAGGGATTCAGCAGACCAGCTAGTAGATGCATGATTCAGATGTATAATGCTGGCAGTTAGGTAGATTTTAGCTGCTGTTGCATATCCTGGGCATCCTACTGAGAAGCAGTAAGGATGCAGATCTCTCTGAAATGTGTTAAATTTGCCTGCCCCGTGTATTTGTTTTAGATCAACAAAGAGTGTTTCAAAATGGCACTGGCAAAATATATTTAGAAAACTGAATCCTGTCCTACTTAAATGCCACTGTCCTTCAATGACCTGATTACATGAACAAAGGACAGTGTAGAAAAATCAGATACTTCAGTGATTTTTATACTTTTTGTTTGTATGTCTGTTTGTTTTATGGTGAGAAGTGTCTATGCTGGATCACTTTGAGAAATTCTTTGAGACTTTGGAAAGGTCTAGAGACACTTCTGTAAAAGAAGAATTAAGAAATTTGTCTTTCCAAGCAGGATCTTCAAGCAGAGGGTTCAACCTGATAGAACAGGGATTGTTGAGATCCACTGGAAGGAAGTCCATGCAGCCATGAGATGGCATGAAGATGGCACATGCCACATTTCTCCATGCTAAAAGTACACTGAAGCCCTTTGCCTCACTCTCCTTGACTTGTTCATCCATGTTAGGTAACAAAGCAGGAGCTATTACATCCTGAAGAAAAGGTGATGAGAATGTCACACCATTGCTATTAGTTTTTAGCTTACTAGGACACAGGATAGAAAAAAATAAAAATAAAAATCCCTGGAATGATCAGCCAAGCATTAACATGGGGTAAAACAAGAATTGTTTGAACCAGCAGAGCAAATGCTAACAAATTGGTTCTAAATATGTGTTGCAGAATTGAAGTTATAAAAACCTCAAGCCTTAGATGAACTGTTGCCAGCAGCAAGAATAACTCTTCCCAACTAAGCAATTTGCAAATATTAAAAGTAGGATGTGTTCATTTTCAGTTTCTGTTAAACAAACTGGTGGAAGAGTCTAGTTGCTCAAGCACAACAATTTCTATGTCTTTTTAGCTAAATTCACTCTTTCACATAAATCAAAATGAATCTTTTCCTTTTTAAAGAGTTGTAGAAGCATGTCTTATAATTCAGTAAATGTGACTAGTGAAGTCTATATTTAGAAAACATTTTTCTTTCCTTTTGTAGACACTAAGTAGCCTGAATAATAACTAAATGAGCTTTCTCCTCCTTTGGCTCTGTCAACTCTCATTACAAACCAGTGAAAAAAATCTATCTATCTCCCCTAATGAAGTTTTCTACCAATTTGCTCGACCTTTCACTCGACCTTTCACTTCCGCAGTCTATGCCACTGATCTTCATTATACTGAGACAGTGAAGACATTCACATCTCATTTGACTCCCTATTCTAATGTGTAATAAGAAGGTTATCACATCTGCTGGACAGAACTGACTGCAGTTGCTTCATCTCCAGTGAGACAGCTAAGGTGTAGACTCACATTTTAAATCTGGCCTAAAATGGCAGATTTTCTCTTTATCTTTCTTAAAATAAATCCATTACAGCTTAAATGTGCTTATATTCCTTAATCTATACAAATCACTTTATCATCTGAATGGTTTCTTTGTATACTTCTCATTGTGTAAGTCTGGTCAAGTAAAACATTTACAATTGCTAAACCATTCTCAGGAGAAACCTCACTTTTACGGACATAATCTCTTTTGGTCAGCTTCTCACCCACTACATGCAACATATACATTCTTGGCTGGACCAGGATGCCATGTATAGAATTTGTATGTATGGAGTCACTTGAATAGATTATTCTTGACTCAATATAAAATGTAAAGATTTGCTGTCAATTAAAAAATTCATATGAATTTTCATGAAAGTCAAATCCCATTTCTGATGGGATCTCACCAGAGCTTATGGAAGAAAATGTAATGTTCAAACTCTTCAGGTGCTTTTCTTCTGTTTCTTATTCATTAGTTTTCCTGTCTCAAGGTTTAGACCTAGTTTCAAAGAAAATTCTACATTTGATTCACAGGCAGATGATGTTCCAGATTTTATAAAGATGTACAAGTAAACATTGTGAGTCTAATTTTGAATCCACTGAAATAAATAGCAAAGTCCCTTTGGCTTCAAGAAGTTCAGGAATCTAAGATCTGTTCTCTTCAACCATTTTCCTGAAAATTTATATTCTCTTACCACTGGCTTGGAATTTCTTTACTTAAGTATTAGCATATACATTTCTCTCTTTCTTTACATATACATGTGCAGGGGAAGAGAGAGAAGCAGAAATATGAATGCTAATGCACAGTGCATGAGATGAAAAACATTTTTTTTTTAATGAAAAACTTCTGAGATAAAGGTAGTGCTGAGGGAACTGGCCAGTGTCATTGCAAGGCTATGCTATAACAACTTCAAAAGGACAACTTCAGTCACAGACGGTATCTTTTCACTAGTAAAATGCCAACACCGGACTGATCTTCAGGAAGGGTAAGATGTGGGCTCTGAAGAGCTATAGATCAGTCCCTGGGAAGTTTATGGAGTAGATCCTCTTGGAATCTGTATCAAGGGCATATTATGGATGTGAAGGTGACTGGGAACAATCAGCACGGATTTACAGAGAGCAAATTCTACTTGAGAAACCTGATAGCTTTCTATGATGAGACAATCAGATATGCAAATGATGGGAAAACAGTGGATATGATTTATTCTGTCTTTAGTAAAGTTTGATCTACTAACAAAGCAGCATGATCTATAGTAACCTTTAAAGCAAAGTAGCAGCAAGCAAAATACCTGGAGAACAAAATTTGCAAGGAAAGGTTGAGTGAGCTGGGTTTATTCAGTCATGAGGAGCCTAAAGGAGTGATTCTACTTCTGCCTTGGACCCCTTCTGCTAAGGGGTGAGTTTAGAGAAGACAGAGCTATACTCTTCTTGAAAGTCCACAGCAGAATTACAAGAAGCAATGGACACAAGCTGCAACAAGGGAATTTACTGTCGCCAAACATTGGAAAAAAAAATCCCAGAAATGTTGTTTTCCCAGAAAAATGTTGTTTTCCCAGAAAAAAAAATCCAAGAAAGAAGGAAAGAAGGAAAGAAGGAAAGAAGGAAAAAAAGAAGGAAAGAAAGAAGGAAAGAAAGAAGGAAAGAAAGAAGGAAAGAAGGAAAGAAGGGAAGAAGGGAAGAAGGAAAGAAAGAAGGAAAGAAAGAAGGAAGGAAGGAAGGAAGGAAGGAAGGAAGGAAGGAAGGAAGGAAGGAAGGAAGGAAGGAAGGAAGGAAGGAAGGAAGGAAGGAAGGAAGGAAGGAAGGAAGGAAGGAAAGAAAGAAAGAAAGAAAGAAAGAAAGAAAGAAAGAAAGAAAGAAAGAAAGAAAGAAAGAAAGAAAGAAAGAAAAAGAAAGAAAGAAAAGGAGCGAAGGAAGGAAGGAATGAAGGAAGGAAGGAAGATTACAACTCAACTGGACTGTCAGTGTTCTGGGTGTACCAGCAGCCCTCCACTGCTGGGTTTGGACGCAGACCTGTAGGTCTGTTACTAAGGGACTACATTATGTTAGAAAAGGTGACAGATACAGTCAGAGAAAATTCCAAATGGATAGTTTACAAGATTAAAACAGTTTGTACATCTGCTTCATGTTTTTTGTAAGTGAACTAAGAGTTCTTTGTAGCCCTGTGACAGTGTACCCTCAGCAAGCTTGCAGATGATACAGAACTGGGAGGAGTGGCTGATACATGGGGTGGTTGTGCTGCCATGCAGAGGGCCTGAAAAATGGCTCAGAGAGGAATGTTATGAAGTTCAACACAGGGTCCTGCATAACCACACAACCATACAGTAATGGTGCTCGAAACATTTGCACAACTGTTCAGTAAGTTATACACCAATAGCTTTCCTTTGTGGATAATAAGATTCTTCTGCATTCTTCCTCTCCTGACTTCAGTAACACAGTCAGACGTTCTATTTTACTTTATACCCACTGCTACCACTAAGTTCTAAAATCTAAGAAAAACATGTATTCCCTGATACTGCTGGAAACTGAGTCAATGTTAATATCTGTATTCTCCACAGTTGCATTCTCTCTATATATTCTACTTTTAAAATCTCTGCTTCATGTAGGTGGCAATCCACTTAATTACCCTCAGATATTTTGGTCTTCTAGACGTAACAACTGCAATGCTATTATATGATTAATCCATTGTATTCATATAATTCCAGAAGATAAACTTCTGTTAGAAGATTGTGTTAATTCATGCACCAGTACAGGCTTGGAGTAGATGGAAAAGAGTTTCACAGAAAAGGACTTCTGGACTTGGTGGACAGAAAGCTGATCGTGAACCATCAAGGTGTCCTTGCGGCAAAGCAGGCCACCAGCCTCCTGGGCTGCATTAGGCAAAGTAAGGCCAGCAGGATGATGGGGGTGATCCTTTCCGTCTACTCAGAACAAGCAGGACGGTTTTGTATTTGGTGACAAAAAACTGAGAAAAACACAGTCATGGGAGTTCTAGTTCAGAAGAACATTAGCTTCCACTCTTCTTTCTACCAAGGAAGTCGATAGGACCCTTATCTAAAAAGAAGGTATTTTCTACCTCATGCTTTAATTCGGTGCAGATTTTGCAAAACAACAAAAGGAAAACTACAGGAAATACACTCTTACCTGATATTGGGATTTTTTGGCTAATCAAAATCTGTAGAATATAGCATGGACTTCAACTAGTACCTATGAATTCTGCTCAAAAAAATAAGCTAAACTGATACCTCTCTGACATTTTCTCTTTCAAGATAAACACTTGTAATTAAGAATATAAATAAATAAAGAAGAAGAAGAAGAAGAAATTTTCCTGAATACTCTAAGTCATCTGAAACAGTAATCCCATATGCTGGAAAAATAATTTTCCTCAAAAGGCTCACCCTCTTTTTCTGTTCCATAACCTAAGAACTACATGTGCAGGAGCTTTTGAATGGACAAAAAGGAGAGAAACAAAACTGGTGTCTTTACAGAAGTTTTTCCACAACACAGTTATTGAAGATAACAGGCTTATACTCAGTTGCACAGAGAACACGGTTGAAAAGCTATGGTAGAATAGAATCAGTAAGTCTAATAAACTAGTTAAAATATTATTTATTATTATTTTTATTTTGTGAGAGGATGTCTTTACCTGTTGTTTTACTTATGCTATTACAATTTTGGAATATACTAACTCCTGGATGCTCAATTCTGCGAGAACATGATTCCCACTACAACTTGGGTATTAAGCTTGATCATTCTGTCATAGTGAATATTGTATTATCATTTTAGTCCTTACGTTTCTGTAGTAACAACAGGTTCTATTGTGCAACATATAAAAATAAGGAAATTGGTTAATATGATATAGTTTATTACGTAATGTATAGCTTCTGTCTTTTCCATCTGGTATTCTTGCATAATAAGAGTAGGTCTTCTCTGTTGGGAAATCTTCTGTTTTTGCAGTAGATTGAAGGTGGTATATTACAGATGACAGACACTAATCCTCTTTTTATGCAACATTTACATTTGTTCTTCCATACGAGTGATTCATTTGGAATACATTGACTGAAATTGAATACATTGACTGAAATACCACTGATTGCTGTATATGGGAAAATATACCAGACCCAGAAGCTTACTTTCTTACATACAGCACTTTTTAAATATTTTAATGCAATAGATTATGAATTTAAGGGTACATAAGAATCTTGCAGGAGTCAGCTCTTGGCTCATATATATGTTAAGGAAAAACAGATGGAAGAGGAGAACTGGTGAAGAACTCATAATTTGTGTAGTACAAACAACATAATTGAGTACAGGGAGCACACCATGGAGATGGCAGAGAGATAAGAGGAAAAAATATACACAGAGACAGTATAAACAAGGTAGGGATCAGAAAAAGGAACCAGAAAGCAATGAGAAAAATGTACATAGTCATGGAATTATAGAGGATAAAATACTTTAATTTGATAATGAAGAGGAAGGAAATACAAAACAAACAAACAACAACAACAACAAAAACCTGGGTGGTGCCAGAAGTTTTTGCCAGGCTGCAACACTAAAAGAGAAGAAGGTCCAAGTGGAGACAGTACACATGTAATGAAGCTACAAAAAAAATGTAACAACCTGAGAATTTTTTCTTCTTTATTATCTGAGTCACCGTTAAATTCTGTAAGTTATCCATTGATAACCTTGATGTTACCTCATACTTCCCATTGCATTTTCCCACTGTATGTAATTTCAATTAACTAACTACTTCATAAACTATCCTTGTGAGTTTTTGTTTTCCTTTCCATTTTGTTTTCTTCAATCTAGGTAGTAGGCGGGTGATACCCACAGTTTTTCTCCATTCTTTTCCAATTTACGTATGATTTCCTTTTCTGTCACCACTTTTTTACACAGCTCATTTCATTTGAATTAGTACATTGAATTATTCTTTCTAATTAATGTATTCATTTTTTTTGTCTTTTTTTTTTTTTTCCATTTCATTTATTTTATTCAGTCCTATACTACTATTTACTACATTGTTTTGCATAATCTTTATATCACTCTGCCCTTCTAACACAGGTAATCCTGATTTCTTTTGGGGATTTTCCCCAGACAAGTTGCTAAAGTGGAGATTTAAGGAAAAAAAAAAAAAATCTGCTAATGTTAGAGGTATTGTAGCCCAAACTGACTCCACAGGGCATAGAGTGATAAAACTGATCCCAGTATGCATGATGGGGACTGTAGGATAGCAGACGTGAAGGACACACATATGAATGAATGTTTTAATTCAACATTTTTTTTCTGATTTCATAGAAGGAGAATCTTAAGATTTTAATTATGTAAGTTATAGATAGATGGAAGATGCCTTCTTCTGTGAAGGCACGACATTGGCCTCAACTGCTGTTGCTCCTGAAATGCGAAACATAGTTATTCTTTTGGATTTATTTATTTATTGCATGAGAATGGTAAGCATTACTGTATTTATCTACTGAAAACCTATTTGCACTTTCTTCTTCTTCCATGTCTTTCTTTGATTTTACTTCCATGAAAAAAAAAAAGGGGGGGGGGGGGGGGAGAAGGGATTGAAGGGATATTATTTATTATGTTTTGTATTATTTTGATTTGAAAAATACTACATGAGAAGAAGGTCCCAGAAATAATTTATTTTCAGACTTACAAAAATCACAATGACAAAAATCATAATTCACACATTGTGTGGGTTGCAACCTGTAGGTACTTGTCTCTCCTCACTTTCTGATGGGAGAACCATAAAAATTGAGTTGAGTTCAAAACTAGATTTCCTAAAGTTTTATTTAGGAAGTGGATCAGGGGCTCTGGATTATGAGGCTTAAGAATAACACAGGAGCCTGACTACAGGGTGGGATTCACCTCACCAAACTATTGCTTTATAAAGAAGATGTCAATGAGAATGCTAGTCACCCTATGCTCTCCTTATAGTCAGTCTGGGAAGAAAGAGGCACTTTCAGGGAACAGCTCGTCTTTTCAGTTATCTGTTCCAGGCTGATCCTCCACGCACTAGAAGTACCGTTTCTGAGTATAAAGAGACCCTAAAGGAATTAGGAATAGATACGAAGTTGGCACCAACTTTTTATCAGCTGAACCCTGTCCTTTCTGTTGGCACTGCTGGATCTATAATTAAAACTGACTGCAGTTGGAAGACTTTGAAGTATTCGACTATTTTCTGAAGTCTTGCTAAGCAGTAATATTTAGAAGATGACATAAAGATATCATAACAAGTTCATATAGTAAATATGAAAAAAAAAATACAATGGAAAGCAAACAAAAAGTTACTGAAAGCAATTACACATTACCCGGGAACTCATTTGGTACAATAAAGCTTAAGTCTTCATCTGTTATTTAAGGGTCATTTTCTGTTCTCTGCCTGTTTCTGAATTACTTCTAACAGTGCTACACTTTAAAGCTTAAAAATTCTGTGTGCAAATATAATTTTATACTTACTAGAATTAATCTTGCTTCATGGGTAATGGTCCAGAAACAAGAAGTTTCTCACTATGTCTAACACAAAAAGCATCTTAAATATTCAGGCAAATCATCATCATTGTGTTAGAGTGAGCACTGAACCAGGAGGCATACTTCCCAGGTCAGAACACTCCAGCTAAATCTCTGATCCATTAAGAAGCCCACAGGAAAGCTACATGCAGAGAAGTTCTTGGCTTCTTACCCAAAGACATTAGAAGGCAAAGCCTGATAAACAGAGTCCAGATTTGAAGTCTGGTGTCCTGAACCAGAGCAGGTTAGAAAGGCCTGTTCCAGATGAAGAAAATTAAAGGTCATGTTTATCTTTTTGCCAAAAAGAAAGCCTTAGCAATTTAAAAGCCCAGGCTTCACAAACACAATGCAGGCTTTTGCGTCTCCTTCATTCCCACAGAGATGTACTACCTTCTGCCATCTCAGTAAATCTCTCTTCTAATCCCTTCAAACACTAAACTAGTGATCTGCGTAACCTCACCTCCGTGTCAGTGAATGCTGTCCTCTTGCAGTAATACTTGCAGGCTATATAAACTTTTTTCTGGGCTTGCCATCAAAGAGAACAAAAAGGAGAGAAGGAAAAATATGGGAAGTATCTACATAATAAATGACTGAATAAAGAAAATATATACAAGATGACCTTGTTTAGAGAACTGTGAGGGATATCATAGTTGACATCTTGTACTAAGCCTGTCGGAATCACAACTTCCCAGGCCTGAAATTAATTTCCTCTTAAATAGTCTCCTTCTCTTTGCTAGTCCTTACATTCAAAAATGGAAATAGCTTGGCTTTATTTCTTGCTTGCTTTCATGCTTTCTTTCTTAAGCAAGAAGCTGCACTTTTCTAGTTAAATGTTAACTGTGAACTCACTGGAATAACCTGATTCATGTAAAATAAAAACATACATCTCTCAAAAAAAAACAAAAAAGTAATACGCTAAACACTTTACGAATAATTAAATTGCAAAAGGAGCTGCAACAGTGAAACAGTCAGGACTCTTTGTTGTTGTTGTTTTGTTTTGTTTTGTTTTTATGATGGCTGCATATAAAGGATGAAATTTTGATCTCTCCCTGAATTCTCATGGACTTAGTTACAATCTCAATGTGTACATAAAATGCAATCTGCTTAAGATGTGAAACAGAATACATGAAAACTACCTTGCCTCGTATTAGAAAAGCACCTCTGTCAGAATCATATTAATTTTCTATAGAAAAAAAAAGGATCCTACAATATTCCAAATTTCTGCCTCAGTATGTTTCACTATAGGAGTCTGCAATACATCTGTGGATATTGTCCAGTTCTCTGAATCGTGTTGTAAACAAGGTGATTTTATCTCCAATAGCAAGCTAACCCATGGTAGTACATAATGATAGTATAAATAAACTATAAAACTGCATACCCTTATTATGGAAGCAAGGAAATCAGCATACAGGGAAGATTACTGGATAAAAGAATTTGCATAATTAGATGAAAATACATAGTGGGTCATCTCAGAACAGCATGCTCAGAGCACAGAATCTACTGCTTGCAGTAGACAGGTTGTCCTTGAGACTGGTGACTAGCTGACAAAACACAGTCCTTTCAAAATTCACCAAAGCAGTGTAAATAAAATATTCTATAAAACGCTAAGCTAACTGTTTTTGCTGCCTGTGCAAGCAAAAAGGTATCATAGCACACAACTGCAGAAAAAGATTAAATCTGCAGAACTGGATTTTTCTTTAAATCCATCTTTCCCCAAAGTGTGTTCCTTTCCTCACTGGAAACAGGGGTCCTCCAGATTTGATGAACTAGTTTATTAGACCCTCTCAAATTAAACAAACAAACAAACAAACAAAAAAGTTTCTCATTCCACAATTAAAAACATTGTGATGTATATGAATCATAAGAAAACTACATTAAAAACATGTTTCCTGCATATAAAAACAAAGTATCACATAAGCATTGATCTCGCTAAACAAAAATGTCATTCTCATCATGACATAAGATATATAAATCAAGATGCTTTTAAGACGAATGGGGAGCTTACAAAATTATTCACTTGGAAAATTACTCAAAGTTAAAGTGATTTCAAATGAATTCTGGAAACCAGGACACATTTATATAATGGTGTTATATACTTATTATTTAAATCAAATTCCACGACAAAAAATATCAGATACAGGAAAGAATGTACCCACTTCCCACTTTTTGTTCTTCCAGATGTGTTTCCTGCTAAATGCTTTTTATCCTTTTTTTCTTTTTATTTATTTATATATATATTTTTTTTTTCAAAACAATAAGCAAACAAAGATCATTTGTGGAAGAAGGAACACTATCCACAGCTGATAAGTACATCCAGGGCTGATGCTTCTAAGGACTGATCCTTGGGCTGGTATATAATTATTCGTGTTACCTAATACATACTTATAGAAAATCAGAATGTTAGGTCTCTAGACTTCAGAAGTTTTACTTAATGACTAATATATGTATACGCTATCTTTTCATTTTGAAAGATTATATTTACAAAATGTTTGTGACAATAGAACTGTAACAGGTTTTTGTTATTACATAAAGAAAGATTATGAAGGTATCTTAACCTATCTAGTTATTAAAATTATAAAACAATTAAATTTTGCATTGCATTCCTAGAGTGTTATAAGTTTCCTTTATCTCCAGCTTAACAATGCTTTTTAAAAATCTTCCATATGCCTATATTTTACAGAGACACCCAGTGACACAGAACCTAGCAGAAAATCATTTTTGTCTCTCATAGGCTGCATTCTGATGAAGCTGGAAGCTCCCTGTTTAGAGGTTTAGGTTTTCCCAGCAATAAGTACATGCTGGCTAGCTTAAACAAGCAACATTTATCACAGAATCACAGAATTGTCTAGGTTGGAAGAGACCTCCAAGATCACCTAGTCCAACCTCTGACCTAACACTAACCAGTCCTCCACTAAACCATAGCACTCAGCTCTACATCTAAACCTCTTTTAAAGACCTCCAGGGATGGTGACTCCACCACTTCCCTGGGCAGCCCATTCCAATGCCTAACAACCCTTTCAGTAAAGAAGTTCTTCCTAATATCCAACCTAAAACTCCCCTGGTGCAACTTTAGCCCATTCCCCGTTGTCCTGCTGCTAGGCACATGGGAGAACAGACCAATCCCCACCTCACTACAGCCTCCTTTAAGGTACCTGTAGAGAGCAATAAGGTCGCCCCTGAGCCTCCTCTTCTCCAGGCTGAACAAACCCAGCTCCCTCAGCCACTCTTTGTAAGACTTGTTCTCTAGACCCCTCACCAGCTACGTTGCCCTTCTCCGGACTCTCTCAAGCACCTCCATGTCCTTGTAGCAAGGGGCCCAAAACTGAACACAGTACTCAAGGTGCGGCCTCACCAGAGCCGAGTACAGGGGGACAATTACTTCCCTAGACCTGCTTACCACACTGCTTCTTATACAAGCCAGGATGCCGTTGGCCTTCTTGGCCACCTGAGCACACTGCTGGCTCATATTCAGCCGACTGCCCACCATCACTCCCAGGTCCTTCTCTGCCTGGCAGCTCTCCAACCACTCATCTCCCAGCCTGTAGCTCTGCTTGGGGTTATTGCGCCCCAGGTGCAGGACCCGGCACTTGGCCTTGTTGAACTTCATGCAGTTGACCTCAGCCCATCGGTGCAGCCTATCCAGATCCTCCTGCAGAGCTTTCCTACCCTCGAGCAGATCGACACATGCGCATAGCTTGGTGTCATCTGCAAACTTACTGAGGGTGCACTCAATGCCGTCATCCAGATCATTGATGAAGATATTAAAGAGGACCGGCCCCAGCACCGAGCCCTGGGGGACGCCACTAGTGACTGGCCTCCAACTGGATTTGACTCCATTTACCACGACTCTTTGGGCCCGGCTATCCAGCCAGTTTCTAACCCAACGAAGCATGCGCCAGTCCAAGCCAAGAGCAGCCAGTGTCTTGAGGAGAATGGTGTGGGGAAAGGTGTCAAAAACCTTACTGAAATCAAGGTAGACCACATCCACAGCCTTTCCCTCATCCACCAAACGCATCACTTTGTCATAGAAGGAGATCAGGTTCGTCAAGCAGGACCTGCCTTTCATAAACCCATGCTGACTGGGCCTGATCACCTGCTTGCCCTGTAAGTGCCACGTGATGACTCTCAAGATGATCTGCTCCATGGGCTTCCCTGGCACTGAGGTCAAACTGACAGGCCTGTAGTTCCCCAGGTCTGCCCTCCGGCCCTTCTTGTAGATGGGCATCACATTTGCTAGCCGCCAGTCGACTGGGACCTCCCCCAATAGCCAAGACTGCTGATAAATGATGGTAAGAGGCTTGGCCAGCTCCTCTGCCAGTTCTCTCAGTATCCTTGGGTGGATCCCATCCAGCCCCATTGACTTGCATACATCCAAGTGCTGTAGTAGGTCACCAACCATGTCCTCGTGTATTATGAGGGCCACATCCTGCTCCCCATCCCCTTCCACCAGCTCAGGGTACTGGGTATCCAGAGAACAGCAGCTCTTGCTGTTAAAGACTGAGGCAAAGAAGGCATTAAGCACCTCAGCCTTTTCCTTGTCTCTTGTAACTAAGTTTCCCCCTGCATCCAGTAAAGGATGGAGATTCTCCTTAGTCTTCCTTTTTGTGGTGATGTATTTATAAAAACATTTTTTGTTATCTTTGATGGCAATAGCCAGTCGGAGCTTCAGATGAGCTTTGGCCTTTCTAATTTTGTCCCTGCACAGCTTCATAACATCCTTATAGTCCTCCTGAGTGGCCAGCCCTCTTTTCCAAAGATTATAAACCATCTTTTTTCTCCTAAGCTCAAGCCACAACATTCTGTTCAGCCAGGCTGGTCTTCTGTGCTGGTTCATCTTTGGGCATGTGGGGACAGACCACTCCTGTGCCATTAAGATTTCCTTCTTGAAGAGTGCCCAGCCTTTCTCAACTCCTCTGTCCTTCAGAACCACCTCCCAAGGGACTCTGTCAACCAGTGTCCTGAACAGCTCAAAGTCTACCCTCTGGAAGTCCAATACAGAGGTTTTATTGATCCCCCTCCTGACTTCACCAAGAAAGAACTCTACCATTTTGTGGTCACTCTGCCCAAGACAGCTCCCGACCACCACATCTCCCACCAGTCCTTCTCTGTGAGCAGAAGGTCCAGCGGAGCACCTCCCCTGGTAGGCTCACTAACCAGCTGCATCAGGAAGCTATCTTCCAAGCTCTCCAGAAACCTCCTAGACAGCTTCCTCTGAGCTGTATTGCATTTCCAGGATGTCTGGGAAGTTGAAGTCCCCCACAAGAACAAGAGCTGATGATTTTGCAACTTCTGCCAGCTGCCTGTAGAATTCCTCATCCATCTCCTCTTCCTGGTTCGGCGGTCTATAACAGACCCCCACCAAGATGCTTGCCTTGTTGGCCTTCCCTCTGATTCTAACCCATACGGACTTAACCTTATCATTCCCAGCCTCAAGTTGTTGTATGTTATGCTGCCATTTCTGTTTAAAAATAAATAAATAAATAAATAATAAAATCTACATATATATGTATACATATATAAAACAAAAATTAAAATAAAAAAAAATATATGAGGAAACAGAATCTGTAGTTGGGGTTAAAAAGACAGGGCAACACAACTGCATCCAACGTGCTCAGACTGAGCTGTCACCATATCCTAATGCAGCAGCTCACAGCCCCACAATACAGAAACTGGCAAAGAAAGGTGCACCAACTCAGATTTCAGCTTCTGCAACAGAAACAACCTGGAGGTCATGTAGTGCTAGTGCTTCCTTTCTGGTGTGCCACTTTCCTCCACCCCTCTTGCAATTTTACATATTCCATCTTTTTTCAATAAATAGTTGTACCTCCCACAACAGTATTACCCTGTGATACAAGAATAATGATCATCTTGCTCAGGAAGTTAAATGCTGGTCAATACATCTTAGTAAGCTAATTTTTTGTACTTTTAAAATTCCATTTCCTTTTCTATTGTTCTGTTTATTGGCACTTTCAATCAACTAAACTAGGTCCAGCCAGGTGACTATCTACAACTTACAGGCATGGGATATAAACAGCTCCTCTGTATTGCAGTACTTACCTCTCCTGCAATGCTGTTTATAACTAGAAGGTTTTCCATGAAGTGTTGTCAAAGGTATTTTAATTCACCTAAGTCACATCTTAGCATTTAGAGGAATATATATTTTAGTATTTTCCGAGGGCTTATTTTTTTTAATATATATTTTCCTGTCTTTCCTGTTGTAGAGAGATATTTACAAATTGACCCCAAAGACCCCAAAGGTTTTAATTGCTCAAATTGTCATTCTATTTGCAATCTTCACAGCTACATAAACCAAAGCTCATTACTACCACACAACATATTTAAGAGTGGCTAAATAAGAGCTGTAGGGAATACAAACTGAATTAAAAAATAATAATAAAAAAAATCCATCTTCTTCTGTTTTCACTCATTGGGAAAGGAGGGGAGATTTCGTTGGGAATGGATCGGTTTTTCTTGAATTGAGGAGCATGTCCAAGCAACTCTCCCAGATGAAGGAGAAAAATCATATGCACTCTCCTTTCTTTATTCATTATAAAATCTCAGAAAAACGACCCTGCTGTCTTTCTAAAAAGCACAGTAAAATTACTCATTTCCAGAAGTAAACAGGCATTATTTCTATGAAAGCATTTGGATTCCTGAAACTACTTTCAAAGATGCTGTCTCTGAATTTACTACCAGATAACTCTCACACTCTTGATGCCTGCACAAGATTCCTTCTCACACTCTTCTTTGTGCTGGAAGAATTTTGTTCAGGAAGAAACCAAATGAAACCACCTAAATTTATTTATTTATTTATTTGTTTGTTTGTTTGTTTATTTATTTATTTTTGCCAAATCACTTCCTTGAACTCTCTACCTGGTGACTAGTGTTGGTTCCTTAGACTGATAGAGGAGAAGCCCATGCGGCCAAAACACAGGAGTACCCCATCCTGAGTTTTGATTGTGCTCAACAGTGTTACGTTCCACGTGTACTCAAAACAACTTCAACCAAGTACATTTGGGTACTAAAATAGTCAACAGCATGATTTGTGTGTATTTTTTTCCTCAGAGTAGAAGGCAAGAAACAAAGTTCTAAAAGGATCAGTCCTTTGTTTCACATCTGCATTAATGACCTTGGAACAGAAAAGAGCAGTGCATTAATGGAAGCTGCAGATGACACAGAGGTGTATAAATCAAAACCACAACATGATACAAAAATAATTACCTGATTTTGAAGAGGGCAAAAATCAATATGGGATGACCTTTTGCTACACAAAATGGAGGGTTACACAATCCAAAAATTTATTATTTCCAGCTTGTGCTGTGATCTCTTAGAAGCAGGGTGATGAAAAAGCCATAAGATCATTAATGGATTACAAAGCAAGCATGAGCTACCAACGTGATGTAGTTGTGAAAGGCAAATACAGCAGCATTAACGTAAAAGTAAATGCAGGAGACACAGAGAAATTTGGCCAGCGATTTTATTCATTTATTTATTTATTTATTTGTGAAACTTTCAGCCCTGTCTGCATTCAAACAAGAACATGGGGGGGCAGACGGACAAATTTCATAGCTGATCACTGAGCCAGGCTTTACGTAGGAAACTAGTGACTCCAATGTGTTAATTTATACTGCTTCTCTCCTACTTTAATCCTAGTGAGACTCCCAATTAAACTGAACATAGCAAAGAGTTTTGCCATGACCAGGAGGTTGTAGTGAGGTGGGGGTTGGACTGTTCTCCCACTGCTCGGTGACAGGACGAGGGGGAATGGGCTAAATTTGTGCCAGGAGAGGTTTAGGTTGGATATTTGGCAGAACTTCTTTACCGAAAGGGTTGTTAGGCATTGGAATTAGCTATCCAGGGAAAAGTTTGAGTCACCATCCCTGGAGGTCTTTAAAAGGCATCTTCCAACTTAGATGATTCTGTGATTCTGTGGCAAGTGCCTCAGTCCACGCTGAAAGCTCCTTCCTGCAAAGATGAAAATATGAGAGCTGTGTGACCAAACGTTTTCTGCAGTGGTAGCACTGACACAGCAAGCGCTGGAATCTCGGCCATCCCCTGTGTTAACGGATGAACTCGCCTTAAAGACGAGCGTTACCTTCCCTTATTGTTTGCTCACCCCACTGCATCTTCGAACAATCTCACTCCGCTTTCAACTTGGCCTGTGAAATGCCACAAAGAAAAGCGAAAAGCGCTGTTTTTCTGCCATAAACACATCCCTTGGTGTCCAAACACAACTCCAACGCCTAGGTCCAGCCTGTGTGACAGACAGGGGCTGTGACAGGACGAGAACATTGAGGAACCTGTGCTGCTCCCCCCTCCCCCCCCCCCCCCCCTCCATTTTCCCTCAGCGGCGCGCCCAGCCCTGGGTCCTCCCTGCCCGGCGGAACAGCCGCGGCTGCTGCCTCACGAGAAAACCTCAACATTCTCCTCCGATTCACCTCGTTCTCCCTCACCCTCTCCCCTTTCAGCCACGGTGAGGAGTCAGGACCGAAAACTCTCTCTCTCTCCCCCAGGAGGGCATTTTTAACGCTTCTCGTTCGCTCAGGCGCTCGGCGGGCGGATCGGGAGGAGGCAGGAGCCGCGGAGGCCCCCAGCGTGAGGCGAGAGGCGGCTGACGTGGCGGCGGCGCTGGGAGCAGGATGTGAGTGAGGGACACGGCGGGGGGCAGCCCCCTCGCAGCCCCAGCCCCGCAGCCCTAACCTCTTCTGCTCTCTTCCTTCTCCCCAGGTCGAAAGTCACCTTTAAAGTGACGCTCACCTCGGACCCGCGGCTGCCCTACAAAGTGTGAGTGCCGGGCCGGGGCCGTGGGGGTTGTGGTGTCGCAGGAGGCCGTGGAAGCCGGTGGCAGCGTGAGCAGACACGGGCCAGAGCTGTGTGGTGTTTTGGTTTTATTTTATTTCATCGTCCTGGCAGATGAGCATGTGTGTTTGCCTTGTAGGCTTTGATCTAGACCGCGTACCATACATGCACATCCTGGGTTAAGAGTATTATCACTAATCAAAGTGACGCTGTACACAGTAGTTTAATAACAAGTAGAAATAGGCGTTCCTGTGTGTGTTAACAGTCACATAGCCTATATTTAAATTGTCATTTCAGGTTAAGTGTGCCTGAAAGCACACCTTTCACAGCTGTCTTGAAGTTTGCTGCAGAAGAAGTAAGTAGAAAGTTACAGCCTTTTTAATTTATTGAATGTTGCTGAAAGCAATTCTTAATTGTGCAATACAGTGCTTAATTTGGCACAGAAAATGCTGCCATTAGATATGAATGGACACTTGCTTTAGTCATGCCAGTGGATCTGTCAAAACTTTTGGAATCCTTAATTCAGCAGTTCTTACACAATTTGTGTGGCAGTAGCAGGGACAGACAGACTGCCTGGTCGTCTTCACATTTAAATTAATTTTGTATCAATAGTATAAAAATTTATGGTAGCAAACAGCATTACAAGTTATTGCTATTGCATGTTTAGTAGTTTAAGTTACTTATGTAAAGTAACCAAAATATTTTTCATTTTTTAAAAAAGGAAACTCTTTACTGGAACTGAATGTGAAAAGACTTGTAATTTCTGATTATAGAAGGCTTTGAGGTTAGGCACATAGGCTAGATTCAAAAAATTCGCTTAAGTGAGACTTGCATTCTTAGCTTTTGAGTATTTGGTCTTTCACATGGAATCCAAAATCCAGAAATACATGCCTAAATTGCCTATGTGCAGTATTTGAGGTGTATCCTGTTTGTTTTAGATTAAACATGCAAAGATTAAGAGATGTGCATTTGGAAGTAAATGGTAAAGTGAAGTTGTCAAAAACACGATGGCTTTTTTTTGTCAAGTCAGCAAAAGATATAGCTGAGAGTCTGTTCCTGCAGTCCCCACAATGACTTCTGAAAGCCTAGGAAATCTTGGAATTCTTAAAATATTTCTTGTCAAAGCATTGGAATTCTAATAAAAAAATAGGAAGGATAATGGACAATGTGTCTTGAGTCTCTTGATGCTACTGTTGTACCGCTATGTGACAGAAGTTCTTAGCAGAAACAGTTTATGTGGGGATAAAAAGGGTTGTGGGTTGTTTATTTGGTGTGACATTACGTTAGCAGTAATGTACAGAATAATAAACACCTTTAAATACACTTGGTGACTTAATGTCTTTTTTGTTTCTTTTCCAATTTGTTTTTATTTGAACAAATGCAGCAGTGCCCACGAAACCCATACATGGAGGCCTAGACTGAAAAGTCCAGCAGTACGCTGATGTGGGGTTTCCACTAGCTGCAAGCTGTTCCCAAAAGGGACAGTCCTGTTCCCCTTCCGTTCTTTGTTACAGATTCCTGTCACCTCAGAAATGCCAGGTTGAGGTCTGATTGAATTGAATACCGAGTTGTTCAAACTGGATCATTAATTAAAAGGTCTTTTTTGACATTTCTTTGTTTTATCAGCTAGTGAGCTTTATTTTCTGGCTGTGTAAGGCTCACTTCAACCACCAACGTCTACAGGTAGTTCAAGCTGGCATAAGGTGATGTAGCTTTCAAAAACAACCTTGGCTGCTGCTTCCTTCCCTTCCCTTACCCCTTGAATGTACTGCCAAATAACTGGCAGAGTCATCTTAAAGATATAGTTTGGGTTCAGGCTAAGCCTTTTTTTTTGTTGCTGGATTGCTCTTCACACATGTAATCTGGATTCACACCATAGATGCCCAATACAAATGCTAGTATAAGGGAACAAGGAAGACTGGGGTGGGACTGAGAGTAGTTGGAGACATCAGGAAAGAGGTGCCACATGTGGTGGGAGGGTTGCCCTTAAACCTGTAAACTCACGTAACTGGATGTTAGATGAAACTGTGATAGTGTGATTATAACATCCTCTGTAAGGTGGGTTTAGAAAAGAACTAATTACTTAAACATTCCCATTTAACTAAACCATTTTTTTAGTTGATGGGAGGAATTTGAGGGAGTTTCGCTGGTTGACCTCAGACCACTGTGGTTCAGCACCATTTTATAGAATAATTATAGACACTTTCGGAGGCACACAAGAAAGATAGATAATGCGTGATGGAATGTAAAAGTGCCCAGTATGGTTAATGCTTACAAGGGTAATTCCATTAAATGCTTATGTAACAAACATATTTTTAAAAGAAAATACAAAGAATGTTTTATTTCTCCCTGGAAACAGTGTGAAGCACTTTTTGTATTAGCCTGTGGTGGTGTTAAATAAAAATTAATAACATGAACATCTGCTTGATTTGTCAGAATATGAAACTTCTAGTTGCTATTTCCAATGCCTTTCTGAAGCCTTTCACATGTCTGTGAGACAGGGCAGAACATAATGCTTTGTAAACAGACAAAAAAGAAAATGAGCTTCATTCTGGTGGAAGAGTCTACTTTCATCATTCATGAACCTGGCATTGAAAATATTTAAATTGAAATTATCCTGGGTATTGTGATTCATATATCAGTTTCATAGCACATTATACTAAACATAGAAAGAAAAGATCGAACTGTAGCCCCAGATTCTGAATGAAGATGGTTGTCAGTCTCCAAGGGAAGTACATTATCTCCTGAATGACGAAAGCTTTGAGGGCAGAAAAGGATTTAAGTTTGGACTGTTCAGTCTTGGCATGTTTTCTGCTGAGATGTTTTTCAGTGTCTCAGTTCAGCCAGATGACAACCAGAATTCCTCTGGAGCAACCTACCGTAGCCATGATGTAGAATATTCCTCATATTTACCAAGTTTCAATCATAGGTTACTTTTTTTTTTTTTTTTTTTTTTCCCCCAAATTCCTTTAATTGCCCAAGGCAAGATGTATTCCTTCCCCCTTGGAAATGACTGAAATGCATAATGGAGATTTTTTGTGTGTCATTTCTAGCACATCACGTAACAAAGACTGGCAGAACTGGAAATGAAAAAACTGGATCATTAAATGGGAAGGTCTAATGAGGTCTTAATTGTTTGCAGCAGTCAGCCCTTCCCGATACATACATTTGACTGCAGTAGATTGGATGATGCAAATTTATCTTGTTGCTTATTTTTTTCTCTGATGGGCTGTTTAAAAAAAAAAAAAGCAGAGTATTGGGAACAGTGTTCTCTTTAGCTTTTATATATCTGCAGTTCTTTCCACAGTTGTCAGAGTTCACTGTGACAGTGCTTATGTTCTCATTTACAGCCTGTGGTATCAATAGTACTAGTAGTTAGAGCTACTTAGTACGTATTTTGGGTATACATTTAAAGAATACTTACACAGCATCTCTTACCTTTGTGGAATTGTTAGTCAAATCGTCATCCATTCCCAGTAAGCAAAGTTCAATTTTATTCTTTCATAACCATATATTTTTTGAAACTGTTTTGTTACTCTGATGTCTTGACACACTCATCTGCTGTTCATTGTGCAAAGAGAATGAGGTTATTGCTGTAGAGGATTTTTGACATTTTAAAAAAATAAGGAAGGGATATAATTGTTCGTATATGATTGTGTTTTTTTTTTTTAAGATTTTACCATAATTATTGAAATGTATTTCCTTGCATTGATAAAAAAAAAAAAAAAAAAGTTTGGCAGCCTCAGTTATCAATTTATAAGGTGTTTGAGGCAAAGAAGCTGTTTTTGTAAAGCATGTGTGTTTCGGGCTGGATGTTTCCTACTTGGGTTTCAAAGAAAGCTGGGGATTATCTGCTGAACACAAAATTTGTTTGTTGCTTGAGTATCCATCTGACTTTGTGTTATAGAAAACCTTACATTTTCAGCATGGGAAACATTCTTACTAGACACAGGAAGGACTTTTGATTTAAGCTCCAACAGAATATTAAAATGTAGTGTTGAACCATATTGTACCAAATTATGTGTAATGACTTCCAGTATAGTTTAGTTCCCTTTCTATGTTGTGATGATTTTCATGTGCTGAGTATGTAGCTGACAACTATTCCTGTTTGGCCCAGTATTTCGGGCTACGATAAAGGAAGTGAAGTGTTTCATTCTCCTCTAACACAATGTAATATGAAGCAGTAAGAGAACCTTAACTAGTCATTCACTGGCTGACTGCCTCGCAGTTCTCATGTGCACCTAGGGTATAAGCATCAGATAGATTCTGATACCGAAAAACAAAATGTCAGAAAATGAGTGCAAATGTCCAGCCTCCTGTGAACGATCCATCCCTTTCACGCATCGTGTAACAGAAGAGACAGGAAAGAAATGAGAAAAAATGCTTAAGATACTGGAAATTACTTTTTTCTTTTTTTTTTCTCAGATGATGTAGGGGGAAAGATCTACAAAATCACTTAGTTAAAATGGAAACATTGAAAAATAACTGAAGTATTAAGCTAAGGATACATTTGCTGTTTTTTATTTTTTGTTTTATTCCTTTACTTTTTGAGTTGGAAGTGGCCTCATTTCAGGAGGTGGGACATTAATTTCTCTTATTACATAAAAAAAGAAAACAAACAAACAAAAAAAAGCCTGCTCCTTAGACTGCTAAATCAAGATTCCCAAAGTTGGTAAGGTTGAGAATGAAGGCTTTATCCTTCTTCATCGTATGATAGGCATGCATGTTCTTGGTCAGGCTGGGATGGAGTTGACTTACCCCACAGCAGCCCATGTAGCCCTGTGCTCTGCACCTTTAGCTGGAACAGCTCTGATATCGCAACAGTGTTTGGTCTATTGCTGCATCAAAGCTGTCTCACCAACCTTTCCATCCCCTGACCCCAAAAGCCAATGGGCGGGAGGTGGGGAGGGGGTTATTGCAGGGACAGCTGACCCAAACTCTCTGAAGGGATATTCCATACCATATGATGTTACATTCAGAAATAAAACTTGAAGGAGGAAGGAGCTCCCGTTACGAAAGCTAACAATCACTGCATGTACTGAGATCCAGCTTCCCAAGAAGTGGCTGAACATTTCTTGTGGATGGGAAGCAGAGAATAATTTTTTCTCCTTTTGCTTCTGCGTAGCCTTTGCTTTTCTTACATTAAATTGCTCCTATCTCAAACCTGCAAATGTTTTTTTTCCCAATCTCATTTACTCCCACTTCATCCTGCCAAGGAGGGGGGAGTGAGAGAGTGGCTGCGTAGTGCTAAGCTGCTGTCAGCGTTCAACCACAACACTGCATTAGCTATTATGAAATTGCATATTGTTCTTTTACATTCTTACTATGAAATACGTAGCTCCCAGTTTATCAACTCACTTTTCAATCCCTTCTTTGAAGAGAAATTCTTCCGCTCCCTATGGCGTTTCTACAGTGACCCTGGTACCTAATTTGTCTTTTGCAAAAATTACAGTTTTCATGCTACCTTGCAAGATGCATAGGTGACAGGATTTACCTGCTATAGATGCAAAGCTAAGAGATACTAAGTTAAAAATAAAAATAAAAAGGCTAATTTGGTGTGTCTGGAGATTAAAAAAGAGACATTTTTTCAATATATTAATAATTACGTGCTGTATTCAAGCATGGTGTCCATGAGCTCTAGCTGTTGCTGTTAGTGCATGGAGTTTCTGCAAATCAGACCTCATAATTTTGAGTTGAACAATTAGAAAATAGGGAAAGTGTAATTAGTGAATGCCATTTAAAGGCCTGGCTGAATTGACTTGTTTAGCATATGGGAGTTTGTAATTCTTAGAGGAAAGCATTCAGTGTTAGCTAGGATTCGTAATTAGCTTTCCTTTTTCTTGCATAAGAAAAGTGCTCTCTGAGGAGGTTTGACTGATTTTTTTTACCTACAGGGTTGTTAATTGAGCTCAGTACAAAGGTAGCCCTTGGTCCTCAGAACAGCCAAGTAGTACTGATTGGCTTACACTCACGCTGCCTACCCCTCCATCCTGTGTGGTCCAACCACATTAAGCAGTGCAAGGATGTTTATCTGGGCCTCCATGTAGTCACAGAAATAGGTCCTAAGAAATAATTAGTTTGGGCTTCTCCAGAAGTTTAGATCTTCTGAAATAATTCCCAGTCTGTGTATATTGCAGCCTCATCTGTGCAGGGATTTTCAGATTGTGAGACTGACTGCATGTGATGCGTATAGGGGTGGGTATCGTGGGGACGTGACTGCGGGTACAAAGCCTGTTGGGGCTGATGTCAGAAATCTGAGGGAGCCAGGTCTGATGCAGTGCTCTTAGTGCATCCTTTTGTAAGTGTATCCTGGAGTAAATTCTTGGAGTAGTGCGGTCAGAGAGGACCAAAATGAGCCAGGGAGAAAGCTAGGAAGTAGGTTAAAATGAAGCAAGATGAGCTAAAGCTAATTTTGGTTTCCCAATCGTTCTCTGTCAGGTAAACAAGAGGTTCACATGATCATTCATCACGATCTTCATGATGGTGCTACCAAGCACTCAGAATTTAATGATTTATTTGTGTGATAAAAGATACTCTCCCAAAGCAAATTGTATGTGCATATCGGATGCAACCTTCCCCCTCCCCATAGTATATAATATCTTTACACTAGCTCTTATTTGAGTCCTGTAAATGACAAGCACACCAGTATGAAGTCAGTATTCCGATGAATATAGATGAATATATAAACATGTTTTGGGTTCAAGACTTGATGTTGTCAATTTTTATTCCAGAAAATTTGAACATGTATATTCTTTGTCACTTTTTTAAAAGAAAAGTATTGCTTGCTGAGCATCTGAGATGATGTAATAACTATGCTTCTTAGAAGTTTATTTCCATGCATGTTTTAGGTGCATGGAGATAATACTAAATGGTATAATCAGAACTAATACTCCTTAACTTTTAAATTTTATCTAGTGAGTAATAATAATTGGATTTCACTTTTTTGATATTGCAAATTACTTATTCTGTACTGAGGTGTCTAATTGACTTAAATTGTAAACCTTTATTTTGCTGTATCTATAAATGTGAGGGGAATCTTTTCTCATAATTCTTTCGTAACTGAACCAACCAAAATGATAATTGCTTTGAATATTCCCATATATTTTCTGGATTAAATATGTCTCTTACATTATTTTGTCCTACTCTAATTTCTTTCAGTTCAAAGTTCCTGCAGCAACAAGTGCCATTATAACAAATGGTAAGTATATAGTTTTTATATCATAGTTTCAGTTACAGGGTATTGATAAAAGCAGAAACATCTTTTCTTTCATAAACTGTAGACTACAAACTGAACTTAATATTGCAGCATTATTGTTATTACTTATGCATGGGTGAAGGTAATAAACCACTAATATTATTCATTGAAGTGGTTTTGTCCTAACACGTAGTTTTGATTGCCTATGCTGAAGATTTCTTGTTAATTCCTGTGATAAGACTTTTTTGATTATAAGAAATAGCTGCTTGAAGTACTGATGTGCTAAATATATATTGCTTGCTATATTACATTTTTGAGCTGAAAGTCTAGTGTAATAAACTGTGTTATTTCTATTTTCACCTTCCTCTCTGTTTTTGTCTTTTTCTGTTTTAACATTTTTTTCTAGATGGAATAGGAATTAACCCTGCACAGACAGCAGGTAAGTTACTATTTAAGTCATCTAGTCTTAAAAAAAAAAAAAAAAAGTTAATTTTCTGTTAAATTAATGCATAGCAATCTGGGTTGATTTTTATATCTTAGGTTTTGATTTCTTAAATAGGAAAAGAATTATCAGTAGTTGGAAACTACAGTCAGTGTTGTGAGGAAAAGGTTACATCCACGTAACTATTGTTCATGTTGTTATTTAGTTTGTGAAAGCATAAGGCACTGCTGATCTTTAAGACCTAGCTATTTAGTGCAGTCTAAAAGAGCAATGTTGTTTTACTTGTTACTAAAATATCATGTAATAGTTGTATTTTTCCCCACCCTATACCTAGTCTAGTATTTGCTATTTCAGTAGCCATTCTGGTAAGTTATGTTTAGAAAGTAATACTCAGTTTTACAGCAGGAACTGCATGTACTTTGGAAAGCACATCTTCAAGAAGATAGAATTGTTTTGCAGATAGCCCTCTTGTTCTCACCAAGTGATTCCAAGTGAGAAGTCTCTGATTTCAACTGCGGAGGCTTGCTGTGAGTTAAGAGTTTGCCTCTGTCACAGGGGCATAGAATAGGGGTATAGAATTCTTCCCCATCACCTCCCGAAATACATGGATAGATAGTACAGATCTTGATTTGGACTAATAATAGCCTGCTGTCCAGAAGCTGGCTTCTGTGGATTTGTACTTGGAAGTTACATTTCTAAATTAATTTGGAAAGTATTACAATAACCTAATCTAGACCCATTTGAGATGAGAGTTCACTGGAGTGGGATATCTTGCTAGGGTCATAACTTTCTACTAAAAATAATAAAAATGCCTTTGGTGCTTCTTGAACACAGTCATCCAGAGGAAACTGTGAATCTGATTTGACTCCTGCTTGCAAATGTGATGCGCAGTTGATGGAGAGTTCATTGCTGCTTCTGTTTCTTGCATGAAGTCTTTGCCAGATTTTGTTCATTTATGCCCTCCGTCTGTCATGTGTTATTGAAGATACCATACTTTTTTTTTTTTTTTCTCAGATCTAAAGAGAATGAGAAAGTGAGGTATTATTAGTATACTTAGCAATCTAAGATAAACAGTATAAAGTAAAACCTTGCAGAGCATGTAGTATGTGATAGAAGAGCAATTGCTTGGTATTAATTTGGGGAATTTACTGGAGTTGTAAAAGGAACCACTTAAGCATAGCGACCCATTTCTGAGGTCTAAAATTGCATCGACAACTTCTGAAAATGAAAATCAAGAGAGCATCAAGTCAGCACCACAGGAGGTTTCTGTCCTCCCAGGGCTTGCCTTAAGACACCCGCATTATGCTTTGACAGATGTACTGCCTCAGGCAGACTCTTCAGCTGCTGCTGTCCTCATTATGATCATATGACCTTAAAAGTATCATAAAAACTGATGATAAGGCTGACAATATAGTTTAGCTACTAGATCATTACCCACATGTACAAGCACATTTTCACATGACGACTAAAGAGCATTTATGCAAAACAGTAAAGTCAGTTGTTTAAGTTAACGTATACTTACGGTGTCGCTCTTCTAACAAGTATACTTTCATTTTGTATTATGTATCCCAAAATAGTTGTAGGTTAATCCTTCAAAGTAAATCAGTTTGGGACTACTTTACTCCTGAATGAAAACGTCCATATGGACATTTATCATGCTTGCAGCTATGCACATTTAATTCACAACTCTAATAGCTTTGCTAATTGCTTTGCAAAGTTTGCTAAGTTCTTATAGATGTTCACAAATTACTCAATGGTAATATAAAACAGCATTTCAAAGTTCAGTTTCAAGTAAATGAAAAGCATCTAGATGCAAAATGTTTTCATCCTGGTCTTTGTCTTATGTGCAAATATAAGATTAGACTGAAGGATATTGTATGTGTATATATATGTATATATTTTAAACAAAGAAGGTACCACTCACCATCACAATGCTGTGTGGTGTTGCTTTAAACTGAAAGAAAGGAGCATGGGGGAGAAGACCACTAAATCAAGGAACAAAATCCCATCCAAAGTTTACAAGTAAACATAGATAACTTAAATATAACCTTGTGTTCAGAACTTAGTAATTGACACTTCAGAAAATAATAAGTAGGTTAGAACTTAATTTTTTTTTTCATATTATTTGAGTTCCTGTAGATTGAACAGTTACTTTAGTCTTCAAAAACTTCCCAAAACAAGATGATCTAGGAATAAAATCTTAGTAATCCTTGGGGATTTCAGAGGTTTTGTCCTTTTCCACTGTTTCCCAACCTTTCTAATCAAAAGCAGTCCTCAGGTATAACTTTCATTCTCCCTGTGTGATTCCATGGAGCAGGGGAAATGAAAGTTGAAAAAGCTAGGCTTAACACTTAATTCCTGTATTGATTTCAATTTGAAATCCTTGATAGTTCGGGGAATAGTATGCCATAACTTTAATAAACCCAGTGCAATATTAATGATGGAAGCAGACTAAGAGGTGGCGTGAACTGCTGTCTGCATGAGATGCAGCTGTGTCCTGTTTTAAAACTTTGGATTATGATTGTGATCGCAACATGAATTCTTTTCATCAAGATTGATAAGCTTAGTTATCTGTTTTGCTGGTGTGAGAGATTTGTGTTTAGAGCAGTTTTGAAAAACACTTGAAACACTGAAAGAGAATGCAGTCATTGGTCTCAGCCAACACGGGTTCATGAGGGGAAAGTCCTCTTTAATGAGCTTAATTGCCTTTTATGACAAGGTCATCCATCTGGCTGACCAACAGAAGCCAGAAGTAAGTTTTTTCAATTTCAGCAAGTTTGTGATACTGTTTCTCACTGTATCTTTGTAACAAAATGTCCAGCCTGCAACTAGACAAGTACATAATACAGTGGGTGAGCAATTGGCTGACAGGTCAGGTCCAAAGGGTTGCAGTAAATGGGGTTACAACAGGCTGGCAGCCAGTCACTGGTGGGGTTCTGGGCTCCGTTTCAGGGCCAGTTCTCTTCAGTGGTTCTGTAAATGAACTGTATGCAGGGCTGTCTGCGAACTTACCTAGTGTGTATTCCTATACTAATCTAGGAGTAGCTGTTGACTCGCTTGAGTATAGAGGGGCCTCGCAGAGAGGTGTTGACAGTTTAGAGGGCTGGGCAGTCACCCACTGCATGAAGTTTAACAAGAGCAAGTGTCAGATTGTGTGCCTGGGATGGGGCAACCCTAGCTATACATACAGACTGGGGGGTGTGAGGCTGGAAAACAGCCCTGTAGAAGGGGATCTGGGAGTTCTGGTCCCAGCAAGCTGAACATGAGCCAGCAGCGTGCCCTGGCAGCCAGGAGGGCAACCGTACCCAGGGGTGCATCAGGCCCAGCACTGCCAGCCAGGCAAGGGAAGGGATTGTCCTGCTCTGTGCTGTGCGGCCTCACCTCCAGCACTGTGTACAGTTCTGGGCGACACAGTGTAAGGAGGGCATAGAGGTATCAGAGAGTGCCCAGAGGATGGCTATGAAGGTGGTGAAGGGTCTGAAGGGCAAGATGTATTACAAGTGGCTGAGGTCCCTGGGTTTGCTCAGCCCCGAGCAGAGCAGGCTGAGGGGAGGCCTCATGGCGGCCTGCAGCTCCCTCACAAGGGGAGCGGAGGGGCAGGCGCTGAGCTCTGCTCTCTGGGGACTGTGACAGGACCCGAGGGAACAGCATGGAGCTGGGACAGGGGAGGGTCAGGCTGGGGGTTAGGGAAAGGGTCTGCACCCAGAGGGTGCTCGGGCACTGGGACAGGCTCCCCAGGGCAGTGGTCACAGCACTGAGCCTGCCAGAGTTCAAGAAGTGTTAGGACAGTGCTCTCAGACGCATGGTCTCATTTTTGGGTTGTGCTGTGAGGAAGCAGGATTGGACTTGGTGATCGTTGTGGGTCCCTTCCAACTCAGGATATCCTATGATTCAGTGATGATTATTCATCTCTTCTGTATGTGGTCTCAGCATATTATCTAAAAATAGAATATCTTCCAATAACACATTCTTTTGAATGGGTTTTCTGGTACTCGTTACGTTGAATAGGTAGAACAATTTAAATCCTTATCCATGTGCCAGAAGAGTGAAGTCCAAGAAAGAGAAGCTTTGTTCCAACATGCTACTAATGAACAAATGCTAAATATATTAATATTTTTTATGAGCACACTCTACATCCATGAAATAATGTGCTTGAGAAATAAATGTAATTATTGTGTTTTTACAAGTCAGCATGAAGATGAATAGGAATAGATATATATTATTGATACCTTTTATTGTATTGTGTACAGTCTCCTTCATGCAGTAGCACAATGAAGTTTAAAAAAAGAAGTGTAAGTCCAAATAGTAATTATAGAATGCATCATGTTTAGCAACGTGATTTCATTCGCAAATGTTGCGTTTAATAGAGTAAAGCAGTAGTGACAATCCTGAATAGCCATCCAAGTATTAAAAACTCTCATATTGTGTTCTCCTAAAAATCTGTTATGATCGGGACTATACAGTAATAAATAATAAGTTGAAGAATTTTTGATGCTACACTGAGACTGACTTATGTTTGGATATGTAGAGAGCCTTCCCAAAACAAAAATGTAGTCAGGATTCTGAAGTTTTCGTTAAGTACCGAACCAAGGAGAGAACATGAATGAAAACATGGATGAGTGACCTCAAGATAAAATAGTTTTAACAAATTAGAGCTTGACTTCCTGACCTTTAAAATATTCTGGCATATAAGTGAAATCAGACATGCAGGTATGGAAATGCAAAGTTTGAAAGGCCGCAGGTATGGAAATGCAAAGTTTGAAAGGCCGTAACTTGCAAGTTTTATTATATGACTTTGAGTCTGGTGTTTTTACTTCAAAGTACATGTTGTTTGGACAGGGGTGGCGTGGGAGGGATAAGACAGAATTCTGTGGAAAAATAAAAAAATACATTTTTCTGGTGTGAGAGAAATTACTACAAAGATGTTTGTTAAGCACTGTAATTATATTATTCTCCTTTAAAAGGGCATGCTTGTTTAGGTAACATTTTATTTGTTTGGTGACATGTTCTTTTTTGTTTGTTTAGGAAATGTATTTCTAAAGCATGGTTCAGATCTACGGATTATTCCCAGAGATCGAGTTGGAAGTTCTTAATGTCTACTGGAAACTTTTTGAATAAGTGACGTTGCTGTGCAGCAAAGGTCTATTTATTTTGGAACTCCACAGTGCAACGCATCAATTGGCCTTCCCTAAAGATATCAAAAATGACTTCCCAGGATTTGATCTTTTCTGACACAAAAATAAGACTTCATTTCCTTGTTAAAATACATGAAATCATGCACTGATTCTTTCTTCACTAGTATACTTAATGGGCTGATTCCATATTATGTTCTTGAAAGAAAGATGGACCTCTCTAACGGTGTTACTGAAACTGCAAGGGCAAACACTTAGCCACGATCAGTAGATATTTAAAGTATTTTATATACTGTTGGACCTGCTGTATGAAAGGGAGACTTTACGATATTGGTACAGAAAAATTGTTCCTACTGAGTGCTAGAAAGTTTTTTTTTCTTAAAATTCCACATTTGGAACAGTTTTCCCATGGTCCAAGTGTTTAGCTCAAATAGAAGGGAGATCTCAGTGGATTATTACTGAAATAAATAAATAAATGCCAAATGTTCCAAAGCAATTGTAAGATTTAATTGCTGAATATACTTCAGATAAAAGAGAAAACAGAGCTATTGAAATGTTAAAACTTTATTTGATGTTTTGTGAAGTTAAATTCAGTTTCAGAGAATTTGTGAGACATAATCTCAAATAAAGTGCCATCATCTGGGAAGGACTGCAGCATAGTTTGTGAATGTTCTGGTCAAATAAGTCATTCCTTTTTCAGTAAATACTGGTTCTTTGCAAAAGTCTTGTTTTGCTTCTGTGTATTACAAAGGAAGTTGTAGAATGCATTGAAATGTTTGTGTTTGGGTAACTTCTTGTTTATAAATTGCCTGAGGTAAACTATCAGTCATGGATTTTAATTAGAGAAGTTGCTGCTTTTCTTGAGCTATTAATACTACTTTGTGTTTTGATCTATTTGGCCAAATCATACCCTGTTACATTATATGTGTCTTACTGAGTTTACAGAAAGTTGAACAATGGGCAGTGTAGCACTGGATTAAATGAGGATTGTCTGAAATACATCTTTGATGTGCAGAAGGACGTTCAGATTATGTTTCAAATAGTGTAGAAGTACAAAATGCCCTTATGAGAGGGTATGAATTAAGTGTATAGAGGAAAAACTCTTCTGAAAGTGGTATTTGACTGTAAACATATTCAACTCTAAGATGAATTGTAAATTTATGGATTTTCCTTTATTTTAATAAACAACAATATGAAAAAAAATGCAAATATTCCTTTCTCATTTTCTTTAGATTTTGATGATAATTACAAATGGTGCCCTTTGACATCTTAATCAACATAATCTGAGATTCATTTTGAAGCCAACATATTCTTATGCAGAATTCTACAGAACACTGATTTTAAGGGCAGAGTGCATAGTTTCAATTATCTAATGCAACAATATAATTAGAATGAGCTAAGTTAATAGCTTGTAATTTTTCTCTGCCAGTCTGTTGACTGAATACCTGAAAAACACCTTACAGTAGAATGTAACAAAAATCAAAGCTTTCTTTCCGGTCTCAAGGTGCAATACAGTTTTCAAAAAGCCATCATGACCTTTTCAAATGCAATTTGAAGCTAAGGTGCATTCATGTTCTTGTAAAGAAGGCTAGGTAAAAATATCTCAGATGATGTCTAGCATTTGTTATGCTGTTACTTGGGTAATAGCACAGATAGCATAAAGTATTTGTTTGCCATATGGTGTTGCAAGCAGTTTGTATAACATGCAAATGATCTGTCCATTTGGAACAATAAATTATCTTTGTAATAGTTTCTGCATTCATGACACCTTTGTCTCAATATGGTCTCTAAAACCTGAATGTAATTTTTTAGTTTGGTCAATTTGCTTGGTATTAGCAGTAGAGTGTACTTAGTAGGCGTTTGCAAGTTGATTTGATGTTTGCAAGTTCATTTTGTGTCTAAATCATAATTGGCACAATGTATAGCAAAATAAAAGTTTAGAACCAGACTTCATAGGCCTAGGGAATCTTCAGAAGATTTTGAAAATAATGCTGTACTCCCAGACTTGCACTGTTTGGTCAAACCTTACTTCAAGATGTACTTCAGAAATCAGCACTGCCTGGAGTATAGTCTTGGGCTCTGATTGTAACTTGACTGATGTTAAATGAGAGACTTCTGTCATTTGTCTCAGTTTCACTTAGTTGTTTCTTTGCTGAAGGCATGAAGGCAATTTAGAGGGTATTTTTTCCTCTATTTTACATTTGTAAAAGTACGGCTGGTTTATGTTACAAAGATATTCTGTGAAAATTTTTGGCAGAATCCTTGAGCATTAATGTGGAAAGTCTCACCAAAACTCCCAGAGAGTTATCGTTACTCTTGTGGTTTACAAAATATTCTAGAAGACTTGATTTTCTCAAACTTGACCAAACTTTATGAAATCATGGGTATTTTTCAGGGAAAGAGACACAATGATCTAATGTAGTATAGAAGAGTTAAGAATCACAGAGTCATTAAGGTCGGTAAAGACCTCCAAGATCATCTGGTCCAACCATCACACTACCACCAATATCACCCACTAAACCATGTCTAAGCATCATATCCAACCTTTCCTTAAACACCCCCTGGGAAATGGCCCTCACAACTGATTTGTCAGTACTGTGAAATTCCTCCTCATATTTCTTTGTCATGGTTTTGGCTTGGGTAGAGAAAATTTTCCTTGAAGAGGCTGATGTGATGTTGTGTTTTGGATTTAGGGTTAGCTGCCTGCCAGGTTAAACCACAACACCAAGCCACAAAATCCAACTTTTCCATGTTTAAGATTAGAAGACCATTTTCCACTCTCATTGCTACTACATAATGACTGAAAAATTGTGGGTAGCAGATCTTGAGAGTTTAATTTTTATTATTTTGTTTAAATTCATCTTTAGGTTGATAGTGAAGACGCACTTCCCGTTACTGTTCCTATTGTACACTGTGCAGTCAGAGCGAGAGGAGGAATTGCTGGTATGACTGCAGAATAGCAGTTAGTGCATTTCAAAGATATTGGGGGCACAGCACTCCTTTGTATGGCAGCATGCAAGTACTCATCAAACAGAACACTTTAATGGGGCAGTGAAAAACCCTAAGTCCTGCAGTTTTCCTACTAGCACTGCAGAGACAGCATTTCAGCAGTACAGGCAGGAGCACCAAGCTCCAGCTGAGTAAAATTCAGTTCATGTGTGATACATTTTGTTCGTATTTAAATACAGTACACCTAACTATACCTCTCAGTGGTGAATTTCAGTCACTGTTCCTAGGTAGATACAGGGGAGTATGCACAAAGGCTAGCATGATCTTTTTGAGGCTAATCTCTGCAGGCTGTTTCTGAATTTAATGGAAAGTGAGATTCCTCCCGAGAGAGATTCAGAGTAGCTAAATGAATCTTCAGTTCTGAATTGCCCTCTGGAGGAGCCTTTCTCTCTTTGCTGAATCTGTAGAAAGCCTTGAGATGTTAGCCTGCAGGGGCTAATGTTAACCTTTGTGAATACATCCCCAACAGGCGCCTCCCCCTCCCTTCAATATTATATGTTGTAGCATTCTGCTACCCACTCGCTGTTGTTTGATCTGGATGTTTAGCACATGACACGAAGCTCCCAGGGACTTGTTCAAAACTAAAATTATAAGAACTTGTTTGCATGCAAACAAACGTGCTTTTTATGTGATCTAATTAGTCAAATGCATCTTTTTTTTGTTTTTACAGCAGGTTTAGCAGCCTTGGTGGGAGTGTCAGGGAAGGCTTGTTGTTCTTTATGGAAAGGTTTGTCAGGTTAAAATTAGTTACATCTACAAACAAAGAAAACGTGTTCTGAGGAAGAAAACCAACCATTCTATTACTTCATTTTTTTTTTCAGAGTATAGAATTGGTCTCCTTTATCTCCCTGAGGAGGTTAAATGTTCCGGGAAAGCTGATTTTAAAAGGTTTGGAATGTATAAAATAGCCACTAATGCAAAGGCCAGGTGCAGGCGTTCCTGCTTATTGCTATGAAGAAAAGTCCTGAGGCTGTGAGTGGGAACTGTTGGTGTCTTTCACTGATGAGAAATACCAGGTGGTGTCTATAAAAACTATACCAACCGTTAAGGCTTTTGATCATTTTGCTGGAGAAAAATCACTCTCTAATTTTGAACAATTGATCAAATTTGTCCTATAATTAAGTTAAATTTGTGGGTCTTCAAAGTAATCTTCCTGTGGTGGAAATGGGAAGGTTTAAGATTTTTCCCTATGGAAAAAGAAAATGTAAGTTGCATCAAAGATAAGTGCCAGCTGCATAGCACAGCATCTTCATCTTCAGAAGATTCATTCAATAAAGATTCATTGCTGTCTGATGAAAAGTTTAACAAAAATTGGATGTGATTTGTCTTACTGTGGTACATGGCCATTTTGGAATTCCAGGCTCACATGGTATGGTATCATAGCAAAAGCCGCAAGGTTTTAGTTCATATGAGCTATTTAGTGCACTGTCACAGCCCTCTTAGAAATTCAACTAAAGAGCTGTTGTGTTATTTATAGGGGATATATATGTATATGAAGTATATCTTCTACATTTAATGAACATTTTTGCTATGGATGATCAGGGATAGTTTGATATTAATACTGATTAATGCTCCTCGTGCCTTGTAACATCAGGCATTACTTTTAACTGCTTTTCATATGTTTTCTCTGAAATAGCTCATATTTAGACTGCACGCCAGTTTTGCTTTACAAAGTGTTGTTCGTTTTTACTGTGGGCCAACATCATCACTGTGACTTCGGTAGAGCACAGAAAGGTAAAAGCTTCTGAACCAAACTGGGTTTATGCGGCATTTCTTTATGCTTAAATGTGTATGTGTGTGCAAGTAACCGATACATGGAGAGCTCTCCAGTTCCTTCCCTGAGGAAGCAGAACCTCGATACCTTCACTGGCTGGCCAGAATTGGTGAGCTGACAGAGAGTATGGAGTGGTAGGTTGTGGCTGATGGATGCCAGTAGTCAGTGGCTCCAATAAAGAGGAATTACAAAACAGAGGACTTATTTTATACATAGATGATTCTCTTTGGGAAACAAAATCGTCCTGCCTTTTGTTTAAGGCAGAGCTACAGTCTAGTCTGGTCTTGAGGGCCTAGCCTAATCTCACTCTTGCACGAGTGGAAAGACTGCTTATATGGAAGGACTTCTCACCCAGGTAAAAGCGATTTAATCTGGTTTTCATAGGATTTTCATAGGCACCACGCTGACCAAGTCATTTTCCTGAAACAGCTGTTAGATAGCAATCTCTTGATTGCAGCCATTGTGTTGGTTCTAGAGTGCTGCTCTTAAAGATTTAGGTATACTTCCTGGGTATTTTTTATATAGGACTCCAGGTGTAATTGCAGGAGTCAAGAGGACAGTGAGTGTTAGCTACTTTGAATTATTTGTGTACCAAGTTGTTGGTATTTTTCCCCAATAGTTTGCCCCTATTTGTCTGCAAAAGAAACATTTGCAGTTAAGGAAGTGCAGTATACATTTCCCGCCCACTTAACAAAATAAGATCAAAATTGTAGTCATTAGGTGATTATCCTATCTGCTGATACTGTAGTCTTGATTGTACGTCCTGGCACAAAATAATGTCTAAAATGATTGCAAGCCAGTGAAAAAAGCAATGAAGTTGTTCACTGCCCATCCTGAGGATAAATAGAGAGAATTCTGCAAGTTTTCAGTGCTAACCACTGTGAGTTAAGCCAGTAGCTGTCAGCAGCTTGTCAGCTGTCAAGAGTGGCTTAAACAGTTTTTATAGCTGCTCAGATTTGTCCACTATTAATTTAATTTTCTATTTCTTTAAAATTTGGTTGTGTAGATCTAGGCAAAAGCCCTGTTTCAAGGCTCTGTCACAAATTTGTGTTAATTTCTAGCCCCAAATCCACTACTTTTAGCTGACTGTTCAGACATGGTTCAGTCTGGGTCACATACCTCCTGGTGGAGTCTACTGAGAAACCTTTGGATGTTGCCCACTAGCAAGATACTAACTCTTTAATTAATAATTCTTAAGAGAGCATTGAAATAAAAATAATCTTGGAAATGTGGCCTGCTGCTCTAAATGCTTGACCTAGAATCGTATCACAGAAAAAATGCTGCTGAAATGAAAGGGACCTCTGTTGCAGTGGAAGGAACTGGTACTGACTAGACAGTTTTAGGTATGGGACCAGATCCATGCTTCAAAATTGACATAGTAGGCTGCCCATTTCAGCATTCTGAGAAAAGAGAGAGAGGTTGGTCTTCAGGATAAGGAGAAAACTTAGTCATCATCTTAATACAGTAGGTGAGCTCAGCTAGCCAAACTCCCAGGTGAGGGGGAATGCCCTGACTCCAAATTGGCAGCAGTAGAGTGAGATCTCTGTGGTCAGCAGAGTTTGGGGGCCTGACACAATACAGAACAGCACTGACAAATGAGTAAGTCCACAAGAGGACAACCAGGATAGTTTAGGAACTGCAACACATAATGTCGGAGAAGAGTGTGACATAGCTGCTTTTATTCAGTCTGGAGCAGAGAAAGGTAACAGGTAATCAATGTGCCATTTTCAAACATCTAGAAACCATCATCTGGGGTTGGTTATAGAGAAGATGATGACAAATGAGTTGGAGGTGGACAATGAAAACTGGACACACTGCAGCATGGAAATTTCTGATAAATGATACAAGGTATTCACAGTGAGAATCCTCACACACTGGAACTAGTTGTGAAGAGAGACTGTGGAGTCTTTGCTGATACTCGGAACGCAGTCGTGCAAGGCCCTGAACAACCTATGTAACTTTGAGGCTGACCCAGCCCTGATCAGGGCTTGAGGCAGATAAACTCCAGAGGTCCTTTCCAACCTAAACAAGTCCTTGTTACTCCCCCTCTCCCAGCTTTTTCTTAGTAGAAATAGAGCTACATCTTGCTTTACCTTAGATACCTGCCCAGGCAACAGAGGCATGGCACAGCCACAGCTCTTTCTACTTAAACTCTTTTTACCCTCTCCACACCTGTATTTTCTCAGGACTATAGACCTTGATCTGCTGGAGTGGCAACCAAAGATTGACCAGAGGAAATAGCCAAAATCGTACTGTCCCCTACTGTTGTGTAGAAGCTGTGATAGTTGCATGAGTAATTTGGAGACTGACAGGTGAAATATACATGCATATGTATTCATTGATGATATTAATATTAGATATTTTTTAAATTACATTTTTAATGCCTAAGTTGAGAACAAAAAGACAATTTTGGGTGTAGCTGATCAGCTAACATTTATTGCAGTAACTTTCTAAATCACATTTTTCTCACTTGGGCAGGGGAGGGAATGTAAATAGCATTACAGTAATAAAATGCTGTCAGAGGATCCATGTTGCTTGAAAAATTAGCATCTTTCAATTCAGTTTTACAGTGACATTTCCAGTTAGCAGTTGTGATTTAGCAGTAGAGACCCATTAACTTGTGACAGGGTTCTATTCCATTTGTATGGGCTCTTGAGTAGGATACAAATAATACTTGCTAACAATAATAGCAGGCAGGCGTCTCTACCCCTAGCACGAATAGTGAAAGATTGTACAAGCACTCAATGTCAATAAGCACCACCCATGCAGAGCAGATTATTAGTACATGAACAAGTGCACAGCATGTCTTGCCAACAGTACAGTAGTCAGTGATATCCATTTTGGGTGACAATGACATAAAAATGGTCCAATTATTTATGTCACATTCATTAAATTCTCACTTCTTGACTAAATACTGTTCTCAATTAATATATCTGTAGTACAAAGTAAGAGTGGGCCAGAGTGAGCTCAGGTACTGATTATTTTCAATTCTTGGCTCTGATTTGGATGACTCCAGCTGTCTCCAAAAGAGACCTGCTTAAGGGAGTGTTTACAGGATAGTCACTGCCATGCGGCCTCAGGCCCAGGAATGATGGACCTGAATGGTTTACCCATTTCATTTTTATTTGTCACCTCATGGCCGTAGAAAATTAGGATGGAGATCATCCATTTGTTTTCAGCATTCAGAGTCAGGGATTCCTGAAGATTTATGGGCTAACACCTGCAAATGATGAGGGAATCAATTTTAGCCATGAGAATTACCATGTGACTTTAAATTTCTTCTGTACTACTAATATGCCAGGGGAACATAATAATGCCAAAAAATAGAAACAGTTTATAGGTTTAAAAAACAAAACAAAACAACAACAAAAAACCTCAAGAGGATCATAAAAATGAGAGCATTTAGATGTTGCAGGGATTGATGATGCTGGACATTGCATTTCTTTGTTGCAGTTCTCTCCAAACTTTGAGTGGTGACCATTTCCCTGTGGTTATTCTATTGCCCTGCTTCCAAACACTTCCAGGTGATTGGTTTCCAGACACCTCTAAAAAAAAAAACACCTTTATTTCTTTCAATTCTGACCAGCATAATCTGTCTGGATGATACCAGATTATGTGGATACCTCCTGTGGATACCTCACTGATGTGATGCCAAATGGCATCATGTCATTTGCCATTGAAGTAGTTTAGACTGCTTCATTTCTAAATGATTGAAATAATGCAGTTTACACTGTGAAGCCCTCAAAATTAAGAAAGTATAGTAAATATGTAAAGTGTTTTAGACCTTAGTCTGAATAGAGTTAAAGTTATCAGTTATTTTTAGATTTCTGAAATAAAATGAGAAGAAAATGTGATTGTACCACTTTATACTGAATGTGGCAGCTACCAAAGCAAAGTATGCATTCATTGTTTTATATTGTGCCTTCAATGCAAATTTCATTTTGAACTATGAGATCACCTTGAAAAAGCTTTATTAAGCTGCTGTGATTTGTTTGCAGTACTTGATGACCTCAAATTAGAATGATACAGAGAAGCTCTAACGGCTTCCAGTGTTCATCACAAAATCAAGGTGTTTGTCAAGAAGCCTCAGGGTTTATCTAGTTAGTGGAAATGACTTTAATGAATTCACAACCCTTGACAGCCTTTTTTTGAAGATGCATTGACACTGCATGATTTTAAATGCAAAATATATGCCTGCTTACTAGTGCTTAACTATTAGTTTTAGTAATCCCTCCCTGTTATGAGTGAGGAAAATCAATGCATTCTCAATCTTACGCATTGTATTCCAGTCTAAAAGCTAAATAAAGACAAATAATTACTTCCATTATCCAATGATGGTGATTGGAACGTCAATTCTGTCCAAAAAAGGAAGGAACTGTGAGCTGGCAAATAAGCAGTTATGGTATCAACAATATGTATGATCATCTACTTAAGTTCATGTGAACTTTTACTATTGAAGAATGAAATGTTATTTTAAGCCAGATGGGGAATATCTGCAACTGAAATGCACTAATTCTGCTTTATTTTGGTTTGCCAAAACTGGCATCAGTACTATTTTATTATATTTAATGCAGTAGACTGTAAGTACAAAGAATTGTGACTTAATACAATGGTTCTTCAAGTATTTTAGTTGTGAACAGGCTTATATGAATTACATGCAATCAACATGTGTGGGATTTCCAAAGTGGTCTACAATTTTCTGGAAAGCAGGCGTCTAAAAATTGCAGAAGGTTGAATACAATTGATCAAGTTTAACTATTCATCCTGCAGTATGATTAAGTACAAAAATAAGACAGGAATAGGTCTACAATACTGGAAGGTGCATCTACAAGCATGTTGTTCTTCCTTGAAAGTACCAGGAAAGAAGATGCTGTAGTCTATCTGTTCCTGTGTTTTACTACATTTATACTTTTTTTTTTTTTTTTTTTTTCCCAAACTCAATTTTAATTTTGGAAAATTAAGCTTGCTTTGTCTTCCTCTTTTTCCAAATGGATATTGAGAACAGCAATTGAGACAAATGGCTGTTTGTAGGTGCCTATTTCCACAGTGCATAGGAGAAGTCTAGTCAATAAATTTTGGCTAAGTGCACTAATAGGACAGGTAAGATCAGAAGCTTTTGTAGAAAATAAATGATTCCTTAATGCATCTAATGAACTGCACAGATGTGGGAGATGATGCTTCCTCCTCTCTGCTGGTTTTAAGAGCTTCCTAGCTACCCCACAGTATCATTGGACGTAAACTTATGCAGCTTAAAAGCTGAAAAATATGTGGATTCTGCTTTAATTAAACTCTTGACAGAGGTATTCAGGCAATAAATTAATTTGGAATCTTATAAATAGCTCTGTCAATTCAATTAATTTCTTGCATCAGACATTTAAAGGTGTTCATCTTTCTTCACTAAGGTGCTTTTTTCACTTTAGTTAATGCTGCCATTTTCACACTTCATTTTTTATTTTCTTTTTCTGAATTCTCTGCCCATCTATCTTTTCATTCTTACTTTGTACAGAACCAATTCAGATTGTCTATCATTAGCTTAAGACTTGTTCCATCCCAGCTCTTCGGATTTGATTTTTTCCCTTCTCCTTTTGCTGTGTCCTTTCCATAGCTTTTATATCTCTTCATTTAATTTAGCACAGTTAAAGTGCTCTGTGTTGCTGGCTTGTCCTGAATTGCTGAACAATGCTCCTGCCTGTTTTGCTTTCTTAATTCCCTGTCTAACCAATGCCTTGACTGTTTTTCTGTTTTTGTTTTATTTTTATTTTTATTTTTTTCTTCCCATTCCCAGAGCTAATTCAGAGTGTGAGGAGGTGCTGAAATGTTAATGTATATAACTGAAAAAGTCTCCTCTGTGACAAATACAGGTTCATCAAAAAATAATAATAATAATAATAATTTAAAAATCTGGCATGCTGGAATTTTAGAAACAATATATCAGTCTGGACAACTCAATCATAAAATTAGCTTTGTCCTTTTCCTGTAATGCTTGGTGATTTTCATTTTCTCCACATTGCTCCAGTAGAACTAAGTTTGTCTACTCAAAAAAAGCCATGTGGAAAGGCAGATATTTGAAGTAGGAAAGTAGTTTGAGGTAGAAGAGCTTTCTGTAAAGCATCTGGCAAACAGCTTACCTCAAAGGGAGCTTTCCATCCCATTCCGGGATGGCTTATTGCTTGCTTTCTTGAGAATTCTTTTGTTTCAGGTCATTGAATATCTACTGCTCCTCTACACCAGAGGTCTGGAAGATGCATATTCTTCTAGAAACTTCATTCTTTTCCCATCTGTACTGGTGTGTATTTTATTTTTCTTTTTTTTCAAACATATAAATATATATGTATATATATACATGTATATTCAAGTGTTCGGCTAAGTTTGCTTACTGCTCATAAAAGTCCAAGGACAGACACTTCCCATTGAGCCAGGTGAGGTTGAATCAGTCATTTTTATGGTGTAGACCAAGAGTGCTGCAGGTGGCTGACAAGGAGAGAAAGGAATAGTAGTATCTTTTGGCTAGAGCACAAATGCTCAGGTGAAGCACTCTTTAGTTCTTGAATCTGCTTTTGATCTACTGAATGACTTTCAACATGCCATAAAATTATTTTGTGCTTCATTTCTCCTCTAGTTTTCTTTTGGTTCTTTGTTTTTAGCTTTTTGGTCTCTTGGTCTTTAGCTTTTTGGTTATCTTCTCTTTTTTGCTCTCTATCTCTCTACTTTAATACTATTTTCCTACAAATGTACCGTACACTATTATTTCCTTGCAAACTACAGCAGCTGATAATCACTGCAGCCAGCTCCCATGCAGAGCGGTGAGAAACACAATAAACAGAGGATGAGAAACTGTTTCAGGCATTTTAAGATAAGCTGTATTGCAGCAAGAGACTATCAGAATTATGTCGGTAGGAGAATTAGTTCAGCTAAAGAATAGTCTTTATTCTGTTAAACGACATGGGGTTTTATTTTGTTAATCAAGGCTGTATAAAAGCTCTAAGCTCTTCTCAACCTCTGAGAGGCTTCATTTGGAAGGTGGACAAAACTGCCTTCTTCCAGGGAGGGAAGCTCACATCAGTGTTTTTGACTGCTTGTGGCACATTGGCTTAGTAAAATGAGCTGATTTTGGAAAAAGTAGGAAGGGAAAACACTTGCATATCTTGAAATAGGATACTGGTATCTCATGAACTCTTGACATTCTGTCTCCTCTCAACCAACCCAAATACTACCTTTCATTCTTCTAATTAGTACCTCCATCTACTAACTGATGAATAAAGTTCCACTGATCTTGAATAAGGGGAGCAGAATATGGGAGATTAGCACCATCCTCCTTCAAATACAGTAGAAATCTTGCCTTTCCTTCAAAACTATGGAAGCTAATAGAGGTATTGTTGGAGGGTACAGCCCCTCCCCATATTTCTAGGTTCTTACTCTGCAGGGGTTCACATACTGCTAGATTCTTAGTATGGTCCTGCCATTCTGTAGCACAATCCCATTATTGTTAAACAAAACACTTTGCAAAACTGCAGCATGTTGAATAGCAGCACTCATTATTAGTGGATTATGGAAAGCAACATATGACAGTATTAACTTTTCGGTTTGTGGCTAATTAGCCCAAATTGAGAATGACTGATTTGTTGCAGGAAACTCCCTGGCAATTAGACTGTCTGCCACTAAGAAATGCTAACTTAACATTTTGAGCCAACTTACAGAAAAGTGAATTAATACACACCTTTCTTTAGTTAATGTTCCTTTTTCATCAGCCACACTTAGGATACCTGCACTTGTCTAATGCATAAACCACCTTCAATGGGATAAAGAGAGAGAGAATGAGATGTTGGAGCTGGTTCTTTTACATCTCTCTCCCTCCCATCTCTAAAATTGCTTTCTGCACATCACAGAGGAAAGGACTGTAAACTGTAAAACTTCCCCTACCTCTAAGAGTGGTAGGGGAATGACAGACATGGGGGAAATGTGATACAAGGGCTCTCTGACTCCGAAGATTTAATAACCCTGGAAGATTTCCTTTGTTCTTTCTTGACATGTTTTCCTTCAAGGACTGAACTCAGCTACAGCCAGACACTTTCTGTTTCAGAAATGAGAACTAGAATATATTGACAAAATGTCTATTGTCAGTAGTGGAAGCTGTAGGAACTTCTTGCATCAGGAGATATAATTTTACAAGGCATGTAATAATATCAGGAGGACAGGAGTCTGCAATAATGGAAACAGATGTAATGTATACAAAGGTGAAAAAACAACAGAACAGTATATTTACAAAGCCAATATAAATTTAATTTCTAGTGCAATAAGTACAACAGTCAAAAAGCCTATGACAATTTTCAGTTTCTAAGTCTTCAATGAGCACTTCTGTTGACTCATATGTTATTAAGGTAACATTTGAAAGCAGTCTTGTTCTTGATTAGACTTTCTCAGAAAAAGCCCCAAATTGATGAAATCAAAAGACCTTTTTCTTAAAATCTAAGGAGTGGGAAAAAAAAAAAAACCTTCTGAGTGAAAGGCTTCAAATGTGAAAAAATGGTGTGTCTGCACTTGCGTATGGAAGGTATGGCATGTAAGATGGAAAGTAGTTGAGGAATAACTTATTTTATTCTCCTGGAAATATTAGGATTTATTTATACAGATCTGTGACTCCAGAAGGGGATAAAATTGCATTCACTACATTCCTCAGGAGACAAAAAAAAAAAAAAAAAAAAAAAAAAAAAAAGAAAAGAAAAAGTATTTAATTAATCAAACTTTATTGATTTATTAAGCCTGCTTTCTGAGCACAGTTTTTCATGTAGCAGAGGGCAGGTGAGAGTTTAAATGAATGTTTAATGCTGTAGCTTTCTGTGAAGGCAAATACCTTAAATGGCTACAAAATCAGTATACCTCTGCTGCTTCATTCGTCTCTTAAAAACATAAATTTTACATTTTGGCACTTTATAAAATAACAGTTTTAAGCAAGACAGACATAGCAAAAAATACAAAATGTGTATATGAAAGGACCAGGCAAAACTTTCTGATACAGTATGTTATTATTAGTTACAGCTGGCTGGGAAATTTGATTTCTATCTAAAAGCCTGTTTATAGAAGTTAATTCCTGAAGCTGTTAAAAGCACAGGGCTCTCTGTGGACCCTTGCTGGCAGAAGCACTAAATATGGAAAAGAGGTTTCTTAAAGCTGTGGATGTGGAGGGAACTTGCAGCCAGCATCCATGGCCAACAGGGTGGCATCATTGGTTGGCCAAGGCCTCATCTTTTATGCCTGATAGTGATAGTCCATGAGATAAGCAATGTCAACCTTCCCCTGTCAAATTTGTTATGATTTATTCTGGCCATGAGACCTCCCTGATGTCCTTCCCTTCTGACGTACTGCCCTAAACAAAATAGTCTCACCCAGGTGTATAGTAGAATCCAGACAAAAGTATAGAGGTATGATGGAACTTCATCCAGAATGGCAAATATTTAGGATAAGGAACAGGTGTAAGGAATGGGAACGATTCTTCTCCAATGTCAACAGAGTAGGCCTGAATGAATAGCTCAGGTACAAGCATCTCCAATTTGGAGAATGCAAATGCCATATTTTTTGACAAAACTGTGTTTGTTTGTTTGTTTTCCCCACTACACCCATTCCTCTCAAACAAAAATGTACTTACAAGTTTGTTACATATTCAACAAAATGTACAGATCAAAAAATGACATATTGCTTGTTTTTTAACACCTGCATTTGGGTGTGAAAGACTGAATATAAGAGACTAAGTCACCTAGGACTGATGAAAAGGATGTCTTAGGATACAGTCTAATAAAAGACTCAGCCATCACCACGCTGACCCCAGGGTACGTTTCAAACTCCTGTTTCCTGTACAAGACATACATTGCAGGAAAGGTAAAGCAGTGCAGAGAAAAATTTAGCAGTCCATTACAAAAAAAAAAAAAAAAAACTCAATCATGGACCATGATATGAGAAATGTCATCTGGAATGTAGCATCTGGCACTCTATAATTAATATAGATCACTGGTAAGACCTTCTCTGAGAACACTCCACAGAATTCTGGCAATGGCAGAAGATGAATCTTAATGGGAAGAATGTAAAGACAGCTATTAAAATGATAAGGGAAATGGATAGCTTATTTTATGAAAGGAAATGTTAAAAGCTGGGTTTGTTCATCCTTGCAAAATGAAAGCTAAGAGTGGATATAATTTCTCTTTATAAATATATGAAAGAGGCAAACACTAGAGAGGAAAAGAGCTATTTAAGCTAAAAGGCAGTGCTGATACAGGAACAAATGGGTACAAAATTTCCTTGAATAAATGTAGGTTAGAATTTAGTAGGTGGCTTCTAATCTCTAGAGGAATCAGAAGGTCTGAGGCAGCCACGTGTGACAGGAACCCAAGCAGCTGGAGCTCTGAGATATACCTGCCTAGCTCTTCTTATATTAGGAGCTCCCCAGGTAAGTCTGAGAATTTTTTAAACTTAAAAAGCCATAAACTAGAATAATTTACTTTTGAAATACTGAAACACAAAGAGACTAATGGAGAAGGTCCTTGCTTCCAGCTGGCTCAATGATATTCTGAATTGCAGAAAAGTCAAGGGAGCTTTTTACTCCCTTCTGGGGCTAGCTGACATGTTCCTGTTCCTCACTGCAGTCTCCTAGCTCTTGCCTCTCCCATCTGAAAGCATCTCCCTGTACTCAAGCAGTAGGTATCCTAGGAAGGTGGAAGCTTCCCCTCATTTCAGATTACAGGTTTTCAGTCATTGCTTAAAGGAACATAATATTTAACTGCAAAGACATGGCTACAATAAAATCCATCCACTGTATCTCTGAAAGGAGTAACAACAAAGTACCACTGCAAATTAAAGACAGATCATTTTTGAAGTTTTACTGAGTTTACGTGGCAAGGGCTTGATAGCAGGGGGGCTGCTGTGGTGACCCCTGTGAGAAGAGTTCAGAAGCTGCCCCACCTTAGAGGAAAGACAGCTCCCGCCTGCCCCAAAAGGGAACCACCACTCAGCCAGAGCCGAGCCAATTAGTGCTCCAGGCATGCAGCAGACATTCCCCTGCAGCCTGTGGAGAGGCCCCTGGTGGAGCAGGCTGTCCCCCTGCAGCCCATGGGTCCCACACGGAGCAGATCTCCACACTGCAGCCCCCCCATGGGTGGAGGAGCCCCCGGTGGAGCAGGTGGATGTGGCCTGGAGGAGGCTGCAGCCCATGGAGAGCCCCCGCAGGAGCAGGCCCCGGGCCGGAGCTGCAGCCTGTGGAGAGGAGCCCACGCAGGAGCAGGGGTCTGGGGGGAGCTGCCGCCCACCCGTGGGGGACCCGTGCTGGAGCAGTTTGCTCATGGGGGATGGACCCCGTGGTATGGAGCCATGTGGGAGCAGTTCTTGAAGAGCTGCTGCCTGTGGGCAGTCCCCGCAGATTCAGTTTGTGAAGGACGGCATCCATGGGAGGGACCCCACGTGGAGCAGGGGCAGAGAGGGACCGTGAAGGAGCAGTGGAGACAAAGCGTCAGGAACTGACTGCAGCCCCCATTCCCCATTCCCCTGTGCCTCTTGGGAGGAGGAGGTAGAAGAAGGCAGATGGGAATGAAGGTGTGTTTAATTTGCTTTTAGTTTCTCACTGCTCTAGTCTGTTAGCAGTAGGCAGTAAATTATATTGATCTCCTTATGCTGAGTCTGTTTTGCCTGTGACAGTAATTGGTGAGTGAATTCCCTGTTCTTATCTCAACCCTTGAGTCCTTTCCATCATATTCCATTTTCTCCCCCTTTTCTTCTGAGGAGGGGGAGGGAGAGAGTGGCAGTGGTGGAACTCCTCTACCCAGCAGGGTAAAACCACCACAGAAGTGGAAGATTATGTGTTGCTGTCTGTACAGAGGACTGGTCATGCTGACCCTGGAGGTCTCTGCCCACTGCAGCTGGGAGAAGGGCAGTAAGGGAAACTGATGTTTTTCAAAGTTTCTGAATAGATGTTCAAAACAAGGTAATTGCTAAAGATTTAGAAGGAGCCTACTGACATCTGTACTCAGTCCTGCCCATTATATGCAACTGCTGCACTGTTTGGCTTATTAATGAAATGCGTTCCTGTAACCGGGATAGAATGAGTATGTTTCTAACTGAATTTCCTTCCCAATTTGAAGATGACTTTCAGTAATTTGGATTCCTCACCCATACAGTGAACAAAACAGACATATATGAGGTAAATGGTTTAATTTCCTGTAAAGGCTATCTCATAACATGTGTGCAAGCAGAAGCAAAGAGGTTGCATAAGCAGTCTATCTTCTGGCATTCCTACTTGAATTTACTACATTAACCTCCAACATTATATTTTGACTGTAACTTAATGCAGATATAATGTCCAATGTGTGTATGTGGTGGAGATGCTTAAAAACTTCCAGACAAAAGGTATTTTTTGAAAATAAACTTTTAGGGATACCTCCCTAAACCTCCTCCTGGTTCTTAAAGTGTCATAAGAGTCTGCTTGATGTTCACAGTTCTTGCCAGTATAGCTTTCCCATGCGTCTGTGCAGTATGCTGCAAGTCCCCTGCTGCCCCTCTTCTAGGTGGCATTTCCCTGTGGTGGGCGCAGACCTATCTGCCTTGCCTGTTAAAGTCTGGAACTCTGGGGAATTAAAATTCCCCAATTATTACTTTTAAAGTTCAGTGCCTATCCCCTTAGCCCTTACGACTCAGTCTCATGAGCAATGCTGTCATAAAATGGAACTTTTTTAGTGATGAAGGATCACTTACATCACAAGCAGGGCCCTGAGGTACTGCCAGGCCTTATTGCCCCTGCCAGCCTGCCCAGGGGACAACCCCCACCTTGGACCCCATGTCTGCCCCTGGGGCCATCAGTCCCTGCACCAGGGACACTGAAGCACATGCTCCACTCCCCACAGCCCTGCCTCGGTCTGGCCCACATCCCAGCCTGGCCTCAGCTTGTCCCCATCCCCAGGGAGCTGGGCCTTGCTACTCCTCGACAAAGTCAATACAGGCTCGAACCTACTGTACAGAATGACACTTCTGTCAAATATTACAGTTATTTTTACTTACTAAAAAAAAGTTTCCAGACATGAATTATTTTATACTGCTATAGAGTTCTATTGACTTGACATTATTCTTAGGTCAGGCTGTAGATTTGTAGTTTAAGGTATTAACAGTAAGGGATTCAAATCAATGCACATTTAGTGTTTTTACTATAGCACAACAATAATTCCAAAAGTTGTAACATATATTCTTTCACTGTAAATATTGATTCAATTAATTTCCTGGTGGAAATCTGTGCAATGCAAAAAGTATTTATTTATGAAACCACAAACAACTAGATTTGTTATGCTGGTCAGATTTTTTACTAACTCGGTGTTTAAAATATTTACAAATCTTTCCTGTTTAAAAATGGTCCAGAATTTGATATGTTTTCTTCAATTATGTATAGTTATTTTTTACTTTTTAAGTTACTCTAAAGATGGTGAAATATATCAGAACAGTAACAGTAGACAAAGAAAGCTTCCATTCAGTTTTAGGGTCTGCAGAAGTCTTGATAGCATTCCACAATGAAATGATTGCCCTGGTACAGAAGGGGAGAGTGGTGTATATTGCCTACTAAGATTTCAGCAAGTCCTTTGACACTGTCTTCCATAAGATCCTCATGGAGAAACTGATGAAGAATGGGTTGGAAGAGCAGACTGGGAGGTGGATTGAAAACTGGCTGAATGGCCAGGCTCAGAGTGATGTTAAATGATGCAAAGTCTAGTTGGAGGCCAGCAACTCACAGTGAAGCCCAGGGATCAACATTGTGTCTAATCCTGTTTAACATCTTCATTTATAAACTGGATGATAGGGCAGAGTACACCCTCAGCAAGTTTGTAGATGACACAAGACTAGGAGGAGTGGCTAATATGTCTGAGGGTTGTTCTGCCATCCAGATGGACCTTGACAGTCTGGAGAAACAGGCTGATAGGAACCTCATGAAGTTCAACAGGGATAAATGCAAAGTCCTGTACATGGGAAGGAACACTGGGCACCAGTAAGTACTTGGGGCTGCCCACCTGGAAAGCAGCTTGGCAGAAGAAGATCTGAGGGTCCTGGTGGACACCAAGTTGAGCCACCAGTGTGCCCATGATGCAAAGAGGGCTAATGGTATCCTGGGCTGCATTAGGCAAAGTATTGCCAAGCAGGTAGAGGGAGGTGATCTTTCCCTTCTACTCAGCACTGGTGACATGCAGCTGGAGGACTGCATCAATTTCTGCCCTCCCACCCCCCTACCCTGTACAAAACTGACATGGACATACTGAAGGGAATCAGACAAACAGCCACAAAGATGATGAAGGGATTGGAGCATCTTTCCTAAAAAGGCTGAGAGAGTTGGGACTACTCAGCCTAGGCTTCTCTTCTAGGCTCAGCCTAGAAGAGAAGGCTCAGCATTGGGATCTCATCAATGTGTATAAACACCTGAAGGGACAGTTTAAAGACAGTGGATCCAGGCATTTTTTTTTTTTTTCCCCAGTTCTGCCCAGTGATGGGACAAGAGGCAATGGGCACAAGCCCATTTGCAACCAGAAGGGGCTAAGTCATTCAGTGTCTATAATATAGCTCATAAGAGGGAACAAGTTTGTATGCAGTAATAATATCTCCTAATAGACTAACAGATTTATCTGGAAAAGCAAAGCAGCTTTCAGGTAGACATTTGCTTTGCCAGATTCATCATGGAATTGCATTCAGACTTTTGATTGAATTGAATGAAACTATCACAGAAAGGAATAAGGACTAGAATCTTAGATGAGCACTGCAGACAGACCTCAACACTGCCCAAATTAGGAAAAGTGACCTTTTCTGTATAGTCAGTACACGTACATACCTCAAATTGAAGCTCCTGCCAGTGGACCCTAAAGGATGTTATGCCAGCTAACAAGTTTTAGTCATTTAATATTCTCAGGCTCCTTCTGAAGCCTTTGTATTTCAAAGGCCAGAATATTTCCTCAGTACTTTGAGCTTTCTGGGATGACATAAACACGCAGTCAGTATTCTCATAACTTCTAACAGCAGTTTTCTATGCAGGCCTGAAACCTTTCTTGTCTTTGTTATTCTAACTTGTACCTCCTCTGTCAGTACTGAAAGTTTTCCTTGTGTCTATTTTGGGCAGCTTTTACCATCTCATTCCTTGCATTGAGAAGAAAATTATATTTCAGATTGCGTGATTTTTTTATTTATTTTTATTTTTTTGGAGAGCTTTCTACTTTCCTCCAGAAAGCTCATGTTTTAACCAATCATTTTGGTATAAATTGATTCACAAGTTGATGAATTGTTTGGTTAAAAGTTAGACAAAAAATTAGACTGATAAAAGGCAAAACACAACTGGTGTAGATATTAAGATGTGCTGGAGATTACACAATTATAGAATATCATTACATATTTGTAGCTTGTACTTAGTCTGTTTTAGGTCTTGTTAAAGCAATTTCCAATCCTTTTTTTTCTTTACTTGCCACTAATTCATATTTTATTTTAATGTGGAAATGAAGAGTACAGACAGTCTCACACACACTGATATTTTGATCCAGAACACCAGTACACCAGTCCCGAACCTGCTGCTCTACTCTCATGCATACCCAGCGTGAGGGCTGTAATTTCTAGAGCATAGAGTTGCTCATGCACAATATTGTGTATTCCCTTCATGACCTAATTGTATGATTAAGGGGAAAATCAAGAATAATTCTTGTGTTTTGTTTTTGGTGTCCTTTGCATTATGACCTGGAGTCAGGAAATCATTAGTAGTTAGTGCTTACGTAATAGTCTCACAACAGAGGGTAGAGCCTCCTGCTGATTGCAGTCTGTTTTGATGTACTACACTACCTTATAAGATGGAAGATGTTTTCTGATCATTGTGATAAATATGATTCTTCACACAATTGGGTGTTATATCACATACAGTCTGCCTGGTAATAAACTAGAGAAATAATATCATACTTCTAATATTCTGCTTCAATTTTTTTGGAAAGAAAGTCCATTTAATCACAAAAGTAAATTCAGCTACATACCTACATTTCTTTCTGTACTGTGATATTTGTAGGAGCATTACTATGACCACCTAATGTACTTTTACAAACAGAATGAAAAAGGAACGCAAATCCAGTTAGAGGGAAATGCAGGTTAGAAGTCACAGCAGACTCAGAGAAATATGTTTATTCCTCTTTCTCAGTTCCTCTAATGCTTCAAAGAAACAACCACAATTCCAAATCATAATTTCCCCAAACAAATTCTTGCCTCCTGCAACAGTCTGAAGCCTTGGGAAATGTATTGGCTTAATTTCTATGTTCATTCATAATTAGAAGTATTTATTCTTTCAGGCAATGTATGTGGGTCCACAGACAGTTTGTATCCATTGCTGCACCTGAACTTGACAGTTCTCAGTGTTAACATCCAAGATATTTACTATACTGAAACATTTACATGCAATTTTAATATCTTGTTCATTATTAGTCCCCCAAATGACTCATGTCAGTGGTGCCCATTTGTGTTTGTTATGAGACCTGTTCTAGAAAGTATTTGGGAATAGGGATATCTTCCCATTCATGGTTATTATTTTTTCTCTGCCAGAGCTGCTGGCAACTCTTCTTCTCCCCCTCTTCCTAGTCTCAGCATCTCTGCAGTTTCAGGGCCAGCTAGAAGTGGCTGTGACCAGCTCAGGGCTGTTCATGGTCATCTCCATTTGGCAGCCACCTGCTGCCAAAACCTTCCCAGCTGTGCCCATACATCCCTCTTCAAGACATTAATTATTTTAGATGAAAATCTATATCATTTCAGCTATTAACTAGGAAGGAACTCCCATGGTCTCCAGTGTCATAGAAAAAGGGTGGTTTCATGTTTTAAGTGGCACCACTGCAAAGGAAGATGTCTGCAAATGGGGAAAGCAAAAGCTGCACTGTAAACAGGCACTGGTCTCCACTGTAAATCATCACAAGTTACTTGTTTTACCCTCTGTTGTCTAAAGAACCAAAACAGAGGGGTTGTTTTTGATCTAAGGTTCTATGCTAGGTTTTATAGGTACTTATAAATGTTGTAATTTATCACCATAGGTTTCTACTAAGTGTTCTTGTACCTTGGCTCATCATGTCCAGTGAAATACAGGTTGGCAAGGGCTGAAGAAGTTTCAAGTTACTCTGCAGACATTAAACACTGCAAGTTGTTGAAACCTCTTCTCTCATAACAGCTCACATTTTTATTAAAATACTTGGACAGTGCAGCCAACTATTTGGATACACTTTTGAGAAGTGCTGGTTTACAGTCTTTAAAAGCTATCCAAAATATTACAGTTTTATTGGATTTTTATTTGTTGAGAGGTTCTACTTATATTTTGGTTTGTGGAGAGATTTATTTCTTTATGTATATCTGGAGACGTTAGAGATGAGTGAATGAAAGAGAAACATTGTTTCAGTATTATTGAAAGAAGATGATAAAAGAGGAATTATTTGTTACTGAAAAAAAGAGCTGTAGGGAGACACCAGACTGCTGACACCCAGGCAGTTTATGTTCATATATAGCATTAGTAAATCACTAAAATGATAAAAGTGTCACTGCTAGGCTTTACTACAGAAATTAAAAACCTGATAGATCAATTGAGTCTCCCAGAAGGAGGCCAAAATAAGGAAAAAAAATAAATAAATTGAAAAGACCAGTTAATATGGTAACCACTGAAAAACAAATGAAGGGGGGAGTTAGCTACCTGGCTACTTAGGCCTGTGAAATCATTCCGAGATTGTTCACAGCTCTTCTATCTTCATCTCTTCTTCATCTTCCTCTCTCCAGTGCTTCTGTTCTAGTTCCCACCCCCTTTCACATGCATCCTGTGGTCCTCCTACCCCACACTAGCTGTCCTGAACTCCTTTGTTCTACTTTCCTTCCTCTCCATCCCCTCTTCTTGATTTCCTTTCCTTAGGTAACAAGTAGAGGGATGGAGCAGCTGGAAGAGCTATGGGCTCTCCTGGGGGTTTGCATCTGCTGTTGGAGGAGACTAACAGGCTGTCTCCTGTTGAGGTGTGTTGAGGGTGTTTTCCTGTGTCTTTGGTGGATGTGGGGTAGATCTGGATCAAATCATGAGAATTGAACTACCAAGAAAAAACTGTAAGATTGTGCAAACTGTGTGGATACTACAGTAAAAGTGTGCTGAAGACGGGAAAGTGATGTTCTAGGGACAGCTGGGGGAAGCACTGCACCGTGTGTAAGGGTCTCCTAGGAGAAGCTTAGCAATGATATATGTTAATATGAGGCTTGCCAAAAACATCTGGCATGTGAAATATATCTGTGCTCTCAAAAAGGAAAATGTTCCTTATCTGTAAATCAGAGGAGATCTGGAGGTCAGAACTGGAAATGCATTTTGCTTAAGGCAGGAAAACTTGTCAGGAGCAAGAGAAAAATAAGTGGGTACTTTAAAACATAGTATGGAAATTATGCTTTCTTTCTCTTTAAAGTGATTTGAAATCAGCAGGCAAGCAGTGTTACATAACCACTATCTTATATTCAATTATAAAATACACCTTTTGGAACAAGCTGTCAGAGCTGCTGTCATGCTACCAATCATTGTTCTTGTGTTATTTACACCTGAGAAGAAAAAAAAAAAAAAAGAGGCAGAGGCAAGTTCTCCTTAAAATTAATTATATTAAAATGAAAATCAGGATTTGATTTTGAAACCATTTACTGTTCAGAATGAAGACTGCAGTTCAAGCAGCTTAGAATGGGAGCTGCAGAAGTGTATTAGGTTGATGTGGCAAGATTTTGGTTGTGGGGGATTCTACAGGGGTGGCTTCTGTGAGAAGAGTCCAGAAGCTGCCCCAAATTAGGTAAAAGCTAGCTCCAGAGGGCTCTAAAAGATACCCACTGCTGGCCAAGGCTGAGAAACAACAGCTGTGCCTCTGTGAAAGCATAGTTAAGAAAAAAAAAAAATGCTGCACAAAAGCTTCTGGGAGAGAGAAATAAGAAAATATAGAGAGAACCAGCCCTGCTGACCCCCAGGTCAGTGCGGAAGGAAGGCAGGAAGTGCTCCAGGTGCCACAGCATAGGGTGGATGTGAGTAAGGTGTTTTTAGTTTGGTGTTTAATTTTTAGTTTCTTACTTCTGTAATCTGTTAGCAATAGGCAGTAAATTACATGAATTATGTAAATTACTATGCTGAGTCTGTTTTGCCCATGATGGTAACTGTTGAGTGATCTCCCTGTCCTTATCTCCACCCACATTTTTTTTTTTTTTGTTCTGTTGAGGAGAGGAAATGAGAGCATCATGGTGGAACTTACCACCATCAGCATGAAACCACCACAAGACCACTTCAGGTGCTGAAGGAAAACAGTGAATGATGAGCAACACAATCTTGTTTTTAAAAAAAAAAAAAAAAAAAAAAAAGCCAGGATGTAACTAACTAGAATTGAATCGAATCAAATCGAATAGAATAGAATGGAATAGAATCATTCAATTGGAAGGGATCTTCAGAGATCGTCAAGTCTAACTGACTGACCACTTCAGGGCTAATCAAAAGATAAAGCAAAAGCAATGTATGTGTATTCTGTATGTGGACAGAATAAAATTTCAGTAATAAAAGAAGCACAAGAAATTGAAGAGTCATACCTAGTATTAGTATTTACTTCTGTAGGGGGGTCTTGTATGGACTTGCCAAATTATCACCTTCACTCCTCTGCAAATCTTGGATTGGTTTTACAGGATTTCAGTGTTTCACTTAACCTGATAGCAAAATAAAATCACAAAGTAAAACCTAATAGAGGGGATTTTAATTACTTATTCTGGAAGTTTGTTCTATAGCCTGATAAATGTAAGTTCAAGAAAATGTTGTTTAGACTTTTTTTTTTTTTGCGATTACTTCTAGTGATTCAGAATTACTTGGTTTCTGCATTAGTTTATATAATTTGTGACTTACTATTTTATCCTTCTGGTTTTATGCAAACATCATAAATAAAATAATGCCAGCAGAACTTGTATTCCAGCTGCTCATCTATTGATATTTCTGAAGAGTGATGAAAGTATTATATAAGCATACCAACCAACTGTGGATATACAACAACACAGCTGGGCTCAGAGGTGACTTTTTTCAAAACTTGGCTTATATCCTGAAGTTAAGAAGCATTTTCATACTAAAGCTAAGATAAGATAAGACAACAATGTTGCTGCTTTTGTGCCAAATCCACTTATGTTTCCTTGGACCACTTTGAGGCTTGTAGGTACCGAAGTCAATACATGCTTACAGAGGTTTGCTTCTGCCTCTCAGGATATCAGAAATGAGAGGCAAAGACCTGGTTTATGCAGTTCCATAGACCATAATGCCCATAATAATTACAATTTTCGACTACGGTCATGGTACTATTATATTTTTCTAGATGAGATAAGAAGAGTCATAAGTCCTACAAGAGTCACCAGTTCTTCAATTTATTTATTTATTTATTGTTTATCTGATTTATAAGGTTCATATCTTAGACATAGAACAGCTAGGTCTTTCTTAACTGGAGAATGATTTTACTATATAATACAGATACCAAACTAATTTCATTTTCTATTTTTCCTCATTCCCTAAAGTGTTTCTACACCCACATTCTACCACCTACTTTTTGTTCCGTGCCACCACAAGAAGAATTGAATTTATAAGCTATTTTTCTTTATTTATATTATGCAATAAAACATGAGTTAGGAAAAAAAAAATATATTCCCAATAGTTATTAGTCCAAAAGTCTACAGAATTTAGGCAGACCTTTCTTTTCACACATTTATTTTAATATATTGAACATAGTTATATTATAAGGTATGATTTCTTTGTAGTTAGAATATTTCTGGCATGTTTTATCATTTTATCGACAAGCAAGGGATTATGGATTTTACAGAGGGGTCTGAAAGCTTTTAAACTTTCCTCTGTTCTGAGATCCTAACTTTAACAACATAATAACCACTTTATCCAGTGATGGTGTGTATAACTAATATCTGGCTGCCAAGGACAGCAGGTGTTTTGACTCATTCATCTGTCTACTGACTGAACTCACAAGCTGTTAAATTACACATCTACATGCTTGTAGTTTGACCTAGCCCTATGTGCATCATGTGCTTAACACATTTAGATGCCAATGAAAAATTACCAATTTGAAAGTCTGGAATTTGGCTTTACAGTTAGTGACTACAATGGTGGGGCATACTGGCAGGTTGTACTTCATCCTCTTAACCCATTACCACGATTTACCTTAGCTCCCCATTGAATATTTGTGCTTGTAGTAATCTGGAAAGCATGTCAACCAACTAAATATAGGTCACTTTAAAATGAGATTAATTGCTTTCTGAGCTCTGTTGACTATATGAGTCAGATATCTGGCAGTTTGGGATACCTTTTGCAGCTGGAAACTTCATAAAATACTTCACACCACCTCAAATGATACCATATACTTATGCTTATACGATTAAATTCTTCCTTAGATTTCCATGGATTATAGCAGGTGTTCAGATATAGCCACTAACCGTGGGCATCTACCTTTAGTTACACAAAGACACCAGAATAATGTACAAAGAAAGGTGGTACATGAAAAGCTTTGTGACCAGTGTATCTGGAGTCAGAGCTCAGGGCTACACCAAAATAAATCTCAGTTTTAGAATATTCTAGCAAAACTCTATACCTTCAAACTCAAATGACCAGCAACAGAACTACATAGTGCTCAAATTCCCCGTTGTGCAATCATATTTCCTCCTTTGACCTCTTCATCGCTTTTGTGCATGATTTAATAAAAACTGCTGAAGCTGAAATTATTCCTCCAATTTTGAAGGGTCTGATAGCAACTTCCAATGAAGACATGACTGAAAGAGCCATAAGGGAGATGAATGATGATGTTAAGTGTAAATGACCACTTTTTTTTTTTTTTTCCACTTGGAAAGTGAATAATTGAGTGCTTTTATCAGTATTATTGAAACCTTTGCTGAGTAAATGAATAAATATCTGAACATTCACTGAAAGGAAGTTCTAGATTTTTTATTCCTCAGCTAAAATTTGAAATTACTTCATTTAGCACATTACAATTACCTGGTTTCCCTTTATTATTAAATAAAAAAAAAAAAAAAAAGGTTTAGCAAACCATCATATGAGAGAACCGTGGAATCAAAGAATGGTTGAAGTAGGAAAACAGGTCTGGAGGTCATCTGGTCCAAATTCCAATGCTGGTGACTCAACCACTTCCCTGGGCAGCCAGTTCCAATGTGTCATAACCCTTTCAGCGAAGAAGTTTTTCTTAATATCCAATCTAAACCTCCCTTAGCACAACTTTGAGGATGTTTCCCCTTGTTCTATTGCTTGTTGCTTGGGAGAAGAGACCAACCCCCACCTCACTACAACTTCCTTTAAGATAGTTATAGAAAATGATAAGGTCTCCCCTTAGCGTTCTTTTTCTCTAGGCTAAATACTCCCAGCTTCCTCAGCCACTCCTCATAAGACTTATTGTCTAGACCCTTAACCAGCTTTGTTGCCCTTCTTTGGACATGCTTGGATGAAGATGATACTTTGCCTAATGTAGCCAAGAATACTATTAGCCTTCTTAATTGCAAGGGCACCTTGCTGATTCCTGTCCCATTTGGTGTCCACGAGGACCCCCGGGTCCTGTTCTGCAGAGCTGCTTTCCAGTTGGGTACCCTTCAGCATTTACTGGTGCCTAGAATTGTTCCTCCCCTGGTGCAGGACTCTGCACTTCTTGTTGGACTTCTTGAGGCTCCTGTTAGCCCATCTTTCCAGTGTGTCGAGGTCCTTCTGGATGGCAACATGGTGCTCTGGTGAACTAGTCAATATCCCCAATTTCACATTATCTGCAAATTTACTGAGTGTGCACTCTACCCCATTGTCCATATAATTAATTAAGATGTTAAACTGGACTCAGTATTGACCCTTCCATTCATACTGGCCTCCAACTAGACTTTGTGCCACTGACCCCTGAACTCTGGGCCTGACCATTAAGCCAGCTCTTGATCCACCTCACCGTCTGCTCATCAAGCCCATTCATCAACAGCTTCTCTATGAGGATATTATGGGGGACGCTGTCTGAGGCCTTACTGAAGTCTGGGAAGACAATATCCACTGCTCTCCCCTCATCCATCAGGCTGGTGATTTAATTACAGAAACTTAGGTTGGTAAAGCATGACTTCCCTTTGGTTAATCCATGTTGACAACTCCTGATGATTTTCTTCTCCTTCATGTGCCAGGAAATGTTTTCCAAGGATTAAGGAGGCTGTTCCATCACCTTCCCAGGGATCGAGGTTAGGCTGAGCAGCCTGTGGTCTCCCAGGTCCTTCTTGTTGCCCTTCTTGAAGACAGGACTGATGTTTGCTTTCCTCAAGACTTTGAGTTTTTATCCCATTTGCCATGATCAATCACAGATTATAGAGTGGCCTCACAATCACCTCTGCCAGTTCCCTCAGCATTTGTTCCACTCAGCATTCCATCAGGAGCCCCAGAAGTCTATACCCACGAACATTTAGTTTGCTTAAGTATTCCCTGACCAGATCCCCTTCCACCAAGTACATCTTTCTTCCTCCAGCCTTTCTTGCTGATATCTGTGACCCCGGATTCTCAAAGGCTGGTCTTGCTGGTAAAGACCGATGCAAAGGCATTCAGTACCTCTGCCTTTCCACTGTCCTGGGTAACCAGGTCTCCCGTTTCTTTCAGCAGAGGGCCCACGTTTTCCCTAGTCTTCCTTTTGTCACTAATCATGTCATATTATTTTAACTCTTATCCTAGCCCTGACCCTAATCCTACCAGTAATCATGTCATATTATTAACACCACCTGCTGCTAACTTCCATGAAAAATCCAGTATTTGCTACAGAAATCTCACATTTGTCTTCCAAGTAGAATAATCAAATGTACAGCTCCCCTTTCCACTCATTACTTTGCTGACCCAAATAACTAAAACCAAGAACATTAACTTACAGGAGACTACATATGCAGAATGATATAAAATAATGCTGCATAGAGATGCTATTGCTGCTTCAATACACAGTATTAATCTGTTTACATTAAAATGGCCATTTACTGTTCCATTTTCTCTTTCTAGATATTGAGTGTGCTGGTGCTTCTCTATATCTTGGATGTTTTGAGAAAGAATTGCTCAAACACTAAAAAGAAAAGAGCTGCACTGCTTTTGAGATTGTATTTGTGTTATAATACTGGTGAGGTAGGTGCCGTTTGCAAGATTATTTAACTGTAGAAGTCATCAGCATAATAAAATGCTATTATCCCTTTTATTATAAAGAAACTCAAATTACTGTTTATTCTATAAAAGCACATTTCAGAAATTCATGCTTGAAATGCTCAATATATTCACCTGTTTATTTTCAATATATATGTAGGGAAAATCAAGTGAAAGTTCTATGGTTATTGAACTTACATATGACTTATAATGCTGCTTTTTCTCATCTTGGATAATCTTATTGACAGAGTAAATTCTGTTCACTGTTTTCAGGTAATTGCAATGAAAAACTTTTGCTAGATATAAATGATTTATTTATAGTGTCTCATCACTTTGGTAGGGATTCATCTTCTCTAACTATAGCCATCTATGACATCTAAATTCAGAATTATTTCCCCAGGTTACCTTTGACAGTGGACAAAAAATGAACGCTTACATAACTGCATTTTTATCTTCCTTAATTATAAAAAGACTAGCTTAGATATATTTATCTATGTTGGAAATATTTAAGAGCTTTGTTGCCAACAAACCTGCCAAGGCAGGTTTCAACCTGGACTAGAATGCAGCACCTTTAGGGAAACCTTAGGTGTTGCAAGAAAATGCAAGGTATCAGGAATTCACAAACACATACATGATTTCCTGGTGTTTTGTTGTTGTTGTTGTTTTTGTTTTCACCATGAAAGTGCTCTCCTGTCAAGACAAAAGGTCATTTCTTTTGGCTAAACTAAGGTATGTAGCAGGTGCTCTGGAATTACCATAAATCAGAAGATGAAATTAGCACACAGGGTCATTCTACACCACTGGCTGATCACAGAGCTGGGGGAACATATGATTGTGTTTATTGACACAGTGGTAAAATTACTTTTCTTTTGCCTCGACTACAGTTTTCCATGTAGTAATAGCTAACCTGAATTAGCTGTTTCAAAAGCAGTGTGTTTTTGTCTACTGATGACACAGATTAAATATAAGGTGACAGCTATTATGTACTCAGGCAAGTCATATGCATTAATAATACATTTACCATTACCAAATAGCACATGCAGTCTTTCAGGCCTGCATGAGTGATCTGACTACGCTAATAACTGTTTTGTTTTGACAAAACAAGTCTTGATTTTTAAATTATTTAATAATTTCTTGGTAAACTGACTTTTACAGTTAATGTGTTTCTGATGTTTGCATCCATTATCTGCTGGCAGCACAGAATGAAACTATGGAGGAGGAGCTCAGTTCTCCTCTTGTTTTCATACATGTCAACATGGAATAGCTTCACATTCAAATGCAGCGGTAACAGTGTAAAATGGGAACAAGATAAGGAGGGCAGATATGTCCAGCTCAATATGAACTTGTTTTATGTCTGTCTGATGTATGTTTTGTCACTCAGGATTTGTGTTTCCTATCAAGAGGTAAAAAAAAAAAAAAAAAAAAAGAGAGAGAGAGAGAAGAGAGAGAGGAGGAGAGAGAGAAAGGTAAATCGGTAATTTCTATTTTATGCAACAATTCACATTATTTTAAAGATGGCTTTTAGTATTTAGAAATGTAATGGAAAAATGTTTCCTTCCATCCTTCCATAAGAAAAAAGGTAATTTTGTAGCCATTGTTTTCCATTGGATGCAACATTCTCTGTGTATAGTTAGCAATATGTGCATAAAATGAAAATGTTTCCAGAAAACTTTCATATATGCCGCTCATGAAGATTTTTTTCCAGACAGCTGGCTATGTATTTTGAAGAAAGTCTTCCAGTAATGTTGAGGGTTAAAGCTGAGGGAAATGTATTTTGTCCATTAAAAATTGCTGAAACTGTTTGGTGGAGAATTCCGCCAGCCACCAAAAGATTTTGCAATCAGCAATTGCGGATTTGAAGTTCTGGGCAATTTTCATAGCAAGTACATGCTTTTTGTTATATGAAAATCACAGTTCACACATAAGCAAGAGAAACTGGCGTTAGTAGCTAAATTTCAAGAGGATCTAGCCCCTAGCCTCATTACTCCCAACAGTAACGAGACATTTCTGTTGTTACCCTTGAAATGTGTTACCATAGTTGGCTCTTCCACAATGTTCATGAGAATTTATGGATGAGTCATTTCACCTAGACTTTTTACGGAATACTATAAACTGCATGGTTCTCATTTTCTGGGCACCTAATGCGAGATGCTAATGTTTGGTTTTCAGATAAAGGCAATGGCAGCTGCAAATGAAGTCATGCTGCAGATGTAATGTGTCGTAAAAGCTTACACACTGTGAAAAATGAGCTTCTAATTATTTCCAAATTGTCAGTCAAAAATAATGAAAACATTTCTTCTCATTTTCTTCATACCTTAGTTCCAGAGACATAAAACTGAGGTTAACATCACTTCTTACTGTTCTGAAGTTTTCCAAAAGTATTGTATTTGGGCATGGAGCTATCTACACAATAAGAAAATAAGCATAACTACTCACTAATTTGAATATAGCAACTATTCATTCTTGTAAAAAACAAAACAAAGCAAACAAACAACAACAACAAAAAAAGGCTGGTTACCTTTCAATAATATGCAGTCATAAACTTATAGACAAAATTATTAAAAAGAAAATTCTGGCAGTCTTCATTCTGTCACTTCCCTGCTTTTGAATACTAGACTTTGTGATTCTAATCTTGTGCTTTTCATGTGGGGGTTGGGTTTTTTGTTCTGCAGTTTCAGCTGCTAAGACAAAAGACTCTACTTAGTATGAAGGCTCTGTTTTCATATGATGACATGCAGAAATTTTATGTCATCTTGGGACATGGTTGTAGTAGGAGACAGAGAAAAAAGGAGTTTTTTTCTTTAGTATCCCTAGTGATCTGGATCACTTCCTCTGTGTTCTTCTACTAAGTGGGCAATTTGGGGGGGGGATGTGTTTTTGTCCTCACAGAACAAGCGTATGTTCCTCAGGTGATTAAGCCTCTGGTAAATGGAAATTCAAGAACGTTGCTGGTTGTGGATTTTTGTTAGTTTATTGTTTTGTTTGTTTGTTTTGCTGTTGTCATTTGTGTTCAGTTTTGTTGGTTTTGTTTGTTTGTTTTTCCTTCAGTTCAAACATGTGCAAATTTGTGAGCGTGGAACCTATTCTTCTACACTCATGCTCTGTTTTTTGATGACCTAGTTGTGCTATAATTTACAACATATAATGTGATCAGAAAAACAAAATCCAGTGCTTTCTTCTCACAGGTGAGTGCTCAAACCATTAGGGTACAATTCAAGCTAACTTTCATTTATTTTGAAGTTCAAAGTGGTATGAATTTTGAATTTATGAACTAAATTATGATTTCAACTCAAATCTCCCACTGATTGGATCAGGACCATGACATAAATGATGAGGTCTGTATTCTCCACCAGTTTTAAAAGAAAAAGAAAATAATCTGCAGCTATTTTCACTGGAGACCTTGATTCTGCTTCTTCATGTGAAGAATCTTTGGAAATCATCTGGTGAATTAAGATATTACAGAAAGAAGGAGGATTTGATTTGAAGGTGATCTAGGACTGAGGGATGCAGATGGGACTGTTCTAATCAGCCATGCATTCCACAGCCAATGTTCCACATAGGAACATTGAAGCAGAGCACAGATTCATCTGAGACACATGCTTAAGGTATATTTGAGATACTTTTCAGGCCCAGATATTTAAATTCTCCCCCAGCTTTTCTCTCTCTGTCTGATTTGGGTTTAGCCTCTTCTATTCCGCGTCATGAATTTGCAGGGTTACAAGTGGGTAAAATTTTCCAGACTTCGCTCTAGGTCAATTAGGCTGGAAACAAAATGTCAGATCTTCAGCAACCTCTGCTGACCTTGTTGGCTCCTCTAACCTAGGCAAGTTGGAGACTAGATTGTGAATCTAAGAGTCAGCTGCTTGTCACAGCCTGTGAGAAAAAAAAAAAAAAAATAAAATAAATAAAATTGTCCTGGTTTCAGTTAGAACAGAGTTAATTTTCTTCCTAGTAGCTGGTAGAGTGCTATGTGTTGGATTAGGATGAGAAGAGTGATGATAACATGCTGATGTTTTAATTGTTGCAGAGCAGTGCTTACACCAAGCCAAGGACATTGCAGCTTCTCACTCTGTCCTGCCAGCGGGCAGGCTGGGGGTGCAGCAAGAGCTGGGAGAGGACAGACCTGAGACAGCTAACACAAACTGGCCAAATATTCCACACCATCTGACGTCATGCTAAACAATATATAGGGGTGGTCAGCTGGGGGGGAGTGAAGGGAGGAGGGGGTCGGGCTGCTCGGGGTTAGGCTGGGCATCAATCAGTGGGTGGTGAGCAATTGTATTGTGCATCACTTGTTTCGTACACATTAGTAGTAGTAGTACTATTATCATTGTTATTGTTATTATTATTATTGTTATTATTATTTTCCTGTCTTAATAAACTGTCTTTATCTCAACTCACAAGCTTCACTTTCCCATTTCTCTCCCCCATCCCAGAGAGGAAGTGGGGAGGGTGAGCAAATGACTGTGTGATGTTTAGCTGCCAGCCAGGTTAAACCACAACAAAAATGTTATATTTGTAGTAACTTTTCTTGTTGGTTGCTCCATCTAATCATAGTCCTTAGAGTTTACAAGGTAGGTACAACTGCATTTTGTCAGTCCATCAGTATAACTGCTGAGGCTGCCTACTTAACAGAATATTTCTCTTTGCTGCTTGATAGTGGTCTTTAGCAAAAAGTACCATGACATTAACCATAGCTGAAGTATCATAGAATCATAGAATAACAGAATCATAGAATGGCTTGGGTTGGAAGGGACCTAAAAGACCATCTAGTCCTACCCCTGCCATGGGATGGGACACCCTCCACTAGATCAGGTTGCCCTGGGCTTTGTCCAACCTGGCCTTGAACACCTCCATTGATTGGGCCTTCACAGCTTCCCTGGGCAACTTGTTCCAGCACCTCACCACTTTCTGAGTGAAGAATTTCCTCCTAAAGAACATTTTCAAAACATTCTGAGTTTATAAGAATAGCTTGCAGCTCTAAAGCATCTTGTTATTTTGCATGTGATAGTCATGGTTCACATGGTTCACCCTTCCAATATGTCATGAAAAACTACGCTCACAGCTTGCAGAATGGATTTAGCAGAGTCCAGTTGCTAACTGGAATCAGTGTGTCTACACACATAAATTATTAACTAAATTTTGTTCAGGATAGTGAGTGCTTTCAATCACAAATATTCAGGATGTACTGGTATCCTAGATACAAAAGTGGCTTAATGATGTTAATCACAGTTCATGTTGAATCTTTCCCTGTAAACCCACACAAATGGCAAATAAAAATCCTATATTCCCCAGGCCCATTTCAGAAAGGAAACAGTGATATAATTGCAGTCTGATAAATATGTTCCATAAAATGCAGCCAAAGGCATAATTTCTTCAAATTAATGCATTCAAGTTTGTTCCTTGTGGGGGGTTTTAGATTTTATTCTCAAATAAGTCATTGTACTAAAATTTCAGGTCATTGAGAAACCACTGCTTTTATATCTGTTAGCTTCAGTCCCACACATGAACCCCATCAGTCTTAGTTGTTTGGTAGTTATAATTAATTTTGAAAGTGCACTGTACTGAATAAATTGTATGACGCATTATGTTGCGTTGTATCCTTCTTCCATTCACTCTATTTTGTAAAGCAATGTGTTAATCCATACTAAGGAAAGAAGAAAAGGTCAAGAGAAACATCAGTGACTGTAAAATAAAATTACTTTGTTAAAATGAAAGTGAGCCACAAGTTTCTAGCAATAATAGGGATATTTTACAGTGGAGCCTGAGAGGGAGAGATTCAGACATTTGGGAACACGCCAGAGAAGAGAGAAGGAGTTAAAAAAAGAAAGTCCTGAAGCAAGCTATTACTGAATGTTCGGGTTTCCATCTGCCCAAATTCTCATCAATTCTTAAAAGGTGAGAAGCTTGTGGGGAGCTGAGAGAGGATGCTCCTAAGAAGACAGTAGTCCGCATTTATTAAAGAAAGGACAAAACTGCTAAACAGCCTATGTTTAATTTTTTAAAAGCGCAATTTTAGGTATTCTAAAGCTGATTTTATCCTTAAAAACCTGTGACAAATTTGTTTCATGACAATGCCCCAAAGAACATCAAATCCAGATGCTCACAAAAAATGAAAGGTGTATGAAGTTAACATTCCAGCTCACGTTCAGATTGAATTTGACTTCAACATGAGAAAAAAAAAAAAAAAAAAAAAAAAAAAAAGCTTTGTGACATTTCTCTGAAATTAACACTGCACAAAAGGCTGCAATTCCATATCATTCTGGATAAAGAAACATTTACAAATAAATCACACTGGTCTGCAAGGTTTGCAACCTATGGAAAGCATGTCATTTTTCTGTAACAGTGCCACTTGTTTGCCATTACTTGACCACACACTGCAAAAAGTGGTGTTAGCAGAAGTAACGGAGATTAAGAAATAAAACAAAACAAAACAAAACAAAACAAAACAAAACAAAATAAAATAAAATAAAATAAAATAAAATAAAATAAAATAAAATAAAATAAAATAAAATAAATACCTAAAAGATAATTTACCCTGCCTCCTACAAGTGCATTGTTAATAAAAATTCTATTTGTTCCTTGCAGGCTCCCCCCCAACACACATTAAAAACCCACTCTGGTCTTCTAAAAAGAGCTTCAAAAAGTTTGTGACTCACAGAAATTATCTAGTTTACAGTCTTCTTACAAAACCGAAATTTAAACAAGACCCAAGCCTGCAGACTTTTGTATATCTTTACACACCACTGTGCATTCCACTGAAATTAATGAGATTAAATGCTGTGTGTATAGTTAAGCACATGCATAAGGTCTTTGTTATGTCAAAACCCCGTTTATTTTTTTTCAGACTACTCTCTCTCTTTTTAAAAAAGTGGAGGTTTAAACAGTGTTTTTAAACAGGCTTAAAAGGCATGTATCACAGAATTGCAGCATGGATGAGGTCTCTGCAGCTCATCTGGACCAAGCTCCCTGCCCAAGCAGGGCCACCCAGAGCAGGCTGCCCAGGACCATGTCCAGGCAGCTTTTGAAGATCTCCAAGGAGGGAGACTCTACAACCTCTCTTGGCAGTCTGTGCCAGTGTCCAACAACCTTCCTAGTGAAGAAGTGCTTCCTGATGTTCAGACAGAACCTCCTGTGTTCCAGTTTGTGCCCACTGCATCTTGCCCTGTCGCTGAACACCACTGAAAAGAACCTGACTCTGTCCTCTTTGCACTCTCCCTTCATGTACATTGATAAGGTCTTCCCTGAGTCTTCTCCAGGTTGAACAGTCCCAGCCCTCTCCATCCTCTCCTCAGAGGAAAGGTGCTCCAGTCCCTTCATCATTTTTTGGTGTCTCTCTTTTGGATTCTCTCCAGTATGCCTATGTCTCTCCTGTACTAGGGAGCCCAGGACTGGACACACCTGGATTACTCCAGGTGTGTCCTCAACTGTGCTGAGCAAAGGGGAAGGATCACCTCCCTCCACCTGTTGGCAGTGATTTGCCTAATGCAGCCCAGGATAATGTTGGCTTTCTTTACCACAAGGGCACTTGCTGACTTCTGTTCAACTCAGTGTTCCTGAGGACCCCCAGGTCCTTTTCTGCAAAGCTGTTTTCCAGTTGGTTGGGCGCCAGCATGTACTTGTACATTCATTTGTTCCTTCTCAGGTAAGAGTCTAGCTAGGTCTCCTGCTTCCTTCAGCAAAGGGACAGCCTTTGGAAGTACAGGGCAGAGATCACAGCTACATTACAGCATTGCTGGTAGCCTGGCTATTAACACCTAAGACGGTCAGGAAAGGAGCTGTTTTTTTCTCCTCCCTTTCTCCCACCTTTCTTATTGCGTAGCCTGGGACGTAGCCAAGCAATGAGTGCCTGCTGGTCACACTTCCCTCCTGAGTTTCCAGCCATGTTGGTCTCATCTTGCTTGTGATGGGTGAGGATTCCAGCAAAGAGCAGTTTCCCAGTGATGAATCAGTGCTCTGCTAGAACATCATGGGCTTTTTACATTTTTTTTCCTCCTGTGAGTTGTTTTTTTTTTCCTACAGTGCGTGATATGTATCTGCACATATTTAACCCCTCTGCTTCTGCATGGGAGATCTGCCAGCAGATGGAAGAGGCAGAGGACTTCTAATGCCAGAATCCTTCCTGCACTGGGAAAGGAGTTGATTCACAGTAAAATGGTCTGGATGCTGGTCAAAGGTGAAGTTTAACTGATCAACAGCTAGTTGGTGTAGATAGATGTAGGACTTTACCACCAGCTGAAGAGTATTAGGAAGAATTTGGGATTGAGGATGAAAGGCTGCCTGGAGATACATAACAGATGAAGTCTAACAAGGTATCAAAGTGGTCTTAAATCCATGTTGAAACCCATCCACAGCTGCACTTTTCTACAAGTCTGAATGTGGCTCATATTCCAAGGCCTCTTCTCTGACGTGTTCTGACATCTGTTTCTTTGTGTTTGTTTGTTTTCCACAGTTGTTCCTATCTCAGGGCTATTTGGTTTCACATGTAAAAGCAGAGATGAGTGGTTGTAAAAAAAATCATTCAGGAATATTGAACTGAAATTACTTTCCTTTATGATAATATTTAAATCATTCCTAAAGAAACTACTGCAGAAAAATGACAACTTTCTTCATATAAATGTCAGAGTCACTTATGACATTTTCAATTTCATGATGCACATAACTCTGCTTGTGTCCTCCTTGAATATGAGAATGTCTGCAAAGCAAGAGATCAGTAGGAAATGACCTTAATGTGTCTACAATGCACTGGAAATAATAAAATTATTTAAGTTACTGCTACTAGAATTACAGCTATTAGTTTGAGCAATGTGTTGGGGGGTGATTCTGTTCTCAGGACAAGCAATTTAAAATATATGAAGAAAGGTCTATGATCACAAATGAGGATGCAACAAGAAAGAAAGAGAAAGAATAGGCAGCTGCCTCAAAAGACATTCTGTAGGCAGGAAAAAAGTAACAGAGGAAAGGGGCTGTTTTGGTGGGATTTCTGTTGTCAATAAAATGCTGTATATAATAAAATCAAAAATTTTGGACAGCTTTATTGAGACAGTACCTCTGTTTGCACAGAAATTCTTCCAAACAAAATTAATCTACTTTTCTTGTTAATCTGAATTATTTCTTGTATTTAGAGGCAAATACATAGTCCTTTCAGATGCTTCTGGTGTGAGTCAGTCTCAGTGTCTCTAGAGATTTCCTCTGCTGCATAATCCCACTGCAGCCTTGCTCTGTAATTGAGATCTTTGCATAGGAGTTTCAGCAGAGTTATTTATTATTTTTAAGGAAAATTTTAAGAAAAGGTTCACAAACTTCTTGGCAAGTAATATCAGCTCACTCACCTGCATCAAGGAGCTAATAATCCATTTTCCACTGTTAACATCTCATTTCACACTTCTATATACAGAAAACTAAATCAAGCACAGGTCTTCAGTCTTTAATCTGTTGGTGTGTAATTATGTATCAAAGGAAATACAAAAAAATAAAGAGGTGAGACCAGTTTTGAACTGATAAACACAGATTTGCCATTATTTGCAACTTTAGATAACCTTAGTTACCAAGGTCCAGGCTTCTAAAACATGTAAGAATGTGCATATCTTCAGAGGAGGACAGGTATAAAGAAAATAAAGTCTCTGAAAAGCAGCTAGTCCTGTGGGCAGAGGGACTTCTGAAGCTTGGTTCCCTGAGCTTTTATGAACTGTGGTTTTAGTATCCAATACCCAATTAAGTGTAAATTCCAAGTGAACCTATTCCTGGTACTGTGTGAACTGAAGCATCTCTTTCCTAAAGTCTTTGATGTCTAATAATGTAGTTGATTTGACAGTCCACTTTCATCAGCAAGGTAAAGTCTCTCTCCTCCTCTCCTTTGTTTATCTCATGAAACAAGTGAACTCTGTGCCCCATACCACTCGTCACTGCGTTCAAATCTGTCTGAAATTAGTCAACAATTTCAGGAATTATTAGTTGGACACCAACAGACATTTACATAGCATATGTATTTATATTAGTTCCTTGGGAAAAAGTCAAAGCAATGTTGTACTTTTAATGACTTCTAGAAAAGAAATAGAATATGATCCTTATAGTTCCCGTGCAATTAATCCTTTTTTAGCTCAGCACAAAAACATGTCTGATTTATTTATGTTTAAGGGGACTTTTTCTCAGAAGTAGGTTTGGATACCTGGCCTAAGATAGAATTTTGTACTGATCTGTTTTATTTCTGGTGTTCGTAACATTAAGCTGAATGCATGTATACAAAACAAATGAATACATTTTAATTAAAAGAAAAAATCTTGAACAGAGATGGTATCTTTTTCCTCACTTTGTATAAATAAGTTCGGAAAGTTACACAAATCTGAGCTTAAATGCTGTTTATTACTTTGCATTATAAGAAGTTTATTCGAGTACACTTAGCAAGATAAATCACGGATTTTCTTAGATGACTAAGAAGTTTGATGGATGCCTCATGGAAGACAAATAAAAAGTTAAATAATGTATTGGGTATAATAAGATACTATAACACTTTTCTATATATTTTAAATGGCCAAGTGCAACTATGTTTGTGATCAAACATCAAAAAATATATATATATTTTAATATATATATATTTATATTTAATATATAGTATATATTAATATATATTAAATATACATATATAATATATGTATATAATATAGCTATATTTAATATATATATATTTAATATATATATATATATTATAAATATATATATATATTTTTTTTTTTTCCAAAAGGAGCATGTTCCCAATTTTTGGTTATTCACAACAAAAGCTTTTAGGTGTTTTCATGCATTCTTTATTCAGCATTCTGTGTTCAGCTCTGGCTTATGTTGGATAATTAGCTGATCTGTCCCTGTCATGTTGTCTACATTTTCTGCCTACCAAGCAAATAGGTTTGCATGTTACCAGCCATAATCCTTCTGACACTTCACACAGTCTCTTATCAGCTTTCCTACCCCCACTCCACAGTTTGTTCATCCCACTCATTCATTTGGTTGCATGGTATGTCCCTGAACTTTGTTTCTTGAAGATATGCAGCTGTTTCTCTTCTTTCTTCACAAATAACAGAATGGCTCAGGTTGGAAGGGACCTTAAAGATCATCTAGTTCCAACCCCCCTGCCATAGGTAGGGTCTCCCCCCACTAGATCAGGTTGTCCAGTGCCTCAGCTAACATGGTCCTGAACATCTGTAGGGATGGGGCATCCACAACGTCTCTGGGCAACCTGTTGCATTGCCTCAACACCCAGACCAAATGTCTAGGACTCAGACACATGGTCATGTAGGTCTCAGACTCAAACTTGATCATAATCAGACTCAGGCTTCATCACTCAGGCACTGGATTCTGAAGTGTCATAGGCTCCCTAGAAAGCAGAAGGCAATTCAGCATTGCTGTGATTCATGAACTTAAAACACATTTGTTGGTTTATTGATCTCAGTGAAAGCACACAGGAAGTAGCCAAGTACAGTGCTGAATCAGAGCCATAGATAGTATGTCAATTAAATGCAAACCAAAATGCTTTATAATAAACTATTTAATTCACATATTCCTCAAGGGACTTGTTGAAGGTACACACAGGTCTTTGACAGTCACTTTTTCTTCTCATTATCTGCCTGCTTTCCCATTTAAAGTGTTCCAGTACTCTATCGGCTGGTGCTAGTGTTATCTTCACAATCTACAAGTCAGTGAAGATATCAAGAAAACCTAACTCAAAGCAGTAAACATAATCTGCTCTCTTTCCTAGTTGTTTTTAACATGCTATACTAGTTGTGACCCTAATGATGCAGGGGATGAATTTTGAGCAACTTCAAGTTTTGTTTTGTTTTCTTTTCCTGGAAAGAAGAGGTTGGGATGTGGAGAATGTGGGATGTGTTGAAAGGTTAAGATGTTCTTAAGGATCAAAGACAGAAAGAAAAAGAAAGAAGGAAAGGAAGGAAAGGAAGGAAGGAAGGAAGGAAGGAAGGAAGGAAGGAAGGAAGGAAGGAAGGAAGGAAGGAAGGAAGGAAGGAAGGAAGGAAGGAAGGAAGGAAGGAAGGAAGGAAGGAGAAAAAAAAAGTACTCTGAACATATGAAGAAACATCTATTTTTTTTTTTCCTAGAAAAATAAATGTTTTCAAATTTTCATTTGTCAAAAATCCTTGTCTTCTAGAACAGAAAATTAATTAACTTATTCCATATTTGTTGTAACAATTGCATCATCTAAAGATTAGAAAGACCATTAGTCTTAATCTTAGTCTTTCTCAGAACTTGTATTTCTTTCAAACAACCCACATTCAGTTGTTCTGTGACTGTAATATCGTACAGGATGATTCTTTCACTTCACCTTTAATCCTAAAACATCTGCTTTTTACTTAGCATCCGGAGATAATCTTTGGTTCCCCAAAGAGTGTCAGACTGTGCTACAATCCCATTGCATAAGCTCCTGTGAAACTTGTAAAAAACAAACAGCAAAGTAAGAGATGCTGGAGCTTTCTGAGAACAAACAATGATGGAAGAACTGTAGATGAAGCCTTTAGTGTAAGGGGAAGCAACTGGAGCACTGATGGTTGAGAAAGAAATGAGAGAGGTGAAGGATGAATCAGAAAAGCTAAGAAGTGGTTAAACTGGCTACTGAATTGGTGTTTGGAGAATGGATTTAAGTGTCCTTGTATTCAGCTTTAAATTAATCCTTGAAAGATTGAGATCAAAGCCAAATATTAATCAAAAGCCAAATGTTCATATCCACTCTGTTTATCAATGCATAAAGGCTTAAGACAGTATAGCAACAGGCTTCCAAGAAATCCTTAATAGAGAGTGATAGATAGGCTGGCTCAAATCTGTTCACACTTTTGCATGAGATCAGTCAAATATCCAGCAAGAAAATGTAATCCTCAGTTTGGTATTCTCTCTTCTCTTGAAGTGCATGAAATAAATTTAAGTCAGGGCAAATTACTGTAAAATAAAAATGTTATGGATACGTGGGAAAAAAAAAAAATTAGTTTAATTTAAAATAACCCTGTTTTTACTGGATATATTTGAAGTAATCAAAAACGAAGTATCCCAGACCAGTGGTGTATTACTGGATTTTTCTGTTGCTATATTCTCCCACTAATTCCAAGAATCTTTTAAAAAAGACAGACATTTCTCTTGGAATGTCAGATGTCAATGTTAAGGACTAATTTATGTCTGTAATATAATATGGAATATATTGGGGAATTGAGTTCAAATGTTCTCACAGTGCCACCTGCTGAAAAGAAACTAAGACTAAAAAGCATTTGGCAATTCTTTCCTGTTAGGCAATCGGTAAATTCTTGTCCATCCTGGGTACTTTTCAGTCTTTTAATCCCTATGATATCACTATACAAAATCTGCAGGAAAAAATCTCCAGGAAAGTAAAAGCTATAAGCTCCTCCTTTACCTATTTACATATTTCATTGCCATATTTATATCCATTATTTCACACCCATTTACCTATATCATTAAAATCATAGAACCATAGAATATTCCAGGTTGGAACAAGAATCATCAAATCCAACTCCTGGTTTCACCAAAAAATCAAACCATTTATCAAATCACGCTGACTGCCCTCAGAACCCTGTCCCAGTGCCCGAGCACCCTCTGGGTGCAGACCCTTTCCCTAACCCCCAGCCTGACCCTCCCCTGTCCCATCTACACGACGTTCCCTCGGGTCCTGTCGCTGTCCCCAGAGAGCAGAGCTCAGCGCCTGCCCCTCCGCTCCCCTCGTGAGGGAGCTGCAGGCCGCCATGAGGCCTCCCCTCAGCCTGCTCTGCTCGGGGCTGAGCAAACCAAGGGACCTCAGCCACTTGTAATACATCTTGCCCTTCAGACCCTTCACCATCTTTGCAGCCCTCCTTTGGCCACTCTCTAATAGCTCTATGCCCTCCTTACACTGTGTCACCCAGAACTGCACGCAGTACTGGAGGTGAGGCCGCACAGCACAGAGCAGAGCAGGACAATCCCTTTCCTCGCCCGGCTGGCAGTGCTGGGCCTGATGCACCCCAGGGTATGGTTGGCCCTCCTGGCTGCCAGGGCACGCTGCTGGCTCGTGTTCAGCTTGCTGGGACCAGAAACCTCAGATCCCTTCCTATGTGTCTGCTCTCCTGCATTCCGTCCCCCAGTCTGTACACACAGCCAGGGTTGTCCCATCCCAGGCACACAATCTGACACTTGTGCTCTTGTTAAACTTCATGCAGTGGGTGATTGCTCAGCCCTCTAAACTGTCAACACCTCTCTGCAAGGCCTCTCTACACTCAAGAGAGTCAACAGCTCCTCCTAATTTAGTATTGTCTGCAAATTTACTTAGTATGCATTCCAGTCCACCATCTAGATCGTTTAAAAAATATTGTTGAAAACTGGCCCTAAAATTGAGCCCTGCAGCATCCCAATAGTGATTGGCCACCAGACACATGTAATCTAATTTACACTAATCGTTTAAGTTTGATCCATCAGCCAGTTGTTCACCCAACATGTTATATATTCATCTAGCTGTATGGTGGACATTTTGTCCAGAAGGATGCCATAGGAAACTTATTGAAAGCTTTGCTGAAATCCAAAAAGATTACATTAACTGTCTTCCCTTGGTCACCTACGTGGGTGACCTTCAAAGGAAATTCATAAAAGGAAATCGAGTTAATTAAACAAGACTTTCCCCTTGTTATGTGTTAGCATTTTCACTGAAAGGTAAGCATGTACCTAAATGTTCCGTATAAGAGTCAGCTAGAGATGCTTAGGGTTTGAACTGAGTACATGCAGAGCTCAAGGGTTCAGTGTAAGCATCAAGATTTTTACCCTCCATTAGGTTGCCTCTGATAAGGCAGCACCAGCCTCAGTTTATTAAATTCTTCACTGTTTAATAAAATGTAAGCTGAAATATGTTGGCTAATAAATTTTTAAATCTACTTCAATTCACAAATCTAGAAATAGCTCTCAAGCATGTGAATAATTCTTTTAAAATGAAAAAGACAGAGCGCATGGATTAAGCTTTTGTAGCAGCCTGAATTTGGGGCATGAATTACCAGAGAGAGAAGCCCAATTGTCTGAACATTTCTTTCCTGATATCTTCCCTTCCCTTCCCTTCCCTTCCCTTCCCTTCCCTTCCCTTCCCTTCCCTTCCCTTCCCTTCCCTTCCCTTCCCTTCCCTTCCCTTCCCTTCCCTTCCCTTCCCTTCCCTTCCCTTCCCTTCCCTTCCCTTCCCTTCCCTTCCCTTCCCTTCCCTTCCCTTCCCTTCCCCTTTTTTCTTTTTTTCTTTTTCTTTCTTTTTCTTTTTCTTTCTTTTTCTTTTTCTTTTTCTTTTTCTTTTTCTTTTTCTTTTTCTTTTTCTTTTTCTTTTTCTTTTTCTTTTTCTTTTTCTTTTTCTCCTTCTCCTTCTCCTTCTCCTTCTCCTTCTCCTTCTCCTTCTCCTTCTCCTTCTCCTTCTCCTTCTCCTTCTCCTTCTTTTTCTTTTTCTTTTTCTTTTTCTTTTTCTTTTTCTTTTTCTTTTTCTTTTTCTTTTTCTTTTTCTTTTTCTTTTTCTTTTTCTTTTTCTTTTTCTTTTTCTTTTTCTTTTTCTTTTTCTCTCCTCTTTCTTTTTTCCTTTTCCTTTTCCTTTTCCTTTTCCTTTTCCTTTTCCTTTTCCTTTTCCTTTTCCTTTTCCTTTTCCTTTTCCTTTTCCTTTTCCTTTTCCTTTTCCTTTTTCTTTTTCTTTTTCTTTTTCTTTTTCTTCTTTTTCATCATTAATTGTACCGAGTTTCAGTTTGATTCTTAATTTCAGCTAAATACTTTTGTGCTGTCTTCTGTGTTAAGAAAACTCAAGCTTCATTCTTTTTATATTTTTTGTAGAAATTCCTATAGCTTTTCAATCCACCATGATTCAAATTTTCAACAAGTCTCACCTATGATCTAATTAATAAGCTGAAAGCACTGTATCGGCATCTTCACAAGAATTCCAGTGATTGTTTGGTGTACACATATTTATACTGTATTCAGTGAAAATTAGATGATTTCTTTCTTCCTCACCCCCAAGTGATGTTTGGAAATGCAGTGCATTTGGCATTATACTCCTGCTTAAAGAGTTTGCAGTGTTCATTTTGAGAACAGAAGTAAGAAAGAATATTCCAACAATTAATCACAAGCTGCACATTGTCATAATGGACATTTCATAAATAACCAAGAGGCTGAAATTCATTTTCATAAGTTCTTCCATGAATAATTTAAATTTTTAAAAGCAAAGTCAATCAGTATCACACTGAAAGAAAAATAACTAAATTTCAGTTAACTCTGCCAACTAGCATGACTAATTCTATCCACAGTTCAACCTATTGTAGGACACACACAAATTTTGCTCATAGATACTGAGCACTGTCTCAGGATCTGGCAGGTGACAGTGTTCAAATGAGCTCATGTGATTTTTTGCTCACCGGTGATATTGGGTCTGAATTGACCAACCTAAACAAAATTGTGAAGAGGTATGAAGTAGGTTTCTGTCTTCCTAATTAGCTTCTTTGATGTTTAAATTCATGTATAACTGAATTCAGACACTTGATTTAATCTCCCTAAATTCCTTCTATGACAACTGCACTAAGATACAGTACTGCAGAAGGTAAGTAAAAATACCTGAATTTCAACTCCAACATGTGTCCTGAAAGCCTCTTTCCCCCTCTCTTCTTTGGTAGAAATGTATGCAGATAAATTTCCGGATGCTAATATTAGGTTCTATGAGTGCACCTTCAAAACTCTTTCCCTGTGTTTTTCTCTTTAAGTCTTTATCAAATAGCATAATGATAAAACAACACTTAGTGGGGTGCAAAACAGTACTGGGCTAAATGTTCTTTATTTGTCTCATTATAGACTCTTTAATCAGTTACCAACTTCCACATTGGAAAAAAAAAAAAAAATCACAAAAATTTGGGGCATAGTATTCAAGAGATGTGCATAAGTATCTATATGCCTTTGAAAAATTTCACAGGTGCCTGTGTCCATGGGAACTTAATTGGAAATTTTCATAAAATTATGTTCCGAGTCAAGAAGAAATATTGTGTTTTTCTGAACAAAATTTTTCCTTGCACTCTCTTCAGTATAAGGAAAGATACCAGCAAAGGGACTTTGAGTCACATTAATCTGTTTACTGGAGATGATACCAGGGGTTCTGGTTGTCGGTTTAGAAGTTATTAATCAACCCACTCTGTTTATTAGCCATACCATAAAAGAAGACTGTCTGGCTTCTAAGCAAGTAGTTAATGGACAGCTGCTGTGTATTTTGTGGGAACTTTGTAAGAACTGAGAATTGACTAAATTGTGGCAGCCAGCTCAGCCTTGTTCCTGTCTTTTCCTGCTTGCAAAAAATGGATGATTTACAATGGGCTTCATTTTGAAAAATGCCCTAACTTTTGTATTGTTGTTACAATAATAGTAACAAGAGCAAACTTGCTGCCTATTTTGGCTCAGACAAGTAACAGAATTATAATTGCAGCTATTGGATAAAAAGAAGCAAACTCTGAAGTCTCCCAGAACACTGCAATATTTAAAGAGAGGAAAAAAAGAAAAATAGTTCCAAGTGCAACCATTACTTAATATGGTGGCAGAGTTTTGTCATTTGTTTTCATTTAGATTAAGTTACTTTCACACAGTTTTAAGGCAAGATCTAAAGTCCACTAAAATTCTTTGGACCAGTTCCCGTTCTGCTCAATTATTACTCTACAATGATCAAAAAGATCTGTATTTGGCTGTGAGCTACAAAACAATCAGAAATTTTAAATAAAATAAAAATTAAATTAAATTAAATTTTATTAATTGAAATAGATGCTTACTGTGAGAAGCTTCTGATTTTCATTCAGTATTTCTCTTTGAAGGAAAGGTGGTCCGTTAAATTATTGGTTTAAGAAGCTAGGGACACAACAAGTTCAATGCTATTTTCTCCTTCGGGTTCCCGCATGTTATATAATGTTATATTATGCAAATTTGTTCAACTTGCATAATATAAATGTGTTACTTAATTTATTGGAGTTGGTCTAGAGGATCCTTCTGGGTCACTCCAACTCGGGACATTCTGTGATTCTGTGATTAATTATTGCAAAGTCTTTTGACTCCAGAGTCTGGAGGCTGATGAGGAATTCGGTGTTTCTTACAAATAACTGTTCATATATACTGTGAAGGTAGAATTTCAATCCTTGGAATAGGCTGTACTTTACTGGATGTATTTCTATATGCAGTGAAGGTCTGTGTGTGGATCTTTGTGCATCATCTAGCTGGTCAATTTTTCCATTTCCTTTTGAAACCCTTTGAAATGGGATAATAGTCTTCTCTATCTTAAAAATAAGTAAATAAATAAATTACATTAACATGTATATTAGCATGTATTACTTTTCTGGCTATGGTAGTCTGTTGGCCTCAAATGTTCTTTAATAGACAATCAGTCTTCAGCTGTACTTCTGGAGATGGATGCAGCCCAATATACAGGTAGGTAGGAAAAAAATATTTTATCTTAAGTCTTACCAGAATTTATTGTTCTACAAAGAGAACATTATAGAGATATTCTTTTAAGAAATACCATGGAGATACTCTTCTTGAAGAAGTTTACTAGCCATTTCAGCTTTGCTTGTAAAGGCTATAGGTTTCCTGAACAAACAAACGATTTCTTCATCATTTTTGGATGTGTATGCAGTGTTGCCGTGCACCATACCAGACTGCAGGAATTATTCATATGCACTATGTCAGCTGACTTAAAGACATGCAATGTTCTTGCATTCTTCAGTTAGCTCCTGCCCTGAATTACATGTCTACAGCCATGCTGGCTTCAGGAAGATGGAAACTGAGGGCTGAAGCCTCCCTTTCCATTTTTCAAAGAGTCTGATTTAATCCCTAGTATGGAATTTCAGATACTTGAATTTCAACCAGCAGTTTTAGAAAAAAACACCCAGCTAACATCAAAACATATTTATTTTTTTGACTGCAAGTTACTAGGAGTCAGGGAAAAAAGGAGTGCTTGAAAAAGAAAATCATTTAGTAGTTCCCCCAATTGCACTGCTGATTATACTTAAGAAATTAGAAGTCTGTTGTTGTTCTAAATATCTCAACAAAAGAATCAAGAGTTAGAAGAAAATGGGAGATGATATTCTTGCATATTGGGGTTCTCCAGGACATTGTGTTCTCTGCCATGTAGTAAGGCTATACAATAGACCAGACAGAGAGAAGAAAAGCACAGATTAAATGCAGCTTCTGCTTAGAAGTTATAGTGTAACCCCTTTTGAGTGAGAGAATGGTGTTCAGAAAAAAAAATGTGCAAAAGCAAGGGCATTGGGTACATGTGTAAGAACTGAACATCTGTGATCAGCCATCCTTGTAAATCATAGTCACTCAATTTTTTCACTTCCCTCCCCCTTCTGTTATGTTTCTTTCCAGTGAGGCTCTGCAGATATTTGCCTAAGGCAGTTTAGGAATATCTTTTTAAAGACTTAACAGGAAGAAAAGATAAGCCCTCAGGTATGCAAACCCTTCCTTGACTAGGTGCCCAGAAGCCTGGATGTTGTGCTTTTTTTTTTTTTTTTTTTTTTAATTTTCTTCACTTTGGTACAGAAAAATGTGGATCATGAGCAGTAGCAGGTGAAACAGATATTTTTACAACCTTTTTTGGAGCTCATTTATGTCTTTCTCATACAAATAAATTTTACTAAAATTTGTCTGCTTCATAGTCTACAGGGATTTATACCAAGACATTAATTAATAGATATCTGAGGACCATGTGCCTTCATTCTGGCAGTGTTACTGAGGGTGCTATTGGCCAGGAATTCAGCTCAGCTTTGGGAGCAATCCATTGTTCCTCATCACTGAGAAGAGTGATTGTATTAAAGGTCCATGTATGAAAGGGCTGAGTATCACTAAGTCTATGGTTAGGTCTTTCTCTTGATGTCTGTGAACTTTTAGAAACCTACCCCCCCCCCCCCTTTTTTTTTCTTTTTTATTGCAACAATTACTTAGGCTAAGATTTCTCGGAAAAGCCAGAGGACTTTAGCTTTCCCATTAACAACCAACCTGCTGTGTCCCTACATAATGTTCTGAGGTTACAGTCTCATACCATCTTTTCCTGGTCATCCTCATTTATCTTATGAAACATACAGCTAGAGTATGCCTACATAAAATATTGCTTTCTGCTCCAGTTCAAAAACAGAGTAGAATTTAATGAAGAGATTGTGTAAAATTAATTTTTATTTTTATTTCCAAGTATTAGAACTGAGCTCTCTGCTAAGGCACTGAAGAAAAATACTACTTCTTTATATCATCATAGATTTAACAGAAACAAATATAAAGGCACACCAGAAGATGTTCATATCAGCCCCAGTTACTGGCTTGCCCTGAGTCCTCTTGTCTTGGCTTCAGTGCAATTTAATAACATTTCATTGCTAATGAGATACTTAAATATTCCACAGAAACAGGGCCTCAGCTTCAGTTGCAGAATCTGTACTTAGTGACAACAAAACCAGATTCCTTTCTAAATTGTAGGATATATAGTCTCAGTTTGGATATGCATTCTTAGCAGTAAAGAAGGAAAGGATGGCGTGGTTTGTTTTTGTTTGTTTGTTTGGTTGGTTGGTTGCTTGTTTATTTTTATGTTAGGACAGATCTGGTCTGGCTAATTCCAGTCCCTAAACAAGGAACATATCTTTTCCCAGACTCCACAGGCATATTAAGCAATTTTACGTAATGCTTTACTCTCTGCATTAACCTGAAGAGCTGTGTATCAACACAAAGTACAAGGTGAGATCTGGTCATTACTAGCCCATGAGATTGAATTGGAATGATGGGTCTCTATAACAAGCTTTAAGAACTTGTTGACAAATATATAAAATAATAAAATTAATAAAAAAAAAAAAAATCCTGGTTTATATGCTCTTAAAGCATTTGTAAATGGTGTATTTTCCATTATTTCTCAAAATTCTTTTTCTATGTATTGTCCAGCTCCTCATACATTTTCATAATAACAATACTTAGCACTGCTGTAACAGCTTATATTTTCCTGGCTGCATGCAAACAATTACTGATGTGCATCCATACTGACACAAATTAGACCCATATGTAGCTTTATCATGCACATACAATTTCTTCGTCATTTAATCTCTGTTGTAAATGGCAACTTTGGAATTCTCTGTCTCTCTAAATCTGCATTTCTCATTGAATTTAAATGGATCTCAAATCTATAAATAACTGCATCAACCCTGAATATTGCATTCAATTACTGAGAGTTTGCTGCTGTTCACATGGCATTCATGCTGGGCTTTCATGCTGTTTGCATTAGCAAACCTCTTCTTTCTAAAACAACCTCCTGTATTCATGATTAACAACTCAATCTGAGGTTGAATTTTTTAAGTATTTTTTTCTCTGAAATCTCTACTACAGTAACTTTTTTAAAAAGGTAAGACCAGCTACAGCTCAGTGATTGTTCATTTAAGCAAGACTTTATTTCGATTCACAGTGGTTAGAACTAAGTTTGAACAAAAACAGTTCATCTGTTGAGCAGAAAGCAAACTGAGAATTATAGTGAGAATAATTGCATCTCATTACAAGCAGACAATGCATGTAGGTGCCCAGCAAGAGAGGGTCAGGTTGTGAAATGCTTATTTCAGGCAGCTGCTACTCCCCACTGGGAGCAAAACTGGATTCACTGATTGCACCTAAAATGCTGTTATGGAGTGGTCCTGTCCAAGGACCATGGATGAATTTTCTGCTTTATCTCTGGTGGTAGAAGCAACCCCAGGGCTGTCTTTGTACTGTGAGGAAGACCCCAATGCTGTCTGTGCCACAGTAGACAAGGAAAGGTGTACCTCACCACCACGGGCTGCCCACTAACACTCTGCTGCTGGGCAAGGAGCCCCTGTCTAGCCCCTCTGATCTAACAAATTGTGTTGACAAATGGACGAGCCAAATGTGCTGGACATGCAGCAGCTATGGTTATGGGGGCTGAGCACTGGCTAACTGCTCTTCATTGTTGTTTGCTGCAGAAGCAGATGGGATTTAGTCTTGTGATAAGTTTAGACTGATTAAAGGGCAGTGTAAATGTGCAGAGCATAGTCTGCTCTGTCATTAAGGATAGACTGGAAAGGTTCTTCTTGAGTTAAAAATAAGTACTCCCTAATGTGAAAATTAGATTCATAGTTCAGATTTAATAGGTAATGGTGGAAGATGAAGAGCAGAAAGACTCAGAGGCTTACATGAGGTTTACATGAGCATAGACAATTCTATTAAGGAGCATATATAGGGTTTTGAAGACCTGTCCAGATCTACTATGTGGTAAAAGTCTGCAACATTGATTTGGAGCTGACCAACTCTATGGAATAAGAGTCTTTGTGCAGACAGGAGTTGATTATAAGTGGCTTGCCCAGATACTCCACATATTGTCGCATCTACCTGCAAAGAAAATTGGTATTTTATTTCAAAATCATGGGGTTATTTCAAAATCGTATTGAAATTAGGAAAGAACAAGACATTCACACTCACTGAAAGGTATTATAAAAGCAAAGGTGCAGCTAGAATGAAAAATGAAGACTTACTGGTTTCTTTGCTCACCCATGCCCTGTTAATGCAGAGATTTCCACCTTGTTAAATGTGTACATGTCCATGGTAGTCCGTGGTAGTTCAGGAAAACAAAACAAAACAAAACAAAACAAAAAAAAAAAAAAAAAAAAAAAAAAAAACACTTTTTCAAGGGCAGAGTAGAAACATAATAAAATAGAAACCTATTGTGATTGAGTGAAATGGCAAGAGAGACCTTTGAGATCTATTCACTTTTCAGTGCCTGGTTTCTTTGGGTCAGGAATTCAGAGTTGCTGCTAAAAGGAGTACCTGGGCTTATTGATAGGGAGAGACATGCACAGATTCATGTGCATATTCTACTGCAGATCTTTTCCAAAATCATCAGTGGGACCCAGACCTGCCACTGCCTGTCTCTTATTTCAATGAAATTTACTTGTGTGCGAAGAAGAGCAAACACAGCCCAACTTAAAAGAATTCCTTTTGCTTTAAATGAATACAAAAACTAATAAATGTTCTATGAGGAGACTGTTTCTCAAGGCACTGTTCCCATAATGATTTATAAACAACTGTCTAATTTAAGAGAAGTGTGCTATGTCTCCTAAAAATATTTAAAAGATACCCTTGCTGTTAAGGCAATTAAACATTCATGAGGTGGAAAATAACAAGCACAAAAATAGTCATCATAGCATCAGATGGCTAATAAATATAATAATGGAAGAGATAGATGAGTAACAAGTAAAAGAGCTAAAGAGTAACAAAAGCTTGAGTCTGAAGTGCAGAAAATAATGATGAATAATACCAAATGAGGCAATAAAATATTGGTGAGCCAGAGATTTAAAATGCTCAAGGCAGCAATGTGATTATCCACAATGATTACTGAAATTTCTCATGAATCTGCACAATGCCAGCAGCATTTAATGTCTTCCTAAGACCAGCAGGGCATTACACAGGAAGAGCGATCAGACAGCTCTTTAGCTGGAGTAAGAGAAGGTGAGTTTCTGTACTGCTTTCAGGCACTTCCCCTGCAGGAACTGCATCATGCATACAGTTAAGCTATGCAGGAATTTGTCTCCATTACTACCTTGAAGGGATAATGGAAGGACTCCTAAAAGCCTCTCTAAAATCACATCTTTTCTATGGCTTGTTTTAAAAAGTGTCATTCTCTTTCTGTTTATAGACTCTTTTATGAAGTGTATTCTTTCCTTTAAATGTGAATTTCTGACTTGAAAGGAATAAATAACTATTTCCTGTTCCCAAATTCAAAGTCATTGTTTCCTTCCATTTAGCACTCAGTATTAAAAATAGGGACTTTTTAAAAAATAGATTTATTTTGTATAACCTATGGATTAACAGACCAAATTTCAGATGCCTAAAATACCACCAAATGCTGAGCAAAAGCAAACTTGATGAGGTTCCATGGAGTTACCCATTTATACTAGATAGTTGTAAATATTATTATGTATTGTTCTTATACTGCTGGGAGAGTTCTGACTTCCATAATTAAAATCGTGAAAAGGACCAGGGCAAGAGGCATCTGTATCTCACAATCATTTCTGTGTGTTTCATTTTCTTTTTGTAAGAAAGCATGTACATGTAAGATCTTCTAGTTAGAGAACTACCAACTAGAGTCAGAAAAGAGAAAAGCAAGTAATTCTCATATTGTTTCACCTTCCCTCCTCAAGCCTTGTGACTGACACACCATTTAATTGTTATTTTTTCCAGGGAAAAATCTACAGAGATCAAAAATAAACTGTTATAGCATTCTGGATATCACCAGAAAGTGACCATTTCCATCATATGAGACTTTTCTATATTTTAAAGTCTTCAGTTTCTATAATTTCACTGATCCTTGTTGAAATAGAGAAAATAGAATCAGAATCCATCCTGCATTCAAGCTGTGAACAGGAAAAAAAATAAATCCTAAATGCTCTTGGCTTGCGGACTCAGGATAACCTCTTTTATTTCCCTTTTGTGAGCACATATGTTAGTAAGGACAGCACTGTGCTTTACTTTTGCAAAAGCAGAGACCTGTCCAGAAACCTTCTTAAATATTACACAGCAGAAAGTTTATGGAAAAATCTGTTGAATATGCAGAGGTTTTGATTCTGAAGATTCATGCCATTGATTGCTTGGGGTTAGATACATCAGTTCTGCATTTCACTATCAAATTGAAAGAAACCTGGTGGAGTTCATTCCTTTCATCTTCCTCCTGACATCATCTCAAACAGCTTTCATGTGGTTTCACTTCAGAAAGGAAGAGGGAAAGTTCTGATGTGCTGCTGGTTAGAACACTGCTTGCCAACCTGTGGATTACTCTCTGCTCAGGACTCACACCAGTAACGAAGGGGAGGCATAGAGCAAAGCTTGACTCACCCAGCTCTGCCAGGCCCCTTAGTTTAACCTCCTGGCAAAGCCAAGGTTTCTGCAAGAAACACTAGTGGCCCGCGGAGCTGCCCGAGGGGGTGGAATAGTGACAGAGGCCAGAGGAAGATGAGGAGGTAGCACTGGGAGGAAGCAGAGCTTGGGATGTGAGGACATCGGTGCAATGGCAAGTGCTATGGCTTAAGCAAGGCTTACAAGAGAGCCAAGGGAGCACAGTGTGGGAGAGCAGCTTAAGACAAAGGAGAAAACTGTGAGGATGGGAGGGCTTGAGGAAAGCAGGAGGGGACAGAAGCAGGGAGACGTCCCTAACTGTAGCTGGCAATCACTAAGGTCAAATATTGAAATGTCTGTGGAATTGAAAGGGTTAAATCCTGCCCCAGACCCGGGCTGGGGGCTTTTACCCCAAGTCTCTAACTTCCCACCGCACTGTCCCACTCAACCAATCTAGTTCAGAGTGGGGATCTTTCACTGTGATGGATACATTCCTGGAGAAAAAATAATTCAACAGCTTCACATTTCAGGTTTCCCAGCCAGCTCCAGTATATGGCTGCAGAGCTGGATTCAGTAAATAAGCACCATCTGCCCAGGATTTCACAGGGCTGATTCCAGCTTTGCATGATGTTTTAAAATCTCTCTTTTTTTTTTTTTTTTTTTTTTTTTTTTGACTCCACTTGTCCAAATGCAGGTTTTGAAAGTTTTATTCTGTGCTGCTTGGCTCGAGTTTGATGGTTGTGTTAATTTGCTACTTCAGTAAAGTTGCATCCAAAAACCAATGGAATAACAAAGGAAAAAAAAAAAAAGTCTGTTTCTAACAATATTTTATGGACTTAAAGCAATGACCTGGAAATCTGCAGCTTATAACTCCTCTAAAGGGTGTGTTTCCCGTGGATTGCAATGCTATTTTCCCCTCAAAAAATTTATCTGAAAGACACAGGCTTTCCCAGGTCCCATGCCAGGGTGCACATGCAGTGAACAGAATCCAGACATGGTGAAATAGGTTGATTTAACAAACTGAAATAAATATGCTATGTTGGGACAAATAACAGGTGCAGTGTTACAAAGAAACCCTCCAGATAACAGTATTTTATCAGACTTTGAAAAGACTGCATTCTCATTATCTAGGACATTCCATGTGCATGCTATGCACCAGCTCAAATTGCGTAGATGTAATTACATTTTTCATTGCACCAACTGAATGAGGAAGTTTGGGACAAAAAATATACATATATACATATATACTTTAAAAACCTGCAGGAAAAAAAAAATATATATATATATATATACTTATTATTATTGCATATTATACATATTATTGCATTCCAAAAGAAACGTAATAAAACCTGGAATTTTCAAGCTGCACAAATAATATCTGTCGTTTAACTGTAGTTCAGTTCATCAGCCTAACACCTAATTAAAATTCAGGTCCTGACACCAATGCTGCTTCACAGGACAAAAAAAAATCTTGGCATTCAGGCCAGTTCCTGAGGAGTACATAGATTCTGATGGTCTTCTCTGAGGATTGGGACTAGAACAAATCTCTCCTCAGTCAGTTTTCTCCGTTTCTAGGATTAATTAAAAGTATATATATCTGAAAGCTCAGAGGCAGAGAGCCAAGGTCAGAACTGCAATGTGTTCTGTAGGCTATGCTTCCTTCTGCCCTGTTTGAGTGCATCTACCAGCCGTGCCCTTTACACATGCTCCCATAGTGTTCATGACATTAAACAAAACCCAAAAGAAGAGCAACTGGCCTACTAGGTAAAAATAGCAAAAGCGGTGATATGGATTGATAAAGATCATGGCACAGAGGTTTCAGTTTGGTATACAGCAACGTGTACAGCAACAGGCTGACTTGTGATAACGTCAAAGAATCAGAGATGAGAGGGAAGACAGAAACTGCAAGAGTGATGACAAGGAGAACCCCCAGAGGTCTGAGTCTGTAATCACTGCTTCAAAGAGGGGAGCATGGGAATCAAGGGAGGTTTTCACTCTTCTTTTCAAAATATGAAGCATATGAAAATGAATGAATATGATCAGAGGGCTGGAGCACCTCTCCTATGAAGACAGACAGACAGCTGGGGATATTCAGCCTGGAGACGAGAAGGCTCTGGGGAGACGTCACTGTGGCCTTTCAGTACTTTAATGGAGGTCATAAAAAAGACAGCAACTTTTTACTCAGGCAGAGAGTGATGGGGGAACTGCTTTAAACTCAAAGAGGGTAGATTTAGATTAAATATAAGGAAGAAATTATTCACTCAGAGGGTAGTGAGGCACTGGCACAGGTTGCCCAGAGCAGCTGTGGATGCCCCGTCCCTGGAGGTGTTCAAGGCCAGGCTAGATGGGGCTTTGGGCAACCTGGGCTGGTGGGAGGTGTCCCTGCCCATGGCAGGGGGTTGGTGCTGAGTGATCCCTTCCAACCCAACCCATACTATGATTCTATGAAATTATGAATGTGATAAAGACAAAAACAGTGAGCTACAATAAGAAAACGAACCCCTTTATAGCCCTGGGAGAAAGTAGGGAACCACAACAGAGTTCACTGGATCTAAACCCTCTGAATAATGACATTTGATCTATAACACACGGGTTGCACTGCAAAGCCTCTGACCCTTGAGAAAATGGTAACAGATACAATGACTAATTTTGCTAAGTCTTGCGTTCATTTTGGTGTCAGCAATGGTCTGACATTAGGAACTGCATAGGCTCATTCTCCAAGTGTGAGATAAATGATGTCACTTTGGCCCAGGGCTTCTATACTGATGTGTAGTCTATGTAATTCTGGGGCATTTTAGGTCCAACCTGGTATTTATTTTCTCCCTTCAGGTTGGACCGTGTGCTCACTGAAGTAACTCACTTTTTCTGCCAATATGCTATTCCTAGTGATTTCGGCAAAACTAGCAGGTAAAAAGAATAAATTCTACAATACACATAATGGTACTAATATCTCCTTGTCTGAAGGTCATCACTCCATGTTAAGGACTGATTCTTTTGTTTGTTTGTTTGTTTGTTTGTTTTCTCATTTCTTACTTCTTTTATTTTTTTTTTGTGTGTGTGTCTTCCCTTGGATTTCATACATAAAGTACATATTGAGTTGGGTATAATATGAAATGTAAAATGTTCCAGAATTCTAACTAGGGAAAAACTAAAAAACTTCAGTTCCATGAAGTATTTTCTAATTGTTCTTAACTTGAAAAACTTTATGGAAGTAAAATGTTCCAAAAAGAAACTTGTTTCTATGCAAAACATCTTCCCCGGCTTTATAAGCAGGTTACATTCTTATTCTTGTTGTATCATTCATCTGGCTTCAGCCCAGCTTGACTTTTCGCTGCCCTTATCATCTTTACTCTGCAACTTCTGATTGACTGTAATCTTTTTCATCCTCCTCTCTCTCTTTCGCTTGCATCATTCTTCCTTGCTTCCAGCACAGGACATATGTTATTACCCTTTTACTTTTTAGCAACCCCTCTTGAATACATATTAGATGCTTTGTGATCCTCATGTTTTCTTTTTGCTGAGAGATGGCTGTCTCTTCAGTCACTCACCACTGTGTGACAGATCCTTACAGGCATAAATCTGCAGAATTCTACTATCCTCCCTGGAATCGTTCTGATTTACATTAATAGAGAACCTGGCTTAAAATCTAAAGGTGCCTCTTTTGTTATACCTCAAAAGCAGCGTCATTACCTTCTCTCTTCTGTTTAAAATCATGTCTTTAAGGAAAGAGACTCATTGCTCTCCCGTAGTAATGTAGTATCTTTTAATAAGCTATAGTATATCATTTTTTAAATGGAAAATTTTTTAAATGGAAAATTTTACAAAATCTTTTCAGCCCCAATCACTTAGGATGTCACATTTATATTTGGCAAGTAAGATCTGTAGAGACTTTAGACAGGAGACAAAATGAAAACATGTACTCTAACTGAAATCAATAGATAGAAAGATCTGTCAGATCAGAGGATCAGTTCAGGAGACCAGCCAAGTTTCTGCTGCTTTGTACCTTCACACTGTCAAAAATTACTGCACAATATGAAACACAGCCTAGAACAAGCAGCAAATGCTCATTACAAGTGGGCTGAAATGCATTTTTGAACCCTGTGGAAAGGGTGACACTTGAGAGCATTCCTGTAGTAGAGATCAGGGTTGCAGTGACTGCACTAGCACTTCCCCATTAATTTTTGAGGTGAAAAACCAATTTCTCAATTGCATTCAGTGTTGTCACAAATACAAAGGTGTTTCCAGTGACCATAATAAGCCTCCCCATGGCGCAGAGGGTGACAGATCTGTGCAACTTCCTACCGTGACACTGCAGTTCCAGGGTGCTCATTTGATGTCATTTGGGGGACATAAACAGTAATAAGTGCAAAATCTTTGAAAGTCTGTATAACCTTTCCCCATTAAAGGGTAGACAGAAAGTGTCAGGATATCAGCCCTGTCCCAGAAGAGTAGAGTGGTTTCAAACATGCTGGGGAAAGGAGGAGGAAGAATTGCAGCTTTCTGGTGATAAATAAGAGGGGAGCAATGCAGCATGACTCCTGCCCTAAGACTCCCTGCTTTCTGGGGTGATGTCCACATGGCACTCCTACTGAGGAAGGCACATGTGCCTCTCACAAACGTGATGTCTCTGATGTCTCATGGTTGCGCACCCCAAGAGGGAAACAGGATTCTGTTCTTTGTTCAGTCTTGGACCAGTAAGACTCCCACTGATCAGATTAGGTAATCCTGCAGTTCACAGACCCACTGTCACTGGAAATTAACTTACCACTGGAAATTAACTTACCACCATAATTCACACTAACACATAATTCACAATAAACAATTACTTTTGTCTTTGGAGGACTGGACAATGGAGTGCTCCTTTCTCCAGCACATCTAGGATAGGAATAGGAATAGAGACCACAGAGTGTTACCTCCCTTCATAATGCCATCAAGTTTTAAATAATTCATATATATAAAGTTTTTCTGATGAGGGAATATCACATAAATCTGAATTCAGAAATGCTTATTCTGTGTTTGTGTGTGTGTGTGGTTTTTTTGTTTGTTTGTTTGTTTTTAAATATATACAAGGCTGAGGTAAAACGCATTGCTGTCCTCTTGCTTACTTCAGGTGCCTTCATCTGATAGCCATGCAAAGGTGCATTTGCCCTGTGTTCCTTCAGCCGTAAAGCAAGGGTCGCCTCAAAAGCTCTCTGATGGCATAATTCATGGTTTTAATTACACACAAGGTCTTTATTTTTAACTTTGCCTGTGCTAACAGGGCTGCTTTTTGGTGTTGGAGGATAGTGGCATAGCACACTTATGACCAAATGAATAAACTTTCTCAACCGGAAAGCAGGCTAGTTGTTACATTTGTGCTTTTAGCAAGATATACAATAAAATATAAGGCACAAATCTGGATTTGACCAACAGCATACCACAATGTGTCAATAGTAACAGCATACAGCAGTGCTTCCATCTAGGATTGGACTGGAAGAGGTTAATTGACAAATAAATTATTTATTTAAAAAAAAAATGGGGAAATAAGAATGACAGGGACTTTATTCCAGTTAACAACGTTCAGGACCACCCATGACCCTTCAGTTGTTTGTCAGAGATAAATCTTTTAATCCACTAGACATCTTTAGTGCTGAATCCAGCAACTGGATAATGACAATTGCCATTAGCATTCTGCAGCTTAGTACAGCAGAAGCTCATATAACATGGGAATTGATAATGAAAGCTACTGAGAACCTAGGTCTTTCAATATTTATATGTATATAGATTCCTTTTTTTTTTTTTTTTAACCTTACCTGTCTTATTTACTATAGAGTATGCATTTTTACATTGCAGCATCTAAGACCCTAATTAAAAGGAATATTTTCTTCTACAATTTGGTGAACTGCTAATGATCATAAATTTTCTATTGTTTTTACTAAATTCAGGGTGATTTACTTGAAGGAATTTCCTAGTATTAGGTTGGAATTGTCTTCATCTTAAATGCAACATTTTACATGTAGTAATACTACTTTTTTATTATTATTATTTTTATTTTATTTTAATAACAGGCTCTTGAATGTTATGCTGTGCACATTTCCCAGGCCACAGCAAAGAAAATGCCTGAGATACTTGGGTCAGCTGTGTTATCTTAGATAACAGTAAAAAACAGAGTGAATTCTGCAAAACCGATAAAATTTATCGGGCGTGTACCATGAAAAAGGTCTGTGTCAGCTCTGTCTGTTTGGCATTCTCTGTGTTTCTTTTTCTTTCTTTCTCTGTGTTTCTTTCTTTCTTTCTCTGTCTTTCTTTCTTGCAAAAAAAAAAAAAAAAAAAAAAAGTTATTACTTAATTCAAACAACCGCAGGCTTTTGCTTAAATTGAAATCCATCATGACAGTTCGGTGGACATGTGTTTGGGCATATATTGCGCGTTATGTAATCTTACACCAGTAAAGCTTTCATGTTAAAGTGCATTAATGCCCATCAGCCATAATTGGTTTTGGCCTATCTGGGTGGTATTTGCAGGGAATGAGCTCTTCACAGGCTCTGCAGCTGTGCTCCTTGGGTGCCAGCATGGAGGCTGCCTGGGCAGCCATCAGAGCAGTGCTTTGTCAGCTGAAGGAGCACGGCCAGACAAATGAGAGAGAGGCAAGGCCGTACCTGCTACTCTCTCACGGTGTGAAGTAGCTGTCAGGCCTGAGGCACACTTTTTCATTTTGGAAGCAAAGGCATTATACTGTCTGTTTCTGTCCTATGCAGGCAAATTCAACTGTGTCTTGGCGCTTGCTTCCTGCAGGCTGTCATAATCAGGACAAATCAAGCAGAGCAGTAGGTACATATGTCTTTCACAGACCCCTGGCAACTATAGGCAACATAAATATTCAGTGTGTCCTTCTCATGGAACATCTCTCAAAACGTCTGTTTTGTTCAGTGGGAGGACCACAGGAAATAAAGCTACCCCAATGTGTTTTGTACTCTGAGGAAAAACAGCAAAAGTTATTGTGCATTAGAGCCCATGAAAAGGAAGCCAAATATTGGGATTTATCTTTTTAGGATGAAGGTGGGAGCACACAGACACTGGGATGACACTGGGAAAAACTGACCATCTCAGGAACTTACCCAGGATGTCAGATTAAAGGTATGGGATGACCATCCATCCATCTCCTGTCAACCACACCCTTGGCACTGTTCACACAAACACTGTTACATAATGCTGAGGCTATGCCATCCCAATGTGAGATGCAACACAAGCACTAACCCCTCACCTGAGGGTCCTCTGACATGAGACCTGCTGAAAAAAATAATAATAAAATAAAATAAAAAAGTGGAGTTTGTGAGACAGTCAGGCTTGTCAATCACATTGGGTATTAATCTAGTCCTAGCCATAGACCTGAAGTTTTATAATTGGCAAATCATGTCATTCCACAGGAAATTTGATTAAGTCAGTAATGTTTTAGTTGAAGCCTGTTTTAAGACTCCAGTCTTCTGTATGGCCCGCATAAGCTGAACCACGTAGGAATGCATATACAGTGTGTTAGTCTAGATTCATGGTGCTTTTGAAAGAAAAAGTGTTTAAAGTCTATGTATGTGTGAGGTCACTGAAAAATCAGAGCAATTTCAATCAGGAGAGCAGTTTACGTGAAGGCAAAGGAATATATTTATCATAGATACTTTTCTATATCAAGTTAAAAGGTTTCAGACACAGGATTCCCAACAGTTCTGCAGATGCCTGTTTTAAATCCTACATGATGTGATTTCTTGACCTCAGTAGGTAGTTTGCCCTGGACTTCAAGGGAGATGGGACATCACTTACAAGTACTGGAAGAGAAAAGAATCTCTGAAGTCATAAAATAAGAGTTAGAGCCTCGATATTTTCTTAGAATATGCTTTCTAATCTCCTTACTTACCAAAATAATTTAAGAATTTTAAAACCATGAGGTGAATAGACATCAGTTTACTGTTTTCCATATCCTTCAAAATTTGTCAGGTTATCTTATTTTTCCTTTTTTTTTTTTTTTTTTTTAATCTGTATTTTCTGAAATTTTCTTCTTGTTCTTGGTTGCAGCATTGTGCAAGGAAGACACTTTCTCCTGTTTTCATGACTGCACTTCAAATATTTGACTCTTGTTTACTGTTTACCCTGGCTGCCTATACTTGACACTTTATTTTCCCCTTTGCTGCCCAAAATCCCAGTAAATTGTCAATGTGAAGAATGACCATGGCTGCTCAGGATGTCAGCTGATATATATTAACCTTGATTTCAGGGCAACTACAATTTTTTACAGGGGTGAATCAGAAGGTCCCAGTTTTCTCCAGTGCTCAAAATCACATCCTAACAGAAACTGGGGACAAAACTCTTGCCAAATTCACTGAAATGTCATTGGGAGGTGGAAAGTTTTGAAAGCAAATTGTATAGAGAAACTCAAAGTGTTGTATGACAAAATATTTGGAAATGTGTTTTGTTTCTGATTATATCTCATGTAAAGTCATCTGATCTGCTGACCACCATCACTTCCAGATTCTTTTCTTTGCTACAGATTTTTGTGCTCTTTTTTGTAATAAAATAACATCTTGTTTAATTTAAAACAGTGGAATTGTACCTTTGAATAGAAAGAATGGTAGAATTATACTTCTTTCTTTACAAAAGGCAGCACAATTAGAAAATCAGCTACCCAGTCTCTCTTGGCAAATATTTAATATCTTCTCGTAGAAATTAGAGATTACATATGATTCCAGTGAAAATCACCATGGGAACCTCTCATTATTTGTGTCTGTGACAGGTTGGGGGAGGGGGCTTAGCCATCAAAGTATAACTGAGTATTACAAAATCTTAAGTACTGTAAAATTCTCTTTTATTATGTTAGAATATAAAGTTGAAATCTGACTTTAAAATAAATGCTAAATTCCTTCTTTATTGTAACTTTCTGGAACTGCATAAGAAAGAAAAAAATGTATGAGGAAGGCAATTAAGAGAAAGAAAACTAACTGAAGCAAAGCAGAGTACTTTTAGTATATAAAAGTTATTGGATTTTATTGTATAGAAGTTTTACATATGGATTAAATTTTTATTATACCATTTAACTTGTTAGACTCCTTTTCTGACAAGATGATAAAAAGTTGTAACAACTAAAACTATGAAATACAATCTAGTATTTATACATTGAGTATATGTTGTTAAAATAATATATACAACAAATGATAATATTCCAAGCTGTTATGACAATACTATATTTAAAGTAAATACATTTTTTTCTGCCAAATTCTTTCTTATAAATGTACCATCTATCACACATATGGAGCCAATTTCTAGTTTAACAGGCAACAAAATCTCCACATATATAATAAAGTTGCAAGAATGTAAAAATCTGAAGCATTAGATATTTTATTTGTAAGACAGAATCTGAGCCTGTTTCTCTTCTACCTTGCAACTCAAACAGTCGTTTATATGTGTTTGAAGTGGCTGTAAAATATTAACAAATGGGGATTGTTATTTCCAGTTCCCCAAACTAAGCTGCATGCTTTAAGCACAGGTAAGTGACAGCCTGTGATTTGGTCAAGCTGGCACAGCTACAAACAGCTGCCTGCCAACGGATATAGTCTCCTAATGCCATCAGAAACCTTTACAGACTAGATTGGCTTTACATTTGCTAGCTCTCTAAAGATAACTTTTTCTTTACTGTGGTTGGAAGCATTTAGAAGTTGTCTGAAGAGATGTCTTTACAGTGTTCATGTGCTGTATACTGGCAGATTACAGATGAAAAATAGTTTCTGACTGCATTTCATGCCTGCATTGCTAAGTGTTATCTACCTGTCTGTGTATTCATTTATTAAGAGCTTGTTTTTAGTTGGAGAAATGTAACATTGTGTAAAATGTATCTTTATATAGAATATTTACATATTCCTGCTACTGAATACAATCATTATAGTGAAAACTCTACATTTACCAAAAAAACACTAGAAATTTCTTCGTAATTTACCTGTCTGATAATGTTTGGGCACAGCCTGGCCTGGTCCCACGTTATCTGCTAGTTGCACATGTTTGAAATTTTGATCTATTGTGAATGCACAGTCCTAGCAGACTGCTATGTAAGCATGGTTTTCAGCAGGCTGGCATATTCTGATTCCTCAAAACACACTGAGTTTAAGATTTGCAAAAAGCGTGTCCTTCTGCAGAGAGGTCGAGAACCTAGCTCTGACTGCAACCTTTGAATGCCAGAGCAACACAAAGACAGTGAGGCTCAAAGTGCACATTTACTTATTTCTTAACATCACTGGATGGTTGTTTTCTTCCTTGATTCTTTTTTTTTTTCTTTTTTTTTTTTTTTAATTAGACTTCTATCACTTATTTATTTATTTATTTTCCAGTTCAAGAGGCATCTGGACAATGCCCTTGATGATATGCTTTTAGCCCTGAAGTGGTCAGGCAGTTGGATGAGATGATCTGTGTAGGTCTCTTCCGACTGCACTATTTTATTCTATAGACAAACAATGGTCTTGACTACCTATACTTCATTTGCCACCTGTGTCAGTAATGATTCACAGCCTCAGAAAATCAGACTCTGCCTACACGTTAGGAAAAAAACACACACACACACACCTCTCTCTTTCGCCCACAGAACAGTAAAAAGATGAGGTTTGACCACAGGAAAGGTGGTTTTATGGCTTAAAAAAATTGACAGGCTCTAATAGCTAACAGTGTTAAATGATTGAAGTGCTCCTCTGTTGACTATTAGACCCTATTTTTCAGAGTGTCCAGCTGTGCATATAAATGGGCTTTAATGCTGTTATTGATGACACTGTGGGCAGAGCAATGCTGCTAGACAAAAGGAGGGCCTTTGAATGTGTTGCTGACTTTCTCTGCAGAGAGAGTAACAGGATTTAATGTGATTAGAGATTTGTGCCTGGCATTTGAGCATGAACTCAAAACCACAGGCATTCGCTCTGTCGGAGCAAACATGGGTTCAGAGTTCAGAAACCATCTGCACCAGGGAAGGTAGAAAACAGATATCAAGTTTGAGCTGCAGAATTGGATAACAATTGGAAATTGAGAGCAAAGCTACTCAGCTATTTAGGAGAACTGCTTATGCATTGCTCAGACATAGCTTGTTACTCACCAGCTGAAGAAGTCTGCCTGTTGACCAAATACAGAACAGAGTTCCTAAGAAGCATTTAAATTGGAATTGTACTTTCTGTCCTTGTCTTGTGCAGCCTGGGCCATGTATCTTCATCTGCAGCATTCCCTCTTGCTGCATGGAGTTATATTTCTGCAGGCACTGGAGAGGAGCAGCTGGCATTTTATCTCCTCCTGCCAGATGCTTACAGTGACAAGGGTCTCAGTGTGTCTTAGCTGACTGCTCATGTAGGACATGTTGCTGTGGTCTGCCCACCTGCTGAATGAAACATCTGAAGCCCAGTAAAGAGTAGGTCCCAAGACTTTATGGCTATGTCCATGATGCTAAATTAATGAATCCACTTTAATAAGTGTTACTGGGCTTAAGAAGAAGTGCTGCGTATGGCTGTGCCCCTTATGGAGTCATCTGGCCATACTCCCTCTACAAAGGACTTGGCTTTGGATCTCCTCTGGGTTCCATCTGATGCTTCTTCATCCCAAAGGTGCAATAATTTATGTGCGTGCATTTCATTCAGAATATCTAACATAATATGAGAGGTGTGCTCCAGCTCACCAAAGCAGCAGTTTTATAGCAAAAAGCATATGATTCATGGTGTGTACCATCCCAGCAAGTGTGCATATTGCTGGAGGCCAAGACTTACAAAGCAGTTTGGAAAGTCTGCACAGAGCAAGGAGAGCCCTGCCTGGTTTCAGGGCACAGGGCTGGTGGTTCCCCATGGGGGTGGAAGCAGGGCAGTCCCAGCCCTGGCCAACTCTGACTCAATGCAGTTTTATCCACATTGATTTGGGAAGGTAAGTTAAGCCATCTAGGGAACCACACTCAGTGTTTACCTTGGACCCAAGCAGCTGGATCACATTCTGAGGTGCTGAAGAACAAATGAGTGTTTTTCAGAGCAGGATGGGAGGAAGCCAGGATCCAAGGAATGCTGCGGGCTATGCTATCACATGTAACCATTGATTATTTTTCTGCTCCTTCAGATTTCCAAAGTAAGGCTGGAATGCTTTCTCTCTATATACTTTTTATGAATTTCTGCTAAAATGTTTTGATGCAGTTACAATTGCCATAGACTGATGATGGCGTTGGTCAGGCTTTTATGATCACTGTCCTCAGTGAGACCTGTTAGCCATACAGCCCTGGAGCTGAGCTCATAGGTTTCGGTGTAGCCTTGCAGTTTTTGTGAACATTCACAAGCACATGCCAGCTGAGTTTGGGAGGCAACATCTACCCGAACTGCTGGCACAGCAGTGCCATATGTCCAAGACTTGGAGGACAACATGGTGTCTATTCAATGACCCTACTGCTGCCTTCTTTCAAGGGCTGCTGGTGAAAAAAACTCTCTGTATCTGGTGGGAGTATTTTTTTCAATATCCCATGAAACTGGTATGGTACTATTTCTGTACTCATCATCACAAACAAAGACCTGTCTCAGTAACCCTGCTAGATCTCCAACACGAGCAGTAAGTTTGGGCCACAGTTCTGGCAAGACCAGCTGCCAGCCACCTGCTCAAACACTTCACTTTGCGGGCAGAGATACTAACGCGGGCAGCAGCAAGAGCTCATGGTATTTATGCATTCTGAGTCCCACATTTTGGAAAAGCGTGAAATAAGAGGTTATTTCTCCACTCTGGCTCTCTTCTATTTATACAAACCCACATGTGCATAATTCAGTCATGGAAAAGATACAAGCAGCTACACTGGGAGAGACTGTATCTGCCTCTTCTAATGTGGTGGCATATCCTGAACATGTGGCTTCTCTGTGCCTTGGAGAATTATATGAGGCTTTGGATGGGAAAGAAACATTTCTCACTGTTTTTCCTTCTTCTTCTTTCTTTCTTTCTTTTCACAGAAATGGGGAAGAATTAAAACTGGGTAGGGAAGCAGCTGGCATGAAGATTCCTTCCACAGAAGATAGAAGAGCCGGGAACAAATTGCCCACCGACGACTGAGAACTAGCGAGAAGATCTTTTTGGCAACAAGCCCTTGCAAAAGGAAATTAAAATTAAAAAGCTTTTTGGTTTATCTCATTTCAAGTAGAACTTTTCTGTTCAATTCACACAGAAGGAAATGTCTGCGGCACTCAGAGAATTTGATCTAATTTTTAATACAATCAGATAAAAGAAGATGTTGTATGTTTTAAGATTTCCAAAGTCTTGCTGATTACTGATTAATCAGACTGAAATTTCTAATCAATAATTATTACCAGTTCAGACTGCCTGTCTAAATTACTGATGTCTGATTACTCAGGGAGTAATCATTGCCCTTCAATATATTTTCATGGTCCAGCAGGCACAGAGATACTTCCTCCGTGCTTGCTTAGCTCTTTGCAGACCTCAGTTCCCTTATTTCAGCTCAGTTTTATTTGAGCTTCAGTAGGAAAATTAGTTCCTCTCTTGCATTTTGCTGTATCCTATCCATCCTTTGTAGCTATAAAGTCTTGTTAATATTGTCATCTTCATACCATATTTTGCTTAAAATTTGCCTGAAAATGAATCCTGGTGGTAATAGCTTTTGAACATTTTAGCAGGAACTGAAATCTCTCAGCATTTGAACTAAGAATATCCGACATAGCGCCAGTATTGAGTAAAATAATGAAGAAAGAGCTGATTTCAGTCAAACAACTACTATTTTGAGCATTTTAATTTTGGAAACAATTACCCCAGATGTCTAAATATGAGCTGTAATTTGTGAGGCCCACGAAGGCAAATGCCATTTCTTGCCCTAGCATCATTGCTGTTTCTGGTGAGAAACTGGAGAGTTCTTTCCTTGATTGTTGCCCTGAAGGGCATAATATGCTCTTTTATTTATTTATTTTTTCTTTCTTTCATTTCTTCCCCCTCAATATTGCCAGATGAAAGTGTCTGACAGGATCTGCTCTTGAATGCTGCAGCCGCTTCATAAATCAGACAGGTTAGCAGCCTGCATTACAAACCGATCCTTGAGACATAACCTGTTGCAGCTGAGACTTTTTCAATTCTTATTTGGCAGCAGTGACAGCAACGATAACATGCCAGCTTGCTCCCTGTCTGGCTGCTGAACAGAAGATGCTTCCACTTACAAAAAGCGGAATGGACAAAGTGAATGTTACTGGTATACACTTTTTTCCTCTTTGTTGAGACTGCACAAGCTGAAGTACAGAAGTCAGAAAGATGAAAAAGGACAGTTAGGGAAACTAAACACCAGAGTGTGTGAACCTGGCATTTGCTGATTTGTCAGGGAAGCCACACAGGAATCACAGGAAATTGTGCTTCATGGATTTTGCTTATTTTAATTTCACCTCTAAATGTGTGTATAAGTACATGACAGCATTTGCTCTTCTAGCGAATCGGCTGCTGTACAGTTTTTAATCCTTAGTTCAAAATGTGGGCAAATTTCCTCATCACTGAGAATGAGACTTCAGTGAAATGTAACAGTGAAAGGCCTACATTCTCAGAAGTCATGGGCCATTTGCAGTGCCTTTTGGGTTTTGAACAGTTTATTTCTTAAGGGAGGCAATGGGCACTTTCTAAGTGGCCTGCTTTTCAAAGGGATCTAAAGCTACACAAACAACAAAACATTTCAAATCATTGAGCATTTTAAGTGTGAGACGAATTAGAAGCCATGCTGACAAGAAAAAGAATTCTCACAAGTTGAGGGATGTCACTGATCCACTACATTCTTCCAATCATGTTAATATGGGGAAGTTGAGGAATTCTCAAATGAACTTTGCTGAAATCTTTCAGTGTCCACAGAATTTAATTTTTCTGCATCTATATTTATGCTAGTACTATACCAAGCATGGTACGGGTCTTTTTATAGCAAGGAACATCTAAAGATATTTGATGATAATTGATGCAGAATGGCAACATTTATAGCAAGAATTTGTTTTTAATGCCAATGGATGTCAAAATTAACCATAACAGGTTGTAAGATCTTGCAAGATCACGAGCCTTTGCACCAAAATACATTTTTTAAAGTTTTGAGCATCACTTTCAATTATCATAAACTGCTCAGCACAACCAAATTGAAATCTAGAAAAGAGGCCTAAGACCTAGAGCAGAGAAGAAAGATCATGACTGTGGAAGAGAAAGAAAGAGCAGGTTTATCCTCGGCACTGAGCTCCACTTGATGTGTGCCTGTGAGGTTCCAGGATGCTGCAAGCATTTTGCTAGAGAAGAGAGAGAGAGAAACCTCTTTAATCCTTTTGCAGGAGAGTAACGGCAGGATCTCGGTACATGAACTTTTGCAATAACACTTTAGCTCTTTGGGTATTCTTCAGGTGAGACAAAGTGGACCTGCCTAGGCTTTAGGCAGAACTGGGCAGCCACCAGCTGGGGAGATATGGGGATTACATTTTCAGCTCTCAGGACTCAATAACTCTGAGATGTGGTTTTATTAAACAGTGCAGCTGTGGTACCATGAAGTAGACCACTCATCTAGGTAACTAAGTTGCCATCATTACATACTAATGACAGTGATGATATTACAGCTAATTTGAACCAGTAATTATCTTTATCTGCTGAAAACCTTCAGAGCTACAATAATACCTTTGTTTCAGTGTAGGGGTTTTGAGGCACAGGATAAATTATTTCCCTCAAGGGGTAACTGTGTGAGAGCTCTTCACAAAATCATCTCTCTGAGCTGTTGCATGCACTTTGGATTCATCGAAGCCCTTGCATTTGCTGTGGGCTAAGAAATGTGAATTAGCATGGCATCCAACAGTGACCTTTGCTGTTCTGAGTTGTAATTTCACACTATTTCCCTTCAGAAAAAGAAGCAATGGAAGTCCTAGTTCTGTGACCTTACTACTAAAGCATCCCTCAACCCTGCTGTGTAATGGTGGCTTTCAAATAGCTGTGTCTGCATTTTCCTGTATGAAATATTCAGGCCTAGTGGATCCAGATGTGTGAGACATTGCATCAAAACACGCCATGCTGCTGCCTATATTGAGCAGATCTTTATTTTATGATTTTTCACTCAAAGAACAAATTTCCATGACAGAATTTTGAAGTGTTTCTATAAACGGAATGGGATTTTTTAATGGTGTGAAATTGTTCCTACTTTATCAGAAAAAGATTCATTAAGAGGAATAAGGGAATGTTAACAACATTTTCTGCTTCATATCTGTATTAATCCATAAAGTCAGCTCTTCTCTATTGTGTGACAGAACTGCACAGCTACATCTGGTTCATTTTGAAGCTGTGTTCATCCCTGCTGCATTGCAACAAAGCACAGCTATGGACCAGCTGCCCCTATAGTACTAAAAAAATCCTGTTAGCATTTAACAGTTACACCCTGCCTCTAAAGATCAGACTTCAACAGACCTTGTCTGCTTCACCCTACTGGTGTCTCAGAGTGCCCTAAGAAACTATAATTGTAGAACTGGGCGTGTGGCATTAATAGCTAGTCCTTTTAATTCTTCAGTGCTTTTTATGTCTCGAACAGTTGGAGATCAAAAGTTTATGTCAAGTGATCTTTTTCACAGACAAACAGTGCTCATATTTTTTTTGTTTCTGCAATAAGTGTTAAAAATGAACATTAATGCACATGAAGCATGATATTTCCCTTTTCCTTTTTGCCTGGACTAGAGGAGTGTGAATGATACAAAGAAAGCTTTTGTTGGAAAATGATAGTTTACCATAACATGACTTATAGTACTATAATTGCAAAGCTTGCAGCACTGGACACGAGCAAAAATTTTTTTTGTGCAGCTGGGAATGCTTTGTGCTTTTTTCAGCTGGGAGTCCCAAGCAGAATGAGCTACAAAAAAAATGTTTTTATCAATTTTGAGCTAAGAAAGAAAATGAATATTCTATTGCTGAGGAATAAATGCAATCTGGGAATTTAAAATTTCACATGTAAATAGTTTGCTTAGCTGTTTCACACGTTACATGAAACACAGGCTTGGAGATGGTGAAGGTCCTGCTCTGGAAGTTGGAAATGTGTTCATGTGTGTGTGTTAAAACTTGGCATTGAAATCATAGTCTCAGCTGTGCCTTTATCTTTTCTAATAAAAGACATTTGCAACTGAGTAGTCTTTTTTTTTTTTTTTTTTCCCTATCCATCATTAAGAATGATGGGTATTTAAACAAGAGCTTGGAAATAGTCCCTTACAAGCAGAAGAGTAGCTGTAGCTATATCAGCAGGGACAGAGCCGTCTCAGCAAAGGAGGTTCCAGGTAGTAACGGATGCTTCAGTCCTTGCTTTCTACATCCTGCATCCATGTATAGCACAGACAGAATAATCACTTAGAGCTCATGGCCATTCAAAACTGAAAGACAGCTAATGCCACTATTTAGCAATCTAGCATTAGGAAGCTATACATTTGTACCCAATTTTTGTGTTTTTCATTTCCAATGCTCAATATTGTTTGTGATATTTGGGAATCCATCCCACATTTGTGCAAATAGAGTTTTCATTGGGAAAAAAATAAATAAATAAGGCTACAACTTCCACACATCTGAACATCACAACATTTATCCAGCAGAAGCTTTTTGCAAGATTGCCCCAGCAGAAGAACCCATTTCAGCTCAGTCTTCCTCCAGCACTCCTACAGTCTCTCCAGCCTCCTGCCCGAACACTTCCCTACAAATCCAGTGCCATGTCCAATCTGGCCGTGGAGTTAACCACCAGGGCATAGTTCAAGACTGCCACTAACACAGAAGAAGCTTGGTGTGTCCCTGTACTACTGCTGTTAAATCCTGATTTTCTGCAAGAATGTTTACTCCCACTGTTCTCATCTAGAATTCCCTCTTTTCCTCTGTTTAATTATGTAAGACGATGCTTGTTTCTTCTACAGATATTATATGTCATTGTAAAACTTGACAGGGAATAGAGCTTCCACAGATAATTACTTAAAGAGGTAGAAGAACTAGAGATGAAAAAAAAAAAAAAAAAACCGAAAAAAAAAAACCACCAAACATGCTTTAACTACACACAGCTTCAGCTATCACAGTACATGAGCACACTCTGTTGGATTGTTTTGATAATGACTGTGCACAAGAAATGGACAAACTGTTTAAAAGACTTGAAAAATCTCTTCTTGAGAAAAATCAACCAGTCCCCTTCAGACCAGCCTAAACCAGTTCTCAAAGTAAATATATTCCAAGACACAAGGTTCTGAAACCAAGGTCCCAAAATGCAGAAATGACACGGAGATTATTATTTGCAGTAAAGACATTAAAAATAAGACCAATGTTTTCAGTTATAGCTGTGACTGCTAAAAAAAAACTTCAAGAGAACTACTGCTTGTTTCATTTCAAAGTCTTTCTTGGTTTCTACATAATGACAAATATTTTTCACAATGAATACTCTAAGCTAATGATAAAAACAGTTTGCTGTAACAAATATTTCCTTTGCCCTGAGGCCCAAAAACTTTATAAATGTGTGTGCTACAGAGGCAGAGAACTAATCTAATTTATCCTAGTATCTTGCTGATCTTCCCCTGATAGAGGAAAAGGAGAATACAGAACATTCAGGTACAGAAGGCCAGACCATGAAATCCCAATCGATCTTGGTGAATTTACAGTGAGGTTGTGCACAATTGTTCCCTGATTACTTTTAATGTGTTTCAAGACTGGTTCTATGGGACCACTCAAGATTTCTCTTGGCTAGCATCTGTACCATTGCAAATGCAAATATTTTCTGATTAAAAATAGAACTGAAGTTCATCATGTGCTTAAGCACTTACAAGGTGTTAATGGAACGATAGAGGCCAAACAATACTCAGGAACAGTTTTAATTAGCCTTTGATATTGCAACGCGGTGCCTCCTACACTCTAATTGCAGTGCCTTTGGTAATCATGATGTTTACTTGAATTAAGAGTAGTCCAGTTTGGGAAAGATTTCCAATAAGCACTTTTAGTAAGCACTTTAGCCTCAGTAATTAATACAGTTAGAAACCATTAATGAGCAGATACCCACATCTTTTCTTTTTGTTTTTAAAAATTTTTTAAATTAGGATTATTTAATTAGTTTAAGGTGAAATCCAATGTATCTCATTACATTTGAATACCATATTGAATATGATATACCATTGCCAGCAAGGACTGTAGCCAATATGATCCAGCACAGCTTTGCTGCAAGAGAGCTATGCTTTTTTGCATCTGTGCTGAGATAACTCATTTTCTATATTAACAATTATATCATATATTTTTGTGGTCTTGCAGTGAGGGAATTAGCTTCAGTGTGCATAGGTCAGACAGGACCTGAGAATCCTGCAGCTGCAAGCTGGTCTTAATACACCTGTTAAGAATAAATATGTACTGGCAGGTTGTTTCCAACTTTATTTCACAAGGTTGTCTGGTCCACTCCCTATCATCAAAAAAAGGGTTTCTCCACCATCAAGTACCCCAACACTGTCCAGTCTTCAGACGGTAAGCTGTTAATGGCGCACACTGCGCTTTGCCAAAGCGGACTGTGAGGTTAGACATAACCTCATATACCCATAACCCATAACAAGTGACAGTGAGAGGTATCTCATGTGAGTGCACACTTGTTTTCTAGTGAGAGCACCCAGGAGGAACCAGGCCCCCATCATGCATCTTCTTTGTTTCCCATGAAAGGCAAAACCTCAACTCAGACTCCTGAGTCTTCCTTCCTCCTGAGGAGGAACACAGAAAACAGAAGTGAATTTTTGTCTTTTAGTGCCACAGATATGGATGTCAACATGCTTCTCAGCAGAGACAGCATGCAGCAGAGGGGTACCTCCTTCTTATCATCAAGGCTCAGGCATAACTGCCTTGGTAGAAAACAGCTCTGTTTAAAAAGTTGAAAACAGTAAGAGAAATGATAAAAAGGAGATGCAGAAGAACACAGTGCAAGCTATTTATTACATCCAATGCCAGTTTAGACTGAGATGTTTAGACTGGAAGATTTTGAAGAGAAACCAGTGGTCAGTAACGTATCTCGGTTTAGTCCAGAGATGCTTATTCATATTCCAGAAGAAGGTCAGTGGGGTCAATTGCTGTAGTCACAACTGCACATTTAAGAGCAAAGTCAATAATTATAGAACTCTTTTTTTTGTTGTTTTTTAATGTTTTAAAATAGTATTGAATGTAATTTAAAACTAATGTTCTTCAAGAAATATGAACTCCCAACTCTTTTACAGTCCTCCCCAAGAGAGTCAGACTAGAGCCAGCCCTCTGTGAACTGTGTTGATAGAGACTGGCCGACCCAGTTCTACAAACAGGGATTTTTACAAGGTGGGAAATGAACTGTGTTCAGACCTCCCTGCCTCCCTGCTTTTTTTTTTTTGTTTTTTTCTTCTGGGATTGAGACTCTTGTTAGACAGAAAGGCCTGTTAAAAGTATAAACTTTTACTCTGCTTTAAAATGTTTGCAAATTCTGCCTCCCTGTGAAGTTGTGAGTCAGAATCAAAATGAAGGCATATGCTGTTGTCTTTGCCTCCCTGTCCTGGATACTTTTGTCTTGTTTTCCTTAATCTAAAATAAATTTAACTTTGCATGAATTCATATGGTTCTAGTGAAGAAAAAAAAAATGTATTTTAAATAATATTCAAATTCTATTTATTTTAAAAGTTTGTACAATCACATATACATGTTATCCTTACAGAGGGGTTTGAGCTCTCAAACCATTTTGCTTTTATTTTAAAAAATTAATAAAAATCATTCTATTTACTAATGTAAGTAATTTCCTTAGTTTTTTACTTGAAATATATAAGTGTTTTACAAAGTCATAACATGTTACTTGAAAATGTTGATTACCTCTTTATTTGGAAAAAAATATATATATGTATATATATATAAGTCTTTCATTCTTAAAGTGAATTACATATGCACATTCATAGTTCTGGTCATTTTATCTTAATTAAAAAAGGAAGAGGAAGACATTCTTATGATGGAAATTGCTACAGAAATTGCTCTCTGTGCTAAGTTTGGTGTCTTAGGAGAGATGCACAACAGTTTAAATTCCTTAGTGGAGGAGTTTGAGAGATATTTGAGATATGGAGATGTTTTTGAGATGTTTAAGAGATTGAGCTCACTCAGGAAATATTCTCATCCTTTAATCCAGTAGGAGTTAGACCCACTTCTAAGTGGACAATGCAGAAGTCTGAACTGTCATTGCTTTTTGTTTGCTTTAATTTTAATCATCAAATAATCAACTGCATCTTGAAATGTATTAATATTTATAAATTTTACAAAAACATTAAAAAGGTCTGAGACAGATTTCTCTTACCTAGTTATGCACTTGTCTGCAGGAGCCTCACAATATGTCATTTGTCTTCCTTTCTGCATCGATGGTGAAAATATCAGCCAGTATATAATTCAGTAATTTCAGTTTCAATTGACATTAGTGGAATTAAAGTTCTTTTTAAATTCAGCCATTTTTAAATGATAAGTACTTTGTTATGACTGCATTTTCTTCTACTAATCATTACAAAGTAATTAACATTATGATCATTGTTTACTTGAGAACCACTACTGCAAGCTGATCTTCAACTAATATATGTTATGTACTAAGGCAGAAATTTGACTCATCTCTCTTTCAAAACAGAGCTGAGTGAATTCTCACTGATGGTAAAACTACTGAAAAGTATGACTTCCATGGGCTTACAAAACAAAATAAAAAAATTCATACTTACCTGAGTAGATGCATTACAGCTGCATTATAGTCTGTCTCGGAAAAAGAAAAAAACTAATTTCCATTCTTTTTCCAAGGTTATAAAATATTAATGTCATAATTAAGCTTAAAATAATAACAATCATTTGACTGTGCCTGGCCTTGATAAATTATCCACAGGAATCAGGGACTTTCCAAAGAACAAAGAAGCATATATCTACCTCTTTTAAAGTTAATTAGGAAAACTAGTTAAAGTTAATAATTTCAGCTCATTTGGTGGGGTTATCATGAAAGTTTTATATCTTATTAGAATTCTAAAACTCAGTGCTCAAATTCCAGAAACAAAATACACACTCTTCCTTAGCTGCCTGCTCCTCAAGTTTTATCCCCTAGCTAAGGCAAGTTATTTCCGTTTGTTATCTATATACAGACACCTGGACTTTGTATTTGCAGGAGTAGTGCTTTAACACTTGTCACGTGGAGTTAATAGGATAGATAAAATGCTGTTCATCAAAAAATAGGTAATCTTTACTAGGGTATCTCCTTCATCTTATAAAGGCCTAATGAACAGTATTTCTGTCTCGCAAGCTAAAGGGTAAGTCTAGGAGAGGACTAAGTGCATGTTTGCATGGAATGATGAAGACAGACCCTGAATCTTATTGCTGTCATGAAAACTTTTAATCTGTAAGAAATTTCCTCTCAAGGAGAAACTTCTACAGTAGAGAAATGAAATGCATTTGCCTAAGCACATGTTCAAATTCATAAATTACAAGGTTTCCAGTTCAGAGCTGCCTTATCTCCAACCAATTTAGACCAGCAGTGGCATGTATGAAGACGTGTACTTGGGATGTCTGTTTCTATCCAGCCATGTACGTTCACCTTTATATATCTTAATATATTTAAAGGAAATGGGATGTTCACCTTATGTATCCTAACATATAAAGGAAATTGAATGTCCACATTATACATCTTTGTGTTCATTTTATGCAACTTTGGAGGTCTGCAATTGATATACCTGTATCTGAGAAAGACATCTAAATGCTCCCTGCTGTCAGTTGAGAGGAGTAACTCCAGAGCTCAGGTCATGTGAGCTAACATCTGTAACTTAAAATGACACGTACCTCAAAATTGACATGACATGCACCTCGTTCTTTGACTACAAAGGGATACCTAGTTTAGATGTAGGCATTTAACTTCCAGTGGCTAAAGCTAGATGAATTGTGTTCTTGATCCTTGAATCAATAAGACCTTTTGTTTGATATCACAGATAAAGGGACATTTTAGTGTACTGGGAGAGGCTGATCCCTCTGTTTGGATCAGAAGCATCAACAAGCCAACAGGGAATTTATGATGACAAATGTCATTAAACCTCTGCATTTCTTTCAATTGTTTGAAAAATAAATAAATAAATAAATAAAATCTCCTTTCTGATATCCAGCCTGGAAACACTGAAGGTGCCTTTGCCTTTTCTCTCACAGGCAGAGTAGCTCATGACTCTCTTTTCAACCACCCCCCACTCAGAGGGGACCTCAGTGCTAGAAGCTGTGGGGCCGTAGTGTTGGAAGCAGCAGTTGTCTCTCCATTTTGCATGAAGTCTAGTCTATAAAAGCAAGACGTTTGTAGATCTCCACAGTCAGAGGTAAAAGCTGGAGAGACCTTTCTTTCACTGAACTTATCAGCTTAGGCTCCTTTTATAATCAAGTCGGGTGGAGATGGGAAGGACAAAGAAAATTTATAAGTTGCTTCCCCTATTTTGAAAATATGCTGTTGGATTAGATGATTTTTGTCCTTAACATTGAGATGAATAGCTCAGTTGTAGACGTTTGTTGTGAATTGTGGTGCCTAATAGATGCTGAGCTACTCAGTTCCATGAAGGGTAAATCATTTCTAAGTATGACCGAAAGGAGGCTTCTCATGTTTCTCAGTAATGTAAGGAGGGAAACCAAAATGCTGTGAAGTGTGGGCAGCTCTAAGGCTCTAGCAACAGAGTTGGACTTTTCAGGAGGTGTATCCACAAAAAGCCATGTCAGCACAACTCTGATCATCATTTTAGATTTAAATAATATTAGATTTTATGTACTTTTATGTTCTTTTATGTATATTAATTCTAATTAATTTATTTAACCATTGGAGGAGGAAAGTCTACTTTCAAGCCTTGATGTTGAGCTCTTATTTCTCACTCCTGCCATGTGGGTATATATAACATTTTGTGAGGAAACAGTCCTAATGCAATAATGCAGTAATGATTTGACTTTTTAGTTACAGTGAGCAAAACGCCTAGCTGTGTTTGATCCAAGAGTGTGATTATCTAAGTGAAGATGGATGGGTATTTATGCAAAATCATCCAACTTGATGAAATTATAGGAAAATCAGACTAGAAGGAATATCAAAGGTGCTCTGGCCAACTTTATTATCCCAAGACAAGACTAAATCTACTTGTACCGTACCTGGTGAAATAATTCTCATTTTTGTTCAGTGGCTAATGTTTTATAACCTTCCTGGGAAATGAGCATACTACTTCATTAAAGTGTGCTTTAAAAAACACACTATTAAAGCACACTTTAATGAAGTAGTATGTCCTTTAATGTCCTTTAAAATTCAATTGTCTAATAGTCTAAAAAAAGGGAAAGCATGGGGAAATTTGGATATGGATTTAAATAAAAGGGGGAGGGGAGGGAGGAGGGGAGGGAATTACAGAGGCTCTGGGCTCTGCTGGAGCCAGCAGCCCTCCAAGGCAGGCTTAGTCTTTCTTACAGCAAATGAAGTGCATGACTTAGTTTAAATTACTACAGACCTGGTAAACCTTATCCTTTTCAAATCATGTCTGACCATATAAAATGATAATGATAAATGTTCTTCTCCACCAGCCATGGAAGGAAATGTGACTATCTCAAACATCATACATGTAGCTACTACTGTCTGATCCAAGTCAATCTTCTATCTGAGCACTCTTGAATGTCAGAAATACAATTAGCAGCTCATAATTACCTCTCATTATTAAGCATTTTTGGAGTATTCTAAATTAATCCATTTGTGGAGTAAAATCTTTTAAGACTAAAAATAGTATTATAATTGAAACACAGTAAGAAAAGTCTATTAAATTTACATTTTTCAAATATGATACTACTTCTTATTTACATACTGATTTCTAGTGTTATATATGTCCATGAAAAGAAACTAAATCAATAAAACAACTACAGAGACTTACATAGCTTTTAAATGGTTATTGTTTCCATTTAGTGGCAAATTTCTTATTGTAAAATATTTTGAACTTTGCAAAAATTATTGAAGACCATAGGCTACATGAAAGCACGTTGGCCTGAACATTTTAAAATTTGTTTTGATTTATATAGTATGCCTTTCTGGAAATTCATAACACATGGGAGAAAGTATATTGATTTCAAACATGACAAAACATTTTTTAAGGCATTTCCCAGAAGAGTATGGAAGAGTCAACTAGAAGCAAAAATGTTTGTTAAGGGAAATCAGGCTTTCCTTTTCAATGGAAATTGTGAGCAACTTAAATGTAATCTTCAAAGGGGGCTAAGTGTTTGCCTCATAGTGACTCCTCTGCAGACAAATAAGGAAGAGGACAGTGTTGTGGGGTGATCTTGCATACTTTTTCTGGTAAATCAGCATTACAGATTATCCATCTGGTGTGCCTATACGCTTATACACTTGTGCACACAGCATAGATAAGAAAGAGGAGAAATTAGAACCCTGTATAGTTGCAGGGCTATGATCTCATTGGGATCACAGGGACATGGTGGGATATCTCACATGACTGGAGGACAGCTGTGGATGGATGTGGGTTTTTCAGGAAGGACAGGTAAGGAAAGCAAGGGCAGGGGTTGCCATTTTTGTAAGGGAGCAGAAGGGAAGCATGGCACTCTGCCATGGATGGGTGATGAGCCATCTAGGGACTGATAGGTCAGGATTATAGGGCAGACCAAAGAGGATAACATTTTGGTGGGTGTCTGCTACAGACACCCATGGAGAAGTTTAGATGATTGTGCTCACATTCAGAGGACCTCAATTGGCTGGAAAAATTATCTGACAGGAGCCTTAAGAAGCCCAGGAAAAGAAAATGTCAGGTCCTACACCTAGGGAGGAACAATCACATGCACCAAGCACAAGTTCTAAGTTCCTTGTAGGAAAGGTTATCAGTAATCTTGGGAATATATGCAGATAGAAAACAGTAACGTATGGCCTGAGAAGAAGAATAAATAATAAAGAAAAATAATTCTGGGAAGCATTTGGAAAGTTAGAGTAAGTCTGGGTGGCAGATGAGGCTGAGTATTTCTGAATATTGATCAAAAAATTGATAGAAGCAGAAAATGTATCTGGGACCCACAGAAGTTAATGTGAGTAAATAAGTGTAGCAGTCAATAACGCTCTGTTCAGAACAGAATGAGTTCTGTTCATTTTCAAAAATATACAGTTAATCTGGAATATACGAAGTTCTGTCAATTCTTCTTTTTCATGCTGTTACTTTTCAGCATTTCTCAGACTATATTTAGAAGAAAAATAATTATTTTTCTTTTCAGAAGGCAATTTTTTAAAACCTGTTTCTATCACAATACTTATCAAATAGTAAACATTTTATTCTCTTTGCATTTAGACACATTTCTATGAGATTCTGGTTTAAATTTATTACATTAGTAGTAGCAATTTTAAAGGAAAAGGAAGACATTGAAATACTGCTAATCCTTTATGCAGTTTTAATGTTTTCCCTTTTGCTTCTAATATTTACAAGGCTTTCAAAGACTTCTTTCAAGAGGCCTTGAGCAGTTTATTTCCTTCCTCTTGAAAAGTCAAGCCCCTTTGGATAAGCCTTCTATAGAATAGCTAAAAAGGAGATCACAAAATTGTGACTCATGACAGAAAAACTTGGCCCATATAACTATCTCCTTAATGAAATCATTCCTGCATTTTACTAAGCTGAAGTCTCTATATTCATAGATTAGGATTCTGCATCTGGAGTTAAAGTAGAATTGAACCCCAAGCACAAATTTTAATAACAGAAAAGCTGTCTCTGGCATGAAAACAAGGCCATTATCATTGCCCAGAGCATTAATGCACATTCACAGACCAAGGAGTATATGCACAAGCTAATGACTTCTCTAATCAGTAAGGCTCTGAAATTGCCACTAAATGGGGAGCCTGTATACCCACATGCAATTAGCAAGATCTGCATTTGCAGACAGAATAATGCCTCAGGAGAGCAAACATTTTCAATCTGATAATGCTTGCACACATATTCAGAGTTTAGGAATTTATCCTACTCTTTATTAATTTCTGAAAAAATATACTCCCCAACATGAAGATATTTCCTTAAATCAAATATCTCTCAGCCTTTGATGCTGAACACACTTACATGCACTGATGGCAAAGCATTTACAGTTCAGGCACCACAGGCCAATTTATTACTCCTGTATTCCATAGTCTTCTATTCTCTCAGGAGAGTTAATCACAGGATTCACAAAATAATGACAGGTTGTGCAGGAAGCCACCTTAACTGGCCACTGTGAAAGGGACACGAAATGCTTAGACAGAGGAAGGCATTGGCTGTCTCTTGATATTCTCAACCATTCTTAACAGTGGACCCTCACCTGGAGATATATATGTAGCTATGGGACCAGATCTGTCTTTTACAAAGTACTTCCAGCTCCTGATGTAAACAAACAAACAAACAAAACTTATGTTTGTAATGTGCCATAAGAAAATACTAAGAACAGAGTTGTCTTCAGATGGGAATGTCACTTTGTCACTTCGTATCAAGTTTTTTTTTGATTCACCAGATGACTTAGGGACTTATGTAGGAGTAATATGACATTTACAGTCTTTACAGTCTTAAATCCACCTCAAAGTGCAAATCTGTGATCTTTAGAATTGTTGCTCACGTTCTCTAGAGCTCAGAAATGCCTCCACCTTCAGTGCTGGAGTTCTGAAGGCATCAGTGTTCTTTCTGGTCATGCCTATGAGCACCTCAGTCTTAAAAGGAACTATATTGCCCAGATCCACATATGAAAGATAATTAAGTCTGCTTCAGTTTTGAAAGAAAAAAAATCATAATAATTGTACAGTCATCCTTTAGGAAAAAGTTCTGAAGATAAAAATGTAGACATATGTTTTTTCCTAGTTCAAAGGAAGGCAGGCAAATGCAAAGAATATTCATACTCTCTTACTGATTGGTGAAGTTACTTCCCTCTGCGTGCTGCTAGTCTGAATGGTTTAAATCTTCTCATTATCTATCCCACAGGAACCCACAGGAAAGACATAAAAGCTATTTTGTGGGGCTGAGGAGGCCCTTAGTGCAGACTGTGCACTCTTCCAACCTCCAAGGCTTTGGCTGCAGGTGCTGGTGACCAGGTCTAGCACACAGCACCCATGTGCACCACAGTGCACTTGGGTCCAGCCACTGGGAAAGAGCTGTGAGAGAAATCACTGGTAGAAACCTCATGAGGGTCCTTCCCTGTGTTCAGACTCCAAGCTCCTCTTGCTTGAACACCATGGGACATGGCCCTTAGAGGGCCTTTGTCCTGACTGTCTCATTGCCCCTCAGCTCCAGGCTCACCTTCCCTTGCAGAGCAGCCTCATTCCTTTAACTCCCTGACAAGCTCTAAGGGGAATTCAGATCTACCTCTTCACGATATAAAATGCTCTTAAAACCCTCATCATTCACACAAAATTACTACTCAGTAGTATTTTTAAAGCATTAAGTTCCAAACTAATACTAACATAGGTGGTTTTTAATAATGTGAATATTCAATACCAGTTTCCAAGCTATTACTGTCAACAGCTAAAACTGGAATAAAGGTGGTTACCATTTAGTTTTCATTTAGAGTTATGTAAAGGCACTTTGACCTTCAGATGTTATTACATCTCAGGCGTTTCTGTTACAGAACAGAATCTGTGAGGTCATGTGTAAATACTATTAAACTGTAACATGAAAAGGTGATAATTAGATCTAATCCCTGCTTTCTTCTTATATTTTTCCTAAGACTTAAAAAGAACAAAGGCACAGAGTGGTCTTGATATGCCTTAATGAAGTGTAATAGTAATGCCAGCTAATTTGCAAATTTAGTTTACAGAGTTGTTCCTATCACTTGCAACCTTTATTTATTTTGAACACTCTCATGTCCCGTTTTGTGATGCCTTTTTGCTTTCATTAACCAAAAGAGTTCCTGAAACAGAAGGTTTATTATATTATTATATAGGTGGATGTAAGGATTCCTGTTTTTTTTAAAGAAATAAAAGTAAAGCAACATTCAAGCAAATCATGGACTTTTATTCAGAATGTTGCAAATAACTTGTGAAGCATGAATCTAAGCCTTTTCAAAAGCTACATTTTATTCTGTATGTTAGGAATTGGTGTCATCTTTAATAACAGGTAGTAAATTACTTCTATTTGCCTGCTGAGGACAAACACTTCTATTGAAATCATACTAGTCTCCTCAGCTTGAGTCAGGCATTATTTTCAAAAATGAAACAAATTATTATTCAGTGTGCAAAGCAAAATCCATCAACAGGTGTCTGACTGATATATTTCTTTTCAGCCAAATTAATAGAATATCTTTTCCTTTCCTGTATCAAAAATTGAGATTTCTTCCGCACAACACAATATGTCAGAATGATTGACTTGGCAGTAAATGAAACAAACTGAGATGATTTAACAACAAGCTTGCATTATCTGTCACCTAAATTGGTAAATATACTTACCAATCCACAGTTTATTTCACCAACGATACACTTTTTTTTTTTTTTTTTTTCAGTTGTGATATACCATACAGCCTTCTTTTGTTTTATGTTCTTGGATTTCTACATCAGTCTATAAACACCACATCATATAACTCCATAAATCTCAAACTTGTGAGAGAACTCCAAAATCTTTTTATACTCCAAAGTGCCTTCAGAGTGCACTGCAAAGCAGACAGCTCAGACAGCTGAAGGTTAAAGAAAAAACAGACTGTGAAACCTTTTTTCTTCAGTACACTTCACATGAGGAGGAGAATATTTCTGTGTGGAGGCATTTGCTACTTGCACAGGCTTTGAAGTAAAAGCAAAATCCTGTAAAATGCTACTAACAGTGGGAGGAGGTTGAACAGGATGGTATGGAAAGTCTCAGTTGCTGTTTTTCTGAAAAGGTCTAACCTTGTTAAGGCATGCTAGGCTGACTCTGGCCATGTAGAGTGGGTTAGGCCTTCCCAAAGAATTAGTGTTTCTGACATCTCTTTGGTGCAATTCTAAACCCATGTGGACTGGATCAATAATCTTGAAGATCACAGATAGGGCTCTGTGTCAGGAAATTAAAGTTAATTAGGGAGCAGATAGAGATGGATTTCATTATCCACCTAGCAAACTGTAGTCTGTTTTATCTGAGCTGAAGTTGCGCAAAACAATTTCATGAGGAAAAGAAACAAGCAAGCCTATCTGCCTGTATTATAACCATTCAATTTTAACTGACATTCAGCCATGTCTCACCTTAAAGATACTATTTCAAGTAAGGTCTCAGTGTCTTTCTAGATATTTAACTTAGATGGTGTTTAGGATGTCATTTGTTAAAAGTCTGTAAATTAGTTCTGTACAACCTGCTTACCACTGAGAAACTGTTATTTTTTGTGTACAGAGAAGACAAGAAAATGCAAGTGTTTTATATATTTTGTATATTTTATATATTATTTTATATATTTTTTATATATATATATATATATATATTATATACTGACATGAAACATGCTAGACAATCCTGTGAAGGAAATGAAATCTGCTTAATGCAACTTTTCTTAGTGTAAGAATGGGGTGCTGGAATCTAAAAATTGGTCTAATCCTGTGTAATGACATCACTCAAGGGATGTACTCATAACTTGGCCTTTCCAGGAAAAATCTGCCTGACTGAACAGGATTTAATTAGTGGAATATCTACACAATTTTTTATCATGTCATCAAGAAATTACTTTGAAAAACCTTACAGAAATGAACTTTCTATAGGTCTTGCAATTCTTGTACGGAGTTCTAAAGTGCTAATTTAATTGATTATTGGTATAAAATGCTTTGAACATCTCTCATTTCTATTAAGGTCTCAGCAGGTTTTCTATAAGGTCTTCTGTAGAATTCAAATATACCTGAACTCTGAGAACTAATTCAATCCATTCTTTCTGCTTCTTTGTATTTGCTCCTGAGCACTCAAGTTGTACCTTAGCTGAAGTGATTAGCTTTCTGAGTAGTCTGGAAAGTGAAGGTGAGGAATTTAACTGAATCCGATTTGATTAAGTTTGCAAAAGCAGAGAGAGATGATTAGTGTTCTGCAAGAGAGAGAATCCACCTTTTTTACAATGTCAGACAGCAGGTAATTTCTGATAAGCATTTGTTGCAGTTTAGAGCTACTTCTGAAATGAAAATTACAATGTATTAGGGTACCTTCCAGTAAAGCTTCACTTTTTTTCTGTATATCTTTTCCAGAGTCCTAGCTCTGCATACAACAAATTAATTAAAAACATCTTTTAAAAGTTTATGGTAAGGATCTGTTAAGTGCAAGGATATGGGGAAGTAGGAGAGGATTTAAAAGAGGTCACTTTCCTATCTTTTTCTCTAATGTGCTGAGCAGAGCCTGGTTGAAATTAAATGTCCCCACTGTGACTCACCTGAAGACAGTTGGATCTGAAATGTAGAATACCGTGACTGAGTCAAAGCACCTTAAAAAAACACATGACAAAGGGTTTATTAGTAATAAAAAATCCTGTATTACTTGCTATTAAAAGCCGAAAGATGTGTTAGGATACTAAAGCTAACAAGTCAAACATTAGCAGGTGGAGTTAATTTTATTCTGGTGTAATGTCCAGTTGTATATAATTCTCAACAGGCTTATGGCCAGATAATCTCACAAAGATGACAGGAATAAAATGATTAGCTGGAGGCAGAAGGATTGCAAAGATATTTGGCTGAGGATAAAATGAAAGAGAATAGCAACTTGTAGACAAAATTCTTTAATCTGCAGCAATTTTTCTTCTAAAGCTAACTCCAAACATGACACCACAACTTTCTTTTACTTGTTGTGAAGATGCTTTGGGTGAACAGATGTCTCTTCTATCAGTATCATGCTCTGGGGACACGTTTTTTGTCAATAGTTTAGGAATCATATATCTTCTGATACTCAGAGAGAATGCATCAAGAACACACAAGAGTTAGCAGGTAAGGCTTCTAGACTACTTAATTATGCACCGAACTGAAGTAACCTTTCAGTGAATGAGACTTCTAGCCATCTTGTTTCTATCTCATGTTATAACAAGGAAATAGGAATGACTAACAGTTTATAAATTGTGATAACCCCATTTTAAGTGTGATTACAGAAAAGCAAAGCTGTGAAACCCTGAATACTGATACAGCTGTTAATAAACAGACACAAAAGAACAATGTCAATATGCTACTGTCCAAAACAAAGAGGGAGCTTGATTTCTAATGTTATAAAATTGGAGTTTATGGACTTGAATTACCAAAATCCCAAACTAGCCAAGATAGGTAGAACCTTCATAAAATAAACTGATGACATGAAAAAAAAAGGCAAGTGTGTGTGTCTGCATCGAGTATGGAGAAACACGGTGAATACTGGCCATTAACCCTCTAAATCATCTAAACTTTTCTTAAATGAACAGGAATGCAAATTATTCTAACAACAAAATATGCTACAGTTAGGCAGTAACCTTAAAACTCATGCAGTTTCTTTCAGTTCTTAACCATCTGCTTGTTTGCAAATAATTTTTGTCTGTCTTTACCATTTTTCCTCAGAATGTTAATAACTGTCATTCAAGCAAACTGACTGAAAATGCTGATCTGTCCCTTCCTAATGCATTTGTGAAGTGATTGATTACTGAATAAACTGGAGATACAGCAAGAATACACTAGCTGAGTATCCCAACAGTGATTTGCAAGTAATCCAAAATGCAGCCTAGTAATACATCTTCCTGATAACATGATGACATGTCCTAGAAACCATGGTTCAGTTCCACAATATTTCCCTCAGTGGAGCAATCTTAAGCACAGAGGAATATGTTTATGAGGTAAAGTGTAGGTTTGCTAATAATTATGTAAACTGATAAAAGTGTTTGTTGAAGTTTATGAAGTTTAATATTATCAGGACTATCTGATGATACTGACTACCTGCAAAAGTGTTTTGGAACTACAGGATAGTGCCTACACTACCTACATGAGTCATGTAATTGCAGTAACTGGTGTCGGGGAGCATGGTTCCTTGTACACTCATTAGAGAAGAGGCAGAAGCCCTGCTTCCAGAGGGCAACACCTTAAGATGCTCAGAGCTAGGTGCCATGATTATCTACCTGAACACTGCAGGGCCAAGCACAAAAGACCATTTATTTATTTTATAACATCTGTTTTGCCTGAAGAGGACACCATTTTATAAATATGACCAGCAGAGGGAAGTATCTCTCTATTTTTTTGAAGTATCTTCAGACCAAGTAGGGATGACCTCAACTCATGCCCTTAGAAAAGGTGCTGCACTACTGACATTAAATTAAACTAAATTAAGGGAAAAAAATGAAAATTTTTCATATCGTTTGCCTATGCCCTGCAGTGGGACACTGTGGAGTCAGAACTGTAGTGATGTTATTTTAGGTTTGCGTATGTACTCTTTAAAATGTCACAGATTTCTCTTCTCTGTGGCTTGGGTTTAGAGGGGAAAGGCAGTCTCTTCTCCTCTCTCCACAAGCATTACTTGGAAGCACTGCTCACAGACAGAGATCCAATTAAGTTGGGCCATCCAATTATGCAGGGACATAAAGATATCTGTTCTCCATGACAGCTTTTCAGACTTGAACTAAACATGCAGACAGCTTCTTGATAGACAGACCGGAGTCTACAAAACTGTGCTGATGACAGGAGGCAGTGGAGGCAAACCCTCAGCTTGTTCTCAGTTTTCCAGAGAGATCAGAGCAATGGCAAATTTCAGCAACTGAGATAAAGGAGTACATTGAAGTAGTACTGCACGTATGAGGAGCTCTTCACACTGCAAATTTGCCATGCCACCATTTGGAGGGCCTCAATAAAGATGTATGTTGATTCAAACAAAGAGGTAAGTAGCTGAGTAGCTAGAATTTGACTATTATCTCACTTGGCAAATGTTTTTCCAAGACTTCTAGTGGCTTTTTTGAAATAGCAGTCAGACTACCACAAGAAAAACAAACAAACATGACAGCCAACCAACCAACCACAAACCTATTAACAACAACTCCAGCTGTAGTTGTAAAAGTTACTGAGAAGTAAGGTATGGTTTATTGAATGGTCAGTTTTCATTCCTACTGCAGGTCAACAGAAAATCTGCTGTCAAGACCAGCTATGCCTACTCTGTCTTGGTTTTAGCGTTGCATGTGATTTTAAGCTAAAAAATATTTGAATGACAGGAGTTTACAGAGGAATACTCGTCTCCATACGTACAACATTAATCTATGACTGGAAGACAAAGAAAGACAAGCACTAATTATCAAAAGGGAATGGTGCAGATTTACAGATCCTTCCTACAGCTTGACTGGCCATAAATTATTTCTCTGTTCTTGAAGACACAACAAAAGGCAGTATTATAGACTTCAATTTGTCACATTTGCCTTCCATAGCCAATCTTTTCTTCAGGATCAGAATATTTATTTCCACAAAAGATTCTTTAATAAGTAAAAGATTCCTACGTATTACATAGAGTCTGCACTGGTGACCTTTCCTTATCACCATGTGAAATGCAACATTTATCTTTCTCTGTGAGTCACACACTTCCTTGCATCAAAGGAATGGAACTTTTTTGCATTTAACTTGGAGGAGAGTGATATTTAGCAATCTCATGCTTACATGAACAATTAATTAACAGCTCTTAGGATATGGTCAAGTTATGATCTTTGTTTCTGGAGCCTCAATTCTTCAAAAGAAACCAGCAGCAAAGTGAGGCTTAAATTGTCACTCATCAAATAGATAATGACACTTTGGCAAGACTCTGTCATTTGATTCCTAGTCCTTGTATTAGTTCTGTTAAGTACTTCTTTGGCCAAGTGTCAGGTTTAGCAAACACTGTGTAATTTAAATCTTCCAAGTAGATTGTACAGGAATGTACACCAACTAATCAGTGCTAGGGAGAATGAGGGAAAAAAAAACTTTGACTCAGTGTTGGATTTCAGCCACCTATTACTATCACTAACACTGTCTTTGTTCTGTAGATGAGGAGTATTTAAAAGGACTGTATCTGAAAACTGGGTTGTGATGGTTTATCACAGATCTAACTGTTCCAATTCTTTTGATCAAATGTTTGCTTTTGCATCTTAAGTGTTGGTTTGCAGCAGTTTCAAATATTTATTACATCTCTGATTTATGAAGAATTTTACTACGCCACAAGGGAGGTCCTGTCTCTGGGAAAAGGACCATCGGAGAGGATGAGATCCAAGGATAGGTGATTAATAGATTAAAGCTTTTAGAGTGGTCCTATCTGTGTTTCAGAGAGAAGTCAGGAAATCTGTACACCACTAAGTCACTTCTGTTTGTGATTTCAAGAAAGATATACCTAAAGTGGCATAACCAAACCAGGCCTACATAGGTACAGACACTTCTTCTAAGGGAACTACAGCAAAGTTAGTGCTACGTGCACAAAAAGGAATGCATTGAACTACCATAATTCAAGGCATTGACAAAAAAAAAAAAGAAAAAAAGACCATTTAGAAAGTTACGAATTATACACAGCAAAAGATTTCTGAGCCTCTGGTACTTGTTTACCTGTCCAGTCCTGGCACAAAATTCTACTACAAGAGCAAATAAGAGCATTACACCAAACGATCTGTCCCTGCTGTGTGCCTGTGCAGCATTACCTTTGTCACAGAAAATGATTTTTCTGATTGTACCAGAGACTCTGAACAACATGGGGCATTACTGTCCTTAAGAAATCTCCTTCCTAGGAAAAAAAAGGTATAAGCACTGGGAGGTTTGACTGGTTTTGCTCCCACCAAATTCAGCCATATAAATTGATATAGCACAAATTCCTCCAAAGTCTATAACAAAAAAAAATATTACAACTGAATAATTGTATATGACTGACATAAATCTTCTTTTCATGTTTGAGACTATGTGCAATATACCCTCTAATTTTTAGGTGGAATACTTTCATTAAAGCAATACAGAGAGCGTGGACAATAGTTTAGCCCATGCCAGACATTAAGTCACAAGTCATATCCCAGCTGGTTGCTGCAGAGACAAACATCAGAAATCATTGTGAGGAGCTCTGTGACAGAGTACAGCTGGTGTATGTGGGCACCAGAAAGCCTAACTTCTCATAAATGACCTTATCAGAACAGAAGGCAGAGAAATGGCTTTCACCTGAAGCAAATCTCATGCTGAGAAAATGGTAATTAAGTCTGAAGACACTGTGTCAATTTCCCTGCTGTGAGGCTTACCAGGTAATGGCTAGACCACTCACCATCTCTGTCATTAAATACATCCCCACAAAATTGTTCTTTATTTTACGTGCCATTTCTGTTACTGAGATTCAGAGCTTATCCTTCATTGCATGTTGCAAGTAGCTTGGAATTGGAAGTAGTGAAGTTGCTCTTTCGGGGGAGAATTTGAGGTAATTCATGTGCAGGATGAAGGAAGAGGCTGAGATGGTCTGCAGCCCTGAGCCCTGTGTTATCCAGGGCACAGGGATTTTTTTCCATTGTGGAAGAAGAGACCAATCTAATCAGGGTCTGGAAGCTGAACCTGATGCCTGCATCACCAGAGGAAAGTACTTGTGACACCTCCCTGCTGCTGCAGTTAGAGACTGCTGCTAGATGGGATAGCATCATGTTTTATGCATCCTATACATTCTGGGCAGAAAATGTTTAATATGAGAGTGCAAGTTTTGTTTCAGAGATGTTCTAGTGACTGGGAATAAATCCTTGAAATCTGAACTTTCACATTATATTATAAGAAATGTTCTCATATTAGACTTTAATTCAGTAATGCAGAAGTTTTCTGTGATATGTACCTGTGTTATAAATAACTGATGATCTTTGAAATAATCTTTGTGCTTTGCCTTTGATATAAGCCTCTTCTGAGACTGGTTAAAAGCACTTTCAATGTGACCTTCATCTGTACTTGTATCAGAAGGGGATGTGAGGATTTGCAGACCTGGATTTAGTTCTTCCTTTGCAAACAGCATACTGGAGATGATATCATAGGTGTTGGCTAAACCACTGGAAGTGGATGTTGTATTTTTCTATCTCAGTCACGCTAGTATGCTTGAGTCCATGACAGGCATTTCCAGGCAACAATGTGGAGGAAGTTCATACTAAATTACAGTTTATGCTAGTTCTCTGGAATCTTATACATCACATTCATTGCTACCTGTGTCTTCAGTGCTTTTCTAAACCTAGGTCTTAAAAAAAAAAATCCCTGATAAATTTGAAAACATGGACTACAATAATCCCTTTGTATGTCTGAAGATGGAACCATGATGTTGTTACAAGAAACTGTCTTGCCTTAGATCACTTATCCCTGTTGACTCCTTTGTGTTAGCATTTCCGATGGTAGCACTAATCCAGCAGAAAAGTCACCCAGAGGGGAAAGCAGGCTGACTTTGCAGCCAGGCACTGCTACTGTGAGGGTGAAAAGGTGGAGAAACACATAGCAGAAGAGGGGGAGAAAAGAACACTTTCAGTGGCCTTGTAGTCATTGACTGGCTTACGCAGGTGATGAACCTGCACCCTGAGTCTCAACACGTCTGTAGCACAGCTCTGAACAGAGTTGCTCCTTTCTCTGCTACAGTACTGATAAAGATAAGACACTTCCAAACAATAAAAGGAATGTCTGCTTGTTAATCACCACTTCTGATCTTACAAAGAAGATACTGCAAACCTTCGATAATATTTTGACACTGAAATGAGGCAAGTCCTTGCAAATGATGTCTCAATGTTACTTGCAGCAACATAAAACTCTCTAAGACACTGCAGCTACTTCCATAAATGACCACATCATAATTTCTTTCTCAACCCTAAGTCCAAATGTGGCGTGGGGATTGTAAGTAAAAAAATGTGTAACTGCAAGTAAAATCATAGTTTTCTTACCCAGATTGCCGAGCTATTGCTGAATGGCTGGTTAGGACAATTCCTCTTAATAATCTGTAGGTTCTCTATATTCAGTCTTCTCCAGAACTTGAAGAAAAGCATGGCCTTTTTCAAAAGCACCTTGTTTAATTTAATATGGCAGTACCAGCTTCTCTGAAAGTGTCAAGGTGAGGTCAGTTCATACCACTGCAAGGCATATTTAGTCTTCAAATCAGTTTAGTATAATAGTATGTATTGAATTGCTACTAAAAGCCACTTACAGTATTTAATGTTTTTCCTTTCATCTAAATTCACAAAAATGTTGTGTGTGTGTGGTTTTTTTTTAAAAGGTAGAGTTACATAAAGATGGACATGTTAAAGATTTCATTGTGAAAAGCACAAAACTGTAAAATAAATGCTTTACAGGACTTTATTGAAGTGTCACTTAGAGTAAATTAATTTCTTGCCAAGGTGCCAAGATTGTACTTTGGTTTCAGCATACATTTATTTCAAGATATACATTACATTACTCTAGAAGTGTGACTTTGCAATTACTCATACTTTACATACACAGTAGTGTCCAAGTCATTTATTGTTTTAGAGGCGTTGTCAAAATGAGTTACTCTTTGATTACTGATGTTTCCAGTGGAATTATTCAGTTAGCACATTCAATTGACAAAAATGTTCATTATTTGATGGAAAATAGGTGAGATCCTTTATCACTCCTGCAGCTGTCAAGCACTTCCTTTGATGTAACCCATTCTATTTTTGGGCAAGCTGTTAGGAGAGGGATAATAGTTGCAAGCTTTTCCAATTTTGTAGAATCCATTTTCCACATAATTAAATTTATTTTTCTGTCAAAGTGTATACCACATATTTAACAGTTATTGCTTTCTTCAAGAAATAATGTAACTTCTGAGACATCATCATAGAGGTCTCAGAAATAAATCTATTTGTTGCAGAGAAATAAGGGATGGAGGATTTTCATTGTGAGTGAAGGATTTGCAGACTAAAGTAGGCCTTGTCATGACTGGTTATTAATCTTCTAATGCCAGATTCAGGTGCAATGCCTGTTTGATCCCTGGTTAAAGCTAGTAATAAAAGATCGCTTATCTGTAATAAAGACATACTTCCATTGTTGCTTCTCTAATAAAGATGTGCTTCATTTGTTCTTAAATGCCATCTGAGTTTTGATGTCTCAGAAATGTGGGAACACTTCAAACTGGGGTACGAGAATGGGTTTAGAGTTCTAATATGACTTGCACAATCTGCCTTAAATAGCTTATATATATACATGTATATATATTTTTATTATTTTATTTTTGAGATGGTATGCTTCCTTATGCTATCACTCTTAGGGTGTTATTTCCCCACCCAACTTTCACTGTGACTAGTATTTTTTCATAATTTCCAAGGCACTGTAATATGGATATTGGTGTATTGCTTGAACTTTCTCCATTTTTTGCAAAGCAATAATTTCTAGAGATGCACCAAATCATATTGTAATCCTTTTCTTGTAGTAAATTAGTAATTTTTCCTTTCCAAAAATGTATGTGAGACCAGATGCAGAGATAATTAGGTACCTAAATTCACATTGATCTCATGGGAGTTCAGTTGTCTAAAAATAAATATATTAGAAAATTATGTTAAAAAACATAAATTGAACACAACACAGTTAAATATGGCCCTTTTTTCTCAGATGGCTGGGGCAACAACTCTCCCATCTACACAATCCTCTTTGCACAAGAGATTGTTCCCATTGACCTTTTATGTCCTCTTTCTTCCATCCTCGTTTTTCTTCTGCGGGAAGACTTCTTTGACTTGCTTCAGATGCATGGAAGCATCAAAGTCTGTGCTGATATTCCCTTTGCACTTGTGCATCTGATACAGATGTCCTCAGCCAGAATCAGATGCTATTTTTGATCTCATCAGAAAGTGCTGATAAAACTAAAGTATAAGAAGTCGATGGCTAAGAGATGTCATTAGGAAAATAGGAATTAGTGAAGGAAAGCTAGCATGAAGCAGTTCTACTCTGTTTTACAAACATTATTCTGCAGGAAATTCCATCTCTATCAGCATTTAAGCTTGACAGTCAAACCTGAGAGTTGTAATGCAGCAGCAGAAGGATTAAAGTGAAAAAAAATGCAAGGCAAACTGAAGTTTCATATGCTACAGCGGGAGGATGACAATTAGCCCATGCCAAGCCATGTCCTATAGTAATCTGGCACAAGCCCTGTCCATTGATACATGATTCTGCATCTGGAGACATCCTAGCTGTAGGAGACAACCAACAAAAATGCCAAGAGCATCATACTCCCTCCGTCCATATTGCTACTCTTAAACCTCAAGCAATTTGCTACCAGACTGCAGGAATGGTACCCAGTTATTGCTGGGTCAGCTCCATTGGTTCCAAGCATATTGTGGACCCCTCAACAATACAGACATGAAATTTATATTCAAACTTTGTCTCATAGTTTTTCAATAAGTTATCCTCACTCTCACTAACCCCTTAAGGAAGTTGGTATACATGCTATAGGTGTTTTTAAGGTAGTCAGGTACAAAATATGATAAGTTAAACACATGTTTTTTATACCAGTTTCATCAAAGAAAGGTGCATATTTCATGGTATTCCTGACTCAAAAATTTAGTAAAATAAATAAATAAAATTTCTGATAATTACATTGCTGTGAGAACAATAACAAAAATCATTTCTTATGAGTTATCATGCTTTTTTTTTTTTTTTTTTAAAGTATTGTGTTAACTCCCTCTGTCAACAGTTAAAGTTCTTAATCTCTATTTCATTTGTCTGAGTAAGGTTATATTATGCTTTATCTCTAGATTTTAAAGTCCCCAAAATTTATTGTTAAGAAGCAATGAAAAAGTGACACTAAGAGTTTACATTTACTTTATCATCGTTTGACACCTCCTCAGCTACATTCAGCCAAGAACGCAGCCTTGCTGGAAGTACTCCCCTGGTTCTCCCACAGCATACTGGGGGAAATCAAAGGGGCTGAGAGCCAGTAATTGAGACATTTGGCAATTTGATGTGTAGCTGGTTACTCCCATAACACCACGGTTTCTTTGAAATTTTGTTAAGAAGCAGGTGTTCCTGAAGAAGCACTCGTATCCAACACAAAATACTTTTTTTTTTTTTTTTTTTTTTTACTAGTTTTATTTCTTACAGTTTCTATTGCTTCTATATTTGGTGCCTAGGAATGCCAGAAAAAAAATGTATTTTCATACAAAAATCTTTGAGGAACTTCACAGGATTCAAAAGGATAAAATGCCCCTCAAGAAAAGACATCTCATATTAGTGTCAGCACGTTTCTCTGTGATGTATAGTACTGACTGTTTTGCACATTTTGCAGATGTCACTAGTACAACTCTGCATGTTTGCTCTTTAGGGCAATGTTTCTAAAACCTGTTTCACTGGTCACCAGGTTTTTGCATTTTTCACTAGAAAACTATTTGCATTTGAGTAACATTTTATACCTGCTCTGCACAGTTAGGGGTTGCTTCACAAACTGAAAAACAAACAAACAAACAAACAAACAAAACCTCAGAATTATAATACAATTATACTAGAATACCAAAAAGGATGTAATTTTTACAAAAGTCATTTGACAACACTTTGTTCTTTTTGAACAAACTAGAAACTGCCTCATCTAGGAATATTATGGAGGGATAAGTAATTAGCTTAAATTGGGGTAACTAATTATAAAGTAGGAGCCAAAGTCTGGGGAAGTTTTCCTTTCAAATAGAGAAATGCTTTTACAGCTTTTCACTTTAACTTTCTTCTCATCAAATAATGGAAGCAAACACACATCTTGCTAACAAAAATATTAATATTGAAAAATAATAATAATAAAAAAAAAGCTTTTTTAGGCCATATTCTACTTATGGTGTGGCAAGACTGCAGGATGACAGGATGTAGGGAAGTGTTTTTTTATCTTTCTTCATGTTGACTTATTTCCTTCCACCCAGAAGACTGACATGGAGGCTTCTGTGGGATCCAGGGGAAACAAAGACAACCAAACAAACAGTGAAAAACAAAACAAAACAAAACAAAAACAAAACAACAAAAACAAAACAAAACAAAACAAACAAACAACAACAAAAAAAAAAAACAGCCTCTGACTGTGCAAATGAAATCTCTCAAGCTGTGGAAATTCTCCATCTATCTTCTGTCCTCTACCTACCATTTTTATTTCTGAGATCCCTTTCTTCTCTGAGTCATGTCTTGAACACCAAAACAAGCAAGCAGTGTATTTTATACTCTGCCTGTAGGTAGAGAAATTTTCATGGGGATTTGTGGCCATTCATAACTAATTCCTTTCAGCTTAATGTGTTCAGACATTAAGTTTCCAGACAAGAATTTCCTGAGACGCTGCTGTCTGGGTTTCCATCCCTTGTTTCTCGTGAGGGTATCGGTGTCATCAGTCATAGCCCAGGTCTCCTAAAAGTAGCACATATGGAGTGCACTGTACTGCATGATGACTCTGTGGGATCAGTTTTTAACTTATCAGGCAAAAAGAGCATGCTGTAGGAGGGAAATAATAGCTCAACCTCTAGACAGCTCTCAAAACCTTGTGTTTTCAAAGGTTGGGGCTGTTGTATACAAAAAGAAAAAGCTCAGTTTGACAGTTCTGGAAAAAGTATGCAGAAGCAAACACAAGGAGGCCTATGTTATACAAAGCTTCTCAGTAATGTGAGAGGTGTTTTTAATAGGACATGACCGACCATTAAAAAATGTTATTTAAGCACATTTTTTTTTTTACAATTTTCTCTGACTTTGGAAAGTTACAGAGTGCTGAGCTATTTTCTTGTGAAACAGAAACATCTCCTTAGGTGCAGAGGATGAATCAAATGAACTACTGCTTTCAAACATTTAAGATTTGGAAAATCACAGGATGAAAGGAACTCCTGCACTGTTTGCAGAAGTATTTTACAAATTTCTCATTCTTCCTTCTAGTCCTGATTTCTAAAGAACATCTCAAAAACAAGTCTGGGCTAATTTAGATCTAGCACATGGCTTCTCCAGTGACATTTTCCCCTGTTATCTAGGCACTGTTTGAGGACAAATACTGGACCTCAGTCAAAATTTCAGTTCAGTCTGGTCAGCCTGAGCTTCTGGACACATCCCCTGTTCACACCCACTTTAGGTCACTGGGGCTTGTGCAGGGATAACTCTTCTTTCTGTAAGCAACACAGGAACACTCCCCACGGTGATTGGTTCACAGATGGTAAAACCAATAGTGTTATGGGCATCCTGCATCCAAATTCCCAGGAGAAGTAACACATCCCAACAACTTTGGAGGCACTGCTTGTGCAGGACAAAGGAGAACATGGTGGTATTTCTGAGATAGGGTATGTCAAGTAGAAATATAGTGATAGCTGTAATGAAGCAAAAATATCTCCAAAAGTACTGGAGTGAAAAACTAAAAGTCTGTTATTGCATTATAGTGCTACTGCTTGGGACTAAGTCTCTGGCCATGTTATTTACCCTTTCTGTGACTGCTTGTGTTCAGATTTGTGACTGAAGTCATGTACATGACCATAACCTCTAAAAGAAGGCACAAAATGGTTGTAATGATTTTTCACTTCTAAATTATGTCAGAATAATGTCAGAATAATGTTATATAACAGTTCAAGACATCTGGTCCAATCCTCATGGTATAAGGAATGAAGCTCCCTATCAAGAATAGAGTAAGACCAAGGAACAGCTCTGGCAAAACATAGGCAGAAACAATGGACTACAGGTATTTCATGGGCCTGGGACCATGGCTTTATTCTGACTCACCACACATATCTTCTCACCATATGTAAGGAAATTTTAAAAATAAATTAGATATGCAAACCTGTAACAATAATATTATATACAATATAAACAAGGAAAGTAAGACGTATTCTCCACTTAGGTTTCTATAGTTTAAGGACACAAACTGAATAAATCATTATGTATAAATAATTAACATCAACTGTTAAACAAGAAAATATCATAAATTTCAGCACAGGTTTCATCTCTTCTCCTAGCCATATGAAAACTAGCTGCCTAGTGTCAGCTTGCTGCATAAGCTTCTGCCCTAACTTGTTGATGTAAACATGTGGTGTCTGAAGATACATTTTAGATAAAATAATGTCTATTGTAGGTGTACACAAATTCTAGTGGAGTACAAGAATCTAAAAATTTTGTCTGCCTGGTTTTATAGTCCTGTACTGTGTTCCTCAAATCCCACAGTCTTATCTCTAAGAAATGGTTATTTTCATTGCTACTGTATGAGACAAAGATAATATGTTCTGTATTTATGCTGTGCATGACACAATCCTTTAAAAACAGAAAAGAAAAAAAAAAAAGAAAAAAGAAAAAAGAAAAAAAAAAAAAAAACAATCAACAAATCACATCTTTTTATGACATCCTGTAGTGTTATAAAAGTGACAAGTCCATGTCATTTCTAAAAGCTGAAAGTACTAGCCCAGGTGAACAACAATAACAGCCTACATTTTAGTCTGTTGGGTGAATTTTCTAGCATCAACCCTCCAGACTAGTGAGTAACCTGCAAAACTGTAATAATCAATATCAATGCACCATTCAATGAATCAAGACTGAGTTATCTTGCAAGCTGAATCACAACTGTAGTGAATTCTCTCCGCACTAGAAAAACAGGTGAGCAATTGATACCTCTGGCATAATGTCATGTCCAGATAGTGAGGGACAGAGAGCAGCACTCTGCTTCCCATTCTCCAGGAGCACAGCACAAGGCAGGAAATCAGGAGATCAGTGATGGTTTAAGTTAGCACAACGCATCACTTAATAGTACAGAAATGTATTCTCTCTCTCTCTCTCTCTCATTTTTTTTTTATTTTTTATTCAGAAATTAATGTTTTTTCATAAAGAAAAACAACAGCAAAAACCTTTCAAATGCACATTACATACTAAATTTATTCAGATGGCAGGAATTACAGATGTAGTAACTAGCTAGAATTAGATCAGTGAATTACAGAGTTGTAAGCTGCCCCTGTAGTATGTTCTTCTCCACCTTCAGAAAATGGTTAGAGGTGACTGCCTCTGGCTGTTACAGTTGATTAAATACAACAGTAGTTTAGCTTCTTATCTGCTAAACATTATCTTCAGAAGAAAGTCCATACTGAGAAATTCTCGCTTGCAAACAGACATGCCATAAAAGCATGGTTATTTCTAATACATGTAGATGCTTGTCTGCAAGACAACCACAGATCTTTTCATGCAGATACATTTCAGAATTTAGTTAGTCAAGTTTAAACCTTTCATATACTGTTTTGTGTTGTCTCCTAAGACAAAGTCATGAGGGTTTTCACTCTCATTGTCTGTGTTTGCTATTTGAACAGGATACTTCCTATCTTATGGACAAAGGATGACAAAATAAAACAGAGTAGCTAGAAGCACATTGCTGCATTATATGCACAATAGATGTTTAGAAATTTGATAAGGAGATTTGTATATATCAGTTTGAGAGCTAATCTATGTGGCTCAGCTACTGTGGAGTTACACTTAATACCTACTAAAACCAGAAGGTGGCATCAAAGGCTGTCAAACATTACAAAAGTACAAAAGTCTGAAATGTCTCACCCTAGGATCACACAGTAGAAAACCTTCATTTTAGTTAACAGATAAAATAATGGAAGTGTGGAGAGTCACTGCCCCTTTATTAGTCTCAGGAACCTACATTAAGCAGATTTATGGAAATATGTCTGAAGATAGAATCTTAATTATTATGACTCACTCAATCCAGATAAATTATTCTTTATGAATTGTTATGTATAAATCAGTTTGTTGGGGGTTGGTAACTGTATAATCCTCTCCTAATATCAATAAATATATTTATTATCCATAAGAGTACAGCTGGTCATCTTGGCAAACAGGACAATGTATATTTTACCTACAGGCATTATAATTAACTGGTGCCATCTGTCTTGGCTATCAGTCACTTAATGTAGGCTTTACCAACGTTCACCTGAATTTTCTTCTCTGTCTTAGTCCTGGACAGAAATGAGGAGCAAAGTGCCCTCTCTGTAGTAGTACCCAGTCAACTTAATTTGAGATTATGATAAGATGTACTAGAAGCAAGCTGAATGGTTGGGGCTTGAGGAAAGTGATGGTGATTTTCCTAAAGGTGAAGAAGTTTGGAGAATTGTGAAGAGGACAAGCACATAGGATGAGAAGTACTGGTGGGATGATTTTCTTACACATGCCACAGAGTCAGGAGGGAGATGATGGGACCCATGTGAAGATTTTTTAATTATGTTTGTAAAGGACATGGTTGCAAACTGGCAGAAGGTGTAGAAAAAATAGTTGCGTAATATGTCTACTATTCATAAAACATATAGGATTTAAAAGAACTTTTCTATAAAATAACTTTTCCAAAAGTAATAGTAATGGTCTGTATAGTAGACAAAATTATGTGGTGTTTTTGTTGTTGTTGTGTTTTGGTGTTTGTTTGATTGATTGTTTTTAGAATACAGAAGTTTGCTTATACACCTGCCTTCTAATTCCAAGATTTTTAATTACTTGTTTTTCCGCAGCACATAAAACGTTCATATCATCTAATTACTGAAACAATATTCTTGTCTATCTAGAATTTACTGCAGCATTGTCAAATAACATGTTCACCAGTCAATCTCTCCTTGGTTGATGATGCTGTGGACAAAGTAATTATATTGCCAGCTTCCCTGCTCTTGCTGACCAAATGTTTTTCTACTGTTTCCAAATGTGTTCAGCAAAACTAGGTAAACTACTAATGAAGTTCTTCTATGATTTTTCTTTGAGGCAAAGCAGCCTGTCCTGCCCATTTCTTAGTGTTTGAAAAATAGGGTACATAGCAACTATTGTGATCAGGAAAACCTGCAGACTCTGTAGCATTCTGCTATTTTACCTGGCTGGTCTTCTTTTGTTCTCCCAACATAGTTTTTTTTCCTTTCCCTAAAGATCATCCAAAGATCATATTCAGTCACAGTGAATCCTAAATCTGCCTTTACAGCCAAGACTTTCCTCTCTTATTTGTAGTCTTGTGTACACTGGCACTGTTATCTTGCTGAACACAGATACAATATAAATTAATTTTAATCTGCATATTAGGTATCAGTTTAAATAATCCATTGTTAGTTTCTTATTTCTCCTCCTCAACTTCCTCTTTTGACTGTTGTGCACATCAAAGTTACAATGTTTTCCTCTTTCTTCTTAACATAATTTCAGAAGGCAAATAATCTATGTATGAGAATCTTGCAGCATTATCCATCATGTTATTTTTTTCTCTGACATTCAAATCTCTTATTCTGACCTCAGATCTATCTCATGTCTCTAGGCTATGTTCAAATGCTGCCTGATTTATTGTCTTGAATTTTGAAATTGTACTAACATCATTACTTAGAATGAAAAACTCGGTGGGATGTAAGGTATATATTGCATATTTCAAGTTTTACCATTCCCAAGTTTATTTTTTTTCTAAGAATACATTGAGAGTTATAGTCTTATAGGAACTTACTAACAAAATAATTTATAAATTTAATACAATTTCCAGGGTGTATTTTCCACTCTATTATTGTGGCTTGGGAAAACTGAGTCAGAAACAAGCAAAATTTACTGACAGGAGTGTTAGAGCTGTTTACCTACATTTTCTTTTTTTTCTAGGTTCATCCCTTCACTTTCAGTTATCTTCTATATCTCCATGTCTACATTTTGACATTATCAATATTCAGATATTTTTAATTGTTTATTATGTTCTATTTTTAGTTATTTCTTAGTCATTCCTATTCTGATTTTTTCTAGTGTTCCACCATAAAATAGTTATTTCTCTCCAGAGTTGATGCCCTTCCCATCAATCTTCAGCTGCTCAGCATCTTTCTAACAATGTGGTATTCAGGAACCAAACCTCATAGCTCTGGGATTTTGTAGTCTTAAGTACACAGTTACTTAGGGCAGTGTATTTTGTCTGCTCTGCTTTGCATGAGACCTTGTAAAGTGCTCAAATGCATGGATTAGAGTTGCAGCCTGTCAGGGAGAAAGCTAAGGGAGCCATCTGCATTCCATTCTCCAGCAGGCACGTGGAGAGAGCTCGTTCAGGCAAGTACGTGTTTACCCTGCATTAGGCACCACACTTGCATGTCAGTTATTAAGGATATCATCAGATAATAATATATGGTGAAGCATGCTTTTTGCAATTATTTCAGAACAAGCATGAAATGATGAGGTCGTGAAATACAATATTGGCTGTGAAGTCACTATTTGGAAACCTTTCAAGAAAAATTGAAGGAGTGTTATTGTCAATTTTAGAGTTAAAAGTCTGAATTTAGTGATATGGTCGAAAAGAAATATTCAGTTCAGCTCTTTATAAAAGGTTTCATGGATTAACTTTTTTTTTTTTTTTCAACTGTATTTGTAACTTCCTGAAATCACTTAATCACTTGTCAGCAAAAATGCAGCCCAGTAAAATTACTGGATAGCTTTTGAATTTTTCTTGGATTTCACAAACAGCTTAAGAGTATAATCAGTAAAGAAACAGTTCTATCCTCATTTACAGAACTATGGTAGAGTATCTGAAAAAATATTTTTTCTTTGTGTGTGTAAGGTTGTCTCTCTGAAGTGAAATACCAGTGTGCAGCTACCAAAGATAAATGCTGGCTCACATATAGTGGCCAGCATATTTCTTTTCAAGGGGAGAAAAAAAAAAATAATAGAATCAGCTGAGATTCTGAGATTCTCAAAGTTTTTGTCTGAAAATACCATGATGGATTTTAACAACGTGGTCAACTATGTGAGAGGAGTACAGAGGGATACACAGGAAGAAACACATATTCTATTCATTTCTCTGAACTTCAGCAACAGAAATAAGCCAGCTAGTCTAAACTACACATTAAGTCATCCTCTGCAGTTAACATGAGTTTGTATCTCTGTAGAACCATTTATCCTATCTTAAGATAAACATCTAAGATTAGTAGGATAACACTTGGAGCTGCTCTGTCTCTGTCTCTGTGTTGACTTTTGTATGATAAGTTTAGACTGAAAACTAGACCTATAGACAACGTTAAGTCATTTGAATAACACCTGTAAATATTTGAGTCTTTTTATTCAGGTATAAAATCTCTTTATTTCTAACATAAAGATCAAAAGCAAAGCCATGTTGGGGACCTTTAAATTCCTGACACTTTAGGAAGTAATTTCATCACATGCACAGTTCCTCAGAAAGGTAGAATTATCTTCTTGGAGTCTGATTAATCAACTTAAATAGATTGACTTTATCAACATTACTGAAATAACTAGGATTTCCAGCTGTGTGCCACAAATTTGTATTGTTCTGACGTACAAAAATAAGAAATAAAAATTAGAAAACAAAATCTGAGACCAAACCAAGAGTTATAGGAAATAAGAAAATAGAATGGTGAATTAGAACTTCAAAAAAAAAAAAAAAAAAAAAAAAAAAGAAAGAAAAGAAAAAAAAAAGCCTGACTAAGAGATCGTGGCCTTAGAAGGCCATCGATGTGGCCTTCTAAGCACGACATGGTATAATCTATTTTGTACCAGATGCAGAAACAGGCCTATTTTGTTTTCAGTGGTTATACTTTGAAACCACTACTTTTGACAATGAAGGAACCTTTTGCTAGATGTTTCACTTCAGTCCAATGTTTGCAAATGTGATCATTTTATCTTCAAAGTGAAGTGATGGCACCCTATTACAAGACGAACTGGGACGTCAAGAATTGTGGATGGAGGAGAAAGGCTGAAAAATGGATAGTACAGTACACTAATTATTTGGGGTGAAAAAATGAGATGGAGCTTTAAGTGCTAGTCAATTATAACACAGCTGTTGACATACATCCATTTGCTTTCTTCCCAGGCCTTGAAATTCCTTACGCTCAAATTCGAGCATGCTGAGGGAATGGAACATATTTTCTTGTAAAAATGGGACCTTTTCAGCCATTTCAAAGATACCGGGATGAAGCTTATTGGCATCTGAGAAGCATGCAGGCATTTTTTTGTTTTGTATATAAATGCTGGAGTTTAATTCTGCCTTATTGAGCAATGACAAATAGCTGGTGTCATTCAGTAGCTACAAGGCAGTTGTATATCAGCAACCAGGTCTTCAGAGCTGTACAAATTAAATCCCTTATTTTTGGAGAGTCCTCTAGAGAAAACAAACCAAAAATATAGTAATATAAATTTATTTTTTTTTCATCGCATAGACAAATTGACTGGAATAGATTTGATCATGCCTGTTGATCTTTCTCCTGAATGATAAAACCCCTCAAGAAATATTGCAAATCTGTCATTATCTCTCTTGCATGAAAATGAGTATGAGAAGAGTCATTCATCTGCTAGTCACCTATATGCCTGTTCCCTTGAAGCAAACATGTAAAATGAAGCACTTCTTCAAAGGAATTATAGAAAAAGTAACTTTCCCTTTGTAACCCTGACAGTCTTAGGAAAAACATTTTAAAAGAGACTTTTATAATTGCTAGAAAGTTTTAAGTTGGCATATGTGACTTTTTTTTTCTTTCTGTTATTCTACCATGACAAACATTCCTTTGGTTAAAGAATGTCATTCATTCATGTATCACCTCAGTTACTGCATGCTTTGGCTATCTAACATTCAATACTTACTGTAAGTACACCTAAAAGGAAACTGCAGATATTTGCACGCTCTGAGATTGCTTATCTGGAGTTCAGACAAGGTCAAAATATTCATTTTCCACAGGATGTTTTTCCTTGGCAAAAAGGAGGGAGGGAGGCCCATTTCACATGAGCTCCAGAGATGGGTTTTATGATCAAAACAGCACTGTGCTTTCAAACAAGCTCAGCAAACAACAAAACAAAACAAGACATGTATCTAAGTGCCTCTGAAAGATTTCATGGCCATATCAGAGCTTATGCGAGTATCCTGCTTTTCATTACATATAAGGTCACAGAAACAGTTACTTTGGAAACTAAGGCATTCTTCCACCTGATGATGTGCCAAGGGTATTTCAGAAGCAAAAGAAAAAGCATGGCAAACCAAGTCTTTGCCTACGTCTGAACTGAAAGGGGAATGTACAACTCTGCATGATCACAGTACTGGTTCCTTGATTATCCAGACCAAAGACCTGGACAAAACATGTTGTCATCTGCCCAGTGAGACTGTTTTCTTAGGATTTCTATTGGATTTTATGTTTACACAAAGTCTAGTATCTGGATGCTATTTAGATGCAGAATATTTACACTGTTAAATAAATAAACAAAAGCTGTAAAAATTGTTTATGTTCAAAAAGTATATAAAATAATTGCTTCTGTAACCTCTTCAATTTTGATTTTTATAAGGCTGAGAAAAATCATAAATAATCTGCAAAAATCCTAAACCGCCTACTACTAAATTTGTTTTCCCCTAGAAATTTGCAGAGGGAATAAAAACTATAAATTCCAGAAATTATGATTAAAGAGTAAATTGACAGTTGTTTTTGTGTGTGTGTGTGTGTGTGTGTGTTTTTGGTTTGTTTGTGGTTTGTTGTTTTTTTTTTTTGTCCCACAACTATGTGAAATTCTGAACTGATTCACTGACGTAGTAAATGCATCTTAAATTGCACAAGAATGATTTGAGTTTATTTTCAGCACCTTCCTTCTCCAGGCACTCCAGCAAATGTTAGCTGCTGCCATGGTTTACAGACATTACTTGTTCTGCTCTAGGCTATGAAGCTCAGCTGCCACCCTAAAGAAACATGAATCTTTCTAATGATCACAGGCTTTTCCACAGCTCAATGGACTTCTCTATTGCTTGAATGTTTGAGAAACCGGGATGTACAAGACATCCTACCTTTTTCCTACCTCTATGCACAGCACAAGTGGAGTGCAATACAGCCAGACCAGGCATGAGTACTGAACATTTGTTATCTGATGAAAGAGAGCATCTGAATTTGAGTCTATTATTTTATTCAGTTGCTCCACTGAAATCCACAGGTTAAAACCTGCAGATTTAAGATAGCCAAATGCTACTTAATGTTTCCAGTCTGCGGGAAACCCTCAAGAAGTCATGGCAACAAGAATTTAAGTTTACTTAAATACTGTTCCTATTCGTTCTCCTCATGAAACATTTAACATGAAATATTGTTTTAAAATCTGAATTAAGAATTAAGGAAGCAAAATCAGAAAAAGAAATAGAAACTGAAATAAAGCAGAGAAAAAATAGAGTTATTAGAAGTAGCATGTTGGCTGTTTAAAAACATCATAATTCAGAGAAAATTAACTTAATGTGCTAAGAATATTTTTGAATAAATTCTGCTCTGATTCTAGGCGATATAAGAAGACAAGCACCTATTCTGAGCACCTTAGTACACTTGCAACCTCACAAAAAAACCTAAAGCTGAAACACAAAGCACAGCGAAACAATGATGGACTCAAGAAGCACTGATAATAGTTCTGCTTGCAGAAACTTGTTAGTGAAAATGGCACCAACCTTATGGTTTTGTTTTGACAATGTTTGGGGTAGATCAGCAAGGAAATTCTCTACAAATCCTTTTCTTCTTCCCAGTATGTGGTAACTGTGAGTAGCTCAGATATGGTCTCCGTTTGAGAGAATACTTTTATTTTTTATTAACAAGCTATTCATTTCCATTTCTGTGATAGCTTCCACCATTGCAAGTTAGGAGTAGCCAGTCACTTATATCAGTAGGCTTGGATGACCCTTTAAGTCGGTGGTGGAAAAAACTTTTTGTGTCACATGAATGCCATGTTCTGTCATATATGTCAGTTCTGAAAGATGTGCTCCCTGTTTGCCTTTCTTTTGCTCTCTGTAATCTTAAATCTGTGACAGGTTTAAATTAGCTAAAGCAGACTAGACCAGAATAAGAAAAAATGAAACTGTTGATTAGCCAGAGTTTGGCTTTTTTCTTCAGTTTTTTAATTAGGAATATTAACACATATTTATATATATTGTTTCTTGTTTCTGTGATTTCTTTTTCTATATATAATTACATAATGCTATTCAATAATTTTACTGCTTCAGACCCTTTGTTTTTACAATTCAAAATCCAAATTAAAAAATAATAGTTACTAAATTTTGTAATGAGGTGGAGAGAAAACCTTGTCAGTGTGAGAGAAGAATACCCTAAAGGCACAATAACCAGTGAGCAGATAATACAAATTTGAATTTTTGTAATAAAAAGCTGATGAGTATTAAATGTGTTTTTCAGTTAAGAGACTCCTGTGCTTTTGACTGCTTAAGGTTGCCAGCATTCAGCTGGCAAATGGATTCAGTTGCTCTTGTGATGGTAACTGATCACTCAACTACTGCAAAAAGGTTAAGACCAGAAATCTAATTTGTGGTTGCAAAAGTGCCTGGGTTGGCATCAGATCCACTATCATCAGAAAGCACAAATCTGTCTCTCTGTGTCTCATGCATTTGCAATTTAGGCAACATAAGGCATTGTTTTGGATTGGCTTCTAGAAATCCCAACAACCGTGGAGGCTAGGCCATGTGTTGTATTCTGTGCTTAAAAGGATGTTAGAGGGAACAAACCCCGGGGAGCAATCAACACAAGGTATATGGTAGGAAAAATTATTTTCTTTTTTTACTCCTTAGAGTATGGATACTCCTAATCTAGTCCAAGAAGGAAAGTTTCTCTATCCTATGGGCCTTGAGTATGCTGGAAGAGAATTGTGACAGTTGTTGTAGCAGGCTTACATTGGTCATGTGGCTACCCTTTAGTAAAATACCTCCCTTGTGGATAAAGAAACAAGAGATGTTTTACATTGCTTTTGTGGCATTCCCATTCCCTTCAGAGGCTGGAACAGGTGAGAAAAAGACCATCATGGAAGGAACTAAATGCACTAAGAAGTCAGGCCTAGGTGAAAAGGAGGAAAGCAAAAACGAGAGCAGAGGTTGTTCAGGAAAAAAAAAAAAAAAAAAAAAGTTCTAGCTTTCTTTGTATACTTTCATCAATGATGCTATAAGCCAAGGATCAGAACCATTGTCTTAAATCAATGGGTTTTCTCTGAAGTCCCAGGAATCTGCATTTTTTTATTTCTCCATTTTTCTTTCTATTTCTGCCTCTATTTCTGTATTCTATGGGAACTGCATGGAAGGTAGGAGAGGATGGGGGCAGGACCTGTGTGAATAATGGGCTCAGATGCTGAAATTATGCTTTCAAAGATTTTCACAAGTCTAAGGAGCTGATATGCAAACCATCTTATGTTTGATTTAGGACTGCTACAAGGGAAAACATGAAAACCAGATGTGGGCTTGCAGCACACCCAGGCATTCTTGTTTACTTTCATTCAGCTTGTACACTAAATTAATGGAAATCTGCAATCACACAAATTTCAACCTGGACAATATTTAAAGTAGTTCAGGAAGCTCTGTTTAAAACATGTACTCTGATAGGTGTCTGGAAAGTAGAAAAGCCAGTTTTCTAAGATTTAATCTTAACATGAGGTATCCAAAAATGGGCCTAATCCACAGTGTGTACAGCCTGCCTCATTTCAGTGCCAGTGTGAAGTCGTAAGCAAAAATAAAATTCTCTCAAAAGCAGAATCATGTGTGCTGCAGAAACTGTGGTGCCTGAATAGTCATAAACAGTTTTGGTGCATAAAGGAAAAAAAAAAAATCCATCCACACTTCTTTTTTTCCTTGAAAAAAAAATTTATTTGAGGAAAAAACATGCAAAAAAATGTCAAGAAAATAATGAATCTGAGAGTCTGCTTCAAAACATATCTTCTTATTCATTGCCTCCATGTTAAACATGCTCTTTTCTTGGGAAGAGTTTGTTGTGTTTTTTTTTTTTTTTTTTTTTTTTTCTCCTGGAGATATTAATCTGAAAACAAACACAACCCAGATTCATGAATTGTGTGATTAAAACTACTGATATATTTTGTTTGTGGCCTACCAATGGAAGGTATATATTTTATTGAACAGGGCTAATTGTTGCATTTAGATGCCAGCTCTCCATAATGCAATGCAAAGCTTTTTCAATGGCAAACTGCAACTGAGTTGCCATAAATAAAAACATTAAAGCGTATAGAATACAGAGGAGGAAAAGTCTTTCCTTTCTCACTTGACACATGCTGAAGGGCAGTTGTGGAAGTCATTCAGGTCTGCGCATTCATGCATGCATGTTGAGCTCAGGATCCACAACCAGTTCCCATTTCCACCTCCCCCACTGCTGGGGCTGCCTGTTGTGTTTGTGCAGCTCAACAGCAGTTCATAATCCCCATATGCTCTGCTCTGTGCCCCCGGGCTGCAGCCTCAGCTGCTTTGCACTTACCTGGCTTACTCAGCAGCCCTCCTGACACTCTAGTCAAACCTTGTCTCTTACCAACTTAAAAAGACTTATTTTCTCTTTATTTACGGCACACTGTTGCCGCCTCTAGTCAAATGAGAACATATTCCAAAAGTGCCCTGTGTTTTCTGACCCACAACGGTGCCATTCTTCATGTCAGAGAGAAGGAGCCCCCACGTCTCAATCACATGCTCTGATTACTCATCTTACGTGGGAGCCCATAAATGAATTGAAACACATTACTACGATCCATACAATCAAAGATAAGCAATTATGGCAAACATTTAAATTAGTTTAAAACATAGGCTCAACATTTATTTTAGCCCTTAGTGATTTTAAGTAGTTTCCATTGACTTCAAGTCATAACTTTTTTTTTTTTTTTCCTATAAAAACTCATTTTCATTCCTATAACAGCAAAGCTCTTCTTCAGAAGTAAATCATGGAACAGAGCAGAAGTGTGCTGTTTGTAAAGAGATCATAAAGACACTGTATTTCCACTCTGAGCTGAGGAAAGTGTTCAGAGATATGCTAGAAGTGCTCAGAGTCAAATGCCCAAATACAGATCAGAAGCTGATGCAGTAGTACCCGTACCCTAACACTGATAAATTTTGCCTTCCAACAATGCACAGAAGTATCACACACAAATGTCACCACCAATAAACCTTTAGCTTTGGAAAAGATTGAAAACTGCCTGATCATGTTAATTACAGACCACACAGCATGGCTTCATTCTCATTCTAAAGGGAGATTTATTAACACGATGGTCAAATTTCAAAAAACACAGAAAGAAATCCATTTCATGTTTTATGTTCTTGTTTTATGGCTACAGGGCTCGTGGAGCACGAATTTTTCATCCAGAAAAATAAAGCTGATGCAAGATAATTTATCCTTCAGACAGACATCCTCCTTCAACCCTTTCTTAGAAACTTATCTGAGTTGCTGAGGTGATAAACACTTTGGTGTGCCATGGGCCACAATTAGAAACTGAGAATCTCCTTTGTTTGAAGTTAATAGGATTTTTTTTTAAATTTATTTATTTTTCTCCCACTAGATGTTTGCTCAGACCATGTTATGGATGACACTGTAGATGACACTGAGTGTCCATGAGGAAAAGTTATTTGAGACTAGAGGAACTTGTCTCACCTTGCTGTTTCTCATTGTCAAAATCAAGGACACCATTCTGTGACCAGGCAAAAATATCTCTTGCTCCCAAACGTGTAGTAAAAGTACAACTTAATAATCTGAATTCCACTTGAGCAAATCGGATTCATGTAATGTGACTATGGACAACTGCAAGTCAAAGCCTCTGGGTGGTAGTGAGCTCACAGATCAGTGCCTACAAGAGGTTAGCATCTCCAGGTGTCCCTTGCAGGTAGGGGGAACCTGATTGTTAATGTCAGTGCATCCTGGAGAGTCATTCAGCTGTGTAGTCACTAATTCAGGAGGAATTTATGTGTTTCTGAGGCTTTAGTGGCTGTATTGGCTGGATGGTCCTTGATTATGACTGGAGCTTAAACTCCTTGTACACATGGGAAATTATATATAGACACTAGAATACAGGTGTTTTGGTCCATGAACTTGCCCCAGTCATGGTCTTATATAGTGTTCTTGACTTCTTCTTTAGTAAATAAAAAGAAGTTCCCTTGGTGTTAACTCAATCTTTCTTAATAAAAGAGGAGTGAATTACCTCTACTGATTATACAGGAAATGTAGGCATGGCTTAGCATTTACACTTGGTTTCTGAAAAGGTACAACTAGGTGAACAGAATCCTAACCCCATAACTTGTGGAAGATTTGAAAATTGGATAGAGCAGACAGAACTAAGAAAACGATGTCCTAATGACAACAGCCCACTATCTCCAGCATCATTTCCACTGTCAGCTGTCAACTTGTCTGCTCGCTTGAAGTCCAGTTCGCTATGACTCTGTCCCCTACAGTCAGCAGTGCCAGAGGCCAATACAAATGCCTCTGGCACAGATCAGGCTGGTATGCAGGACAGCTGCGGCATCGCCCCATGCCAGAGCCTAGCAAGGCATGTAAAATAGAAAAAATTATTTCCATGTATTATAATGGTGAAACTTTCCACCCTTCTGCTGCCTTCTGTGATTCACAACGCTGCTGTGCTGTGCTATTTCTGGCAGTTTAGGCTAAGACTGTGCAAAGGTATACGTGATCTACAAGGCAAGAAATAACTCCTGGCTTGTATCTGTCTTCATCTGTAAATACTGTATCAAAGATTTTATGTGAATATATAAACAGCATGGTAATTTCTGATAGCAAAGAACTGTTTGGGATTTAATTACTGCCAGCCATTCAGACCTATCTATCAGGTGAATGTTAAGAATGAGAGTCATGCTTGCTCTCAAAGTATTTTTGAGGATCATTAAAAAAAGGAACTGACTTTGAGATCAAGTACAAAAACCATTCCTGAAACTCATCTGCTAGATATCCCTGTCATACCAACACTGTTTGGAACGATAGTGCTCACACTTGCTCCTTCAGAGTGGTGAAGATACTGCTGCAGCTGGATTTTGGCTTGCTAAATTTTGCATCTCTTGCAGAGGTTCTCAGTCTCTTATGAGAATAAAAATTAACTCATATCCTTTGATAATTAGTATTGAAGGTTATCTAATAACAAAGGAAAAAACTTTCTATTTCATAGCATGCTAGGACATTAATAAACTTACTTTTCATAGCTGTATGTGAAAAGACTGACATTGCAGCAATGAAAAGTTAAGGGATAGGGAATTAAAACATTCAAATGTCTCTAAAAATGACTTGTGGAATGCTTCATCTGTTTAAAAGTTAGTCTATTCCCAGCTATCTTAGTTTAATGATTTATCTTTTTTTTTTTTTTTTTCCTGAATCATTCATAACTTTTACAAGAGTTATGCCTTGCTTTTTGTATGAATCTTTGTTAAAAGTTGGTAATAGGACAATTTAAAATAAACACACAAATTCATCCTATTCCCACTCTGTGTAGCCAGGGTTTGCTTGGATACACCTGTCTGTTTCTCACTCTTGCTATCACATTTTCCCCTCCATAACTGATACTGACAGTAGGACAGCTGTAGGCTGGGCTCCCCCAGAGAAGTCCTATGAGAAAGAGCTTGGTAAAAGTGGCTCCTAATGCCTTGTCTGCGGAAATTATTTTACTGTTGCTGCTGTCTGTGGAACCTGAACTGCCTTCTCGGGGTACAAGTTCTTATACCAAAACATAGAGTTAGCTAAGCGTGGAAGACCTTGAGACTACCAGAAGTGATGGTCAATTACCACATGTGCAATAGATGTCATACCCCTGCATATCAGTACTTACCATGGCATAAAAGAGTAGAAATAAATTGTGGACTGAACTGCCCGTGCTTTTACAATGAAGACTTGCAGGAATCCAGCTGAGTGGTAAACAGAGCTTATCCTTTTTCCTAGAACAGGTTTAGTGTTATGCTCTAATGTCCAGCACTGCAGCTGGCAGATAGGTCTCCAGATTTACCAGTGTATCTTCTGCCCTTCCTGTGATTTGCTTTTTCCACTTCTTCCCCAGTAATAGGAATAAAATGTCCTATAGAAATGGCTTTCTGTGGTGTGTGTGTGTCCACGGACCCCCCCCCTTCCTAGGGCTGAAGAATACCCCTTCTCCCCTGGTTCTTCCAAAATCACAAATATGATCCAACCTGTCATACCTTGGATACAGAAAAGCCTGTGAAATGCTACTTGGTTTTGGACTTCCATGGGATGCACTTCAGATGTGAATGAATAACACCTCACTGCTGTGTGAAAAGTAGTCTTCCAGAACTTGCCAGGAATCAGCCTTTTGTCTCCAAGTTTTCATTTACACTTTTCAAGGGCAATGAGCATAAATGCTACTACCCCTCACTAGGCAACTTGCTGCTGACCTAGTGGGGGCAGAAAAACTTCGGTTAAATCTCATATTTTTCTTAAGCTCTTTTAAAGGGGATGAAGGCCTGGAACACAGAGAAAAACAGCTCTGTCTTGCTGATGATAACGATAAGCCATTATGGCTGATGAGCTCAGTGTGGAACTGGAGCGAAAGGACCTGGCTGCTCATCAGACTGAAGGTGCAAGGCATTAGAGGGGATTAAACCTGCACAGTCTCTGCCAGCCTAATCCACTTGGCACCGAGGAGCTGTAGGGAGGCCTGGATGCTTTGTGCTCATGGCATTTAGAAGGAGACTTAAAAGAAAAGAACTAGTCAGTTTAGTTGCTATGGAGGCTTTTGTGGTAATTGACTTTTGTGATCCCTTCCACCCCCCCTTCTCTTTTTTTTTTGTAATCGTTGATTAGAAACTGTGGTCCACTCCAGTTTAATGACCACAAAACACAGAAAGCCTTTATTTCACAGTGAAAAATCAGAGGGGCTTGTGAGTATGCTATGTATGGTAAGAGCACCGCTTGTGGCATTACCATTTTTCCTAGTCTACCGAGGCAGGTCCAGTTTGTCTGGGCAAGGGACACTGGGACCGGAGCCCCATATGGTTTTCCAGTATCCAAAATGTTGTATACTGTGGCCTCTGGAGTGCAGCTAATGAGTTGTAGTGGTGGCACGTGTCCTACAAGGAGTAGGGCACAGCAAAAGATGTCTTCTTCAACAGATTGGTTGCTTGATGGAGATGGTTTCTGTTCTGAATGTGGCTGATTGACTTATTTTGGGCTCCAGGATAGGATGCATGACCTAAGCCTGGTCATGCATCCTATCCTGGAGCCCAAAATAAAAGGCTGATTGTGTTTAAAAGGAGAAATAAAACTTTATTCTACATAATCTATGGATAGAGGCAGGGTCCTGCCGGGAAGGTCAGAGGAGAAGCCTAATTTTAGGTGTTCCCCCTTACATGAGGAGAAACTGGATACACCACTGAATATTAAAGAGATGCAGAGAATTTGCATTGAAGTCATCCATAAGGATATATCAAGTAGTTTCTCCAAAAAGAAACATGAAAGCAGATCTTTTTTCCATTTGCAATCATCAGTGAAACATATGTAATGTTCTATCTATTGAATAACAACTGTTTGTGAACAAAATTATTATTTTTTTTAACACTGAATATTTAGTTTTCATGTTTTTCCTAATTTCTTCACTGCATAAACATGAAGTGTGACATACTTCAGACTAACTCCAGCAAATCTGATGCATGTGCATTTCCTCAATTAGGATGTTGCAATGAACTGAAACTACAGTGTCAGTAGGGACAGGCCTGGAATAATGCAGTATTTGCAGAAAGGTAATTTTTAGGGATTAATGTCACAAAAGCACCTCTTGAATTTTACTTCTGACATTTTCAGTCTGAGCAGAATTTCCTGATTAAGTTTTAAGGGTGTAATACAAAACCAGTACATTACTCCTTTTGAACAGGAAATCTGTTAAAATAAAGCACTGGATATATTTATTGGGTAAGATGAAGAGAAATGAGAAAGACAACATTAAAAAAAATAATAATAACACAGAGGTAGTGTTTTAGAGGCAATGCCATTTGAAAGGCTTTCATTTTTCTTTGCTTTCTGAGTAACCACTGCGAATGTCAAGATAAGAGATCATTAGACCCACATCAGTATGTGGTATAAGGGCTGCTCTTCTGTAGCACATCAAGCATGCAATAACCCAACCGAAATTCCCACAGAGGTTAAACAATAGCCTCCTGTTTGGGGCTGCCTCCGGTTCATTTAGTAGAAAATGTATAACCCAAGTTTTATCAGATTCAGCTATAAAGACGAGGTGCTCAATATTTCCTGTGCTAAGTGGAGTTCTTTGATCCATTATCCTGCTAATTACCGATGGGGTTGACCTCTTCCTGGATTTAACTGCTCTTGCCCATTTTCTTTTTCTGGCTCCCTGTATTTGCTTTATTAGACACAGCCATGAATGCTCCCACAGTTCAAGCCATCTTGAAGCACTTCGGCTTGTTTGTGCAGATCCTTCACCCTCTGAGCAGAGAGTCAGACTCACTCAAGGACTGGATTCAAAGGCTAGGGAAGTCAAGGGGGGACTTTATGTCAAATGGCCAGGCGCCCGCATGGCAAACAACACCCAGCACAAATCCTCTGGAGCCAGGCCAGTTGTACCTGCTGATAATTTTACCAAAAGTTTATTTTCTAATCTTCATTTCAAACTAGCATTGTTTGTGTAATGGAAATAAGAAAGGCAGAATCCAGTCTTGTGCCAGCACTGTGTGTGTGACATCTTGAGGAGAAAAGCTTTTCACTGCTTTTGAAAAAGGTTCACTATCTTTGCATGATATATATGTGAAACTTTTAAGAGCATTTATTTTTCACAATGTTTATGGCTACTTTTTAATTTGTTGACTTGTAGACAGCCGGTCAGGAAGGGACATTGAAAGGTGTTGTAGTCACTCCCACAGCCTCAGGGAAAGTGCAGCTTTTTCTGTGTCTTTTCTGACATATTTCTATGTATTCTGACATTTTCTTACCCTACTCTTAAAAACCATGATAGAGACCTCCTTTCCCTTTAGCAATATATTGCTGTGCTTCCCTGTGCTAACAGCTAGATTTTTTTCTCCACTACTGTCAGTGTCTCCACAGCTGCAATGTAGTCCCATTAGCTATTATCTTCCCTTTGGATATGGGGAAGGATTTATTCCTTTCTTTTTTTTTTTTTTTTTTTTTTTATGATATCCTGTTATATGTTTGAAAGTGGTTATCATCCCTTCCTAGGGATGATAACTTTCTTTTCCCTTTCTTTTATTCCTAGACTAAACAATCTTCTCAAAGTCATCTTTGTTTCTATCTATCCTGGCAGTGAGAAGGATGAATTTGTAGGATCTTGGTGAGGCAGACTTTGGGACAGACTGAGGCACTTAGGTTAATGTGAAGGTCCTGTCATCTATGAGAAGCAGAAAGAGCTGCTCCCCACTGTTGAATCTGCTAAAACCCATAGACCATCTGAACCTGCCACAGCCTGGACAGCTGATTTTGCTGATAGCCCATGGAAGAGCCACACGGCTTCCTCCTCCTAGTCTTCATCAGGGCCCTGGACATACTGATGGGTGTAGGAAGGGGGAAACCCTTGTAGAAAGACAGTTTGCAGCCTCTTCAATAACAGACAGTTTGGGGAGTACTGCACAGGGAAGGGCCCTTTCAATGCTAATCGACACTGAAGGACCAGACAGAAGTGGAGTTTGTATCTTTCTCCCATGAGGAGTGCAGCCATGCAGGTCAGTCCTGTGATCAGGAATTGGATGGATTGTGACATGTTTCATTTTAAAGATGGACTATGAGAAATCCTTCCCCAGTTACATTCTGCAAAAAAAAAGATCTGAGATTGAGCTGTTACAGCTAAATCTACATTTTACTGGGTGATGGGGCAGATCAGAAGGCAGGGAGTGAAAGAGGAGGGAAGAAAAAAAGCAAAATGCCTCATATTAAATTTTATTTTCTGCATGGTTATGCCCTAGATTCCTTTAAACACATGGAAAATTAGCATTTTCTTTATATGAGTATACAAAGTATCCTTTGTAACCGAATACTTGTTCTGGAACATCTGTTCTTCCTTTCATTAAAGATTACATTTTGTTTTCGTTATCAGGCTTTGTTGGTGCTGGCAAAATAAGGTGTGAGTATTTAATCTGCTTGCAGCTTTGTGTGTGAATTTATGATAGAAAAGAACTTTTCTCCAAGCTTGGGATATATCAAAGGCATTGTTTGAGACAGCCACTTTGCTGAGGGTTAAAAATGAAGTGTTTTAATATCTTCAAAGTACTCCTCTGGTTTATTGTCTCTACAGTATCTCTAAATGGAAGCATGGAAAGTTCACAGTTGGCTTCAGTCAGGATTTTTTTTTAATTATTTTTTACACTGACTGAGGTACAGGGATTATTTCAAATGTGTTATTCACTTTATTCATATGTTAGGGAATCCTTGTGATTTGTCACACCATGTGTTACCTATTTCTTTAGAAAACTACACCTCCCTTTGTGAGATTTCCAGCTTGTGTAAAAAGTTGCTGGAAAACAAAAAGCATATAAGGTTTCACTGTGTGCCTGAAAGACATGGTAAGACATGGGATTCAGGGGACATCTCACTTCCACAAGCAGCTTCTACATACACCCCTCTTTTCATTGTCAGACCCCAGTGCTTACAAGTACAAGATATTCCTTTAGATCTCTCTTGTTTGTTTCTTCTGAATTTTCACTTCAGGAATGGAGTACGTTTCATCATTGTTGGGTTACCAATAGCCAAATATCAGGCACATAAGCAGCACCATAAAGCTCTACAGTGCACATGTGGGTACAGACTCTGTGTTCTCCTGTCTCCAGAAGCCTTCCTGTCCTGGGGAATTTTGATTCTCAGACACTGCCAACCCTCAGAAGATTTCAGAGAGTAGCCTATGCTTATCAGCAAATTTTAATTAAAGTATGCCACGGCTCATGGATCAGCTACAGATACTGCAACTTTGTGGGTCACAGGCACCCCATGAAATCACTGATCCAGACAGCATTTTTATCTGCTAGCCATGGATAGGATGGTGAAAACTTTTATTCCTTTATTAAGCCTTTATTCCTTTTGAGGGGAAGGGAATAGTAGCTATTTTGCATTTTCAAAGCATAGTTCACCAGAGTGTGCCATTAATGCGTCATCTTTCTTTGGGAAGAGCTGTAATTCTTACTTTTTCATGGATACAGGAACCAATACTGGGAGTTGAGAGACTGTAACTGGATTGAGACTACTGAGACAAATAACGGCACTACTAAACAGCAGTGAGGGCTTTTAAGAGTGTCTCTTACTTGATAAGCATGCAGCAGAGACTTCCTTCAGTCCAGTCCCTGTGCTGCCTTCCTTGCACGGAACAACCGTTCATGCCAACACTGGGTCTCTTACGATCTGTAAGTAAAAACACTATATTGCAAGTAAAATCTCCTCCTCCCTGGATAGTTATGTAATATTTATTTTCTGTGTCACCTGTCCAGAACACTTGAGGATCTACCTTCTGAACCATTCTTCTATAGGGCACCTTCATAGCTTGCGCATTAACTGCCCGGGCTCTTAGTATCCAAATGGTGGGAGGGACATGCAATTTCCTTCCTTTCCATAATGTGCTGATGAGATCTTGCATAGTTTGCAGGCAGCCATGCTGTTCTTCACTGTGTAAAATCAGATAATTTTCAACTGGCCATTCAAGTAAAGCGCATCTTCCCAGATTAAGCTTTTCTTAAGCTTTGGTTGAAGACACTTAACATTTCTGTCACTCAAACAAAGTTAGCGTTAACACACTGGCAAACGTCTGAATGTTCTCATTTCTCAGTTGATAAGAATTTCTTTTGAAAATGATAAATCAGAATTTACTGCTACAGAAATTCATAGAGAATTATAACAATAATCACCCTCAAGACCAACGTCCCTGACAGTACTGTCAGCGTCCCTTCCATTTATCTTTTCATTTACTCTAAAATGTAATTCTCAAAATAGCACATGACAAAAGCACTCATCAGCTTCTCTATTTAGCTGAGAGCATTCAGGCAGCTGGCTCACTTTTTCTTTCCCAGATAGCATCTTTACTCTTCTGCAGAGTTCAGTGGGTGTGTAATGTGAAAACATATCCGTGGTATGAGTTGGCATGCAGATGAAGAATTTAAATATAGGTCTAGCTATTCTTGCCTTAAGCAAGCAAATGCCTTGGAACTAACTATATTCAGATACTTTAAAGTGCTGTACTTAGAAAATCTCATTGCTTTATTAAAGGTATAGAAGCAGAAAAAGTTGATTGTGTCTTAGTGTGCTTGCAGATCTCCACTGAGGAAGGAGCACTGTCATTGTGCTATACCAATAGCTAAGAGCACAGAATCTAGCCAAGATTCAGAATAAAACTTTCTTTTTTTTTTTTTTTTTTCAGAAGTTATAATGTAAATTGCTCATACTGGAAAAGCTACTACATACATGTAAATCCAAATAAAAATAAAAGTAAAAAAGTGATTAAAATGTGGGGACAGAGGTAGCCAATCATGTGAATTGAAAATTACCTTTTTCAAGGCAAGGACAACTGAGGATCAAATTAACCCTAATGTTCAAAGCCCACAGTTTTTACAACCCACAAATGTCCATAGTCCCACCTGGTACATGCAAGACAGACAGGAGAACAACTCATTTTTTATTGTTGTGATTGTTATTTTGTTTAATTGTTTGTTTGTTTACCATTTGTCTGTTATAGGATTGTGATGGGCTTCAAGCTGAAAGGAAATGTCTGAAGGTCCCTATGCTGCTAATATTACAACATCCATGGCATTTTCAAAATGCGGAGATGACAGTCCCCTAATTGCTGTATTCCTACAGCTGAAAAGGGCAAACACTGAGACAGAACTCTTCATGACAGACAAGGAGGCACTGAGCTAACAGTCAGTCAACAAAAGCAAGCATTACTCAATGATTTTTAGCTATAAAAACAATAAAGCCACAGTGGTTAATAGTACTTGAGAAGCTAAGAATGATCATAAGTTGAATGATGAGGTGTGCTGGAGGAAAAAAAAAAAAAAAAAACACTTTGAAAATATTAACATTTTAATTGATATTCTAAAAACAACATTTGGGAAAGCAAGCAAAAGACAAACTTTTTTTTTTTTTTCTTCCCCCAGGGGTGAGGGGGTGAGGGGTAGAGGGAAAGCCCAATAGCTAGCCTCAGGGAGAAAATGGAAACATGGAACTTGCTTAAGAAAGAGGAGTCAAAACTTATAAAAATGGGGGAAAAAAGAGAAAGTTGACAGGCTATGAACCTAGTAATTGTGGGAACCTGCCAAGAGAAGCAAATCCAGGTGAGTATAAAGAGCTTGGAAATGTAGATATGAACAATAAGAAGGCTTTGAATTACTTCTTTGTAATATCTAGAATAAAAGGAACCCTAATAGTAGGGTTGCTTTTTTTCTGCAGTAGAAAGGGTAAAATTATTGGTAAGACAGAAACAGCAGTTGTATTCAGGGTAAGTATGCTTACGTTGTCTAAATAAAGCAAGCTTTCTTAGAGCTTTCCTTGGCCCTGAGAAAACAGAGTATTAAAACTGATAGATTCTACTTCATCTATTATGAAGTAATAGATTTTAAAAAGTGATGTTTCAGCCATATGAATTATTCTACATGATAAACCACCTTATCTACATTTGTATGATCAAAGTATTTAAGGACAGCAGTAAGATTGATGAAAAGTTACTGCTTGCATTTGCATTCATGAAATTCTTTTATGGAAACAAAGAAAGCAGATTTAATTTGAATAGATAAGAAAGAAAGGGTGAAAAAAAAAGTGAAAGAAGAAAAAAGGAGCAGCTCAAAATGATTGGTACAGAACTCACACACACAAAATCACAATATTATTTATTTATTTATTTTTAGTACTGCAGTCAATAGACTTTTCCAGCTTTGATGGTTAAAGACTGAGCATTTAAGAGGTAGGAAATAAAGGTGATAACACAATGCTGCAAGTCCAAGCCAGACAGGAAGAAAAAACTTTGTTCCCTAACTCTTTCAGTAGGACTGCAGAGCTACATTATTCAGTCTGTCATCGGCATTCCCCTTGCAGTTCAGACTTGTTTAAAGTGTTGCTAGAAAAAGACTTGGCACCTCGGTATGATGCCAGCTAGACTCAGTAGCACATGTGGAACATCTTTCTGTGAGGTAGCTGCACCTGATCTTCTGTCCGTTCCAGAATTTGTGGTTGTAAAATCAGCTGTATATGCCACGTTCAAATGAGAAGAGCTGAAAGTTGCATTTGATCTGACAATTTCAGTCACAGCAGATATCAAAATAAAATTAATTCTGATATTTAGTATTTTATTTTAGGAAGGGATCTTATCTTGCAGAATGAAGCAGCATTCTTTTGAAAAGGTGGCAAAACCACAGTATTGATTACCTAGGAAGTTTTAGGCTTATCATTTTTACCTGTTACTTGTAATGTTAACTTTTTTGCTGAGAGTGAATAGAAGGACTAGCAGACACATTTCACTGTTTAAAGAAGAATTTAACTAAAGCATTGCTCTGTCTTGTAAACATGTTTGTTCAAATGTCAACCATGAAATGACAGTAGTATGCCTCCACTTTGGCTGAGAATGCCAACAGAGCTGCCATTACAGCACAGAGCTCAGATGACTGAATCCATCCTTCTTTTTCACCTCCTACTGCTCAGGCACTGCTCGCCAAAGCTGTATCTACGCTGAGAGCATCAGCTCTGGGGAGTGATTGCTGGGTGCAAGGTGAGCAGTGCATGTGGCTCATGTCTGCTCCTATTAGGGTTTGCTCCCTTTACATCAAATTAGCCTGGGACATGTTATGCAGGCCTTCACCACCATTTTCCCCCAGTTTCATCCTCCAAGCTGTACTATAGGAGGTTCAGACTAGGCATTAAGAAAAATTTCTTTACCGTGAAGACACTGGAACAGGCTTCCTAGTGATGTGGTTGATGCCCTGAACAGGTTGACGATATTTGTAGGTCCTTTCCAGCTTTAACTATTCCATTCAGTACTTTTATATTAAAATGAACAAGATCATTGTTACTTTTACTCTTCAAAATGTCTGCAATAATAGTGCACCTCCCCTCAAATGTTATTGGATAAGTTTTGCATACTCTGTAGTGTGACAGATGTCATGCAAAGGTGTTTACTGGAAGGGTTCCTGATGTTGAACTACCTCCAAAATCAGGCTATGTCTTGGAGACAACTATTCTAAATTGCTCAGCACAGATCCAGAGAGCCAACAGCTCTGCAGAAGATGAGGCACAATGCCATGCAAGCTCATGGGCCCTTTTATTTTACTTAGAAGCATGAACTTTAACAAGACCAGTTAGTTTCAAATCACCTCAAGTCTCTTGCACCACCTTGCAGCATCTAACATGACTGGTCCCTGCCTTTCAGCATTAAGTGCTGGTTTACATCCTTTTACTTTTGGCTGGCTGACTGACAGCTAGCAGGAGCCTTCTCTACGCAAGTCAGTAATGTTGGAGTTCACTAGTATCCCTGCCCAATATTTCACCTACAGACCAAGGACTTACTGAACATTAAGGATGAGCTTCTCCATTTTCCTAAAGATTTCTTCTACATCTTCCACATCAGCACAAAATATAGGACCAGGTAGACTGTCCTGTTCCTGATGCACCCATTGAGAGAGCAAAATTAGATCTTCAGAGATAAAATGTTTTTTCATCTTTCTCTGATTATAGAAAACATATAATATTTTCCCACAGAGTTATCTTATTTTACCCTTTGATTCTTTGATTTTATTTTTAAAGGTTGTGCAGGAGTTGTTTTTTTTTTTTCTTCTTTTTTTTTTTCATTATTATTATTTATTTATTTATGGCGTTACCCTGTGGGACCTAGAACAGGCTCTGTGTGTGTGTGGTGCAAACAGCAAGGCATCTGAGAAAATGTTTGCTAATCATATCATGTTATGAACTTCTGGAGGGTTCCAAAGTATGTAAGGGCTGTGTTAAGGCTGGGCAGTAATATCATATGCCCCTCCAGTCTAAATAAAGCAATAATGAAAGATCAAAATAAGGCCTTTCAGAATATTGCATTTTACATTTGCTTATCTCTACATCTTGGGAACACAGTCTTTTGTTTCCACTTAAGGGCCTTCCGTTCTTATGCAACCATTTACTGGAAGAGTTCCCATCCCACCACTGAGTTAAATTTCACTCTCACTTGCACCCATACAACATTTGTTGTAGTGTACATATTCTTTCTGTCTCCAAAATCATGCTAAAATTAAACAGCAGTGGATATTATTTATAAAACTGCATTCCCATAGATTTTTTTTTCTCTCTCTCTGATTTACAGCGAAATTCAGACATTTATATATGAAGAGTAGTATTTGAGAACATGATTGCAAGCAAAGAACAATTGAACAAAGGAAGAAGTCTTAAGAGGGGATTTCAAAGACTGTTGATGTACTGTGAATGAAAGCTGTATAGACTGCATTGGGGACCAGAACTGTCATAAAACATCTATAGGAAGTGCACAGATTTTGACTTTAAAATACCATCGCATGCAAGTAAGTGATAGAACAGCATTTCTGGTTGGGGTACATCCCATATAATGTTGATCATCAAGGAGTTGTATGTGCAATCTAGGCAGGTTGTCTAGATTCAGCTTATCTTATCTTAAAGAGGAAAGAAATATTACCCACTGTGAAAATCTCTTTCCACTGAGGGAAGCAAGTGTTTAATACTGTCTAGGTGGTAATTTCTAGATAGATAAAAATGGGCCTGATGTATCCTGCCTTTTGGAATGGGTTACACCTAAACACAGTGGGAAGCTTCCATCTTTCTCTTCCATGTATATGTTTGCATATCCATAAAGAAATGTCTTCCGAGAAAGAGAAAACATTGGAATACAATTGTTTATGTAAGACAATGTCTTAAAGGTAGCATGCGTGGGATCCATCCAAGTGATCATGGTTACCTGTATCTAATACATTTAAGTTCCTAATGTAGCCAGTAAAGATCTAACCACTGAAACAAGGTTCATCTACCCAAACGTAGGCATCTATTTTAGGAGACATGAATCCCACTCTCAGTTTTATTAACTGGCTTAATTTCCTTTGACCATCTAACAAACTGGTTTGGATGTGCTTATTTGCACTGCAGAGATCTGCATTTGAACAGGACAGATCTTAATGTTTTAATGTTTTAATGAATTTACCTTTGCTACTTATACTAACAGACACAACACAGAGGAAAATTTGATACAACATAAAATGCACTTTTTTTCCTAGCATCAATTAATTGTTTCCAGCTTCCAAATTCAATAATTTGTTGGTGACACTAGGGAAAAACTGGGAATAGCTGATTTCATTTTGGGATTAAAATGAGAAAGGCCACAATAGTGGCCAGTAAAAATGTTTCCAATTTATATTGAAAGATAAAGATCCAGTCCTTCAAAGTGCTAATTCCCAGCTCTCAGAGGCTCAGCACTTCCCACTGTCTCTTCAGTGAGGATTGTATGTGCTGAATCTTTCCCAGAAGAGATTAAACTTAATTGCTCCAAGGACCTTGGAGTCAGACTAAAAGCATCAAACTGCCCACAGGCCAGTTATAGAGCCTAAATACTAAACTACTAAATCAAATTTGCTTCAGTGACTTGGAAATTCTCGATAGGAGTAACATCCTTTTACCCAGGAAATTAGGCCTCCCAATTTATGACTTTGTTAAATATTTAGTCATGAATTAACAACACATAATACCACACTAAAACATTCCATTTGAGATCAGAGACTAGAAAGTTTATTTGAGCCTGCAATCCTGTTTGACAAGATTTGTAGCATGCATTTACAAAGCCGGTAGGTATATTCCCAATGGTACAAAAATGTTCCCCATTGAACATGGATATGCACACCATCCATTTTATGACACATTTTAATTCTGCTTTTTTCGGAATTTTGTAACTTGATGACAAAACATGTTTAACATGACCTAGTAGGAAACTAGACATCAAAAAAGCAAAAAAAAAAAAAAAAAAAAAAGAGGTTTTGTCTACCATCACTTTCAGAAAGTTACTTTGGGGAATTTGATCAGTATATTTCAAGTTTTGAAACACATCCATCAAAGAGCATGGCAGCAACCTTTTTGTAGTTATTTGGATTCATCCAAGGATACTTCTGAGGCAAATGGAAGGAAGAAGAGCTGAAACAAAGAGATCACTTGGGCTGTAGACAATTTAGTTATTTATTTCCCATTATTATCTTGAATGAATCTGCGATTGCCCTGTATACGAGGATGTTCTGTTGCAGTAAGTGCAGACTTCCATATCACTTAAGGGCTTTGCTGCAGCTGTTCCCCACTGGTTAGGGGAACAAACAAGCTATCTGCCTTTAAGTACGTGGGCATGTGGCAAGATCAGCAGAGGTTTCTTCTCCTCACCTACAAAAGCAATATTCATCTTGGCATTTACTTACTTATGAATGTTTGACTTTGCAGATTTATTTGTGTATTAATCTAGCAAGAGAAGGAGTAGAAGTATCAGAGAGAGGAAAGAGGGAATGTTAATGGAAAATCTTTGGTTTTTGAAAAAGGAAACTAACCTCCTCCAGCAAATCTATGATGTAGCATTATAGCGACCCATACAGTTCATCACCAAAGTTTAGATCTTTGTGTCCTTTTTAGTTAGTAGCACATTTGTCAATTTTTGCATAAATCAAGAGAAAGGAGCAGAGACATATTTGCCAGCAGTAATTAAAGCTGACAATAGACCAGTCTCAGAAATCCTGAATCATCCCACACTCTATTTGTTATAGACCCTTCTGACCACATCCACATTTTGCTCCTCTTCCTCCTTGTCCAGACAGGACAAAAATCTCTATTTCAACACTATTATTTTCTTCTGGTCACCTTCAGGCCACATTTTTCTCCTCTCAGTCCTCACCACTATTTGTATTAGTCATTTTGCTGCTTCATATTAGCTAAGAGCAAAAGAGACTGTCTTCTCATGGCTCTGGTGCCACAAAGGCCCTTATCAACCAGGTGACAACTTGCAGAAGAAACCTAGCTTGCTTTTTGGTCTTTAAGAAGAAATATTCCCTCACCCATCGTCACCCTGTCTCCTCGTATACGACAATGGAAGTTCAATGCTTCTTCAGCCAATCTTCAGAAAAGTTATGCCAGCTTTTGTTGGGGGCCAGAGGGCACCATAACATCCAGCCTCACCCGCATCCCTGCCCATTGCCTTAGGAGCTCCACTGAAACTCAGGTCTGAGCCCCCACCTTGCCTGAGCCATGCTGTAGGTGTGCCTGTCACTGGTCTTGTCTCATAGATGAATCTGGCACCTGTGCTGTACGTACTTTGTCTCTGGATGAAGACCTCCTATATATGTTGTAGACTGACTCCAGCCCTGTCTTGATGTGGCACTTAGGGACATGGTTTAGTGGGTGACATTGGTGATAGGGGAATGGTTGGACCAGATGATCTTGAAGGTCTTTTCCAACCTTAATGATTCTATGATTCCATGACTCCTTGTGCATCAGACTGTTCTCCCTCAATGGGACTCGGTCCTGGTTCATAACGTGCCATGTGGGGAGATGTTGATGGACCCTGTAAGCAGCCCCCTGCTCTGTCTGCTGTGCTCAGCCCCATGGGACTGTGCCACAAGAGCAGCACACAACCCCCCACATACCAAGTATGTGTTTAATGTGGGGTAATGAACCTTTTAATCAGGGTAATGAGCTCAGATGTTATAATTTCTGTTTCCTCTTCTAGAATTTGCCATATATTTTTTAGCAGATGAGGAGTGAAACCACCATACCAGAGTCAAAGGTATAACAACCTGCATATATTATTACTGCTGGTGGAGCTGAGAAGAAAGGCTTTATCTGAAGCGGGATACAGCATAAAACACAGGACACAGGTCCTTGACTTAGAGCTGTGGATTGTATTAATCCATCTTAATTTGAGGGCCTTAAAACAACCACCTACATTAAGAGAATAAACTTAATTTGTGTCTCTCCATAAGCAATTACAAGAAGCAGGCATTTCCAAAGACCAAATCAATGTAGTTAAGACTAATTACAGTTAATTGCTTTGTGAAACACGATTGTTCCTCTCCAACTCAGAAAACGCTGACTCCCTGAATAGACAAGGAGAGAAATCATTCCAATGGTGAAGACAGATAACTGTCTTAGCTTACTTGCAGGAGCTTGTCTGAAAATAACCTGAATTATTTTTTTAATCAAAATTTAACATTGTAAAAACTTAGATGTTTAGTCTAGACTAGCTTTGCAGGCTTTTGTATAGTTAATAGAGAAAAATACACACTTTTGAAAGCCCTAATTAAACCCTAAAATTAGTATTATAAACAAGTGGGATGAATTGTCCTCTCAAAGTACCAATCCCCTTTCATTAAGCTGAAAGAGTTGAGGATGATTACATTCTTAATATAATCACCTAAAATAAATTGCTAAATTTCAGTGGAATAATCCTGACCAGAGCATGCTGATGTATAGCAGAGTACCCCTGGACATACTAGCTCAGATCTGCAAGTGTGATTACTGCTTTACTGTGGCAAGGCAAAACAAAGTCTGCTATCCAGCTGAGAGAATTACCTGTGCTTAATGACAGAAAAGACAGTGCCCATGAGGATTCTTTCATGCTCTATCAGCTCTTCAGCTTGTTTTGTTGGAACTACAGAAGTAGCTCCTTATAGTTTACTGCTGCATGCTGTAGATCTATATCTAGAGCTGTGACACTCTCCTGACTCCTTTGTGGTGCCAGGAGTGTGATAAACTGAAGCATTGCTGCTCTTGACAGTATGTGCAATGCTTGGGCAATGGTGCCTGACATCAGAAAACATCTGCCTTCTCAGTGTGCCCAGGGTAAAGGAAGGAAGCTTTTTTACAGACGTGTTCCACCAGGTATGATACAGTGAGTTGTCTCTCCGTGGTCCTCTGTGGTGCTGGTCCACTGCAGACAAAATTTCCTTCACAGTAAATGAAATATATGAAATAGTGCTTAACAGTAACAAATTAAACAAACAAACAAACAAATTAAAATATACATAAATTACAAGTTATCTTATTCAGAAACACTCTAACACGAGACGACTTGGCAAACTACACAAGATGCATATATTTGTCCAGGAAAATAAGCTTCTGAAGTACTGAAGGTATATTTCCTGAGAATATTAAAGGAAATATTTTAGATATGATAAAAAGGACTGTAATGCCTGTATGATCATAATCAGACAGACTTCTGAAGGCTATCTCTTCCCTCCATGAAATGAAAGAATAACTCTGAAAGTCTATCTCATTCGCTGTTGTTATTGACACTGCATGTTTGTGTGTGTGTATATGAAATGGTCAACATACTTAAGGCTGGCCACAAGCCAGCACGTGTGTGTACATGAGAAAAAACAGAGCTTCACTCTACAGTAAAGGCACTGGCAAGGTTATCAGCCCTTCCATTTGTTCTTGTGCCTATAAATAGACGGTAACTTTTAGTTACTGTAGAATCCCAACTATTATACAACCTTTGAAGGGGAAACTCAGGAGTAATAGCCTGGGCAGTAACAGCTAAACTATTTTGCCAAATTAGTTTAAAGCACTAAAATACCGTGTCTAGAATTATTAATTCTCAGTCTCTCAGGTAAATGTAAAAAGAAAGCTTTGCTCTTTGCTTGGCTTACAAATGTAAGAGAAAATGCAAGCCTCTTTGTAGTCACCCTTGGATTTTTAAAAATAAAATAAGCAGAAACGGGGAATTACTTTTCATTGTAACTGCTATTTCTGAGCCCTCTGCTGGCAAGGATCTTTCTAAAATAGGTATTTTCAATTTAACACAAAAAGTGTGGAAGAAACAAATTACTCATACACAAATGATCACTAATGATTCACGTCAAAATCTCACGCTGTCTATGCTGCAATTCCTTTTCCAGGAAAAAGCTATCTTCTTTTAGTTTCCTAAGACACTGTTTGTTTTGTTTTGTTTTTCCTCCCTCCACCCCCAATTTAAAGAACTGTCAGCATTTCATAGACAAAAAGAAACCATCGTCTGTTAACACCTCGGGTGCCCAGCTCTTTCTTCAGTTCTACCCTCCCACCTGCCCTGATCCATAGATCCTTCAGATCTATATTTAACAGTCTTTGTTTTGCAGCCTTCAGAAGCCCTCATGCATCTCCACAGAGCACGAATCTGTGTGGTTTATCAAAGGACCATGATCCAGTCAAATCTGAATGCATTATTTCAATTCTTTCCAGCTGTTTCTCATAAAGTGTCAGGCATCCTTAGTCATTGCTGGCATTACCAAATCCCAGATCCTACTGAAATTACATGGAATATTTTACTACTTCTCCGATCTTCATCAGGCCCAAGCAGGCTTATCCTTAACATGCAGAGCAAATTAGTGATATATCCCTGGGACAGCTTCCTGAGCAAGAAGGGCTCCTTTGTCCTCTTTCCTTCAGAGCTCAGGTGTCTGACCTCAAGGATCAGGCTTGAGCTGGACTGAGTGCAGAAATGGCTGTACTGCTCATTTCCACGCTTCCTCTAGTTGGTAATGTTTACAGCTCCTGTCTGGCTGGACTAGAGGCATAGCAGAGTAGCTGAAGCCAACAGTGGTGTGAGTGAAGAACATGAAGGAAGAATAAGATGATGAGAGCAACAAGTGCTTGCTGCAGGTCAGACACCAGATGAATGAGAGTCACTGGGCAAACTGGCAGCTGAGCTATGGGTTGAGGTTTTTTTTGTGTGCTTTTTTGTTTGTTTGTTTGTTTTTCTTTAACATTGAAGGAGAAGACCTTAGATGGTTGGTTTTGTTTGTTTGTTTATTCCTAGTAGGCTAAGGCAGGAAGGGTCAGCGGATCTTGTTGACTGCTGAATCTGATAGTAGTGAAGAAGAGCTGAGTCCCTGGCCTGAGCTTTTTCTTTGCCAGGAAGGTTGGCTGTGTGTCTTTGGGGGGTGGCTCTATTAGTTGATTTACATTGAACACAGGAAAGGAGGATCTGAGACAATATGAAGGGTGGGATTCTGATGCCTAAACATGCCCAGTGACATTTTTCTTGGATGCCTTTGTGTATTCTGTCTTGCCTTTGCTGCTCCGGAAGGTGGTGTGTACTATTCAATAGGCCCTGTGTCATATTTACTAGCCCAGTATGATGTCTCAAATACCAGAGGCATCTAAGATAGTGCTAGACACTTTTGCTTAGGCGCTTGAATCACTCTCAGGGTCTCTAACAAACAAGTCTGGGGGAGAGGGAACATGGAATCAAGATATAAAATGCTAAATAATTGATTTTACAGCATTTTTACTTTATTTATTTTTAAAGTAAATGAGGTTTTCTATCAACATTTCCCAAGAGAGCATACTACCAGCATGACATGCTACATAAGTACTGCCAAAGTCTAACAAATGGACAGACCAACCCTTGAGAGATAACTGAGGGTGATCTGATCAGCCTCAGATCATTCACTCTAACTGCTTGTTAGGGCAGAAATTTATTGCTAGAAGTAAAAGCAGATCAGATTGGGAGAGTGGGGATGTTTATATGTGTGTGCCCTTGGGAGGAAGGGAAGTGAGTAAAGTTCAATCAGTTCTCTCATGAGCCCTACAGTCTACCGCTCATGTTGGCTCTGGTTTATGATATTCTTCTAGCAACTGTATGTCCTTTTGCTCAAAGTCAAGGTAAAAGGAGGATTTGACGAGCAAATCAGGGTTCATCAAACAAAATATACTATCTCAGCCATCACCCCTTTCCTGAACATAATCTTTCTCAGCTGTGGAGACAAATAGAACTTCCTTAGCAGTCCTCTTTTCTGAGGGCACCAAAATAATCAGACTTGTCACATGAGAATGCTCACATTGGGGCTGGTAGGCAACCAGACAGGAAAAAAAAAAAAAAAAAAAAAAAAGATTATGCATTTTGGCCATATATTGGCAACATTTTGGATGCTTTACAGAAAATTCAGTCAGTACAGTCCTGGAATTACTCCAGGACAGTCTATGTGACCCCTCCAGGCAAAAAGCAGGATGCCATTGTTTAGTTGGCACATTGGCACGTAAGGCAAGAGTTTAGCAAGGATTGCTAAGATATGCATCTAAGAACCTTAAACAGCACTTCTGCAATACAGCTCAAACTGCATATTTGCACTGAAGCTCAGCAAGATTAGGAAACATTTATTTACTCTTATTCTCTAGGTTTTTTTTCAGTGGGAAACACTGATACAGGAAAATGTATTTAGAATGTAAAGGAAAAATTAACAAAACACTACTATTTAATGAATCTAACTCTGCGTAGTGGGTCCTGTACATCTACTGCTTATAACAAGGAATGTTTCACATAAAGCTGACTTCACTTATTATGTATATGCACATGCATATGTATATGTATATGTATATTATTGTATATACCTATATATATATATAACGTATATTATATGTATATATGTAAATGTATATTGTTATGTATTTTGTTTCTTTTGAATCTTCAGATCATGTATTTTGTGACATTGTCTATTTCCTGTGCAGAAGCCTCTTATTAATACAAGACACCTCCTTAAAAGCCTTTTATTAATACAAGACACCTCTTTAAAAACAGCCAAGGAGCACAGTTCTGATATTTATCATGAGGACAGAAAGCCATATTGCTAATTATCCTGTCAGACAGTCCTGTTTGGAAAGAAATGGGAGTGGATACGAGATATAGCAAATAAATAATAAAACAAAAACTTAAAAATGCAATAGCCAAAATCTAGGAAAAAAAATACCCACTGATAACACAGTTGCATTCTGATTTCTGCAAAGTCCAATTAGGGGCAACATCAATCCTTCATGCAAGAATAAGCAAGAATATTATAGAAGGAACCACTCTTGAGTGGCTACAATTTTTGATGATGTAGCCACTATTTTAAAAGTAAATGATGGACAAGAACATTCTTTTTGACATGGCCTTGTTTCTTATATAAAGAAATATCCTTTAAAAGTTTATGACATAAATACGTTTTAGCATAGGCAGCCTTCTTTATCACTGCAGTTTCTCCTGGGCCAAGTCAGGTGGATCTGTTCCCATCAAAGAGAGTTTAACTGACATCTCAGCCTTTAGACTGTATCATTAAGGATATGGGATTTAGCATGTCCCTCCTAGAGGGCACCATGTGTGCATGGTTGCTTAGAGGCAGAGTAGAGGTTTTGATCTGCACTGTCTCTATTTATGATTGACTAGCAGAGATTGCACAGCCTCCCCAGGCAATCCCCTTTGTTGCATTAGACAAATAGGTATTTGGTCTAGGTTGAGTTAATCCCACCCTGGGGCAGGGAGGTGGACTACCTGACCACCTGACATCCTTTTTAGTCCTATTTTTTCCTACAATTTTGTGATTCTTTCCTGATAAGAAGGCTGGTGGGCTCTTCAAAGGGTTAGGCACTGGAAAGAGATGAGGACGAAAGACTGAAGCTGCAATTGTGTTTGGAAGCTTAAACTTCTTTTATTTCTTTGGAAGATATGTTCTTAAATGATTCTGTGGAACAAAGACCAAACCCAAATTTGAGTATTACTTTATCTTGAGTAATGTAAGGGAGACAAAAAAAGACAAAAGGAAGATGTCAGGATCCCTTAACTCTCCTAAAATTTCTGCATGATCCTCTTTCTAAAGGTCTCCATCCTTTGCCAATTTCATTTACTGTTTGATATCCTATCTGGTCCATCAATACGTAGTCTCTATGTCATGACTGATTCAGCTTTTCCCAAATCAAGAAATCCAGTTATTACTAATGTATTCATGCTGCCTAAGTCACACAAACTACCCACTTTAGAAGCCTATCTTAGCCATCACTACCACATCTCCTGTCTGGGTGGCCCTAAACAGTGGGTAGGCCAAGTCACACATCCCTTTCTTAAGCTTATTAATGCTTACAATAAATAAATAAATGTATCTTGTGTAATTATAGTTATAAATTCATCCCCTACTATTTATTTATTTTTTTCACTTTCTGCAAATTTAAAATCTTATCCTTTAACTAGCCCAAGCAGTGGCCACCAAAACCTACCATTTGGTAGATTACTTCACGGGAAATATGTCATATTTAGGACCTTTCCCTCTATGTTTTAAACTATATTTGTATTTTGTTAATTAAGCTTTTTTTTTTTTTTTCTGTTGTTGTTTTCCTGACAGTTTCCACTCCTCATTGAGTGGAAAAATCCCATACTCCCAATAGCTGTGAAGCTATCGTAGTTTTCTCTTTTAGTACTTTTTTTTCCTATAAGCAATTTCATATATTTTATAATTCTATCTGTCACTATTAGAATTCCCTTTATTTTGTCATTGTCCTCGTGGTAAAATGATGTCATAACTTGCAGAAGGATGCAAATAAATAAATAAATAAATAAAACAAAAATTACCTGAGGTATGGTAAGACCACAAATTGTGCAGAGATAGATACTCTTACCTGTATAGTTCTTGCAGGCTTAAACCTCTGACTATTACAACTGCAGTTTAATTTATGCATTATAATCTACAATGCTGAGTTATGTCTGTCAGCAAGTTACCTGACTAATCATATTTCTATAGAATACTATTAAAGTAGCTACAACTCACTAGGTTTCTTCTGGTGTTGATTCAGAAATAGAAAAAGGTTTCTGAAGGACTTATTTCAGATTTAACACCATTATTATTATAATATAAATTACCATACTTTGGACTGTTACCAATCCTTGAAACTGGGTCTCCCTAAGGTCAGTTCATATTCACAGTTGCCTGGCATATCAAGAGACTTACATAAAAGGTTTTAAGCTTTTATGATCTCTAAAAAAATACTTATCAAGGAAGCTATAATATAAATAAAGCAAAATGCTTCTAATATGAAGATCTGACCATTACAGCATTCATGTAAATGCTTTTTATAGTATTTCAACTATTGTAATTCATAGTCAGAAACTATTTCAAGTATTCAGAGAAGTTATAATGCAATTTTATTGTACATTTACAAATCACTTTTAAATAATTTAGGAGTGTCCAGGGCTGTCTCACGTTGAGATCTTTGAGCCACAATTTCTAAGCAATTTCTCCTGATAAATATTCATGTGAAATACATTCATGGAATTCCACTTTTTTATTCAAAGTATATGCTTAGGGCTCATATTTAATCTTATCTGTAGGAGTACAAAGCAGACATATTTCCAACACAATCACTGGTATCAGAGTTAATTTCACAACAATTTTAACATCATTTACAGTGAAGTAAGAAATGGGGGTTACACTGAATTGTCTATGTTTATGGTGAACGTACCCACCTTCCTAAATTTTCATTAATTTATGAAGAAAATATATATATACTTATATATATACCTATTTAAAATTCAATTTCAGGCTCAAATTAAGTGAATTCTAGGAACATTTATTGCATTGACTCTAAAGAGAACCCAGTGTAACTCTCTCTAATGCAGAAACCTACATTCAGTTAGATGAATTTTGTTCCTCAATTCACATTCTCAGTTAGAGAAAATTATCATGACATCCAGATGCAAGAGACTGAATAAAATCCAGAAGAGCAGAAAAAGGGCATTCTTGAACTTAGTAACAGAGAGGCTACAGCATGCTGGCACCTTATGGATAAAAAATATGTCCAATCAGCACAGTTCGTAAGCCTGGGATCAAGAACTGATCAACCAAGAAGGAAAAAGTTTGCTTTGGCATGGCATAACAAGTTTAGTATGTGATCATACATCCCCACATGTTATTTTGACTGTATATCTTGATGTCCTTCCCCTTTGGCAGACGGAAGCTGTGTCTCTTGTGGTTTCATGTAAAAAGACCTGGTTTCAAGTTACCCAGCATTAGAGAACGCTGATTCAATCAGATGATTATATTACCAGGAGTGAATCTCTGCCAGGAAAATTTTCAAAAACTACCTTTCACAAACTGTCATCATATTTGTTAGGCCAATGTCACATGAATCAAAGCATTTTAGTATTGTTATTTCCAAATAAATTTTATATAATTTTTATACAATATTCAGATATTACTTTTCTACAGCATTGATAGTAAAAAGTGTATTTATTTCAAGTGAAATATTGAGATGTGGCTAGCAGTTAGGAAGGTTGCTTTTAAACTCATCTGTTTACAAATCTGTGGAGTTAGTTGATTATGATCTAGATGTATAGCCTCGCAATAACAGTTGTCTTCATTTTGACTACGTTACAACTAGGGTATTAAATTAAACTTAAGATGTTCCTTTCTGAATTAGCAGCCTCTCTTTTCCAGACTCTTCCTAAGATTTGTCCAATAATAGCAAAATAATGGCTGGACCATTGGTTTTACTGAACAAGTACAGCATTTGTAAATTAATCTAAGATGCGATGTATCTTACAGCATTCATGAAAAGTTTGCTTTTGTACAGTTTGTTAGATTGTATTTCAACATGGTGTTAATCTAACAGAGATGCTATTTCATCCCGAGATTCTGCTTCTTTCCCAAAAGTCGAGTAGATTTGGTAAACTAGAAGGCTATCTAACACCATATGACTGTGTAAATCAGGCAACACAGGTAGCCTGCACCACTTCCATACAGCTAACCCATTTGGGTAAGCACTAATAAAATTGTATATGTATGTATATGCCTATATACATATTTATGCATATGTATATTGATATCATAAAAGATCACTCTTGGTAGGGCAGACTGTCCAATTCCATATTCAGCATAGTCTACCGGTGGTCATGCTTTTGTGGTGTGTAATGTGCAAAATTTCAGATATGGTTGCACCCAATATTGAACACTGTAGAAAAGCAAGAACAATATGAAATGCACTGTGTTTCACTGTATTTCACAAGTTACCTTCCAGAACCATCTGTTTCTCTTAAGAAATATTTGTTTTGACTACTGTAATTTCAGGGTACTTCAGAGACTCTGAAATAGTCTCCTGTGTAGAGATTGTGCCTTTTCTATCATATAAAAAAAAAAAAAAAAAAAAAAAAAAAAAAAAAAAAGATTAACTGCAAAAATGTAAAAATTAGTCATGTATTATAAATGTTTTTTTCAGGCTCCCCACTATATACAGCTAAGCACTGCTAGAGGGTGATTCAGTCCTCTCGTCTTTGATAATCTCATCTTTAGAATCATAGAATCATAGAATATCCCAAGTTGGAAGAGACCCTTAATGATCATCAAGTCCAATTCCTGACACCGCACAGGTCTGCCCAAAAGTTTAGACCATGTGACTAAGTGCATAGTCCAATTGCTTTTTAAATTCAGACAGGCTTGGTGAAGTGACTACTTCACTGGGGAGCCTGTTCCAGTGTTCAACCGCCCTTTCGGTGAAGAACCTCTTCCTGATGTCCAGCCTAAACTAAACTTCCCCTGCCTCAGCTTAACACTGTTCTTGCAGGTCCGATGACTGATGTTTACAGAAAATAGATCACCTGCCTCTCCACTCCCTCTCACGAGGAAGTTGTAGACTGCGATGAGGTCTCCCCTCAGCCTCTTCTCCAGGCTGAACAGGCCCAGCGACCTCAGCCACTCCTCGTATGTCTTCCCCTCTAGGCCCTTCTCCATCTTCATCGCCCTCTTCTGGACACTCTCCAACAGTTTGATGTCCCTGTACCATGGTGCCCAGAACTGCACACAGTACTCGAGGTGAGGCCACACCAGCGCAGAGTGGACAATCACCTCCCTCAACCAACTAGCGATGCTGTGCTTGATGCATCCCAGGATACGGTTGACCCTCCTGACTGCCAGGGCACACTGCTGGCTCGTATTCAACTTGCTGTCAACCACAACCCCCAGATCCCTCTCTGCGCGGCTGCTCTCCAGCTTCTCGTCACCTAGTCTGTACATATATGAAGGGGTTGCCCCATCCCAGGTGCAGGACCCGGCACTTGCTCTTGTTAAAGTTCATGCGGTTGGTGACTGCCCAGCTCTCCAATCTGTCTAGGTCTCTCTGCAAAACCTTTTCACCCTCATCTGAGTCCACAACTCCTCAAAGTGGAGTGGAAAAAACTCCTCAAAGTTAGGGTGGAAAGAATCATCTTTTAGGCGTTTCTACCTGATTTCATCCCTATGGTTCATCTGCCCTACTCACCCAGGCTTTTCTTGTAGTAAATGGAGATAGAGAGGTTTCCAGAGCATTATTCATTTTATTATAAAATAGATATCGAGGGTAGGTCTTTCTTTTCTTTCCATTGATCAAAACAGGAGCCTGGAGTGACAGGCACAGAAGTATCTTTATTGTAGTTATTAGAAGCTAGGTGTAATGAGATGTTTCCATTCAGGCCTACCCTGTGGGAGTTCACTCATTTGAAAGGGTTTGATATTTTTGTGGACAGTAATAAAAGCTCCCAGGAGTATTTCCTTTCTCCTTCCCATAACTTGTCTAATTTGCAGGGCTGAGATCAAGGCAGCTGGGTCTCCAGTCATTAGATTGGAAGATAATGGGTTCCTCCTTTTGAGCTTTTAATCTTGCATAGAAGGCCCTTTGCTAGTCTAGCTTTACTGGGAAGGACAGAAGGTGTCCCCAAACTGTTCTGTAGCATGGCAGTTCAGATAAAAGGGAGAAACAGCTTAAATCCCGTTTGACTGCTAAAAGCATAAAATCCACCTCTTGTGGCTCCTTACTGGGAGCTCTACTCCTACATATTAACCTTATCACTTCTTCCTTAAAACAGATAAAAAAGACTTTATGATATATCACTGATTATCTGTTCCTGGCACCTTCATATAAAAACAGCAGCAACAATGAAGTCACACTGGACAACATTCTGGACTCGCTGACTTCAGACTGGAGAACAAAGCAAGCAGGTTTTATTCTCAGCTTAAAATTTCACATCTGAAGCTAAGAAGTCCTAATGTGTTCATGGAAAAACAGATATATGAGCAAATTCTGTACCTCCGACAGCTACAGGTTTAAGAAAAATGAGGTGTTCAAGTGAGAGAATAAATTTAACTTTTACAAATCCAAAATATTTTATGAGATGAAACATTGTAAAATTTCTGGGACATTTAAACATGTTCTCAGCTAAGATTGACCACTCAGGACAACACTGTGTTGTGATCCTTACTGGCCTTTTACCAATACATAGTAAGGGGGAAAAAAGCAAGCCTAAACTAAAACATGTAATGATAAGTAACACATTAAAGAGATTAAGTTTATCTTATAAAATAGTGGCCTGGAATACTGCTTGTAGAAACAGTGACTTACTTTGTAAAGATTTTGCTTGGATTCAAATGATCTTGTAGATGAAAGATACTAAGGCAGGAGAATTCTCCTGTGGATACATATGATGTCTTTGCTGCTCATTTGGACCTTCAGTATGGGATTTAATGTAATGTGAACTGACCAAAATAAAATAAAACAAAATAAAATAAAATGTTGTTTACTAGGGCATAAGAATACATACAGAATACCAAAGGTTTAAACAGTAGTGGGAAAATCTGCCGTGTTTGGAAATGCTGCAAAGATACAAAGGTGCTTGTCTGGGTACAGGATAATCACAGGCTCTTTCAAGCAGCCACCTGTTTTAAGGGTCCCAACATTGTTTATAGAAATTTAGTGACTGTAGAAGCCCTGATAGCAAAGCAGCTCAAAAATCTGTGCGCTATGAATCAAGCATGTACATCAACCATGCATACCTCTCCTTTGAGCTGAGATTCTTTCAGATAAAGCTGCCAATTTTACTTCCCTGAAATATACTATTGGAAATACCATGAATACTGCAAACATGGAGGTTATCTGACTGCAAATACTTATTTAACTATATAAGGTAATTGGCAAGATCTCTATAGGCCCTGTTGTGTAGTACCTGGTGGAGATCTTGATTTACCTGCTTAACCACAAATTTAGGTGTTGTAGCAATACTAATCTTTATAGTGGTTCAGGTACTGGTGGCCTCTGCCCCCTCCCTCATTTGTTAAGTGCATGTTTGCTAATTGAGCTGTTAACGGCAATAGCTCTTTTGTTTTTTAAGGAAATGAAGTTTTATAGCCAACTTCTTTTAAGAATGGGAAAGGTAGATGCATGCATTGTGAATTCTGTCACTAAGTGGATCCAGAAAGAGACACTCACTGCCAAATACTGTTTGCTTTCTATAGAGCCTCTTTGGCCATCCGTATTTAATTTAATTTCAATGGACTTGGGTCATTAATTTGGCTTTTCCATATCACATAATACAGGGACATCCCAATGGTAGGCAATGTTTTGAAACTGATAATTAACTATTTTTACTTGCGGGTAAACAAGCCACTCAGAAATCTCAAGGGTCACATCACCAACTGTGGAGTATGCTGCAACACCTGGGCTTTGGATTCCATTTAGTATCAGCACTGATGAGAGCTGCCACACATGTAAGCCTGAGGGTGCTTAAAAAGAGATTTAGCTTTTTCAGGTATATGTGTATACATGAAATGGCAGAACTTGTGGAAGGAACTCTTAAGAATAATGACAAAAAATAAAAATAGAAGCTCTAGAGTCAATAGGTTTAAGGTTTTAAATCTCTGACAACCTGGAGTGGCGTTTATCGCACCTTATTTTTTAAGTCTAGGAGTTAAATACTGAGTCTAAGCCAAGAATTTAAACTTCCGCATAGGAGGGATGGAAGAAGATGAGCACTTCTCAAACATGTTTCAAAGAATGAGATGAATCTAACTCCCACCTCCTTTCATTGATTATAGGAGGAGTCACTCTATGGCATGACGTTGAAATTTCTTCATTTCTAATATCATGAGAGAAGTGATTCAAATCTCCTCCTACCAGGTCTGATACACCCAGGTTTAACATACTGTCAGTGGAGGAAGTGAGGCACAAGGACTAAATCAGAGGCACAAAATAAATGGTCTGAATTTTGTGACACAGAACAGTGGTATCACGTAAGTTCATTGAATATATTTTTGAAAAACTGTCTTTTTAGTGAAATGCCATTAACTCACCTTATTCCAAAACTTAGGTAAAAGAGGGGATGGACCAAAGGGTCTTTCAGCTTTGATAGTCATATTCTGTCCCTCTACTAATACATGTTGTGATGGGAAATCTGAAACTGCTTTGCCAAACTTTTCGTGTCCTAACTCCATGGTGCACCTTTTTCTCAGAGATGCTTGTGCCTTCACAAATCTTCCTTCTAAAATAAGCTGTAACCTGAAATTATTACTTGTTAACTGTTGGGTTTTGTCAGTGATTAATACCTTCTGCATAACTTGTAAAGTACAATAAATTTGATCCAGAGGTTTTATAGTTGTTGCTTAAGAATAGCTCCTATTTTGTGGTGTACGTTGACATTAATTGATGACTTATTTGAATGTGACTACAAGTCTGGAGAACTGGTTTGAAACAAATTTACAAACGTGCCTGGAGTTCAACTTGAAACATTACAAATGAATAATTGTAATAGGTAGACAAGAGAAACAGATACCTACATCCATATGACTTGCACATTAATAAAATCTTCATCTGCAATATTTTAAGCTGCCTGTGTTCTTATCTTGGCAGAACTCCTTGAAAACAGTATGAACTTTGAGTGGAAGTCTCAGTATCAGATTCAAAAAGTTAAGACCCATCTGTATTCACCCGTTTTGTGCTTAGTCACAGAATCACTGAGCGGCTGAGGCTGGCAGGATCCTCTGGAAGCCCTCTGGTCCACCCTCCCTGCTCAAGCAGGGCCACCTACAGCAGGTTGGCCAGGACCAAGTCCATGTGGATTGGACTCAGTGCTTAACTCCTAGACTTACTGAATTAGGTGTGATAATGCTTATCCAGGTTATCAGAGATTTAAAACTCTGGTAATATGAGTAAAGTTAATGATGGCTCATTTAGGAAAGTCACTGTGGAGAAAGGAAACATAGTAAGTGGTTGACAGCACTACCTGGCTATGGAATTAGAGGGGTTCTTGTCCTCTTTTCAGTCTTAAGACTCAGCTCTCATTCCCTTTCCAGCCTGTGGCTGTCTAACATAAAGGCCAGTAGTTTATACTCACAGAAAAAATGTGTGTGTATTTGGCAGCCATGCTGTTTGAATTACAATACAATGAAACTGCCTGTGTGGGATGGTTTTGTTATGACAAGTGAAGCTACAGAGATTAGGTAAAATTTCTCATATAAAGCAAGAGAGAGAAAATTACAGTGAAGCGTATCATAAGCACTTAAAGCAACAGTTTCTTCAGACTTTGATATGCAATTTTAATAGTTATCTGAGGTCAACATAGAGACAGCAGGATCATCCTTCAGAAGAATTTGTTTCATTTTTTGACACATGCCACAGTGTGTGAATCATTAAAAGCAGTCAATTTGGGGATACCTGACAGCTTGTTTGTCTGAAGTTCTGGACCTAGTTTAACAATCTTTGTCATGGAACATGACTGTATACTATATAAAATGCATAGTGTGTTATGTTTATAGTATGGGTGTGTGCAAAAAAAATTTAGTTGATAGAAAATCAACATCTTGTCTCAGATAAATTCAAATAATTCTAAATATTTTAACTAAACGTAACTCTCTGTCATCTGCAGAATTACTGCGTTATTATCAACAATTCAACTTACTCACCCACTGACAAACTACTTCCTTCTTTGGATGGCCTGACCAGCTGCCATCCAAAACAGAACAGAAAGATAGTACTATACATCTAGATATTGCTGCAGTTGTTTTGAGAAGAACATGCTCATGCTGTTATAGCCTCTCAGTTACTGAGATCTGTCCTCTAGAAAAAATGGATGGGTTGTTTGAATGAGCTACTTTAAGACAACGTACATACTTAGCGCAATACAATCTCTCCCCAACACTGATCATTCATCTAAACATGAAACACATTCAGAAAGTCATTAACAACTGTAACTCACGCTGGAAGAAGACCACCCTCTGAATGAAATTTCAGGATGCATGGCTTCATTCTAGGGGAACGGGCCAACTTTTCTCTCTAATTGATTTCTATCATAAGAAAGTTAAGTTTGGGCAAGTATTCTCAATTTGCTGTTTCTATGACAGGCCAAGAGATAAGACAGGGTTATGTCATCACAGGCTTTTCTATTTTTTTCCAGTAATTTTCTATTAAAACTGTTCGAATATGTTACTATTATATACAAGTCTTCCTCTGCTTATTTAAGGAGGTAACACCTAAATAAAAACAGCCAAAACTCCCCACTACCAGTCAAAGATGCTAAATTGTAGTCAGTGGACTACTCTAAAGTTTCACCTCTGCCACCTTTAAGATCTGTTCTAGAATTAAATTAATTTGAATTCTTACTTCTTCAGTTTGCAGTCCATCTAAGGTGGACTTATAATTAGCCCTTCCATGAAAATCAGCATTTAATTCCCTCACACTTTCTGTTCAGTTGAGAATAAACTTAATTCCAGCACCGATCAAGTAATTTTATAACAATGGGCATATATTTACAGATTTAAAAATAGAAGAAAACCACCACCAAATATCCCTTAGAAGAAAAGAAGTCTCTATACCAGTTTAAGAGTGAAGATTGTGATTTAAACTGTGTGAAAGCTAATGCTTGACAGAGTCAGTGTTTGAACGTGTTGAGGTTGACCCCAAATTGTTAATTTCTGACCTATCTAAAGCTTATTTTTCATAGCATCTGATAGGTAGAAGTGAAAAAAAGTTAAGTTTTAGCTGCAAACAATCCTTTTTCAGCAATAAACATGTTTCAATATTTTTTGACAACCAAACATCTAATAAAACAAAATTTTATAAGTGTTTGTTCATTATGAATTTAAGACAAGTGATAAGACAACAGAGGATTTCTGCCACAGCAGTATTTTTTTTTTCATTAACACTTCTTTATGATTAGTGTGACATTTAAATCACAATGCTGCATGTATCCTAACGAGAAAATATGTATTTGTTGGACATTTGTGAGACAGAAAGTGTTAAATTACTTAGCCTGGATATGATCTTGTATCCATTAAATGGACTGTTTCCCTACTGTTCCACCAGGTATTGTGTATTTACCTGTAAGTAATATGTGTCTTACACGTAATGCCTTGTTGACTCACTGATTTCAGTAATGTCTATAACTGGCACAAATATAGCACAATACATATGCATGCCGATACTACTACTACCCAGTCCAGATTACATGCTGAGATGAGTTTGTCATTGGTGACAGCATTTAGGCAGTTCCTACCAAGAACATTTCCAACTACTCATAGATTTCGTCCAGAGGAAATCTGACACAGGACTCAAAAAGTCTAGGTCTCTAAATATTTATTTATTTATTTATTTATTAAGTTTTGTTGCCTACTGTATCTTTACTGTTGTATTCATTATACATCAAAGAATATGCATATAAGTGCACATTTAAAAGTAATGTTATAATAAGTTCCATAACCACAGTAAAAAAAACTTCAAAGAGTCCATACACAAGACGTAAACTGTAGGTAAGGAAGCTCAACGGAACTACTTATTTACTTTAGCAAATTACCAAGTCTTTTCTTATTGTTAATAGGAGATCAAGAAGTTGTATTTTGGCTTTGAAACAAAAAGAGTAAGAGTGATCAAAAGGCAGAGGAGAAATAATGTAAAGGAAAACTTATTGCTTCTGAGGAGATCTGAAGTGGGAAAGAGCTTGAAGGAGGTTGACTTTAAAAGTAGGTTTTCAAAGAGCCAAGGTTGAAGTAAAAATAGTGCTGGGGACATCAAGTGTGGGCAAAAAGCCAGTGCGAGGCAGGTGAAAACAATTACTGGGGCCATAGTGGGAGAAACATCATCAGGTACAAAAGCCTAAAAACAGCTTCAGAAACATGGAGGGTGATTTTGGATGTGGTTTTAAGTAATTGTAGGCTGGTATATACATGAAGATGTAACAACCAGCATTATATTCATCCCAGCATCAACAGAATACAATTCTGAGAACTGACTGGAAAAGAGTTTCACTAGGTAAGGAATGAAAGCTAATCCAGATAGAAGACAGTGAAGTTTCTTCACACTATTGGGGAAAAAAATTACTTGTGGCAGAGAGAAATAAAGCTCTGGATGCAAGATTTAGTGGTGTTAGACCTTTCAGGAACACCTACTTGGATTGCAGCAGAAGTAGTGAAAGAAATGGACAACAGGTTCAAGACAATGCCGTATTTACAAAAAGTGATAGTAAAGAAGAAATGTCAGAAGGAGGAGAGAAGACTCTTGAGTCAACAATCTGACTCAGATACCTGGCAGAAAAAGGATGAGTGAACATCAGGGCTTAGCAATACTCTTACACATATCCAGGCAGAGGACTATACCCAATGATATACTAAGCAGCCACATACATCATAATTTATTATTGAAATAAGAAAAGAAGAAGAAGTATGGAAGCAACCAAAAGGCTGTGGTTAAGTACAGCTATACATAAGGAACTGAGGTGTTCCCTCATCTAGGTGATACAACATTTTCAATTTTTCACTTTGTTATAGCAGACTATTCACTTTGTTATAGCAGACTATAGCATTGATTGGTCTCAAGTCTTTGTACACCAAATCACCTGCCAAGCTGTGGATGATTAATTTTTTTTCTGTGCCACAGTAGGTACTGTAAGCTCCTTTATACCTAGCTTTTACATATGAAGCAAGTAAGCATGAGTGCATGCAGCTTCTCAGAGAAGAGGAACAAGACAGGAGTACAAGGAGTGGCCTTTCAGAGTTTAATTGTAATGCTAAAATTACTTATAACCATAACTATGTGCCTAAATGCTCCTATAAATCTCATTTGCTGTTTCTATCCTCTTCCCTCACTCTCCCAGTTTCCTTGGCTACATAGTTTATATACAGTGTTTGAGAGATAATAAATCTTTTTGTACTTGTAGGTTATGAAACACTGATGCTATCTACTTGGAAACTGCTAAAAAAAAAAAAAAAAAAAAAAAAAAAAAGACATTTGGATGTTAAATTTAGTCCCTTTTATTCCCCTTTCCCAGAATTGTCACCAACAATTTTTTGAATTATTTATTTTAAGAGCATCTCTAGAATTAATTCTATAACTAAGAACCAAACCCTCATGAAAGTACTTCAATAATGAAAATCAGACTTGGCCACAGTTAAGATGTTAAGATTGTATCATATCAACAGAGGGCAGGCTTTGATAACGATAAATTTTATGTAGACAGTGAACACTGTTTCTCTTACATGGGAACACAGGAGTTGTCAGTTTCAATAAGAAGTATAAATTTATGATTCAGCATCAAAACCAGAAGCCAGTTGCCTTTAGAAAGGGTTGCATTTAAAATAGGAATTGATTTGCATTTGTTTTATAGAAAGCATATATCTTGTATAATAGAGGACTCACTGATTTATCTTGCTGAAATTCTGCAGGTAATTTATTTAAAAAGAAATGTCCATGATCAGATTTCTGTAAGCACACTTTATGATTAATATTCTGTTAAAAGAACAGGTCTTCTTTGTCTTAAAGCTTTCTGTTTCTGTGTACACTCAGAAATACAGCATAGTTGTGCAGTAGAGCTGCAAGCATTCTGAAAGGGTATGCTGACTCTTTTTTTTCCCAGGCCAAATACCAGTCACTATATTCACCAGAAATATATTTTAAAAGATTGATGGTCTTGTTATTGGACCTAATTCTGATTTGTTACACTGACTTCAGTGACAACTGGTAGGAAACCACTTTGGATTTACAGCTGCATAATTAGATCAGAATTTAGCCAAGATTAATTTCTTTCAAGTATGGTTTGAACACAAGTGTTGGCACAAGACAACCAGTTAGCAAGCCAAGGACAATCCCTTCAAAATTCTTATCAACTCCCTGATTCAGAGCACTTTTCATTTCATGTTGTGATTTGAATAATAGCATTAATAATAATAATAATAATAATAACAATAAAAACGTATTTAGCACTTTTTAGTTGGACTGTGGAGCAAGAGCTCATTGATTTGTTTGACAAGACAGTTACCACTAAAAATAAAGACGACTTCTGCTTTTGGTACTCACAGATTTACTTATTGATGATGGAGTTAATAGAGATCAAAGAACTTGAACCTGTATCCACCAAAATTCTGGTAGTGTACAGTAAAGTAGAGCACAGCAAAGTAGAGCAAAGCAGAATAGTTCAGTTGAAAACCTGCAAAGTGCACTTCTCATCACATGCTTTTTTCTTCTGATAGGACAAATAAAAAAGCAGGACACTAATTTCTTGCCCTTTTCACTTTCTAATTCAATACATACACACACATGTACATATATACACATACACATAGAGTTTCAAAGTCTGCAAAAGCAAGCTTATTTTGAAAAGAAAGAAAGTCTTTCTCCCTTGAAATCAATAAATAAGATTCCTACTGGATATTGGTTCTGGATAACATAATGTTATCATAGATAACTTAGTGTTAACATTTTAACCTGCTTTGGAAGGGGGGTTGGAGAAAATGATCTCTTGTGGTCCCTTCTAACCCCTACAATTCTGTGATTCTGTGATAGTCTAAATTTGTCATGAAATAAAGATAGTACACACTCCTTTAAAAAGTTAACATATTCTTGTTGTTGAAAACAGACACTCCTTTAAATCACACCAGTCCTCTCAAGTCACTGTGCTGTTTTGTTTGTGTATGTGTGTGCTTGTTTGTTTTAAAACAGACCACCCAGACTTGATCATTACATCAGGGCAATTCCAATCTCTCCATCCCGAGCACTGTCATCTATGACAAGTACAGAGCATGGCTGTGAAATTATGAAATATCTTTGATCCTGAGACCCGTTTTTTTTTTTTTTCTATTGAATTATATTAATTTGAGGCTTGGAAAGGAGACATTAACCTGCTGAAATTCAGGTTCATCCTAAGAATAAGGAATGGAGTTACTGTTGCTTAAAGTTACTGGCTAACAAATTACTATTTTCTGCAGCAGCATCCCAAGCAGTCCATGCTTCAGTATAGGCTTGTTGAACAAATTAGCTTTCTGTATGTATGTCAAAATACAGAAATATCTCACAAATTGCCGTAATTCCAGTGTTGCAGGACAGATTTCCACTGCTATCTCCTTGCCCCAAACCAAGCTGAATTACCTGCTGGAATCGACATTTAGATGTAGATGTGACTGACCCTGCCTACATCCGAGTTTCTAAATTCAGGTTTTCAGTGAGAGAAGATGAATAATAAAAACTCATAGCCTGCCGTCAGGAATTTGAGAAGGCAGAAACTTCTTCCAGCTCAGCCCCTTTTTAACACGCTTTTAACTGCCGACACAAGAGGGCAGAAATACTTTTATTCCCCCCTTTGCAGCGACCAGTCGCCTCGGAGGAGTGACAGCGGGGGCGAACCGAGGCGCTGCGCCCCGGGGACATTGAGCCGGGGTGTAGCTGAGCCGAAGAAAGGCCGGGGTCGCCCCGAATTTCCTCGGGCACCTTCTTCGGATCCCGTCCCCCCTTCTCTTGGCTCTGGGGCGGCGCTCACCTGAGGGGAGGGGGAGGGAAACCCCGCCGCCTACTCAAGGGTTTTTTGGGGAGGGGGGGGCTGTCCCCGCCGCGGCTTGCGAGATTGGCACCCATTTTTGCCCAATCGTGCCAGCTCGCCTCGCCCCCCGCGGGTGTCTATTGGCTGTCCCAGGGCAGGGGGCGGGGGCCGGGGCCGCTGGCGGGGGTCCCCCGCGGAGCGGGGCGCGCCGGGCTCAGAGCGCGGTGCGGAGCCGAGCGGGGCGCATCGCGGAGGCTGCTGCCGGGGGGTGCCGCCGCTTCCCTCCGCCGGCAGGGACCATGCGGGCTCTGTCCGGCTTGCTGCTGCTGCTGCTGGCCGGCTGCGCCTGGCTCGGGGCTGCGGAGCCACCGCCAGGCAGCGCCGCGGTCCCCTCGCCCTGGGTGTCGGAGCCGTCCCCCGGCGTGGTGGTGGTGGCCAACCGCGGTCTGCGGGTGCCCCTGGGGCGCTCCGCCTGGCTGGATCCCGCCCGCGACCTGGTGCTGCGGGTGCAGCCGGGCGACCGCTGCCACCTGGCCGTGCTGGACGAGGACCCGCTGTGGCAGCGCCCCGGCCGGCTGAGCCCCCGGCGCTTCCCCTGCGACTTCGGTCCCCGCGAGGTGCGGTACTCCCACCTGGGCGGCCGCAGCCCCGCCAGGGACCGGGTCCGCCTGCAGCTGCGCTACGACTCGCCCAGCAGCGCCCTGGTGCTGCCCCTGGTGCTGGAGGTGGAGGTGCTCTTCACCCAGCTGGAGATCGTCACCCGCAACCTGCCCCTGGTCGTCGAGCGCCTCCGAGGCACCAGCAACCCGCTGGACGCCCGCAGCTTGGAGTTCACCTTCGAGCCGGGGCAGCAGCGCTGCAGGGTGGGCTTGTTGCCGTCGCTGACCGGGCTGCCCCGCTACGGAGAGATCCTCAACTACCCCTCGGCCTTGGTGGCCAGCGGGGAGGCGGTGGATGGTGGCCCGCTGCCCGCCTCGATGTGGGACTGTGAAGAGTTCCTGCGCCTGGGGCTGCGCTACCGGCACACGGCAGCCGGCAGCTCGCCCAACCGCGACCTGGTGCCGCTGGTGGCCGAGCTGTGGGAGGCAACGGGTGGTGGGGCGCCGCTGAAGCGCGAGTACTTCCAAGTGCTGGTGCGGATCCGGGCGGGGACGGAGAATGTGGCTCCCAAACCCAGCTTCTTGGCTATGCTCATGATGGAGGTGGACCAGTTTGTCCTCACCGCCCTCACGCCTGACATGCTGGCAGCTGAGGATGCCGAGTCACCCCCGGACCTGTTGCTCTTCAACATCACCTCGCCCTTTGGTCCCGGCCAAGGGCACATGGTCAGCACAGATGACCGGAGCTTGCCTGTCTCCTCCTTCAGCCAGCGCGACGTGAGGGAGCTGCGCATCGCCTACCAGCCACCCGTGGAGGACTCGGATCGGGAGCGTCTCTTTGAGCTCGAGCTGGAGGTGTTGGACCCCGAGGGTGCTGCCTCAGAGCCCTTCGCCTTTGTGATTGTGGTGAAACCCATGAACACCCTAGCGCCAGTGGTGACCCGCAACACTGGCCTTGTGCTCTATGAGGGGCAGTCACGGCCTCTCTCGGGCCCTGGTCCCAGCCCCAACCTGGTGATCAGTGATGAGGATGACCTTGAGCAGGTGCGGGTGAGTGTCGTGGCAGGGCTGAGGCATGGCCACCTCACTCTGCTGGAGGACACCCCGGCATCTGCTGCTCCTCGCAAACACTTCACAGTGGCTGAGCTGGCAGCGGGCCGGGTCATTTACCAGCATGATGGCAGTGAGTCTCCACTCAGTGACAACCTGGTGCTGCGGCTGGAAGATGGTGGCTCCCGCCACCGTGTTGAGTTCCTTTTCCCCATTACCCTGGTGCCCATTGATGACCAGCCACCCCTACTCAATGCTAACACAGGGTTGGCGATAGCTGAGGGTGAAACAGTGCCCATTACCACCCGCGCTCTTAGTGCTACTGACATTGACTCTCAGGATGCCATCCTGCTCTTCACAGTGGAGGCTGGCCCCACTGCTGGCCAGCTCCTCCTCCGTCAAGCACAGCCACCTCCTGGCTGGGAAGAGGAGGAAGAAGATGAGGGCTTTTCTTGGAGGAGGGTGTCGGGTGTAGCGGGGAGCTCCGTAATCTATGAAAAGCCAGTGAGAGAGTGGCTGCAGCAGGACATTGTGGAAGGGCGTCTCTACTACCACCACTTTGGGCCTCATAGACCTGGCCCTGGGGTTGTGTTGGACCAGTTTGTCTTTAGGGTCCAAGATGACAATGACCCACCCAACCGCTCTGGGCCACAGACATTTGTGATCCGGGTGCATCCTGTGGACAGATTAGCCCCGGAGCTGCACAGCGGCAGCAGCCTGCACTTAATAGTTGCAGAACAGCAGGTGACCCCCTTGCGGAGGAAGCACTTGTGTTACACAGACCAGGATTCAGGAGACCGTGAGCTCCGCTACACAGTAACCCAGCCCCCCACTGACACCGACACTAACCACCCTCCAGATGAGCATGGAGCCCGTCTTGGATCCCTTGTGCTAACTGAGGATCACTCTGTGGAGGTTACCCACTTCACCCAAGCCCAGATCAATCATCACAAGATCTCCTACCGACCCCCACAGGAAGAATTGGGAGTGGCTCCCCATTTGATTCAGTTTCAGTATCAGGTGGAAGATGCAGCTGGCAATGCAGCCGAAGGAACTTTCACCATCTACCTGCAGCCTGTGGATAACCAGCCTCCTGAAATCACTAACACTGGCTTTACTTTGCCTGAGGGAGGCAGCCATGTCCTTAGCCCAACTGAGCTGGATGCCAGTGATACAGACACTGAGTTAGCTCATCTCCGATTTATCCTGACCCAGGCCCCTCAGTACGGCCAGCTGCAGCTTTCTGGGTACAGTTTGATCCTGGGAGGTGCCTTTGGCTTGGAGGATATCAGGCAAGGGAGGGTGGTGTATGTACACAGCGGAGCTGAGACCAACAGTGATATGTGTAGGCTCGATGTGAGTGATGGGGTTCATGTTGTGCCCATCATGTTAAAAATGAATGTGCACCCAGTTGATGATGAGGTTCCTACCCTACGGTTGCCCCCAGGCACTGTTGGTTCCTACCTGGATGTGCTGGAGAATGGTGCTGCTGAAATCACTGCTAATGTGATTCAGGGCACTGATGAGGATACAGATGACTTAATGTTGACCTTCATTGTAGAGGATCCTCCTCAACATGGGAACATCCTTGTCCAAGGGGTGCCTGCAGAGAGATTTTCCCAAAGGGATTTGCTAGATGGTGCTGTGATGTATGCTCATACTGGAGGTGAAATAGGCCTTCTGCCCAAAGAAGATACCTTCAACCTTACATTGTCTGACCTGTCTGAGGAGTGGAGCATCAGGGGCAATGTTGTTCAAGGAGTTTCAGTCTTAGTGACCATTCTCCCTGTTGACAATCAAGCCCCAGAGATTTTTGTGGGGGAGCAGTTCAGAGTAGTGGAAGGTGACAAACGCGTCATTACTTCTGCTCACCTAAGGGCTGAAGATGTAGATACTCCTACTGATGATATACTCTGCACCATTGTTGCTCAGCCCACATCTGGGTATGTAGAGAACATCTCTCCAGCCCCAGGATCTGAAAAATCCAGAGCAGGTATAGCTATAAGTGCTTTTACCTTAAAAGACCTCCGTCAAGGGCATATTTTCTATGTCCAAAGTATACATAAGGGTGTAGAGCCTGTTGAAGATAGATTTGCTTTCCGCTGTTCTGATGGCATTAGCTTTTCCCAAAGGCACATCTTCCCCATTGTCATTATGCCAATTAATGATGAAGAGCCTGAAATCTTCATGCGAGAGTTTGTTGTGATGGAGGGTATGAGCCTGGTTATTGATACCCCTATCCTCAATGCAGTTGATGGGGACGTCCCTGCTGATGAGTTAACGTTCACGATCACCAGGCTTCCCAGGCATGGCCACATTGTGAACCAACTGGCCAATGGAACTGTCCTAGTTGAGAGCTTCACCTTGGATCAGATAACAGAGAGCTCCAACATACTCTACGAACACGATGACTCTGAGACAAAGGAGGACAGTTTTGAGGTGAAACTCACAGATGGTAAACATACTGTAGTGAAAACAGTATTCATCATGGTTGTTCCTGTAGATGATGAGACACCTAGAATGGCCATCAATGATGGCTTGGAGATTGAAATAGGGGAAACTAGAACTATCCATAACAGAATATTGAAGGCTACTGACCTAGACTCTGAAGACAGAACCTTGACATATATTATAAGGTATGGGCCAGGACAAGGCCTCTTACAGAGACTAAAACCTTCAGGTGGAGTTGAAAATATCACCCTGGGGATGAACTTCACCCAAGATGAAGTGGATAGAAACTTAATCCGATATATGCACTTTGGCCGAGAAGGTGTTCGTGATCTTATCAAATTTGATGTGACAGATGGAATAAATCCTCTCATTGATCGCTACTTTTATGTGACAATAGGTAGTATTGACATTGTCTTCCCAGATGTAATTAGCAAAGGAGTTTCTCTGAAGGAAGGAGGAAAGGTAACCCTTACAACCGATTTGCTTAGCACCAGTGACTTGAATAGTCCTGATGAGAACTTAGTTTTCACTATTACCAGAGCACCTGTTCGTGGTCATCTTGAATGCACAGATCAGCCTGGGGTGCCCATCTCCACTTTTACTCAGCTCCTATTAGCAGGCAATAAAATCTATTACATTCACACTTCAGAAGATGAGGTGAAAATGGACAGCTTTGAGTTTGAAGTCACTGATGGGTACAACCCTGTATTTCGTACTTTCAGAATTTCTATCACTGATGTGGATAATAAGAAACCTGTTGTCACGATCCATAACCTGGTGGTGAATGAAAATGAATACAAACTGATAACACCATTTGAACTGACTGTAGAAGACAGAGATACACCTGATGCGCTGCTAAAATTTATCATCACTCAAATACCGGTTCATGGTCAGATCATGTTCAATAATTCCAAACCAGTCACCACCTTTACTAAACAAGATCTAAATGAAAATCTAATCAGCTACAGACATGATGGCACAGAATCAGTTGAGGACAGCTTCTCTTTCACTGTTACAGATGGCACTCACACTGATTTCTATGTCTTCCCCAACACTGTATTTGAAACCAGGAAACCTCAGACCATGAAGATTCGGGTAATGGCTGTGGACAACAGTGTACCTCAAATCGTAATTAACAAAGGTGCTCAAACTCTCCGAACTCTGGCCACGGGCCACGTAGGGTTTCTGATTACCAACAAGGTGCTCAAAGTGGAAGACAGGGACAGTTTACATGCTACTCTCAAGATCAGGATCACAGAGGGTCCGCGCCATGGATTCCTGATTCACCTTGGGAAAGGCAACCATAGCATCAGCCAATTCAGCCAAGGTATTACAATACTCCACATGTTCTTTAGTTCACTGGAAACATGATTTTTCTTGTTAAACTCTGTAATAATTGATGGGAGAATCTTTCTGACAGAAAGTTTATTTATAGTGTCAATTATTTTTTAGTTCTGCTTATTTATTGTGTCTGTGATATTTTTAAACAGGAAATTGGGTTTACTGGGTAAGCAATGGATAGAGGAGCATCTTTGCTGTGAAGAGCTTACAGTCCAAATAACCTGGAATAAGTCTACTTATATTGAGGAGACTTATTCAGTGATATAAATTTGGAAAACAGTGTTGGCTCCAGATCTTTAGAGGCCAAGTGCCTTCTTTGAGAGTTTTATTTAGAAAATGCTATGGGAGTGGCCAAGCTATTATTAACTAATGGTCATGCCATGACTAGGGTATCGGTTGCTATAAAGCCTGAGTGCACTTAACTGTAGAAGTAAAATCATTTCCAGACATGGAGTGATAATATGAGTGTATTTGTTGCTTTAATTACACAGACCTTAACCACAAAGTGTTTGTGGCAAAGTAAAAGGTAATGTAAATGTTTTAAAATTATGTCAGTGGTACTTACTTTTTACAAAGAACTAAAATACTGGGTGGTATAAATAGGATGAAAACCATACGTGCCATATGTACTGAAATAAAGCCTTAACACAAGGCTATGAAGTAACTTTAATTGAAAGGGGAGCATTAACTATTCTCTGAAGAATTTTCCATGTTACTTTGTAATGAGTTAATAACTTGTTAATTAAAAACAAAATGAGTTTTTTGGAGCCTCCTGCAGCTGTGGAGTGTGCAGACTGCCTAACTGCATGCAGACTCAGACTTAAAGTGGCTCAGACAGGCTGGGCTGCGTAGGTGGTAAGGGCAGAGATGAACCCTTGATGTATTTGCCAGTATTTAATTTTACAGAGCCTGTACTGGTGTGTATCCCAGGTTACAGTCCTGGCTTTAAGTGATGTTCTTTTCAGATATACCGAACCTTGCAACAGGCCTGATAAACTTTTGAATGGCTGGTATGCCCTGAGTTTTTCTGTGTTAGTATAAAAAAAAAAAAAAAAAAAAAAAAAAAGATGGGTGGGGGCAGGAGGTAATGAGGGACCAAACATGTCTAAGCTTTGGAAACCAATGCAGCTCCTTAAATAGAAGGTGAAGGTGAATGACAAACAGTATTAAGAGCATCATTGTCAGAGTAAGTGAGAGCCAGAAGAGAAAGAAAGTGAACAAATAAACATATTATCAGTTTTTTGATAGGTTTTCTCTTACCGTGGAGAACGTGGAATTACTGAATGGGTGTTCCCTGAAAGCACTCCACTGCATAGCACATTTTTTGGGGGGCAGTGAGTGATTGAGAGATAGGGTGCCCAAGCTGAGTGAGAAGCCTGCAACCTTAAGGAAAACTGGTTTTAGAGCTGATAAGGATCCCCAGACAGTGTTAAGATTCCACAGGTTCCCTGACAGTACCGGCACAAGATCTTCTAATTTGTGTTGAGTTTAAGAGTCTTTTTGAGAAATACATCTTTAATAATTTTCTATTTTGACTCTTTTAAGCAAGTAATACCTGAGCATTTGTATGGCATTTCTGTGGTATTCTCTCTTCTCTACTTTCTCAATGCTTTCTATAAAGGTTTGTATTTTGTGAAGCAAACTCGTTGAAATGTCTTATGAATGCAGGGTCAAGCACTTGACAGTCTGGAAATGCTGCATGAAAGTCAGAAAGCATCAAACTCACACAGGGTAATACATCTGCTGAAGGCAAGGAAAGAGAAGTTACTAGAAGTAACAAAATAACCTGGGAATGAAAGTCACAGATGAAAGAGTGCTGTCTTTTGCTTTCCTTTTTCCTCGGATGCCCTCTTCTCTGTAGCTGTTTTGGGTATGGGAGAGGTCGTGAGTGGCAAGGAGGCAAAAATTCTTGGCTGGACCTAGAAGGCTGCACTTTTGAGAAGTAATGTGAGATGCTGAGGTCTTTCATTGACCAAGCTCTATCCGCAAAACTCACTGTGTAACTCAGTTGTCCCTCACCTTGTAGACCTCTGTAATTAGTGTGCAAAGCACTGTCAGATCTGGAATAGTGAATTTATGCATATTTCATACTTATGCTGTAATAATAGACAGATAATAATCTACCATTCAGGGAAAGAGTAAATAAGACTCTGTTCTGTCATAGCCATAATGAGCCTTCCATAAGTGCAGATTTTGTAGCCAGCCATGCACCGTAGTTTTGGCTTTGAGACACTCCTGTACTGACCATTAAATCTGATGTTACTTTATGGTTCTTGATCTTTTCCCTTTTTAGTGATCCCATTTTGCCATGTGGAGGGATCTTTTTCAAACTGCTGAATAGTTCCACATTCATTACATGTGGATGCTGATGGGCCCTGTAAAACATATTTACAATCTTCCAGTATATGTTGGAAGGGGTCTCTGGAAGTCATTTGGTCCAACCCCTACTAAAAACTGTGCCAACTTTGGAGTCAGATCAGGCTGTTAGGGTCATATGCAGTTGAGTTTTGAGAGATGCTTAATGGTGTGCCATCCCTTGGTTTGGGGTCTATCTTTGTGGAACATGCAGACCGAACAATTTGAATGAGGTAACACTGATGAAACAAGATTCCTTGTGCAAGCAGCTTCAGCAGTGCGGTTTATCAGATTGCTTGTAACTGAAAGAGGGGGCAGAGGGATTATTTGTCAAACAGCTTTTTGATTTACCCTTGAGATTGTGTTTCAGTATCTGCCCACAATACTTGAAGTGCTAGAGAGGAAATTAGCCTAGCATTGCAAGGTGAGCTAAAAGCCCCCAGTCAAAATGTAGTTGTGCAGAATGTGGTATGTCCAGATTTGTTCCCTGTTGTGTATATTGTTCAGGAACAATCAGTGTGGGGCTTTCTAATTAGTATACATCAAATATGTCTGTCAGAAGTCCAGTAGGTAATCTTTAGCTCATGAGTCTCATTGAGTTAAATGAGATTGCTCAAAAGGGGTATTAGTGCATGGAGGAATTAACTACTTGATAAAAGGTTTCCAAATTCTGCAAATAGTTGCTGCTTGTTATTCTTTTATATTTAATTGTTAAAATAATCTGAATTAGAGAGGCAAGTGATAGTCACAAAATAAAATACTCATAAAATACATTAAGCAGTTCCTAAGTTTATTCAAATTCTATCTATTACTTAAAATTACACCTGAAAGCAAAAATTTTATTTCATTATTATTTCTTTGTGCTTTATATTTACAATTTGGTGATAGTAAATGAAGAGAAAGCTCAAAGACAAACACTTGGCATGTGGTAATTTCTATTTTCTAGTGTCTAGGACAAAAATACATACAAGGAATATTGTGTATGCATAATCACACAGCATTCATCTCTGCAAGTCAGGGCTGGAATCTGTTCATGGAAGATACTCATTAAGATTAGATAATTTGTTTAAAAGTGGGAAAAAATCTGTTAAGAAACTGCCAAGTCTTTCACATTTACAGAAGTTCAGTGGTATATAACAAGTTGTTAGCTGATGCTTGGATAATGTTTTGAATGCACAAACTATGATCCTGAGTGCTGTTTTGGAAGACCCTGGTCCCACGTGGGTAGGTTTGTGAATAAGGGCCAGGCCACATCCCACAGCCCTCCAGGTGTGCTGAGGAGCCAGGAAGACAGGAAAAGGATAGAGGAGAGCAAAACTCTGCCTTGGCAATAATAGAACTTAGTTGATGTCTCAGCACTCCATGTGGCTTCCTGAAGCCAAAGGTACCTACATGGCTGCTCCAGCTGAGTACACAGCACCTTGCAAGCAATGGTTTTACTCAGCATTCATCCCTGATAACGCGTTTTATCTTCCTTTTCAGGTAAACGTTTTCAGAAAGATGAGTGAGTTATGTTGTGAAGTACATTTGTTTCTTAAAGATTATATGTTAACACATGTAGCCTTTAATGACTGTGTCAGCTTTGCAGACTTTTAAATGGAATGACAATTCCCTGATCTAGTGCAGATATTTTTATTTTTCTGAGAGAAAGCTGCTGGATTTCTAGTGAGGGGAGAATTCCAATATCATTTGAATGTTTAGTAGGCAAACCAGTTGCACGGTAATGAATTATGCTTACAATCAGGTCAGCTTTTTTATAGTTAACATAACTTAATCAGCTGTGGAAAAAAAGTATAAAATTACTCAACTGACTTTAAATGTGTACTTAATGAACAGAAAGCCTTTGCAATTCTTTCCACAAAAAAGAGATTTTTTGATGACAAGTGGCTTTTTTGATGAGATGGTCCTGCAAACATTGGCTCAAGTGCTTATCTTTATATATGTTGGAACCATTGATTTTGATAAGGTTACCCGCATAGGCAGAGCTAAGTACTTGTGTAAGTGTTTGCAGGATGAAAGATTTATTTGCTGCACTGGCATAAGAAGGTATTTGTTTGCATCCTCTTTACAGCCCTGTGAATTTTTGATCTTTAACTTTCCTTCAAACATTTATAGAAGAGATTCTTTAGTGACATATCCCTGCTGATAGGGTTCTTAACTTGTTTGCCTTAGAAGATGTCTGGCTGCTTTTGGAACTGAGGACGTTGAGGAGCTCTAATAAAAGTGCTTTTGGCTTGTTTTTACCAACACACTTGGGAATGGAACTTGGATGGTACTTGAGACCTACTTTAATGCTATTAATTTCTAAGACTTTCTCTTAAAAATGAATGAAATAGAAATTACTCCATGCCATGGTGTAGCCTTTGACTTGGATTTTTACCAACAAGTGACAAAAATTAGTTTGTATATATTGCGTATTTCTTGTCTCTACTTAAGGAGACCAGAAAACATTACATTAATAAATGTTCATTTACCTGTTGCACACTTTTTTTTGAGTCGATTAATCACAATTATGCAATTTTTATTTATTTATTTATTTATTTATTTTTGTTACTGAAGTCTTGTCTGTCTACTTAAGTTACATGTCTTTGCTTTCTTAAAACAGGCAATTGCTGTGTTTAAACACTGTTTGTGACAGCAAGTTCATAGAGATTATATGGCATATCATTTGAAAACAGGTGGATAGCAAGAAGAGGGCATTTTGGGGGGACTAAAGAGATTAAGATCTCTGTACTGCAGAATGTGTAGGAATATCTTATCCTAGAGATAGGCTGCATGCCAGAAGTAATCTAGTTCTAGAAGCAGGAGTGGGTTGTGTGAACTGCTTTGTCTTACATCTTGGAATGGAGGGTAGAACTCAGCATAGAAAATAACCTGGGTTTTGTTGCTACTTCAGCCCCAGGTTTCCCGTGACGTGTTATTTAGAGTAGAACACTTTGTACCTCCTTTCAAACATCTGTATGGTTGACAGCTGAATTTGAAGCCAGTGCTTGAAGATCTTCCCTAATTATCAGAAATGGCTGAAACAGGAACAAAACCCAGTATATTTTCTCCGTTAGAGCAGGCTGCAGTACTGCTCAGGATGAAGAACAGTGACAGAATCAATATCTTGGTGGAGATGCACCTCTCTTTAAGAAAATGCACCACAAAAAATATGAAATAATTCTGACTGTTGAGCCTATATTCTTACACTTCCTTTTGGTTCTGTTTGTACATGCATGTCAAATGAAAGAGAGGACTGGGAAAAGGAAAGTAAAAGGAGAGGAAATGATTGATATCTGTTATAACTTCACCTCTGTTAATACTGAAATTCCTGAGCCCTACTGGAAAGCCTTGATCTTTTTCTGATGAAGCTAAACTATTAAATGCATGTCATGTTTTTCTACAAAAAAAAAAAAAAAAAAAGTTTCCGATCTTCAGCGTTTAAAATAAAATGTATTTTTCTGACTCTTTACAGCTGATATTGATGATATGAAGATATGCTACGTTCTACGAGTGGGTGACAATGCCACCAGTGACATTTTTCATTTCATGGTTGAAGACGGTGGTGAGTACTCTAAGATGTGTTTTTGTTGTTCTCAAAAGAGAAGGAGTTTAAGTATACTTTAGAAGCTTAAGAACATTGAATTTCACTGAAGGAAGTCTATGTTTTCTCCTGGAATTTTTATTATTATTTTTTAACTTTCCCGTATTGTGGACTACTGATGGTGACTACAAAGAGAGGTTTAGTAGAAGTGGTAATTGCATCTAATGAAAAAATAATCAAGCTGTTGAGGAGAGTGAAATTCTCTAAGTCTACTCAGATATCTGAGCTTTCTGTAGTTTTACATTTGTGTTTCCTGTCCAGGCTCTTTATGCATAAATTGTGATAAACCTTTTATCTTGAGAGACTACAGATTTTGGGTTATTTTTATGATTGCCTACCTCTTTAAAGGTTCTAATTACAAGCCCACCATTCCTCTATTCATATGGGCAGATTGATATACATTTTGCTTTCAAGCTTTTGAGTTCAAGTTCTGCCTCAACTTCCTTAGCATAATAGAATCCTTAGTGTCTTGTCACCAATCTTCATCAGGTGATGAATTTTAATGACTGATGATACCTTGCAAGATTTTGGAATATGCAATAGGAAAGGATGAAAACAACTGGAGAATACTGGCACACACTCACTTAAGGAAACAAACATTTAAGGTTTGTTTTGGGGTTTTAAAGAACAAAGAAGGAGCTGTTTGAGGGTAAAAAAAAAACACATCAACAGGCAATTTATTAACATCAAGTGTTTCCAGATATTCATAAATGAATATATTCCTGTGGATGATAACAGATGACTAGTTTATGTTGCTTTAATACATTTTTATCATATGTGATACATAACTCTATGAATAATGGGCAATAAATGTTATAGCTGATTTCATAATATACTTAGAAAAAAATTCTTCAATCTAGCTTGTTTTCGGCTCATGTGTACTTAGCTCGTGCTTTCTTCACAAGCACAACTAGTATTAAGATCAGTGAACAGGGATCTGTTCTGTCTGTAACAGATCAGTTTGCCACCATTCACCATGGCTGGAAGTGGGCTGTTAAATCATGTTATCCTTTCCATTGTGTTGGACATTACAGAAGAGACATTACCTCTAAAGACTTTTGGAAACGTGCTTGTTACCAGAGAGAATAAGTATTGACATAAGAGTTTGTAACAGTTTGCTTATTTTCGTTAAATATTTTATTTTTACTGAAGCATAGGATAGAAAAATTGAAAGCTAAGAAAAGAGAACTGAAGACAGGGCGATATATTTTGTTTTTAATGCCATCATTTTCTTATGTCAGGTGTCACTGTATGGTGATGTTGCTTATGATTTTCAAGTTCTTGTAGTAGGTGAACAAATACTCAGACTTCAGATGTTTCAAGGTTTCATGTGAAGGGAGCAATTAAAGCTAAGAAAGTTTGCTGTCTCAGTGAACTGTCCGATTAACATCCTTTCTTAAAACTGAGATGCTCCTTGTTAATCCAACATCTGTGAGACTTCTCTTCATGCTATTTGTACGTTTTCTAGTGGCAAATCTGTGGTTAAAAAAAATTCCACTCCGTATATTCCAACTCTATACCAAGAATTTTTTCTCATATCTGAAAACTGTCCTGCCACATCTGCTTCCACTTGGAAGAGTTGTAACAGCATGTCAATTTTAACACCATGTTATTTTTCATCGTACAAAGATTCATTATGATAACAAGGTGCTTGCTGATTTTTAGGGCCTTTAGAATGTGTGACATTGTCATTTTGCAGACTACTTATCTGGATGGTCCTTGCTTTCCTGAGTCTATTTGTTGACACCGTGAAAAATGAGCTGTGTTGCATTTCAGAGTATTTTTGAATCTCTGCTTGCCTTAAGATGATAAAACTGTATTTAAAAGGGATGAAGTTGTGATCAAAACATTAATATTTGTCTATCTGAAACAACTCAAATTTAGTAGCAGTGTCTTTAGAATCTGTAACAGGTGAAAAAGCCAACAATTTATCTAGTTCTGTTTCCACCCTCTTCAGAAAGACATCAAAGGAAGTGTTTTGCAGCTCAGGTAACTTCTGGCAGAATTTCAGTGGTGCTAAGATTATTGTTTTAGTGTTTTTGATTTTAAGCCAGATCATTCTAAGAGACTACACGCAAGAGCTGAGTGAAAGCCTCAGCACAGTCTACCAACATCCTCAGCAGAATGGCGTGCTTCAGACTTCCAGCTCCTGTATCAGGAATTTTACTGTAGTAACAAGTTTGTGATAGCTACCACACAGCACTTAATGTTGTGAATGAAATAAGTGGTACTTCACTTAAGATGAATTCTGCCATGCTCCATAAGTGATCTTGTGACCCAAGGATTTTATATCTTCCAGTCCTATTGTGCCTTAGCAAGGGGAAGCTACAACACCAGTCCCTGCTCTCTTTGAACAGTATGAGTTATAAAGTTGATTTTGCCCCAAACAACTAGTGTCACCTGTAAAACAGAGTTGTTGTGTGTCTTGGAATATTTGTTCACAGTCTGCAACTGAGAATAGGACAAAAAGAGCATGTCTTTCCCTATCTTTATTTGATGGTTGATCCTCCCCACTCACTGCGCAGTGACTGATGAGGACAAATCCAGAAGCAGTTTAGTCAGTCTCTTAAATGATCACCTGACTGGGGCTCTGTTACCTCAGGCAATTGCATGGAGGCACAGCAACTACAAGGAGACATCAAACTGCTCTGATGTGAATTTTGTTGTAGATCTGGAATTTTGTTTATCCTCTAAATGTGACCAGCAATTGTGGTAAGCAAGTTAGGGCAGCGGCAGAACAGGTGCGTAAGGGAGGGGAAAAGAGCCAAGTCAGTGCTCTGCCAGCTCTTGCCTGTTAAGTTGCTCACAACAGGAGTGAGGTGACGTGAGTGCCACACTGTGTTACCAAATCATGACCCAAGATCTGAAAAGATGAAATACAGTGCTGGGGGTACTTGTTTACTTTACTGGCCAAGGGAAAAAACTCCAGGCTATATAAATGGACAATAGCTAAAAGAATTATGATTGTTCAATGATGACTTTCTATGAGTAACTAAAGAGTAACTAAATGGGCTCAATATGAAAAGAAAGGAAAGACTAAAGGAAAGAAAGCCCTTAGGACTGTAGTTTACAAGTGAGAGCATAGGCCTGCTGTATTCAAGTCAAAAGAGGTTTCACCAGAAAGAACTGGTTGATATATTAAGTCCTGAAAGACTCTTATTGTCACCATCAATTACCTACATACGTACAGCTGTACTGCCTTTCTGATTTTACGTAGCTTGTTTCATAAAGATAATTAAAAAGCAAAATAAATTGAACACCGTCCAGCTATTTATCAGCACTAGTATTTTTTTAAAGGTAGAATTAGTTCTAGTTCTTCATGTTTAGGGATTTAGCCTCAAGATGATCAAGTGGATTTACTGCACTTTTGTTTTACTTAGAAGTTGATGTAGTGTAACCCTGCTACTGCAGGGTTAGCTCTATGAGATACTGAAAAAAACTACTGTAGCTGATATTAATGATTTGCTTTCTCATTTGTGTTGAATTTAGATTTTAAAATGACCATGTGGAGACCTGTTGATACTGAAGTGTGAGAGTCCATTTTAGAAAAACTTTGCTGAAAGTATGGATTTTTGTTTTTCACAGCAGTTGCAAAATAGTCTCTGTTGAATGTCTTTTCTCAGAAATGGTTTCCACATTCCATTAATGAGGTGAAGAAAAAACACTTCATAGCAAGTGCAAGCATGTGGCAATAGTGAACGCTGATGTTTAAATTATGAAATAATTTAAAGGATAAATAAAGGAACCAATGCTACCAGAAGGCGGGGAAATATATATATATTTTTTTTTCCTAGTGGAGAGGTAAGAAGAAATCCAGTTGAATTGGACAGTTGAATTCCTGGATGTCTTTGTGAAATGTGAAGTTGCACACTAGTGAGAGAGTTGTGCTATATTTCAAATAATGTGAAATTCGCTGAAGTGGTTTAAGGCAAATTGTTGTCCAGATTCTGCTGATGTTATATAACAAAATAAATATACTCCGAAGTTGACACTAGACTCAAACCCCAGCTCATACACTGTACTTCAGACATCTGCTTTCCAAATTTGGCAGTGTCAGGGGCAAATACATTCCCTTGCCCAAGAACAGCTAGCCAGCAATGGGTATTACAGCCGTGGCACCAGTACTATGGCAGCATGCTGCATGCCAGCTACAGAGCAGTGCTTCTCAGTAAGGGATTGTCACAGCAATGTTGTCTTCATTCTTTTTCTTCCCATAAGAAAAAAAAAATCTTTTATGTAGGTGCTGTAGATAATCCTGAATTGTTCAAATTCAGACCTTCTTGAAATGAAGAAATACTCATCTATTCTAAATCTATTCTTCTGCACCAAAGTATTTTTAAAATATGACCCACTCTTGCTTAGTCGGTGCTGTGTTTTCTGTTCAGTCTTAATTTGAACTGTAATTTGTCCCTCCATTACCCAATGCCCTTCTTTGCTCAGTGATAGCGGAGCCCTCCAAACACAAAAAGTTCCCCACAAAACTGCTTCTTTAGGACTGCTAAGCAGTGTCTTATGGTAGTGCCTCAAGGGTAGTACAGTGGTTTCAAAGGGGAAGTAATGACAGATTCTCTTGGCTGGCTTAGGAATGTGAGGATCACTAGGGAAGGAAACAAACAAGAATTTTTTGATTTCAGGCTCCCTGGAGCAGCTTTTCTGACTTTTAAGCCAAAACATTGCAAAGCAAAGGCTCACTGAAACTGGTGATTTACATGATTAGCTACATCTCATTTAAACTTTTCATTACAGATCCCTAAATGCCTTAACACAACACTGCATCTTCCTGTACTAACATGTGGTTAAATCTCCATTGAAGCAAGAATCTTTCAAAAACAATTCCTTTAAGTTAGTCTTTAAATCTAATTTCTGGGAAAACTTTGTAGACCTTTCCCAGATACATTCATGCAAAAAAATACTATCAATTAAAGAAGCATTATTCTCCCACTTAGAGAAAACATACATTGTTTGCGAAATTAAATTATTTTATATGTCTTCCTTAATTTCACTAAATAAAAAATACACATTTTTAGAAATTTCACTATTCCGGTATGCTTTATTCATTTGCAAGGGAATGATTGATACTCCTGAATATAATTACAAAAATTAAACCATTGTCAGTGCTGCTTTTAAAGTCATACCACTGAAGTGTTTTCCAGGGTGATCTATAATAACAGTGTAGGAACATACATTTTGTATTCAGTATCTGACAGTTTGTAAAGAAGTAGACTGGTAAAATATCATTGGGAATTGCTTGCAACAACCTTACTTGACCTCCCATGTGGCATTTGAGCATATTCATCTTGGCAGGAACCATCAACAACGTTTATCTTTGGCTTAAAAATGGGGGCATGGCATGTTGGAGGGATATTCAGTCATTTGCCAAGTACTGTATTGGATCCTGGTCTGTTGCCAGGCTTGTTGCTGCTGTTGGATATACTTGAGGTTGGTGCCCAAACAATTTTCCACATGTCACGCTTCTTACTGTAAGTATTGCCTGGGGATTTAAACAGTAGTTTGATACTACCTTAAAAAAAAAAAAAATGACAAACAAGCAAGCATACAAAAAAAGCCCCCACCTTTCTGTAAATAAAAGATTACTTCACTGGGGGTTGTTGTAAATGTGGCTGCACAGTCTCAGCAAAGTGTGTGTCTAAATGGATCCATGAAAGTGGGTAGGAGTGGTGATGTGTTTTGTGTAGAGATGATTACATGGGACACACATGAAGTCTAATACCAGCCTTACTGAAATCAGTGGGATTTTTTTTTTTTCCGTGCCATTTTTATTGGTTTCTTTATCCTGGCATTTTAGACAGTTAGAAAGAATTGCTTGTTCTAGCTTGAAAATCACCTTATGCCCTAAATGTGCATGTAGAAAACTGCTTGTAGATTTCTGTCTGTTTTTAATTGTTTGGGTTCAAATGCTAGTTTTTGCCAAAATCAAAACTTTCTTCTGCTCCCCGTTCTATTTTTATTTTTTTTAACAAAAGCAAAAAAGTGTAGTTGAAGGGGTGAATTGAGGTACTGCTCTTCAGTAGGAAATGAGAGGCAATTGTACTGTGAATTACATTTTTTTTTGCAGAGGTTAGAGCAATTTGTCCAAACATGGAAGACTTGTATCAAATTCCTTCCTTCATTTCAGAGTATTTGAACCCATCTTCCCCATAGTGTGCTCTAACACTATACCCCCACTTATATTCTGGCCTGTTTTGTGTTCATTCTTTGTTTGCCTCCCATGTATATGAATTTTTAAATAGTGTTTCAAACATAGCTTATACTCAGATATTCCAATTTCCAGCTAAGTAATGCTACAGTAGGGCCAACACATTCCATCTAATTTTTCTCCCCTTTCTTCCTCTGTTTTTCTTTTTTCTGCTAATAAATGCTGTGTTCCACAAAATAGGAAGTCTTAAACATGCCAATTAGGAGCAGTACATCCCAGTATAACCTCTAGGCTGTTGGTTTAGATCAAGGTTTTAGGGCAAGGAGTTTTTCGATTCCAGTTCTCTTTGAGTCAGGGCCAATAGCCTTGTCTTCCACATAGAATGAGCATCACAGCTGTTGGGTTGCTTGGATAAAAGGGAAGTCTCCCCACACCATCATCTGGTAGACTTTTTTTAATAATTTTTAGCTGAGATCATGTGCTGCATAACCAGACTTTTAATGAATAATGATCATTAATTGGCTCTGCTCTTGGAAAATCCCACTTGCCTTAGAGAGCTGAATAATGCCATTGATTTCTTTGGCCTGTTCAGGTGAGAGGCAAGGGAGATGATGCTCAAGATTAATATTATACATACTTAGCAGGCTTTTTAGTTAAAAACAATCCATAATTTAGGTTTTAGGTTATTATGATATATAATAAGGCCCTGCTAGCAGCAAAAGAAGCATGCCAAGGAACAGTAAAATTAGGCCCAAATGTGAGAATTAAAGGGATTAAGGAGACACATTAGGCTTAAGTGGAAGAAATGAGAACTATCAAGAATAACAGTGATTGCTAGTGACATGAGAACCTGCAGAAAGACACTAATTCCTAAAGTGATTTGTAATAAGCCTGTGAAATACTATTGGTTGTTAGCTGCAAATGGTTTTGATTGGGACAGACCAAAGAGATCTAGAGAAGAATGAAATAAGAGAAGGGACACCAACTTGATGAGTTCATAGCAGCTCAGCTTGTTTGATTTCATGAACTGTTTCCTTGAGGGATTCTAGTTATCATTGAGGATGAGCTAACTATCACTTCACTTGTCAATTAACAGTGTGGAGTCCCTAGAGTTTCCATAAAGATTCATCTGATCAGCAAGTAAAATGTGTGGGGGAAGTTTCTTGATTTCTTGAAAAAGTAGATTACTATTTATACAAGGGGATAAACACATCTGAGGCAAACTGTTTATATATGTGACAAGCAGTTTTCCACCAAGAAATGGTGGCTCTTAAGTTAGTGACTCTTAACCTTTGGAGATACACTAAGAATGAAGACAAATTAAAAATGGATAAAATGTAATGAAGACACATTTTGTCATTAAAGTTTTGGAAGTTGTACATCTTGATTTAAGACATTTTTGCTATTGTAAGAAACAGGATAACAATGTATCAGCAAATGCATGTTGGATTTTATTGCTTGTTCAGGATGTTGAATCAAAAGCTTATTTGTATTACATTATGTAATTAACTTACATCTGCCAAATCTTCGCTGTGGGCTGGCGGGCACTGAGAATGTGCCGAAACTGAAACTTTATATAATCATTGAATGATGAGGGATTAAAAACCTGCTTGAAGAAAAGGGCACTAGTCTGTGTATGTGGCCTTCCCAGTACCGAACAGATAGGATGAAGAGCAAAGAGTTCAGGTGTGCTAGTTTGGCATTAACTCAGCAGCACAGTGGAGCTGTGAACTTTCTTCAGAGTTTTCCTATGGAAGTTAGCAGTCTTCTGACCTGGTCTTGAAAAATGTAACAAGTGTAAAATTGTGCAGGGTGATTAGTGAGTCTGCTGGGAATCAGGAATATTCATTTATTCTTTTTGCTTTGCTAAATCTTACAGTATATGGAACATTCTTTCCTCACAAACCTCTTTGTGTACTTACTGGAAAAAGGAAGACATTAATTTTATTTCATAAACCCAAACTGTGTTTGGATGCTGTTCAAATTTACCCAGAAATTATACGACCTGTTCTTATAATTGGCATTGAAGAATTTAAAAAGAGGAAGTTAAGAGCCAGAAATAATACAAGGAGAGTGAAAATCCTGTTAGAGTAAATTAATGACTTAATTTGACCTGTGTTGATTTTTGTTTGGGTTCAGCCTAGATGAGAATTTCTTAAGTCAGTTTATTGTGGCTTTTTTTTTTCCCTTGGGTTTTCTTCAGTTAATCTTTCTTTTACAGATTTAACTAATTAGTTTTTGGTTTTAGGAGTCGAAAGAATTTCATTTAGCAGTAGGCCTTTAGGAAGCTCTTTGAAAAGACAGATTTTTTTTTCCCTTTCTGAAGAAGGATTTCAGCTTGTTTAAGTTCAAGTCATTAGTAAAACATTAATGCATTCAACTTGATACAGCATTTCCCTGAATGTTTGCCAGGATTCCAATCTCACTAACTTTTAACTGAAGTACCGGCATAGCACTTCTGTCACTCTGCTGTATAATGTGCATTTTCTTCAAGTCTGTAGGAATGCTGTTACCACACACCTTGCTGCCTCTTTAAAGCTTTGTAGTTAGGGTGGAACATAATAATTATAGAGGGAATCATAAGGATGCCTTTAAAGAAGCATTTGAAGGCCTGATTCAAAGCCCAGTGCCCCCAGTGAGGCCTTTCTGCCTAGAGGTTTGTGGTTTTGCATTAGTGAAATCAGTGAGATTTTATTTTATTTTTTTCACTTACTACTATGATGTTCAAGGGCAGGTCACAGAATATAAGATTCTTGTAACCGATAGCAAGCTATTATTCGCTACCCCTAAAACTATTTTTCATGTAAAGGATTTTATTTTAGGGCCCTCAAAGTATTGAATTTCTTATTCCAATGACCCATCTTTAGTCAGATCTTGTAAGCTCAGCAGCCTAAGACACAGTAATTGGTTAAAAATAAATAAATAAATAATCACTGGAGTGCTCTGTATTATTTTGAGAATTATCTGAGTTTTGTGCTGAATTCATTCACCATCTGCACTTTTTAATCTCAGTAGTGGCCTTTAGGCTTGCTTATAATTACAGGAGGCATACCTCCTGAGAGGACTGAGATGGAAGTTCCTAACAAAGAGGAAACTAGTCACTAGCTGTTTGTTTTTTGTTTTTGTTTTTGTTTTTGTTTTTCTGAAAGATGCACGATAAACTAAAAAGTGAAGTGTTCTCAGCTTTCTTCCTCAGGGATAGGTGATGCAGCATTGCACATTTAAGATTAAAATGTCAGTGTTTCTCCAGTGGGCACGTTGAGTAGGGTTATGTCCTGGATTCATAGTAATTGAATGTAGATCTGTGAAGTGCTATAGCCATAGTAAATTTAGGTTTCCTCCATAACCAGTTACAAAATGAAACATCTTCAGAGTGTTATTAGATTTAGATGTTGCACAGGAGCAATTGCTCTGCATTCTAATCCAATTTTACCCATATTGCCCTTTTCATGTATATTCAGAATTGCATAAATCATGTGAGTATTAATCAGGGCAGCTTTCAACACCACCAAGATGTATAGGTTAGTTGGTGAAAGGGACATTTTTCAAGCATGTTGACTGATTTGGGCTTTATGCTAAACATACAAAAGGACATGAGATTGCCAGTGTCCCACTTTCACTTAATAAGTCACTGCTTACTGCGTTCGTTGCTGATATTGGAGAACTGTGCTCAGTTTTCTGTTGCCTGAGGAAGATTAAACAGGAATTTCATACACAACTGCTTTAGCCTTTAGGCTATAGGAAATGTAAAGTGAATCTCTCTCATTGGAGCTGTCTCAGTTTGTGTGGAATGATTTAGTGTTTGCCATCAAGCACAGCTCGGGTTTCCTGTCCAAGCTCAACAAAATCAGGCCGTTTTGGGTTGCTGCTTAGCTCTCCTGTGAAAGTCTAGCTCCCTATTATCTCTGGCTCCTAGCAGTTTATCCGCTTACCACAGAATCACAGAATGAGTGGGGTTGGAAGGGACCTCTGAAGAACATCTAGTCCAACCCCCCTGCCAAGCAGGATCACATAGAACACATTGTGCAGGATGGCATCCAGGTGGGGTTTGAATATCTCCAGAGAAGGAGACTCCATAACCTCTCTCAGCAAGCTGTCTCAGTGTTCTCTTACCCTCACAGTAAAGTACCCCCTTATATTCAGCAGGAACCTCCTGTGCCTCAGTTTGTGCCCATTGCCTCATCCTCTCTCTGGGGACAACTGAAAAGAGACCATCTCCATCCTCTTGACACCCTCCCCTCAGATATTTATATACATTAATGAGGTCTCTTCTCAGTCTTCTCTTTTCCAGGCTAAAATTTAATTTCATTGTCTTCCTGTTTGATGACTCCAGAATGAGTGTCGCTATGGCAGGATTGAATATTTCATTCTAAAGATAATTGCAGAGAGATAATTATTTATTTATTTATTTATTTTTCATAGCATTTGATGTAGCAACACAGGACAAAACTCATATTCAACATTTAGCTAGTACTGAATTTCATAAAAAGTCTGGACAGCTTAAATGTTTCATTGAAAGGATCATAGATCTTGTCAACTTCCACAAATGCTGGGAAGTGTAATTTCATTGTTTCATGAAATGGCAATAATGGTAATTTTGCTAAACAAAGATTCTAAGCTGCTCTGGTTTGTTGGCAGCTTTTGAATGCTTGGTTTCTATATTTCACTTAAGGTAGGAAGTGCAAGACGGGAAAAGATCTTTTAAGGATGAATCCACTGCACTTAGCAGAATCTCAAGACAAGTGATGAATTCTTCTCCTACTGTCTTAGAGGACAGGTATCTTAGGGAAAAACAAATAAAAACTTGTCAAGCTGCATGCAACACAAAATTACTGGATGGACTTTTATATTTTTAAATACAGAAGATCAGTCTAAATGATTATAAACACTTTGGGCTTTGAAATCTATGGGAAAATTTACAGAAACTGTCAACTATTACTGATTTTGCATGCAAGTAGAGTCAGCAGCAAAGCTCACCTGGAGCTCAGTGAGGATAAACTAGAAAGAGAATATATCACTTGCACGACAATACTGTCAGTGCCATTCTTCCAAATTGCATATTTTAGAAATGATCCTTATTCCTCCCCTGCTCCCCTTCAAGATCTTTAAGGAAATAAAGAAGTGCTCTCACAAGACTGGTAGAAGAACCTTTAAATCACATAATTGAATTTAGAATATGAAGAAGATTAAGTGAAAGCTGAATGATGCAGCCCTTAAAATCTGTGTATTGTTATGCATTTTCATATAGTTTCTATTAACATAATTTGCTTAGTGTTTCAACATAGTCCTCTCCTTCTCCCACCCACACACATTCTTGCAAAGTATATCTTGTTAATCTCAATGTTATCTTAACAGTTTTCGCCCCAGGGAAGTTTTAACAACAACAACAACAAAAAAAAATTAAAAGTGAGCTGCACATAAAGTTTTTTAGTTTGTATTTTAAATTTTTGTTTTGTTTTATTTTAAATCCAGTCTTGCTAAATTAAAAATAAAAATGCATTTTATAATTAAAAAAAAATATAAAAATCATTTTTCCTTTTTTATTTTTGATGTTTGAAACCACATCACACACCAACTTCTTCAAAATATTGTTATATATAGGTTTAGCATATATAGTATAGCTGCAATATTTTTCAGAATCATATATAGTATAGCTGCAATATTTTTCAGAATCTCATTGTTCTGTTCTGCACTAGTTTGTTCTTTTTTGTTTATTCTACATAATCCAGCAAAATACCTCCATATTTACACAAATGAAAGTAGAACAAGACTAGCCAGCTTTTTATTTATTTTTTAACCCCCTCTACGAAGTGTTTCCAATGGAGTTTATCCAACATGCGTCCTGCCTCATGAGAATATTGCTCAACTTCAGCAGATTAGAACGAGATTTCACCTTCATCGCACTGCAGGCTTCTCTGTGGGCATGCTCTCACATGGTACAAAGCATGATGGCTTTCTGCTGTGACTAGATGGCTACTGTACCCTGTGCAGTTACTTCACTTTTGCTTAACTGTGCTGACTTGAACTGATGTTCTGTAAGGTAAATGTTTTATAATCAGACAACACTCCTTTGAGCCAGCTAGAATCTTTGAATTTGTATAGCAAGTACATATTCTGATGGGGTATCTTTTTTTTCTGCTTCACTCCTGTTTTTTCTCATATTAGGCTGAGGTTGCTTTGGTAAGTAGCATGGTTCACAGTTAAGTCTTGAACTTTGAATTCTTGACATGCCTCAACTGGCTTTCTACCTGAAGAAAAGCAAGTATTCCTCTGTCAGTGCTTAGCTGTGCATAAACAGGTCTTTACCCTGACCTTTGCTTATAGATATTGTTATCCAGTCAGCTAGCTGCACTGGAACAAGACAGAGCATACTATTTTCAAGCTGCAGTCAGTTTTAAGATGCATAAAAAATGTGTGTTTCTTCTGCATAGGAAAGACTCCAATTTTAGTGAATTTGGAGGGGGGTCGAGGGAGGGTAAGATGGCCAGAAGATATTTTCGCACTTCCGCACAATAGTTTTTAGATCAACTTTGAGCTCTCATGTTCACAAAACTGCAGCTTTCAGGCCCAACCCACCTCTCCACTGTAGAATTGATAAGAGATCATCAAGAAGCTGATAAACACAAGCTTGAGGTTAAGAGTAAAATGAAATATTTGGGTGGGCTTTTAGTGCAAAGTGGTGTCAATGAGTAAATTCAGGCTTTTTTTCTTTAAGTAACTCTCTCTGGGCTTTTGAAATCCTTCAATTACTTACTCTGCAGTTTAGTAGTCATTCATTATTCTAGCTAAGACAAAAAAAAAAAAAAACTCTTTCCCCTCTATACATGAAGTCCTTCTAAGAATTCTCCCTTTGGCAGTGTTGTTCAACTCCATTCCAAAACAGAGGGCTGTGTGCTAAATGATGTTGAATAGAATACACAGGAGGAGCAAAGGATAATTAATTGTATTTTCTAACATATTTGTTTTATTTCAAACTAGCCTCATGTCTTACAGTAATAGCAGAAGTCACAACATGACTTCTAGCATGTTAATCTGAGAACAAACTCTCTAGAGGTTCTTGATGTACATGCTAAAAAAATAACTAGTATTGCTAAAATCCACATTACAATCGCTTTATTGCTAATGTTTGGGTTCTAACTAGTTCAAGCTACCACAAATACACTAGCATGTACTTACACACATATCTTAATTTTGCTCCGTAGACTTGTCTTCTATTTAATAATATTTGGCCAAGTTTGGAGGGGATTTGCAGCATGCTTGCATAGGCGGCTTTGCAGGTATTGTTTTGTTTTCTTTAGTTTTGTTTTAATGGAAGGAGCAATATAGTTTAGTAGTCTACCCATTTATTACATCATAAAAAAGAATGATTCTTCTCAATGTACAGACAAATTCTGCTTTCAGATTAAGGGAGAATATAAAAATGATGGGAGTCATCTTTTTTAACATAGATGTCCAAAATATGTGCTTCCAAATCTAATGGTAATTTGGGGATCCTTTTTTAGTTAATGGAGTTGTAATCTGATTAAGCAAGTGTGATTCATCTCAGTCTAAGTTCTAATAGATTAGTTGAATTTCTTTCCTACGGTGCTCATGTCTCCATTTACAGTAAGGCAGGAAGGATACAACTAGAAAAAAAATTAGACATCTGAAGATGGCGAAGATGAATCGCATTGCTCATCAGTTTTATTAATGGGTAAAGGTCATTAAAATAACATTTAAAAATAATTTCTGAAGTATCATCTGAATTTGGATCAAAATATAAAAGGAGAAGCTATTTAACTATGTTTAACTATGAAGTATATATAGTTGGAGCCATCTGGTTTTAAATATTTGAAGCACTTGATGAAATTTCTCTTGGTGTATATTAGGATCTCTGTAGTACTTTTCCTTTACCAAATATCTGTGTCTGTTCATTTTATTTTAAATAAGTATCTGTTTACATTAATATCAATGTGACCTTATTCCTTACAAGAATATCCTAGCTATCACAGCAATATTTGCTATCTTACCTACACATTAATGGTAATTTCTAATTTGGTTTTAGGATTGGTCAGTGCTCTTGGTCCTGGGCATTGTGAAAAACTAACTTTATAATTCTGTAGTCTGGGTCTATAAATGTGTGTCTTTGATGATTTCTAGTTTGTGTCATTTCATTGCACCTCTCAGGAAATAACTCATCAGGTCTTTAGCTTGCCTTAAATTAGGATCTCTTTCCTGGCATTTGTTTATTAAAAATATGACTAAATGACTCAAATCCTTTCCCCTCCCCAAGTTTTTATTTCCTGCGGTGCAACATTGTGTAGTTCTTAAAAACATGCACATTTGTGATTAAACAGTTCGTTCAAGTGTTTTTTTTTTCCCCAACTCAAATACACTGACGTGCTAAAGCAGCTTTAGATTTTTGGCAATGTAGATGCTAACCTTCAGTTAAATTCTAACTTAGAGTGAGAAACTCTGAAGCATCAAAAAACAGATGCAGAAGGCAAAGATGGAAGGGAAACATGTTTTAGGTGATCTTTACTCAGATTAAATAAAGGAAATGTCACACTATCAAGAATTAACCCATCACAAGAAAAGTACTGAAGAAAAGATCACTGAAGCAGCAAGTTCCATTAATAAATCAAAATTGAAATAAAATAATTTAAATTAAAATAAAGTAAAATAAAACAAAATTGGAAATTACAAAAGAGCAGGTGGCTGAGCTTCCCTTCAGTGTAGGCATTTACTTTAATTAGCAGAAAACAACCAAGAAGCTGTTAAATGTTAAAACTACCCTTTGACTGGAGGAAAGCATATTGCTGTTCTTTATGTTCTCTGGAGACAAGGACCAGTAAAGCTTACTGCAGCAGGTACTGTGGTTGAACCATTCATTAAAATAGAACATTTTAGACATCGAATCTTTGTATATTGTGTTCATGTAAAGCATCAGTGATTCCTTAATCCACCAGGATACTCATGATATTAGAAAAGATATTGAATTAGAGTCCAAATCAGGTATATCAAAACCTACCTTCCACAAAGCCCTTTCCAAGTAGTTGCACTAGCACCTAAACAGCTACTGGACATCACTGAGATCAGATGATGTTCTTTGGAAGTGGATTAGGAAAAAGCATATTCTGTTGAATATTCTTTATATTTGATTAACTGTTGTTAACAGGATTTTAGTTTCTTTCATGAGGAATTTGTAATAACGTTTAAGCATGAATGTGCAGCACGGAGGCACCGTCACAGATGACAACACACAGAGTTATTAGGACTAGAGAAAACTAAGGAACTGCAGAGAAACCAAAAAAAAAAGACCACACCAGAATGAACATCCATGATAGCCGGTATCATTCATTTACAATCTGCCAGGTACCTTGTGCATGTATTCTTACACCATGAGTGTCAGACCTTGTTGAGCATCATAGCAAGTAACCTGCAGATATTGGGGTGGAAGGGAAATGCAGCTTCCTGTGAATGTGTCCTTGGTCAAGGACAGAGGAGGACTGAAACATCACAGTGGCTCTCATGGAATAAGTCTACAGGCTGCCTAAATGTGTTAGGAGTTATTCAACTGAATTCCATAGTTCCTGAAAATTATATAGCTCCTGAATATCTCTGTGAGCACTGTAATTGAGCCATTTGTTTTATGAGAGAGGAAAAGAAAGAATGTGGTATCTGTAAAGAAGTCATTGCTGTTGAGGTTTACTAGAGATCCTTGCATACCAACTCTTGTTTATCAAATACAAATAAATTTAAAAATATATATATTTTTAAATTGTGTAAGCAGTGCTGCTTTACATAGTTTACAGTGAGGTCATTAAATGTGTTTAGAAGTCTGGAATTTATAAGGTAGTTAATCTAAAAGTAACTCTCTAGAATACTTCTTTTCTTGTTTATAAATATAGTGTAAAGATAGGATCCCTTCATGTTGTCCTTGTAAATCTCAGTTGCTGGTGGAAGTTAGAAAAAAAATGTTTCTATGTGCACTATGTCATATCTCCCACATAGACCATCATTTGCTGAAAGTAACATCATGGGGAAACGCGAATTACATTTAAAAAAAAAAAAAAAAAAAAAAGGATTGGGCCCAATAATTCAATAATTGAAATTTATTTCATTTGTTGAAGTTTATGTTCCTATTTAGAAAGGGGAATAAAATACAATGGAGCTAAAAGTAGATGTGCAGGCTAAGTTGCACAAGATAAATTAGAATTGGACGTGCCAGGGCTCCTGTAAAATTCCGTAACTAAGAAAGCTATGCAACAGTTTTCACCTTCATAGTATTTTATCATGGTTTTCTCTGAATTTCAGAGCATATTAGAACTATTTACTGAAGTTTGTCAGATATTCAGGACTTTGCAATTAATCTGTTTTCTAAATCACTCATGACTAATCTGTTTAGACAGTAATTTCAGTGCATTTATTTACAGTTTAAATGTATGTTATTCATAAAAACAAAAGTTCAGGTTTTGTTTTTCAACTTTCCTGGGGTCTAGACATGGACATGGTTTCACTTTATTTATCTATAAAGTTAATTACTGCAGTATATGCAGTAGATACTGAAAAAAGTTTTAATGAGCTGCTGGATTTAATAAAGATGAGATTGTGTTATCTGCTTCTTCACTGTAAATTTGACAAACCACTTTCATTTGCAGTGGCCATTCCTTTTATCTAAACAGTTGAGAAAGAATACAGAGATAATAGTTGGTGGAGTGGAATACCAAGAAGTTGTTATTCAGATAAAATAAAATGCTTAGAGATCCAAGTAAAATTTTTATCTACTATATATAATCCTTTAATACACCGAGTGATTAGAGAAAATAGGGAGGTGAGCACAGAAGATTACAAAAATGAAACCAAAATACTGCAAACACCTCTTTTAAAATATTTAGCTACATTTTTCTAAATACCGGTGTGAGGATGGAGTAATGATAATGTATGTTTATGCACATGTATGTACAAGCAGTGGAATGAAATTAATAGCTCGGAAGTTAAGAAAACAAAGACATGTTTATATTTAAAATTCACAGCTTTTAGATATTAATAAATAATAGAATTAGAAAACAATTTAGTACTTCCCCCCCCCCCTTTTTTTTTTGTCTCTAAGTGGAGAAAGGATGGTTTTGAAATGAAGGTTTTAAAATGCATTTTTCCACTTTTTAAATGTGATTGCATGCAGCTCATATATAGAATTCTTGTGGTTTGAAGGGACCTCTAGAGACTGTATAGTCCAATACCCTTGCTCCCTTACAGTAAAAAAAGCTGTATGTTTGTGTTTAAATACATCTTGTAATTCAATTTGTCTCCAGTATTTCTTGTCCTGGGAACTTCTACAATGAGTCCAGCTACCTCTTCATTGCATCCTCTCTTCAGGTATTTATATGCATTGATACGTTTCCCACCTGCACCCCTCTTCTCCAAGCTGAAGAGTCACAGCTCTCTCAGCCTCTCCCAACATCAGATATTTTAATTGTCTTTGTGGCCCTTCACTGGACTTTCATGTCCATGTCTCTCCTGTACTGGGGAGCCCTGAACTGGTCCCAGTACTCCACATGCATCTCACCAGTGCTGAGCAGAAGGGAAGGATCACCTACTTTGACCTGCTGGCAGCAGTCTTCCTAATGCAGCCCAGGATGCTGTTGACATTCACGCCATCATAAATCAGTCTAGATAAAACCAAGCTCTGCATCGTGGCAACACAAAAAACTCAGTTTCCAGTTAGATCATTCAGCTGTAAAGAAGCTCATACTTCAGGTATACAAACTGTCATGGATGTGAGTTGCTTAGAATATTTGTAAGAATCATTTCCAAATTAGCATGAATCACTGACACCTGAGTTGTGGCTAGCGACTGGTTCCCTTACTCAACATGATAATGGAGCATGGTTAGTAAACACCAGTTCTAAGAAGTACATCTCATAGTGGGATTGGGGGGAAATCACATAAAAGGCTGTTTCAGCAACTCATGATTTATTACCACTTAGTACCATGGCTCTTAGAGAAGCAGCTGCAAGCTGTCTTTTTCTCTCTCCCTTCTTTGTATGAGTATCAAATGCTCGAGCACAGGCATTCCTATCCACAGTGGTTAGACAATTAGAAGAATTAGAGTTGGGAGTTGGGAGGGAAACTTGGAAGTGTTAATTTTTCTTTCAGTTTAACTATCTAAACTTTGTAGACATCAAAATAATCACATAAGGAGTATGAAAGGATATTCTGAAAGTGTTTGAATGATGATAAAACTGTACTGCTTTATAGCTGGAATGAATTCCATCCCTAACTTTTAATTTAGATTAATGATTCAGATTCTGTTTGGCTGGGGGGAGTGGGAGGAGAAGAGGGAATTCACGATCCATGCCACCTAGCTCCTAACACTTTTAAGTGATGCCCCAAGAGCTTTATTGTTTTGGGAAATGTAGGTCCTCCAGAAGGCATTTCAGATCTTATGCAGGCCAAGTGGCCCACTGGGGTTACTTGATTCTCTCTATCATTTGTTTATGGGGTTCAAAGTAATGGGGTTCCTCCCTTAAAATGTGATTCAATGACAAGCAAATTGAGTTGGTGACTTGCTGCTGCCATAAGAAAGTTCCTCTTCTCCTTTCATCCTTTCTGATCTTGTCTTACACCAGTTTATAGCATGGTAGACTGATTCAACTAACTGTCCTGCCAGGAAGCTAGTAACCTTTTAGGCTGAAGTGAGTGTTCAGGAGTTGAATGTATTTACCAGGCAGGCAGAGATGAGCAGCAGAGAGACCACACAGCTAGGAATGGTGAGACCGGAGCTGGTGAGAGAGAAGAGGGATTTCCCGATTTGAGGGCTTCGAGCTGTTAGATTGGTTCGGCTCAATTGTCTTGTCTATGTTGCTTCACAGACTGCTCGAGGCAACCTAAAACTGCACTGCCTACCAAAGGGAAAGTCCCACCCCCTGGTTGGCCTGGCTGTGCTTGTCTTTGTGCTGGCACGGGTGGTGATGCAGCCACACACACAATGGGACAGACTCCTCCTATCCGCAGCATGCCATAATTAATCAGTTTAAGACAATCTTGCAACCACACTCTTGGACTCCTCAGGCTAAGAAGATTTCATAGTTAAGGGAAACAGCTATAAAATGTTCTGAATTCATTTAGCTTGGAGAGTGATATTCCAGCATGACGTCTCCAGTAGCACCTAGGAGTGTTTTTATTAGAGATTTGAATACGTCATAGAAGGTTGTATTTTTAAATTATAATATAAAAAGAAAAATATTAAAATAATGACGAAAAAAAAAAGAAAAAATATAAAGAGATGAGAATATAACTTGATTGCTTTTGTGGAAGGAACATTGTGCTGCATATTGATTACCACTAGACCAGAAGTGAATTAAACATCTTAAATATATTACACAAGGTGGTGATTTGTATGCTGTAGGAAGCGTGCAGTTTGATTACTGAGGTGATGGATCACACACCTAACTGAACGGGTGTATTAGTTCATATATCACTGTATTTCCTTGTATTATTGTAGCCTAGTTAGATCCATTAGTCTCATTTGTTCTCCAACCTTGATTTCTCACCATGTCCAGACACTCAGAATGATATATCATCAAGTCTCTGAAAGTGTGATATAACTCAGCTATTTTAATCTATTTATTAAAATTAGAAGTGATTTTTTTCAGATACTTCAGTTTGTTTGTTTGTTTTTCTTAAGAGAGGGAAATTAAGGTATATGTTATCAAATTTATACCGTATGTATCAAATATATAGAATTTAGTGTGAAAATCAACCATTTCCTTTCAGGTTAATTAGTGAGCTTTGCATTGTTTACTTCATATTAGCAGTTTGCTTGGTGTTTTTATATGTTTAGGCATTATTATGCTTTAAAGCTTGTGCAATAGAAAGATCCAGCTAACTTTGTCTTGTATTCCACCATGCTAAATGTCATCCCTTGCATCAGCCATTTGCTTGACAGGTTGAATGGGGCACTCATGGGCTGAATAGATCATTGAAACAGTATCTTCTTTTGAGACAAGAAATGGTGAACCAAGGTAGTCAGGCAACTGATTCAGTGTTTGATCGAGCAAAGGCTAGTGGAGAACTAGAACATCACCAGCTTTTTCAAAAGTTGATTCTTTTGTTTTTGCTTCTTCTTTTAAAAATAAAAAATGGTGCATATTCTTAATTTTAAGAGAAAAGGTCTTGTGGATTCTGGAATTCTTACATGGTCTCACTAAAACATGCTTTGATAACAGTGGTATTGTGTGTGTGTCCAGACAAAGGAGCCTCCCGTGCAGCACTGAGTCGGTGGTATTCTGGTGCTGAGACCGCAGCTAGAAGTCCTCTCTGGTCAGCTTGTGCCCAGGAAAGGGCTTCAAGGGAAGGTAGGGAGAGGAGACACTAAACCAAGGCACCTGAGCTTCACTGCCAGAGTTGGGCTGTGAAAATAACCCCACAGAGTGGGGGGTTACTCTTGTCCCAGAGATCCAGGTCAACAGAATTACGGGAATCAATGCTACTTAGATTATCAAAATACTTTTTTTTTTTTTTTTTTTCTCTTAAAGGATTCAGTTAGCACAGAAAACAGTTGATATAGAAGATGGAACTGTTGTTCTCATGTGACCTCCTTTTCAATTAGTAACTGTATGTTGCCATCTCTGACGCTACATGAAAAATCTAGAGTTGTTGCTATAATAAAACAAGAAATTGCAGCATGTTTGTTCAGACACGCAGTGTCTGTAGAGATGCCAGCTTACTCTGACATTTTACTATCCCTTTTGCATAAGAAACAAAATGTTGCCTCCGGAGATTTTCTGAAGACACCTCTGTTTAGAGACAGCGCATGCAGGTGCATGCCTGATTTCCTGTTTGTGTTTGTGCCTTGTGTTGCTCTTGTTTTAATCTAACAAAATCTCATGCTGCACAGTAAGTCAATGTAGTTTACATTTTAATATGCAGCAGTGATGAGGTGTTTTTTATTTCCCAGATAGTGTAGTAATGAAATATTTTATGGCCTGATGGTTTTGATGAACAGAGTATATTTGGAAATATTGCATCACTGTTGCAGTTAACCAGGTTATTTTATCTTGGAATTATTTTTTTTTCTACCTCTAGACATGATTACTGGACATTATTTGGTTAGATTAGCTGCTTCTCTGGTTAAAAGCTGATGTTTTTGCCTTTTAATCAAAATATCTAAGCTTGCTGACTCTAGTTGTCACAAGTTTTGCCCCTAAGCCCTTCTTGAAGACAGTGGGAGGATTGCTGGAGTAATGACCGCATTTAGAAAAGAAAAACACATTTTGACTGTCATTTACTGAAGAAGCAGGTGTGGTGGTTTAATATGTTACTAATTCCCCTCTGCCAGAGGTAGCTGCCTTTTTACAGAGTCAGCAGAGTGGTATGCATATGTTAGCACTCAGTGTTAGTCCAGCTCTGTGGCTGGTTAAGCTCAGATGCTGCACTGTGAATGGGGCTGTAGAGGAAGGAACATGTCCCCTCCTTCACTAACTCTGCTAGAGGGCTGCCAGTAATGTGGGATGGAGGTGGTCAGCCTTGGGGTAGTGTCTTAAAGCTGCTTCAAGATTTTGTGAAGCTTCCCTGTCAGATACAGTTGTGCACTCAAGATTTGTATCAGAGTTTGCAGTATGATGCAACGCATTAATAACCTTTATTTACTGCTCATTTGAAGTATATGTCAGTGTGTCTGGCATGCCCAAGTTAGTAGATGTTGCCTAGAAAGCGATCCTGATTGCACATATTTAAAACACCACATTGACAGTCTAATTGTCATTGAAACCACCCCCCTCTTAATTGCCCTGTTTCTGCATTTTTCATTGCAATTATGGGAGTTTGCATGTTGGTACAATACAGATCATGAATAACATGTTATGAAAAGCATTTCTGTGACTTAATAGACATACATAGAGAAATTCATTTTTCAACCTGATTTTAAAAACATATATGGTAGTGACAAACTAAAATGGGTTTAGGTTCACCTCCAAATGTATCAGTCTCAAGTCTGCTTCCCTTAGTCCCTGGGCTTGATGTAGATGCAGGTAGACTTCAGTATTTTAAAGAAATAGAGCTTTAAAGGTTATGATAGCATAAGCGTTAGAGCACTAGCAGTTCTTTCTATCGTAGAAGTATTTGTATTAGATCTGTGTTATTAAATAAACATACTAAAGCATATTTATATCTCATATGCTAACGTGAGCAATCACAGAATGCTTTGTTAAAAGAGAATTAAAATTTGCACATATTAATTGTCAGAAAAATTATGAAGATGAAGTACAAGGAGAAGTAACATGCAGCATAAAATAAAGTAGTTGCAAGCCAGACATTTGGAGAAAAAGGGAAGATGTATCAATGTAGGGGTAATTGTACAGGTGAAAAAGTGCAACTTTCAATTTTGGACAGTTGTATAGAAAATGCAAAGACAAAGAGGGATATTAAAATAGAAATAAAGAGAGACTTAAAGGAATGTACCATACATCCAGAGGCCACTTGGAAAAATATTTTTTTAAGACTGTTATGAAATTAATTGAAGGAATTATCCCTGGAGCAACATGAAATTGCAGAGCTTTCTGTGGCCCTGCAGGAAAAAGGGTGAGGATTAGGAAGTCTACAAAATTACAGTAATCAAAATGGGAAGTGAATCTGATGGAAGGATTTCTATATAGTTTGCCTTTCTGTGCTGTTCTTTCTTTGTCAGTTGGAGCAGTAAGGTATATACAGATATCTTCTCTGTAACTTAAATTGTGTGCTAAAATGGGCATTCTTTTTTATTTAAACATAGAGACTTAGTTTGAAATCTTGGGGTGAAACGTCATTCTTTATGATTTGGTTAGTTTTTATACGTTTCTTTTGTTTCTTCTTGTGTGTTTTAATGAGAGATGTCTGAGCTTGGGCAGAAACATGTTCCTGACAGTTTCACTTTAAAAGGAAAAGTGTTTTTCCACGGGGTCTTGGAAGCAAATCTGTCTAGTACACAGAAAAGGATATTCTCTAGCTGAGAGTATCCTTTGCCTCCTGCTTTCATCATCAGAAGTATGTCACACGCTAGGCAGCCCTGAATACCTTCTGTTTTGTGGTTGCTTGGTGTATCAGAAGTCCTTCATTAAATGAAGCTGCCAGGGCTTCCAATAAGTCAATTGGAAAATTTGCCAAATCAGAGACTAGCCATTAAAAATCTATGAAATATATTACTGTTCCAGCTGTGAACCAGGGGTCAAAGGCCTGAGCTCAGCATGCAAGTAGGTCCAGGTCTGCTGGTGGGGTTCATGTTGTAGGGCTGCAGCCAACTCATCCTGCAGCTTTTCACGCTAAAGCTGCCCAAGCTGGGTTTGCAGTGGCATTTCTGAAGCTCAGACGTGTGTTCATATGGATCCTCTGAACTAAGCTGCTCAGGGATGAGATTTTTTACCAATGTTATGAGAGGCTCCAAACAAACTTCTGTTGCAGTGGTGTTCTTGGCTTACACAGGAGCATGCTAGTGTCTGTGCATTCCTGCTGTGCCAGCATCCAGCACAGTCCAATGGCTCCTCTCTGCTTTTGGCCATCCTGATACCTGAGAAAGACGTAGCAGTTAGTGGTACAGGATCCTGAGAAGACAAAGTAAGTTTTAGCAAGATAACACATAGTTTGGGTATATATACAGCAAAGTGGAGACAGGTATTGCATGAAGCAATGACTGCAGGTTTCCTAGATGTGCACCTGAGCTTCTAATTTAAATGACAGTACTGATATTTCTGACCAGTCTCATATTGCCCCTATTCTTGACTGTTTCAGTACAGCCACATACCTCTTCCTGAAGAGATTAAGGTTTGTATGTGTTCAGGTGGATGGCTACTTTGCCACATCAGTTCCCAGAACTGTCCTTTTGTTCGTGCTCTACCAAATGATTATTATAGTATTAGGCATCCCTGGAACAAATAAACTATAAATTGTGCATGAGGAAGGAGATCTAACTGGAGCTTTTTGAGATTATGCCATGAATACTGGTTTACATTAGCTTTCTAAAAGCTGTGGCTGATCAGATTGTTATCACCAAGACTGTTATCACCATGTTTTATATAGGTGAAAACCCCCTATGTACATAGTGGGGATGGGAGATGTTTGCTCTTTTTGATGCTGTGTTGTTTGTCATGTGCTGCAGTCACTGAGTGTGAGCCCTAGAGCTTTTACTATGCACTTGCAAGGGTACTGTTGATTTCTATGGCTATTAAAGAGCATTAGGGAAGTACTGCTGTCATCAGTTAAGCTACTTCCAAGCAAGCAAGGAAAAAAAATGAATGTTTTGTGCCTCCACATCTCAGCAAGGCAGGAGGAACAAAAGGTGCTGAGATGCAGCTGTATGATGCCGCTAAATGCCTGATCATTTAGATGTTACTGTTTTTACAGGATTAGAAGAAACTGTGATAATTCATGAAAACTTAGAATAAAATCCTCTTGTTTCTTTTCTTATATCACATCCATATAAAAAGCAACTCAAGAAAAAAAAAAAAAAAAAAGCCCAAGAAGTTTTGCTAGAAAAAAAAAAAAAAAAGAAGAAGATGAAAAGTGCTATGCAGAAATTATGCAATCAATTTGTAAAGGGAAAGTAAATGTAAGAGTTGAAGTAAAACCTGGGAATAGTGTATCCCTTCACAAGACAAATGAGAGTTTTTCATTGTCCCAGAGAGATACAATATTCTTCTTTCATTTTCACGCCACCTGAGTTCTGTCACTGAAACACTCATCTCTGCTGGGTTTGTCACCTCTGTGCCTCATAAAGCAGAACTGATGCAACCTACAGTCTGGTGAACTGGAGATATCTGTACATTTCTCGTGGTCAATGTGCACTGCAGGTGCATGTGAAGTGTCACCAAAAAGCTGTAGCTGCTGAGTCATTTAGATGCTTTTGAAAATATTATCTGGCAAGAGAGAACTTCAGAGAAGAATTCAGGACTAATTATATAAGCAAACCAAGTTATTTGCGGGCCGAACTAATTGCTTCCACCCTGTGATAAACTTGACCTGGTGCCCTACAGAGTTGCTTGCCTACCTCCACATCATCCTCCCCAGTAATCCTCCCTCCTCTTGCAATTCCCTTGTTGTTTTTTTTCCGTTTTCTGGGGTTTCCCAGGCCCTTAACCTTCACCCTGGATAACACAGGGTTAAGTGTAATTCTATATTGCTAGAACAGCACTTTGAAATTTACAAGACAGAATATAATGCTGGTTATATCCAGTCCTAACTCTTAAAACTTTATGCCATCTGATTTTTATCCTAGTGAGAGAAATGTCAGCTGACTGGTCTTTTGTCACGAGAGTGTATAGTTACATGGATGTCTAATAGTTCCTTTGTCATAGGATAGGATTTTTTCAGTGACCCCATTAAGGACGTATTTTAAAATATTTTTTTCATTTTAATTGAAAACTGATCCTACTTTAAAAAATAAGAATCAAAATAACTTATCCTGAGTATTTCTTTTCAAGTCCCTTAAATGTAGTCACAGAGACACAAATAGAAATATTTTGTTGTAAGCCTCTCTTCTCATCTCCCTCTGCCTTCACTTCAGAAGATCTTTATCTACTGTGCTTGAGGAGAAAATCAGGTTGGAGTAAGGCATTAGACCAGGCTGAGATTGAAATCTCTTCAGTTTTTCAGTCATATCTCAGATGGGTGATAATGTTGGGTATACCCCATAGACTCTTTGTCTCAATTCATATTGGTAGAAATAATTCTCTATGTCATTTTCATTGTCCTCGTGTAGCATATAATATCTTTAAACTGTCTTTTAAGGAGGGAATTTATTTAATCTAACTTAAAACTTATATTTGTTTTAGTTATCTATTTGTGATGAGATGTATCCTACCTTTCTCTCTGCTGACTAAAGAGTGAGCTTTAAGGAACTGAAGTGTGATGCTTATACTGCAGATTTCTGCCTTTGTTCTCACCCTTAATATTTCCTGGAACATCCTGACATATCAAAGAATAAAACGACTTGGGTTTTAGAGTATGGCTAATAAATACATCAGAAATAAAGGCTGATAGCATGTATGTAAACAATATTCACATATTATAAAATTATAATAAAAGATGAGTTATTATTTTCTTGGACTTGCTGAGTGTGTGGCATTAAAGAAATCCAATGGGGAGAGGGAGGTGAAGCCCCAAAATAGTGACTGTAAAATTTAGTACAATATTTTTCAGTACTCAGGCTACGATGCCTTACATTCTGACTAGACTGCTGTTCCATGTCTTCAGTGTCTTTAGGAATATTACAACTTTAGGAAATTGTCTTTTTGTTTGTTTTATTGAGATTTAGGATTATCAGTACGTCCTGCAGGGAAAATGGGCAGCTGTGCCAAACAGGTGAGCTGCACAGAAGTGTTCAGAGATGACCAAAATGGAGTGAGCTCTGTGCAGGAGACCTGCAGACCAGGGCTCTACTGAATCCAGAGGGGAGTAAACGTGGCACTGAGCCAGGGAAACCTCACCTTTGTACTCCTGCGGGACTGCCTTGAGGAGCTGCGTTGGGAATACGTGCTTGATTTGCTGAGTGGAACTCTTAAGGGCTGCGGTGAACACATTTGTGCCATTTATTACTGGCAGGCCTCGCAAAGGAATTCTCATGTTATTTGGAATCCAGGAGTGGTTGGGGGAACTGGCAGAGGGTTAATACCTGCAAGGCTCGGAGGCATGCTGAGCGCTCACGGTGCACGCTCACAGCCTAACAGGCTGTTTGCCGGCAGGCCCCATCGTGTCACCTGATGGGACATGCCAAATCCCACAATAAAAGCCAGGTTGTGACAGTGAGCTCTTGGTGGAGAACATACATATTAGCAGCGCTCCCCTGGAGGTTGTATCCCCGTGACTACATAACATAACAGTTTCTTGCTCTGACAAATTCAGCCTTGGGTGCAGCTCACCTCTGGGGCTTGAAGCTAAAGATAGCCCGGGCATGGCACTGCAGGTGTTCAAGGTCCAGGCTCAGCCATGGGGATCATGGAATGGGTTGTATGTGTATTTGTTTTCTTGTTGCTTGACAAGCCTGCACCCACAAGAAACCATTGCCTTCCCAGATAGCTAGGAAGCTCCCAGTGGCATCCTAAAGTGATGTCACACTATAAGAGACTGTTATTATTGCAGCATATTTAGTACAATATTGATATGCTTATGTACTGTCTCTTCCTGCCCCCATATTTTGTTTTATTCGGTGTTTTATGTCTGTGGCCACCAGAAAAGGGAACTCAAAGGGCACGCCACTGTACTGTGTTCAGTCTAGTATGGGATGTTTATTGTCCTTGGGAAAAAATTTAGGCAAGTTGGTAAAATGAAGGATAATCACCTGGCTTTTAAAACCCTGAAGACTGAGACTTTTTTTTTTTTTTCCCCTCAGAGTCAGAAATGTAGAGTGTATCTTGTAAAGTGCTGAAACAGAAATTACATGAAAGCTTTCGGACTTTGTAATATATTTTATACAGAAAAATCCTCATAGAAGCTACATTGCTACACTGTTTTTCCTAGGTGATGACAGTAACATACATAAGCCTCAAAATATTTGTTAGCAATCTGACAGATATTTTGTGATTACCATCATTTCACACATTCATTGTGATGAACATAAGTTAATCATACAAGAAGCAGTAATTTTAATTCGCTCTTTTTTTCTTTTTTTTTTTTTTTTTTTCATTGCCCTTTCTGGCATGAAGTACATAAACCTTGAAAGATAATTTTTAACCTAGGAGTTACCCATTCATTAGCAAAGCTGAAAGCAGGATGCATTAAGTAGTTATTTCCTGACCTCAGAGAGGACTGCCTCTGTGCCTTCAGATCTGTGTCCAATAATTGGTTCTACCTAGGGGGAAAAAAGAAGAATGAAACCACACAAACAGACTGAATGACCGCTGAAGGGTGCTTCCAGAGTAATGGTTGGCTTCTGGCAATGCTCCTGTTCATGTGACAGTTTGAAATAGCTTTTGTGTCACCCAGGAACGTCTCCTACCTTCAGCCTTAAATAGGTCATTACTGAAAAGCAGCAATATTGCTTCATTAGTGGGCTGAATCTTAAATCTTGGTGTTTAATGTTGCTGCCAAAAAGTGTTAAAGGACTGTCCATGTATGAAAAGGGGGGGGGGAGGAGCTGTCAATTTTCTGAACTTTTGTATCTACAGGTACACCTGCCTAAAAATAGCAATCTTTGCCTTTTAGTTAAAGGAAAATTACTTAAATACTTTACTTTTTTTTTTTTTTTTTTTTTTTTTTTTCCTGCAAGTTGGGACTCCAGAGTAGTCTTTAGTCTGAGTCTTGCCTGAATACAAAATCTGCTAAATCCAACAGGTTGGTGCGTTTACCTTGAGCAGGCTGCCTTGGCAGGGGAGTGCATTCCAGCTCCGTTGAGTGCAGCTCATCAGCTACTGACACAATGCCTTTGTCCTTCTGGAACTCCTTTGTTTTTGTCCATTTTCACTTAGCCTAAACTGACTTGAATGGAGTGAACTCAATTATAACGTGAATGGTATATCAAGGGAGAAAATAATCATACAACTATAAGGAAGGATGGTTTTGAAAGGTTTAATATGTGTGTTTTTTGATTGCTCCTCTGAAGTTAAAAAACTCCCAAATAAGAAGAAATTAGAGCATTTGAAAAATCATAGTTATTTTTCCTTTATGTAAATTGTTTGTATTTTATTCTTCACAAAGCTTGAAGAGCAAAATGCAAAAACAGATTTATATATATATATATATATATATATATATTTGCCTCTCATGTATGTAGCCTTTTTTCACTTCCTTACTGTCCTTGATGCTATTGTTTCCAAATTCCCTCTGCTGTAGTGAAAAGGCTAGGATAAAAGCCATGAACATCTTTAGTTAATGCAACACAGAAAAAGCCCAGAGAATTTTTACCCCACTTCCTCTGCAGCATGTTATGCCTGCTGAATCGACACAGAACTGGAATCAAGAGGGGCTGAAATCTTAAGTTCCAGTACAGAACTGTCTTTCTGCATCCTCATACAGAAGAAACTGAACTGAGCCAGGGCTTGCACCATTGTCTGCACCAAGACTGAGAGCAGGCTGTGCTCTTTGAGCATGGGACTGGTAAGGGAGGGGACAGCAACTTCACTGCAAGGGGCAAAGCTGCAAGAAGTAGTTTCCCTTTTTGTGCCAGAGTCGTGTTGGGTATTGAATCAGCTTCATAATGCTTTTATCTGACAGGACAGGTAGGAGGAGGCTGTTGCAAAACACACGCCGGGAGCTAAGATGAAAAGTCTGGGAGTGACTTGAGGGAAGGAGTGGCTAGACTGTGGAGGGATGTGTAAATAGTTTAGCAGATGAGGATTTGGATGAAAAAGAAACATGTAAGTGTACTTTTCTATCAACTCAGATAAGAGAAAGAGAGCTTGTCTCATATGCATTTGGCAGGTTAGAGAGGGAAGTTAATATGTAAGCATTCACGGAGAAGGGCAGCAACAGATGCTTTAGAAGAGGGCCATGCGTACACAACATAGGACGGAAAAAATGCAAATCTGGAAGACCACTGCAGTAGGGAAATCTTTACCTGCAATGCCTTCCAATTACTGTTTATCAAATGCATCTATTTTGCACTGCTGTTCTGTGGGAGAAGACAAGAGGCATCGTCTCAATGAGCATCAGATGCAGAAGGATGAGAGGAGCTGTCTCAACGGGCTGTTATTTTCTTTGCTGTCATAACTTCTACTTTTTGAATTTGGATGCATCATGAACATAAAATGTTCAGGAATGGAAAACACTGGGCTGAGCCTCCCTCAAAGTGGATTAGTGCCTTTCTGGTTAGCCAGCAGATGTCATCACAACACTGAGCCTCCTTGTCCAGGAGCTCTGTAGCACCCTTCCCTAATCCTTCACGTCTTTGCCAGCTCATGACTGGCAGAAACTACACTGAAGCACATGAGCTTGTTTTTTCTGGCTGGCAGCATATGTAGGCTAACAAAGTAGTTCAAAGTGTAAGTCACTGTTGTGTGGGAAGTGCCACTTGCTGAGGCACCTTTATTCTGCTTGGGATCTGCTGCCAGAAGCAAGTGAGAGTGTTTTCAACAGAGGAGGGTAACAATGATGCATGTGCAAATTAGGAAATAGTAATGACAATATACTTAGTAATGTAAGGGATCACTAGTGTCTTATAGGCAAGGCTCCAGATATTCCAAGCATTCACAGCTGCGGAATCCAGTCTGTATGTTGTGCTCCATATGGAAGGGTATGATCTGAAAAAGCATCCAGTGTTAACCTAATTCTGTCCTGGCTGAATGGCAATAGTAAGTTTACTGCTGATCTAAACAGAAAAAAACAAAAACAAAACAAAAAAAAAACTTTCCTGATTTTTTAATTCAAAAATAAATAAATAAATAAAAACTTTCTCTATCCTTAAATCGAAAAACAAAAACTGTTATAGCCCAAGAGTAGAACTATGTGGAAGCCTTCAGGCCTCTAGCTGCCACTTCAGACCAATGCAGACTTTCTGCAGGTTCTGCCTGCCAGTCTACGATCATGTCTGGTTTCCATAGTCATCTTACATTGCACTAGATGCCGGTGTTTATGCATCTGAATCCCACCAGTATTATTCTTTCTTCTTTCAGACTCTGCAAGCATGGTAAAGCAGTTAGCATATGTATGACCTGCACAATGTGTGCATCTCAGTAAATTAACACCGAGGCCCTCTCAGACAATCATTGCAGAAGCAGCTGTGCTGGTTTAAGATATTATTGTCCTTCAGCTGTTCATTACTAAACCTCTGATAAAGGCTGCAGAAGAGAGAGACAACAGAACATTTTGCCTTTCTCTGCTTCAGTTTTATGCCATCTGAGCTACCTTAACTTGCTGATGAAAGGGTTTTAAACTAACCTGGCTAATTTGTGCTGGCACAAATGAGAGGTGCTCACAAGATCTATTCATGAAAAATGATAGCCTCCAGCAGATGGGCAGAAATAAGCAGGCAAGTATATTAGCTTTTAATACCATCTCATTCATTTCCCTAGTGGATGTCTGGCTGCAAACTAAAACTAAAAATAACAGTTTCAATAGCTACAATGATACAGCTAATCTCCTTTGTATGCTCACTCCAGTATTTTACAGTATTCCCCCTATCCAAGACTAGACACAAAAATATCTAGCTTACCTCTCAGCATTCCCAGCTTCCTCTGTATGATAAATACAAGTATACTGGAGCATTACTTCTGTCCCCTGAAGCCAAAAATGTGGAGGCAACATTAAATACTCTGCAGTTTGCATCATAGCCTTATAAAGCAGGAATTTATTGATTCCCACTAGAGTTTACTTGAACTCATGAACCCCTTCCGATTTCTTATGCATAGTTGCACCTGCTATAGAAGTCCACCTGTCTGTAGTAATTTGGGAGTTGCCTGCAGCATCTAAATTCAGTTCCCTTTGGAGTGTGCAGCCTTTTGCTCACTGACATTTGTCCATTGTAAGTCCAATGCAAAGCAGAATGGCCCATGGAGAGCTGCCAGAGAGATTCTGGCTTAAGAGAGAAAACCCCTCCTATAGCTTCCTGGCACGTATGCTCATCTGGCCATTTTTGCCAGCACTGGGGAGGGTAGGCAGTAGTGAGATGACTGCTTGTGTACTGCTTTTGTGGTTTTAGGCAACCTGGGAATGGGCTAAGACCTGTGTTGCACTAAGGACAATCTAGCAAGAGGAAGGAAAGTATCCTGGTAACAGGAAAATATGATCTGCAAAAGGGAATCCTTTATACCAGTAGAGAGCACAGCTTGTATAAATGCTACTATAAACCACAGACTTATAGGTTACTTACAGTAAATTGTTCTCATGGTGTTCTTTCTCCCAGACCTTTTGAGCTGCTTGATAAAAACCCGCAGGTGATAATTCTTTCTCATATGTAAGTTTTGTGTCACATTCCCTCTTTTTTTTTCCTTTTTTTTTTTTTTTTTAATTTTCTGGGATTTCAGTTTTATTACTAGGGACCAATTCTGACATCATAACAATAGTTTGCGTAGACTGGTAAAAGACTTCAGAATTTGGTTCTACATGTACAAACAGCAACAAATACCTTTAAAGTATAGCTTATTGCTGTTGAAACTGTCACTTTGAGAAATGTGAAAAGATTACAAGGTCTATCTTGACAATATGCTTTGCTAGGAGAAAACATAGGTGACACAATAAAACATCCAGCATAAAGTTTTGTCACTTTATTCAGTGTGTAAAATTACTTCGTGACCATTTTGCAGGGCACACAGTGTTTGCACACTCTTCAGATTTCACTCATTGATCAAATCAAGTCAACTGGTCTCTTTTTTCCCTTATTTTATGCCCACAGTTAGATAAGGAGTACACAGATGTTGCTTGTGATAAAAACCATGCATCTGTCAGCACAAGGCAACTTAGAATGAAGAATGCATTTCAGGATCAGTTTTCTGGCTGAGGATTAATCCTGTAATCTACTATTTAATAGGAATGGGTATCTCAAAGTTTTACATATTATATGAATTTGAAAACCCATCAGGAGCTTTAAAAAGATTTATGTCTGAGCAGATGTTCAATATGATATTCAGCCAACTTGAAATAAGAATGGAGGAATTGAAAACTCAACAGAATTGTATTCTGGACAAGGAAATATACCTTGAAAACCATAGATGCCTAATAGCAAGTGCATGCAGAAATTTGTGGAACTTCATGTTTAAGTTTATCCATAGGGTATGGATGAACTGACAATACTGACAGTATTATTTCACAATCAGATTTATTGTTTATTGCAAATCAAAGTTAATATTTGCAAAATTTATTGTAGTGTTGTTAAGTTTAGGAAGCTGGTTGATGGATAAACTGTCAGCTTCATTTCCCTAAGATATGAGCTTATGGAGGTGGCAAAGAAAATGTGTTTCTGCTAAAGCACAGAGCAGTGCATTGTGGCAGGGAAGCAGTCCTATGGAGCGTGTTGGAACATGAGTGTTGGTGAGGCTATTCTCCTCTGTGTTGGTTCTTACTGCACTTCCCCCACCCTGCTCCTTTAGTATCCAAACACCTTTCAATAGTACATGAACAAACACGATTAGCTGCTGTCACAAAATGTTCTTTCTTTCATCCTTTCCTCAGGGCAGAATTGTGTGTGCAGTGTAGCCTAGCGTGTTTTTGGTGTTTTGTTTCTTTTTTTTTTTTTTTTTTTTAAATATATGTTATGCATTTGTTAAAGATGAATCAAAAGCATATACTCTGACTCAAATGGGAAGATTTGTGATGGTTCTTAATTCCTGGGGAAGTTCATTTCACATACTCAGACCAGCTCCCAAGCAAGTTGTATTTCCTGCACAGACAGGCTTTACCTTCAGGAGGAAAAAATCTATTGTGCCCGAGGAGTGTTGAACAGCTAGTTGAACTGAAGCTTTAAAAAGTGTTTTAAATATGTTTGGTCCAGAATAATGAGCTCCTTGAAGGTAAGAAACATTTTTTTGTTTTGAACTTAAGTCAGAGTTCAATGGGAAGTCATCAACAACAGTGGCTAACAAAAAGAAGACTGCCTGGATCCATGAAATTCTATGTTGGTCAGATGAATGGGAGTTTTCAGGATCATTTGGCATTTCCTCTGGGCTGAAGGCCACATGGTAAAGATGAATCACATCACTGTGACCATGAGAGAAATGCCAAAAACAAGTATAACGGTTTCTCCTGTAATTACTGATTGATAAACGCCTCGCTGCATGTCATAATACTTCCTTCTGCCTTCAAACATAAAACAATCTAAGCTGTTTCAGAATAAACCTATTCTTGATACATCAGTTCAAGCCAACCGCTACCCAATTAGCCTTCTGTACCTAAGTTACCATCATCAAAATCAGTGTTCATTTTTTAAAGCTAGTATCTTAGACATGATGCAATGTAGGTTCAGTTCTGGCCAAACGAAAAAGCTGGTTTAAATCTTGCAGTCACACCATGGTTTCTATGGCTGAAGAACCTGCCGACAACTGTTCACTACAACATGGACTTCCTTCCACTTTCTTTAGAGATGTCACCTCTCTCGCAGTATCTACAAATAATTCTTCCTGCCACTTTCTTTCTCTTCAGATTTCTCTCCCACCTATTTAGTTAGCTTGACAAACTATCAACTGAGTATAAAATGAAGGTTTAAGGCAGGTAGGTTGTATCACATATTAGATAGGTCTATCTTTTTTTCTGCTGACAGTGAAGAGAAGGTGGATTAATGTAGAGATTTTAACTGATCTAGGTGAGGAGATTCCCATTCATGATTTCATAGTCATAAGGTAATCTGTTATTTACCAAAGGGCCCAACTTTCTGTCATGACTGTGGATGTTTGTCAAGTATGATATCCATAAAATTAAAAAGGATGAAATTAAATGATTTCATACTCACAGAGTATGCAAGGACAGCTATTTTGCACATGATGCCTATTCCCATAAAGCAGACATTCAGGAACACAAACCAGATCGGGTAGTGTACTCAAAAGTATTTCAAGTACAAAACTTTTTTTTTCTGTTATCTATTTGCAATTTTGATGGAAGTTTGTTGTATTTTGCAGAGGTTATGCTTGCTTTCATTGTAGACGGACCATTTCAGTAAAAACACAAGAATAAATATATTTTTACTTTTCTGATGATATTTAGTTGCAAAAGGGATGTCACCAGAGAGAAGACACATTTTATAAGGGTGTAAGAACAAGAGTTTTGGCTAGCTGATTGCCCTACTTGTTCCATTTTTCCAGGAACTGACATGTTTGCCTCCAATGCTTTAACATCTTCATGTTTCTTACCCATTAGTCAGTGGCTAAAAAAAAATATTAGAGATGGTTTGCACTGATTACCAGACTGAATTATGAAAGTTGCAAATATTCCTTCTCCCCTCATTTATCTTGTTACCAATGTCTGGAAATACAAAATTGTTAATACTTTGCTCCACACTGACACAGCAAGTGTACCTTGCCTTCTAAGTGTTCAGAACAGGAACCAATAGAGACATTTCCTTCATTCACATTAAGATTGAAATAAAGACAGGGCAGTAATTCTGTTTCTTAATGAAAACTAAAACTAATATGTGTTTTCAAAAACTAATATGTGTTTTCAATCTCTACTGTCTCTACTATCTCTACTATCTCTCTGCAATCTAAGTTCTTTGTTGAAATTATTCTTAGTACAAATGTATAGGTCAAAAAGTTAGTGTCTAGGTAAACTTTTACTTAAAACTCCACTTACTGGAAAAGGAAGCATGTTTTTATTTTTTATTGGTTTTGTTTGATTGTTTGTTTGTGTGTTTTCTTTTGTTTTCCATAGTATTGTGTTTGCTTGAGAAAAAGGTTGACTAGAAATTGTGAACTTTGCATGTACGCCTGAAATTTTGTTGACTTTAATTGTACTTCAGAGGCATTTATTTTTTTTACAATAAAGCACTCCATATGTCTAGATACTCTTATCAGTATCTACCTATATATTTTTCACTTCATGAAAGAAGCATTCCTAGAGCCTGCATCTAGCCTTTAAGAAGTCAAGTTTAATCAGTGTATGTTTGCTGTATGTTTGATATACATGCAAATATAAGATACCTTTGGTTTTCCCTATTAAGTTAACTTCAAACAAATCATCATATTTCCAGCAAATATTAGAGATCTTATGTTTGCATATCTGGCAGAGAGTCCAGGTTAACCTCATTCAATTTAGTCACTCAAAATTAGTTATCTCATCTACACTAACCACCTAAACTTCCTCAGAGAGTATCTCAAGAGTGTTCAAGAGGAGGAAGGGCAAGCTAGTCTTGGATATTCTATTTTCTCTTTTGACTGCAGAAGGATTATTTTAGTTTAAAGATCTAGCTTTTGGGTAGCCAAACTTCTGAGACATTAATTACACCCACACTTTTTTCATTTGGTATTCTTTTATCTATATTTAAAAAAGCTCTGTGTGTTAGGCAACCTTTATTCTTTTGATTTCCTCATTGATAACTTTTGTAGCAGTAGGGATATCAGATCTCTCTTCCCTTGACCTGTTACTCTAGTCATTTCCACTACATTCAACAATGTGACATTAAAATGTTTTACAAGATTAAATTCTCATAAATAATTAGATTGAAGATAATAACTCCCCTCCTTTTTGTGGATTTCAAAGGTCTGACTCATTAAAGTTAGATTAAGTGAGTAAGTAGCTGTAAGTATATGACTTTAATAATAGGTAATTTATTTTGGTGCCATCTTTAGTCAAGAAAGGAAGACTTCTGGTCCGAGGTTTTTAGTGGTTTTCTAGTATATAGAACATTTTTAAGGAGCTTACAGAAGGTCCCTGAATCTTCTGTTAGAATTGAATTTTCACTGTGTCCACTGTAAACCATTACGATTGCTGTTTGCAATATTTCTTTCTTTGATAAGTCAAATTTGTTTTACTCCTATAAATGGGGAAAAATCTATTTTTTTTTTCCTTCATATTGGAAACACTATTATATTGCTTTCCTAAAAAGAGGAATGCTTTCTAAGATTTTACCTCTGCTGAGTGAAACTAATGTGCTGCTTGTCTTCTTGGTGGCCTGTGATTTGTGGAACAGTAGTGGCAAAAACATTTCAACCTCATAACCACCAGCTTTGAAACTCACAAGGACATGTACCAGCCTTAGGTCTCTGTGATGTGTCCACTGACACGATGTGCAGGTTTAAAGTATTATTGCCTTGTTGTTTGCTCAGATCCAGGCTTTCTGAGGAATCCTTGATTTCTAGTCTAGCCAGTTCATCACATTCTCTGATTCCCAGGTCGGCTCACTTCTAAGAAGCCTGAAATTGCAACTGGTTTAGGGTTATAAATGTCCTGGAGTTCCCATCCCCATGACTACTTATAGACTTGTGATGCTGAAAGTCATGGCAACACACTGGTTTGCAACAACACTTGTTTAACCTCATGTGCTGAAAGATTATATTTCCAGGGAATCAATTTTGACTAATCTTAATTTTCTTAAAAATAAAAAAAAAAAAAAAAGTGTTCAATTGGAAAATTTGTGAGGTCATCTTTTTTGTGTTTTTGGTGTATGTTGCGATTTCTTTTTCCTGGGGTTTGAAAAGATTCAAGGACTCTGCATATCAACACGTTTACCTGAAAAAACAACTTTACTATATATGATAAGAATCCTGAACTTCACCTGACCTTGTGGTCATTATTTCATGGCCAAAAATGCACTGGTCTGACAGCAATTATGTCAGCAGGCCCTCCTTAGCATGAGCTTGTCAAATGGTTTTTAGATTAATATGGTACTGAATTGGAGAACAGTTTGAACATTTCTTTGCAAAGTAACATGAAAAGCAGTCATGTTTCTAGAAAGGGGCTTTCTCCCTAATTCCACAGAAGATAAAGGGATTGTGTACAATTGTTCCTGATACCATTCTCTGTCAATTTAGCAACTTAAAGTTTCTCATGTGATGCTTGACCACAAAATGAACAAAAAAAAAGTAAGCCTCTTTTTTTCTTCTTCTTTTTTTTTTTTTTCTTTTCCTTTTTTTATTGGGGCTATTAAAGGCTTGTGCTGAGATAAGTTACAAAAGATTCTGACATTCATGTGCAGTTATAAGTACTTCTAAACAATCAGTACTTCATGAGAATGTAAATTTATCGTAACTTATTCTTTGTCTTCTGTAAAATTTTAGAGTGAAAGATAGGCTAGCAACATTGTCTTCATGCACCTGTAGAACAGGTAATTCTTTATCATTTCTAGCCTTACTTGTTCAGTCTTTCCCACTTCTGCAGTTTCAGGATGCATTTGTCAGATTTCACTTTGAAAATGTTCCCTTTGTGTTAAGAATCTTACATACATAAATATCATATAAGAAAAAAGTCCTACAAAAAACTCAGATTCTTTTGTGTTTTGCATTGATCTTTAACCACAATTTTTTATTTACCTTTTTTTATTCATTATCTTTTCATCAGGTTTGTTTTACCAAGAAAATCCAAAATATAAAGAAATAGGTAGTTCTAAAATGACCTTATAGTTACAGGCTAGCAAAAGATGTGGGTGATTTTTAATACCTGCTGCTTAAAAATAGTCCTTCCTACTCAGTCATACTTCATACAAATACCTGGATGCATGGCACGGCTCAGCGGAAGCTGGTACTTCATACTAGGCTAGGAGTTATTAGTAATGTAGCTCTTCTATCTATGAGAAAACATTTTTTTTTTTCAGAGTATATCCAGATCTGCTGTTTTGTATGCCTAGAAACGTGTTGCATGTTTCAATAATTTTTTAATTAGTTATTTTTGGTCTAGCCTTGCTTAAATCTTTAAACCAGTACACATATACAACAATGCCACAGTGCAAATTTTAGCAAAATGAAACTTGCTGCTCAACTAATGTTAGTCAAGCAAGATTGTTACTCATTTAGCATCAACAGGAATACCAAAAGAAACACATTTTTTTTTTTTTTTTCCCTGGCAAATGTTTTATTCCTACCTATTTTGTAGTGGTTAAATGCTTTCATATTTAATAGTAGCATTTTGTCCTTTGCATTGCAAAGATGGCTTCGTGTCTTTTTAAATTTCTGTTTCATGGGAGTAAGATTAATTTCAAGAAATACTCTGATTAAAGAACTAGTTCATGCTAGCTAATAAAGCTAGCATAAAGTTCATGCTAGCTAATAACCTCCCTTAAAAGAGCTCTGCAGTACTGTGCTATTCATATACAAAATACAGACTGGGAAGCTAAAAAATGTATTATATTGTTTTATCAACTGTGAAATACTAGAACGTTTTATCATAGTAGTACATAAAATAATGTTTCTTTCTGTGCTCAGATGTGTTTCTGTGAACATCATATATTGAAACCACTGACATCTCAGCTACTATAGCTTGTAATGTGATTGTAGTATGGAAGACTTAAATTATATACCTACACCATATCTAATGAATAAGAAGAAACAGACCATTTGGACATGAGGAATTAGTTGTCCTCTTCCTGTTCAGTGACTGGTTTGGCTGTAGTTAGCTGGGGAAAGCTGATCCTCACATGCTGTGCTGTGTTTGTTAATAATGGCTGTTGCATCATCCATGCTTGATTCATTTCCTTGAACTTTGTGCATCTATAAACTAGACATTCAGTATTTAAATAAAGAAAAGCAAGATGATTTTTCTCTGGATGTTCCTTTATCACCTTAAAAATTAGAAAGTGATCTACTATTAGTACTACTACTTGAAAATTCTTCATTTAAAGAAGAGAGGGAATAAACAGAAGCATTTTCAAAGTGGTTGGCCCTGGTAGATAATTGTATTTTATGTTAAATATGTGGATTTTTTAATATAAAACTGAAAAAAAATAAAATCACAGGATTTCTTATATTTAAAATACAAGCTTGTTAATTTTAGTACATATGGAAGAAGCCAAAAAACTAAAAATGGTACCAAAGCTACTTTGCCAGACTTCATAAAATTACTCCATAATTAGTGAATAGATAAACTGATAAATTTCTGATAAAGTTATTGCAACTAAAACAACCAGTGAGATGATATAATAATAAAGTCTGAGATCTAGGTGTTAATTATTATATTTCTTATAGAGAATGCACTGAAATGTCATGCTGGGACTTCATACATAGTGCATGCATAAATCTGCTTCAGTTTTTATTGCTCTCTTTTTTCATTTACAGACCTATTTTTCTATGTCTCTGGGATGGTTACCATCACCTTTTGCACACAGATTAAGCATGCTTTAAAGATGCATTTGTATGCACTCCTACTGTTACTGTGTAACCAGGAAGCAAGACTTTAGTTTATTGTAGGCTCAGATTAATGTAAAAAAACAGTGAAATTGAGTCAGGTCTGAGGTTCTCTCTATACGCCCTGTGACCTTCCTGCAAGAGAGTATGGCGATTCTTTTGCATGCACTGTCATGTACTATTAAAACATTGCTACATTTAAAGTGAACTTGAACAAACATGAAATGCTGAGATAGTTTAATTGGTGCCAGAGGTTAATGTGAAGTTTATTTTGTGTGTATGTGTGTTACTTACATTTACTGTAATGTGAACAAGAGGAACAAAGAAAACTAAAGAACTTGTTCAAAGTCATCTTACTCAGAGAATGCAGTTTCTTCACTGCTTTCACCATGAAGTCTGTCACATCATACAGATCTGTTTATTCTCTGATGTGTAGGTAAACAATGGAAGGCTCATGATGCTGAATTGTTTAGTAAATAGTATACAGTTAGAGAAGCATTCAGAAGTGACTCTTTTAACATATTTCACCAGCTATTAAGGTCTACAAAAACAAAGTATATTTTTATGGTAATATTTTTTTGAGATTTTGGTATTTAGCACATTGCTTCAAGTACACAATTAATCAAAGAGAAATTCCTTTGTGTCCCTTGGTTACACCCTACATCAGGTATAATACTGGGAGGTGAGCTTGTTTCTTTACAGAAATAATATGGAAACACCACTTTATGGAATAATAACCAGATTTACAGTCTAACACACTGACCAGCAAGGAGTGACTACCTAAGCGATTACTTGTAGTATCAAGAGCCAGCGTTGTTGCCATACACACCAGTCCTTCTCTCTCTTCACTCCTCGTACTTGCCACTGTGTTGCTGCCTCCCTTACGTTGGCACAAGCATACTTTCTGCTATGTCATGATCTCTGGGTCAGGGGAATCACCCAAACTAAAAGTAAACAATTTCTTTCTGCATTTATTTCTACTACAGCTCCTTTCCCTAAAGCAGTTACATAGATGGCCATACAAGTACTTGTACCAGTTTGAGAGACAGGACAGTGCAAAGGCTGGGACTGAGAGCCCGTGGGGGAAGAGGGGATGCCTGATTTCATAGGCAGTGTTTAGTCTATGCTTGCTAAATGCATATATGAAGCTATGGCTCAACGCTGGAGTTTGACAGTCAGTTTGAGCCAATCTCAGGCTGGCACTGGATGGATGCTCCCTCCTTCCCTTCCCTGCCCCGAACAATACATTCCTCCCCTACCCTGTTTCCATTTTGTTTAAGGCTTCCTGTTTGGTGCAGGCAAATGTCCACACATTCATGTCAAAGATGTAGTACCAAGAGGCAGGGCTTGCAAATCTCTCTTTTAACAGTAAAGTCAGCTGCCATGTAACATGAGATTTGTTTTTCAAACTGCATACCCTTCCTAACAGGAAAAAAAAAAAAAAAAGTTTAAGTGTTTAAATATAATGTGTGTAGTTTATGCTAAAATTGAAGAAAACCAAAGTTAGATGTCTAAATGCAGGTTTCTGAACATGTCCCAGCATAAGCACTGAGTGCAGTTTGAGGAGCTTCAGGCAACCTGCCTGACCTCTGTCCAACCCTGCAGAAGGGCATGGATTTCTTGTCGATCCTGTGTTACATTTGCCAGTCCTGTGCAGATGGCCCGGATACCTTAAAGCATCTCAAGTGGCTCTGAATACCTATCTTTAGGCAACAGAATCCTAATCCAGTGACTAGACCTTTACTGATTATAATGGATGCTTAGGATAACTATCTTAGGATACAGATATCTACAGTGTCCAAAGTTAGGTGAAACAAATCCCCACAAATGCTTTTCAAAAGCATGAGTGTAATTCAATGCAGTAATGTCTTCTTACATAGGGAGTCCTGGAGAGAAAGTGGAAGAAAGCTTCCAGCTGCTCTGGCAAGAACAGAAGAGAAGCTGCAGTTACTGAAACCAGCAGGTCTACAACCTGGATAATTTCTAACAGGGCAGTGATTTGGACTGAGGTTACAAGAGTGAGCTATATGGTTGGTGGAGAGAAAGGGTGAAGGAATTCCATAGGTACCCAAAAGAGGTTCCTGTTCGTGGTATTATTCACCTAATAGCCATCACATTTTTAGCAGAACATTGCTCTTCACAATCTCCCTAATGATTCTAGCAAGTGGGTCAAGCCATATGAAACCAGCAAGGGCTAAATTCCTTCCAGACCAAAGGCTTAACATTCTCCAAGTGAAAGTGGGAGTAAAGGGAGATGACACTGATAACAGCTATGTGTGCTATACCAACCTAAACCGCATTACTGAAGGTAGGGGAGATTGTCTGACACTACTCTGTTGGGAAGGGACCAGTAGAGATTTTTCTGTGCTTCATAAAGTCAAATATTTTTATTACCCATATTATTATCCATAATAATATTACAGTATTCATCAGGAGTTTCCACAATGTAGATTGGCTGTTTCTGTAGTGTAGTGGTTATCACGTTCGCCTAACACGCGAAAGGTCCCTGGTTCGAAACCAGGCAGAAACACCATCTGAGGTTGATAGTTGGCTGCATATGAGCCAGCATTTTGAGTGCTGTGTTCAGTTTTGGGCTCCTCTCTAGAAGAAGGACATTGAGGTGCTAGAGCGAGTCCAGAGAAGGGCAACCAAGCTGGTGAGGGGTCTAGAGAACAAGTCTTAGGAGGAGTGGCTGAGGGAGTATGGAAAAGAGGAGGCTCAGGGGCAACTTTATTGCACTCTACAGGTACCTTAAAGGAAGCTGTAGCGAGGTTTGTCTATTCTCCCACGTGCCTGGTGACAGGGCGAGGGGGAATGGGCTAAAGTTGCACCAGAGGAGGTTTAGGTTGGATGTTAGGAAGAACTTCTTTACCGAGAGGGTTGCTGGCATTGGAATGAGCTGCACAGGGAAGTGGTTGAGTCGCCATCCCTGGAAGTCTTTAAAAGACATTTAGATGTAGAGCTCAGTGATATGGTTTAGTGGAGGACTTGTTAGTTTTAGGTCAGAGGTTGGACTCGATGGTCTCTTCCAACCTAGATGATTCTGTGATTCTGTATTTTGTTCATCACATGACACATGGTCACTGACAATACAACTATTGTCATGTTATTGGTTAATTTCTGACAGCAAAACAGAATTAATCCTCAGCCTGTTATATAAATTCCACCAGTTCTGAATAAAATCTTAATTCTTTTCTATGATGAAAAATAAATTCTTATTCATAATGTGAACACCAAAAAAAAAAAGTTTCTGCAGGTATGGTACTGTGCACAGATTTGTGCATCTTATTGGAGAGCATCTGACATAGATATCATTTCTTTTTTTTTGTGGTGGCAGAGGCAGAACAGCACAAAAATATGGACCAGATCTTCATCTTTATGAATAGTTATTTATCCATTTGTTTCAGCTAAGCTGTGATAATATACACAAAATTAGATTGATTTTGACTATGGAGTGAATACACTGTACTTAATCAACTGTTTAACCTAAGCATTCAGGCATGTCCATTCCCATCTAAGTCTCTGCATGTATATAGGGAGTTAAATATACATATATAATTCTTGTTTTGAAGATATATACATATATATATATAGAGAGAGAGAGAGAGAACCATTCTGTGATACTCTCTCTATATGTATGTTTAAACAGGGAGACAGTGAGAGAAAGGAACTTGCAGTGTAGGAACATATTTATGCCTCAGGTCTGTTGGATCTTGTATTAAAGAGTATTCAGTGAAAGTAAGGTATCTCAATTTTCTTTATAAATTTTACAGTGTACAAAGAAAGCTGTCCTAAGTTTATCAGGTGAAATGCATGTGTCTTGTTAAAAATACAGAATACATAGATGTTGGGAAGAAATTCACATTTTTCCCAAGCTGACATGGGTAATGTAAATCTGAGTTGTCAAAAAAATTTCATGTCAATCGTTTGTACATATCAGGTGTAATGTTCTTTAGCACTAATAATATTCTTTGTGTTCAATAAATGTCATCCTTCATCCACCAGTGTTAACATTAGTAGTCATATTGTTTACTGGTAATTGCACTTTACACGGCCTGTTGGGCAGATTCAAACCATAGAAATGAAAGCTGAACCCGAGTTCATGGCTGGTGTTTGAAATATTATGCTGAAGCCCTAAGTATGGAAGGAGCTGTAGAAATTATATTCACTAAGACCATAAATGCTTATAATTTTTCATCTCTTGTTATTAATAATACACTGGCAAAGGTTAAAGCATATAAATATTATGCTTACTACAGTAAGAATATTTCTATCTTGTTTGGCATATCTCTGAAAAACTTCTAAGCTGTTTGCTTGACAGACTATTTCGATTTCTTAGGGAGATAATGAAAGTTTTCACATACTGTTCTCTTATTGATTCCAATACTCTGCTTGACTCTAAAAGGTCAAAATTTGTTTTGTATTGACTCACATAAAACTTTCCTAAACATGCCTGAGCTCAAAATCTACAGCAACAGGAAACATAGTCAAAATAATCCCCTGGCAATTGATTTCCCGCTGCCTCTCAACAATGTTGTGTTTTTATGGTGTTTGGTGGAAAGAGGGATTGAATGTTTGGCACAGCTCTTAAGAGATAGAACAGGTCACATAATATTTTTTGCATTCTGAGAAGTTGGTCGTTTTGAATTCAATGTATTTAATACACAATACTTGCTATTTAGACTTTAAATTTCATACAGTGTTTCACTGAAAAAATGTTATGAGTACTTGAAGCTATAAAACTGAGTTATATAGCCTTTTAGATGTATCATCGAATCATAGAATTGTTAAGGTTGGAAAAGATCTCCAAGATCATCTGGTCCAACCGTCCCCCTATCATCAATGTCACCCACTAAACTGTGTCCCTAAGCACCACGTCCAACCTTTCCTTGAACATCCCCAGGGACGGTGATGCCAACGCTTCCCTGGACAACCCATCCCAACGCCTGACCACTCTTTCTGAGGAGAAATGTCTCCTCATTTCCAACCTAAACCTCACCTGGTGCAACTTGAGGCCATTCCCTCTAGTCCTATCACTAGTTACCTGTGAGAAGAGGCCAAGCCCAGCTCCCTACAACTTGTGTTTTTTCACTGATACATGATGCTTACTTAAATATCCACATTTTTTTAACTTTTGTTTTGGTTATCTTACACTGTTTGGGGAAAGCTGATAACATAATATTCTTTTTTTTTTTTTTTTTTCTATTAATTTTGACATCAGAAATACTTTAGGACTGTGTATATACATTATGAAAATGTCTTTAGATGATTTTCATGGTACAGCATTCAAAACATCATTGAAGTGTGTTTCTTGTTATCTAGCCATCATATCAGACTTAGTTCTCTTTCCATCATGCTACATTGTGATTCTTTCTTGTTTCTTTACAACATTTCCACAGGATGCTTGGTTACTGATCACTTAATAGATGGTTATAAGTGTTGATTTGTATTCCAACCATAGACAAAAAATTCTTGCCCAATATAATAAATATGAAATGTTAGAGAACATTCTAGACTTCTCATGAATAGAAGATCACAGTAAGTTTGGCAGGACTTGTATTAATACCAGTTGTTTTTTTACACTATAAACAGTGTGTTTGCTAGCACACTAGGTGAAAGAACATGTTCTACCATCAAACTTGATTTAGTGTAAACAAATTGGGATTTGGCAAAAAATATTTTAATTACTCTTTCTTTTTTTCTTTTGATACTGAGCTGATACTGGAAACCTCTAGGTTAATTCCTGTTTGAACATATTCTTTTTTCTTTTTTTTTTCTTTTTTTTTTTTTTCTCCCCTTGCAACCCTTGTGCTACATTTTATTGTAATTTACTGCTCTGAAAAAATGATCTTCTGGCATCATGTTGAAAGCTACTGAGGAGGCTGCATTTTAAATCAAGTCTAAATCACTTCCATCAGATTGACACTAAGACACAGAATTATGGAGCAAAGTAAAATTCACATTCACTCTGAAGGACAGTGAAATATATGAGGTAAAAAAGTGGGTTTTTCACACCCTGTAGCATGAAAAATGGCAATGAATTTTGTCTGACATATTTCTAGCACCCCTCCTTGTCTGTAGGTGTTGAACAGTATTAAAGGAAACCTTCAGTTAGATTTCCCACATAGATGAACAGTGGAATAGAGATTCCAGATCATTGCTGGGGTGAAACTTGCTGGAGAAGATTATGAGTTTGGACTAGAGAAGCTTAAAAACAAGGTGAGATGCAGTGTGGTTTCTTTACTTATATTCCCTTCTCTTCTGATATGAAAGATACCTAAAGAATAACTGGAATAATTAAGAGAGAAATGGTTATACAAGAATAGGTGGAACTATTTCTGTCAATAACCTGAACTGATAGGCAGCTGATACAACTGCACTTACTAGTTCAGGGAAGGAATCAGGACGGAGTTACAGTTTAAAGATAATGGCCAGATTTTATGTATTCAGATTTGATATCATTTTTATTAGATAGACTTTACAAAGAAATTTAGTATTATTTTTCCTTCTTTGAAAAGGCAGGAGGCTGAGACCGAGGCGGACAAATGGTTTTCTTAAGTGACTAGCTTGATAGGCACTTCTTCAGAAAGCTTAGGGATAGGATGCAGCCTTCCACAAGGCAAGATGAGACTGACCAGTAGGCCATTTTGCTTCTTTGAAAGGGCTAAAGCAGGAAAGTTTTCCTATCACAGAAAAGCCGTTGACAGGTAGCAACTTGAGGATGTAATTTAGCAAGGGTATGGGCATTAATATGACTAAAGTTGCATGTGCAAATATTAGAATGATCAAAACATTATTATGTACAACATAACTTTTCAGATTTATCTCTGAACAGATAAGGAATCACTGCCATGTCTTCCTTTAGTATGTGTCCATTTATGTGAAGTCTATTTCTATTTTGCACAGGGGGATCAGCAGTGAATTGCTTTCAGCCTGACCAACTGGTCACACACTTTTCATAGGCAAGCTCAGATGTACAACTTCCCAGAGGTGTCAAAGAGTGCCAACAATCAGTGCCATTTTATATATTGTATAATTATTACCTCTGCAAAGATGAATACTTCTGCCATCTCATCTTCTATTAAATCAATTGACAACCATGCCTGTTCAGTGCTGTAGAAAAGAGTAAGAAATCCACTCAATAAAATTTATCATCTAACTTATGCTCTTTCATGAATCAGTCCTCCTAAGTCCTTAATTTTCCTCTATATTCAAGAGAAGAAGAGAGAAAAGTAACCTTGCAAGACATCAGGGGAGGGCCCATCTGCCTAAACAATGAGGCTTTCATGGGTAGCTCCAAGCAATTACAAGTTAGAAGGATTTCAGTAGCCATCTATAATTATCTGGCAGGAGGGCTGCCCAGGCTGATTCAGTCGGGGATGTCTTTTAATCTCACTGAGCAACTGGTGAGCTTTGTCATCTCGTCACCTCTGCCTTGTCTTTGTTGCACCCTCTGTTCTTCACAGCCTTACCCATTCTGGGACTTCCTGGCATAGCGAGCCTCCCTGTGCACGTCCAGTCCCCTGCATGTTACAGCTAATGGGGATCCTACTAGGTCACTAGGGCACTGTGTATTTCCTGGGGGAAAGAAAATAAAATTTTGAATGGCCATGAAATCATTTAGCAATAACAAGTTTAACGCCCTCAGCCAAAAGGAGGATGGAGGTGATGATAGCTCAGCACTGCCTCATCAACATACTTTGAATTGCTGCTGCCTCTGTTTCTGCAGCTGAGGCTAGAGGATTTTTCCCAGTGACATCGCAAGTGCCCCCAGCAGTGCTCCAGCCTGGGGAACTGCTCTGGTTCACATGTCAGCGATGTTGTCACCCACACCGGTGACACACGGGAGCCGGAGGTCATATGCTGACAGGTAAGTGCTGTGCAGCTCCTTTTCAAGAAAAGGTGAGAAGCATCATCTTCAAATCTGAGAAATGTTTCTGCTAGTTGCCATGTTAAAACCACTGTGGTCACCCCTCCCCACACCTCAGTATAAAATCTAAGTCAAAAAAATGTAAACTTGATCCCAGAGGTACTCATGTCTGTGTGCGATAGCCAGCAGTTTCAGTGGGATGTGGACTTGGAATGGACAAAAACATTTCCTCCCTTGCCTTTGGAGAAAAGCTGAAGGATTTTAATTTCTGAATACATGAGAGAGAATGGTCATGAAAATCTTGATCAAGGATTTTCCAAAAGGCTGAGTGATGCCAAATGTATTTCAACTTGGCACATAAAAAAACATACCTTGGTATTTGAAGGTCAGCATGTGATTTTGTAAAACAAGCTTACAAAACCTCCTATAAATAGGATTTTTAAAGTAAATTTATCAAGACATTTCGGTATTCTAGTAGTATATTAAGAAAGAGAATAATATCTAAATCTATCGTCTATTTTCAAGCATTCATAGAATAATATATAAATCAGTTGCTAAAACTGTACTGAAAATAAAACTATTTTAGTAACACCATAAATTAAATATTATTTTTAAGATACAGTTTTCTACAGATCATTTTAATTTAATTTAACTACTTACCTTAAAACATGAGTAAAGATAACATGCATATGCAGGGAAAAACAGAGAGAAAGCGTGTGTTGGAAGCATGTCCTATCAAGGTTGAATTGTCATCATTTCACAGTCACTTCTGTGCCCTGCCCCTCTGCTGTGTTTCAGCTGAGTCTGGGCTGCTCCCTTGGGAGACTCAGAGAGTCTGCTTTTCAGTTCTGAAGTAATTTCCCTCCTGCACTTAATTTTGATATTTAAACAGATTTCTTACATCTTCACTTGAATCTTCTTTGAAGGAATTTTTGGCTTCTCCCATATTTTCTTTTTTTCTCATCTTGTCATACTCACTGTGACTGCAGCATTAGGACCATTTGATATAAAGTAAAAATATAGGAATATAATCACTGCCTTAGGAATATGCTGCCCTGTTTTGTAGTATATTCCTCTAGTAACACTGAAAAACCCATCATAATATAAATATTTATATTAATGCAAACATATTTCCTTCCTCAGTAGCACTAATATCTTTGAACACCTCTTTACAAGACTTGTCTAAAGGCAAAGTTACAATACTTTTTTTGTCTTTGTCTGTATCAGCAATGGTTGGTTTTTATTTTATATGTTTTCAGTTTTTTACTCTGCTGTTCCTGAGCAGGACTAAATCACCTGCCAAAGGATATAGGGTTGGCACAGCTTAAAAAGGATCAAAGGTACCACAAAGGAGTTTCTCTGGTCAAATAATATTAAAAGTATTTGAGATTGCCTGGTGCAATGACTCTGAAATGAATTAAAAGTGAATGAACCCACCTGACATTTGTTCTCCTCCAGTCAGTCGGGCATTTTATTTGTTGCCCTGCCAGAACAGAAAAGGAAACAAAATTCAAATCTGTGAAAGTGAAGTCTTAATTAAAAAAAAAAAAAAAAAAAAAAAAAACAGTTCAATCACTTGGACAGGGACTTTTCCTATAGCTGCTCAGTCAGTTACAGAAGAAAAACCCAGCTGATAAAACAGGAAAGATGTTACATTTTATTTAGAGTAGGTTTTGCAAATAACAACGACTTTAATCTCTCTCGTATACATTTTCCTCTTAGGGCTGTAAAATTTGAGATTATCAGACTGTATTTTCATCCGAAATGGAGAGGAAATCTCTGCAAAGACAGCATTCTTTGGAGTTAAAAAGTTAAACTACTTCTTCAAGAGAAATTTGACAGTTAATTTGACACACATACCAATTTCAAAGTCATTATGACAAATTAAAGGCCTCAGTTTCAGATGGCACCCAGTCACCTACCCTAGCTTTAAGCAAGGGAATGACTTCATAAGCACTGAAGTATTAGGCACATGTAAAGTACTTTGCAGCAGTGGGGTTTAAATTAAATTATGTTTTAAAGAAAGGGAAATTGGTAGAGTCTTTTTCTATAAATACAGGAAATTCTTAAAATAATGTTATTATCTAATATTTTTTCTTAAGTATAAGTCTTACAGGACACTTTGCTGATATTAATTAGTTTCAAGTCTGAGGCTGAGGATACTCTGTGACTCTTGAATTTAACACTTGCCCTGATTAGACTTCTAATGGCAATAGTTCTCCTATGAGCTAATGTGTGTGTGGCATTGCTTTAAAGGTACAAACATGAAGTCCTATATGGGACATTAAATAAGCAAGTGGAGCTAAACCCGTTACAATGTGATACAATGAAGTGAACCTTGCTTCAGTTCAGCTGGAGTCTGCTTTTTGGGAGAAGTTGTCTGGCGCCACAAAAGGAATTAGTGAGCAGAGACCTGAAGAGTATTAAGTTTATTTTAAGAATGTGTTGCCAGAAATCTAATAAATTTACTTATTGCTGCAGGCCATGCGTGCATGAAACTTTACTAATCCAGGTGGTGTGTTTTTTTTTCCTTCAGAGGGGGGTGCAAGGTGGGGATCCTTAGGAAAAAAAAGATATTCTGCTTTAGGTAATGTGGACATTGTTTAATGATAGACATGACAGCTTCAGTGGTATGTTTGTATTTTTTTCTGTTACTAGTCACAAGGAAGTTTAAATTCTTTTCCTGATGTGATTTTGTTTACGACTATACAAAATGCTAATTAGTTTAATGAAAACACAGGAATAATTGTTTAGTAAGAGAGTACTTCTTTTAACCAAATAGATTTTGGGGAGTTGTTATTTTTAAATAATCCAAAGTTGAATTTCAAAGTGTTTGAATTTTCAAGTTTACTGATTAATTACAATTAATTATTATTATTATATCAAGTTTACTTATTAATTACAATTATAATTCAGGAATAGTTGTATCCTGACCTTTTTTAGAACTCCTCTTCATTCACCTATGAAAATCACATCATCAGACGTCAGGCATCTGAAAGTTAGCCAGCTAGGCTGATTGGTTGAATATTCTCTCTTTATTTTCAGTGGAGTGGGTCAGCTCTTTCCAGATCATAATCCACCTGATTGCATCAGATGTACCTGCTGTTCCTGAGGATGCAATTCTTTTTTTTTTTTTTTTTTTCCCTGTTCGTCATCCTAGAAATGTTGACAGGGCAAAATAAGACTTTTCTTCTGTTTCACTTTCTGCTGTGTGATAAGTACAGTATAATATGAGTTTTGGCATGAGCCTGCAACACCCGGTGTTTTTTAAAGGTCTTCCTTCCAAACACCGGCCTGTCAGGAACTGCTTGATGTCAAATATTGGCCAAGATCAGGTGAATGCAGCATAGCTTCAGGTTATTTTTGTAGTGTACCTTAATCCCATAGCTTGTTCATGTTCACCATTTTTAGATACCCTATGCAGTTTGCTTTGCTTTGTTTTGTTTTGTTTTGTCAGTGCAGGCTGTGGGGATTTTTGCATGCAGGCTGAGAGGTTAGGGCCTGATTATAAGTTGTTGTGAGAAGATTCTGTGATGAATGCCTCGCTCATGTTGACATTCAGTGACAGAAAGTGTTTCTAGAATGAAAACATTGGGAATTCTGATTTGTGTTGAGAACAGCCTTGTATTAATTAGTGAATATACTTTATGTGGAATTGATACGAATATACTTTATGTGGAATTGATACTTCTGGTACTTCAGCTGTTAAAGCAATCTTTACATAAGAACTGTATGATGATCTTTCCATTTTATCAATGGGATTTAGATCAGACCTTTTGGCCTTTGTCATCCTAGTAACCTGTCTGGCTGCACTGCGAATGCTGCTATATCTTAAAGTTATTTTATTGCACATATATACATAGATCTAGTATTACATGTATATTCTTTTGTGAATACTGAGTGCTTTCTTAGAGTAAAATCTAGTCTGCACGTGATATATTTTAAATGTCTACTTTAAAATGAGATCAATCAAATTCTAGACTGTGACTTGTGGGAGAAAGTATTAGCTAAAGTGATTCTGTGAATCCTACTCTGTATCTCCAGCAATAAAAAAACTCATGAGCTGCTAAGACTTTGACTAGAGCGATAAGAAATGTTCGTATCCTGTGAAAATGTTTTGAGATATTTTATAGAATCATAGAATGGTTTGGGTTAGAAGGGACCTTAAAGATCATCTGGTTTCAATCCCCCTGCAATGGGCAAGGACACCTTCCTCTAGACCAGGCCACCCACAGCCTCATGCAACTTGCCTTGAACACTTTCAGGATGGGGCATCCACAGCTTCCCTGGCAGTCTGTTCCAGCGCCTCACCACCCTCAGAGTAAAAATATTCTTCCTAATGCCTAATCTAAATCTACCCTTTGTTAGTTTAAAACCATTACTCCTTGTCGTATTACTGGAGACCATCTCCAGCTTTCTTGTAAGCCCTCTTTGGTTACTGGAAGGCCACTATATGGTCTTACCCTGGAACCTTCTCTTCTCCAGGTTGAATAACCCCATATCTCTCAGCCTATCTTCATAGGAGAAATCTATGAGATGGCCTCCAACCCTTTGACCATCCTCATGGCCCTCCTCTGGACTTGCTAAAGTCTGATTCTTTCTTGTGCTGGGGTCCCCAGGACTGAATGCAGGACTCCAGTTGGGATCTCATGAGAGTAGAGGGAGAGAATCACCTCCCTTGACCTGCTGGCCTTGCTACTTTTGATTCAACCCAGGATACAGTTGGCTTTCTGGTCTGCAAGAGCACATTGACAGCTCATGTTGAGCTTCTTGTCAACCAATACCCTCCAAATCCTTCCCCTCAGAGCTGCTCTCAAGCCACCCAGCCTGTGGGTGCACTGAACTATATACCTTAAAGACTTAAGGTAGACTGTAGAAAAAGACAAAAATTCAACATTCATTCTCTACCAATATTTTCAGTAAAGAGATTAATGAAAGGTCATCTTTTTGTGAAAAAACTTTGATTTTGATGGATTTGTATTTTCAGGGAGAAGAGGAATAATTTGAATATTTTTTTCTGCAGTTGTACTTTGTTCAGTCTTTCTAAGAACTTTTAGGGTAGCTTGAACTTTTTAGGGTAAAAGGTGTCACCTATCACTTCTGTGGAGGACAAAGATTTAGCAGTGCATATGGTTATGTGATTAAATATTTCAAATAGAAGCATTTTGGTTGTACACTGAATTCATGAATTTACGCAATTGGAACCATAGAAAAGGGAAGCAGTCAGCATTTCACAGAGCTAGTCTCCTATTTACAGCACAAAATCCCAAACCAAAAAATAGATCTTTTGAATTCCCTGGAATTCAGTTACAAAGCTAACCACCTAATATCCTTAAAGCCTTTCAATTGCATGTGATGCTCCTGTATCTGTCTTTGATGATTCAAACTGGGCTTCTCTTAATCTGATTTGTTCTTGCCTTCTTCAAAATTTCACAGCCTCTCGGTATAGCCAATAGAGTTAAAGTTTTCCTGACTTTTAGTGAATTAACTTATATAGACCTGATTTAAATTGAAATTAATTTAAAGCTATGAAGACCCAGTACACATTTGCTTCTACAGTTTCTCTAAAAGAAAATCTGATTAATCTCTTAATCAGAATCTGGTCAATCTGCTCTAGAAGAACTGTGCATAGCTTTGAACTGGGAATTCCTTAAATTAACCCGGCATGAATCTGAGACTGTGCTTGGAGACGTCCTTAGTTACGCTTAGTTGAATTTTACTAGGGTCAAAATTTAATATGCGCTAGCTAGCTTTCACATTCAGGTCTCTTCTATGGCCTCCCCTTCCCTTTTTTTTTTTTTTAACAAAGTCACTGTACAGTACCCTTCAAATATTTTTTTCTGAAACGTGACTTCAAGCATTTTCTTAGTCTGAGCCGTGACAAATGCACCCATTCCAACTCGTTACTTGGGGGTAGACATAAAACAGAAGCAAAAAAAAAAAGAGTTACAGAAGCTACTGAAAGACGTAAACTGTCTGCAGCTCATTGGATACCAGCAATTACACTCCAGGCAAGCCAAGTCCATAATGCTGGGAAGTGTGTGTTTTCTCATGGGAAGTCAGAGAAAGCATTGTTTTAGTCCCTAATCACTCGGGACTAGTTTTGGGGGGTTGGTTTTGGTTGTTCTGCAAATATATTCAGTTACAGTGGCAGACAGAGTGCAGAAGGGTGCAGAGTTCAGCTTTTTTTTTTAGTGATTGGAGTCAGTTGTATTACATTTGAGAAAGACTTATAAAGATGGAGCATTTCAATGGGTTTGTAATAGGATACAATCATTAGATTAGCTTATATATTGTTGAATTCAATTCAAAACATTCTAATGATGTGTTTTAAGTGCTGGGTGTACTTATATGTTTCACTTCTGTAAATATTTTTTCTATATGAAATTAAGGCAGTTTTACAGGATATTTACAGATGATCCTTCATAGCAGAGAGAATAGCATATGATGTGCTGCCCTGATAGATTGAACAAAGAACATTTATTAGCTATTTTTAATTGTTCTTTTTGAAGCTTAGCAGACAAGAGGTTTACTTGAGACCTCTGCCTTCTTAACCTGGAGCTGTAATGTACTGGGACTATAACTCAGTGTGGCAAATCAGAGTTGTTGAAACAACATGTCTTGATCTGAGCATTCATATCTTCTCAATCTTTTTTCTGAGTATATTAGTCAGGAGTAGAATCACCTAAGATACCTAAGATTATATGTTCCTTCTGTAGTCTGGAGAGAAAAAAAAAAAAAAAAGTTTATACAAACCATGAATCATGCATACCAAATAGTGTGGGGATAAAAAAACCTGGGAAGTGCTAAGGTTGGAGACAGGGAGCTTCATGGATAAACAGGGAATCGTGATGTTGGGGACAAAGATTTCTGTGTTTCACATCAGATTTTCCTTCTAATAAAACTGTTGAAGTAACTTTATCCTGGTATATATTAAATAAGTTGACTTGGCACAGAAGAAAGAGGCTCTCTCTTGGCACAGAAGAAAGGTTTTTTTATCAGAGGATAAAAAAAAAATGGAACAGATGTCTAAAGATGGAAGATTATGTTTTCTTTCCTTTGCCTCTATGGCTTTGTTTTCCCTACAGGTTGAACTTGAGTTCAGGGGTGGTTTTCTTTTTTCTGATTTTTTTTTTTTTTTTTTTTTTTACCTGTTGCAATGAGGAGATCCATAGGACGGAGAAGGGATAGCATAGTGCCAACTTCAGTAACCCTGTCTGAATGGGACACCCAGCAGAGTCAAATGTTTTGAACCAAGGAAGAAAGACTGCAGCTCTTGCAGGCATGCAGACAAATCACCAAACAGTAGCAGGAACTGAAGAGACCTGGACGGAGAGGGAGGAAACATGATTTGTTAAAATGTCTTACTGTTGTTCTAGTTATGCCATACAATGATTCCTGAACTGTAGGCAGGCTGTTAATGTTTCACTGCTGGTCTGGTTCTCCTTTATTAACCTCCTATTGCGGTCTGTTCAGGAAGATAGATAAGAAGAGAAACAAGGAAAGACCAAGAGTTAAAAATTTTAAAGGTACACTCCTTTCTTGGTGCTTGCTTTACTAGTCAGATTGTGAAGATAATGATGACTATTTTATAATTTATTGCTCTTTCTATGTTTTCTGACTGATTTTCTTCATTTTGTCTTTTTCTTCCTGTCTTTCTTGTGATTGATTCACGTTCTGTGCCCTGGAAGAATTTATAGAAGTTTTGTGGTTTTTTTTTCCCCAATAAACAACCTCCCCTAATGACTAAAGAGAGTAGATATGTTGTACCATAAAGCTCTACAAGTACAAGTCAGCTGTGTTTGTTCAGACTCCTATCTTGTGGACACAGTGAGTCTGTGTGGCTACACTTACACGGGTCAGGCACTCTTTAGTTGATTCATCTATGCCTGATTACACCACGGCTACAATGAAGGGAAGCCAGTATCTATATCAAGATACATCAATTTCTATTTGTGTCAATAAGCGAAACCTGTGGTGTAGCTGTATGCTTTTGTTGCTGGATTATGGCTCTGGGGTAGCTCCTAGGGAGAGCAAAGCCACAATCAGGCCTTCTTTATGGAATGCCCCATCAGGCCACCAGTGCTGAAGAGATAGGATTTAATGCAGATTTTTTTTTTTTTTTTTTTGTTTGTTTGTTTGTTTTTTGTACTGTTTTCATGGAGCCCAGTGGTCTGCAGAGAGAACTGGAAGTGATTCTTTCCTTCTCAGAGCTCTCTGCATCATGATGGAAGGTTCTGACAATTTAATTTGTATTTCACATAGAGGTTTTATATCTTTTTAAAGATATCTGAACAGAACAGGTGGAAAGGTAAATGCTTAAATGTAAATATTCATTTTAATATTTTTCCCTTTAACCAATTGTGCTGACCAAGCTCTCTTCCCCCTCCTTTTTTTATTCATGGTCAGTAACAGAAATTGAAGATCCAGATGACTTGATCTTTCTAGAAATTTATGGTTTGATGACCTTTGCAAAAATAATGTAACACTGTTTTCTGACAGCTGACCAATTTGGTGACAAGACTCCTATAAAGACCCATTCTAGGTTGCATCCTTCTTTGACGTGTCATATTCAGGCACAGCTTTTCAGAGGAAGGTGTTCCTCATCAGCCTCAGTCAGTCATGAAGTCACTGTGTGGCCTACCTTGCTCAAGATACTTGGCTTTACCTCCTTACAAAGCTTTGATTGTGTCTCAACTCCTGCCACCTCCATTCCCATGAATGCCTCCCTGCACCACATCCTATCTATGCAAGTTAGCATCTTCTCTTTTAGCACTGCTGCGTTCTGATCCCCAGCAAAATTCAAGAAATTGGCTTTCGTGCATCACTATAGCAACATTCTGCCAACACATCTCACTGATACAAAGCAAAGTTACTTTCAATTCCTCTCACTGTAACTTGGCCCTCATTCTTTTTGTTTAGTTTTAAAAGTGCACTGGTAATGGCTTTCCTCTCCAAATTTCTGATGTATTTGTAGTACAAGCACTTACCTGGAAGAAGAACAAAACCAAAGCTGTTACTGATGCATAGTACCTTAATTATTTGCCTAGCAGATAAGCATTTGATTGAGCCTAAGGAAAGTGCTAGTGAGCAACGCAAAATTCATTTGCTTATAGAAATATTATGGTTAAAAGTAGGATAGATTTAATTTGATTTAATAGGGAACCAAATAAAATGGCATATGCAATCTGATATCTTATAATTTCTGAAAGCTATATACTCTTAGTGTAATTATTTACAGGTCATCTGTTTGACTGGTGCTTGCTACCATTAGGAAAGCCCATAATTTTGAGGCAAATCTTCTAAACTCAAAAAGCACAAGCTGAAGAAGGGGATATTTAAAATATCTGTATTCTTTTTGTAAATCTCTAAACCTGACAACTAGTACTGCACATTCAAAGAGGCAAACAACAGATATTTCAGGGGCAGAAGTAGGCCTATAGAAGTGGAGGCCCTAGAAATAATGGTGGTGCTTTTTGTTTCTTTCTTTCTTTCTTTTGTTTTTGGTTTGGTTTGGTTTTTACTCGAAGAAAAAAATAGAAAAAATGCTGAAAACAATAAGTAGATGGAAATAAGATGGTATTAAATCCTTCATGTTGTCTTTCTTCTGCTTTCTGCTTCCTACGTTTCATGGTCTCATTAAGTTCTTGGCTCACTATATTTCAGTGTTTTCCATAGCATTGATGACAGGAATGAGCTGGTTTGGTATCTGGCTGCTGCAATTTCTCCACATGGCTGTTCCTTCTTAGCAGCAGGGACTTTTTCTCTTGTTGAATAAATTTGACACGTTCAGTAATTATGTATAAATATAGATTAGATTTAAGTTTGACCTATTTAAGACACTAAAGATGAAATATAAGAGACCTGTGTATAAGTTCACTGTAGATTGCCTGTGCCTGTGCCCACAAGATATTTGAATAATTATCTCTAGACAGTAGACCAAGTGATGCCAGATTTCCTATTGCTTTCTGTCTCCTAGTTGGAATATCTTCCACCTAAAAAGATGCAAACCCTCACATCAAACCCTTTTCTGGGGGGTTTATGCAGTCTGACGCTTGCATTGCTAATAAGAAATGAGCTCATGCAGCAACATTTTTTCTCAGCAATGATGCCTATAGGTACTGTTTCATTTCTTTTATATCTTGGAAATTTTTATGCCTCTGTCAAATTATGTTTAAATTGGCCAGAGTGTTCAAAGGTGACACACTTAGGCAGTTTTTCTCACAAAACATATTCTCTTCAATTTGTCCCAATAAACTAATGGGAAGACACTTTCTGTGTTTAGCTAATGCTATAGTTACTGGATTTATAATGATGCTCATTACAGTTCTTGGTTACTTATTGCAGTTTTTGGTATGTGCATTTGTGGCTTTCCCTTTGTAACAGCTGAGATTAAAAGACTGGAAGGGCAAGGAGTCACTTTCATGACCAGTTCCCTCCTTTCATTTATGTAGTACCATTGTTTTTATGTTAGAGAGGTTACATGGTTAGCTGTGTTGTGTTGCATTGTGTCACATTGTGTTGTGGTTTGTATTCTAGCAGACAGGTCACTAAAGAAATATGGAAGCATAGCTTTGAAGTAGAGTGGAAGCAAATGAAGGGTTGCCTGTTTGCTCAAAGGAATAGGCTGGAAGAAACTGGAAGGGGAGAACCAGCCTCTGGCTCTTCCTCCAATAGTTAAGCCATGAGTGAACTGAAATACATAGATATGTGTCTCTGTTGTTCAGAGGAAGATATTTTATTCCCTGGCTTTTGCACAGAAGTGTTTAATTCTAAAGAGATTTCTTTGAACACTTGAGACTGATGTTACCTGAGCTAATCTTGTTCTGTAGCAGCACCTTGTGGGAAGGAGATCAGACTACAGCCTCTCACACCAGCCAACATTCCCAGAAGATAGTTGCTGCGTGAGCATCTGTCTTCACTGAGCTCAACAGGTTGCTTTAGTCTTGCAGTGGAAGTTACAGGATTCCCCTGAGTAATTGCAAACATATCCTATAGGATGATATACGGAACTTGATTTGTCCTGCTTTTTAATCTGTGACACCCAGAATCCCTGCGCTGACAATAAATGCCTTTTTGCTGTGGAAAATTAGTGAACAGATGGAGGTAAACTGTACATGACAAAGTAAAGCTACGCCGTATTTTATCAGAAATGTGTTAATCTATTTTGATATATTCAGTCTGTTGCACAAATGCTTAGTTTACAGACAGTGAAATAGCTGCTAGTTCTTTTCAGCTCTTATCTTTCCAGCTGAAAAGAAATGCAGCATTTTCAGCTGGGCTTTAAAGTGCCATTTGCGTACAGTTGTTTCTTCTGGATTGTTTTTTTAGACTAACATAAGCCTCATATAGTCTGCCATTTCAGTGACCACTTCCTATTGGGTTCACAGTTGTGCAAATCCTTTTAATTGTAGACACATCAGCTTAGTTTTTGCTGGAAATGAGAAATCAGGCTGAGACATGCTCATATTGCAGGCTGGTGCTTAGTGTTTTGCAGCTGGAGTTAAATGGCTTTGAAATCATCCCCTCTAAAACTCTGAGTGATGCTTCTTGAATTCTGGTATTGCTTTGGCTTCAAAAATAGAGCCTACTTTTGCTGATCTGGCCATTTTTGTTAGAGGAGGACTGTGAAAGATCTTTATATTATTGTAAGAGAAGTATGGTCTTTAGCTTAAAGATGATGCCATGGACACCAACAAGTACCACCCAGAGATGCTGACTTGGTCTGCAGTAGCCATTTAGGTCCCCTAGCTGAATGTTCTACTTACTATACAGGGCTTTCAATTCTCAGTGTCTGAGTGCACAGAAACTCAGACACTCTATCCATGTTCAGCATGATCTCAGGGAAGCTGTTGTGTGATTGCTATGTTAGAGGCCTTGGAAGGGATCTCGGGTCTGCTTTCTTTCCTGGAGTGTGGTACTGCTGCTTTGCCTGCGTGAAAGCTGGTGAGGACATCTTTTGGTCTATTGAAAGCTTATCTCTCAAAACACATTTCAGCAGCTTACACAGTTTGGGGTACTCATGGTACCTCTAAGGTAGCTCATTACAAAATAGTTTAAAAGAATGCCAATAAGCATTTATGTCTCCCTAAATCTCCTTAGGTGACACAGGCAATCATACTGGTATGTTTAACTCAACAGTTACAAGCTTGTAAGCTGAAGAGAGCATCAGTATAGCTATAAACTGTGGCATGTATCAGAGATACTTAATTTTATTGAAACCATTTCTTAGTGAGGTGTGAAAGCTGTTCCTAAATCACACAGTGCTCATACATATGTTATAAACTAGGAAAACCAAAAATTGTTAGATTTAGTGAATATTTCCTGAATTTGGAAAGCAGGCTATATGGGTAAAGGCAGGCAGATGGTAGGTGCAGTTTCTAGTCTCTCAGGATAACAAGGACTTTCTGGCAGTCCTATCATATCAAGGAAGTTCCATGCAATGTCCGTTGAGTTTGTCATTTGGAAATGCAAATATGGTTCTGCAGAAGCTTGTATCATCCACAGTTTTTGTACTTTATGAAAAAGGTATTCTAAATACAATTTAATTAATTCTTTTTTTCATTTCCCTTGGGGGAAAAAGATAGCATACCTTGGAATGAATGGGACTAGGTTGTATACATTTAAGGTAAATGTATTCTACATGCACCAAATGTATCACAATTGAGTTGTTTATTTGTTATTTCTTTGCTTCAAACCTATGCTGGAATGTTAATGTTCAGCTAAGATTTTACCCAGGATACAGGTTGCATTAAGCTCAAAAGACAAAGTACTGTTTAGCAAATAGGAAAATGAATAAGTATGTCTTTTATTTTGCAGGAGGCAATAAGCTGAGGAATCAACATTTTCGTCTAAACTGGGCATGGATCTCCTTAGAAAAGGCATATTATTTGGTAAATGAAGATTCCAAATATCTTGATGTTGTTCTTAAACGGAGAGGTTACCTGGGAGAAACCTCTTTTATAAGTAAGTCCAGTTTTAGTCTTCTCAATTACTTATGAACTAAAAAACCAAGACCTAGTCCTTCCTTCTTTGATTTGAAACATGAAAATTTATGTTGGCTTCAATATCAGAAGAGGATCATGTAAGCAAGACTGGTTAATCAATATGAAACTGAAGCTGACCACAGCATGTTATTCTAATTAGTTCTTCAGAGTGCTTCTTCCCTGGAAATAATTTTGTTTTTTTTGGATTGAATTTTTGAAAGTATTTTAGTAATTTAGATTTTAAGTATTTAGTTGATTATAAATATAAAAATGTAAAGTTTAAATCATAAAACATATAATGAAATAAGAACAATACAACAAGTTATTCTTTTATTAATTTAGAAGTATGTGTTTTTATGATACAGACATATCTTCACATCTCATACTTTAGTATGTGTTTGTAAAAAACTTCTTTCTCTAGCAGAACAAGTTTGTGACTTCAGGTAATGAAATGTTTGTCTGTGGACCCAATTTGGAGGACACAAAAGGCTCTGTTACTCAGGAGGACATCATTAAAACAGAAAAGAGTAAAATGTAGTCTTGATTTATGCCTTCTCAATGTGCAGTATTTCGAAATGCTGGCAATATTGTATATATCCCAAATAAGCATGAAATTATATCAGAACAAAGAAGTGATTGTCCTATATAAAAATTTAAGTCAGCGTTCCTCTAGCTGATTTACCTCCATGCAGTGGAAAACAGCAAGCACTGAAGAAAGTCAGCAGCCTGTGGAACGCATTTTATTAATTGGAAGAAAATGAAAATATTTACAATTAAAAATAGTTTATGAGAAAACACATAAAAAATATCACAGAACTGGACAGGTTTCTCAGTGTGGAATCTTTACTCCCTTCCCTCCCTTCCCTTTTTTTTTTTTTTTTTTGGTCAGATGAATTCAGAAATTCTTCATGAACTAGATCTCTTAAAGGATTGCATTTGACACTACAGAATATTGCCATTTTTATTGTCCAAACCCAATATTAAAAATACTGGAATTATAAAGATTTTAAGGTATATTTTTAAAGAAGCAAATACATCTATAATCCTAATTTCCAAAGTACTTTTGTATCTTCTGAAATCTCATTAGCTTCACAGCCTAAAGGGTCTCCTATAAATAGGAGAAGACAAGGCCAGTATTTTCCCACAAACTAACATAAAAAGGCTGAGATTTTGATGTCTGCTTCTTGGCAAGAGATATTCTAAAAGGACTGAACATCCTTTCATGCCACCTTTCATACACTTGTGTATGCATTTATGTGTATACATATATGTATGTCATCTATAAACAGCGATTAACCTGTAGCACACAGGTTAATTAGAAGACTTGGACAGATTTTAACTAATCCATGAGTAAAGTGGTAAGTTTTAACGAATGGCAATATTTACTCATCACGTATACAATCAAGGATTATTTTATGATCAGATATCTAAGGTTGATACTGCTGTTGTATTTTTTTTCATAGACTACAGTTCCCATCCAGATTTAATTTTCCCTGTAATGGCTGTAGCAACCAAAAAGGCTGCAATAAACATACATCATTTTCAGGGCATTGTGAACTGGTCTGGTTAGCAGCTATAAGCAGTAGGCTCATTTTCTTCAGTTAATGTTGGCAGTCAGTTCAGGCTGATACAAGAGGTGTTGAAAGCTGTTTGCAGTGTCTGGGGAGTGAAAAGGTGAAAAAAGATTGCATTATCACATTTGATAGATATTTTTTTAAGAGAAAGTAAAAGAATGAGAGAGATGAATGAAACGCAAAGCTAAGGATGTGTGGTTTGAATTAACTGCTGTTAGTGGTTAACAGATACTGGATAGACTTCTGCCTTTTAAAGAGTTTCTACATAATTTTCTACCTATGGATTCAAATTAAGTTTCTGAACTGAACTGACTCAGAGCAAAAGATCTGACAAGAAAGTTTAAATAATTTGCCTCTGGTTGACTACCTTAATCCTGCAAAATGGAATTACTGAGCAGAAAGAATATAAAAGGTTGTCAGACAGCCTTAAACTGGGAGGGAAACACCAACAAAAAGCCATTTCAGAGCAGCCTGGATCCTCAGGCTGTAAGGTCTTGGTGGAAGGAACTGTACTGGATTTTACCCTGTGGCTTTGCATTTTCAACTTGACTTGAGTTGAAAAGTTTGTGTTTAATGATCATCATTATGCAAACACTGAAAATTCATAAATATTATAACTACACTGGATAATTATAATTTAATTCAAATGGATAATCATTTAAAAAAAATAATATATATATTTTTAAAAGTGCTTACTGTAGTGGAAATGACCATTATCACAATGGCTCAGATTTTCATCTATCATCTGTGTTCCCTGTGTTTTACCTCTTTGTGTCTTTGTGTTTTCCTTAGCTTTCCCCTTGAAGGCTGGACTTCCCAGGTGTGTTTTATTTTTTGTAAGAGAAATAAATATTATCATGGGTTTCAGGTAACATGTTATTTAGATGATATGGAACAGAAGAGAACCCAAAACGTTATAGGGGGAAACAAAATCTCTTGGTCTTTTTGGGCATGCATAGGTGAATTACAGAGAAATGGAAACTTGACAATCTGCTCAGAGAATTTAGCTTTTCTAGGAGTTAGTTTTGGTTTGGCTAACTCTGTCTTCACAATATTAATTGAGGCTTTTTTGCTTTGCTTTTTTTTTTTTTTTTTTTTTTTTTTTTTTTTTTTTAAGATGCTGTAGTGAGAGAAAAATACAAGTGGTGTTTTTAATGACCTGAATCTTTGATTTGGGCAGGTATTAGCACCAGAGATGGTACTGCCAAGAAAGATAAAGACTTCAGAGGAAAAGCACAGAAGCAGGTGCAGTTTAATCCTGGCCAAACCTTAGCTACATGGCGAGTACGGATTTTGAGTGATGGTGAACATGAACAGTCTGAGTCTTTTCAAATTGTTCTTTCTGAGCCTGTCATGGCAGTTCTGGAATTTCCAGATGTATCCACGGTGGAGATTATTGATCCAGGAGATGGTAAGAACTGTTCCAGAGCTGTATTGGCAATATGTTCATATGCCAAAAGATTAACTGGAGGGGAAATGCTATGAATAGCAGTGGATTTCAAAGCTTATACTAAAATTCTTCTAGCTATTTCACAGGTGACTTTCTGAGGCCATAAATCTACATAAATAAATGTGTCCGTCCTTTGCAGAATCAACAGTTTTTATTCCTCAGTCCACGTATACTATTGAAGAAGATGTTGGTGAGTTATTTATTCCAGTCAGAAGAAGTGGAGATGTGAGCCAGGAACTGATGGTTATCTGTTACACCCAACAAGGTAACAGAATCTACAACAGAAAAAGAAGTGAAAGTGGAAAACAGACAGAAAAGCAAAAAGAATTGGTCCATCTATTGCATAATGAAATTATGTTAATGACTTCATCTTCAGTCTCAATTGGAAATGTATTCATCTTTGCAATCTGTCTCACAGTTTTATTAAATATAGACAAAAAGTGATCATGTTCCAAATACCTGCCTGTTATTATGAGGTTAAAGAGATCTGGTTTTTTTATCTTTTTGCAAGATTTTTATATGTGATTTCTAATATCTTAAAGTGTTGAGAATTAAAAGCACTGCAGTGGGTGTCCATAATAGCCCTTACTTGCTTGAAAAAATGGGTATAAAGTAATATTGCTCAGCTAACGTTTTTCTCCTTCCTCTATATACCAATATCCTATTAATTAACCAATACAGAGTACAGTTTCATTTGTTTTCATCAAACTGCATCTAGATATAGTTAATTTCTAATACACTGACATCTTCTACTTAACAAACTAAATGATTTAATTTCTAGACCTCACAGAGTCTCCTTGGTCAGTCTTTATCTTTTGTGATAAACTACAATATTCCTTCTTACTGAAAAACTGCAAATGAATTTGAGGGTCCGTAGGCATACATTGTATGATATAGTAGAAGTAGTGTGTCCAGGGATCTCAGAAATGTAGCCTGCTTAGACATTTCTACCCATACTATCACCTAAAACTAAACAGAAATAAAAAGATAATTAAAATAAAATTCAGCCTCTGTGAGGGGATTATAATAGCCAGGGTTTGTGTAGTGACTGTTTTCCTTTTATGCCACAGGAACAGCATCTGGCACTGCTCCAACCTCTGTACTTTCATACTCCGACTACATATCCAGGCCTGAGGATCACAACAGCGTTCTACGTTTTGACAAAGATGAACGAGAAAAAATGTGTCGGGTAGTCATCATAGATGATTCCTTGTATGAAGAGGCTGAGACCTTTGATGTTTTGCTGAGCATGCCAATGGGTGGAAGAATTGGTACAGAATTTGCAAGCACTCGAATTACCATTGTACCTGACAAGGATGATGGTAAGACATAATGTCGTAAAGTGATATTTATTCCCATTCCAGGACAAGACCTAAAATTAGGTTCACACTCAAACCATCATGTAGAAGTTGCAGTCATTCCTGGTGGTTAAAACACATGCTGCTTCCATCAAGATATGTGAAAATAGTATTAGAGAGCTAGGGTTGGTTGTTGTTTTGTTGTGTTTTTTTTGTTTGTTTGTTTGTTTTTTGTATTATTTAGTACTGAATTTTTATTATTTAAAAAAAAATCATGAGCAAACTGGGAGTGAGGAGATGTGCCTTTCCATTCTATCATAGTAACAGGTGTAACCCACAATATCATGTGGCATGGGCACCCTTATACATGTGATTCTGAGATTGTATACACAAAGTCCGTTGATTGTCATGTTCTAAAGGGCCAGATTAGAAGTGCTGAACCAGAAACCACGTAGCAGCTGATAAGAGGCAGGTTATATTCCTTTGTGTTTGATTCTGTGTTCATATTCTGCCTAGAAGTATCCATGTATGCTTCTTATGTCTTTGAAAAAAATAATCAAAAGACAGTAGTGTTGCTTTGAAAGAGACATTTCTCATGGTGAATTAGAGTTCTGTGACTAAGGAAGAATAAAATCAGCACACTGCTGATTCATCAACTTCTTTGGAAAACATGCATAAATATTATTACAGCCTTAAGCCTGTCCTTCAGTGTCTTCAGCATTGGTGTGGCAGCTCTAGGAGTGGTAGCAAAAATCTTTCCTGTGACAGTTGGCCTTATTTATGCTTGGAGGTCAGATGGTGACATCTCAACTGCAATTTCTGTGAAAGGAAAACCAAGGATCTGTTTTAGTCCTCTCTTTGAGGCCATAAATCTATTGTTAAGCTGTCATATTTCCTGGAGACTGATGTGAGAAATTATGTACTACAGTACTCTCTGGAAAGTGTAGTGCCAAATGAGACTGTTATTATCAGCACAGTGATTTCTCCCTTGTTAAGGATATAAAAGGTAGCTCTTAAAGGCAGGAAGTTGACACCCATCTAATTGCATCATACTCAGTCTACCTGAAACTTCTCACATGTAATCGTCTGTTATAACAGAGGTGACTTTGTTTTCTCTGTAGGCTTTTTGAGTAATCAGATAACATTAATGAATACAACAGTTCGAAGTACCAGTTCATGTAAAGTAACAGATCACGTACCAAATACAAACTTACTTTAGAAAAAGTGTGAGATAGAGGTGAACAAAAGCTATAGAACATACAGTATGCCTATAATCTGTAGTAATGTTATTATTATAACATTATAACTAATGAATTCTGTAGTCCACATCAGTCTTTTTACTTCACATCTGCTGATATATTATTGTTTGTTTAAATTAATAATTTTCTAATTAACAAAGTTTCTTTGGACAAATGTGACAGCATATTATTAAGTTGTGATTTCTTCAAATGCTTACACTTAGACTTGTTGAACCTCATTAGGTCCACTTCTCAAGCTTGTCCAAGTCCCAGGTAAGACTGTTAAAGGATTAAGTTAGCGGAGTGCACAACAAAGTAAGTTATCAGACACAAAGTTACACGTGTTGCTACAGATTAAGCACTAAAAAATAAAAACAGATCTGTTGCAGTCAGAGATTATGAAGCACTGAAAGAAAAACACAGAGGGGAAAGACCTATGTAAATCATCCACTTCTGGGGTGGATAGTAAGCTCATTTGATGTTAGCTATCTATCTATCCATTAAGACATCTCACGCAAGCAGGTTATGTCAGTTTCCTTCTATGGTTAATGAAAAGAGAGCTGTACTCCCAGGAACAATCTCATCCTGGGAGAAGTATACCAGCTTTTGAGATCAATCACCTCAGGTACATGGTGCATCTGAGTACAAGAATATCTGACAGTAGATATAAACCTAACTTTAAAAATCTAATTTTCCATTCATAACAATGTCATAAATGGTGATGGGTATAAAAGCAGTTTGTTTGGTTTTTTTTCTACTTTTTTCTTAAAACAGCTTCTACTACAAAATACCATTAAACAACAGAGATGCACCATTATTTGTGATTCATAAAATAATTCTGATTTTAAAAATAATCCACTATTGAAATGAAATCTCTTAAATAGAGAGCAACACTGAGAGTGTTACTGTATAATGTGCAACTACTGTGATGCAAAATGCCTTAGCCCCTGCAGAAAGGCTTGTCATCAGAACCTCTTCTGTCTCCTAGTCAAATGTTTGATTTCTGGGTTGCTGGTTTGGACTTCTTCTTACTTACTTTTTTTTTTTTTTTTTTGATTGTGTACAAATTTTAAACTTTTGGCTTGTAATCACATTTTGAAACAAGAAAAGGTGCAATGAATGCAGAGCTGTTTTCAACAGGACAATATTTTGTTTGTTTCAAGTTTTTTATCAAGTTTTTTGTCTTCCCAAGTGATTTTAATTCCATGCTACTGTATTTAGTGTTGCCATGAGAGCACACAGTCTTATTGCCGGGCTGAGAAACAGCCTTCTTTCCTTAGTGGAATTGTTGAAGCCTCATGCTGTTCACAGCAGGAAGTACATTAAATACATTTGTTCCACTTCATTCACATTAGATGGGCAAGCAGCCATTCATATTTCTTCTTGACATTTCTACATCAAGGCTGGGAAGGCAAAGGACTCAGATTTATGTCAGAGATTTGCTTTCCACTTTCTTTATACCTACTCGGCTGAAGTGATCATTTATATCATCCATGTGATAGAGGATAGCACTATGTGGGAACATTTTATAGCTGAGTAAACTGGATGATGATATGACCCAGTCATGACAATGCAGAAGGCCAATGTTAGAAGGTCAAACAGAACAGATACATTCTTTAGTTTTCTGGGAATTTCCTTCTTGCTGTCACGCCCCCTACAGATAAATGACCATTGGAAATCCTTACACCACATTGTGGAGATCGGTGTTGTACACCATGTCATGGAAATCAATAGCCACTAGCACTTGTCCAACTTGCCAGACAGTAAAGGTCACGTTGATATTTACTGCCAAGAGCCTAAAAAGAGGCAAAAAATCAGCAGTGTAATGCTACGTTATAAATCTATGTTTTGTATTAAGTGTCCTGGTAGGCAAACAGTGTAAGCTATTTTTCTGTGTGTGCACTGAGCCGAATTTCAAACTGATGATAATTAAATATTCTATTATTAACATGTTTTTTTCAGAGGGACATCCTTGTCTCACAAGACTATCTAGAATCTCCTTACTTCCACTGGCCCCCAAGGCAAGCATTCAAGTGTGTCTTTTTCTCATTGACCATAGGTATGCCATAACCTTAAATTGAACAAGTGGCTGGATGATCTTCACAACTGATATCTCTCAGTCTATTTGTCCAATTTAATTACAATCCAAACACTATTGGCAGAGCATGCCTAATCTTATTTTATGGACTAGAGTCATGATTTGGCCAAGTATCCTTCACCTGTTTCCAAAGATGACTAAAATTACAAATTAGTTATTATTTGTGCTCTGTACAGCCATTTTTGACTACTTCCTTTTCTATTTTTACAGTGCCCCTGGGTCTGATGCTTCTGGCACTTCTGAGCAGCTTTCAATTTCTTTTGTCCTCTCATTAGGTAAAATCTCTATGTGACCCCTACTCTTTCCTCAATCTATGGAAAATGGCCAAATTGGCAACTAATCAAGGGGAAGAGTGGAAGACATCCAATTTATGACACGTTATACTCCCATTTTTCTCTACTTCTAGCTTTTTATTATTACCAGTTCAACAGAGTAAAAAATGTTTAATTTACAGTGACAGCCTTAAAATTTTAGTCTCTGTTTGCTCTCTATCACAGAAATAAATTAATTTCATATCTTAGAGTAGAACATTTTAAAGAGGGAATGAGGCACATTGATATTTTTCTATCATCATCTCTTGCTGACAGTTTATTCTATGTGTGTATGCAGACACACAGTCGTGCATTATACATATATGAACTACAGATGTTGAATTAATATCATCTTCACTTAGCTGCTTAACAGCTATGTTTGTATTCTAACCTTAATATTTAGGTTCCCTTGATAGGTAAGGAGGATAAATTGTGACCTTGTCATATCTTCAGATGTCACAGCCACAAAGATGATCAGAGGGATGGAGCACGTCTCATATAAAGTAAGGCTGAGGGAGTTAGGGTTGTTCAGCCTGGAGAAAAGAAGGCTCCAGGGAGACCTTATAGCAGCCTTCCAGTACCTAAAGGGGCCTACAGGAGAGATAGGGACGGACTCTTTGTCAGGGGGTCGAGTGATAGGACAAGTAGTAACGGCTTTAAACTAAAAGAGGGTAGATTTGTACTAGATATAGGGAAGAAAGTCTTTACTCTGAAGATGCTGAGGCACTGGCAGAGGTTTCCTAGAGAAGCTGTGGATGCCCCATCCCTGGTGGTGTTCAAGGCCAGGCTGGATGGGGCTTTGGGCAACCTGGTGTGGTGGGAGGTGTACCTGCCCATAGAGGGGGGGGTTGAAATTTGGTGATCTTTAAGGTCCCTTCCAACCCATATGATTCTATGATCTATTTCAGATGGCTCCTTTAGGACAGAGGACTCAGATGCTAGCAGACATTTAAGCCTTCACTGCTGTAGGTTCTTAATGATTAACTACATTACTACAGTTTTATGTGAAATACAGTATTTTTTTCTAGGAGAGTATTGAAATAGAGGACTGCTTTTAAGTTTTGTACTGAAAGCACATAAAATAATTAATAAGCAGAAAGTTAAAAATTATATGAACTGTAGAAAATTATACTTTATGTTAAATCTAGAATGAGTTAAATAAGCTGATGTTCTTACACATGCTGTTGTTTTCCAGGGAGACTAATGGATTGTTGTGTTATAACAGTTCACTCAGGAGTACTTTGAAAATATCCTTCTGTCTTCATGCAGCATATTTCCTTGTTATGGCTTTGGTCTTCCTATTACAGATCTTTTATTTACTATGGACTGTTTGAAAATGTATTGAATGCCTAGAAAATCATTCTAAGCTAAGCATTTTTTATTGGTTGCTTGCAATTGTAAGGAGTGAATTTAGTGTCCTGGTAAGTGCTTAGTGTTGTTTAAGATTTGAGTAATAGAGTTGTGTAGAATATCTTGATGCATTCAGTTTTCCTAAGGTTTCTTCAGATCATCTTGCTTTCTCTGACATTCCTTGTATTGAGACAGCCATTTTACTCATCAGTCTTTGAAGACCCAAAGGATGCTGAATAACACAGTAGCCAGTTCTCCTTTCGAATGTGTAAATTCTCAAGGGACCAACTCAAGTTATCTCAGAATATTGTCCATCAGGCCACTCTTTTCTCCTCTCTCCCATGTATACAGGGTCAGAAGTCCAAAGGAGAGAATTTAAGAACTTTTAACAGGAGGGGCCATTTTTTGTCATTACAACTCTGCTTTTGTGGTCTGTTAAGTCTGGCTGTTGTTTTATTTTAATTTCTGTTATATATTCTCTGCTGAGTCCCATCCTTAGTGTTAGCTCCAATACACAGAGCATGGAAGGTCTCTGTTACATTTTTTTTCTCGGACCTCGTTGGGCCAGCTGTGTTTTCATTATATTCAGGCAGAAAACCCTGGAAAGAATTATTTCTGCCAGTTAAGCAAGCTAGTATTGAGATTGAATGATAAAGGTGCAATTGCGACAGTCTTTATTAGACAATCTTCTAATACGGTAAAGCTGTCTCCAGTCCAGAAAAACCTGTGTATATGTATAGGCAGAAGAACAAATATAATAACTATCCCCAAGAATGGAGAGAATTATAACTTTCTTTTTAAAATGTGGTACAAGCTGTGCCTGAAATGACAAACAAATAACAGCCACCTGGTAAGCAATGTCTTTTACATTTCTTGGTTATGCTATTCCTCTTCACCATTTGTAATAAAAGTAGTCCTAATAATAATACCTCCCTTCTTCATTTGTTCGTCAATGAAACCATGTACATGTGCTACTTCAATAAGATTCATGTTTTTAATTCATTTGGTTAAAAAAAAAAAAAGTCTCAGAAAATGCACAATCTGGCTATATTTTGGTATTAAGGATATTGATATATTCTTTTTCACAAAGGTTAATTGTTTTTGTTGCGTAGGACCTCACCCATTTTCAGCATGCAATTACTTTTAAAAGTCCAGAAATTCTGTCTTTGCTATTGAATGGCAAAAGTTTCCTTGCCATTCTCTTATCAGCTTTCATTACTAAGCAACAAAATGCAGGTATATCATTCAAAAGCTAGAATATTACTACTTGCTAGCCAGTGGAAATCTCAGCTAGGGATAAAACAATTGTCGTTGCTATGGTTTTGAGCTTTAAAATAATGATCATGATTTAAGTGGATGATGTTACAAGATATTATAAAGAAAGCATTTATAGAATAAGCTATTGCAATTTTGTGGTTATGTTTCTTGATATGAGTGTAGGTGTGGGAACATGCCTGTGAAGAAAAAAATTCAAAACATTCTTCTTGTAACACCTCTGTTTTTGTAAATATACTTGTTACACTCAAACCCTTTTTACAGCTTGTTTTTTCTGCAAGACCCAGAAGTAAACTAATTACTCGATTAAAATTTGGGGCCTGGAGAGCAAGTCCTACAAGGAGCGGCTGAAGGAGCTGGGCCTGTTCAGCCTGGAGAAGAGGAGGCTCAGGGGTGACCTTATTGCTCTGTATAAGTTCATTAAAGGAGGCTGTAGCGAGGTGGGGGTTGGCCTGTTCTCCCATGTGCCTGGTGACAGGACGAGGGGGAATGGGCTAAAGTTACGCCAGGGGAGTTTTAGGTTAGATGTTAGGAAGAATTTCTTTACTGAAAGTGTTGTTAGGCGCTGGAACGGGCTGCCCAGGGAGGTGGTGGAGTCACCATCCCTGGAAGTCTTCAAAAGACGTTTAGATGTAGAACTTAGGGATATGGTTTAGTGGGGACTGTTAGCGTTAGGTTAGAGGTTGGACTCGATGATCTTGAGGTCTCTTCCAACCTAGAGATTCTGTGATTCTGTATTTCAAATATGAAAAACTTATTTAGAAATTGCTACGTACTGTATCTCTCTAAGTTGATTTCTAAAGTGCTGCTTGACTTCCCCTTCCATTTGTGTTTGTAGGAGTCCTTATTTGTTATCTCACATAAGAATCGCAGACTCTGAGCTCCTTCTCGCTTGGCCTACCTGCGAGGTACCTTGTGTGTGGCATATTTAAATGCTACTGCCAAGCCTTCCCATCTTCCTGTCTTTGTTGCATCAGTTTGCTGAGAATTTGTTAGTGATACCATTTCCCAGACCTCTTATACAAAAATAATCTCTCTTTTGGAAAATACAACATGTAGAAGAATCTTAATTGGTTTTGTGCTCTGTAGGAGGTCTAACAGTAGAAAAAAATGTGTGTAAAAGTCAGACAGTGGCCGCAGTCAATACAATCACTTTTGGGTGTGTCCCCAAAGTCCTGATATCAAGCCCGGTAGGTGACGTATGCAATGATCGTAACAATATTTCTACTACTATTAAATTTTTCACATACATGTGAATTCAGTATTTTGGAAAGGTAAGTGTTTCTCAGCAAACCAACCAAGGTAAATGAATTGCTTCCAAGAGAAGGACACTTGCAATAGTAAGCCTTTCTCCTGGAATGCCAGTTATAGCTAAGAGACAACTTGAGACTGTTTATTTATCTTGTACAAAACAGTTAAATAATTATTGAAATTTTCATCTTCAGGTTAAAGGTACACATGTTGAAGGAGTTGAGCTGTGGTATGTCTTAACAGTCTCAGATGAACTTATTGTTCCCGATTCAGGTATACTCTAGCTCATCTAATTGTTATAGAACCATTACAATTGCAACTTGACATCAAGGAAAATCAGAATTAGCTCAGTTCTTCCAGCTGCAAAGTATGCTAAATGATGTCCTTGCAGCCCATGTGGGACTGCCAAGAAAAGTAAAGAGTATGTGACCAGAGATGGCATATTGCTATAGACACCTTTCTTCAGCCCTTAGTCCTGCAGCTATACCTGTAGTCTACTTCCTCTGCTATGTTCCTGTGCTAACACTTGTTTTTAACTCATTCATGTGGCAGGGGGATTACATGTGGATTCCACACCTCCTAAGGCAGTCTTGTGATGGTACTGTGTATAGAAAAACTGAAACCTGGGTACAGAAAGAGAAAGTTCATGTTTGCTACAATGAAGTATCATATAAATTAATTAAAAATGAATCATATACAATGTTTTTCATAGCAGCTATTGAACTTGATACACACTTTGCTGGAATTACTGGATTAAGTTGCATAAAATGAGAGTAATTCGTGAATGAAACAGTACAGTCAATGTATGGCATTACCTTTATCTTTATGGATTAAAAAATTCCACGTGTTTTTCTTGGAAAATAGACTGGATCTGGTAAAGTTTGCCTTCTTTAAAGTTTTTCATTTTAGACATTATAATGTTTTCAGTATCCTTTAAAAATATTCTAAGGTGCTGGGCAGAAATGTTCTGTAGAAACAAATGGAAATGCAGACATTATTTCCTTGAGATAATGTTTGTGGCAATTTGTCTATGACTGGTAATTTTGATTCTGAGGTGAGTTTACTTTTTGATTACAATAGTTATGACAACAGTGCTAAGAGGATGAAAGCTGTTAAGATTACAACATCTGAGTTTGAAAAATAATCTGTTTTGACCACATCAAATAAAAAGCTATCGGCATTTGCACAGTAGGTACCTGATCAAGAATTGAGCTTTGACTGTAATCTTGACCCCTGCTTCTACAGCATTCCACAAAAATAAATGACTTGGCAAATTAAATTCATTGTGCTAAATGCAAGCTCAGTTGCTTGCATAGCTTCAAGTATATGTAAATAGCTTTAGAGTGGTGCTACCAAGTTTCAGATGTTGAAGTCCTCTTTCATAATATAATAATATAAACTATTTAAAATGAACAGTTCTTCTAAGCTTTTCTTTTCCTGCCATTAACATGAATATATGGGGGAGACTGCACAGGTTAATCTTTACTTCTATTAAACAGTAAATGGACATTTCTTCTGTAAGCTAATAGAGCTCTTGTTCTTAACTAATCTATCTGCAGCTCACCTACTTCACATTCTGAAGGGTGGAGTCTCCCATGTTAAATACAGACTAACCCCAGCTCCATCAATTAATGCTAACTGTGATACTGAAATGCAAGTTTACATTGTCTAGCGGCATGTGGATTATCTGGGTTGAACCAGATCAAGTCCAGAGGAAATGTGGCCCTGTTTTTCTGTTGTTAGGTCTAAGCTAATTATCTGTGTCAGCAAACAGGGCTCATTCCTTTGAACTCACTAGCATGTCTAGACTGCACAAGAACAAGCTGGTTAGCTTACAAGGCATTGTTTTGCAGCTTCAGGACTACCACTATAGATTTCTAATAGCTCTGGCAACTCATAACGTTTATGTTGCTGTGTTTGTACTGGGCATGAAAACCAAGAAGGAAAAAGTTTAACACCACCAGAAAAGATCAAGCATGTGTTCAGCTTTGACAACTGCTTCTCCTAGCTTCGATATCTATGTGGCAGAGTCACAAGTCCTGGTTTTTGTTTTGTTTTGTTTTGCTTTGTTTTCTGTTGCTTCTGTTCTCCTGGGAATATATGTATCCCTCACTGAAAATACTGATCACTGAAAATCACTTCAATATTGAGGCTTATGCTGGTGTCAGTACAAAAGAGTGTCCTTTTCTATGTTTTTTTTTTTTTTTTTTTTTTTTTCCACATACCCTGTCGTCCATATTATTTGCATTGGCAACCCAAACAGATTGTGGCACTTTGCATATCTTGCAAACACTATACTCTTCTACCATGTTGATCTAAAGTAGTTTGTAAAGATATCGTTTTAAAAACAAAAGCTCCCTTGGAAATAAACATTTTCATGCTATCTCATTGGTTTTCTGATAGACCCATTTCTAACAGCATGAGAGTGTGTTTGTTTTCCTGTTTGATTACTGCCTAGTGCTATAGTTGATATACACTCCTGACTGTATAAATGCAAAGGCAAGACAAAGATTTCATTTCTGTGCAAGAAACCTGGGATTAAAGCTCCTAACCTTTCTCCTCTGATTATTGTAACTTCATGCCATTGAAATCTGTGGTCTGAACAAAAAAACTCTTTAAAAAACTCCTCTTATTTCCGAAAGAGGAACCATTAAATTTGCAGTGGTCTCTCTCCAGAGTGATTACCAGATTAAAGATCTGCTGTAAGTGAGCCCCAGTCATTGAGCAGAGTGTTTTCCAGCCATGACCTGAGAAATACAATGCTTTCCCTGTTAGTAGCTTGGCTTTGCTACTTCCCCTGGGGAGCTACTAACACAGCTTACAGGAAATGAGCTTTCAAAACATTTGTAAGGATTTGTTTCCTAGGATGAGTAACCATACAGAATGTGTCTTTCATTGAAGATACATGCCTCAAAAAGTGTGAAAAACAGACTGGAATACAAGGCTACCTGATTTAGGATTTAGGCATTTTTACGTTTGTCTGTGACTACATGAATAAACAGTGCACGAGGATTCTTTTTCAGCAGCAGTAAAAAATAAACAAATAAATAAATAAATAAATCATTAGGATAACATTAAAATAAACCAAAATCATTTTCTTTTACATCTTCCATCTGGTTTGAGTTTGGTCATGTAGGCTTCCTGAATAATCAGTGAGTAGAAGGGAATGCTTCTAGATCTCAGGTTGTCCTCACTGTGGTGGGTGTTCCATTCCACATCTCCTCCTGCATGTTTATTATGCTGGCAAACCTTCTGGAATTGCCTGTCTTTGTCCCTGAAAACTGAGAGCAAGAAGGCTGTGAACATGAGTACCTCTCACTTAGGTGATTAAAATAAGATGGGACTGAGGCTAGATCAATTCTGGAACTACCAGGACATCACCATAGAAAGAAGAGGATTATTAGACTCAAGTGTACTAATCTTTAAAAATATCTGTGTAAGACATGACATGTATTAGATGTGATGATATTTTAAGTACTTTTTCTAACTGTTAGCATATTCATAACTGTTTGATCTTAGTAGGTGTTCTGTATTTTTAAATGTCTAGAGGTTGGTTGAGTCTTTCCATCTTGAAAAATACAGAAATTCAGTGTAGGTCTGAAATATCCCCGTAAATAGAACTCTTGTCAAAGTTAGTAACAGTTACAGAGGAAGATCCAGAGAGTGTATTCTATTCACCTGAGTCTTCAAAATGTTTCAGATGAGAGCTTCACAGTCCCAAATATAAATGCAATCACTGACAACCCAATCTCTATAGGCAAATAACATAAGATGGATGTGTGTGTGTCTATGTGTACAAACACACACACAGTTAAATACACATCATGCTGAATAAAAAGTTTGAAGTGGAAATGAAAGCCTTTTCATCTGCCAAAACTACACATTTGTCAGGTTTGTCTTTCATCCTGCAAAGGTTGATGACCTTGATAATGCTCAAGCAAGTCCATGAATCTGCACTATCATTCAGTAAATACATTCAGTTCCATCAATTTTTTGCGACCCATGGTTCTAGTTTTCCCAGATAAGTAGAGAGGCAGCTGCCTTTGTTTCCACTAATGTGGACTATTAAGGGTTTTGTTTGTTTGCTTGGTTTCTAATCATTTATTTTGTTGATTATGAAATACAGGAAAAATCCTGCAATCAGAAGTAAAAATATTTTTCTCAAAATTTCTAATTTAATTCTTGCATGCAATTACAAAATACTTAGGAACTGTTGCCTTTTCAGACGAAGCTCTGGCTTATTGACAACTTAGTAACTGCTTTATATTATGTCTGGTTAGTTTTAATTAAAATCCCATCCTACATTGTTCACTTTTTGATAAAAAGGAATAAGCAATCTATCACAGAGGAAATTGTTGTCATACGCTGTGTAGTGAGTCAGATTATCCTCAAGCACTTCAGGAAAACTTAGGTATTTTTTCTCTCTGATTATCTGATAGGCCTCTCCATAACTTTCATGACAAAATGTATTCACAATATATTTTATTGAGCTCAGTTGTAGGCAGAAGCAGCTTCCTCATTTCCAAAGTATTTGTTCTGCTGTAGTAGAAGGTTTTGCAACATGCTTATAATAGGGGAATTTGACTGAGTCAAGGAAGTGATGGGCCAAATTTTCCCTTACCATTAATAAGATTTTGTATAACCTTTGGGTAACCTGTACCTTTTCTGTATGCTCAGCATAGCTCTGTAGATCCATAAACTTTTCCTGTCATTTCCTTTGAATTTGTCCTGTTTTTCTATGCCTGATGAAGGGGATGATTTCATAGTGCCACTGACAGAGCACTGGTTAAATCACTATGATCTCCGTCAACTCAAATCTAGTTGGCCATGTGCTGTATGGTGTTTTCCAGCTTATTTGTGGTATTGTAACCTCATGTTTGTAACAAATTCCCACTAAGCAGGATAACAAAATTATGATGAGATAGAAGGAGAATTTGTGTAGGTCTTCAAACCACATCCCAACCACTGGGGAAGGTGGGTATGATTTCTGCTGTGCAACAGAAAATCTGAGGCACTGTCTCTGTGTGACATTACTTTTATATGTTTGAAATAGAAATGGAGAGGCTAGCAAAGGGGAGCTACATCTAGGATGCAGTTGGTCTATGTTTTCAATCCTGTTTACTTTGTAAAATTGCTGTGGGTGGAAAAGTTGAAGAAGGGAGGAAAAATGAAGATAAAAAAATATGTCTGTTAAGTGGGATAAAGCTTAATCTCCTTTGCTTTTTGCTCTTCTTTCTTTATAAACTCTGGAACTTAAATATTAAGATAAAAGACTATTCACATTCCAGTCTACATGGAATAAGATTGATTTTGTTTTAAATGTTAGATGTGGGGGAACTAAAATTAAGCATTGCCCCTTTGGTTAGCTGGAAAACATTTCCAAAAGCAGCTCCAGTTATATATCATGTTTTAGTCTGGTTTTAACAACAGGAATCTGTGAGAACATTCTAGTTAAGCTTTCATTATCTATATTCACCTTTGTCTGTTTGCACCAAAGTGAAAAATGCAAGGAATTTTCTGGCTTGTGCACAGGACCCAGATCAAGTAAGTTTAATGAGATAATGCATTTGTTTTTGCACACAAATTCCTACCTTCTGCCACACAAAATTGGAAGTGTAGGAGGCAAGAAAAAGAGCACAATGCTGATATAACAATTGCCACCCTAAAATGGGCAAAGAAATACTTTAAATTAAGCTTAAAGTACATGATAATAAGTCTAAAGCTTAAAACAAAGTTTTTTCTTCTTCTTCTTCTTCTTCTTCTTTTTTTTTTTTTTCCCAGTTACTAAAGAGTGAAAGTCTCTCCATTCTCTAATGTTATGCTCCTTTGTTTCCTTCAAGATAAGGTAAAGCAACACTGATAGATATTATTCTTTTTTCACCAGAACCAGCATTCTACTTTGGAAATGATGAATACTATGTTGACGAGAGTGCTGGCTATGTTGAGGTACGTGTCTGGAGGACTGGAACCGATCTGTCTAAAGCTGCCTCTGTTACAGTAAGGTCTCGCAAATCTGAACCAATGACTGCAGAAGGTAAGTTATTGTTTTGGTCTAGTTTCATAATATATCTCAACAACAAGTGCTAGTACATTTGGTCTTACCTGATATAGATTCAGCTACATAAGCTGAAATTTATATGTCTTTCTCTTTGATCTTTCTTCTTAGAACAAATTAGGTACTTACAGAGTTTGCTCTGCAAGAAACTGAAACAGGAGGAACCATGAGGACCAGGACTGACAGAAATCTCTTCATATTTTCATATAAAACACTGTCCCACAAAGGCAGTTGATTGTTGCCAATACAACATACTCTGGGCACAGACTTTTAACCCCTGGCAGCACACAGACTTTGCTCTTCTTACTGTAGACAGTGAGAAATTATCTAGTATCCTGTACAGCAAGAGGATTGCTACAGCTGTGTGCCTCAATGATGATTTGACAGAACCTTTGCAGAATCAGGTGTTAGAGTACATACAAATACAAATGTTAAGAGTATTTTCACAAACCACAGTGTTTCAAACTAAGATGGTCATATAAAGGCATCACAAAAAGACCAGTAATCTTGCTTATATGCTTATCCCAAGTGTAAGTAGACAGTAGAGTTCATCTATTCAACTAATTTTCAGTGAGGTAAAGTTGTATAAACTTTACTGTTACTGGAGCAATGTGGAAAACCCAAACATTCACCTGTAGAAAATCTTTCTGCATGCTTTCTCATGAAAAAGGAAATGATGAAGTCTAAGAATACATGATTACTTCATTTATGAACTTGTTTTATATGATCTTCTGTCTTTGTTTAACCCTGACTATTGAAGTTATTTCCGGGGAAGGAGGGGAAATACTGCCTTATAGTAAGAATCTTAATTCATTGTGCCAGGATTTTAGCCTGACTCTGCAGCATGTAAACAAACCTGAAAACTGAGGCTGTCACAGCCCTCAGGCTCTTTAGTCTGTTGGTGACAGCCTAAAAGATCTGACATAGTTGAAAGCCTGTTAAGCCATGAACTGGGTCCTTGATCTTGACACAGCACAGCAGTGTCAAGCAGTGGATCTGATGCACTGAGCGACCAGTCCTGGCATCCTGCCTTACAGGCTTAGGCCTGGCTAGAGCATCAAGGACCCTAGGCAAGTGTCCATCTGATGATGACCTTTGATCTCACCAAATTTTGTTAATTCACCTAATTCCAAACCCCTTTTTAATGTCAATGAAAGCGTTTCCCTCAAATCTTTGAGTCAACAGCTCTGCTGACACTTAGTCACCCTAAAAATGAATGTTAAAACTCAGTCTTTTACTAAAGCCCTAGACACCATTAATGCTCTGCTTTTATATACAGTGACATATTTTAGTCAGTATCTTGTTTTGTTCCGTTCCTTCTCATTGGTTTGTTATGGGTTGGCTTGCTTTTCTTCGAACAAAACAATGGTTGGTTGGTGTTCTTGGAGGTCTTTTCCAACCTCAATGATTCTATGATTCTATGCAAACAAAACAAAACAAAACATAAAAGCAAGCCAAACCTGTCTTTAACTGTTGAAGGTGCCAAACACCACCTGACACGGGCTGGGCGGAATTTGATTCTTTTGGTTTCTATTCATTTTTGTTTTGAACAGCACATTGTCCTTTGAATAACACTTCTTCCTTGCATTTAGCTCACTGACCTTTTTCCTTCCTTGTTTATGTTAGTCTCAAAACTACCAACTTCATTATAGAATAATACAAAATTTCTTTCCAAAAGGCTGCTTCATCTCCAGAGTCCTTCTCAAATCTTTATGCTTACTTTCAGTTCTTACTTCCAACAAACTTGATTGATTTTATTGGAATAACTTTTAGTTTACAAAATAATAGATTCAATCCTGATTGTATCAGGAGTATCACACTTGTATCACACTTGTATCACTAAACAAAAAGTGACTTAATATCCACCCATTAAATTGTGTAGTCCAACTTAGATGGTCAAGAGATATTTTTGCTCTATGTCACTGTCAATGTTTGGCAAATATTAAAATTACATTTAAATAAAAAATATATTTACCTAAATTTAACTGCCTGAAGTTAGATATGTTAGATATTTTTATTTTATTAATGATATTTATGTATTTGATATTTTTTAATTCCTTTCCTACTGGTAGCTGGAGTAGATTATGTAGGCATCAGTCGTAATTTGGATTTTGCCCCTGGAGTCAGTATGCAGACGTTTCGTGTGGTAATTCTGGATGACCTTGGACAGCCGGTGTTAGAAGGAACTGAGAAGTTTGAGCTTGTGCTAAGGATGCCTATGAATGCTGCCCTTGGAGAACCCAGCAAGGCAACTATCTTCATTAATGACTCAGTGTCTGATTGTGAGTTGATTTCTTGTCCTTTTCACATTTTTACAAGAGATGGATGACTGCAATGCACAAATAACACTTGTCCTTTTGTATCACACCAAAGCCAATGAATCTATACCTTTGAGTTTGTTATGTCAGTTGCTGGCTAGCTGCTTATGCAATAGCTGCTGGTGCAATATAGCACAACAAAATTTGTAGTGGGGGCAAAGATGTGTTAACTTCTCCAATTATAATTTACCTGTGCTTTTTATGCTTTTCTGCCTAGTGCCCAAGATGCAGTTTAAAGAATCTTTATATGTAGGCAATGAAAATGATGGACAGATTTCTGCCATGATATACAGAAGTGGGGATATCCGATACACATCCACTGTGAGATGCTATACAAGGCAAGGTTCAGCTCAGGTAATGATTGACTTTGAGGAGCGTCCTAATACTGACAGTTCAATCGTCACCTTCCTTCCTGGTAAGCTCTTGATCATATTTTAGAAGCCTCTAGTCTACTGTTTTGTGTTACATTATTTTCTTTTGTTTTATTTAATTTTAAGTGTCTTATAATGTAATGCCAAAAAGGCTACTCTGGAAAACCAAAATCTTTCCATACACAGTCTGTAGAGTGCACACAGATGATGTTAATAGTCTCTTTTTGTGTCAGTTCTGATCTAGAGGGATCAACAATAGAGATCAAAGTGACATAACTATATATAGATCAAGTATGAGGGTCTTTTTGATCCACTGTAGCAAAAGCAGGTTCAGAGTAACACAGTGACAAAAGCATAGACCTGCTGTCCTACAGGAAACTTCCGAAGTTCTGCTATTTATTAGACAGATTTCTGGAAAATACACTTAACTTGCACTGAAATTAGTAGTAGATCCTTTAACAGGGATACAACTCTAATTTGTGTTTGAGATTTTTTGTTGCTTTGTTGTTTTTGTTGTTGTTGTTGTTGTTTTGTTTTTTTTGTTTGTTTGTTTTTTGTTATTGTTATTGTTTGGTTGATTGGGTTGTTTTTTTTGTTTGTTTGTTTTTCAGAGAAGCTTTCCTAAGCTAGTTTGTCAGCATCAAATGTTTAATGTCTCACATCAGATACGAAACACAGATAAATCAGGTGTTACTACCTTGAAAGAATACTGCCCGATTCCCTCTATTTGTGCAGAAGACAGTTTAGTCTTCCAGTCTTCTAAGTCTACACACACATATTTTTTACAAGCTCTAAACAAGTTCTGTCATCAGTATGAAATCCTCTGTATGCCCTTATCACAGGAATGACAAGCTTCATATTTCATGTATCTTAGCTTTTCAGAAAAGTGAGTTGTTTAGTCATTCATTTAGAACGGACCTCGGCTGTTAGTGCTGGCATGTACTCCATGCCTTTGCCATTGCTTCTGTGAAACCAGGAAAGAGTCCAGCTTGTTAAGGTTGATGGATTCAGGCCCCCCAGGAAGTGAGTTTTACCTTTTCTTTTGAGTGTCACCCTAGTATTTCTCAATTAAGAGAGGTAGCAAAGAGGTCAGGTAACATCATATCTTGTTTCCATAAGCTCCTTAGGCCTGTTTACAATGCATCAGTTTCAGTACAGTATTTATTCATGCTTGCCTTGAAACAATGAGCCGGATGAATATTTTGTATTTCCTTTTCTCTGAATGAATAATTTATTTTCTGTAGGGGTAAAAGCACCTCAGTAAATGAAGGCAGTCAGCGTCCTAATCTGTTCTTTCATCTTGAAGAACCTTGATAACTTTTTCATGCAATTTATAAAATTACTGCAAATTGGCCTCGTCTCACTCACATCCTATGCTGTTCCTTTTGTCAGGGATGTAGAAATCATTCTCCTCATGATGAACCCACTGAATCTGATGCCAGGAGACAGATAGCCTGCATACCAGTTACAACTCTTGGTGTTCTTGTAGAAGGCTTAAAACAAAGCCTTATTCCCAGAGTCTCAGAACATCTAGTAAGGTTAGACACATGTATTTGTGAGTACTCAAACTGAGCATTTTACAATTTCAGAGAATTTTTAAGGAGATATTCATTGTCATCTGGAACAGTGGGAGTTTTAAATACGTTAAAATGGAATAATAAAAGTGAAGGTGCACAAGATTGGAGACTATCTCAGAAATGTCAGTAATTTTGGAAATTCAAAAACTCCAGGACAAAATTACCATTATTATTACTGAAAGTTTCGATTACTGTGTTTCCTTGTGCAAGTATTTAATTCTGAAATATGCACTGTGTATTTCACACAGTGTGGAGGTCACTGAAAAGTAGCATGAAGATAAAACAAAAAGAACAATACATGTGAAGTGGATGTACCAAATATAAACTTAGAGAAATCTCAAAACAGAGGATTCCATTTAAATAGGAAGCTTCCATAGACACGTAATGAATACTCATTTTGCTTTCTCTATTATTGTTGTCATTCATTAACTTGTATAGTGCCAAGATAGTGAGGTGGATGCCTTTGCCAGCAGAAGCATCCCATCGTGCTGTAATAGAAGAAAAGTGCTGTAGTAGAGCAAAGAACACCTAAGTTCTGCATGATATTACCTTCAGAATGATTACAGGTGAGACTGAGAAGCCTTGCACACTGGTGCTTATGGATGATACTTACCATGAAGAAGATGAAGAACTACGCCTGGTTCTTGGCACTCCAAGAAGTGATTCTTCCTTTGGTGCCTCTGTTGGTGAACAAAATGAGACCCTGATAAAGATTCAGGATGATGCAGACAGTAAGAAATTATTTTGTTATTGTTGCATTTTGGAAGACCATTAGTGTGCTCTAAACATATTTTCCTCTAATTACAGAAGCTATTATTAAGTTTGGTGAGACCAAATTTAGTGTGAGTGAACCAAAGGACACAAGACAAGTAGCAGTTGTAAAAATCCCAGTGCTTCGTCTGGGAGATAATTCCAAGGTTTCTGTTGTGAGAGTTCATACAAAGGATGGATCTGCTACTTCTGGAGAAGACTATCACCCTATATCAGAAGGTAGGGTCACTCAGATACATCCTACTATTTGTAGGATTGTTATTTCTATGATTCTTTGATTATTAGTTACTATTATCAACATTATTGTATAATGCTTGAAGGGTGAAATAACTTCATGAAAAGGATACTATTCATCATTCAATATCGATGTGATCCCGTGTGGTAAGCAAGTATCAGATTGCTCTTGGGAAGCTAGATATCCATGAAGATATTTACAAAATAATTGCCACTCCTTTGAAAACATCTGTAGCTGAGTAAATGTGAGAGAAGAGTGAGAGCCATTTTAGGAATATTTGCAAAGTGTATTACCATTACTCCGCAGAAGCATCTATTATAGGATATGACTGTGGAGTTGTTTCAAGCAACTCAATAAGTTAATGGCTTATTGCGCTATCTAGGAATTAATATTTATTTCTGTTTATTGTTCAACTTTCATAATAATTAAACTTTCTTCCTATACCTCTGCAATTCACTGCCCACTGCTCCTCAGTAGTGATGAATGAGGAGAAAAGCTGTGAAAGAGAATGAGAAATTTCTTAGCTGATTAACTTCTTTCTGTTAGTAGCCCACCTACGTGGTTTGGTGAATGATTAATAGAGTTTGTAGCACTACAGATTTTTTGTCTTTTAAAGTTTGTGATAATACATGATACTAATCTGTGTTTTAAGACCAATCTTTCATTCTGGAGTGTTTTCACAGTCTTGGATAAGTTATTTTGTTGTCCAACCCGGCTGAAGGATAGGACTTATTTCTGAACATCCAGCGACAACATTGGACTATCTCCAAATTCCACAGGAGAGGCGTTTCCTACTACTGATATATGCAGAGAAAAGTCATGAGCAATTAGAAAATTATCAGCCTGGATATTGATAACTCTAGTCACTTTGTCTCCATCATTTCAGTGTCTTGCTCTTTCCTCCTGAAAGCCACGGGAATTTTTAATGTCATAAAATGGTTTGGATTGGAAGGGACCTCAAAGATCATGTAATTCCAACCCCCTGACATGGGCAGGGACACCTCCCACTGGACCAGGTTGCTCAAAGCTCCATCCAACCTGGCCTTAAACACTTCCAAGGATGGAGTATCTGCTATTTCTCTGGGCAACCTGTGCCAGTGCCTCACCATCCTCAGAGTAAAGTATTTATTCCTAATATCTAATCTAAGTCTACCCTTTTTTAGTTTAAAGCCATTACTCCTTGTTCTATCACCACACTCCCTGACAAAGAGTCTCTCCCCAACTGTCCTGTAGGTAACCCTTGGTTACTGGAAGGTCTCCCTGGAACCTTTTCTTCTCCAGGCTGAAAAACTCCCTCAGCCTCTTTTTAGGAGAGATGCTCCAGCCCTTTGATTGTCCCCTCTCTGTGCAGTGCACCAACAGTGCATGGGAGCAAAGATTTTAAGGGAAATGTGCTACTGCAGAACAAAAGGATCTGTGTCTCTGCCCAAAAGCCTTTGAGAAAGATCTATGATCTGCAGGGTTTCTACATAGGTCTGGGGACATCTGTGGGTTTAAGAGAACTTAAACATCTTTAATTTTAAAAGTGGATATTAACTGCTGTCTCTCATGGCTGGATCTAAAATTAGGTTGTTATGAACATCAGATTTATTTTTAGGTGTCTCATTATGTTTTTAGAAATTGAGTTTAAGGAGGGTGAAACACAGCACTTTGTGGAAATTGAAGTTCTCTATGATGGAGTTAGGGAGATGAGAGAAGCCTTCACTGTTCACCTGAAGCCTGATGAGAACATGGTTGCTGAAATACAGGTAACAAACTGATGCAAAGTCCTCAACAGCAAAATCTGGTAAAAAGACCTTGCTTTCTGCCTTATAGCTTTATTCTTATTTTAATATTTATGCATGCCATCTTGGCTTGTAGTTTAGAAGACAAAGAGGATCACTCTGGGTGACATTGTAGCACCTACCCAAAACATTTTTTTTCTATGTCAATAGGGTTCATGGGAATATAAAGACAGTAGCCTATGTGGAACAGAAGTCTTCAAGACATCTTTCCAGATAGATTCTCTTCTTCAGATTAGCCTGAATGAAACCTGATGTCCTCTAGGAAACACTAGCTGGCAATAATAGATGCCCTATGCTGTAAAAAGAGCAGTCAGGTGAAATACAGTTTCTGCTGTCAAAGCTATGTTGTTGCTATGTGAAATGAAGTAGCCACACATTCTTGTTAGTTAGCATTCTATCATACATGCTTTTAATATAAACAGCATATCCCTCTGATTCTCCAAAAAGTGTTCTTCTAACTCTTCAGTCCCTTCATCTGTATCACATATATAGTCTGACTCCAGGCAGCCAGACAGCAGAGATTACTGTCAACAGACACCTTTGCTGATGTCAAACACCATGTTTTTACCAGGCAGTTGAAGAACAACAGTGTACATCAGAGTTCTATCAGAATACTGAAGTGCTTCAAGAAAGCTGCAACACAAGAGGTTAAATGGTCTGCTACCCTCAGTGTTGTGGAAAATGAAAAAAATATATATATATAAATCATTTTAGCTCTTGGTTTTATAGTCTGCAATATACTTTGCAGTGCCTTGACCCTTCCGCAATAACTCATCCAGCTAAGGTTTTAGAACTTACCTTGAGAGTGTTTCAAAAGCTAGGAATAATCTTTTTTTCTTCTCAAGGTCCAGCCTGAATTCTCTTATTTGCTTAAAAGTTCACAGAGAACTTTTTCTGCCTTTTCATTATCAGGCAGCGAAGGCCATTGTTTATATTGAAGAAATGAACAGCATGGCAGATGTCACCTTTCCCTCTGTCCCTCAAGTTGCCTCCCTTTTGATATATGATGATACTTCTAGAGCCAAAGACAGAACAAGTCCTGTAGCTGGCTATCCTGTCATCTGTATTACAGTAAGTATCTCTGTGGAAAGATGGATCAAAATAAGTATATGGATTTTGTTTAAAGGATCAGTTGAATTTTAGACAGTAATTATCAATCACTTTGTTGTGAGTCACACATGAGTTTAAGCTAGGACAGTCCTAAAATATAATATAATTTGTCTGGATAGCAAATCAATTTTTAGGGGGACAAAAAGCATAGAAAGATGTTTCATTTGTTTCTCACTAAGAACAAATTTCATACTTGCACAATGTCTACGATTGTATCATCTTACTTTCCTATTTACCTTAAAATAAAATAAATTAAATTAAAACCTTAATTTTTAAGGTTAAAATCACTCGAGATAACCAACGGGCCATTGTTTTCAGTAAGTGTTACAAACTGAAAAATGAATACTGTTTGCTGGAATACTACAAGCTTCTTTCATCACAATTTTGCAATCAAATGCTGTCTTGAATATTCATATGCATTGAGGAAGTTTTTGGTCTATCTGTATTTGCAGAATTAGATCAAAGGGTGACATTCAAGTTAAAGCAGCAGATGGAAGTGTAGTTTGAGCTTTCGTAACTGTGTTAATTTTTCACCCATAAACTGTAATTTAAAATAATAGTCTTTTATTTCAATAAGCATAGTTAGACTTGCCTTTTAATCTACCTTAACAGTGCTGAAAGCATCACTGTCGAAATAAGTTAATTACTCAAGAGATTTACTGAGGTTATCAGTTCCTCGTTGTTGAGTTTTGTGACTCTTGATAAATTAAAATTCCTTTTCCATGAAGCAAATAAATTGTTACATATCTGCCCTGTTCTGCAGGCTTGCAATCCTAAATATGAAGACTTTGATAAGACTGGTTCAATATGTGCCAGTGAGAACATCAATAACACCTTGACACAATACCGGTGGCTTGTGAGTGCACCCACTGGTCCTGATGGTGTGACTAGTCCTATGAAGGAGGTCGACTTTGATACCTTCTTCACTTCGTCCAAGATGATCACACTCGACTCCATTTACTTTCAAGCTGGCTCTCGTGTCCAGTGTGCTGCTCGTGCTGTGAATTCAGATGGAAATGAGGGTCTTGAACTTATGAGCCCTATTGTAACTATAAGCACATCAGAAGGTAAGATATCATCACCTATTGCAAAATCCCTAGGACACTTTTGGATCCCAAATTCCATTCTAACAAAATCAAATTGCATGATAGGTGTTTTAACACTACAGCCTCACCTTTTCTTTTGTTGTTCGTAGAAGCAGTGCAAAAGGTATCTTAGCATGGCAAAAAAAGTTCATAGAAGGAAACGGTTTTCATCTTTGCTAGTAACCTTTAAATATTTATTCACTTAATGAATTTTTATATTCTCAAGAACAGTATATACCAGGCATTGGAATTCATGAAACCTGGGTTTTGTTGTCTTTTGAATTCAACTGTAATAATCTTGCAGTACATCTCATTTCCTATTAGACATTGGAGAATCCACATGGGAACACTACTTTGAATGCCTAGCCAGAAGAAAAGCTTCATTTGGCATTCAAACTTCACTGGACACCTGAGAATGAGTTTATTCCTTGACTAAGGACTAAAACAACTGGTGTCCAATAACAGGACCTGTGGTTGATATATTCATAATATTCAACCTTCTTTCTCTAATGCTGTCTTTGTCTCTCTCTATCTGATTCTCTGATACCTAATAAATATTGAATTAATGCTGCATCCTCTCAGCCAGCAGAGGTACTGTAATCTACCTCCTTTGCCCAGCCAGCACTTTCCATGAAACTTGTACAGAATAAGATTGTGAAGCAGAGGTGTGGAATTGATAAGGATATGAGTACAGTCTGATAGCATATGCTGTTTTGTCATAGAAATCTCAGAGACTTTTTCTTTTTTACTGTATAATCTGGTGAATGCTTAATTGTCCATAATCAAGGTGAATTACAAAACACTGTATATTATTACCTCTTTGCAGGCCCTCCATATTATTTGTGTCATCTCTTCTGGCTTTGTAGCTGTGTTAAGTCCACTCTTTCCTGTAGGATCTTACAGTAGATAATAAATTATGTGATTGTTCATTTGTAATATCATTTTAATTTCCCTGGCATTTCCAATTAAATATTTTAGTTAAAACATTTAGTTTTATCCTAAATTAGGGCTTTAGGGATCTTAATGAATGGAATTGCTATTTACCTCCTTCCTTTATTTCACTTTTTGGCTGTAAATTAAAGTCACCTTTGTTTGCATTATCAGGAAACCTACACACTAAAAAGGACTCTGTCTAAGTAAGGGTATTGTCTACAAGATGCAGTGTAGTGATTTTAAAGACAGACAGCCTTGTGCTGGGTGAGCTAGTTTGGTTATGTAAAACAGCCTGGCTACATTAGCCTTATAATGCATGACTTGGATTACACGCAACAATCTAGCAGAGCTAATTAGCACGGACTCAACAGTGAACTGTCATGCATATATTACTTCTAGTATCTTAGCTAACTTATGATGTGAAAGTCAACAATTCTGAGGATTGTGTACAAAGTGATCTGGAAGTTTCATTTATCTCTGATCATACATTTGCAACCTTAATCTGTTGGTCCTACAAACCAGGACTAATCCTGGAACAGGTTAAACTAAGCTTTGAATGACAAAAGTTACAGATTCTACAGCATTGGAGAAATTCAAAACCTACTGGACTAGGCCCTGAGCAACCTGATCTGGCTTTGAAGCTGGCCCCATTCTGAACACAGTATTTCTAGATAATATTTCTAACCAAAATTAGTTTATGACACTATTATTCTAACTATTCTGACACTATTTTTGGTCAGTTATGGAACAGGAGGCTTATAGAGTCCTTATAGAGTCCTATGAAATCATGAATATGCCAAAAGCAGTTGAATACTGATCAGGTATCATCCATAAAACTTTGTTTTGGGGAAGAAAGGAATATGAATATGCCTCTGAGCACCTTTGTATGGTACCTGACACTTACTCTGCATGTATAGTTGCAATATGTAACTGAAAATTTTCAGGTGCAGAGTCATCACCGGGTTCTGGAAATGTGATCCAGTTGATCATGAATGATTTATGTTTTAATTCTTTTACATAAATTCCTGTTCAAATCTCTGATAAATGCTGCCCAAAACATTTACTTGTCATTCCAGAAAATTCTCCTTGTTTTAGAAACATGTATGTTTGGAAAAAAAATGGTTTAAAATTAATGCAAGGGAAAGTATGGATTATTTCCTCTAGACTTAAAGTAAAGTTACTTTCTCTTTTTTTTTCATTAGGTCTTTGTCAACCTCGTATGTCAGGAGTAGTCGGAGCAGAACCATTCTCTGCCAAATTGCGCTATACTGGCCCAGAGGATCCAGCTTATGCCAATCTCATCAAACTGACAGTCACGATGCCACATATTGATGGTATGATAAAATCAGCTGTGGAGTTGAGAGGAGTCATACAATGTGCTGTTATTTGAGCTAATCTATCAGTCATATTATTTTTGATACATAAAATCATGATATAATCTTTTAACACATGGAACAGAGAAAAGTGTCATGAATGTACAAGTATAGTTTGCAACAAGGTGTATAAAATACCATATTGATTCATAGTCTTTGATGTGAAGATTAAGTTTTTTCATATTAATTTCATAGTTTACATAAATTGGGCTAGACCTACATTTAGTAAAATTCCTTCAAAGCCCATACTTATACCCCCCAAAAAAATAAGAATTATTAAAAAAAAAAAACATATAAAGCCACTTAATTACTGCATGCTTCTGTAAAATTCAGTCAAAAATCTGAATGAGAAATATATTGGAGACTTAGAAATATTATATTTGGTATTTCATATACAAAGGTATAATATTCTCATACACAGTATATCATCTTTCTTTGAATTCTGAATTACGTTTATTACCGTGAGTTCCGAATACAGAAGTACTTTGTAAGATCTTTGGCTTTTAAGAGTTTGGGGCTAGATTAATGAACTCTGACCACTGAAATATAGTGATAGTTCTATAAATTAATGTTTTTTAGGCATGCTGCCTGTTATTTCTACAAGAGAGCTCTCCAATTTTGAGCTGACGCTTAGCCCTGATGGAACTAGAGTTGGAAACCATAAGTGCTCCAACTTGTTGGATTACACAGAAGTGAAGACCCACCATGGGTTCCTGACTGACGCTACCAAAAATCCAGATGTGATTGGAGATACCATTCCCTACCAGTACAGCCCAACAATTAGAGGCTTCAATACCTTACGCTTCTACCGAAATTTGAATCTAGAAGCCTGTTTATGGGAGTTTGTTAGCTACTATGACATGTCCGAGCTCCTCACAGATTGTGGAGGCACCATTGGAACGGATGGACAGGTACCAACCTATAACTTGATTTTGTACTGTATTCTTAAAATGGAAGACTTCCCTTTGAAAGTATCTATAAGATAATATATTGATTTAATTATTTGTATGTAGTTTAAAAAGAAGAGTTCTTACTTTTTTTTTTCTTAACAAGATAAAGACTTCACCTAATACCAGCTTATCTCTTAAAGCTATCAGTGTCCATTAAACACTGTGTGTTATAAATGAAATCCTTGTACAATTAAGAGAAAGACTTAGATTGAATTAAATTTGCAATGATTTTCACACAATGTAGTTTTGAAATATTTTAGGACCAACCTATCACACTTTTATTGTACAGTGAGCCACTTCAGTCTTTTCTTAGAATGAGAGCCTTCTCGAGGATTGCTTTTAGCACATTGATAGTGCTGGACTATTTAGTATCAGTCATTGTGTACCCTAAAATAGAGTTTACAAAAATTGTGAAGAGTCATCCTGCTGATAACAATTGACTGCAGTGTCCTATCAGGTGCTTGGCACTGCCAATCTCTTGCTCACTGTAACAAGACCCACCAGTGCAGACAGCACAGTGGTTTTGCATTACCCAGCAGAAAATTCTGTGGTCACTAAGCAGAGAAGCTGTCAGTGTGGCTGAACAACAGAGCTGTGAAAGTAGTTTGGGGGTTATAAACAAGAGAATTGGAGACATCTTCAGGTGTTCTTTGGCAAATGATTTCTAGATATCCATAGTAATGTGGAAATAAAAGGGTGTAGCATTTTTTTCTGGCACAGTGACAGCAAAGGATAATCCCTAGGTCTTCCTTATGCAATTACTGCACAAGCCTGTCTGATCCCACTCAGGCTCTGGAGTACAAAAGCAGAAGCTATGAAGATCAATTCTTTATGACATGGAAATGTTCCTTTGGGGAATTAGGCTGGTAGAAGGGCTATAGGCTGGTAGAAGGGCTGGAAACACAGTACCTCGTTTCATTCTAAACGCAATAGTTGTGTGGTACAGCCAGCTCACTTACTGGGCTCACTAGCATCACTTGTTGAGCCACTGTGAAAAGGATGAAGCCACTGTGTGAAACAGCCATAACTGCTCTGGTTTTTTAGCAGGTGTGCAATTTGACTAGGAACCTCAGTAGACTTACAAGCACAAATTCTTACTTTGACAATCCCAAACAGCATGAGTAGTGCTTACAGATGAGAAAAGTGTGCAGTTGCCCAAAGAAACCTACAGGCATGTGTAGCAAAACTTTTTTTACTACTAAAAGCATAGGTGCTAATGGACATGTAAATATCTAATCAGACAAGCTGAATTTTCTCCCTTTTTTAAAAAATTTACATTCTTAAAGTGCACCTTACTCTGTGAGTGATCATACGGTCAATATGCAGGACAAGAAATTACACCCAATTCTCCCTAGCCCTTGGTTAACATCCTAAAATCCTGCTCCTTTTAACTAGATATTATGTACTCAATAAAATATAATACCGGAAGAAAATGGAGCTTCTCGCCTTTTCTTAGATATGAAGACCCTGATGGTTATGGCATCTCAGTGCTCTGTTGTCTCTCCTGGTTCCTTGTCTGTTACAGAGACCAGTTCAAGGTGTCTGCCTTGATGCTGCGAGTTCCCTGTTGGTGCATCTGCTTGGGGTTGCCCCTCTGCTACAAGCAGATCCTCCTACAGGTGCATTCCACTATAACCATGAACCTGTCAGAGGGGAGAGGAAGGCATGCGAGTGTGGGATGTAAACCTTTCACATTCCCACAAGATAAAAATGACAGCACTCTTCACTGTTCTTAGAATGATTTCATTGCTTCAACTCATCATTCCTTTCACTATCTCTTTATGCCCGTGAAGACCTACAATATACAGCCATATATTCTTATTTCCCACACAACACAATCATAAGCACGCAGGCTCACAGAGCTGCCACACAGCTGTCAGTCGATCCTGCCACCTACGCAAGCCATTGCTCCCACAGTGAAAGGGAAGACCTGATTTGAATCTTTTCTAATACTCTGTGTCCTACAAAGAAAAGGCTGAGCACTTGATTTAGACAAATGTGTGTCTAAATAAAACCTATGTATGTTCATATGGGTATAAGCAGAGGAGGAAATAAGAAGCATCCCTGTATTTTGGTAAATATAAAGAACCTCTATGTTTGGTTGTGGAGAATATACATAAATGATAATATATCTTAGGAAGAGAGATGTACTTGCTTTAAGCTCTGGATACATTATGTACTTTAGGTTAGATCCCTCATTTCAAGGCAGAGAGGGATGAACATGAGCTATAGAGCCATGAAACTGCAGCTGAAGTCAGCCTGTAGTGCTCCATAGGGTGTGGCTAAAAGGTTAGAGTGGTAAGTGAAATATCAAGCTGAATTACTTCTAGCAGTGAAGCATTGCCCCACAGCCAGTATGCGCTTCACTGCCCTCCCTGTTTCCCCCACCTCCATTTAATTCTTCTCCAAGTTTGGTCTTTATCTTCACATGACCCCCTCCAGCTGAGAGGGGAGGCAGTCAGTGCCCTATCTCCGTGGTTGTTACCATTGTTGGTTTTTTCTCCTTCAGTGAACAATTAATAATCCTCCTCCGTGAGAGGGAAGCTGGCAGCTATGGTTTTCACCATGTTTTCTTAGCACACAAAGGAAGCTTAATTTCCATTATATAGACAGAACAGATAAAGAAATATTAAATTCTCCTACCACATCCTGCTGCCACTACAAATTTACTAGCTTGAGTTTACCAGATATTTGGCAACATCTTTAAATTCAAAATTCTGCTTTTCAGTTCTAGCTCTCCTGTGTCTATATGGTCAAAGATAGCACTCGTGGTTCAGACAAAGATAATTCACAAAAGCAACTGGCAATATCTTGTGTGATGTGGACCTTCACTTTATGGGAATTCCTCCAATAGGAGGGGAAGAAGATGAGCTTTTGTCAACAAAAAGTGAGGTGGGAGACCTGCAGCTGGCGTAGTTCTTCTGGCAGTGCTCCTGGTGTTTGCCACAGAGTGCAGCTGTCTTAGCCAGTTCCCATGAACTCATGAACTGTCATAATACATACAGGGAAGGTTTCAGTTTCTTTTCTTTCTTCCTTTTTTTTTTTTTTTTTTTTTTTTGTCTTTGAGGCCTTTTGCTTGTGACCCACTCTCTTTCGCAATTACTCTGTGCATGAGCAAACCTTGTGTGAGTTAGATGCAGCACTTCTTTCAGAATACAGCTTGCTGCTTTGTTCCTGGGTTCTGCCCATATTTACCACATCTGAAAAATTAAGCATCTATATATCTATATATGGATTTACTTTTTTTAATTTTTTTTTTATGGATGGTACTTATATTTAGAAACAAAGACTCTTTAAATTGAACTAATACATTTGGATAATAGCTCTGTTCTGGTTAAAGTTAAGGTCGCTTAACTTTAGCAACAGCTGTCTTTTGGACAACCTGCAGTCACAACTTGAAATTCAAGGTCTATATTTGGGTACGCTGGGGCTGTAAATAGGTGGAGCTCACCTATATGAGTGTTATCTGCCTATCTGCCTGTATCTTCAGGTAATTGATAGAGATAGGATCTTATTTCATGGGGACATTGTAAGAGACAAGCACTACAGTTGTCTGATTCTCAGGGCACAGGTGCTAGAATAATGCCAGATATCCTTGAAATGAAATTAAAAAATGAAATAGTAAAAACCAAGCAAGTGACTATTGTTTAATATTTTTTAATGAAGTACATGTTGAAGGGTAGGCCTAGTCTTATTCAATAGAGTGTGAAGTATCATTTGATCTAATTTCCTGCCTTTGCAACTATTTGCTGTAACCAGACAGTTTGGCATTGAAAGGCTTCTGTGTGTTTCTGGCCAAGTATTTACATGTGGATGTTGCTTTCCCTGGTGGAAATTACAATTCAGATTTTATTAACAACTAATTAAGCAAGTCGAAACACAAAGATGAAAAACATGCACTAAAATATTTGAACATACAGACTAATACCTTGAAGCTACTGTAATTGAGTATAGCTGAATAGTCTGTTTTGCTGTCTGACAAAAGCAGTTATTTCTGGACAAAACTGAAAGTGTTTCTCTTCCAATATGTTCAGTTCATATTTATGGTACACATGCTATATTGGTACTGAGGTGTTTGGAAATCCCATCTGAAAACAGATTTTAAAATTACTAATATATTGCCTCAACTTATATGAGGCAGCTTGCAGACAGAGTATTTTATTGCACGGAAACAGTCTATTTCCAACTTTACCAAAAGAGTATTTTAAGGGGAAAGGCCAGGTTTTCTGAAATTCTCAACTAGATGCTGTAAAATGCAGATGGACAGAAGTATGTATTTTCAGATTTTTATGCTCAGACAAGCCACCAAGATCAAGTTTTAGAAAACCCTGCAGTTTGTATTCCCTTGACATGGAAGCTCACTAACATTCAATCTGTTTTTCTTCCCCAGCTGCAAACACATGCATTCAGTAAGTGCTGTGAAGAAAAAACACTATTACAAAGTTAACACACCAGCTGTGTAACAAAGCCAGAGGTTAAACATTTCAAGGAGCTGGCATTTCGATGCTGGATTGCATTCTCCTCTCCATTCAGACTTCTTTAAACAAACCTGCTTTGCATTTCACCTGTGACCTACCTGGCTATCTTCCATCTTGGGGCCAAATCTTAGCTTTGCCATATTGTTATTGTGTAAACAGCTAGCTGATAACATTGTTAAGCTTGTGTGACTCAGATTTGCAGACAGCAAGTAAATGCAAGAGAAAATCAGGCTTAGAGTAATTTGAAGGAAAAACATGGTTCTCATTAAAAGTTTGTTTCATTAGAACATTAAATATAAAATGTGAAACTGTGTTATTTCTAGTTTCTAATTCTGATCTTATGAGCACTAACAGAGCATGTGCACACACATACACACACATAGTCTCCTACTGCTACTAATCACATCCCAAAGCTATAAAATCATTTTCCTCAGACAAGTTCTGCGCTCTAGAAGTGTAAGCCAGATAAATAAATATCTGTATAAATGTAAGACAGAGTCTATGCCCCCAAACCTGACTGTGTTTTTGTTTTGAATATTCTTGTTACATAACAGATGCTCAAACTAATTATGTTTTTGTTTTTTACTTAATGAAGTTTGACAGCTTGCATCAGAAAGAGGAACAAAAGAAGAACACCTATAGAAACACCATTCATATTTTCTAAGTCTTGAATGGGAATTGTCAATGTTCCAAAATAGATTTTGTGGTTTGTGATAATTTATCTTGTAAAGAACATGTATGCATGTCTACTTCTTATATTGATATCCAGTATAAATCATGTTCTTCCCTCACACAAACAAATTTTGAGATAATCTATTTGAATGACTTTCAATCTCCTTTTTTTTTTCTTTTTTTTTTTTTTTTTTTTTTTTTTTTCCAGATAGTAATTGTAAGAGTCTGTTCCATGCTTGGAACACTTTTTGTCTTCTGTCTTCTCAGGTTCTCCAGACCTGGCATTGCCACAGAATATGAGACACAATTTTCCCAATCTAGGTCAGGTGTGGCTGTAATCACTATTTCTCTCCTAGTATCACAAGGTTAAAAGTTACACACATTTGGATAAAACTAATATTAATAAATAAAAGTTTGTCAATGCAATTTCTAAAATCTTCTGTGCATTGAATGCATAGATATACAGTGCACCTGTTCTGTCTCTTCACAGCAGTTAAGCTTTTCCTACACTTAAACAGTGCTAAGTGCCGTTTTGGTTTCATCAGTGTCACATTGAGATAAAATATGAACAGCTGGCTACTCTCAATAGGCTTTGCAGGCAGTGCTGGAAAATAAAGATAACTCAATGGAAAGAATGTTTTCTTGTGTTCGCCTAAACAGCATTATTAAGAGGGTTAGAGAAGCAAGGCTTCTCCATCTGCATGACACATTCCATTGATTCACTTGTTGGGGGCTTCTTCTCACTGACTCTGACAGATTTCCTCTGCAGTTAATTTCCTTATTTTTTTATTTTTATTATATGAAGAAGGTTCTTTGTGTTTCATGTAGCATATTGATATTTTTTTTTTCTGTTCTGCCCACTGAAGAGTAATTTTCCCCTTGTGGCATTTTGCTTTTCAGCAAAAAATGAGATGGCCTTGTAAGCTTTAAGTTACTGTTAATATTACTAAACTTTTTATTCAATAACTGTTTGGCTATCAGTATACAGGTTTTCCTCCACACCTATAAATCCATGAATGCCTCAAGAAGGGCCGGAGTGCATGAAAACACAATCAGCTGGTTTAACAAGAGCTCCTTCCTCTCCCTATGTGCCATGAATGACACTTAAAGGCAGCCATGCTGATGGAAGCATATAGACATGCTATCCATATGAGTAAATTCCTTGGTTGGGGCAAGCAACTCTGCTTCCCAGACATCTCATATGAGTTTTGCTAAAATAAAAATAAAAAATATAAAAAAATAAGAAATAAAAAAAAAATTAGTCTTCTAAATTCTATGGTCAATTTTTTAGCACTATAATTTCGGGTTTTTCTGAAGAGCAGTGGTAACGTATGGCAAAGGAGCAGTGTTTCAGGCAGATTTTCTCCAGAAGGTATCTTACTACTAGATTTTCACCAGTACACATGAGCTGAGCTTCCTAACAGTGCGCTTACATTGAATGGAGGCAAAACAAGTCTAAATTGTGGCTTACAACCCCATTAATGGATTTCTTCATGTACAGAGTACACGAACAGTGATACCTCATACTGGATAATCAAGAACAGCTTTGAAAGAAGGTTTTTTTTTACTCAAGGTGGCATAAGATACTGAACTAGAAGAGGTTTTGTGGGCCACATTGTTCAGGTCACTACTGTCGGAGGCCTTAACTCTTTATATAAATGAGGTTCCAAACTGGTAAACTTAATCTAAAAACTAGTAGGATTTTGTGGCTTCACTATTCTTGTTGAGTACCACCACAATGAGGGTTAGAAATTCGTCTGATTTCTAAGCTGTATTTGTCGTGGCCATCTTATGCCCATGTCAGCACCATTTTTCATCATCAGAAACCCTTTGCCATTCATTTCCTGACATGTATATAGACAGACTTCTTAGTCCCTCTTAACCTCTGTTGTACTACGCTAAACAAGCCGGCTATTTTAGTCTCTCCTCATAAAATAGTTTTTCCATTCCTGTGATTATGTTGATTCTTTTTCTACAGTCTACAATGCAAATTAGGCTTTTTCAAGCATGGATGATCAAAGCTGTACCAGATAATCTCTCACTAGTACTCTGAATAATGGCATGCATGCTTCTAATTTCCACTCCATTCTTCATTTTATCTTAGGATCATATCACTTGGGCAGGGTAGGAAGATCATAGTTATGATGTGATCAACTCACATACCAAATTTTTTTCTCTTCTTTTCTTTCTAACCAATGTCTTTCATTTCAGCCAGAAATCTTTGTCACTAGTTTCTATTACCGTATACTTCATACTATAAAATTTAATCTCAGTTCTACTATTTTAGTCTTCAAGGTCATTACATTCTCTCTGGGTGATATTCCAGTCCTCCTCTACATTATCACTAAGCATTATGTATGCTTCTTTTCAAGAGGATCATACATTAACTCTTCTTCCATGTATCTTTGCCTCATCCTTGTAAGCAAACTGAATTTCAGATCTTTGGCTTTAATTTCTAATTCTTCCTGTACAACATACAGATGTGAAGCAAATGCACAGAGAAGAGGTAATATATTTTTCTGGGATGACTTTTCAATAGCGATACATTTTTTATGCAAGCAACTGTATTTAGCTCTTGATACCATTCTAGGAAACGACAAATGTTCAAGGTTACTCCTGAATCAAGGACAAACCAAGATGCACTGTAGATTTGCATCATAGCTGCATTTTTCTTGATAGAAATGAGCATTCTATGTTGTTATTTGGAATAATTTAGCAAATTCATATCTGAAATAATTGTTTGGATATCCACGTACGTTCCCAAAGATAAAGTTGCCCCTGTCTGTGCAATTTAAATAGGACTGAAGGATAATATTTTCTAACTTCAATTTGTCTTTCATACAAATATAGAAAAGAAAACTCTTTTAATATAGAAATTCGAAATAGTTCCAAATAGAAAGTCTTGATTGTGTTTGTGTAAAACCAACAAAGAAGAATTAATATAAAATCATCTACAACTGCAATGTCTCATATTACCTGCCAGGCTGTTTTTCTGCATGGCATTGTGTATTTCCAGACTGCTTAGTGTCTAAATGCTAACACATCTTATGGAATGATGCAAATATTGTAAGCAGATAGCGTTCTGGTAGCATAGTACGTAAATCAAAAAGTGTCATGCGTAAAAATGTAGGCTGTTGAAACTATGAACATTTGCTATAATGATCTCCTGTATTAGTTCAGAGTAGTTAGTTTGTTCAGGCAGTAAATTTGTCATTCCATGGTATTATTAAAAGTTTTGCCCAGCATTTGTAAAACAGTTGTAAGGTAATGGACATTCAGCCCCCTAATGTGCCACTGGGTGAGCCCAAAAACAGTTTGTTTTTTATATAGCTTGTAAAGATCTTTGATTTATTTTTTTTTTTTAATTAATAGTGCAAAAACACTCTTTAAAAACTTGTAAGGTAATCACTCTGGGGAAATGTTCAGATTTCAAATGTCAGATACGTACACAGTTTCTACTGGAAGTAAATGGGAGTTTAACACCACTCGTGCTTTTGAAATTCTCCCTTTGGGAGGTGATCTCAATGCTTTCCCTTCTTTCTCTTTGTAAGACAATCCAGAGTGTTCTAAAAGGATCTGTATTGCACATTTTCAATTAGATGTGAATAGAAAAATATTTGTAAGTTGCTTCAAAAATGGATGGATTCATATATCATATAAGAGCTGTCTTAAGAGTTGAAAGTTTACTGACACTGTTCTTGTTTTGTTTTGATCAGAATATGCTCTATAGAGAGATTTTTTGATTCTCTGATAATAATTAATTGATAATCAATGCTACTGTTTTGTAAAACATATGCATAGAAGGTCTACTTATAATCTGTGTTAAATTGCACATCATTTTTAGTTCCTCCGGATAGTGATAAACAAATTTGTGCATTTGCATGCAGTATGCTCACTGCTATCCATGCACAAAGGAAGAAATAGTTCCAGAGCTGAGTAAGTACAGTCCAAGGACTGTCTTGCAATGACCTCTGAGCAAATTCAGGGTCTTACAGTAGAGCTTATTACAGAAGGGTAACAAAAGACTGTAAGCAAAAGAGTTAGTTATGGGGGAAGGATAGAGCAAATGCAGAAGAATATTTTAAAAATTTCTGAAGAGTTAAGTTGTAGTCATGTTATTTATGTACTTACAAAAATAAAAACGAAGAGTCAGAATTTAGGGGTTTATGTATCAGAATTCATACTCAGTTTGAAATACAAAAAGGGAACTTCAAAGGCTCTAAGCTCAGATGAAACCTATTGAAATATGATTCAGCCACAACATTTATTTCAAGTTATGTCTTCTATTTTTCTTGCATTAGAATTACCTGTATAATACTGCCTTTCCTCACCTCTAACCTAAAGAAATCATTTTTCTTTTCGTAGGTTCTCAACCTAGTACAGTCCTATGTCACATTGAGAGTCCCCTTGTATGTCTCGTATGTTTTCCACTCTCCGGTGGGTATAGGAGGCTGGCAGCATTTCGATCTGCAGTCTGAGCTCAGGCTCACTTTTGTGTATGATACTGCCATCCTGTGGAAGGACGGGATTGGGAGCCCACCTGAAGCAGAGCTCCAAGGTGGGTGTCAGATTATTTTTAACCAGATTCATTCTGTTACTGAGAATGTAATTTAATAAATAAATAAATAAATAAATAAATAAATAAATAAGAATCTTTAATCTTTTAAAAATTGATTTTATTGTCAGTTGCAAACAGTCAGTTGTTGCCCAGCACTCTGAATTCTCAGTTGGGTTGTTTATAAAATCCATGTTAAGTTGATATCAATTTTTTTATTACAAGGGAAAATAACTGCTTTGTTGTGTCTCAAGTACACAAAATTAACTTTTTCGTTTTGATATTTTAAAAGCATTTATTGTGAAACATTCAAAAGAAACAGAAATGCATAATGGGTATAATAATCTGTCCTATGCTTTAGAGTAGTAAACTGTATAAGTAAAACATTCTTTAAATTGAATAGAAACTGATGATAAACGATGTGACTATAGTTAGATAACATGTCAAATCTATCATTAGAGAATTTATCTTTGAAGAAAGTTGATTTATTTTTTTAAATGACATACAGATATCTGTGAAATTTTAACATGTGTAGTGGCATGTATGTGCTGCTTTGCTCTTCATATACAAATTTACATGACAGTGCCCAGAATTATGCTTCTATTGTTCTATATCTGTCCCTACCTTAGGTAGAATACAGGTGAAACCAGCTATAGTTATGTATGTACACTTACACAATCTCAGGACCCTTGTTTGAACATCAAACGTTTTTGTTTCTGCAAACTCTGTGTCTAAACTGCAGAAGTCATTGCTTCTCAATTTCTGTCCTCATGGTAAGAGCAAAAACTGCAGTGACAAAGGCAATCTGCAGTGCATGAAGAATGAATGCAACTGAGGAATGAACCAGGCCATGCCTAAAAAATAAGCCACATGCCGCAAATCTTACCAGTCACCAGATAAGAGCCAGATCTAATCCTGTCTCAGCAGTTATGTGGTTCATATATGCCACTATTTTCCCACCTTTCATGCTTTAATTTTTTATTTGTCTGTTTAAGAAGCTGGTGGCCCCGTCTGTGGAGATACTGAACATCAGCAGCTGTCTTTGAAAACAAGAAGTACAAAACACATAATAAACACACTGAGGTAGTGGAGGGCAGATGCCCAACATTTACCAGTCCCATTTGGGCAGGATTACTGAGAGTTACTACAGTGACAGAAATCTCCAGTAATACAAAGCCCATCAGAATGAGTTTCACTAATGCAGGTACACATAAGCAGACTACCATGGAAGCCACAACTACTGCTACTGCCACAATGCTGGTAGGTGCTGCCTTGGGACAATAGGCAGGGAGGCACTGATAAAGAACATCCTTGACACAGCTTTTATTGGTAGAAATCAGCTTGAATCTCTGGTGAAAACAAAAGTATTTTCCCTTCTACTGAATCTCATGGCATGCTATTCCTAAATACAAATGCCATCTATCCTGTGGACTTTCCTCAGACTACAAGAGCATCAGTGTCATGATGCTCTAGTAATGATAGCATAACATGCTATAACAGTGATAACATATGTAAAACCACGGCTTTGCAGGGAAGTATGTACTTTGGAAAACTGAAGCATTGTGAAAACTCTAGGCCCCACAATGTAAATTCTTGTTTAAGACTCTTAAGTGAGCTCAAAAGATACAAACAGCTCCCAAACAGCTGATAAGACAAAAGAAAAAGAAAAGACTGGAGCCGGTGTTTTGTAGAAGTGTGATTTTATTTGTCATCTGCAAATGAAATGACCTTTACTGATTGGCTTCTGCTGCCAGGTTCTCTGTACCCAACCAGCATGCGTATTAGTGAAGAGGGGCGCTTGGTTGTCAACTTCAAGACTGAAGCCCGGTTTCATGGTCTGTTTGTGATGTCCCATCTGGGTAAGCTTAATCTACAGATTAGCAGTGCTGTAAAAAAAAAAGACAGACACCTCTCCAAAATTTGGTATCTTTCATTTTTGTTTTTCCTGCTGCTGAAATCTGAATTTTTAATGCACTGTGCCTCTCCAGCTAAGGATTCATTCTTTGCTTGGAACGTGTTATGTGTCATTGATGACTGTATTCAGACTTTCAAATTTAATGAAATATATCTGAATTTGATAGGAAGCAAGTAGTTCCACCTCACCTTTCATAAATCAGCCTTTTCATAAGTTTTGTCCACTAGGGATCTATGAATAGATGCTTTTAATCCAAAAGCTAAGATTAACTATCTATGTATGTTGCCCTAGGGATTTAGGATTAAAATTTATTTTCCAATTCACAACCTTTCTACGTTATTTAGACCTTTTTGCAAAGAGTAAGAAAAGGTCTTGTAAAAGTGTTGTATCACTCTGTTAATAAAACATTCCCACTGCCATTCAATTAGTTATTACTGAGGACCTGATCCTGCAATTTAATCTGTTTAAACCCCACTGCCTTTATTGCGAATAATCACAGGTGTAAGCCTCTCTGTCCAGACATAAGTCTGAGCATGAATGCTGGCAATGGAAAAGATTATCTAACTAAATTAAATCTGCCAAACAATAATGGGAAGGAAAAAATCATTTTAAGAAATCTCTGTTAGTTTAACTCAGTTTTATTAACCTGTATAACTCCTTCATAGTGATTCTGCTTTTTCTCAACTGTCCTCTAGAGTTTTAGCTTTTGTGCTAAAAATGGTAGAGCTGAAAGAGTTACACTGCTAAGAGAAATTATGTTTTGTTCCCTGGGCTGACATTCCAAGTTATAAACAGTAGGGATTATAGATCCTTGTCATTCCACTCTCACTGTTTTGCCTTTCTGTTAGATTTAATCTTTATACAGTTCTGGTTGTGTAGCCCAAAAGCAACTGTTGAATAGACACTGGAACAAGAGTCAAGGGGGCCTAGCTGTGTTGACTGTAATTGATTTTGTTACTTTTTGTTAATAAAACTCAGCACCCTGTAAAAGAATTAACGTCAACCACGGCATTATATTTTATGAATTATTGGGAATGTTTGTCAGTCTCTGAGAGTCTACAGTGAAACATTAAAGGTGACAAATCTGTCTCTTGGCATGTTTCTAGCTTCATCGCTAACTTCCATGGTTATGTCAGCTGATCACCCAGGCCTGACATTCAGCCTCAGCCTCATCCGAAGTGAGCCAACCTACAACCAGCCAGTACAGCAGTGGAGCTTTGTTTCAGATTTTGCGGTAAAACCTTATCCTTTGCTGTGTCTTCTCCTGCCCCAGCCTATTGGTTAGGATGTTGGTGCAACACCTCTCTCTCTTTCCCCCCCTAAGGTTCGAGACTATTCTGGAACGTACACTGTGAAGCTGATAGCTTGTACCACTGCTCCACATCAGGAGTTCAGCCTACCAGTGATCTGTAATCCTAGAGAGCCGATCACATTTGATCTGGATATCCGATTCCAACAGGTAGCTTCCCAGTTATGCCTTCTTCATGTTTCTTTTTATTTTAATTCTCAAATTGTGATAGTGCTAGAAAATTAATTTACTTGTTTACCAACAAACCTCTTCCTAAACTAGTGGGACAGTACATACCCTCTCCTGCTATCTAACTAATCTTATGGAACTTGGAAAAGCTAATTTAGGAGCACAAATGTATTTTTGACCCCAATGCAGTGATAACCTTTGGCCATTCCTCTGTAATAGCCAGTAGAAAGTTCATTGACATTGATTTGGGTGATACTGTAATATCAGCTAACCTATGGGATTTCTTTACTTATGTGTTGACTTTTGCTGTGAAATAATTTTACCAGATAATTAAGAACATATAATGTTGTTATCAGAAAATTTTCACCTGGCACAAAGATCAGAGATAGGTTTCTAGCATTGCAAGTGGAACCTTCAGAGGAAGATTCATCCAATCCTAAGGAAGGTCTTCCTTCACTGACTGTGCAGGAGGTGTAAATAACCTGCAGTGGTAAATGCTTAGCTTTAAGACTCAGGCATGAAAACAAGTGAGAAAAATCCCACCCATGGCAATATGGGTCTCATGGTAACCTATGGACAGGCACGCAGCATATATTTCACATTTCTCTAATAACGTATAGAGAAATGGACACTGCTGTGGAAAGCAGTGACTGAAAAATATCTGGGGGTCATGCTGGATAGTTAGCAGAACATAAACTACCATTTACAGTGTTATCAAAAGGGTAAGCATGACCTTGGGACATGTAAGGAGGAAGTCTTGTCACTTCTGTATTTGGAGCCAATAAAACCAATACTGGAACAATGTGGCTGTGGTTTCGTGCTCATTAATAGTATAGATGTATGCTATTGGATCATCTTACAGTATAAATACAACCCAGATCAGTCAGGGATACACAATCACTTTCCTGTTGAATTAGCCAGAGTACACAAGAGAATGTATGCAGTCTTTATGCTTTTATTTGGCATTATGCCAGCTATGGGAGAACAGATGATTACTGATATGGCATTAAATCCTGGTGAAACAGAGAGACGATACATGATCTGACATGAAACCTGCCTTTTTAGAATTAAAGCAGCAAAGCATTTTGGAAAGAAAAAAAAAAAAAAAAAAAAAAAAAAGAATGGCTGGGGTGGGGTCGAGGAGAAGGGGTTTATATTAGTTCATCACTTTGGCTTTCGTCTGGCATTTCTAATGTGCTTCAAGGAGCTCTAAAGCTATTCACAGCAGTGCTGAACCATATCTTGTGTCTGGTCCTCATAAAAACAGGAAAGATGTTGATAATGTTAAGAAAATTTGAAAGAACAAAAAATAATTGCAAAAATAATTGGCAAAATAGCTTAGGGAGAGACCTAATTCTATCTAAAGTACAGATAGGGCTGGAAACCTATCTTATTTAAAAGAAGCCTAAGGAACAAATTTCTCAAGTTGTGAGAACTGCCTTGGGAAAATAAAATGGCTACTATAGGGTTTATGATATCAAATAAAGCTTTAATAAAAGCTTTAATAAAAAAAAAAAAAAAAAAAAGACTGTATGCAAGTTTCATGTACGTAAATTAAAATTAGGTGCAAAATTGCAACAGAATCATAAATGCCAGGGAACTGTGACCAGTTAGTCCCCATCACCAGTAATTTTCATCAAGACCAACTCTTTTATTTGAGATGCTCACAGTAAAAGGAATTCAGGAAATTTTGCTGCCCTTCATATTGTTCCCTTTGATCACAGATTGAAAGAATACGTGGACTTAAAGCACGTTCCAATAAGATTTTTAGGCATTCTGCATAAATGAATAAGCATTAGTATCCATGTTTTAGAAATAAGAACCATCAGACAGAGAAGTGAGCATGGAAGTTCACACTGTGATGCTGGTTCTTAGACTAGAAGGCACATGCTACCTTGCACAGGCCCACTGAAGTCAGTGAGTGCAAGTCTCAAAACCAGATCAAAATTATTTTGACTGTAAAATCAAATGATGAAATCACAGAATCATTTAGATTGGAAAAGACCTCTATGATCATCTGGCCCAACATTTAACCTAGTACTACTAAGTCCACCATTAAACTGTGTCCCTAAGTGCAACATCTACACATTTTTTGAAGACCTCCAGGGATGGTGACTCAACTACTTCCTTGGGCAGCCTGTTCCGATCCTTCACAATGCTTTCAGGGAATAAATTTTTCCTAATATCCAAATTAAACCTCCTCTGGAGTTGTTTCTACCAGTTCTCATTCTTGTGCCCCAGTTGCTCTACTGAATTATCTTCTTGGTACTTTTAATATGAAATTTTCCATCTTCTTGGAATCTTTGTAATCTAATTTCTTTCACTATTGCTTTCACTGTTCATGAGGCCATTTTAAGAAGCAAACATAAAGTAGAAAAGATATTTTGGTGTTCTGCCTCTGAAGATTATAGTTCAACATTTCCTTCTTTATCACGTATCTGCCCATTTCCTTTTTTCTTCTTTCTGTGGCCCCTGAAGAGGGAAGAAAGTATCCCATAACACTGAGTATTGCACTATCACTATCTCACTCTGGGATGTCCTGTACATGAAAAGCATCCAACCTGCATTTCTAATGAAAATAATAGCATTTAAACTACTGCTATAAATTGCAGCTGTGGATCTGCCACTGGCAGCACTGAGACTTACATGTGAAGCTGAACCAAAAATGGTGACTTTAAAAAGGGTGCCTAAGGGATGTATTTGCAGCCACATGCATAATATTTACCCAGGCCATTGCTGTTACCATTGTTGTAAAGCATGTGGCTGAAGCCCGGTGCCTTTAGCTGAAAACCTTTTGTTTCCAACTCAGTAGACATTTATTCTGCCAAGGAAGATCTTGGTGAGGCCGTGCTTGACTTTTTTTTCAGATCCACAGCTGGAAAACAGCTGTCAGTCAGGTATTTGAAGCTGTGGAATTGCAACCCAATAGCCTGAATCCAGGCATTCAGAAGACTCATTCCAAAGAAATAGGAAATTATTTTTTAATTATTATTATTTCTGTGAAAAGGCTATTGGGGTAGGGTTCATCTTTACAAACAGTGGCAGTGAGTTTATAAAAATGTTTCAACTGTATATTCTTCTTGCCAAATCCTGCTGCTTTGACAGTTTTGGGACTATATTGTGGGAAAGGGATTTGAAGAAGAATAAGCACACATAACTTGTGGCAGTAGTTTCTATTGATATTATTACATCTCATTCCGTCAACACTTCATACAAGGGCTGGCAAGAATGTTTTCATTAGTGTTTTCCTTCCTTCCTTTCAACATTTATAAGCATATATCTGTGAGCATTTCTGAGCATTTTTCTTATTTGTTTGGTGGACTCGTTCTTTTTGTTTAATGGACTCTTGTTCTTTTATCTTTTTTTTTTTTTCCCATCTTTTTGAACTGTGCTCCCCAGTGCTTCTGTTCATTATGTTCTTTACTTTTTATTATGGCTTTTCTCTGTATAGGTTACCTTCTAATTTATGTTTATGAATTATATGGCCCAATAAGAACCTGCTTCTGATAGTGTTGTTTTATTGTTTTCTTGTAGTGTAATCAAGATAGATAACTGTGTTGGATATATGAAGACAAAAGTTATCATAAAAGATGCTTAAATGATTTTCACATATATGATCTGAGATAAATATACTGATACCCTATGGTGCATCAGAAGAACTAAAACTTTCAAATAACTGGTAGAGAATCAGAGGTGGGACTTGAATATTAGAATGAAAATGGGATACAGAAAAGATGCTTAATTAAATGGAGACTAGATATTGAGGGAAATATTTTCCTTGTGTTACCCACACACAGAAGTTACCCTGGGCACCTTCTTGTCTGGGATTTGGAAAAATGTGGTGGGAAGAAATTAACCTAGAATCCTACATCACAGAGATGTATAACCCAAAGGATATATGTACGTAAAATATATAGCAATATATTTCCAGTGCAAAGAAAACTTTATGGTTAGACTGTTTCCTTTTATATGCAGAGCTGATGAACAATGTACGCTGCGAGAAGATTGGGTTGTGTTTTAAAAGTGATTAAGGAATGCTTATTGAATAGCTTTTTGCTGTTGTGTTTTAGGTTAGTGACCCAGTGGCTGCTGAGTTCAGCTTGAATACCCAGATGTTCCTCCTCTCCAAAAAGACACTATGGCTATCTGATGGCTCAATGGGCTTTGGGCAAGAAAGTGATGTTGCTTTCTCGGAAGGTAAAATTGTGCACAGTTCATAGACCTCTAATACGTAATCCACACTATCAGGATCCTGTTTCAGTCAAAACAAGCTAGGAGTAAGGGTTTAACTTGCCACTTGTGTTCTTTTTCATTTGCCTTTCCCACCTGACACTTTACATAAGAGCTATTGGCCAATCTGCACTGAAACTGTTATGTCTAAGGGTAACAGTACTGATGCCATTTCTCATATACTGAGCTCTTTATAAACATTGGCTAATATTAAGAACATTCCTACTTGATAAGTGAATGTTACACAATCTTTTTGTTGTGGGTTAACATACTGGGTCTGGCTGAGATGGAGCTGACTTTCTTCAGAGCACCCCATATGGTGCTGTACTTTGCATTTGTGCCTAAAATATTGTTGATAACACTCAAATGTTTTGTCTATTGCTAGCACAGTTTCAATGCTTTCTCCCTCCCCCCTGCCCTCCATCAAGTAGGCCAGGGATTGGAAGGGGATGGATCATGACATAGCTGGGACAACTGACCCAAACTGACCAAAATGATATCTTATACCATATAATGTGATTCTGAGCAGTAAAAGCTCAGGGAAAGGAGGAGCAGGCTAGGGGGACATTCATGTTTATGGTGTTTTTCTTCCCAAAGTAACCGTTATACATGCTGAGTCCCTGCTTTCCAGGAAATGGTTAAACATCTGATGATGAATGGATTCTTCTTATTGTTTTGCCTGTCTGTGCAGCTTTTATTCTCCCTATTAGGCTGTCATTAGCTCAATTCATGAGTTTTCTCACTTTCCATCTATTTTCTACGTGTCCTGTGGGAAAGGTATGCTGAGGGGGTGTTGGCCAGGGTCCACCTAGTGCAGTGCGGCTGATAACAGAACAGAAATCAAAGTCAAAGCTAAGGTGAACACTCAGAATTCGTGCTTGCCTAGTACTGTGTCCAGACCCTCTAGAAGAGAGAGTTTTTGAAAAACCTTGTGTGAAACATAAGACCAAAACTGGGCTTCACTCAGTACATCTATTGGTGAATGTTCTATGACCTAGGCAGTCACTCCATTTTTCTCCTCTTTTTCTGTGTCTCTTTTGCTGATTGATCAGAATGCCAACATCTTGACTCCAAGACTGTCTTTTCTGATAAGTTTGCACAGTCTCTTGAACAGCAGGTATCTGTCCTCTCTCAAAGTCTACAGTTACTACAAATTGTGTTAAAAAAAATTCACCACTTCTCCTTTCCTTCTCCAAATTCTCATCCTTCCTAATCACTTTCTGTCACGTGTACTGACCACTGTACATAATACACTTTTCTTGCCTGCATAGTAATGGCTCTGGTTATTTGTATGGGCCTTGCAAATATGTTTTATCTTAAATCTTATCAGACAGCTGAAATGCAATTACACAGTAGGGAGCCTAGTCTCCAAACATGCCTCTGTTACTTTTCATAATGTTCATGTCACTTGTACAGTATGCTGCCAGTCTGACCAAGTATAAATAAACTCTTATCCAGCCTGAACAGAATTCTGCTGACATAATAAAAAAACATCTCTTCAACAAGTTGCATTGCTGGAAGACCAAAACCTCCATCCCAGTTTGCTGTAGAGTAGTACATGCTTCTTTAAGTCATTTTTTGAATGAAGACCTGAATGTAGTCCAGTATTTAAAGCAGCCTTTGAACTGGTTCAAGTTACAGCAACAACAAATGATCAACTACTGCTGTTATATGGCCCAGAGTGTGAGGAAGAGCGTGTGTTCTGATCATAACCTTTGACAACACCCTGTGGTGGAAGCTGGGTAGCAAGTTGTCTCAAATAGACTCTGGGTATAGCTGTAGGCAGACTGGGAATCTTCAGCTTGGACCTTTGAGGTGACCAAAAACTGCAGTCAGATTACCCTGCGCTAAGCTTCTTGACCAGGCTTTTTTATTTAGCCTCAGTATTATGCTAAATGTTCCAGTGTAATAGGATGTGAACCACTTGCACTCCTTACAGGTGATATCATTTATGGTCGGGTGATGGTGGATCCAGTGCAGAACCTGGGTGATTCCTTCTACTGCAGCATTGAGAAGGTTTTCCTGTGCACAGGAGCGGATGGATATGTACCCAAGTATAATCCATCCAACACTGAATATGGGTGCCTTGCTGATTCTCCATCCCTTCTGTACAGATTTAAGATTGTGGTAAGTGTTCTAATTCTGGGAGAATGCATATATTTCTCACTTCTTTTTTATGTAAAAACAACTCAGAAGAAATAAATCTGTTTTTTACAAATGTGTGTTTTTGTTTTTTTCCTGTATGACCATGTAGGACAAAGCTCAACCAGAGACACAAGCCACAAGCTTTGGAAATGTGCTTTTTAATGCAAAACTTGCCATAGATGATCCTGAAGCAATTTCTTTAGTAAAACAACCAGGCTCTGATGGATTTAAAGTGGATTCAACTCCCCTGTTTCAGGTATGTTTTCTGTACCTTGGCAACAAGAACACTGAACCAAAGAAAGAAACTTGCAAAAGAAGTGTTTTTAAGTGTAAGTCATGTTGAAGTCAACAGAAAGATTTATTGTGATTTCAGTACAGTTAAACAGGATTATAAATGCTTACAAATTTCTAGATGAAAAATCTGGATTACTTATTAAAAGATTCCTATAGGGATAATATGCTTTTCTTCTCTTTAATTCTGTAGTCTACCAAGAAATTATACCAATGATAGTTAAACATTTCCTCTAAAAGCATAAGTTTCTTGTTACACAGCATTGTTTTATTCCTGCACATCACTTGTCAAAAAAAAAATAAAATAAAACATAAACATTTATAGTGAACTTCATCAAAATCTGATTGATGTTCAGCACTTTCTGTGCAAGTCATCCTCACAAACATGCACACTGCAAAATACCTAAGCACCAAAAATCATGAAATTGAAAACTAAAGGGTACACTTATTTCTTAATTCCATATAATTGTTCAGTTGTTTGCTTTCATCCTTTAGATCTATATGATCCAGCCAGCAGTTATCTCTTTAGTATTTATCTTCTCCTTAGTATTTCAAAACTACATGCAAAAAAAAAAAGTATGTTACAAAAGTATATTACGAAAAATGCTTAGGAGATTTTAATCCTAATCCTGGCCCTTCAGTCTTGAGTCCCATTGTAAACAGTGGAATATAACAGAACAGTCTTCTTAATAACATAAAAAGTTTTTCATAAACTGTCCCTATGAAACTGTTGCCTCATTTTTTATTTAAAGAATCCATTTCCAATAATGCACTAATTTTTTGCCCTCATTCTGTCAAAAGAGTGATAATATAAAGAAACAACGGTGTGTCCTGACAAACATCTGGAGAAATTAATAAAATAGAAAATATGTTACTTTTTTTTTCACAATAACAGAACCTGGGGGCAACCACTGGTAGCCATAGAGTCTAGCTATGGAGAAGAATGGACACTGTCCCCTCTACACCCTCTTAAAATTTTGGCAGAAAACGTGGCTTGTCTGGGGCTGGTTGGCACATAGTGGTTTTTATCCGTGCATGTTTTTGAGAGTACTGTCCAGACAATCAATATAAAACGGTGATTTATTTCCTCTGTTTATAGCAATGTCCAGATTATGCATGTTTGTGTTTAAAAACAAAATACATGTCTTTCTAGGTGTCTTTGGGTAGGGAGTGGTATGTCCATACAATCTACACTGTACGTTCAAAAGAGAATGCTAACCGTGGAATAGGCAAAAGAAGCCTAGAGCATCAGTACCACTCGCTCTTTAGTGGAGGAGGCCAAGGAGCATCCACACAGAGACGTCAGAAGAGAGGAGCTGCGGGAGCTCCAGAGCTTGCAAAAGACATTGGAGTAGAAAACAACCGAGGAACAAACATACAGCACATAGCACTAGATCGCACCAGCAAGAAACAGGTCCCTCAAAGGGAGGTTGTGGTCAATGGTGTACTCCCCAGAGAACTGAATAACCAGAGTTCAGGGGTCAACATAGTCACAATTGTTGGTGGAGCTGCGGCCATTTTCCTTGCCATCTGCTTAATTGTAATCATCATTTTGCTGCTAAAACGGAGACAAAATTCTGAGAAGAAGGAAGCGGCAAAGAAGTCAGGCAGCAATGAACCAATGATGCTACCAGACAATTATACCAGCGACAGCTCTGAGGTTTGATCCCAAGACCACAGGATTCAAGCCAAAGTCTCCATCCAGGGTGCCTCAAAACAAACTCGAACTGCACTTTGTTAGCAGCAGATCATGGTGACTCATAAAAGGTGCTTCTAGGTGTACTTGAAATTTTTTATCCTGAACTCTTGCTGCCTTTATCAACGATAGAAGAATCTATACTGACTCTCCCACTTTGCACGAAAGGTTATCATGACGTTCTTATATCATGCACTAATCTTTAGCAGGAATTCAAGGAGCTGCATCGTAAGGGAGAGATTTGTTTTGGTTTTGTATCTGCTGACATTTCAAAAAAGTAGAAGAAACTATCCAAAGGTGCTATAGATCCTGTCTGTAATAAGAGAGGAAATCTGTTTCTTTAGAAACACAGAATACTTGAGAGGTAGAATCCTTACACTCTTCAGTTAATTTTGTACTGTTTTTCACAAAGAACTCAATGTCTACAGCTAGGCTGAAAGGTGATAAAATGCTTCAGGCATGAATCCTCCCTCCTGTAAGCCTTTTACTTCATTTAAGCTATACTGGTGATTATTTTTTTCCTTGTGTTTAAATGAACTTTTTCAAAAGACAGCTAGATTAGACAGCATAACATTATAATCAGTTGCATGTCACAGAAAGCAATACATACTCTTTTCTGCAAATTCTTATTCAGCTATTTAATCTGATCTTTTTTTTCCCTCATGTTTTCCTTATTTATGTTTATATAAAGCCAAAGAATACAACAAATTGAGAAGGAATTTTGTTTTTCACAAGAACTGGACACTTAAGTCTTCTTAAGTTTATAACGGATCATGGAAGTTTTGTAAGGTAAATTATATTTTCTAGTGCATATCCACTGCTGGGAAATGCAAGCATTAGTATTTCAGTACCTAGAGAAGATGGTAGTGTTAGATTCAAAATGCAGAGGACAAGGTTCTGCCTGAACTGAGCCTAGGAATCATGGTACTGAATCCAGTGTGTGATTGTCAGTTGCTATATTAAATGGCAACAAAGTGAAGAAAAAAAAAAATAACATGATTGAATCAAGTAGTATTTATTACTGTATAATCATAACACATCTTGACAAACATGCTGGGTCATTGTTGGGCTGTTTTTTTTAACAAATGACTGCTTTCAAAAGAGTCATTCTAATTTTTTTCTCAGTCTTCCTGATTTAGATCATTTGATAGCTTGATGTCTCACAAAAGTTTGGATCAGCAGTGTCCCATCCAAGCAAGACCTTTTCTTCCCCAAAGATATCCTGCCTAATGCTTGGCCATGGAAGTTATATAACCTACAAGATAGGTCATCCCATTTGTCCCACTAGCATTTAATATGAGTAAATCCTTTCCAGTCAGTGGGGTTCAACTATATGAACTATATAAAACCAGAAGCAGGCTACTGAGATTGTTGCTGAAAAACCTGCTCTTTTCCACTGTCTGTGCTGCTGAGTGCAGGCAGCCACCAGTCTTCAAGCCTCAGTACCTCCGGAATTTGGCATTCTGGGGAACATTTTGTAGAGATCTGAGTTGCCAGGATCCAGCTTGCAAGCAGCCTGGCAGCCAGCACACAATGCTGCCACTGAGCTAAAAATCTGTCCGAAAGGCTTCCTAGCCTGGCTGCAGTGCTCTGCAAGCACAGTTAGACCTGACCTCTGAGCCATAAGGCTCAGAAATGTGGAGGTCAGCTCTCCCGGGAAGGTCTGGGTCATGGTTCGTGGTATGGTGTGAATATGCCCACAGAGCGACTCACACTTATATTTCTTGCTTTGGATTTATATTATTAGGACTTCACTTATTTCACATGTTTCCATCATTTTTTTCAGCAAGTGAATCAGGGCAGAATCTATATTATTTTTTTCTGTGTTTTTTTTTTTTTTTCTTTTTCTGAAGACTGTTATTCAGACTGCTTAATTGAAAGATGTTTTCAGCAACCTAAGGGTCAAACTACATTATTAAAGTCATGCAGTCATCTTTTATTTTAATTAATCTGAGTTCTAGCCTGAAACAATTATCCATAAGACATGCCCAGTGCATTAGACCTTTCCCCTAGTCACCTGACATTAATTTGGTCTTCTAATGCAGTTCCTGGTTTTGTGAGCCATGTATTATGTGTGCAAGATTGATCAAAGACTTAACCCATGGATATGTTTTATATGTAAAGCTTAGAACTAAGTCGTGATTGTAACCTTAGGATCAAATTTGCCTTTGTGCGTGTATATGAAACCACTACAATAATAAGAAATGCAGAATTTGTCTCCTAGAACCTATGTGTTTGGATAGTAGCAGTCAATGATTCTACAGTAAAATGGGACACATGTAAATAATAGAACATTTTAATATTTATAAAATGCCTGTTTTGTGTAAGCAGAGAAGATCTTTTAAAATATATATATAATAAATACAGAAATTAGGTGTTTATCAGTAGAGCTATTTTTCTGCTTTTGAATTTTAACAGACAGAAATATTAAAATTTCTTGCAGGCAAAATCTTTTTTGTTTTTTTAATTATTATTATTTCTTTTAATTAAACCATATCAAAAAAGCATGTGTTCTACGAGCCAAGTATTGAGCCTGGTAGACAACTTGATCATTGCTTTGAATAGTATCTGATTACAGCTCTGCAAACCATTCAGATTGACGGGGATTATCAGACAAACATTTTTCAAACAATATATAAAAAATTGTGCAAACTGCTGATAACAAAGAAAAACACAAGGCCAACTGAAAAGCTGGATACGAATGAGTGAGAGTCTTGAATCAGATATCAAAGTCCTCTGCCTGGGAAAAAAAAATCCCAATGTTTTCAGTAAGGCCTGCCGGATTTGTCCCATTCTTAAGAAATTGGATTTCTTACAATTCAGTGAACTATAAGTACATCTGTAACAGCATGCCTTTGTTATTATGGCTTCAAGGTTTTGGATTTCAGCAAGATGTTTTGGAGGCTTATTAACATTTTTCTTTCTACTTAACAAGTGGCCTTGTTTATACTAACCTGAATAAGTGCCTCGTTCCAAGTTACGTGCACAAATATGTTAATATTTATCTATCCATGCAATAAACTGAACATATTATATATATATATATTTAATCTATTTCCAGATTATGTATTCAATCTTCTTTTCCCTGAAGATACATATTCTACTAGCAGTAATACCATTTGTTAAACCCTTTATACAATATCTACTGTGTTTAAATTTGTTATCAAGTTGTCAGAAATCTTTCCACGCATATTTATTTGGAACAATTTCTTATGCATGTCTATGGCTATGATATTTGGCATTTGTATCAGGAAACAAATAAAACTACTTCTGTTTTGGTTACTAATCTAAAATCTGTGTGAAAATGTCACATAGTGGAGACTGGTCAGTAATGCAGTATTAAGAAAAATTAATTTCTCACACGGACAGAGGGACATAAACTTAATGCTGTGTTTATAATAAATCTCACTGCTTTGTTCCTGAAGCATTTGCTTTCTGGTCATGAAGTGCTCAGCACAGGAGTTGCTTTTTAATCACTGGGGTTGTGTGCTCATGGCTCAGAGAGGGATTTTTCTTCCAATTACAGAACATCAGAAATTTCTAGACACATAGATATCAACAGTGAGGCTGCAAGTCTTGAATGTCATGTTCCTGTGCATTACCATGTCTGTCCTCTTCTACTATCTAGACTTGTTCATGTGGATTTTGTGCTTATATATGCACCCAGTTCCTTAGACTAAGCTGGACCGTGCAGTGTAACGTCTGTGAGCTCTGTGTTGTGATTTCTGCCACTGCAAATCAGACCGAACGTGTTTTTGTCCTGCTTCAATGCAAACAGCTACAGATGATGTAAATCAGTGAAGAATCTGGTCACAAGACTATAGCACTGTCAATAGATCAAAGGGCATTAATTTCCCACTCAGCGATTGTCCGTGGCAGTTCAGTCATGTCCACATTCATTCCAGCACTTAGTGCAGTTATAATACTACTAAGGTGTCCGAACATGCTCCAGAAAGTCCAGGATGGCTTTCCCTTCACAACCCAAGCATGAGTGCATTATACCAGCATTTGTAGGAGTTGTTTTTGTTGTTGTTGTTTTTTGTTTTGTTTTGTTTTGTTTTGTTTTTTCATGCATCCTCACTCTCTTTTGAAATAATGACTCTCCAAATTCATCTCCTACCACTGAATGCCTTAATTTTTGAAAGCTCTTCAGAAAATTACTCCAAAGCAATTGGCTCTTTGATTTTTCCTTTTCCCACTTTTTATCTTGAGAGATGATCCATTCAGAATTTACCTTGCACTACTGTTGCTTTGGTGAGCATCTGTTGACTTCCAGTAAAAATGAAGGGAACAGCTAGAAGATCCTTATAGAAAGCATCTTGTTTTATTTAATGGCCAACATTCAAACACATATTGAATTCCTGCCATCTCCTATCACTTGAATTTCATGATACAAGTTTTCCTGAGTGTAAGTTTACATGTAAAGCAAAAGGAGCAAGTGTAATGATTCTCATCTCTAGTGGGTTTTGACCATTTTTTGTAGCAAAAGCCCTAAATCAGTTACCATGGAAGTCAAGGGGAGGTTTTCTGGCTAAGTGGGCTCATCACAGAAGGAATGTCTTCTCCATGAGAAGAGATTAAATGGAAAAGACTCCCTTCTACCCTTCAGCCTAGAAAAGAAATGTTCAAGGGAGAATATTACAGAGGTGCATTAAATCCTGAAGGTTACAGAGACAGTGAACAGTGAATTACTATTTCTTGCTATTTTAGAAAGATTCAACCTAATAAAATGTGTTGTGTATAAGAATGAAATGAAGCAGGCAATACCTTGGCTTGACACAAAATAAAAATTGCAAGTTTTTTTACTGCAGGATGAAGTGTAAGCCAAACTGAAAGGGGAGTGAAACCCATGGAAGAAAGGTCCATTAAAATCATCTGTGTGTTTCAGCAGCCAGTTAAGTAAGGCCCAGCTAGAAAAAGCTGGGAGAATTCAAGAGAAGGATCAGGCTGTTCATCTTCTTTCCTTTCTCTTCCCTGCAACTCCCCTCCTTGGCATGGGGGCACATCACCCCACCCAGAAAAGCCACTCTCATGCCTTAACAATTGGACAGAGTCCTCGGTCCCAGGTTTGAGACTGACAATAGACAGTACAAAAAAAAAAAAAAAAGTTTTTCTTCTTGGGATGAGAGGGAATGAAAGTTTTCATTTTTCAGCACCCTAGGTCTCTAACAGCTGACTTACCTGCATCTCATGTCTACCTAGATCTCCTGCTGAGAACTGTTTGAAACAGATTTATGAGTCAATAGCAATTTCCTGGTGCATATCCTATGAAGGCATGAGATCTGGACAGAATGAGATAAAGCACCTAGGGATAGGGAGGTGGGAGCACCACTTGAAGGTGCTGCTGTAGATTGTTTTTGCCTTATAAATATGCTCCTTATATGATCGTGGCAAGAAAGAAACATAAATACCCAATTTTGTAAAAGAAGGGTCTCATGGAGTTGTGGCTGGGCTTTTCTTCCATTTCTTGGTAAGAGACTTGGATTTCCATACAACAAGCTATTCTGTGGCCTACGGGGACTGCTCCCCGGTATTGTCACACCCATGAACCAGATGCTGGAGCAGCATATGTCTGATTGTTCACAGCAACACGAGGCTCTGTCCTTGGGCACAAAATGATGGTGATAAGTCAGGAGTTTGGCTTCATAGGATGTGTCCTACCATCACCTCCTAGCATCACTGAGCAGCCACAGACCACAGCATCAGTGGCACACCTTGCACAGTCTTGTCAGGATCTTGAGACACTCTGCAAATTTAGCATAGGTGACATTTGTCCTGATGAACAGGAATGGGCCTTCCCCATAAAAGTAAGGGAAAGATCCACCCTCAAAGAGCATCACCTGGAGAGAAACATAAGACTGATCACTAGCTCAGAGGATGTGCTCAGTTATGTCATATCTTAAAAGACTCCAGAGGCTGAAGCCATACCAGACCATGTTCATTTCACCTAAACACTGCTCAGATGCTAACATGGATGAACTTGAACAACTACATCCAAAAACACCCACCCACCACATTAATGCACTGTGTCATAATAGGCACAAACCATTAGAAGCTGCCTAACAGAAGATGTGCAAGAGAGGAGTGTAATTCTTACTGCAGATTATGGGTCTCCATGCTGAGATTGGTATTGAGAAAAGCTTGGTTCATCACTAGTGGTTCCTGCCAAGGTGCAGGATGTGCTCCGGGACCTAAACCAGCCCAAGAGTGGTGTGTGACCACAACTGTCTCTGCTAATTTAAATGGTTTTTACCAGACTACCTTTTCCAAAAAGATGAGTTTCAGAGGCCAAACCTGCCTTTTGCTTTTCTGTAGCCAGGCTAAATGCGGGCAATCCAATAGCTGCTTTCTCTTAATGTCAGGATTTTTATATACTAGTGTCTCACAGAGCTTGCCCAGGAAATTCAGATTCTGTTATCACACATTAACCTGAAGAAGTTCACGTGAGCACCTCCTGCAACTTGGTTCATTACTATGTCCTCGGTTGTGGTGGTTTCCCTACCCAGCACCACTGCAGTCAGAGAACAGGGCCACCACTTCTGTCTGAGCTCCCTTGGCTTGGTGCACTGCAGCTTGGATTTTTCCTGTCCAGTTTCGCTCTCAGAATGAAGCTTAGGGAAAGGTATTTCTCCCCCCGAAAATTTCAGTTTCCTCAGGAAAGGCATTGGACATCTGTAACATTACAACTGCCAAGGGTGATGCCAATAATTCAAAAAAACTCTTGCAGCCTTAGGCATCTCCCGTAGTTCCCATCTGGAGCTGTCAGCTATGGTAATGTGCCTTACCCTCATCTCCTCATGAAGCAGCTGAGAATTTATATTCTCCAGCAAAATTATTAGCTTCAAAACATGACTGTAAAAACACATATACACACAAAGAACATGCTTTTATTACTATATAAATGTTATATAGATTTTGTTACGTAATACATATTAAAATTTATGTATAGGCATATTTAGTATATTGTGTATTTTATATAGTATATAATAAATATTTATATATGTATGTATATAGTAAAAAATATTATTGGTCATATTTTTACATTAGATAATGCACATTTTCATTTCATGTAATTTCTCAAGACAATATCAGGAGGGTGAAGTGCTATAATCTGGGAAGCAGAAATAAAGGCGTGTTTGCCTGGAAGGGATCCCAGGGACCCAAGGCAAAAACCTGAGAATACACATGCCAGTGCTTGGGGTCGAGAGGGCTGATTTGCTATGCTCTGCTGAAGCCAAAAAATAATCACACTGGTGGCACCAGGACCATCCTCCAGATGCTGCCTTCAGTGGTCGCAGCTCTGGGACTGGCAGCTGCAGGGTCTGCTTCCAGCTTGTGCTCCTCAGTCATGGTCTGCTACAGGATGCTCAGGAGGGGCACAGCCCTTCCCCCAAATGCCTCATGCCTGGACAGATGTGGTAAATGGCAAATGAATGCACTGAGAACAAGAGAAGTTGAGTGACAGAATTTCTCCAAACCATGTGTCAGTGCCTCTTCTATCCACCTTCCATCAAGATGCTGCAGCAGCAGGATTTCCCTATCCCCGAGTGCTTACAGCCCGGGGGTAGGAAAGCATTACCCATGGCAACTTTGTCCTTGAGACCTCCTTCTGGGCTGCCGCTCTCTTGGCTCCCTTCTGTGACTGCTGCGAGCTGTTTGTGGTCTCGCTCAGTAGCCTGGAAATGACCCCGAGTGGAGAGAAAGGCTCAGTCAGTGTGCACGGGCCTCCGAGGGCCAGGGACAGCATGATGCTGCCAGCGTCTGGGCCACGTGAGTCCTTTCTGCCAGGTCCCCAGACATTTTAAGCTTCCTTCATTTGGTGAAGGTAAAAAATAAAATCCAGTCAGGGAATGAGGAAAGCTGGCCGCTCAGCCTGCTGTGGGATGTGGTCCAAGGTGCCTCAAAGGGGGCAGCAGAGGAGCAGCTTTACTACCGAGTGCCCACGGGCTTGGGACTTGGTGGTTCCCGGCACCCCTAGCTGGGAAGGAAAGGGTCTCTTTGGTCCAGCTGAGCCCTCACTGTCCCCCTGCTGCCATCAGACCTAACCTTCAGCCTGTCCCTCACCAAACAGGCTGGGCATCTGCTCCTGAAGCGAACGGGTGAGCCTGAGACGCCAGGGACAGGACATCCCGCCTGGTGAGTAAGGGAGCTTCTGTGGCAATAGGTTTTTCATGCCTCTGTCACAAAGCCTTGTTTCAAATCTGTTTGGTTTATAATAGATTGATGGCTAAAAGAGAGATAAATATGTGCTTTCAAGAGAAGTATGCCAGCCAAGAGGATGTTGGCAGGTTAAAAGCACTTGACTGCAGGAAACAGTTTCACAAAGGCAGGGCTGACTATTCAGAAAGACCTTCATCTGATGATGTGAGAACAAATAGTTCTGTCATCATCTCTAACTTATTTCTTTGTTTATTTACTTTATTTACTTCTTTTCTCGCAAAAATAAATTCATTTTCCTGTGTGCCTGTTGCCATCTCTCAAATGGCTGTGCTTTAAAGGAAAGCTATCAGGGACAGGATGGGAAAGGAAAGGAAAGGAAAGGAAAGGAAAGAAAGGAAAAGGAAAGGAAAGGAAAAGGAAAGGAAAGAAGGAAAGAGAAAGGAAAGGAAAGGAAAGGAGAAAGGAAAGGAAAGGAAAGGGAAAGGAAAGGAAAGGAAAGGAAAGAAGGAAAGGAAGAAGGAAAAGGAAAAGGAAAGGAAAGGAAAGGAAAGGAAAGGAAAGGAAAGGAAAGGAAAGAAAGGGAAAGGAAAGGAAAAGGAAAGGAAAGGAAAAGGAAAGGAAAGGAAAGGAAAGGAAAAGGAAAGGAAAGGAAAAGGAAAGGAAAGGAAGGAAAGGAAAGGAAATCACATTTTAATTTTACAATTTTCATAAATGTTTAAGTACTGGAAATGAAATGCACCACAGCTGACTGTGCTTTTTGTTCAGTCTAGCAAACAGCTCTCGTGGCATCAGTGTGTTTCATTACACTGATGGGCAAAAATAGCCTTCACTGCTAAAGCAATTGTTAACAGCAGAAACATATAGAATTGGTATGGTTTGGGCTAGGCTGCTTCCTTCTGTATTCCTTTATTTATTTTCTTCCTCTTTTTCTCCTCCTTTAGCTCCTTCCTGTATTTCTTTTACTGCACTTTTGCCATGTGAAAATGCAGAAAACATGCCACCTTCTGTTCTTTTCAGCAATTGCACAGTCCCTGACGAGCTGACCCCCAGAAATCTCCCAAAAATGAGCACGTGTGCACACACAGGTACATGCGGGCACATGCACACGAGTGTAAGCCTACATAGGCACGCATCTCCTAAACCCCTCTGAGCTATCAAGTTCCTCTCATGCACAGGTCTTTCTTTGGTTACAGGCCAGGACGACAAATGTGCTGACGGCAGGGTGTCCAAGGAAACCAGAAGTAGGGCACCTCTGACCACCGCTGCTCCAAGTGGAGGGGGATGTGGGGCGATGCTGGATCCAGTCCCTCTCCTCTCCTCTCCTCTCCTCTCCTCTCCTCTCCTCTCCTCTCCTCTCCTCTCCTCTCCTCTCCTCTCCTCTCCTCTCCTCTCCTCTCCTCTCCTCTCCTCTCCTCTCCTCTCCTCTCCTCTCCTCTCCTCTCCTCTCCTCTCCTCTCCTCTCCTCTCTCTCTCCTCTCCTCTCCTCTCCTCTCCTCTCCTCTCCTCTCCTCTCCTCTCCTCTCCTCTCCTCTCCTCTCCTCTCCTCTCCTCTCCTCTCCTCTCCTCTCCTCTCTACTCCCTGATGCAAAGCTGCTGAAGGGCTCCTGCCAGCGCATCCCCACTTGCACCCTACTGCAGAAAGCAGTGGGGTGAGGAGATCTAAGCACAGGTCTGGTCTCAGATTTTACCCTTTCTGTCTCATGACTTTCCACCAGAGTTTTTGTATTGTGAGTGATCCCTTCTCCTCAAAAAAAAAATAAAAAATAAAAATAAATAAAAAAAAAAAAAAGTAAACATTTTTAAGGAGCATTAAAAATCATAATGGGCTTTTTTTACACCAGCACCCCTCCACCAGTTTATGCCAGTAGCTCAGTCTTCAGCTATCCCAAATAAAGCACATTATGTATATGAGCAGACTGGTCTGCATATATTGACCGTGTCTGTATTTTCTCTACTGCATAACTGCATATAAACTTGGACCTCAGCAAGGCCTGCCTGGCTCCCTAAACCCCAAGGCATGGGAAATATTTTATTTTCTTTTCTCTGACCATGAATAAGTTTTGTGCTTCTTTCTAAGAAGCTGGGGCTGGGTGCAGGAGTTTTAGGTTCTTTTAACTGAGGGCTTTGTGGTGGAAAATGATTTGGCAGGAGGCATTTCTGCTTTTGCTGGTAAGGGCAAAAAGTAGCACAGGAGGGATGGCAGGGGGCGTATGCAGCTGTAGGAATGGTGCTTGGGGGTTGCCTTTGCAGGCAGACGGGGAGATGCTCAAAGCACATCTCTCAAATGCATCAACATCTGCAGTAAAGGGGAGGATGCCTTGTTCCTTACCTGCATTTGCATGAGGAGTATTCTGCTAAGTTCAGAGCTGCATTCTTCTGCACCTTATCCACATTATCTTCTATGTGATCTCACACTGCTCTATGTAGAGCATCCTGCCTGTCTGGCTCCTTAGAGAGGTCACTTTCAGGTATTTGAGTTGTAGACCTAGTTATTTTTTCTTTAAGAGCACTGTAAATACAATTAAGCCAGCCTTTATTTCTACTATAACCCCTGTGGCAGAAAGGCTAGCTTCAGACTGTAAAGATGAATAAGTAATGAAAGTAAGATAAATATCCTCTAGTAGGTGTATTTTCCTTTCTGTTCTTCTAACCTCGGTGATATTTGTTATGGCAGAGGAGCCAGGACCTTCTCTGCCTATTGCTGTGTGCCAGAAAGGTGTTAGCATTCCTAAATAGGCGGCCTTATATCACAATGCCTTAATGTGCTTTAACGTCTGTGTCTGTAAAACTAGCCCTCTGCCTACCATGAAATATAGGGAGCTTAATGATGATTTAAAGTAATCCCCCCACGTCCCCCATAAGTGGAATTTTGCTGGAACAGAGAACAGGGGCCCCACATTTTCAAGGCATCTGTTTTCCCAGATAAGCTCTTGACTCACAAGGAGTGGGAAGAGACGAGCATGTTGCAGTAAATCAGAAAGTCCGTAAGGTATGGAGTGGGGTCAGGATCCTGACTGCAATCACACTTCTGAAAGGATGCAAATGAGATAAGCCCTATTCTTGGCATTGAATGTAGTGGCCAGCACAGAGCATTTCATCATGCCTTATGGGGTCTAATGCCATGAGGCAGATACGGCTGGGAAGGGCGTGTTGTTTCTGACCAGCTCTGAGCTGTTCTGCCAACTAAGGACATGCTGATTTTATTTAAAAATAAATAAATAAATAAATAAAAATAAAAAATCCTGAACACCATAGCTTCTGCTGTTGCATTTTCTCTCCAAGTGACAGACAGGGCAGGAGGTCAAAAAGCTGGCCAGAAACTTGGATTTGTGTCCAAACAAGACGGTTTTGGAGGCAGTCAAGTAAAGTCTGTGGAAATGTGATGTCAAGTGGTGAGCTGATCTCAGCATCCCAAAACAAATCCCACCAGGGATGTCTCAGAAGATGACATGTTTGATGCTCAACTGCCAGAGGGCCACCTGTGCGTGTCTGTTGCAGGAAGCACAGCCAAAAGCACGACAGACACCAGTATGGTCAGATCATGCTACATTTTATTGCCCGAATAGCCTAACCTTTATAGTGAACTTAACAGAGGTGGATAGTATTTCACACAAGATTATTGGTCAAAAGCACTCAGATAAACAACTACAAGAAAACAACCCCACCTGCAAGAAAACAACCCCTTTGTGATTAGCAGTCATGTAGACCTTGTCCTTGAAGCCAGCTGCTGGTAACAATATTTTTCTAAATTCCTCAATTTGGTGATGTGGGAACACTGTCATGGGAACTTCTCATAGTTGCCCTGGTAGCTTGATTTGCTCAGCTGCAGCAAGCCATGGGATCTTTGCTCTTTCAAAAAATCCCTCAACATCTCTGGAAGGGGAGTTATTCTTTTTTGTTCTTATTTTGTGCATGCAGGAGTTTATCCCTTCTTTCCTGAGATGAAGAGAAATGATCCTTAACAACCTGCACTGAGTGCCATGGAGCTTGGGCACACAGCTCACACATCCCTGCACCCACCAACCCAGAGCTGAACCCTGCCACCCCTAGTGCCTGGCTTGGGATAAAAGGGGGTCTCTGAACGCAGGGGTGGCATCTTCACAGCACTTCAGGAAAACTTATTTCCATGGTGGGCAGCACATCTGCCCACTGGATGGCACCAGGGCTCTGTATGCACACACAGACATTCCTCCAGCATGTTGGCTCTGCTCCATCAGCAGACCAAGTAGTGCTTTGCAAATGGACACAGCAAGGCCCTGGTAGCAAAAAAAAAACCAGAAATTTCAGATGTTAATGCTGTCACTGAAGATGCACAATGCTGTCACAGATAATATTGTTTACAGGGGGACATGATCTTTTATACACACACTGTGGCATGTTACAGAGATGGGAATATTCTGCAGAGCAGTTGTGTTTCCTTTCCATGCAGGCTTCAGTTACACTTCAAGTCCAGCTCCTGGCTCCACATAGGACCATCCAGCGCAGGGTTCCCAGGGCCCCATCCAGGCGCCTTGTGCCACTCTCCCAGGAGGAGCCCCCCCAGCCTCTCTGGGCAGCCTGGGCCAGTGCTCAGCCGCCCGCCCAGCACAGAAGTGCTGCCTGGTGCTCAGAGGGAGCCCCCTGCCTGCCCCTTGGAGCCCAAAATACGTAGCAGGACACTTGCTCACATATTATCAAGGGCAGATCCAGGTTCCCTCCAAGATATGTTAACAAAATAAATGCAAACATCATTTGTGTTCACAGCTTGTCACAGTTACATCTTTTATCTCTAGGTGCAATGTGCAACCCACATAATCTGGGCAGGGTGTTACTGACCCAGTTGTTGACAGCAGGGCTTTGGGGATATCCAACCAGTCCCCTTCTGAAGACATCAGTATTCCCAGCTGCACCTAAGCCACCTTTCAGTGTCTTTTTCTGTATCATTTTGTGGGAGGCATTTTTCTGTAAAATTGTGTTGGCAAGAAGGAAGATTTCTGCTGTGATGGCTGTGCTCAGACAAGCAATACCCATCTGACAATACCAGGAAGCAGGTCCAAATATCTGCAAAGGGTCAGAGCTGCATGGGTAAGTCTCAGAGCTGCATGGGTAAGTCTCTGCAAAAAGAAGAGATCAGCATGCATCACCTGAGCAACTGCCCCCCTGAGCTCCTACAGAAGTCATTCTGATTTTATGTTTCAGCAAGACAGGAGATGCTCTGCCCACTCCCTGGGGAGGCACCAGAATTCCTGGCCCTGAAACGTGCAATAACTGAGCAGATTCTAATTGACAATAACAGCACAACTCTCACAACACTGGTATCCTGTCCCCATTCCCCCTTTCTCTTTGAATTTCATCTCTGAACTTTAAAACCAAGGGATCGAAATAAGCAGGATAGCTTCTGATCCATGCGTGGAGTTGGCCTGAGCTGACTTGGGTGAGATGGAGATTGAAGCAGAGCCTTTTCCCAGGCTTAGGAGAGAAGCTCTTGTTCCTTGTGTTTCTCAGGGTTACTGCGTGAAGTGAATGTTTTAGATTTAATTAGCAGATTTGAGCAAATGAAAGGAAACTGCCGGTGACAGGCAGGCACCCAACGAGATGTAGTTGAGGATGTTATGTGCTGTTTTTTTTTTTTCCTCCTTTTGTTATGAAACATTTTTGAATATAACAGTAGGTCAGGAAACACAAGGAATGAAGGTCAGTGATGTTTTAAAATTAGTTCTCTAAATTCTGCCTTTAAAAATGTCTGGCTTTACTTGGTTTCATGGTATGCTCCCAAATCTGCAGATCAGGATATGTAAGCTGGTTGTTTAACCTCCCCAAAATCCAGGGTCCTTAGTGAGAACAGCAAAATCTAGGGTACATTGGTTTTCCTCTTTACAGAGACTTTATATATATATATATATATATATACATATATGGTTATTTATATATATGATATATATATATATGAAACACCTCCTGGGTTTGTCTACTGCATTATATATATACAGTGCAGTAGACACAAGTAGGAGGGCTAAATGCAGAGCATTTAAAGGAAATGTAGGCAAAAAGGCCAATTTTTCATGGCAATAGCAACTAGAGCCTATATTCACTTTTTAATTCATGACAGATTAGGTAAATTAAAAAAGAATAATTTCCATTCACATTGGTGCTAGGGAGAAATTACCCTTGCAGTTAAGAGGAGCTTTTCAAATTAGATGCACACTTCATGGTCTGCTGTTGAAAAAGGATTTGAAAATCTAATTTTCTGTAATGTCAGGAGTGAAATATTGCCTTTTGTGTTTGTCACAGTTCTCTGTAGTGCAGCAAAGAGGGCATCACTGCAGCACTGGTTTGTGAAGTGTGCTCTGTGAAGTTGTCCTTTGCACCTTCCTGCCAGACAGAGCAGAAACTGAAAGAAGAGTTTGGTCTTGTTAACATTTAGGCAGATTAAGGGGGGGAAAGGATTTTCGGAAGAACTTCAAGCCAAAGAACAAAAACTACTGCTGGTGCTCACAACATGGTGAACACCTATAGATGAAGGTATTCCAGGTGAAGCCACTGAAAGGACAGAGAGCATACATTCAAAATCAAGTCTATCTCACCCAGTTAAGGTTGGCTAGTTCCTTCTAGCACATATCTCAACCCCAGACTGCTGAACTGAACTCCGGGTCAGCAGAAGAATCAATAGCATACCTGATGAGTAAATATGAAAGGACTTTGCCTTTAGACAAAGGGCAGGCAGAATAATTATTTTAGGGTGAGTTTTCTGTGGTCTCTCTTTATAAGATGTGTTAGAGGCTTTCAAATGAGAGTTTAATTTTATCTTACTATGTTATATTTTAGCATGACTTTGGACTGGACTGTTTTGTGTTACAATAGAAATTACAGTCCCAGTCAGTCTGAAGAATTTGTGGTACAAGAGAAGCAGTGAAATGATCGTTTAAACTAACCCCATGAAGGACAAATAAAGCAGAAAGAATTTTAAGACTAGTTGTATAAATAATTATGGGACTGTATACACTTGCTTTTCTATGTTTATGAGAGAGAGTGAGAAAATCCTTATTTAATTATAGTAGTTTATAATTTATACATATATAGTTTATATTTTGGACCAAACAAATTACAAATTTCAAATAAATTATGTTAAGAGTCATACCTCACAGAGAAGCAAAATTGTGCAAATCCAATTTGAAAAAAAAAAAAAAAAAAAAAGTGAAAGCAAAATAAATAGCTTTTGCAAGGTTCCCTTTAAAAATTGATCCATGAAAGTGTTTCAGTGTGAGTTCATATGTGGTAGAGCGTAACAACTGCCAATCCAAAGAGCTATTTGTATAGCTGTATAAACAGACCTCGGTCCCCTGACAAACAAGCCAGACCAGACAAAGGAAACCTCCCAGATAAAGACAGGCACAATAGCGAGATTTTGGTGTGACCCAGAGTTTCTTTTCCTTTGACTTCATGTTGCAGGCTTCTGCAAAGTGGTGTCTTTTCAACTGGGAGACATCCTTAATGTGTTTCTCAAGGAAAGGCCACTAAGCTTGAGGATGTTGTGTTTTTTTTTTCGTTTTGTTTTGTGTTTTTTTTTTAATAATAATAATAATAATAATAATAATAATAATAATAATAATAATAATAATAATAATAATAATAATAATAAATAATGTCTGACCATGGGTGGCAGCCATGTAGACCGAGTGGTGGAACTGTCCCTGAAAATGGCCTTGCCATACTCTACATCTACTGCTGCTCTAAGATAACCTCCCTCCTTATTTTCCCTTTGGTCATGCAGTAATGAGAAGTACTTATTTTGCAGTTAACAAGCCTCTTCCGCTCCCCAGGGAGAACAGAAACCATATTCCCTAGAGATCTTCTTCCACAAAACCTCTGCCTTTTCTTGAGCACAGACTGTCTTTGTGGTGGAAATCTCTGCTCTTCTTTACCAGTCTGTTTGTGTTTGGGAGGCCAGAGGCCCTGAGAAAGTTGTGATATTTGGCTTACAACTGAATCAGTGTGGTCGTGCATAACTGCAGTGGGAATGAGAGGGAGGGGAGGGAGAGTAAAGTGAAAATAACTTTTGTTTAACAGTTCCTGTTTCTGATGTCCTGAACATCTCCCATAGAGCACAAATATGGACCCAGGGGACACTCGAGTACCTTCCCTCACCTTCTCCCTCCTGGCTGACAGCTAAAAGGAGTGGAAGTAGAAGCCAGTAGAGGAGGATGAAGGCTACTGGAGAACTCACTTTGAAGGCACAGGAAACAATTACAATTTCCTCTAATTTCTTCAGGATTGCTGACTCTGATGGCAGTCCCTCATCGGTGCTCACCTTAATCAATGTTTTCTGTCTTTATTATTATAATAATCTGGGACATAAATTTTATTTTTCCATTGCAGGATAGCTCAATTAAGCCTACTGAATTTATCAATGCCATGAGTGTATCACTTGTTGGCCTGGTTTAATTTTCTCCTATATTAAATACTGGGAGAGTATTCAGCTAATCCAACCAAATATTATTGCAATGGGGCTAGTAAGGCATCATTTTGCTAGAAAGAAACCGAAAGAAATGTGGAACAAACATTTAGATTGGTTTCTGTCCAACGGTCTTTACAGTGTCACAGAACATCAGTGAACATCACAGCCTTATAAAGCAAATATTTCCACATTTCTTAATTTTATACTGAGAACAATCCAAGGTTGCAGCCCATTCCTGTGGCTCAGTTCAGATATCACTTCTATGCTACTGAAATTTGGCTGTCCCAGCTAAAGCCCCGTGTACAATCGGCGCATTGTATCTCCCTGCCAACAAGAGTCAAGCAGAGGCTCCTAGAAAATGGTCAGAAAGTCTGAGATAACTGGTAACATTTCTAACATAGCATTATTTTATGTATAAATTGATTGGCATGGTGACGAGAAGCAAGTCCCTTTGGAGCAGTCAGCTGAGTGAATTAAAAAGTCTCCTTTATTCCTCATCACAGCTCTCACACAGCCTTAGGTCTCCGTGATGACAGAGTCCTATATTTGCCTTGCTGTGTTTATTAGCTGTTGAATTACTGCATGTTCTGTTCTTCAAGAGTAAGTCTTATGGAGATCATCTGACTCCTTTTTGCTGCAGCTCTTTGGGACATTAGTGACCAGAGAAGCCTAGATGGGCTTGGTCAGAAGACCTTCCTGAATCAACAGTTTATAATTAGGTTAAACCTCTGAAAGTAACAAAACAACCATAATAAAAATATGATCATTCACATTTTCACAAGCTAAATTCTTTTTTTTGTTTGTTTGTTTCATGATATTTTACACATTTATTTTTGATGGGCATAACAATTCTCGCTCCTCTGAACTGCAGGACAATTCCTACCACCTGCTAATATAATTTCAATTCTCATTGTGCTCTTGCACGAACTTCATAATTTGTCTCAAGAACTACAGTATTAATCAAAAGTGGAATAATTTTACCTGTTAGTAGATACTTACCATAAGTAGATACCTGTTACCCTAAGTCTATGTCCTAAATTGTCTTTTGTTGTTGTTGTTTGTTTTGTTTTGTTTTCAAGTCAGTCCTTGCATGGGATAAATTTCAGTGTCTTGGCATAGCTTTTGATGATCTGAGTTTGAAGCCAGAAATATTTTTGTTGCTACTGCCACTGGTACTTTCCATGACCACCACACTTGCCATCTGTGTATGTCGCAGAGGGACCTATCATGTTTGTGGCACAATCAGGGTAAAATACTGAACTGCCTTGTTGATGCCTTACAGCTTCTCCTCTTCCCCTGCCTCCTTCTCTTGTAAAATCTCTTGCTGGAAAATGCAGAATTGAGGAGCTGCTTATGTCAGCAAGGCAAGGGGTGTCTCCTAGGCGAGGGATGGGGTGAGGTGAGGGTCCTTTCACCCTCACAGCACAACACATTCAGACCTTGCTGTGAGGGTGAGGTCCTCTTACAAATAACAGTGTGCTGCCTTAAGGTTTCAGTTGCTAATAGTTAAAGACACCAGCTTAAATGAGGTAGACTAAAGTGCAGTTTAACCCCAGACCTTGAGGGCAGCCACATGACCATTTCTGGGATGTGAGCTGCCTGAAGATCAGATGGGCATTTTTCCATTTTCAAGAATCAACAAAATGATGTTTGGGAGACAACAATCCAAGGCTTGCAAAAATGAGACACAAAGTGAGTTGCAGTTTGTTCTTTCATTTAGCTTTGATCAAAACTGGTTCTTGCACAAGCAGTTACATTTCAGACATATTTTTTCCTGTTTTTGAGTATTCTGCATTTAAGGCATTGCATGTCTATTTTTTGAAGATGGAATGCCTTCCACTAATGTGTCATCTTACATGTTTATGCTAAGAGGAGTCTAATGACCTTTTGGGAAAGCCCTTGGTCTTGACCGTGAAGGAAAACTGTACTAACTAGCTCAGAGACATCCATTTTAATCCCACTAAAGTTAAAACAGATGATTTCCCTTTAAGCACTACAGATGGGATTGAGTTGTACAGGCAGATGTCCACCACAATTCCTTTTGTGCTATCTAAGCCAGAAGGAGCTTTCTCTCACCTTTGCTGGACTATAGAGATGCCTGGAGTTAAGTAATAACATAGAGAAGGGATCTGCCTCATGCAGTTGTCCCCATTTTTGATTGCTTTAAAACCTCTCTTTTAGCCATGGTGACTTGTTTGATTTTGGGATTGACTTGGTAGTATTTGTGGGAATGCTGCACGATTGTTAGTTACTGGAAGGTGACCATACTGAAGCTGGGAAGAGAATGAATGAATAACCAAATGTAAAATTCTAGCTAATCCAGAATGTCTCTCTCCCAAGCTATTAATTTGTGCATTATTAACATGTCTGTCACTATTGGTTGTACAGCTTTGCAGGTTATTAATAAATAACCAAGATAGGTAATGCTCTTACGTGCAGTATGCCATCAGCCATTTCTTTCTAAGTGTACACAAAGGACACATTGACGGTGGATTTTTGGTATCTCTGTTTTTTTCAGATGTTATAGAGTTTTCCAATGGAAAGACTGGTATTTTTGACAAGCTTTTGTTTGCTGTTAGCCAATACACAGCAAGCACCATCGTAAGTACATTTTATTATTAACTTTTTCACTCCTAAGAAATCCCTTGAAACAGACAATAGGATATGCTCATGATCTTGGCAGAGAATTAAAAAGCCTGTTCCTTGGAACACTGAAAGTTTATGTAACCTTAAATAGAGAACCTGTAACTGCAAAAGGAAGAAACTTGATAGTGCTTTTGTTTTCCAACAGGAAAGATCTGCTCCCAGTAAAAAATAATTTAAGATGTCCTATTGAAGTATGATCTTCATAATGCTATTGCTGCTTGTTTAGCTTCTGACACTTACAGGATCTGCAAATCTTGGGAAAAAAAAAAAAAAGTCACTCCTTTCTATAATCAATTTAATACATTACAGAAATCAAAGGTTTCATATCTGGGAGAGCTTCAGGGCTTTTCTGTACTTATTCTTTATTGTAGTAGATTTGCATATGTTGATACTGGTTCTTCTAGTTCTGGGGAAATAGATACAACTCTTTGAGAAAACCTATACAGCATGTTAAGGGTCCTTCAAACTGGTCCATAGGTCAGAGGGACAGAAGTCACTGTGTTCCCACCAGGATCAAGTAGATTCAGTCACTTACTATAGCTAGAGGAGAGTTCTGATGATATATCTGGGGCAGATGGGACAAGCCCTCCTCCCCTTCCATGCCAGACCACACTTGAAGTTATCTCCTGCCCCACATGCTTCTCTTTCTGCGTGGTTTTATCAAGGAGCAGATTTCTGCCTTCTAGAGATGCATCTGGATGCGTGCTTCATCTTCAGTAAAGCGTAGGCATTGTCTTCTGTAAAAAAAAATCTTAGTGGGAATGGGGTAATCCAAGGTAATTGGGTATGGGACAAACAAGGTGTTGAGTGGTCTAGGTATATTAAAATGAACATCATGCCAGAAAATATCATCATGATGCTTTGAGACCAGAGCTGGCTTTTCTCTGGCTAGCTGAGATTGTGGGCAGTGTAGGCTAGTAGCCATACCGCTCTGAGCTATCACATAGATAAACTTTTAAATAACTAACTGTATTGCCAAAAAAAAAAAAAAAAAAAAAAAAAAAAAAAGGACCCTTTGGAAGATCCCTGATTTTCTTTGGGCTATTGCAGTGAGCAAATGTTGCATTCTCTTTTCTCTGTGTGAAGACGTGTTGTGTATAAGTTCACTCCCCTTTTGCTAGAGCCAACAGACTCTAAGTGGGTGGCGTAGTGGCACTTTCAGAACAAATCCCCTTCAGTCTGCGAGAAATGACAATGAACACAGCTGAAAGTGAAAAATTTCCCCTCATCATTCAAGCATTTGAATGGACAGAGATGTCTTGCCTGACTAATGAATTAGAGAAAACAAATGAAAACAATAAAGATTGGGATCAAGTGTTGCATAAGGATAGATGTAACTGAAAGACAAGTGTCATTAGTCATTGTAAACTAGAAATACTAGAAAGTAGTTTCATGAATGTACACGTAAAAATGACAAAACCTTTTAATGTTTATTGAAGTTTGCTCTGTGTTTTTCTTTCTCAAATTTCCTATGTTTATGTGAAGATTTACATTATGTGATACATTTCATTAATCATATGGAAGCAATTTTAGTTTCTATTGAAAAAATCATATCACCTTTAATCCCTCCTTGCTATATACATTCATTTTATAAACTTAAGAAAGAAGAAATGTCAATTTAAAAAGGTAAAAAAAAAAAAAAAAATATATATATATATATATATATATATATATATATATAAATACAGAAAAAAGAAAGAAGGAAAGTTCAGTCAAGCTATTCTGATAATGGTGCAATCATTTACTTTTTACCTCTTTAGAAAACTTCTGCAAAATAATCGTTGTCAAAACAGTTCTGAGCCCAGAACTGTTCTTCGTGTATGTTCCATTAATGCCATTAATACATAGCTCTTCCCATAGTTGTCCAAATTTTGTGGGTAAAGGGTACTTGAAAAAAGAGGTCAAGAGTCATGATCTACATTTTAAAGGTCATGAAAATAATTACTAAGTAATACCATGGAGATAAGAAAAAGGGAAATAACAGAGAGAAAACTGAATCTCAACCTGTTCCATAGTCTTGTTAAGGTTGTGGTCTTACTTTCCATGGTCTTGCATTACCAGCCTTTCATAAATGATATCATCTAAGGGAAGATCAGCTGCTTGAAATTCCATACATACAGTTACATATGAAATTAATACCTTCTGACATATTAAAGCATAACCCGGCATAATATAGCTACTAGTACATGAAGATATGTGAATTCATAGTATCAAGTATGTACTTACAAATATCTATTCATATGCATTGGCTCTTAATCCATAGCTGTTTGTTTGTTTTTTTTTTGTCTTTAGAAAGTTGAGTCTGTAGAATTTTCTCCAAAGGTTCTAGGAGGCTATGAATAACATAGGCAGTCCCTGCGACATACGAATGTGTTTTTGTTGTTTTTGTGGTTGTTTTGTTCTGTTTTTCACCTGTCTATAGGGTTGATCTTTTGTAGGGCTTAAATGTGATGATTCAGAAATTGGGGTTCAGTCAGGGAGAAAATGCCTTCTTTTAACATATACTGTAACTAGCAAGTGTGGTGGGCTAGGTCATCTCCACAAGGCCCTTCCAACCTCAGCTATTTTGTGACAGTGGAACTGACAAGTCCACTTTTTTTTTCTTTCTATAAAATTCACATTATCTGGACTTTGTATTATGCAGAATCATTTTGGTTAATGTACTTCTATGTTGTTTTAGATTTCTCATCACTGCCCCAAATGTGGTGCATGTGGGCACAGAGGAGACAATAACCATTCAAGTTCATGGAGCAAAAAGCCCCCTGCAAGTTACCGCATACTTCAAAGATGAGATGAGAAATCGGCTTCTATCAGAGAGAATCGTCTTTAACCTTAACCAAGAGAATAACTACCAAGAGATTAAAAAACTGATGGTAAGTCTACCATCATAATGATGTTTTAACCACCTGGAGATATAAATTGCTTAATCATAAAATACATTAAACATATTGCTATTTGGAACAGATTTTGGAAGAGTGCCTTTTCATCACTGTAGATCAGTAATGAAATTTAATTTTAAAACATTTAATTGTTTTGTAATTCTTTTATAGATATATTTTTTGTTTATCTGTTTGTGCGTGTAGCAGTTTAATTCCTAGGACTGTATTCTTGGCCTTATTTTCTTGGCCATCCTACAAGAGAGGGGAAAGCTTGAAAAACTTGTAAGTTGTTTAATGTAACTTTACACCCACTTTACATCATTTGCTGCTGACATGATTCTGTGAAGTCCAGCAGCATTTGATTCAGGAGTACTAGTTTGGGATATCTGGTTGGAAAACAGCACACAGCAAGGCTTGGTTTAGATCTGATAATTAACAAAGCTAAAAGCTGAGGTGTCAAATCAGGTTCCTTTTGAATAAGATGTTTAGAAACCTGCATGAATTAAAGTTCTGATCTCATGGACAAGATTTTAGCAAAGAAGGATTAGGGGATGCAGCTACCAAATGGTGTGGTAACTGAAATTTGACATGCATGTAGACTGAAGAAAAGTCACTGAGATTGAGTTATTGACACTGAACAATAAAAATTGTTATTTCTATGGCATAGAATGGAAGAATAACATTTCTACTTAAAAAGAAGATGTCAAAGAAAGACTTGAGTATCTTCCATTGAATGGTGCTAATTAAATGGTTTAAGCCTTTTGGGTAGTTTTGGCCCCCAGCTGTGTGGCTCCAAAGTTACCAAGTTCATGTCTGATTCTGTGTGGTTCTTCTTTTTGTTATCTTCAGGTCAAGCCAGAATTTCTGCAGCAGGATGTGTTCAAGAAGAGTAAAAGGCCGTATATTCTGCTTGTCACCGAAAGCAGGGACCTTTATAAGGAGGCTGTTGAAAACATCCGCATCCTCCTGTCGTCCAAGAAAGGCTACATTTTCATTCAGACAGACAAGCCTATATACACACCAGATTCCAAAGGTTAAGATAAAAATGCAGCACTTTAGATGCTGAATATAAATGTTACAAGGGCATGATTTTAAAAAAGTAAAAATGACTTGATTCTAGTTAATGTAAATCTTGTTTTTAACCCCAGCTCTCTCTGTGCATAGCACACCACCACGCTAGACTTGCATTCTGCATCCAGGGCTTCTTCAGGGTCTGAAGTGCACATCAAGTGTGCATCACAGCAACTGTCATGGAGATGACATGGGAGTCAGGAAGTCTTTCTCTCCATCCATTGGGAGAAATAAATAAAATAAAATAAAAAATCCACTTCTTGCTTAGAAAGCATAGTAATGACTTTCTTTCTGAAAACAAAATAAATTGCAAGGACCTTCCAAGAAAGAAAGGACCTTCCTCCTGTTTGCAATGCCAGCACTAAACATCCTTTGCACTTTAAGACCACAATGATTTTGTTACTTACTTTAAAAAAAAAAAGAGGGAGGTAAAAAAAAAAAAAAAAAAAAAAAAAAAAGATTGTGATTGCAGTCCTTGACTGCATAAGGAACACAAGGGAATGGGGGTGGGGGTGGGGGGGAAGGAGGTAGAGTGGTGAAGTTCCCTGCATATTTTTCAGAAGTTGCTTTAAAGAGATACTTGTTCAATTATATAACGTGTAAGAATATGGAAGAACGCAATCTTTAAAAACAAACAAACAAACAAAACAATAATTTATCTTCTTGAAAATAGTTTTATGTTAAACTTGGGACTCATGTAAGAGCTAATAATAATTGTTATCTAGAAAAAACAGAAACAAATATGTGAACACTTTCTTTTTTTTTTTCCTTCTGCTAAACAGTAAAATACAGGATCTTCATTTTGGACAATGCTATGAGGCCAGCAGAAGACACAGTTACAATTACTGTGCTAGTGAGTATACAAAAAAAAAACACTACTTTTAATAAATGCTTAGTCAGAACAGGTACTATGAAGGGCTTCCACAAAAGGTACAAGAGTAAAGCTGTATATATATAAAAATATTTTTTCTCTCATCTCATCTCATCTCATCTCATCTCATCTCATCTCATCTCATCTCATCTCATCTCATCTCATCTCATCTCATCTCATCAATACGTATATATCGTGGGGTATAGCTACTAATTTTTGGCCAATGTCAGGTGCATGGAGGGAGGTGTAAAGCATGAAAATTAAGGTAAAGAACTAAATAGAGCATGTCATTCTTAGGACCAGCATAGGAACTTGAGCTTCTTGCTTGGCACCTGTTTTATGTTTGCATGTTTCCTCTCTCTCTCTCTACAGAATTCAAAAGGAATGGTGGTTAAAAAGTCAGAACGGAAAATAAAAACAGCGTTCAGTGAAAATTTTGAAATACCTGACATTGCCGAGTATGTTACTATGCCTTGTTCATTAAAACAATTCACACGTCCAAATGTCTCTTTCTACAGGCTTCCTTTGGGCACCTCATCTTGGCTTTAATGTTAATACACTATGGTTAACAACCTTTATCCTGCTAAGGAACAATTTGTCAAACTGCTTAACTGTTTGCACTACTGTATAACTACACTCATGATAACACTTCTGTAAAGGCTTAGCTTGTGAAGTGTAATACCTCTGATTTGAAACAGGCTTAAGCTTTTACTTAATATTCAACGTGTTTTTGCATGCTGGCCTGATTTTGACATCAAAATGAAGATAAGCTATAGGGAATACATAGTGAGATCTCTATTTCTGTGGGATTTTCAGAGGCATGTTACATGCAGTTAGCAAATATGTTGCCTTCCAGTTCCTCAGGATGTCTTCTGGAGTGCTCCTTAGGACTCTTGGCAGTACATTGCTGGCTCCTAAAAAAAAAAAAAAAAAAAAAAGTTAATAAATTGGTTTAGGAACAGATAAAAGAAAGGAAAAAAAGAAAGGAAAATAGTAATATTTAGCAATAATTTAGATATGTTAAAATCATAAAATATCTGAGGAATCTTAACTATTTCTGCTGAATCTCAACTTTAGGCCTGGAAGCTGGAAAATCAAAGCCTGGTTTAATAGTTATGAAATGTCCAATGCTTCAGCGGAATTTGAAGTTAAAAAATATGGTAAGAGAATATTTAATTTGGATGATATATATGAGGCCATTGCTCTTAGTTACAAGATATACTGCAGTGATAAAACCTGTTAGGTACTAAGGACATGATTCACAATGTGTTCAGTTCCTCATGGCTATGTCTGATTTATGGAAGAAGAATTTTTGTGTGTCTTACATATACATTTGGAATAACAAGCAACCAACAACAACAAAAACACATTTCATTTTTATACAAACTCAGCAACATTTGTCACAAATCATCCTTTTTCAGAGATGAGCTATTAAAACCATTCAAATACTGGTTAAGATCTTCATTAAAGACTAGAATGGAAAAAAAAAAAATCTAGCCATTTTCTCACAGTGAAATGCAGTTTAGAAGATGATTTGAGTTGTCCCCACATTCAAAAAATCTTTCTGTAAGGAAATACATGTACATAGTGTAAAAGAATAAAAACGTAGAAATACAAAAATTTGAAGGAATAAATGACTTGATATGTGTGCTGAAATTATGCTTTCTTGAAAATTTTAGTATGTTTTGTTCCTTTAAAACAAACAAAGAGAAACAAACCCCTGGACTTTATGAAAATGTCATTTTAACAAATCTATGTGTTTTTTTTTAGCTAGTAGGTAACTAGTAACAGAGCAGTGGATCCTACTGCATCCCCTGTAAATACCTATGTCGAGGATCACATAATAAAATCAGAAAATTAGGATTTTCTGGATTACCATCATGGGATAAATCCATTTTTTGTGCTTCAAGACTGCTTCATTAGGTGAAGCAAATAAGAGTAAGGGAAAGTGATCAGGAGATTTTTTTCAGAATGCTGATCCAAACTAAAAGGTAGTTCCATCCTCTCAGGGGGTGTTGTAACATGCCAGGAGTTTATGATATGTTTAAAGACACATGCCATGACATTTTGTTGTCTTTTTTTTTCTTTTTTTTTTATTTTCATGCAGAGCTTCCATCTTTTGAAGTCAAGCTCATCCCACTCCAGCCATACTACTCCATCTGGAATGAGAACTTTATATTTGATATTGAGGCAAAGTAAGTGTGTTTAAATAGATGTTATTTTAAGATGCTAATAAGTAGGTAATGAACTTTGCTGCTTCCTCCTCTCCTCATCATTAACAGTTAACCATGTTCAGGCTTTCCTAGAATCTGACTTTAGTCTTGCATAATCTCTGTTTCCTCTCCACTGACATTTGAGGCATCAGTGTAAAACACTACATGGGTCCAGGTGGTGGTGACCTAAAATGGAAAAAGATTTTCTGAATGCTTTATACTTTTAGAAATAGGATGGTGGTTTAGGATTCTCCACTGTGTTGCTATAAAAGATTACAGACAAACTGATAGGCTGTTTTCCTTTATACTTTTTGGTTTAAACATTTAGAAACAATCTAAAGCCTCAGATGTTGCTATTTAATGCAATTCAAACAGAGATGGATTAAAGTATGGATGTGAAAATTTGGGGGTATGAAATCTCCACAAAGCCCAGTGAAGTTTAGAAGTAATAAACTAGTGTTTATTTGAGAATTTTGAATTAATGTCTTGCTGTCTCTGTGGTGATTAAGTTAGGACCTGGTACAGGTGTTTTTTATTTTGGAAGAGGAATAAATTGTGTGAGAGGAGCACAGGCAGCTGGTCTTCTTTCATAGCTGGGAGGAATCTTTTCAGTTTCAAAGAAACAAGGACCATTTTACTGCTTCTGTTCACCTTTTTTTTTTCTTTGGTTTTGAGGATATGTATATATATCCTGTAATATATATCCTGAAATAAGGTACTCTGCATTATCTTAGAAACAATGAAATAATTATACTGCTTATTTCTCCCTATTTAGACAAAAGTTCAGACATATTTTAGGACAATTTTGACGTGTGAGAAGAGAGTTGAACACACACTATCAGCTAGTAACGCCAGGCCTTCACTAAAAACACCTCCTTAAAAATGTCAGCACCTCCTGGCTTTTTCAGATTAACCATGTTCCTTAACACTCTTTAAAGATAAAATAAAAAAGGGATCGCAACAAGTTATTGTAGTTTATATTGTTAAATTGTTGCTAGTGTTAAAGATTGGGTAAGTTTTATGCACATAAATGGTACCCAAGATACAGGAAGGTGAACAGTATAAAATGTATTAAATACTCATTACTTATTTTTTGAGCCATTAAAAAAAATAAAATACTGTATCTATTTACTTTTAATATTTTGATTATTAATGGTGTGCAATTTTTTGTTGCATAATACAAAAAAAAATACAAGAATAACTACTTGTTTATACTACTCTTATATCCTCACAATTAATGTTAAGATATGTTATGACAGTGAGTTTAAGTTCTGGTAATTTACTAATACAGAACAATTTTTTTTTTTCATTATATCAAGGTATTTAATTAAGCTTACTAGTCAAAGCCCCCTGGAGTAGTGTTTTTTTGCAAACATACATATAACTGAATAGTATAAGTATATGTTTCTGATTAGTCACTGTCGGGCAGTAATTTGCATCATCTCAGTATTTGATGGGATGGGTAAGGAGGAGATAGTCAATACAGAAGGGAGGAAAGATCCAGGTATTAAAATTGCTAATATAGTATGCAGATTACAGTAAAAAAGCCTCATCTGTACAGCTAAACTTTGTGACTTTGTCAAGCACTGACAGCAACTGACCTTTCAAGTAACTGTGCTTAAAGCTTTAATTAGATAGGCATTAAATATTAACATTAAACTATGGGAGTGTCACATGGTTTAAATATCATCACTCCTGACACCATGTCTGTTTCATCTTGCATTTGACTTCAGAAAACCCTCCACTTTGAGAACAGCGAACAAATTATTGTTATACTCAAACATTATCTAATATTTTCTGAGTTATTATTTCTTAGGTGTTCTCCTTACATGAGGAATTACTCTCATACATCAGGGGGCTTTGGTTGTACATGTTCTTGAACATGACACCTTTGAAGCATGTGTGCAGTCAGTGGAACTGTCCCAGGAAAGGTTCCCAAGACATGGAGCTTGAATACTAGCCCTTTGGCTAGTGCTTGTCACAGACCTGGCCTCAGCAATAGAGCACTCCCCAGATAACTCTATTAATTTTAATCATAATTACCTGATAATATCAGTGATAACTGGCTTTAATATTTTGATCCTTTATAAACTTTTATCTTTATGCTATTGCAGCACTCAATTTTGAGTTTACAGATGGAGCAATTCCTTCATATATGCTTCAATCCACATTACTATAATTTTTAAGAGGAAAAATCATGTTGAATAATTGTTTTCTGTTATATATTTTTTTTAAGTGGAAAAGGTCCTAGTGGGGTTAAACAGGCTTGCTTGACTTTCATCAAAATCAACAGATAGAATTCCTGATAACTGAACTTACTTCTCTGAATTGGCCATGCGTGTAATGAACAGTTATTTGATATATTGTTGTTTCTCATATTGATCGTTGCTTCTCTCAGTTACTAGTTTTTTCATTTTAAGCAGTTTTCATAGAAATTGCCTCACAGTCCTCTGAGAAACTTCAGTTTTGAATTTTAGCACTGGTATAGATCAGTGTTGCTGATCAAGCCAGTTCAAAACAGTCACCATTTAAACAAAAATAATTCATTATAGAGCTGAAAAGAAGCAGGATTTCCACAAACAAGAGACAACAACACTGGGGGTTGGACTAGATGACAGTTACAAGTCCCTCACACAAACCATTCTATGTTTCTATGGCATGAGTACAGGCACAGTACAAGCTGTGCTGCATGAGGATGCCATCTGCCAGGGTTTCCTTGGGAAAGGAGCCTGCCAGGTCCAACAATGTGCCCTGTTTTATCTCTCCATCACCCGTAGGGAGAGCTCAATGGTGTTCTGACCAGATGCATATCTGGCAAATACTTCACTTAGAAGGAATCTCTGTGCTACACTGCCTAAATGTATAGAAGATGCACAGGGTGGCAGGTGTCTTCTTTGCCTAGTGCAGATATGAAAAATTCAGTAGGTGAAATCTGACTCTGGAAGTCTTCAGAGGTACAAACACTTCACATGGGTCCCTGATACAGTTGCTCATGAGTTATCTAATACAAAAGAATTAGCTGTTCTTCCAAATTAAATAGATGCCTCCCTCGCTGTCTGTGAAGGGGATGAATTTCAAGAGACTCACATATCTCCCCAAATAAAGTTTTCCTTAATTTGTAAAATAAAACAAAATACAATAAAATGTTTAAATTACTGCAGTATATATTTTGTCAGATGATGTCTCCAGATGTGATTCTGTCAATGCAGTTTACTCCATATATTTGTCATGATGTGAAATCAGTGCTTTGTACATGGATATCTTACAAAAGTCTTCCTTATCAGTGGGTGGGATTATTTTTCATTTACAAGCTATTAGTTACAGTCAGAATACCCACAAATATCCCTATTTTATTGCAGCATAAAATGAATAGTCTGATTTATGCTCACTTTTATAATTTACTGATTAATCTCCCTTCTTTTCTTCCTTCCAAAGGCACTCTTATGGAAAAGGGATTCAAGGAGCTGCATACGTGCGATTTGGAATAATAGATGAAACTGAGAATAAAGTCTTTCTTCCAGGCCTGGAACAACAACTATCAGTAAGTACTAGAGTTCAGTGGAATTATTCAGATTTACCCCAGGTGAGCTGAATATTGTAAGAAATCATCAAAAGATAGATCGATGTATTACCACAGTCATGCTATGAGCAACAAATTTGTGCTAATCGCAACAAACCAGCAAGGGCTGTCACTATTTTTTTTTTCCACTTCTGTTTTAGATTCAAAATGGAAAAGAAAGAGTTACTTTAAATACATCACGTTTGGAAGAAAAACTAAGTAGGAGTATTTCTACTCTAGAAGGGTTTCGTTTATACGTTGCTGTTACTGCTGTAGAAACTGCAAGTGAGTATACAACGCCTTAGCTGATGCAGCCTGTAATATTTATGTTGATCTTCTTCTGGGATAATCCTTCATGTGAGAGAACTTGGCCCATATTAAGCAGCCCTGTGAGGGTATCTAAGATATTCTAGACTATCTGAAGCAGCATCAGTCACCTCTTTGGAAGCAACTAAATTGCTTCCCTTGAGATCTTGTTTGAGCACTTGCTTCAGCCAGGCCTACTCTTACCTACAAAGTTACTAGCTGGGCTCTGTGCCTTAACTTGCTTGCTCCTCAGCTTGTTGAGCTATTGGTGTAAAGGTGAGACATATACCACAGCCACAGTGTGATGTAGAAAAGGATGTAGCCCTTATGACTCTGCTAGTCCTCTTATGCCTTCCCACATTTTTATCAGACTGTATCTTATTGCCATCTTTCCACACCTAGTGCTGCAGTAAGCCATCTACAGAAACATTCTGGTATTAGATTATTAGTTGACCATTTCAACAGTCCCCCTAGATTCCTATTGAAAATATGATGCTAGGAGATCATCTTCCCAACATACCAGCTGGCCAACAACTGGCAGCAAACCCTACCTCCCTCTTCTGGGAGCCACTCTAAATCAGACCTAAACTGAAGAACCCCATTCCCACCTCATTATAGCCTCCCATGAGGTAACTGTAGAGCGATGGAGCTGACCCTTCAAACTTAGACAATATTTGTCCTATTGTTGTTTAAGACGGGATTGGTCTGTTTTATTTTAGTAGTCTGGAGTAAAATATCTGGTCAGAGCTAGATACTGAGACACTTGTATATTCAGTAGGCAGGATGGATGGGATAAACAGTACTCTAGGGTGTGTTGGTTCCCGCTGACTGTAAAAGTAGTCTAGTTACTCAGCTTAGAATTACTAGAATCCTAAACAAATATCCTAAAAATCCTGAATATTTATTAGGATTCCTTAGAATCTTAAAATTATGTCAAATGCATTCCAGCTGTGCACTTCCTCTCCTCTCCACACACAGGTTGTCTCCACACTTGCAGACTTGCTGCTTTAGCATTACTTATATGCATGACAGGGCAAGGCCAGTGGACTCTACTGGCGCCTTTGAAGCTCAGAGCATAAAAAGTAAAAAATAAGGACTTTGAATGTAAGCTCTTTTTTTTTTTTTTTTTTTTTTTTAGTTTAAAGTAAGTCATGTTTTTAGAAGTAGCTGGAGGAAGTGCTTTAACTAGAAATTAGCATCTTAGATGAGAAGCAGATGCCAGTACCAGTAGCCAAAACTGAAATAAATAAATAGATAAATAAACAAAAACTTTCAGAAAATTAGAGATTTAAGTCCCTCTACTGATTCTGAATGACTTTTTCATGAGATTTTACACAACCTTCTCCCAGTAACAAAGCCCAAGCTGGTCAGAGAGGCAGGACCACAGCCTCAGCACCAACGGTTGTATTCGTGCATTCTGTGTCTGCAAACGCCTTGTACCAACTGATGTGTTAGAGGTGAATTTTTGTGCTGTGAGGAAAACAGCCCTTTGCAGCTCTCCATATCCAAGCTGTGGAGAGCAGGCAGCTGCCAGTGCCATCCTGCTGGAGCAGCAGACACTTGAGCTGCCCTTGCACTGACCCTGCCCTGGTTGGTCTGTATCCATCTCTTCGTCTTCTCAGGACTGAAGATCTTTGGGGAGAGTTCATATTTTAATTTGCTTATATGCACTGCTTAAAATGGGATGAATCATAAAAATGGAAAACCATAATAAGCAAATAAATAGTTACTGCTCTCACAGCAACGTATACTGTTTGGTATTAACAGGTGGTGAGATGAGGGAAGAGGAACTCAGCAACGTGAAGTTTGTGAAATCTCCTTATGTGGTTGATCTGTCTAACACCAAAAAGTACTTTGTGCCTGGAGCCCCCTTCTCTGTTGTGGTATGTAGTATTTAGCTATCTGTTCTTCCATAGCAAGGGATTTATATCTGTTATGTTTATAAAATTCTTATCTGATCCAGTGGAGTTCTGTAGGAGAGACCTTCAGGAACAGGACCAACAAGGAGCTACTGTTGGTGTTTCTGGTTTGTCTTCAGCTTGAACAGGGAAATCAAAGCCAGAAACTTCTGTGTTTCTGTTCTGGAAGTCATCTGTGTACTGTTGCACTGCAATGGTTTATAAAACATGTAACAGTCTCTTCCTCTTTCATTATGGAAATGTTAAAAGAATCACATTTCATTAGATCAATCCTATATCAAATTAATTTCTGAAAAATGAAATACAGGGTGTTTACTTTTTTCAAAGTGCATTTAACTTTTTTTTTCTTGAATTTTTAAACTTCACACCTTCAGGTTTTCCTACAACATTTTCTATAAGTAATTAAGGCTAGCAATTTATCTAAAGTAGATAAAGTAAACTATCTCTGGGATCTGATGAGATCTGTAACAGATGCTACATGAAAATATGGAGCAGCTGTTAATCTGTGTTCATTGATTTTTAACTTAGAAGGAGTCCAGACTTAGTCAATCACTACCCTTCCTTCAAATAATGGAAAAAGACTGTTTTGTTTTTTTTTTTTAAATAGGCCTCTGTCACTTTGGTTGATGGCTCTCCTGCTGCCTCTCTGTCTGTCACTGCTACTGTCACCTCACCTGGAAAGTCCTCCATGAAGAAGACTGCACCTTCTAATAAAGAGGGCCTAGTCCAATTTACATTTGACATCCTGCAGATGCCAAACACTTCAGATAATGGTAAAGAAAACCCAAACATTCAGGTTTAAAAACATACTGTTGAGAAGAGCTCAAAAGACTGTTGCAAATGACTGTGAAGAAGTTCAGTTTTCATTGTTAGCACGGAGAAGGGAACATGATTTCTCACACCATAGCTTTGCATAACTTTGTCAAGGTTGTATAAGATATTATATAGACCAGAGCCCTGAGGGATGCCTCACTGAAGTTAATGACATTCTTGTACATCAGACCTTTGGGAATATGTGTATGGGTCATGGCACAACTTTGTGTGGTTCGGATGTGCATTTTCTTGGCATGGGGGAAGGGAATGGAACTGTAAACAACAACACCATGAGAAATACACCAAATGATGAGAAGAGGCTGTAGGAAAAGTTCATGTCCAATACAGACTCTAGTCTACATTTGGACTATGTCAGAGGGTTCAATTATGTGCACAATATAGAAAGAGAAAAAAGCTGTTGAAGTACCACTCTGTGATCTTAACCATAGATTCTGATTCAGAAAAAGACAAACCTGAAAACTATCAAGCACAAATATGGCAAAAGACCAAATAGCATCAGGTAATAAGTAGTGAAAATCACGTGTTTTTACAGATGCCAGGTTCTGCTAATGAATCTTAGTAGGGACTCATCTCATTTCCCAGCATTTTCTAAATAACCCAGCAAGATATGAATTAAGACTGACATTATTGTCTCTTAAGGGACACTTGGTCATTTTTCTCCCTGACAGGTAAAGGCTGAAGAAGGAAAAGAAAAATTAGAATCACCAGAAGCCAGTATCAGAGCTGAAAGATACCAGTCTACTAACCACAACTACCTCAGCATCAGCATCCACATACTGTCCTGGCACCCGGAGATACCTTACGTGTTACTTTGAACGACATTCATCAGTCTGGCAGTGGAAAGATTGACTATTTCTATTATATGGTAAATGGAATAGCCGGCATATAAATAATTTATTTTGGAAATTATATCTCCAGAATATCTGTTTATTTACTAATACATGGGAAGCCAGAGGGGGTCCAATGAAGCCAAGATGATACTTACCAAGAGGTTGAGCCAACTGGGCTTCTTAGGTGTGGGGAAGAAGAGGCTAAGAGAGAGTTACTAATAACCTGAAATTACTTGAAGAGAAATTACAGACATAACATAGACACACTTTCCTAGGCAGTACCATGCAATATGGCCATGCCATCCAATATGGACAGGCACTAAATTGAGCCAGGGGCAATACTACAGCTTGAAAGACTCATTTTGGAAAAGTCTTTTCACTAATGATGAATATAATACTGAAATAATTTCCACAGAGATTTTAGGGAATTACCACCCTCTGAAGCATTCAACACTTACTTAGAAAAAAAAACATATTTGATCTACTTACACTGACCAATCGTTGAGCAGACAGTTAGACCAGAGACTGCCACCAGTCCCTTTGCGATATATATTTACATATATTTTTGGATTCTTAATAATTATTTTTTTTTTTCTGGAGAAAGAGACATGACCATGAATTTTGTTCTGTAGTTTCTAATAGTCTAGAGCAAATAGGCCAATATGCATAATGTTTACATAATTATGTGGGTATACACATTTATTAAAAATACCGAGTTGACAGCCTCCCACTCTTTCCAATCTGAATTCTTTCTTTTTAAAAGTCAGTATTAAATATTATTTTTATTGATACGATTCTTATAAATACCTTTTCTTCAGCTATTATAAAATTACCTACCTTGTTGTGAGCAAATCATATGTATAGCTATATGATTCTCTCCCCACAAATAGAAAACCTAGTCATATTCTAAAAGATCTTGAATATCTCAGAAAATGCCTGTTGTAGTTAACTACTGCTTATTTCATGAATAATACATGCTTCTTAAATTGCCGAGGATCCATATTACTTCCATCTGATATCAGTTAACAGGCAAGTCACTGTCATCTCCAACAGAATATGTCATGAAGGGCCATTGAAGGCTTTGGCTATTAGGGTCTTAGATAGAATCCTGAAATTAGACCCAAAGATAGTTCTGTAAATGCAAAAGCCAGATACAATTGTGCTCAGCCAGGACCAGGCATGCGAGGTTATTTAATGTGCTGAAGGAGACAAAT